>NC_136069.1:190546799-191785299 GCF_964261635.1 Lissotriton helveticus
GTCCTTTTTAACCTGTGACACTGGAGGCTCACTTGCTTTGTAAATGTGCAGCATATTTGTGCTTAGCTCACCCCAGGCCTACATTAGGTCAGTGTGAAGTGCTGTGCAGAAGTGGTGCACCTGCTCTGGGTGTATGTTTGTCATGCAGGTTACTGAGTATTGATTGCATGGTGTGTGCATGTGCTGGAGGTGCATGTGCCTATAAGTGGTACATTATCTGAAGGCTGTAGCACTCTGCAAAGTATGCAGGGTAAGTGAAGGTGCTAGTTGTATATGTACCTGTGAGTGGTACAATACATGAAGGATACAGTGTGTGCATGTTAGATAAACATGTTGGATAAATGTGTACCTGTCAGTGGTGCAATACATGTTATCCTAACTGTGCAAGATACAGGCCGCATTTGTACTGTGCACGTTACTACATAAACATGTTTATCTTCGTGCCACATTGTATTTTCACACAGAGCTTGCAGCTGTTTTGCGTCCTGTTCTTTCCTAGGATTTATTCTGACCGCAGCAGACAAGGTCAAACAACAATGTCCCTTGTTATTTCATTCTGGTCGGGCACTAGCACCTAGACACAAAAATGAGTGCAGCTGTTGTATGTGAGCATATGCTCCTTGTCATATAGGTACGCACAGTAATGTAACATACATAGAGAGAGACTTTCTGAGAGATCACGGCTGTACCTGAGATGTAGAACGTCTACCTGTGTATGCTAAGGTATGGGGTCTGCTACTAATCCCAGAGATCTTTGTTATATAATCATTGCGCTTCTGTAGAGGGGGGGTGGGTTAGGTTAAACTGTCTTATAATATGACAGGGCTTTTCATAATATATATGGTTTACTGACTACGCTGAAAGTATTTTTGTTAAACATTTATTTTCTGATTGTGGCATGAATAGTGCATTATAGAGCACAATAGTTTAAATAAACAATTCAAACTTCCTTTGTGTCTCTGTTATATCTTATTGTGGACGACTATGAATGTGTGTGCGACAGGGGGTGTCCTGTTACTACGATTCCTGAAAGGGTCGGAAGTGTTGTGTTCTGAGGTGTCAATTCACCTGTCTCTCTGGGTATGGTTAGGAGGACAAGTGCACACTATAGCTAGTCGGACTCGGTTTCAAGGGTACTGAGGTGCTATGGTGACTCAGTCCCTACCTACTGACGTTCTGTGGTCCCGAGCATAGTTCTGTTCCTGAGCAGTGTCCCTGAAACAGTGCAGTGCATGCATGTGAAATGTACATGCTGGGTTTATGTGTGCCTGTGAGTGGTACAGGACATAAAGTATACAAAGCTGGGCAGTGCGTGCATGTTAAATGCATATGCTGGATATATGTGTACCTGTGAGTGGTACAGTACATGGAGGATATAGTACTGTGTAGTGTGTGTTTGCTCTATGCATGGACTGGTGTATGTGTGCCTGTGGATAGCGCAATCCATGGACAGCCCTGTGGTTCAGAGTGTAGAGAGATCCTACCAGACAGATTTGTGGATCGCTGCATTCCTGTAAGCTGGGTGGGACACACACTGGGGAGGGGAGGACCAGTGTAAAGATGGAATCACACAGATTTGTAATAAATGGTGATTTATTGAAGATAAATCGCGCAGCAGAGAAACACCTCCACTCTCTTCCCTCAGCTCTCCAACTGTCCCACAGTCTAGAACACCAAGACAGTGGAAGCAATCTTGGAGCGAGGAGGAGAGCGAGACAAAGCACGAGAGCAAATGCGATATTAGTTTGCATACATACAATATTAAATGGCATACATACATAACACATCTGAGAGAGCGCTATTTACAATGAAACTTTGTAGGGGTGCATCATATGTACAAGTAGTCCGCACCCGTAGATATAGAGGACTTTCTAATCATGTTTAGATGCAATGTGGGATAGAGAACTAATGAAATTGGTACCAGAACACGAAGAGCTAATGTTAAGAGTTGCAATTCCACCATTGCTGTTTAACTTAGAGATGTCGTTGAAATGAAATCTTTCACTAATGAGAACGTGTTTAAATGAGCACTATTGTGCATCTAGATTGCTTTGTTGAAATATATAACTGTATTTTATATACTCGATAATCAGCTTGAAAAGTAGAAAATGCATTTGCTGTTAAAGTTGGCGGCCTAGAGAACCAAGGGATTGTTCATGTCAGATGTTGGGCCTATAAACAAGCAGAGGCCTAGTCATGGAAAATTGTGCAGGCCTGATAGAATATGTCTTGCTTAACGTTTAACTGTAGAATAGTGGTAAAAGATGCCATAGAAAAGAATATTGCAACATTACTGGAATGTGAGCCGTTTTGCATGTATTTCTTTGCTGGTGCACCACTATGTAGACAGTAGAGTAGAAGGGTCCATTGTGTAAGAGTGTTAGGATGCTAGACTCAGACATGGAGGAGTAGCCGAGGAATTTAAAGATACAACTTGAAGCAACGGAGAGTCTGGGACTCAAGGACGTGTTAACGGACCAGGATGGAGAGGTGCCATGATGGAAAATTCTGAAAACCAACACCTTCGAGAAGGGCGTGCCTGAAGGTGTGTCGTCTACATTGTGGGGTTTTGTATTAGGGACAGTGCCCCGGAGTAGAGGCAGGACAGATGGGCAGAGAGGCGAAAGGGAGCAGTTGGTTGGCAGAGAGCTTAGTTATGATTGAGAGATCTCTATGCTGAGCGGAGGAAAGTGAGTGAACTTCTTTGGAAGTCACCACGGCTGACACCTTTGTTAGGTTGGGCTATTGTTGAGTAGGGATGTCACTTAGTACAGTGTAGGGACAGATTAACCTGATTTATATTTTTCCCAATGCATACTAGAACTCAGGTTATAGCAATTCTTATTAGCCTGATGATTCTCGAATTGATTCTTGTATTGTTCATAAGCCGCCTGAGACTTTTCCGTAGAGTTATGTTTGTATTAGTACCTGTTTACCTTCTGAATCTTTTGCTGAGGTGTTTATACCTTCAGTTGTTTTTGGTTATGTAATAAACCTTCAAACTTAGTCCTTGGTCAGTGGTTCTTTGGGGGAAATATTGAGATCATTGAGATTTAAATGATTATTGAGAGATAGATTGCCTAATTCATTCTATGACAGATAAAAAGGTTCATTCGACCTGTGTCGGGATTCTGGAGAATGGTAAGCAGACTCTCCCGCTTTTCCAGTTGGTAGCAGAGTAGGATGGTTTATCTTCTGGAGTGAGGGTAGTCTAGAAGTAGGTTGAGATTTCCCCGAGGCCCATAGAGAACCAATGACGAGTGTCCAGAGAATCACGGACGGAGGATGGCGTCCCATGGAAACTGACGGAGAGTGACAGTGCGGCAGAAAGCAGCAGGTCGTAAGAGAGTGAGTATGAAAAGGGTCATGTGTTGTTAGATTGCGGTGTTACGTTGTACTGTTGTGTTGTGTTGTCTTGCGGAGTTGAATGCATGTAGTGTGAAAGGAGAACAGGTTGTGAGCGCGCGCAACCAGTGAAAATCTTAGGCTCAAGTAGAGCTTAAGTGGTTCGGGTGTATCGAACACCTATAGTAATTGTCGACCATTGTTAAGGGGGGCATGAGGTACCATTGATCGCCCGAAGGACCGAGATAGGGGGAACGAGTGCGTGAGTGCGTGGGTAACGGACCCTGGTCGGAAGTTGCCGCGTGTTTGTAACCTATCAGTTGCGCCGAGTGTCCAGTCGTTTGGTGGACAGACACTTGCCAGTTCGGTGACAATTACAGTTAGACTGTGGCCGTACAGTCAAGGAAGTGGTTGCTTGGTCAGAAGTGATCATTTCCAGGGTATGATTGGGACGCATGCGTGACCGGGAGACGAGCGGAGAGAGGAGGGGAACTGCTGCGAAACGGGGGCGAGTGACGTCAGACGGAGCCGCGCTGGGATAGGGAGGTTAGTGTGGAGCCGTGCTGGGATTGGTGGATTGTCATCAGGAAATAAACGAATGCTGTAAACAAGGAAACGGTGCGGTTTTCATTATGAAATGTTTTAAAGTGTTGCGTAATTGTTTCAAAGGTGAAAAGTAGTTAGAACCTCGGGGTGGGGAGGAGGCTCCACCCGAGGATACTCCAGCCCATTATATGGCTACGAATGTTGGGTTGCATACCATATTGTGGCTTGAGAATTGGTGTAAGATGACAGACGGAAACGAGGAACTGACCTTTCCTAGATATGGAACGTTTAGGTTAGAAGTGTTGTATCAGTTGAAAGCGATTATGGCTGCGTTGCGACCTTTGCCCAGACCAACACAGTTTGAAGCGCTAAATGCATGGATCAGGGCAGCCCATGAAAAGAACAGAGATAGGAGACAAGAAAGAGTGAAACGATCGGTTAGGGCGGTTCAAGATGCGAGGTGGGATGCACTGGCCAAAAGATGGAGAGTACAGACCATTGAAGGGGATAGGTTGTACCCGTTGCTGGAAAATACAGGGGATGCGCAGAGGAGAAGTACTGAAGATGAGGACAGTGAGACAGACGACAGCCTGATAGAGAGACTGTTGTCAGAGAGACCACCTGCATATAATCCTGAGGTGGAGGGAACGCCAACATCAGCAATGAGCCGGGAACCCTTGGTCGGGGACGGTGGTGCCCAAATGGTGAGCGGCTCGAACCCTTTAGGCGACGGGTTTGGCCCGGTAGAAGGAGAAAGGGCACCTCCACCTTCCCCAAGGACGAGAGTAGTGGGGAGATTTACGGTACAAAAAGTACAGGTAGAAGAGGGCGTCGATTCTCAGAGACTGCCAGACGCTCTTACGGTACCTGTTACCATAGGTCCCATAGTATCACTGTACAATCCAGAACAGAGACAAGGTGAGGGGCTGCCACAAACGGAAAGGGAGAGAAGTGAAGGTGAAGACAGGAGTAATGTGGCGGATGGATGGAGACAATCACCAAGGCCTGTAGAAAGGAGCACCCCTTTGGCAGCATCGGCGGACTCCTCTGAAGAGCAGGGGGGTTTAAGGGGACCGATGGATTTGAGGGGACCGAGGCCGAGGTCAATGAGAGAATTAAGGCCTGATTTGAGAACTTGGGAAACGATTGTGGACACTCAGAGCAACAGGTCGATGAATGGTTTTGGGTCTGGAAATCAGGAGAGTAGGCAGGGGTCTCACTGTGCGCCTAGCGAAAGCAGGCAGGAATGGGATCGCGGGAGTGTGGGGAGTAGGGGGGTGTCCCACCACACTTCTGGCGATAGGAGACAGGAGTGGGACCGAGAAGGTTGGGAAAACAGGAGGGTTCCCCCTAACATGCCGGAAGAACACAGAAGAGAGGGTCAGGACGGTGGCGGGAGGGACCCTAACGGAACTTCTAGTCAAGGTACGTTGAGGGCGGCAATAAAGGCAAGAAGGTTAGATGTGCTGAGACTAAAGTCAGAAGTGGAGGAAATAGTGAAAGGTACACTGCCACTAGAAAGGATCGAACTTTATCAACCAGATGAACTGTTGTTTGTGGCGAAAGATGTTACCCGGAGGGCTAGGACAGCTCATGAGAAACTCTCTGAATTAGCGAACAAGTATGCTGTGGATTTGGCAAGAACAAAAGCACTACAGGGTGGCCATAGGTTGCAGTACTCAGACCAAGATCTAGAAGAAAAGAGGGTGATCGGATTAAAAACCCACATCAGGGAACTGGTTGTGGGAATCCGAACGTGGTCCCAGTTGGAGAAATGGGAAGAAAGGTGGTCAAAGAAAAAGAGTGTTAGACGGAGTATTATTGAGACACCACCGGGAGGAGGGTTGACACAGGCAGAAGCATACCCCTTGCGGGAGGTGGCTCATGGGGGATATGTACATGTACCCTGGAGTAGGGGAGATCTGGCTGCCTTTACGAATTCATTTCCAAAGTTGCGTGAAAGTCCAGTAGAATGGTACAAACAGGTAGAGAGGTTTGTTAAAATATCAAAGGTGTTGTGGATTGATTTGAACACATTGTTTGACATTGTGGTCCCAGGAGACCTGTGGATAGCATGTAAGGTCAGTGTTGAATGGCCCACAGTGGAGCCAGATAGAGATGCAGCCACGAATGGACCCTCACCCAAGGTAATGATAAAGTATGACCAGGCGATCACGTGGTTGAAAAGTAAGGTACCACCACAGGACATTGACTGGGTGAAGATATACCGGACTAGGCAGGAACCAAAAGAGACAGTACACGAATATTATGAGCGACTCTTGCAGATTTTTAAGCAGTACAGTGGACTGGACGTGATGGATCCAAAAGACATGGGACAGTTTGTGTCCAAGTTTGTTCTGGAACTGAGACCTGATATCTGTCTCATGATACAGCAACATTTAATTTGCTGGCAGAACAAGCCTCTGGACGAGATCTTGAGGTACGCGAGGTATTGCAGTGACGAGATAGACTCCAAGACAAAGAAGCTTAAGGATAAACTGATGCTAGTACAGATGCAATCGGGAGGACAGGGTCAGTCAGGCAACGGAACATTGGGAAGAAAATCAGGGGGACAGAAAAGGGACAATGAGGAGGGACCAAGGCCAAGGATAGACCTGGCGACTCTGAAAAAGACAACCAAGTGCCACCAGTGTCACGAGGTCGGACATTGGAGACGCGAGTGTCCCCATAACCCAGACAACCAGGTACAGGAAGAGGAGGAGGAGGAGGTTCAAGCCCCTCCGGAACCGAGAGTAACAGTAACCAAATACAAGACGTCAAAAGGGGGGGCTTCAGCCCCTAGGGCTCCGGTTCCCCAGCCACCGAAGATTACAACAGGGAACAAGGTTTACAAGCAGATGCCCTTCATAGTTGAAGGGGAAGAATATAATTTTTTTGACCCCGTGACGGGACGGTGTCTGAGTGGGGAGGAGGACTGCACCCTCGGGGCAGTCCTGGAGGTAGATCAGAGGGGACCATTCGTAGAGGCTGATGTAGCCGGACACCCCACCACCTTTTTGGTCGACACTGGTGCTTCCCGTTCTACTGTGCGGTCTGCAGTAGTCCCCAATTTGCCCCTATCAGGACAGACCATCCAAGTGGTAGGAGTCGCAAACAGAAGAATGACAAACCCCCTGACTGAGCCAGTCCCAGTAAGGATCGGAAGTTTCAGAGACAGACACCAATTTGTAGTATGTGATTCCAGTCCTGTGTGTCTGTTAGGGAGGGACCTTTTGTGTAAACTCAACTGTACCATCTATTGTACCCCCAAGGGCGTAGAATTGCAGACAAATGATGATGATGCTGACTTTAAGGTTGCAAATACACAGGTGTGCATTGAATTGTACCCTGCTCTAACTGTGGAAGAACTCCCTTGGGATTTGAGGGATTCGGTTTCACCGGAGGTGTGGGACTTTACAGGGGAGGAGATCGGATTGATCAAAGGAGTAGAGCCAGTCAGAATTCAAGTAAGGCCGAATGCTGAATTCCCGAGAACACCCCAGTACAAGTTGACTCCGGAAACAATTGCAGGAATAAAATCTGTGATTGAGTCCATGATTAGACAGGGAATTCTGAAGGAGGTCATGGGCAGTCCATGTAACTGTTTTTAGTTTTGACCATAGCACCATACCAATTAAACTGATTTTTGGTTCTTTGAGTCAATTTTATCTCACACTTTTCACTTTTTTCACGCGCACTGCACTCCATTGGCATCACGAGTGAATCACTGTGGTCAAAAAAAACTTCAAAATCCTTCTATGCATCAATTCCAGGTGCTGTAAGAATCGGATTTATGATACATCTCCCACGTGACGATACTCCACCAGATGGGTGGGCTGATGGGAATTTTTTCTAGCCCAGTGATATCACTACAGTGTCATTAATGGACTCATGGTCTCAGACTCAGCATGACATACTCACAGTTTTTCTGACCAGGTTTCTTCTGTTTGTTTTGCTATTATAGGGGCGTAAGTAGCCTTGGTCGTTAAATAATTGCCCTTTTTGACCCTCCCCCACTCCTTGTTTTTCAGTCCATGTAACTCCCCGATCATGGGTTTGCAGAAGCCAAGTGGGAAGTTCAGGATTGTGCAGGATTTGCGAAAGGTCAACAACATAGTCGTTCCATGTTGTCCAGTGGTACCAAATCCATCAGTGATACTGTTTCAGATACCGTTCCAAGCTGAATGGTTTTCTGTAATAGATTTGTGTCAGGCATTCTTTTCAATTCCATTACATGAGGAGAGCCAATTTCTTTTTGCGTTCAAAATAGAGAACCGCGTCCTAACGTGGTGTCGTATCCCTCAAGGGTATACAGAGAGCCCATCGATCTTTAATCAGTTGTTGAAAAGGAATCTTGAGAGTCTGGTACTGCCGCAGAACTCCGTTCTCGTACAGTACATAGACGACCTCCTTGTTGCGTCAGACACTGAAGATGCTTGTAGAATAGACACCATTGCCTTGCTGAAACATTTGGCAGGGAATGGACACAAGGTATCCCCCAACAAGTTACAGTACTGCTTGTCCGAAGTACAGTATCTGGGTCACAGAATAGAGAAGGGAAAGAGAAAAGTGTCGCCTGACAGGATTGAGTCAATCATGAGAATGATGGTGCCTTCGACCCAAAGAGAGGGTAGGATGTTCCTGGGCATGGTTGGCTATTGCCGCCAGTGGATCGCCAACTTTTCCCTGAAGGCGAAACCTTTGCAGAAACTGACGCACAAGGATGTAAGTGATCCGGTACCATGGGACAAGGATTGTATGATGGCTTTTCTGGAGTTGCGAGAAGACTTGTGTCGCGCTCCGGCCCTGGGAATGCCAGATTACACTAAATCATTTTCACTGTTCTGTTGTGAGAGGGAGGGGTGTGCTTTGGCAGTCCTAGTGCAAGATCATGGAGGAGTCCGTAGACCAGTTGCTTACTTCTCGGCTACCTTAGATCCAGTAGCCGCAGCGTTGCCCGGATGTCTCAAATCCGTTGCCGCAACAGGTGTCAGCATTGAAAGATGTGAAAGCATTGTAATGGGTCATCCACTGACAGTACATGTGCCCCGCTCAGTGGAATTGTTGATGACCAGGACTAAGACACAACACCTGACTAACAACAGGCTCACAGGCTACGAGCAGGTTATACTTGCTGCGGAAAATGTGAGCCTTAGGGGGTGCTCGGTCTTGAATCCTGCTACTTTAATGACATTGCCAAATGATTTAGAAGATGATTGGGAAGACCATGATTGCCTTGATGTGACTGAACTATGCACCAAACCCAGACCGGATATTGTTAATGAGCCACTGGTGGACACTGATGAAATTTACTTTGTCGATGGCTCATGTGTAAGGGACAATACTGGTCAGTTGAGAGCAGCCTTTGCTGTCTGTACTATTTCTGAAATAGTCGAAGCGGCCTGCCTAGAAGGAGTACACTCCGCTCAGGTAGCCGAGATAATTGCGTTGACGCGTGCCTGTTTGGCAGCCAACAAGATTCGGATCACCATATATACTGACAGCCAATATGGGTTCGGTGTGGTTCATGACTTCGGACAATTGTGGTCCCAAAGGGGTTACATGACATCATCGGGTTCCCCAATCAGGAATGGAGAATTCATCAGATAATTGCTGGAGGCCTTACAGGGCCCAGCAGAGATAGCTGTCGTAAAATGTACGGCGCATACCAAAGGTGCTGATTTTGTGCCCATGGGAAATCGTTATGCTGAGGAAGTCGCACGTTACTGTGCTGAGCAGGGATATTCATTTACTGAACAAACAGTCGAAGGGGCACAGGAAAGAACCGAGTTAAGCATGATGCTTGAGGTGGCGGATACCTGGGAAGAGTTGAAGAGCATGCAGGACCAGGCGTCAGACTATGAGAAAAGGGTGTGGGAGTTGGCTGGTTGTGTCAGAGGAGAGTTGGACTTGTGGGTTTCGGCTGATGGGAGAGTGGTGTTGCCGAATGAGCTGGTGAGTTCAATGGCACGTCAGATACATGGTCCCGTACATCTGGGGAGAGATGCGATGATGCGTGTGTTCAGACAAACTTGGTACAACCTGAAATTCCGAACGGCTGCGGAAGCAGTATGTCAGAGATGTGTTACATGTCAGCAGTTGAACGTTGGGAAAAGAACATCAGTCACATTGAGTCACATTGTAAGGTCCAGCGGACCTTTCTATAGGATGCAACTGGACTTCATTGAGATGCCGAGGTGCAATCGCCTCAGGTATGTCTTGGTGATTGTGTGTGTGTTCTCCAGATGGGTTGAGGCATATCCCACTCATAGGTGCGATACACTCACAGTAGCAAAATTGTTGTTGAGGGAATTGGTGCCACGATTCGGGGTTCCCACCTCTTTGGAATCGGACAGAGGGAAGCATTTTAATAGTGAAGTTGTGAAGATGCTCTGCTCTGCCCTGAACATTGACCAGAGACTGCGTTGTAGCTACCGACCAGAGGCTTCTGGCATAGTGGAGCAAATAAATGGAACTCTGAAGGCTCGAATGGCAAAGGTGTGCTCATCCACATCCCTGAAGTGGCCCGATGCATTGCCGTTGGTACTGATGAGTATGCGTAGTACACCACACAGGAGGACAGGACTCTCACCTCACGAAGTATTGATGGGGAGGGCTATGAGACTGCCATCTATCCCTACAACCACCTTGTTAAATATCACAGATGATCTGATTCTTGATTACTTTAGGGGACTTTCTGATGTCATCCGTTCTGTGTCTCTTCAGGGGCAGGCTGCTGAAATTCCGGCTTCTAGCGACCTTTGTCACGACCTGTGTCCGGGCGACTGGGTCATGGTGCGGAAGCACGTCCGAAAAAGCTGCCTGGATGTGCGCTGGAGAGGACCTTTCCAGGTCATTTTGGTGACAACCACTGCTGTGAAGTGTGGTGGGTTGCCGACTTGGATCCATGCTTCTCACACCCGGCGAGTCCCAGCACCCCTGGAAGATACAGCTCCTCGAGTAGGGGAAAATCCGGACGAGGAAGAAGATCCACAAGAGGGGACAAGTCAAGCTGTGGGGGTGCCGGTGGAAGTTGGGGACTCTCCTGAGCGAGCAGGAAAGCGACCACGACAACAGTGACACTGAGTCTGCCTCTGAAGGGGAGAGTGGCGATGAAGGTGATCTGAGCGCAGAAGAAGCTGAAAGTGAGGACGAACAGGGGGTACAAACGAGAAACAGAAGAGCCAGGAGTGCAGAGGCTCATTGGCCCGAGAGGCGGAGGCGATTGAATGTGAGATTGGCTTCCGAAAGAGATCTTGCCCCTGTGTCCGAAGAATCAGACCCAGAAGAGGGAGAACAAGAAGCAGAGCAAGAAGTCCGAGAAGGTCAAGGAGGGTGAGAGTACCTTGTCGAAGATACGCCACTTCTGAGTGGACCTACTCTTTGACAAATGCCAGGTGTACTGAGGTCCGGGAGGGTGAGGTCAGTGATTGTGACCAATACGATCCCAAACGTTAAGCTGGAAGTGATACTGTTGGTACCTGGACTTGAAATTGAAGGCGTACTGACACTCACAATTCCTAATCCCCCTTACCTAAGCAAGATACGTGATCTAATTCTGGACAGACTGATTTTTCCTACATTTGGCCCTGAAATACCAGCATATGAAGCAGTTGTACTTCGCATGGAACTTTTGGATTATGTGCTATGTGCAGTTGGAGCAAATATCATCATTGATTATTAAAGACTTTTGTAAATAGTTGTTGAACTAACCTAGAGCCGAGTGGAAGAAGAAGAAAGTTAGGGACTTCCCATAGAGGACGGAGAAGGGTTAGGGTTGTCTGTTGAGAAGAAACAGAAAAACTGAAAAGGGGATTTCCGCTTCCGAGGGTGGTTCAAGAGACACAAATAACCAAGAAAGAGACTTTGGGTTGTTGCTGGAATTGAACTACATTGTTTCGAGACCATGGAGGCTGGAGACCCGAATCGTAGAGCTAAGTGCATAGTAGGCACCCTTTTAGGAGGAGTGATATTCCTTATATTTGTAGTAGTTTTAGTTTCCTATTTTGCACCACACGAGCAGGTAATAAAAGTTGAGGGGACACCAACACCTACCACCCTTAGCAGGAAGGAAGACAGAGCAAGAGCAGAGAAGGCCTTGCTGGCTGCAGAGAGTCGTAGGTTACATACAGATCTGTCTAAAGGAAATTTTGGACAGAATGCGTATGCAAAGTTGTTGTATGAATACATTGATGCAATGGATGCAAAAGACTGTTATGTGTGTATGCAATTGCCGGCTTCAGTAGATGAGGGTACTAGATACCATCACCTTCCATTGACATATGGAATTTCATGTAGTCTGCTGCTTAGCATATTTTATGGGCGAAACCATTTTGAATATTTCTTTTCGAATTATGATGTTGTGTTACCGGAAGTCCCTGCTTATAAGCACTTGAACAAGTGGGATTATTATAAGTCAGAGGACAGACTTGGATATTTCTTCATCCCCACACAAGAATTAGACACCCCGTATGCACACCGACACAATTTGACATGTTTATTATCGGAGACCGAGAAGAAATTCATTGAGCAGGTGGAAGATAGGTACACGAAGCAAAAACAGTTGCGAGATTCAGGGCAAGGCAAGGTAGATTGGACGGATGAGGAGAAGCAGCACAGGTCAAGAGGGAGTTATGGTCCAATAGCTCTAGATGAAGTGCAGAAAGGGAAGTTGTGCATTCACAGACCACAGACGTATTATGAAAATGTGTATGTGGGTCATACTACATGTGAACACACTTTAACATTGGAGTATTACACGAAAGATTTCTTGAAGAGTGTGGTGCAAGTGATCCCTACTGTGTATTTTGTCTGCGGAAGGAATGCGTATGTGAGACTGCCAGAGAAGTGGTATGGAACATGCTATCTAGCGATTATTTTTCCCAAGATTTACCATACTGAGGATTTTGCTCTTTTGGAGGGAGGGCAGCAGAAGAGGGTGAAGCGAGGGGAAAGTGCTGGTGCGATAGTTGGAGATGTGTTTGGAGCAGCGATACCAATGTTGGGTGTCATTTTGAACGATGTGAAGATACGACGATTGGCAACTGTGGTGGATGAGCTGTCAATGAATACAGCTAAGTCATTAGTGTTGGTTGAGGGTGAGATGTTGTCGATAAGGACAATGGTTTTACAGAACAGGCTTGCCCTAGACGTTATCCTAGTAAAAGAGGGAGGAGTCTGTAAACGTTTGAAGGTACAAGAATGCTGCACATATATTCCAGACAACTCTAAAGATCTGGAGAAATATATAAGCAACATTACCGCAATCCATTAGGAGATTGAAGATTTGACTCAAGAGAACGCGTGGGAGACGGTTGGCAAAGGATTTGGAAAGGTTGGAAACTGGTTTGCAAATCTAGGAAGGAGTTTCCTTGGGTTTGTACTGAAACCCCTCATCATAGCAGTGGCGTGTGTGATTGGATTGTGGGGTTTGGTAAGAACGTACAAATGGTACAGGTCAACTGGATTGGTGAGATCGATGAGAGTGCAAGAGCAGCGAATGGAGAGGCTGCAAGACAGTCAATATCGCAGCTTGAGAGCGTTGGAGATGCTCAAGCGAGGGAAAGTGGCAACAAGCTCTGTTTAGTTCAGTTCTTACCCTGGGATGGTGTAAGGGTGGTGATGACACGGGTCATCAAAGGGGGGAACTGAGAGAGCGCTATTTACAATGAAACTTTGTAGGGGTGCATCATATGTACAAGTAGTCCGCACCCGTATATATAGAGGACTTTCTAATCATGTTTAGATGCAATGTGGGATAGAGAACTAATGAAATTGGTACCAGAACACGAAGAGCTAATGTTAAGAGTTGCAATTCCACCATTGCTGTTTAACTTAGAGATGTCGTTGAAATGAAATCTTTCACTAATGAGAACGTGTTTAAATGAGCACTATTGTGCATGTAGATTGCTTTGTTGAAATATATAACTGTGTTTTATATACTCGATAATTAGCTTGAAAAGTAGAAAATGCATTTGCTGTTAAAGTTGGAGGCCTAGAGAACCAAGGGATTGTTCATGTCAGATGTTGGGCCTATAAACAAGCAGAGGCCTAGTCATGGAAAATTGTGCAGGCCTGATAGAAAATGTCTTGCTTAATGTTTAACTGTAGAATAGTGGTAAAAGATGCCATAGAAAAGAATATTGCAACATTACTGGAATGTGAGCCGTTTTGCATGTATTTCTTTGCAGGTGCACCACTATGTAGACAGTAGAGTAGAAGGGTCCATTGTGTAAGAGTGTTAGGATGCTAGACTCAGACATGGAGGAGTAGCCTAGGAATTTAAAGATACAACTTGAAGCGACGGAGAGTCTGGGACTCAAGGACGTCTTAACGGACCAGGATGGAGAGGTGCCATGATGGAAAATTCTGAAAACCAACACCTTCGAGAGGGGCGTGCCTGAAGGTGTGTCGTCTACATTGTGTGGTTTTGTATTAGGGACAGTGCCCCGGAGTAGAGGCAGGACAGATGGGCAGAGAGGCGAAAGGGAGCGGTTGGTTGGCAGAGAGCTTAGTTATGATTGAGAGATCTCTATGCTGAGCGGAGGATAGTGAGTGAACTTCTTTGGAAGTCACCACGGCTGACACCTTTGTTAGGTTGGGCTATTGTTGAGTAGGGATGTCACTTAGTACAGTGTAGGGACAGATTAACCTGATTTATATTTTTCCCAATGCATACTAGAACTCAGGTTATAGCAATTCTTATTAGCCTGATGATTCTCGAATTGATTCTTGTATTGTTCATAACCCGCCTGAGACTTTTCCGTAGAGTTATGTTTGTATAAGTACCTGTTTACCTTCTGAATCTTTTGCTGAGGTGTTTATACCTTCAGTTGTTTTTGGTTATGTAATAAACCTTCAAACGTAGTCCGTGGTCAGTGGTTCTTTGGGGGAAATATTGAGATCATTGAGATTTAAATGATTATTGAGAGATAGATTGCCTAATTCATTCTATGACAGATAAAAAGGTTCAGTCGACCTATGTCGGGATTCTGGAGAAATCCCGCTTTTCCACATCTTCCCCCTTATAAATCAAAACAAAAAAAGACATTGCAACATCATCTGACATCATCAAAAAGTAAAATGGCATCTAGAACGTCATCTAACAAATATAATATGACTTCCATTTAGGTTTATAACAAAGTCGCTTATCCAAACGTTTCTGGTTTACAACAATGTCATTTTGTTCAGAATCAATCTGCAAATCTTGAGTGTCATCAAAAGGTAAAACAACATCAGCAGTGTCCCCAGGAGGTAAAATACCATCACTATCCCCAACAACTGCATCAGAATTGACATTGGAAGAATCAGAAGGAACATCCTACTCAGAAAGAGGATCAAAAGAGCGAGAGCGAGTAGCTCCCAAAGGTACTGATTTCTCAGACCACTTTGAAGAAGGATGAAAAATTGCTACCCTTTTCAAATTCCAAACTTTACCATCTGACAATTTAACAGCATTTTTGAGGACTTTGATAACCTTTAAGGGTTTAAAGAATTGACTCTCACCTTTACAAACCTTCCAAGGTTTTTTAACTCTGACCCATGAACCAACATTGACAGAGACTGTTTTGGTGTTATGTTTCAAGTTGTACTTATCATGGGACTTTTTGCACTTATCCACCATTTTTGACCTGACAACTTCAGTAGGAATAATAATAGAAGCAGCCTTTAAAAGCCATTCAGGATTACATTTGGTTCTTGCACCCCGACCCCTCATAACATCAAAAGGAGAAATACCCAAAGAATTGTGAGGAGTGGTTCTGTACGTCCACATAGTTTTAAATATATCAGTCTCCCAATCACATTGATTTTGCAAAGCCATCTGAATAGAGTTCTTTAGTACTCTATTAAATCTTTCGATCATGCCATTACCAGAAGGATTATAGAGAGAGGTGGTCCTATGCTTGATACCAACTCTTTTAAAATACTGTTGAATTAAGTTGGACATGAACTGAACACCATTATAAGAAATAACCTGAACAGGCAACCCTTCTTCGACAAAAGTTCTATCAAGAAATTTTAATACTTCACTTGAAGTAATTTTTCCAACAACCTTGATGACAGGACATCTAGAAAATAGATCTATGAGTGCAATTACATATTTCTTCTCAGGACCAATAGGACCCATAATATCTATGGCCACAGTATGCCAGGCTTTACTGGGAGTGAAAGACTCACCTAACTTAGGTCTTAAGGTAACCAAAGATTTATCAGAATTGCAGCAAGCTAAACAATCCCGCACAACTCTCTCAAAACATCTACACCAGGCCACCAAAACCATTGTTTAACTCTCTGTTTAGTTTTGATAATACCACAATATTATTATTTAAATGCCTAAGGTCAATGCATAATCTTAATTTGCCATTACTACGTCTGGCAACTACAATTTGAGAAATCCACTCGGCAGACTCTATAGGCTCAATTATATCAGCTTTAACAAGTTTATCCAATTCTTTCTCTACATCATTCCTAAGAAGGATAGGAATGTGTCTCACTTTGTGCACTTTAGGACCAGCATTATATTTTAATACGATTTTGTGTTCAAAATCATTAAGGTTACCGATGCTTCCATTAAAAACTTTCGGAAATTTCTTTAACAACTCCTCACAAATTAAATCATTTTCATTAAGAACCATAACAGGCTCAGG
Source organism: Lissotriton helveticus (assembly GCF_964261635.1). Taxonomy (NCBI): domain Eukaryota; kingdom Metazoa; phylum Chordata; class Amphibia; order Caudata; family Salamandridae; genus Lissotriton; species Lissotriton helveticus. The sequence goes on from NC_136069.1 coordinate 190,563,338, forward strand.
ACTATTAGGATTGAGTATTATGTCTAACTTGCCCTGATCCTTCCAACCTAGGACAGCTGGCCCTTTTTTAGCAACATACAACTTACTGGAAGTTTCTCTATTCTTAAACTTAAAAACTAAAGGTCTAAATCCAACCATAGCAATCTTCTCCCCAGAATACCCCTCAGGTTGAATATCTGAAACAAAAAGTTTGTTACCTAATCTATTAACAAAAAGGGATTCCCAAGTAGCCTCATCAATAATCGTGTAAGGGGAACCAGAGTCTGCATACATTTGAACAGAAACTCCTCCTATAATCATGGTACACAAGGGTTTTTTACACGACTTACTGTCAAAGTCATTTATGTTCCAAATGAAATGGTGAATAGACTCATCACAGGAATCCTTAATGGTAAGTTTCTTGATGCCCTCATCACCATCACTGGATTCAAAATCTGGTTCATCTAAACACTTTACTTTCTTACCACCCCCTTTCCTTTTGCATGCTTTGGTAAAATGGCCCACAATACCACAATTGGAGCAACGTTGCTTTAAAGCAGGGCAAAATTTGCTTGAGGCTAAATGTGAAGGGCTATCACATCTAAAACATCTAAAACTAGGATTGCGGTCAAACTCTTTTTTTATATGACTCCACCTTATGTCTAACAGGAGTTGAAGATTTAAAACCAGATGCTTTTGCTTTAATCTTATTAACAATTTCAGCAGAAGTTTCAGCGATAGCAGCATCCTGTTTAAGTAACTTTGCACTACGGCTTGACATTTCAGCCTTCCTGACAATACTAAGAACATCTTTAAGTTCAGCATCACCATTAATCCACAGTCTGTCTTGAACAGCTGGATCCTTATTGTGCATCACAAATTGATCTCTAATAAACTGATCTACCAAATGATCAAACTTACAATCCTCAGCAAGTTTTCTCAGTGCAGATACATATTGATCAACAGTTTCACTACTTTCTTGTTTACGTTGGAAAAAACGAAATCTGACAATACCAATGCATACATTTGGTGCAAAATAAGTATCAACATCATTTACAATAGCATCAAAAACATTTGCATCACCACCACCCAAAGCTTATGTCATCCCTTCATAAGCTTTAAGCCCACCAGGACCCAAAGAATGTAGTAAAAGTTTCTTTTTCCTATCAGGTGTCATTTTTCCTTCCTCATCAATAGTGTCGATAAAGTTAAGGAAGTAAGCCTTCCATTCCGACCATTTCATGCATGGTTCAGATCCTGCTGGCCAAAACGCTTGAGGTTGGATGGAATAATTTTGACTTGTCATGTTGGAAGAGAAAATAAAAAATAAAAAAAATGCAGCTATTGTCAAGAAAGAACTTGTACTGGAGTCAGTTGTGCAAGTAAAAATATTCACTTTAAAATGTGCACATCACCTTGTGTAGGGCATATTAATAATAATGAAATTAAATAAATAAATGTGTGCACATCACCGTGAACGAAATCCAATTTTAGGTGTGCACATCACCGTGCACGAAATTCAATTACAGGTGTGCACTTCAGAGTTAACTTCATGGAGAGAAATTAGCAATTTAATCATAGGTGTGCACATCACCGTGCACGAAATTCAATTACAGGTGTGCACTTCAGCGTTAACTTCTTGGAGAGAATTCTGCATGCAAAACCTTTATAAACATCTGCTGCTCGAAAAAATAATTGCAGAAAATATGTACGAGCAGAGATGAAGGTGCGCGCGTTACAAAAGAATAGTGACTGCAATAACGCGTAGTGATCATGGCCTTAATGATCAGCAGGTGTGCGTGTCACCGAAGTGTAACGAAATACACAACCAAAATGGCGGCACGCAAGGGTCAAAGTACGTGACCTCACACGTAATGTGCACAAGGAACGTAATGCGCACGTTAGTCCTTCGATAAAGAATGCAGAATCATCAAGGCGAACTCTGCTGTGCTGAAAACTCTTGGAGCCGAGGTAAGGTGCTCGCGCAAGAGTGGCAGTTTGTTTGCTCAAAAAAAACAGCAGCAGGAAGAGAATATTCAGTAAATAAATTCAAGTTAACAGGTATATACGACCTGTATAAGATCCACACACAAAGGTGGGCGATTCAGTCGAATAGGCAGCAGGTGGCACCCAAACGATGTAGAAAACTTCAAAATCGATCCATGTAAGACGAAGTTCGGTTCCGTAGGTTCTTCTGGTCACAAGTCGACAAATTGTAAAGATGGAATCACGCAGACTTGTAATAAATGGTGATTTATTGAAGATAAATCGCGCAGCAGAGAAACACCTCCACTCTCTTCCCTCAGCTCTCCAACTGTCCCACAGTCTAGAACATCAAGACAGTGGAAGCAATCTTGGAGCGAGGAGGAGAGCGAGACAAAGCACGAGAGCAAATGCGATATTAGTTTGCATACATACAATATTAAATGGCATACATACATAACAACCAGGCCTCCCCTGTACACTTCATAGGTGCTCTTTGATTCAGTGACAGGGCACAAAGAAAGGTCCTGGGCACATCTTAGGAATGAGATGGGGCTAATTCGAGAATCATAAAGAGTGGGGCTGGGAGCCGTTGGTTAACTTTCTGATGCATATATCAATGTGGCTGACAACCAGGAATGAACTCTAGACACCCCTATGGCCTGTGTTGTGGGCTATCAGCTTCGGAGACACTCCTGCCTTTCAACAGGAAGAAGGAACGGAGAAGTACATACTTCAAAAGAAGCAGAACCCCAACATAAAACTTCAAAGACTCAGACCCTAAATCACATTTGGTGCCTAGGAATGGACTATGAGAAGGGGGGGATGAGATCCCACAAATTGTTATCTGCCAAGCACCCAGACAGGCTGTGTGATGAGGGGAAGCTCTGCAAGACTTCTGCCTGTGACCAGGACTGGGGACTAAGGTCGGTCAGTCTCCCTGCTGGGTGAGGGGTCATCACCCAGGGAATCTAAGACCACCTGCCCTGGAGCCTGGAGCAACAGTGTCTGACTGCTTGCCAAAACCAGTGTGCCCTGTGAGGAAGAGGAGAGCGTTGGTGGAAGCAAGGTCCAGTGGCAAGTCCTCTTGAGTGTAATCCCTGTGTGAGGAGCGATGAACCAGCTGCTGCATCGATTGAGTCATTGGCCACGTTCAAGACTGAGTCAGTGACTTACGTATGCTAGGACAGGACCATTGTGAAGATAGCCATGGAAAAGATTGCCTTGCTTTAAGGGCTTAAGCCTTGTGCAGTGAAATTGCAGCCACCCCATATGCCAGGAGGGGCTGCCGTGGTGACTGCCATGCAGTAAAGGCCAAGACCTTGTGAGCCAGTTGTGCGGCAGCCCCGTATGCCAGGAGGGGCAACCTGCAATTTTTGTGCCGTGTTGATCAGGCTGGAGCCCATAGACTGCGAATGGTGGTGACCCCTGGGCCACCGGGAGAAATGAGGACTGTGACTGTTCCAACTCCATTGAACAAGTGAGGACATCATGGTAGAATCATCATCCAAGTTTGGGATCACCGAATGGAGTGTCTGAATCAACCCCCACCCCAATCGTGAATGTGGAGACATTTAACAAACACGAGGAATGCAGGAAACCTCCAATCGCTTCAGGAGCGCAACCGCGAAGGTGGGAGAGCATGCACATGCCAAGTGCAGCAGCTGAGTCCACATGAAGCAGACTCACCTGATCGGGCCCTGAGCCGCTGTGAGCACCCGCAGACGGGGCGCATTCAGGGACTCTGCATGCTTCACTCCTACCAGAGTAGGTAAGACTTGTTTCAGGCCAATCAGCCCCGGAGGAGCTCATTGCTGAGTGCGCTATGGTACTAGGACACCTATGACTTGAATTTAAGAGTCGGAGTGGACTCTTGAGACATGGACTTCTAATAGGTCAGTCCCGGGATGTTGCCAAAATTGAATGAGGAATAACCACTATCGCTAACGCAAGGAGAGAGTGTGACAGGGAATTGCCATTGAAACACTAGAGCCCCAACCTCAAGTGGAATTGAGTTATTGATTGTGAATGTCATATTTAGCCTTTGTGTTGTGAACAGTAAAAATTAAACTTCTAATTTTTCATAAAAGTGTGTATTTGGCAGGACACTGATTTATTTCTGCTGCTGCATACATTTTGAGATGTGAGTCTGTGTGCACTAATCTTTATCCACATCTTCCCCACAAGGGAGCTGTGGACTGCTCAACCATTTTACCACTGAGAGTCAGGTGTAGAAAGAGTACTTGACCCAGCAGCTCACAATACATAGTAGACTGGTCACCGGGATTTCAGAAATAAATGGACTCAACCCCCACAGTTAGGCCCAGTAGCCCTTGTGTGCCCTGAGGCCATCTGAAATATGTTCTGACAGTGGTGATGGGACCTTTTGTGTCAATAGTTGCGTGTAATAAGGAAATTATATGTAGCACATCATAGGGAGATTACAGTCTCCAATATATTGTATTATATTATATCATATTATTTTATATTATATGGCTAACATAACATTACCTTATATATATACGGTATATTATATTATATTATATAATATTATATTATATGCCTTATGTTATGTTACATTATATATATGGCATATGATATTATATTATATTATATTATATTCAAAACACAATTAGCTGTACATTGTAAGGATATTGCAGTGATGTGGCCCAGGACTAATAGAGACACAAAGGTGGATAATGATTAGGGATCCCAGTTTTATGGTATTTTCTTGTACATTTCCCTCTGTTCTTATCCATATTTATTTTTTGCCCATCATATTGGTCTTTATCCATATTTATTTTGCATTTTGAGAATAAATAGAGTCATAAAATTGCATATTTCCACGTTTATTTAACTATTACATGTACACTCATGGGTGGATGCTTACCATATTTTAGCAAATTGAGCAGCCACATATAACAAAATACTACACCTACAGTACATATTAGTGTTATACTACAAGTATATTTTAACATATGCCTGCATTTAAGGAAATCTCATCCTGTTTTTAACTTCTTATGCTGTCTATCTGCTCAGCTTTTGTCTGGAATTCATAAAAGACAACACGGAGAGTGTCTCACAAGTAGTACCATTTTCAGTATTCTTCCGCTTTAAAAATAAATACGGACAGGAAACACATTGTTTTCTGTCTGTATTTATCTGGAAAAATCAGTAAAAGCTGAAAACTGGGAGCCATAATAAGGTCTGCTTTATAAGGTCGCATAGAACTTAGAGGTGACTCATAATATCCTATTTGATGTAAAGATTGGAATTTATGTTACATAATATGCAAATTGTTGTGTCACCCACAGTCTATTTGATTGAGTGGTGTGTGAAGGTAGTGTTTCTAGCACAAGTGACTCTAAACTTTTTTTTAATAAGAGCTACATAGGTTCAATGAAAATGATCCTGAGCGGCTAATATTATTATTGTTGTAATAGTGACCGCATCAGGCTAGATTGCATTGGTGGTCACCATATGCAAAATTACCGGCAGTGAGTACCTCAATGCACCAGGCAAGGTTCCCAGCAGCAATGTACAAAAGGTTTGCCAATATGCAATGCCTATACATTAGTAACACATAACAGCCATAGTTGCAATGTTTCTGGTGTAAGAAGGAGGATATCTTACTATAGTTGCCCCCAACTTTTTGCCTAGTGTTTAGCTGGTTTTCGACCTAGTTGGCCTGGGGCCCTGCTATTCAGGACCCCAGACTAATTGCTCTCTCTGTAAAATGGACTCCATGTACCTTAGGTACATACCTAATTGGATGCTGGGTCACCTTATCAGCCCCTGTACAGTGTACCTTAGGTACTCAGGGCATAGGTGTACCCAGGACTTACCAGGGGCTGAAGCATGTATTATGCCACCCCTGGCTGGCCATACAAACAGACACAACTGGCTGATAACACAGCTGGGGCAAGGTGGTGTAATCACCCTTTGCTGTAGATATAGTATACCTATATCTAACCCCAAAATGGACACATAGATTCCTTTAAGTCACTCCTATGGCAGGCCTTATCAATCCTGAAGGCAGAGTGCTTGGAATTATGTGAGATGGTGCTCTAGCATGAGCTGAGCCTGTCTGCAGCTTTCGGAACCAAGTCCTTATAGCTGTTCCACGATAACGCTATACCATATACTCTGAAGTGCATTATGATCCTCACGGTTATTGCTAACTTTGGTATAGCATTATCAAAACATGTCGTGTAAGGTGTCATACGCTTTGGAATACTACCCCCTTGCCAGTTTTGGTGACGGGGGTAGCATTCCACCCTTCTAGAGGGATAAGACATGTATGTAACTGTAACCCCGGTTAAAGTTAAGCAGAGCCTCAGCATCACAAAATGGATGCTGCCACCACAGACACAAGTCTGACCTCCTGCTGCTGGGAGTCCTTCCAGCGAGGGAGGCCTGGACAAAGGGTTTCCTGCCTTGGGAGGTGCTAGCACCACCCCAGACAGGAATTTGTGTATTGATGTAGGGAGGGCTGAAAGGAATGAGACATGCCTGGGGCACACGAGGTGTCCCTGTTCATACCCCCGGTTCAAACCAGTTGATGGGGCACTCCAGCCCCAGCCCTGGCGCGAAACCGGACAAAGGATAGGGGGTGTAACCACCCCCCTTCCTGGTCCCACCCATGGGAGGGACCTAGTCACTAGTACAGCCCCCTTTAGCAGAATAAAGGTAGGAGCTGGTCCCATTCCAAATTAGATTATCCTGAACAACTTTACAAGAAGAAACTCTGGACTTCGACGTTCTTCTCCACAGAAGACTGAAGAAATCTCCCTTGTGGCCAAGGAGTGACCACCCTGCAACTGCAGGCACCATCAAGCGTCCTAGCGGTTAACTTTGTCATCCTTCCTGCCGGAACCAGACCTCAGAGCTCGACGAGACCCGGACTCCCAGACCTCTCCGACCTCTACCCACATCTGCAGCACAGCTGAGACCCGTGGGTGCGACGAGACACATGGGACCGGCCATCTTTGAAGAACTGCACTTCGCTTCCAGCACGACCTCTGAGGCACCCTCGAGAAAGTGCTTTGGGGATTGAGAAGCCCCAGCCCCGAGCAGCTCCTGCACCGAAGACCAGCCCTCCAGCCTCCACGAGATCTGCGTGGGGCCCTTCTGCCTGGTTGCTGCTCGATGCGTTGTCTGGTCACTTGCCGGCCTGCTTGTGGCCTCCTAGACGATGAACCTTGAAATCTATACCGCTGGTATGGTTGCTCCAGACTGGCCCTTGCTTCCTTCCAAAAGAAAAGTACCCCGGACCCTCCTGGTCCGCACCAGACGCCATCTTTGTCCACCGCGTGGGTTGCCTTTGCCAAGGCCTGTTGACTCCGATCCCGGAACAGACACCGCCGACGGCGAGAGCCTGCGTGGGACAGCTCGTGCCTCCATCCTGGTCGTCGAAGACACCTCCTGGTCCACGGGGCTGCAGAGACAAGCGTCACCTCTTCACCTGATCGGGACGACATCATCTGGTTCTCTCCTGGCTCCACACCGGTCACTGGCTAGTGACTTTGAACATTGTCCCCTCTGCTTTCAGGTCTTCATCTTCATCGATCCGTCCTTGGATCACTCCGGACATCTTCCTCCTGGTCGCCTGCAGCATCTTTCTCCAAGGCTCCATTGACTTCAACGCGGAAACCCGACACACTTTCACACCTATGCACCCGCAGCCCGTGGGTGAGGTAACGAGAGCATTTCGGTGCTCATAGGTAGATTGACTCTCCTAGTGTCCAGGTATCCGATAGTTTTAGTCTCCACCAGTCGGAACTGTCTTTACTTACCTATTTCGTAATTTGTTCATGTCCATTGACTTTGCATTGAAACCCCGTGTGTGTTCTAACACTGCACACGCGTCCCGTGGGCCTCCTGCTCCTTGCCTAAGGTTAGGGTAGTGTAGCCCCGGCGATTCTATAGCCTCTGGGCATCCTTATTTCTCCTATCGTTCTACTTAACCCATTTACTTAGTATATGGTTTGTCGTGCCCCTAGGGCACCATTGTAATTTGTGCGACTTATTGTATTTTTCTGAAGAGTATTGTTATGTGCTTAGCCCTCTGATCTCATAAAGAGTTCAGAGGTGTTTGTTAGTAATAAATACATTGTTTATTTTCATAACAACCTGTGTGGTGTCCTTTCATCTGGTATTCAAGGGGTTTTATGTGGTAAAACAGCTGGCTTCACATGCCAAAAGAGTTTAGCCTAAGACTGCTTTGTCCATGCTACCATTAGGATAGCTGGTCTATAAGGTTGACTTACAACCAATCACCATAAGGGTTGTTTGGACTGATACAGGGTGATCACTAGAACTAGTGAGCATCATATATCAGGCTAACTTCTCACATCTGGCACCAAGGTAATACTATGAATAATATGTCTCCCCAAAACTGCATGTTTGTTAGTGAAATATTGGCTTTAAATATAGTTTGGAAATTCAACCATTTTTCTCCAAACAGCATATGAGCATTGAAATTGCACACATTTTCGTTTCTAACACACTCATTTCAATTATCTCATACATAATGAATGAATGAATATTAGCTTTGTAAAGCACGAACTATGCCCAGGGGAGTCAAGGCACTGCGGAAAAGGGGCCAGCAGACGATAGTGTATAAGGCTCACGTTATTGAAAGAGTGAAAAGCCAAGTCTTCAAGGCTTTACGGAAGAAATAATGAGGTTCCAGTCCGGAGATTGAGGAAGGAAGGGAATGCCGCAGCAAGAGAAAAGACTACGTTGGAGAGGAAGGAGTGGAGACAGAGTCACTATCCACCATGGTTTTCAGGAATGGGGACCATGTTTGAAGAAATACAGAAGCCTGATCCTGCAAATTATAGATTACACGTTCATAAGAGGCTGTTTGTACCATTGCCACCAGCCACTCTTCCTGAGAAGGAGATAATGAAGACTTCCAATGACGTAATATACAAATTTTGGACGTAGCCAAAGCAGTATGAAGAAGACGAGTCTGTGGTTTAGACAGTTTCGGAAGGCTCCGAAAATCATGTAAAATAATATTTGCAGAAGTAAAGGGTAAAGGTAAGGACATAGTATTAGCCAAGATCTTTCTTATAAAAAGCCAAAATGATCTAGTACGGGGGCATTCACAAATAATGTGCGTAATATCACAAATGGAAGCAGAACATCTCCAACACAAAGAGTGTGATATCAATTTAGCATGATGTAGTTTAGCTGGAGACCAGTGCCATTCATGGATGATTTTGAAAATGCAAAATTTGAGACAAGCCTCTCGGACACCTTTATGTAATATTTCCATAATGTGATCCCATTGAGTATTGGAATATGTAACTGATAAGCGAGATTGCCATTTCAATTGAAGAGTGGTTGCGAAAAAGGGGCGCTAGGTGGCGCCGGACCAAGATGGCCGCGCTGATGTGAGGCTCTCGCCCTGCTGAGCCTAATCACCATCCTGCATGCCATCCTGACCAGTTTCTTTGGCTCCTGTACGGCGGCATCTGGACCGCCTTACTGCTGTGACCACTCCGGTGCCTGCTACTGCCGCGTCGCTCAACTGGAGCCGGCGGAAATTGGCCCGAATCCCGCGACCGGCGCCTCGCGCTCTACCGCCGCATCGCCCCCCCTGGGCACCTCGTCTGGGAAAGTCCGGGGCTTTGGGGCGCTGAGCGGAGGAGCCCCGAGCCCTACATCACGAGAGGCCTGATTCGCCACCCCGATATCTGCCGAGGGGGCCCGCCTTAAAGACGCCTGCATACCTCGCCGACTCCAGTCACTGGCCCTACCTCCACACTGCCGGCGCTGCTGGTCTCCGCTCTGCCCCCGGACTCCCCTGCGCACTGAGGCCGGCCGTGCGCCTGGACTGAAACGGGTCGCGCTACGGACCCTGTCACACCCGCGCATCTGTGGTGCTGCCGGTCTCGGCCACTACTGCCCCCAGACACTGACTTTGAAGCTACGGGAGGCGCTCTTCTGCTGGCTGCTTCCTGGTACACCCGAGTTGGCACGGCTGTCTCCACGTCGTGGACGGCGACCTCACCAGGCTCACCTCCCTCCTCTCTGGCCTGAGCGGGTCCTCCCCGCCATTACACATGCTGGGATTGCCAGGTTGGCGGCATTTTGTGCGAGCCCGCCCTGCTGCTGTGCTTTGAACCCTGGAGGTACTGTACACTTTTACTTTCCTGATTCATCTGGGCGACTCGGAGCGCTGCTTCATTACAGACTTTGGCTGCATTCTCCTTACTTCTTGTGGGCCCTGGGAGGACTCGATTTCACCACTTGTGCTGCTGCTGCTTGGCCTTGGAACACTGCCTCCCTGGCGATACTAACTCTAGCCCCTTGGGAAGTGTTTTCACCCTCTACACTCCTTGCCCCGCGCTGACATCGGCACCCTGAGGGCGAACGCCCACAGCTTACGGGCCACCGCTCCTGGCCCCATCCTCCTTCCCGACCTGCTCCCTTTCGAGATCTGGCGTCCATATCCTCTGTAGTGACCCAGACGCCGTCGCGCATCATGGGACGCACTGATGCAAGACAATCGAAAATCCCATTCGAATCTAAGAGGACCTCCAAGACAACACCGGTGGGTGGTGGGAGTCCCTCGACCTCGCCCCCCCAAGATGAGGACTGGAAAACGCTATTATTAGGCATGAAGCAAAGCCTATCGACGATTGACTCTAAAATCAACACTATTAATGCGCGCATGGACAGCGTGGTGGCGAAACTCGAACATCACGACACTCGTATAAAGGAGGCCGAGGAGAGAATCTCGGGGCTGGAAGACAACGCTACATCTTCGCAACGTCACATCACCCAAATGGATAGACTGCTCAAAATCATCGCGGACAAGAACGAAGATTTGGAAGCGAGATCGCGACGGAATAATGTTCGCATTTTGGGCCTTGCGGAGACTACCAACACGGGGAAGATGGAACTTTTTGTTGAAAATCTCGTTACAGACCTGTTTGGTAAGGAATCCTTCTCCCCACTCCTTATTGTTGAGAGGGCCCATCGCTCCCTGGCTGCCCCTCCTCCTCCCGGTTCCCCGCCTAGGCCCATCATAGCGCGCTTTCTTAACTACAGGGATCGAGATGCTGTGTTGCGCCGCGCGAGGGAACTGAAGACAGTGCGCTATGAAAACGCAACGCTTTCTTTTTTCCCTGACTTCACCCCTGCTGTCCAGGAAGCCAGACGCAAATTTACAGTGGTAAAGAAGAAATTGCAAACCCTGGAGATCCCCTATGCCATGCTGTACCCGGCCAAGCTAAACCTCTCCCACCAGGGTAAGCACCACTTCTTTCAGAATCCGCAGCAGGTGGAGGACTACCTTAAACAGTGCAAGAAGGACCAGCTCAGAGAAGAGTCCACTCGCCGCCGCTCTAGATCGCACTCTCCACTATCCCAACAGGACTGACACGCGGCATTGCTTGATGGCCCCTTTGAACTTCTTATTCCCTGTGCAACGGCCCTGAGCGAATTGACTCTCCTGTATCCCAGTGAGGTCTTTGATTTATTACACATGTGACTGGTCTAAATGTATACTGTGTGCTCACTAGACCACCTCCGTCCCGCGGTTTCGACTGGGCCGACCTGGTTGTAAGCGGGTGTGAGTAGGGAGGTGGTTGGCAGGTCTGGTGCCCCTAGTTTCAGACCCCCAATGGGTATTCCCCAGATTCCCTCTCCCCTACTGAGGGTTGAGGCTTACGCTGCCATTTTCTTGGCCTTTGTTCTAGTTTTGTTTGGGTTAGTGGAGGGAGGGTGGGGAATTAATACACGGCGAGTTGGGATAGGTGTTGTGGGTGGGTTGATGCTCCAGTTTTACAAAGTCATAACTGTCGGGGGGCTGTGGGGTGGGATGGACCGGACTGCGGGGTGGGCGGTGGGGGGGAAATGTTGTTTTCATGCACCTAATACTGTAGTGAACCGATTTGAGGCATTACTACGCTGCACATGTTTACACTCTGACACATGGGTGACATAATGCCGTCACACCCGACACAGCAGTTCCGCCTCGTGACATGGAATGTTCGAGGGCTGAATGACCCTCGAAAGAAGAGGCAAATATTAAGTTATCTGGACAGACAGGGGGTCTCTATCGCCATGCTTCAGGAAACTCACTTGCGACCGGACGGCTCCCCTATGTTTGCCTCTAGATGGGCTTCTTGTAAGGTTTTCTCCTCTTACTCTAATTATGCTAGAGGGGTTACGATCTTAGTTCAGCGGGGGGTTCGCTTCTTACCTGCTGGCACTGAGGCAGACTCGGGTGGGAGATACTGCTTGATATGGGGGACACTACACTCACACACGGTCCTTCTAGCTTGCTATTACGGACCTAACACGGATGACACTTCTGTATTCCTTACGATGTGGGGCAAGATTCAAACGCTGGGTATTTGCCACGTCATACTCGGGGGAGACTTCAACACGGCATTGACACCGAGCCGTGACAGATCCCACCCCCAGACACTCCATTACACGCATACCCAACGTACATTATCTGACCTGGTCAAGGACCACCACTACATTGATGCATGGGGGCACCTACACTCCACTCTTAATCAGGGTACTCATCACTCAGCGGTACACTCTACCTGGGCGCGGCTTGATTATGTGTTCCTTTCGGCAGGCCTCCTCCCTTGGCTGGCTGGTGCTCTCCACCTCGCTAGGACTTTCTCCGACCACTCACCGGTCCTCCTTACTATGTGCATACCCGTCGATGCCTCCCCGTACTTGAGCTGGCACCTCAACCCCGCGCACCTCACTGACTCAGCGTTCAGGGGGGAACTTGAACAGGACATTCAGGATTTTTTTGACCGGAACACTGGCTCTGTCACATCTTTCACTACGGTGTGGGAGGCCTTTAAGGTCACTGTCAGGGGCTGGTGTATAGCGAAGGGTGGTGGTGTCCTCAAATCGCTACGTGGGCAACTGCACAAATTAGAGGCTGAACTCAAGTTACTCGAACGCGACGTGGCCCGTGACCCACACAGTCCTACACCTAAGGCCCTCCTCAGGGACAAGCTCAATGAATACACTGAGGCAGTCGAACAGGAATGCAAATTCCTTGGGAAGCCGTACACGGCCCGTCTCTACGGCGAGGGCGACAGGCCCGGCAGGGCACTTGCCTTTGCGGTTAAGCCTGCGAAATACCACAATTATATCTCGACCCTAATGGACGAACATCAGGCACCACAGAGAGACCTGAAGGGACAAATGCGTATCCTAACTCACCATTACTCTACCCTCTACACTTCACACCGTCAGTCGACCGTCGACTTGCAATCCTATCTTGAGGACACTGCGGTCGCGTGGCTCGGTCCCTCCCAACAGAAATTTCTCCATCACGAACTTGAACTTGACGAAATTAAAGACGCCATCATGTCTATGAAATCCGGCAAAACGCCTGGATCGGACGGGCTTCCAATAGACTTTTACAAGGCCTATATACACTTGCTACCTCCCCTGCTGAAACGGGTTTACTACTCTGCCCTGGAGGAGGGCGCGCTGCCGTCCACCATGCGGGAAGCCCTTATTGCTTCCTTGCTGAAACCTGGTAAGCCTCCAGAGTTCTGTGATTCTTACAGGCCCCTGTCGCTGCTTAATACAGACGTGAAAATTCTGGCAAAAGTACTCGCGACACGCCTGAACTTACTGATGGAACGTCTGGTCTTACCGGATCAAGCTGGGTTCGTCCCGAACCGTGCGACGTCTCACAACTTGCGTACCCTACAAGCTGTCCTGCAGGACATTAACCCTTGATGTGAGGCGGCTGCCGTCTTCCTGGACGCGACGAAGGCGTTCGACTCCCTAGAGTGGGACTACCTTCTGGCCCTTCTGGAACGAATGGGGACCCCCTTCTCCTTTCTTGATTGGATCAGACTGCTGTATTGCAGACCCCAGGCCACCGTATTATTGAATGGATCTCGCTCCGCCCCGTTTGTGATCCATAGGGGCACACGGCAGGGCTGCCCGCTCTCGCCGGTCCTCTTCGCGATTGCCATTGAGCCCTTGGCGGCCAAACTCCGGCAGCACCACAACCACCGTTCCTTGATCTACCCGGAGAGGCAGTTGCTTGTCGCCTTATATGCGGACGATGTGACCCTATACGTAGACAAACCACGGGAGAACCTTAACCCTCTACTGCGGGAGATAACTAAGTTTGGGGCCATATCCGGGATTCAGATTAATTGGTCAAAATCGGCCCTGTTTCCCTTGACGGACAAGACCGTCCCCTTCCCACTGGATTACCCCTTGGTATGGGAAGCTGACGAAATAAAATACCTTGGTATAATCGTGACTAGGGACCGGGAAGCCCTCATCAGAGCTAATTATGATACTGCTATAGACAAGCTGACCGACACCATCACTAGGTGGATCCACCTTCCACTCTTGATGGCGGGTCGTATTTCCCTTATTAAGATGGTGGTTCTCCCCAAGCTCCTTTACCTATTTACTAACATACCGTACTCTCCGGGTGCCAGCTTCTTTCGCGTACTGAATTCCCAGCTGTCTAGACTCATCTGGGGTGGCAAGCAGGCTAGGCTCAGTCTCAAGACGCTTATGTTGCCGTACCACCAGGGCTGATTTGATGTCCCGAATTTTCAGCGCTACTACGAATGCGCCCAGGGTCACTTTGCTGTGTACTGGCTGCATCCCCCTCCCTTCATGGCTCACCTTGCGGTGGAGCACGGCTATATGAGACCAGCTCGGCCATCGGGGTACCTTTATGTCCCGACCCGGACGACTGACCGGGACCCTACTACGGTCCATTGCACGGTACGGGCCTGGAATCGTATTGCGGCTCAGATGGGGGTTGAGTTCCTATACTCGCCACGTATGCTCTTAACGCACGACCCCAGATTAAGCGTCGCCTGCGAAGAGATAGGCCGTAAACTGCTTACGAAATGCGCGATCCATGCCTGGGGAGACTTGTATCTTGGGGGGCAGTTTCGCACCTCGGCCCAATTCTTTGGGGACTTTACCCCTTCGATCATGGACACGTTCCTCTATACCCGCCTACGCCAGAATGTCAAGTCGGTCACACCCAATTTTCCATCTGAACCGGAAACAGTGGCTCCGCTACATGCTCTCCTCCATCCTGACCCCCCGAAACATGTGGTGTCTATGCTGTACAAACACACCCAGCCCCCCCCCCCCTTCACCCCCGACGCTCAGAGCGCGCGGTGACTGGGATAGAGATCGGGACGAGCCATTGTCGGATGAGCAATGGGAAGAAAGCTGCTCTCACACAAACGCAGTCACGGGTAACGCACGCCTCAGGCTTGCACATTATAAATTCTTGCACCGACTCTACCATACCCCCGCCAAGCTACTCCGCTTTGGCCTGCGGGATAATGACAGATGCTTGAGGTGCGATTCCGAGGGGGCGGGCTTTCTCCACTTGGCCTGGTTGTGCCCGGATGTAGCGGCATATTGGGTGGAAATATTTAAAGCACTGTCCGATATGGTCGGCGTGGGCGTCGCGCCGTGCCCCAAGATCGCTTTGCTAGGTCTTCCACCGCCTACGATCAAGGTGCATCGGAAGTTTTTTGCGCTGAGCCTCCTCTTGGCTAAGAGACGTGTGGAGTGCCGTTGGGGTAGGGGTCGAGCCCCCAAATTTAAGATATGGCTGTCTACGATGTCGACATGGCAAGAACATCTACACACATATGCCGATCTATTACCACCAAAGTCGCGTCCTAAGGATCTTTGGACCCCCCTGACCACGTATCTCCTTTCACTGTCAGAGACAGATGACCCCCGGACTGGTGGAGCTGATGGTGATAACTAGACGCGCTCTATCCCTTGGTCCGACATTCGCCCTTGCGCCTCCCTCCCCCCTCGACCCCCCCGAGCACTGCCCTACTGCACGACTGCTTGTTAGCTGCCAACACTTGGGGTGGGCTACAACCACTGGTCTGGGCACACTCCCACAGGGTACGTTTTCACGAGCTGGGCCTATTGCACCCCCCCCCTCCTGCCACAGTCGCGTAGACACCGCTCCCCGTCTTTGCCGCTTGCATGCCTCACTCCCCCATGCCACGCGAGGTGCCCAATTCGTTAAGTCATGCGCTACTGCTACCTAAATAGGTTCACCGTCTTCCTCCCCCCTCCCCCCCTTTCTTCTTATGCATCTCGTAAGCCACTTTGCACCCTTTGACACCCCCCTACTTCTCACTTGAATGATTGGGGCATCACAGTTGGGATTGTTTTCGTTTTATTGCTTTCTTTGGTTGCATTACTAGATAAATGAAACCTCATGTCATGAGAATATGATTGTGCGTTGCCAACTTGCAAGATTGCTGTACCAAAGTTTAACAGTTATTTCAGTCTTTGCACCGCGGCCGGCCCTTTGGGTTGTAGCGACTTGCTGTGTCTCTAATACCGACTTGCCTTTTAACATTTGTGCGCCTACGTACTAGCTTGAAGTGTGATCGCTGCCGGCCTGCGGTTGTCAGGTTGTAGGCAATTGGCTGTGTACACTCTCCTTGTCACCAATAAAGGTTTTTAAAAAAAAAAAAGAAAAAGAGTGGTTGCGAAAAAAGAGGGTGCAAGAAAGTCTTATAAAGACCAGAGGTGACACCTTTAAAGGTTCCCCACAAATGCAAATAAGACAAATTAGGAGACGCGGTCAACAATTCAGGTGGAGAACCTAAATGCTTTGTAATGGCTTGTTGAAGTTGAATATATTTACAGGATTGTGTGGGTGGTAAATGGAATTCCTCACTAAGTTGGGAAAAAGATTTAAAGTTATCATCATGAAACAGTTGTTCTAGAGAATGAACACCAGCTTCCTGCCACAGAGGCCAGGATAACATGCGACCACGAACACGAAGAGCCGAGTTGAACCATAAAGGAGCTTTGACATGAAGCCGCGAATTAGATTTAAGTATACGATGACTTCTTTGCCAAGATTTATACATAGCAGATAAGATAGGGTTTTTAGGATCGGAAGAACTGGAACCCTTGCCATATAAAAGGGACAAACCAAGACCGGAAGTTAGTAAGTGGCGTTCAAGTGGAACCCATTGAGGGATGTCTTTAGACTTAGGCAAAAGGAGAGTTGTGAAAGATGAAGGGCAAGTGAGTAATGCTCGATAGAAGGAAGACCCAAACCCCCGTGTAATTGGTGAGATTTTAATTTGGCCGAGGTAAGACGCGGTTTAGCCGTACCCCAGATAAAAAGTTTAATTTTGGAGTCAATGGACCGAAGAGTAGTTAAGGGAATGTTTAGAGGGAGCATACCTAGAACATAAAGAAAGCACGGTAGAGTAACCATCTTAACCGCCTGAACCCGTCCCCAGAGGGATAAACCGAGGACCTTCCATTTGTCGAAATCTCTTTGCATTTGCGCAATTAAAGGTGTTAAATTGTCCACAACTATATTATCCAATCCTCTGTTAATCAATATCCCTAAATATTTAAGCAGATGATTGCCAATGAAATGGAAAACCAGAAATTGCAGCTTTGGTAGTACCAATGGACATGGGCAATGCTTCACTCTTATCCCAGTTTATCTTATAGCCGGAGAAGGAGGAAAAATCATTGATGATGCGAAGAAGAGCAGGAAGGGAGCGGGGAAGATCAGTAAGTGTGAGAAGGATATCATCCGCATATAAATAGATTTTTGAATGAGCAATTGGAAGAGGAACGCCAACCACTGCAGTCGATTGACGTATTGCAGCAGCCAAAGGTTCCATTGCCAGAAGGAAAAGAAGAGGGGAAAGTGGACAACCTTGACGAGTACCTCGTCTAATTGGAAATGGAGTAGAAAGGAAACCACCGCAGTTAACTTGAAATGATGGACTGTCATATAGTAGTCGCACTTTAGCTATAAATTGATCGCCTAATCCAAATCGTTGCATTATGACAAAAAGATACTCCCATTCAATGCGATCAAATGCCTTTTCAGCATCCAAAGAAAGAAGTAGGGCATCATCAGCAAAATGTTTAGCTGACCATAAAGCGTGAGAGAGAGTACGTAAATGATTCCGAGATGAACGACCGGGAACAAAAGCTACTTGTGAGTTATGGATTAAAGAAGGTAGAAGCTTACGAAGACGTGATGCGAGAATGCTAGCAAGGATCTTAACGTCAGAATTTAAGGGAGATATGGGGCGGTAACTTCCACACAACAAAGGATCCTTACCAGGTTTTGGTAAGACAGCTATGATGGCCTTGTTGGAAATAGAACCAAGAGAAGATTCCTCCGAGGCTTCTGCAAATGCAGCATGTAGAGTATCAACCATACTCTGGCCAGTCCACTTAAAAAATTCAGGGGGAAAACCATCATCACCAGGTGCTTTATGGTACGGCAAGGCAGTGATAGCTGAGGAAATTTCTTCCTTCGTAATAACACCCTCAAGTAGGGCTCTACCATCATCTGAGAGTCGCGGAAGATGTACCGCATCCAAAAATTTGACATCTCTAGTGTACCTACGTGAGTGCTTGGGGAGTAGAGAGATCAGTGAAATGAAGCAAATTCTTCAACGATTTCTTGCGGCCGAGTAAGTATATTGCCAGAACTTTATTTGATAGCTGGAATTGTCATAGCAGCCTCCTTCTGACGCAGTTGCGCAGCCAATAGCCGGCCAGCTTTTTCCCCCTGCTCATAGTGACGACCTTTCATCTTTTGAAAGGCATATTCAGCCTTAGAAGTAAAAAGACTATTAAGAGACATGCGCGCCTGCTCCAATAATTTACGATTTTGAAGGGTTGGTTTCGAAATATATAATTGAGAAAGTCGGGAAATGTCTTTCTCCAGATCAACTTGTTTGGCAGCATTTTTCTTGTTAGAAAGAGCAGCGTCCCGCATGAGTTGACCTCTTATAGTTGCCTTAGCAGCTGCCCAGACCTTTCTATTAGAGGAGATTGAGTCCTCATTATGTATAAGGTAATCACGCAGGTGTGACTGTAAAAGAAGTTTACCTGTTGGTGTTTATATTTATTGATGTTTAAACGCCATGACTTGCGCCCCGGACTGGAAAGACCCAAATCAAGAGACAGGAGAACAGGAGAGTGATCAGATATGGCACCGTCAGAACCAAAATCTGCCACTCACTCTACCTACCTGCTGCTGCTCACTTTCCTGGCGCCATAGACCCCTGGGACTAACTCAGCAACTCGCCGGACCCGCTCCGCGGGTCCTGCAGCGCGGTTTTAACCGCGGGAGCTGCTGCAGACAGAGTGGGGTTCTTTGTTCTTTGTTGACAGCTAGGGGCGTCCAGCGGATCCCGGCAGGGCTGCGAGTTGAAGCCAGGGACTCCGTGGACCAGGAGTCCCTGCGTGCTTGATCTTTTCCACCTGGGCTGCTCTCCCTGCCGGCCCCGCCCACCTGCCCACGGAGATAAACGGGAGCACTTGGACTGTGCCGGTGGGACCGTCAGAACCAAAATCTACCACTCACTCTACCTACCTGCTGCTGCTCTCTTTCCTGGCGCCATAGACCCCTGGGACTAACGCAGCAACTCGCCGGACCCGCTCCGCGGGTCCCGCAGCGCGGTTTTAACCGCGGGAGCTGCTGCAGACAGAGTGGGGTTCTTTGTTCTTTGTTGACAGCTAGGGGCGTCCAGCGGATCCCGGCAGGGCTGCTAGTTGAAGCCAGGGACTCTGTGGACCAGGAGTCCCTGCGTGCTTGATCTTTTCCACCTGGGCTGCTCTCCCTGCTGGCCCCGCCCACCTGCCCACGGAGATAAACGGGAGCACTTGGACTGTGCCGGTGGGACCGTCAGAACCAAAATCTGCCACTCACTCTACCTACCTGCTGCTGCTCACTTTCCTGGCGCCATAGACCCCTGGGACTAACGCAGCAACTCGCCGGACCCGCTCCGCGGGTCCCGCAGTGCGGTTTTAACTGCGGGAGCTGCTGCAGACAGAGTGGTGTTCTTTGTTCTTTGTTGACAGCTAGGGGCGTCCAGCGGATCCCGGCAGGGCTGTGAGTTGAAGCCAGGGACTCCGTGGACCAGGAGTCCCTGCGTGCCTGATCTTTTCCACCTGGGCTGCTCTCCCTGCCGGCCCCGCCCACCCGCCAATCACGTCTTTCCTCAACAACTTTAGAAGGACGTGCACCCGCTGCGCGGGAGCGCCCGGGGCTAAGCCCCGGCAAAGGGCGGGCCCTCTGTAGCCCTCCGAGGCCTGCAGAGCCTGGCCTGGGCAGGTCCCTTTGCCTTTCTTCTTCCCACGGATAGTTTTCTTGGTTGTTGCACTAAGCCACCTTTTCATTCTTATTTGTTTTATTTTTGCTGCTATCATATATTGGTGGTTTTTATTTGTTATAATCATCCTCTTTTAATTGTCGTTCTTGACATTAGATCGGTATTTACCTCCGACACCTCTGCTTTATTAACCTATGAGTGTTGTTACTGTTTACTATGTCTACTCGTAAAACACGAAGTCAGAGAGCGGCCAATGTTAAAACTAAAAAAGTAATTGGCACTTTAGATAATTTTATTTCGCGCACCAATTCTTTGATTGACCAGGGAATTTCACTCATGGAAAGGAGGGTCTCGTTGGATCTCGCCCAAGCTAAAAGATCCTCATTAGGCAATATTGCCCTAGTTCGCTCCCCGATCAAAGTTTTAAATAGTTCTGCTCCTCTTTCTAGCCAGCCCGTTGAAGGACTGCCTCCCCCTTTGTGCTCCTCACCACCACCCCCAGACCCTCTCCCTATGAGTACACCTCCTACTGCCACCCCCTTGTCGAACAACATAGTATCAATAGCAGTTGAAATCCATCAAGAGAACAACTCTTTACAAGTGGGTAGTCCGAAAAGTGCCACGTTAGACCCAAAAAACTTGAGTCATATCCCCATTCCTATTGCACAAGAGACTTTGGGACAAATTGATAGGGAGGTTGTTATGGGTCCTTTGGCGGTAGAAGAGAGGGACCCTTTGGTTATTAATGATCATTTGGAGAGTGATATTGCCGATTCCGCTCCTCACTTATTGTCATTGGGTGTCCCAGATGATATAACTCCCGATAGCAGTCTGGCCAGTATCCTGGAGGTGAGCAGTAGTGATGAATCCTCATCCGATCAAGAGGGTAGTAATGCCTCTTTCATGAATTCTATGTCCAGCCTTATTAAATCACTACTCTTGCCTTTAGAGACTAGATTAGCGAATATCGAACAACAGCTTAAGTCTATTCTTTTAACGCAAGAACCAAACATGGTTAATCCCGTTCCTGTTACTCCTGTTGTAACACTTTCTGTTCACAATAAGGTGCCCATTCCTAAAAAGCACCCTACAGGGGCTAACACTGTTCCCAAGACCCGCCCGTCCAACATACCAATACCTGTGAGCAATAAAACTAGTACCAACCAGCCTTCCATTACGGCTCACACTCAAATTGAGAAGGGTACCACTCTTACTACTCCAGCTCCCAGTATACCCCCTTCTCACCCTAAAAAGACCAGCACACGCCGGAGCATCAACTTACCACCTGATGCCTGCCCCTATGTGGTAGTTTTGACTGGCATTCCTGAACTGGCTCCTGCCAGTTCCGAACCTTTTTGGGCACTTAAAAACAAAATCTGTCATTGGCTAGACAGAAATTATCCCCCACCTCCTGGATTAAGTATTAAAATCCTTATGGTAGAGAGGGCCCCTTGGGTAGGTGGGAATAAGAAAAGTTTAAAGGGTGATTGCGTTGTTGTCACATTTGAGGACCCACGATTGGTAGAATTCATTTGCTCCTCTCCCCCCTGTGACAACAAGTCTGTGGTCGCAGCCAAACCCTTGTCATTTTTCTATATGCAAGAGAACCATCAAGATGCTAGGTGGAGCTGGCTGAGGTCGTCTAACCCAGGGACAGGGAGAGGGAGAAACAGGAGGGAGAATCCAAATAACCAGATCCCCCAAAAGTGGGGTGGGATTGAAGAGGAAGGTTGTAATCTAGTTGGTAGGAGGGCGGGGAGACCATGGGTGGGTGATTGTCAGCTGAATGGAGAAGGGTTGCGTCGTCAGCTCAACCATCCTTTATTCCCCTGCTATAACCGTTACAGTGGGTTAGAAGGGGTGGACTGACTACCATCACAGTCCCCTGAACTACCCGGGGACAGTGGGGAACCTACTTTTCTGGGCCCTAGAGCCAACAACACGGGCAGGGAGGTACCACTTAACAAGGCCAGCATTAGTCCAGGTATAACAGAAAGGGAACTTGATATGCTGACCTTATCAAAAGAATTATCCACAGCTCACACTCCCATCAAGATCCTGTCTTGGAACATAGCAGGTCTTAAAAAAAATCTTGATAATCCTGCCTGGAATGATTTTATAAATGACTTCCATATATGTATGTTCCAAGAAACCTGGTGTGCCCGGCCACTATATAAAAACGGTTACTCAACCTTCTTTATTCCTGCGGTTTCCCTGGGGAAAGGACGCCCATCTGGAGGTTTACTCATTTGGGTTAAGATAGATTTAAACTGTGTCACTACTACTCATAATACCTCTTCAAATGACATTCTGCATATCTCTGTAAAAAGTCCCTCCGGCAATAACAAACTAGAACTTTTTTGTGTATATGCTAGAGGTTCTCCGGGTGGTCAAATTTCACCTATATTAGATTTGTTAGATAACAGGTTGTCCTCCCTCCCCACTAGATCTAAAATATTGGTGGGGGGTGATTTTAACTGTACTTTCGAGCCCCTGGATGAGGAAGATTTTATGGGTTTATATAATGAAATTGGGAGTCAGTCCATACCACCTCTAGCCCTCACTCCAATCAAGAAATGGACTGCGAGAGCAATCCAGTTAAATGCCCTGGTTCAGGAACATAATTTACGGGCCCTCAATGGTCGCACACTATCCGATCGTGAGGGAGCAATGACCTTTAATCGGATAGGCAGCCCATCACGGATCGATTATATCCTCCTGGATATTCAGTCATGGGTCAATTTAGTGGATATGAAGGTCATACAAAGGACAGACAGCGACCATAACCGTCTATGTATGGTAATTTATTGGGGAGACAAGTTTAGTAAAAGCGGTCCCAAAGATATGATCACTAAAGAGGTAGTTCCCTCTAACTGCAATCGCAGGCTCAAGTGGAAGGCAGTTAGATGCGATGAAGGGAAATTAGACAATATTAAGGAACTAGTCATGGCCGCACTGTGTGACCTGGCACCGGTCACTCCAACAGTCCCCCATACCTTGGGGTCAAACTTAGCAGCCAAGTATAAGAATCTTATGGGGGAGATAGGTAGGTTCTTTATTAAAAAATCTAAAGGGCAGAAACAGGTTCAGTATAATCTAAGTAAGGATAATCTCTGGTACACAGCTAACTGCAGGAAAACAAGGAAAGCAATTTCCTTGGCTATAAAAAGCAAGGACCCAATAGCTGTAAGAACTGCTAGACAAGATTACTGCAAAAGCATTGCGACAGCCAAGAAGTTATGGGAAGAGGACCATTGGCAGGCGCTCAAGGATGCGGCATATGGGAAAAACCCCACTCTTTTCTGGAATTTAATTAATATTCTCGACAGGCGAGGGGTAGAGCCTATCCCAAACCACATCACCGAGCTCCAATGGCACTCCCACTTTTTAAAATTATATTGTGAAGGTAGCGTGGAAGGTCCACCAACATCTCCCGCCCTGGGTATTGCTAGCATGGTTAACCCGGAGCATGGCAGTATTGATGAGACGTTCTCACCTCGTGAAGTTCAGGATGCCATTCATAAAATAATTCCAGGAAAGGCTCCTGGTCCCGATGGCGTTCCGGGGGATTTACTGTTGTATGATCCTATAGTTTGGGCAGATCTCATAGCTAGAATTATGAATCTTATTCAGTCTGGCCATCCAGTACCCGATTCCTGGAAGGGTGCAGAGGTCATCACCATTTTTAAAAAAGGCGATAGAGAGGACCCTGCCAACTACAGACCAATCAGTTTAATTGACACCGTCCAAAAAGTAGTTGGCAGGGTCATTATAAACCGGACAGAGATGTGGGTAATGGAAAACAATATTCTGACTCACCTTCAGGCCGGTTTCAGATGTAATGTAGGTGCAATGGACCAGGTTTTTAGATTCTGTACCGATTTTCTGGAAAACGGTGTCAATAGCTAGAGGGAGCCTGTACCTGGCCTTTATAGATTTAAAAACGGCTTTTGACGTAATCCCCCACGCCAAACTTTGGGAGGTTCTTTTGGACATGGGATTCCCTTGTTATTTGTTGCAGTTCATAATTAAACTACACGAAGGTAACTTTGCTAGGATTCGGTGGGGGGTTCAGGGGCAACTCACCAAGAGGATTCCTGTCAACAGAGGGGTGCGGCAGGGGTGTGTGATGGCTCCGACCTTGTTTTCTCTGTTTATAAATGGAGTGGTGGACCATTTGAGAGAGATACCGGCAGACGCTCCTGTCATGGCCGGGGAGAAAACACCAACACTCCTCTTTGCCGACGACACCCTCCTGTTGTCTAAAACACCCAAAGGCCTGCAAACACTCCTTGATCGTTTTAATGTGTTTTGTAAAGTGCGGGGGCTAACGATAAACACTTCAAAAATGAAATTAATGGTTATGACCGCAAAAAGGAATCATAGGAAAATCCATCTCTCCTTGAACGGGTCTCCCTTGGAGGTAGTGGATGAATTTGATTACCTCGGGGTCAGAATTGGTAACAAAATGAACTGGGAATCCCATCTGAGGAAAATGGTTTTAAATCTCAAAAGAGTATCTGGTGCTATTTTAAAGAACCAACGCCTTTCCGTGAGTAGACCGATAGCCCCTGCACTGACAGTCTATGAGGGAAAGGCGTTAGCATCAGCGGTCTATGGATCTGAATTATGGGGTACTGAGAATACACAAGCACTGGTGGTGGCTGAGAATAAGTTCATGAGAGACTTAGTCTCAACTCCTCTAAAACCTTTATTTGCTGATTTGGGTAAGAGATCCATTTGTGACATTGTCCAGCTCCGACCACTACTTTTCTGGGTGCGCCTTAGGAGGACCCCGGAACTAGCAAATTATGCCCTAGTGTTAGACGAATTGATCATCCTGAATGTCTCGAGCAAGATAAAGTGGTTAAACGATTTAAAGAAGCTCATGGTTACCTTAGGTTTAAGTGACGCCTGGGCATCCCAATCTCCCCCACCCAAACAAACAGTTAAAAAACTTTTTGGGGATTGGATAGAGGCCAAGGTTCTGCTAAACCCAAATTGGGGTCAATTACCGGAGAAATTATTTTCTCACAAGCTTACTATTAAGCTAGAACCGTTTCTGGATTTTATTCAGATTCCCCGTGACAGAACTCTATTCCTGAAATTCAGATATGGCACTCTCCCTCTCAACAATTTTATGGTAGGATGGAAAGGGAGGAGGGAAGAGGACAGGAAATGCCCGGGGTGTCCCTGCCAGGAAGAATCCCTAGGCCACTTTCTTTTTGCATGCAAAGCCTATAAACAGGCTAGAAATAAATGGTTGAAGCCAGTTTTTA
Source organism: Lissotriton helveticus (assembly GCF_964261635.1). NCBI lineage: Eukaryota > Metazoa > Chordata > Amphibia > Caudata > Salamandridae > Lissotriton > Lissotriton helveticus. Next base: position 190,588,716 of record NC_136069.1, read on the forward strand.
GAAATCTTGGAGTTAGGGATTACAAAACAGCCCTAAGAATTATTGTTTCCAATACCACCTGCATGGTTACTGTTTGTGGGGTCGCCAAGTTTTTATCAAGTGCTTGGACCATTAGGCTAAGGTCGATGTCCCAGTTGTCTACAGCTCATATCTCCACATGAATTTTAAACGTGTTATTTCTCTATCACCTTTAACCTTTTGTCATGATGTAGTGTTTTAAAGAGTGTATTTTCTGGAATATATGTGTATGTATTTTATGTTTGTACTTTTATGATACATGTATCGAATAAAGTATAAAGAAGATATGGCTGCTTCTAGAATTTTCGATTCCATAACTAGCCGGACTGTGTGTTGCGAAAGAAGAAAGTAGTCGAGACGGGAAAATGTACCGTGAGTAGAGGGGAAGAATGTGTATTCTTTATCTTGTGGGTGGCTTAGTCTCCAGTGATCAACCAGACCAGCATCAGTGAGAATGTCACGCAAAATGGCTCTATCGGAGGCATTGACGATATCAAGGCAACCTGTTCTGTCAAGGGCAGGGTCTGGAGCCAAATTCCAATCACCTCCAATGAGGAATTGAGAAGCATTGATTTCTGTGAGAAGACGATTTAGTCGAAGGAAAAATTGTTTTTTGGAACCTAGTGGAGCGTATACAGAACCAAGACAAATGAAAGAGTTCCCAAGTTTCAACTTACCAAAGACATCCCGACCATCCGGGTCAGACCATGTCTTGATAATTGTAAAAGGGAGTGACCTCCGAAAAAGGATGGCTACCCCACATTTACGAACAGGATTAGGATTGGTGGGATCAGGCTTAGAAACACTGCTATGAATGACTTTACCAACCCAATCTCTGCTGAGTTTATTAGATTCAACATCGTCCAAATGAGTTTCCTGTAGTAACGCAACATCTACATGTTTAGAATGCAAATAAGAAAGAACTTTCTTGCGTTTTATATAATGGGTGAGGCCATGAACATTCCAGGAAATCACCGATAATGGATGAGTAGAAGACATGACAATAGAATTCAACAAGGAAATAATAAGGAAAAGAAGAAATAAATAGAGAGAGAGAAGAGAAGAAAGATGTTACTCTGGGTAAGGAGGGAAAAAGAGAAAAGAAAAAGAAAAAGAAAAGTAAATTAGAAAAGCAGAGTGAAAATCTGGAACAGACAAAGTGAAAAGAAATAGAAGGAAAGAAGTATTAAAGATGGAGAGAGGAGAAAAAGATAAAGAAAAGAGAAAAGAAACCTAGACTGTTAACTACGGGTCTGGGTGCACCTACAGCAGCGCCAAGGGAGGTCGGACCCCCTCCGAGTAAAGAAGAATGGGGATCTGGGGGACAAATGATAATACGGAATATGTAAAACGCAATGGAATAAAGTTACAGCAGCAAAATCGCAAGCAACCATAAAATACTGTCATGAAATATAATCAGGAAAGTAGAAAAAACCATTAAAAACGTGATATGAACACCATACAGTAAGAGAATAACATGAGGAGAAAAAATGAAAGCAAGAGATATGAAATAAAAGAGAGACGTTAAACATAATGGAAGAGGTGTTAAAGATAGAGTGGAAGAAATATGTAAGATAAAATAGAGGAAGAGAGAAATTCAAAACCATCATAAAAAGGGGGGGGAGAAAAAGAAATAGAAAGTAGAAAAGAAGGGAGAAAAAACATATACGATAATGCATGGGAGTAGAAATATAAGAAAATATCAGAGCCTATTTTAAGAAATATATGAAAAAACGAAATAAATTGATACCGTACGAAGCAGAATTTCTAAGGAAGTAAATATATAATGTCAAGTTTAACGACAAGAACATCATCAGAGGGAGAGAAAGGAATGGGAAAAAGGACCTCCATATGAGAGGTAACAGCGTTGAGCAAAGCCTGCGAACAGATAAATACTCTTAGGAGGTCAAATGCCCAGTGTAACAACATGAAATAACAATAAGGCATAAACCACAATGTGAAACTGAAAACAAAAGTGACTATACCATTAGAGCAAAAGCTAGACGAGAATAATAGGACAAGGAGAAAAGAAAGCAAAGCTGGTGAAATAAAAGAAAAACATGATGCATCACAAAAGAGATTGTGAAAAATAGAGTGAAGGAAGTATGAAAGAAAAGTACGAAAAGGGAACAAACCAACAATGTCACCTAAAAAGAAGGAGAAGGTAGAAGAAGAGGAGAAAAAACATAAAGTTATGCAGGAGAAGGGAAACAGAAGAGAATGACAAAGCGCAATCTAAACACAGAGAACAATAAAACAAATAGACATCATGCAAAAGCAGAATAGCTAATGAATGAAGTATATAGTGATAGGCTTAACAACAATAACGTCACCATAGCAGGGGGAATGAACAGGAGGAAAGCACCCCCCCTCCCTAGGAAAGGCAATAGCCATATAGTATATAATATGCAACATCTGAAAGTGGATAAATAACTTCAAAACTGAAAATTGCATGCAAATAGAAAATATATAATAACAGTAAGGTATAAAGCACTATATAAACACAAAGTAGAAGTGAACACATTATACTATGCATTAAAGTCTCAGCTGGCGAGACAAGCATCAAAAGCATCATCAACAACAAGTACTGCTATAAACTTATAGAATAAGAAAGAAGAAAACATTAGGGCATAAAGGAATTCAGTCAGCGTCAGAAGGCTTCTTGAGAGGCGATCTAGACTTGTCTCTTTGCTGGGTGTTAGTGAGGGAGGAGACAGAATGTAGAGCTGAATCCCTGTCATCCTGAGAGCGAGGCAGACGGGTGAGATCTCTATCATGTTGTCTAGATTCAGTAGAGGTATCTAAAGGAAACGTTGGCAGATTTGTAGCTGAAGACCTGGATTGAGGAGGTGGGGCATAAGAAGAGGATTGAGTTTCCATATCATCGGACTTGATATCATCCAGAAACTGCTGGAGAAGTGCAGGATCATAAAAGTCTTTGGACTCTCCATTTCTGGTAATACGAAAGCGTGCAGGTTCAAATAATCCATATTTGATGTCCATTTGACGTAGTTGGGGTCACATGGAAAGAAACGCCTTCCGCCGCTCATTTGTTTCTTTAGAGAAGTCTGCAGCGATTTGGATGGTATGACCCTGAAACAGAAAGGAGCCACGTGTATGAGCCATCGATAAAATCTGTCTGGTTTGCTCATGCCGAAGAAAACAGGCAATAATTGGTCTGGGTCTTGCAGAGGCACCAGAACGTGGTGGGCCCAGTCTATGAGCACGTTGGAGCTCAAGAGGAGGAGCAAAAGAAATACCAGTCAAGATGGGAAGGGTGTCACAGAGAAAGGTCTTCATATCCTGTTTTTCAATGTTTTCTGGAAAACTAAAAAAAACGGATATTGTCTCTACGACTGCGATCTTCCAAATCGATGATTTTACTGTGGAGGAAGAGTAGGTCCTGATCTGAACCCTGAACAGAATCCAGTCGACTTTCCATATCCAGTAGTTTAGAGTCAATGACGTCAATCCTTGTATGAAAAGTAGTAAGTTCTCCCCGGATAGACTTAGTCTCTGCAGCCAATGACGTCATGGTAATATCCAGATCCTCCAGTCGACGGTTAACCCCAGAAAGTTCTTGCAAAATGCGTTGCATAGTATCAGATAAGGATTTGTCGCTCTGAGGTGATGCAGCTTGTGATGAAGGGGCGACGTAGAGCCATTACCTTTAACTGTCGAAGTAGGAGGTTGTTTGACCACGTCAGTGAAAAGTGTCTGTTTAGGTCCACGACCACCATTTCTATTATTAGACATGTCTGTGCACCGTTGTAGTGGTGGTCTACAATAGCGAATAGAGGAAATATTGGAATATGAGGCAATGATGAAACCAATGACGCATCAAATGACAAATAGGTAATGAAATATGTGCAGCAAGCAAGTGACCAATAATAACAGCATACAATTAATGCTTGAAATTGGAAAATCACTACAGTATAGCCACAAGGTAATAAGGAGCAATTCACTAAACCAGTGCAATACTGTAGTAATAAATCTTGCGTGCCAAAACTACCACAGAAACAAAGCACGTAAATGCAGTAAATAGGAGCGACAATAGTTCAGCAATGCAATGGTGATAAAGGGTTGGTACACATTGAGAAAGTGTGTCACTGAATCTGAAGGTAAAGTGCTTCCCAAATATGAAGGCGGCACACGAGAAAGTAGAAGTACCATCCACTCAGGACTGCCTCAAAGAACATATTGGAAATGAAGGAAAAGGAACAAATATGCTGGGGTTAATTCATTCTGCACTAAATGGCACAGAAAACGGCAAAATAAGAGCTGAAGAACCAATTGTAGAAAGTCAAGGAGAAAAATGGGACAGGGCTTATAATCCTGCCTATGAAATTTCAAACAGTATTAAGGCAGTAGTAATCCGTGTGGAAAAATCCCCCCAAAGACATCATCAAAAAAGGCTAAGGAAACTTCCTCCTAAATGAGCCTGGAGAGGGCGACGTATACTAATGGTACAATGTCAGGAAAAGAGCATTCCTCAGCCGCAATGAAGCACGCCCTCGCCGTCTGAAGGGGTGTGGCCTAAAATCTGTAGAGGCGCGGCCCTGTAGTAGCGAGGGCGCCGCCTTCGCTGAGGAGAGGCGCGGCTTCGGAAGCACGCGAACGCCAAGTAGGGCACCAGAAGAACCAGCTATCACATCAACATGCCGAAGGACAGGAGTAGGCGCCGCTAGCCACAAAAGGAGACCACCGCTGCCGTCCTCATGGTCTCCGGCGTCCTCCGAGCACCAAAGGGATGACCCACGCGAACAGGTGAGCCAGGGAAGCTCGTCAGGGGTCCGTCCCTCGGCGGAGCTCCTCTAGCAGGTGGCCATCTTCCTGCATGGCCAGACCACGCCCCCCTAACCAGATGTCTTGATGGTTTCCAAAAATTAAAATCTCTCTTTTGTACCCATTGAGTCTGAGATAGTTCTCTACCATCCAGGAGGCCAGTGCCTGCTTGCAGTTTTTGAAATTTGTCGCTGAAGCTTCTAAGCAGTTAGTAATGGATACCATAATTTGAGTGTCATCAGCGTAGGATAGCACCTCAAGCCCAAAAGATCTTAAGACCCTGGTGAGAGGGGCAACCTAAATGTTAAAAAAGAGTCGGGCTCAATGAGGATTCCTAAGGGTCTCAACGGAACAGCGGATTAGGACCCGAGTAGAATTAGCCCATCTTGACTCTTTGCGACCGGTCCGTAAGAAATTAGGTGAGCAAGTTCAGGGCAGAGCCCTTGATCCCTATTTCCTTAAGCCTGCCCACCAATCTTAGAAGAGAAATAGTATCAAAGGCCACCGTAAGGTCCAGAAGGATCAGTTGTGTTGTATGACCTGCGTCAACCTGACACCGGATGTTATTAAGTACAGAGATTAACGCTGTCTCAGTACTGTGCTCACTTCTGAACCCGTGATGCGATCCATCGAGCAGCTGATGGTCCTCCAAATAGGAACTGAGATAAAAATTCAGGTACTTCTCCAACATTTTTGCTGGGACAGGTAATAGGGAGATGGGACAATAGTTTTTTAACTCAGCAGGATCTAGAGAGGGCTTTTTTTTAAAGGGGTTTAACCACCGCAGTTTTCCAGGAGATGGGGTACTGCCCGGATTTAATAACAGCATTAAGTATTGAGGTCAGGTGAGGAACAATAACTTCCCTTTGTAGTTTCATAATCTTCAAAGTGCAGGACTCCAACAGGGAACCAGACTTGATTCCATTTAGCAGCCGATCTGTGTACTCTTGCCGTAGAGGGGGGAAGGAAAATAAATTACCTTCCTTTACTGAAGTTACCACCAGAAGACCCGCAACAAAGGAGTGCAATGACGGACCTACTTTGATTCCCTCAGCATTGAGGAGTTCCAGGGAGGAATATATTTCTGTGATTTTAGACCGGAAAAAAATCGCCATTCTGTCACAAAGGTCCTGGGAGAGGTCAGAGTAAGCGGTAGCTGAGGGGGCCAAGAGAGACTTAATTACAGTAAAAAGTTCCCTTGAAGACCTTAAGGATTCTGTCACGTTAGAATAAAATAATACTTTTTCCTCTGTTGTGGCACTTTTGTATTCCCTTAATCTAAATTTGTGTAGATCTCTTTCAGCTGGGTTGAGATCGTGGCGCCATTTCTTTTCTTGATGTCGGCATACTTGCCTACGTTTCCTCAGTCTCTCTCAGAACCAAGGGGCCGAGGGCCGTTTTCTGGCTGCATAATGCTCCTTTAGAGGAGCAAGGAGGTCCAATGCTGCTAAGAGCCAGTTTGAAAACTCAGAGTAAGCTGAATTAGCATCCAGATGAGAAGGCCATACATGGTTTTTAAGCGAATTAAGAAGGGACTCCTTATTAATAAGGCTGAGGTTTCTCTTCTTCTCCACCCTATTCTTAATGTTGGAAGCTATATGTTATGCTGCTATTTGCAGCTGGAACGGGATAGCATAGTGGTCAGACCAAGAGAGTTGAATAGGTTCCTCCACCCTAATCCGGGAATCGTTGGATAAAATGACATCCAATATGTGTCCTGCTGTATGGATGGGGCTCATAACCAGCTTGAGCGGCCACAACAATTCATAGTTTCTAGAAATATTTGCGTTTCTGTGCATAGGGTCTTCTCCAGATCAAAATTAAAAACACCCAGGAGCGTTATATTAGATCTTGCCAGATAGGGCTCTATTAGATTACTAAAATCCTGGCTGAACATCACTCTCGATCCTGGTTGCCTATAGGTCACCACTCCAATAAAACTTTCAGTCGGGAGGACCTTCAAAGAGAAATATAGGGCCTGATACGGGTCAGAGGTGGTAGTGAGTGGCTCAGTAAGGCAAGGATAGATATTTTGATGCAATATGCCAAGGCCTCCACCTATCCTCCCTATCCTATCAAATCTAGAAAGGGCATAGCCGGAGGGGATAGCCTCTACCAGGTCTGGCCCAGAGCATTAATTTAAGCAAGGAAAATGTTCTAATTTAGTAGTATTGGTGACCACATGGACAAACTAAGACATACACAAAAAAGTCACTGCTACAAGTGATACATTTGCAGATGTTAACCTCTGACCCTGTTGGAAATCTGTATGTTTTGGTGCGATGCAGTGTGGGCAATGAAATTCGTTTTATTTATTTATATGTTTACTTACCTGTAATCTGCCGTAATCCATAGACTACTACACCCTACCCTGCCCCTCCCCCTCCCCATGTCACCCACTGGAGCCTACTCCCACCACCGACCGCTACTGATAAGGATGCTCTCTCTCAATTTGGGACAGAGCTAGATTAGGATTTGTGCATAGTGTGCATATGGGAAACATCCTTTATAACGAAACTTTTACACACAGGAGAGCTACTTAGTCTGCTCCCTACCCAATTAGCAGCCCAAAGTAAACATTTCCAATCTTCCTCATGCAGATTTAAGATGGGTTTTTAAATCATTATTTTCAGTGCCAGGCCTCTCTCTCTGAGAGGGGTAGGTAGCCAGGCACAGAACAGCAACATAAACAACAGTGTGTGCATATGGTACTCTAAGAATGATAATAAACACCGTTCCACTAGAGAACAAGGGTCCAAGGGAAAAGTTTACCGAACCACTACAGATTCAATCCCCAATTCCATATTAGTACAAAACACAAAACGAATCTGGTGGTCAAAGAAAGACTAAGGGACGAGAGGAAATGCAATAGTTGTATAAACAGTCTCCAACACATGCATTACACTTAAAACAACTACTCATTCAGAAAGACCCCTTCCACACTAGGAAAGTGACTCTGGGATTTCCATCAACTGCCCTTCGTGGCCAGTGTCATCATCTGGAATTCCAGCTTTCCTGCCACAACACCTCATATGCAAAAGAGGTGCCTCTGTGGATTGAGTGGCATACTTTCCAGAAAACGGAAACCTATTAGGTCACCAGTATAGACAGCATACAGCCTACGAACCTCTGTACAAGGCAGTCAAGGAGTGATTGAAAAATGGGATTGAAAAAATGCAGTGCAAATAGTGTGAAAAGTTAAAAAGGATATGAAGGCAAACAAACACCTTTATTCTAGTTCTACTTCCAAACCTATTAAAATAAGTGCAGAAACGGCTTTTACCAAATACGCCGTTGTTTCTAATCGGTCTACTAATTTCAGCCAGAGTGGGCCTCTCGCCCTGGCTTTCTTCAGGGCCCTTTCGATGTAAAGCTACTGCAAAATGGTGAAAAACATATATACACGAATAGTGATTAAACAAATACCTCCATACGGGCAGGGTGAACTTCACACCTGTAAGAGATAATAGCAAAACATAATAAAATTGAGACAATAAAACAGCAATTGCATTTAACCACCTCATCTACCAAGTTTCAGGACAGATACACTCACCTGTCCCGTGCGAGGTATTGGCCTCACCTCACCTGGTAACCGCTCAGGTATTGGGAGACCCCGCCCTGTGAACAAAATTAATAACACCATACAAAATGTTAGTGCCTACTTGTCGTGAATAGACTGGGCACTTTTTGATCTTTACGAACCCAGCGACATGAATGAGGCGACTTAAACTGAAGGCAAGGAATTAATTTTGTTCACAGGGCGGGGTCTCCGAATACCTGAGTGGTTACCAGGTGAGGTGAGGCCAATACCTCGCACTGGTCAGGTGAGTTGATCTGTCCTGAAACTTGGTAGATGAGGTGGTTAAATGCAATTGCTGTTTTATTGTCTCAATTTCATTATTTTTTGCTATTATCTCTTACAGGTGTGAAGTTCACCCTGCCCGTATGGAGGTATTTGTTTAATCACTGTTCGTCTATATATGTTTTTCACCATTTTGCAGTAGCTTTACATCGAAAGGGTCCTGAAGAAAGCCAGGGCGAGAGGCCCACTCTGGCTGAAACTAGTAGACCGATTAGAAACAACGGTGTATTTGGTAAAAGCCGTTTCTGCACTTATTTTAATAGATTTGGAAGTAGAACTAGAATAAAGGTGTTTGTTTGCCTCCATATCCTTTTTGACTTTTCACACTATTTGCACTGCATTTTTTCAATCCCATTTTTCAATCACTCCTTGACTGTCTTGTACAGAGGTTCGTAGGCTGTATACTGTCTATACTGGTGACCTAATAGGTTTCCGTTTTCTGGAAAGTATGCCACTCAATCCACAGAGGCACCTCTTTTGCATATGAGGTGTTGTGGCAGGAAAGCTGGAATTCCAGATGATGACACTGGCCACGAAGGGAAGTTGATGGAAATCCCGGAGTCACTTTCCTAGTGTGGAAGGGGTCTTTCTGAACGAGTAGTTGTTTTAAGTGTAATACATGGGTTGGAGACTGTTTATACAGTGGTTGCTTTTCCTCTCGTCCCATAGTCTTTCTTGGACCACCAGATTATTTTTGTGTTTTGTACTCTAAGAATGATACCATGACACGGGGCGTACCTTGTAACAGCCCTTAGTGCAAAAGCAAGTAAAGCTGGAAGGCCGTCAACCCCATTGCGCCAGGGCAGGACTGGGAACGTAAACTGGCCCTGGCAATTGAGTCGGGCAGCTGCGGGGGGTACGGGGAGACGTGAGGGTGCACGTGGAAAACACTTCAGTTACTGGAGGCCAATTAAATTGTCCCGGTAACAAAAACGGTCCTCCTAGGGTCCAAACCCGGCCCCCACCCTGGCAGCCCACCAGTGAAACACCCGGTGCCCGCTACAGACAGTCCGGCCCTGCATTGCGCTGATATAATGCAGCCCCCTGGGCATTTCCATGCATAGCCTACTCCGAGGCTGTGGGTCAAGTAAATCTTTCTAAGAAATCCGACCCCCTCAATTATCATAGGGTCGATGGCAATCCTGTGTGATGTGACACTGCTGCCCAGTCCAATAACCCTTCCAGATCTGCCCTGATTGCGGATTCCGTTCGGCTTCCGTAGTTCCGTCAAATGCAGCAGTGCAGCACGGACAAAGTTATCCAAACATAAATTTCCCCAAATCAGCAAGACAGCTTGCTCTGCATAGGAGATTGTCGTTTATTTTCAAGTGTACAGAAAATGAGTGACAATGGAAATGTCTGTTCTGAGTGTTCTCACTACAATGTTTCCCCTTGGCTTTCCTATCTCCCTGACTCTCTCCTATACTTTTCTTATCCCAGTGTCTCCACTCCCTCTTTGCTTTATTTTTTTTGTCTAGACCTTTTCTTCCTTATGATACTTTTTGCAATGTCCAAACTCTGCTGTGTCTCATCTTCCTCTTATCTTTCATCTCCAAAGCACTTCTGTAACTTTCTACCTAGTTTTATCTACCACTTCCCTTCTTTATACTATGGCATTGATCAATTTCCCCTTTATACATGTACCATTTTCATTACTGTATATCCTCTCTCCAATTTCTCACTTCCCTTCTTCTCTTCCTGGTTGTCCCTAAATTTCCACCCTCCATGTCCAGACCCATTTCTCCTCTTCTTCACTCCAGGCCCTCTTACCTGTCTCGACCCACTCTTTAATCAATAGTTTATATTGCGCTTTCTGCTCTAAAAGTAACTTATGTGCACTATATTTCACCTCTATATTCTCTGAATCACTGTCTCCAGGGCTCCGTTCCATGCTATCCTTCTATTGTTGGCTGGACTTGCATCTCTGCGGCTCTCCTTCTCTTAGGAACATCTCACTCTGTGCTTTTTTCCTGTCTCTTCTCTGTTTTTTCCTTTATCACTACCTACCCTCTCCACTATGTCTATCGGATATTACTCTCTTCACGCTGTGCTGTGTCTCAGTGTCAGGTGGCAACACCACTGGGGAGGTTCAAATGTGTTTTGCAAATACAGAAAAGGGGATGTTTCATGGAGAAATTATGGTGGGAAATGCACTGTTTGGACATTTCTTTTTTTTTTTTTTTTATAAAGTTAAAGCTTCCTGGTTGCTTTAGATGGGTTGAGGTCGGGTAAGGTGGTTGTGCCTGCTCACTACACTTTCTACTTGCAATTTGGATAATGGATTTGCACCCCCACCACTTTCAAAGTTCACCAGCCATCACTGAATGTACATAGAGGAACCCCACTGCTGAAGAAGGACATCGAGAGGGTATTCACTAGATCACTTTCTATCAAGGGACTTGCTGTGTTGTTTGTTTGTGTCTGCCCAGGCACAGGCTCAGACACAGAATGTATAATTCAGATAGCATGTCAGTAAAGTGTGAGGCTCAGAGTGACACCTTGGCATCCCACTGCTCCAGTTGTAGGGTGGGGAAGAGGAGCTATGTCTTTGATGACAGAGTCACTGCCTCTTATATTTGGGAGGACCAATCAAGCAAACATGATGCCTTTGGAATGGCATTGAACCAGAAACCAATTTTGAGCATCCTCTCTAATACCTTTTGTGGCAGGACCGCTTCTGTGTATGACCGCCATGTAAACTATTGTGGTGGACTTTTACTGAAAACCCTCGAAATGACCCAAACATGTCAGCAACATTCGAAATGTTGGTCCCGTTAAATTAACCAGAGATTGGGTGGTATCATAAAAATACAGGTTCCTGATCAAACATCCACTGTGTTGGCCATGGCACTGGGGGATCCACTGACACTGAAGTTATTCTACTGTGGTTGCTCCACTCATACAAATTAGAGCAACTGGACAGCCCACCCTCTGTCAAAATAGTGGAGCTGTTTACTCAACGGCACTGGTTAATGGCTGCCCGCCTGCCAAAGCTGAACCATATCCATGGTCAGGATCAGATTGGTACAGGAATATAGGCCCAGCACCAAAAAAACATGGCTCCCATTAGAGAATTGGATAGCTAAACAAGTGGCCCACATTTGCAAAAATTCAGGGCTGTTTTGGCCTTGTGAAGACATGATGTTTAGATGTTTTGCAAGGTAAGGGAAATTCCATGCATTTCTGCTTGCTGCAGGCAATGTTTGAGGTAATATTGGGGAAATCAACAGTAAAACTCAGCCTAGCAGACCATAAAATATACCAGCAAGTAGCTAAGCAAGCATTAGCAATGCCAATAGGTCTGGGTTTAAAGAGGTTTTGTATAATGATGTGCATCATCACAAGTAAATAGCATGGGAAGATATGTATTTCTGCGTAAGCAAAGAACCGTAGAGTAAAATTGGTGTAGGTTAATAGGTCAGATGATAGTTGCACTGTCAAGCCAGACCTAAAAATATATGTAAGGTAATGACTGCCCTCCTCCCAGCTGTGCTGGTCCCAGAGAAAAAAACATCAATCATCTAGTTATATAAAACACTTTAATAGCATTCCAATGTCATGTGCGTGCCCATGAAAGTGCAAGCTCAGGCTGCTGAATAAATAAACAAAATGATCACAGCTGCGTGGAAGGTAAGTGCTTTTTATGGGAGCACACAAAGTCTGCCCAATGCAAACGTACTCCTGGCTGGCAACATGTGGGCGGAGCCAAAGCCTCTCTCTACTGATGCTCACATAATTGTCTGGCAACAGCTGTGCTGGAAAGCCAGACCATAGAAATTGTCCCACACACTGACCTGTCAGACCGGCTCTTACGGCACCTCCAGATTGCACTGTAATCCACTCTCCGACACTGCCCATGGTGCCTTATTGTAGTCTGCATGTGAGACCCTGATATAAGAAGCATTTCTGTACATCACCACATGGCTACCTTTCACAACAGACATTTGATGCAATAATTTATCAGAATGTAGATTTCTCTGCTCAGAATGACTTACCCTTGGCCTACATCAGGTTAGTGCAAAGTGCTGTGCAGAAGTGGTGCACCTGTGCTGGCTGTATGTTTGCCTGACGAGGGTGCCATACAGGAATAATACACTACTGAGTAGTGTTGGCATGGTGTATACATGTGCTGGAGGTGCAGGTGCCTATAAGTGGTACAGTATCTGAAGGCTGTAGCGCTGTGCAGTGTGTGCAGGATAAGTGCAGTTGCTGGTTGTATGTGTACCTCTGGGTGGTACACTACATGAAGGATAAAGTACATGCATGTTAAATGTACATGCTGCTGGATATATACGTAGCTGTAGGTTTCTCTGCTCAGAATGCAGGGCTTATGCCTACGACTGCAGCACTTTCCCATCCAACAGCCAGACTGCAGTGAGAGCTCGACTGCAGTTTTAATCTGGTGCCCGCCATCAGTGACTGGCAATAATGAGTAGCCATTCACCAGCCTCCTCATCAGAAATATATATTGCTCTAAAATTCCTCTCACACTTTTCCCTGCTTTAGGGCCTTAGTTATACGACATGATACAATTGCCTTTTTCAGAGGAAGTTTACATGTGACACTAAAGCAAGAAGAGGTTAAGTAACTTGAGTTGCCAGATGGGGCCCCCAAGGTTTGGTGACCCCAAGACAAGTGATAAATGCTTCAACAAAAGGGGTGTGCATGCACTCCTGCAGAAAATTGGCTATGAGGGATTGCTAATCTGGTTTATCAATCATGCACCAATGCCACTTGCTTCACAACATCCATTTATTTTCTTTATATTCATGTGGAGTTTTATATAGTGATGGGTGTCAGAGAACTCGACATAACATCTGCTACAATGCAGAAGCAATTTAGTTTTGTGACAGATAAGCAGATTAAACATTATATTTACTATGATTTTAATGAGTGATGTTTACATTAATGATGGATTATAGTTAAAGTGTATTCACGTTAACCTAGCCAGAGACATTGTCGGCCTCAGATGAAGGACTCCATCTATTGAAATGCTGTATTTTTAATTCCTGCGTGTAATCTTTTTCTTGTTTCAGGCACCAAGAGTTGCGGCGATCTTTTAACTGTGCTATTATTGTCAGATTTTCGCAAAGGTCATTGCTGCTGCATTTTTATGGTTTGATCAGTGAATCCCATCACCTGCGTGAGAAGATAGCCGGAGAAGGTGTATCCTCACTTGTGTGATATCTATGAAAGCCACGGTTATGGAAAATTCTGCATTGTATAATTTATGAGAAGTGTGCCTACACTTGGCATATCATGAATGTTGATTTTGATTGGTTGTTTCTGTTGTGGGAATCGTAGGAGTTGTGTCTTTCTGCTGAATTTCCTGATTTAATAGCGTATTTTGGTATTAGACAGTTATACTACTTCTGTCCACCCATGGAGGCGGACGTCCCTTTTTCCCACTCCTGGGGGCAGATTTATGAAGGCCTTGCGCCGCCGGTGCGTCATTTTTAACATGGGAAAAAGTGACGCACCGGCGGCGCAAGGCCTTCATAAATAAGGCCCCTGGGACCTAACACTCCTTTTATCTCATTGAGTTAATCTTTCGAGCAGGCATATTGTTTAATCCTGATTTAGAACCCTCTTTTCGTTCTATTTTAAACACTGTATTTGCTGACACCTGCTGCTTATAAATTTCCCTGACTTTGCCCGCAACTTTAGTTTAGCAGTAGTTTGGCTTCACGTTTACTATTTGATCTGTCTAAACTACATTTGATATATACTGTAATCAGGTGAATATGTACTAATAATTAAACCAAATTATTTGAGATATAACCATACTAATTTGTTAAAGAAATCAAATGTAAGGCTTTGTGTATCATGCATAAGTCCTTCTGGGGGAATGGACCGACAATCAGTCGTTCTATAATCACTCCCTACCGCCCAAACAGAAGCCTCTGTTCGGCTAATCTTTCACTTGCCGTGCTTCCTAAAATAAAAAAAGCTGGAAGTGGCGGGTGTTCCTCCTCTTACAACTCTGCAAAGCTATGGAACACCCACATATGTGGGGAGCCTAACCTGATACCCTTCCAGAAACTTCTTAAATCTGGTTCTTCCAGAATTCCACTTAATCATTTGGCCCTCTTTGTCCGTGTCTGTTGACAGCGCTGGGATACCTTAGGGTAGCTACGCACTTTATAAATGTTTTTTCATTCATTCATTCATTTATTAATAAAAGCTTTATGGATTGTACGTTCATTCCTCTCTATCGTTACTGTGGGGCAAATTATGCGTTACTGTCATTGATCTGTAATTAAATAGATAATTCAAGCCTTAGTTCAAGATAAGGACTCGTCCAAGTGGGTAGTAGCGGTGTCTTGAATTTTCACCAAGTTTGCACGATGCAGTTGCCATGCTTCCTTCCAGCTATCATGTATCAATAGTTTATGACCACAAGTGCGGACACAAACCATTGAGCAGTTACCAATTCTCCCAGTTCGCAATTCCTCTTTGAGAATCGTGTCGGCTGCCCTTGAGCGAGAAGTCAGTGGTAGAGTGCTAAATAATATTTATTAGGCCGGTCAATGTGTGAACCCATGCGACTGGAGATTGCGCACTTCATCCTATTATTATGCAGGTCATATCACAAAATGTGAGACTGGATTAAGAAAAGTTGGTGCACAATTTGTGACCATTTTTTTTGCTACCAGTATTTTTGTACATCCGGGTGGTTACCTTCGGAATGGCATTGACACGCTATTGATGAGTGTAGATCTACAGACGCACTCTTGTAAACAGTTGCACTATTGAAGTATAATGGGTGCACAAAGACAGCATCAGAGACGGTAACAATGGTAGCAAAAGGTAGCAAACATTGGTTGTCTAGAAAATATTAGAACATTCAAATGGTGAGAGCTCCACTGAAAACAATGAAGTGTTATGTTATATTATGTTATTGCCACTTATTATAGCGCACAAATCACCTGGGGGCATCTCGACACTGTAGAGGAGCATCTGAGCAGGGGGATCACCAGAGTAATTAATACAGATACGTTTTCAGCTGTTTCCTAAAAACATAGTTAGGGATCTCACAAAGAGGGATGGGTAATTTATTCCAATAACCTGGGGCCAAGTAAGAGAAAGCCTTGCCCCAGGTGTGCGTTTGACGTTTGCGAGGCACAAGCAGGAGAGCCTGTGAGCTAGATCTGAGGATTCGGGATGGTCTGTAAACTTTAAGTTTTTTTTTAAGGTAGAGTGGACCTTTGCCTCTCAGGGCATTATATGAGAGGCAACAGATTTTGAAAAAGGACTGTTTCTTCACCGGTAGCCAGTGCAGTTCTTTCAACAATGGGGCAGAGGGAGGACCTGCCGGACGGTTCAGGGTGAGTCTGGCCGCGGTGTTCTGGACCACCTGTAACTTGGAGATCAATGGCTCACCCACTTCGGCCAGCAGGGAATTCCCGTAGTCCGATCTACTAATCACCATGACCTGCACGAGAGTCCTGTGGGAATTCGTGGGCAGAAAGGGAAAAATTCTACGTAGGAGGCAAAGATTGAACCGGTAGTGGCGGCAATATGGTCTTTCATGGTTAGGGTCTGGTCAAATTTTATCCCCAAGTTTTTTACACTTTGGGCACTGTAGCTGTACCAAGTTGGTGAGGCCACCATTCCTCTGACCAAAGGGTAGGGGCTTTCCCCATTAGCATGATCTCCGTCTGTCCCAGGTTTAGCTGGAGGCAATTCTCAGTCATCCAATTTGATATTAACAACATTCCAGCCGCAAAGCGCATTTTCTCTAGTTCTAGGTTGGGGCCAACAGTGAACATAAGCTGAGTGTCATCAGCGTATGAAATTATCTGAAAGCCAAACCACTCAGCGATCTTTGCCAGTTGCGCCATATATATATTGAAGAACGTCAGACTTAAACAGGACCCCTGGGGTACACCCTTGTCCAACTGCATTTTTTCCGAGCAGTAAGGCCCCAGTATGATCGTCTGTTGGCGGTAGAAGCCTGGAGCTCCAACATTCCATCCAATGTTGTCTGTCACAGCTGTTGCTGTGAACAAGTGCCTCACTGAGCCCGAGGGGAATCCCCTCAAACTCCATGAGCCCTTTGTCTTATTTGTTAGAACATTCTGCCCTCTAGTGGCGGAATGTTATAATAGTCTTTTGGCCCTCCCTAGTTGGGCTATACCGGCATTAAAGTCCCACTCTCTTGTTAAAAGTACTTGCCTTCGGCTCTGGCCTTAAACGCTGGGGTGGGCCTTTAATGGCCAGTATAGCCCGCTACGGCGGACTATAAGACTATATTAGAACATTGGAATGTTGGGAGCTCCTTTGAAGACAATGGAGTGCTCCGGGATTCTAATGTTAAAAGCCTGGAACTCCAACATTTCAATGTTTGTCATTCACATGTGTTGCTGTGAACAAAGGCCTAATGGATCCCAAGGGGATTTAAATACCCCGGGCTCCCTGTTGCCTTTGCTTATTTTGTTAGAACATTCTGCCGTCTGGTGGCAGAATGTTCTAATAGCCTTGTAGCCCACCGTAGCTGGGCTATACCGGCCATTAAAGGCTTGTTCCCTAGTTTAAGGGCCTCGCCTTTGGCTTGTGCCTTTAACATTTGAGCAGGCCTTTAACGGCCGGTATAGCCTGCTATGGCAGGCTGTAAGGAAATAATAAAAAGCAGGCTAAGGCAGCAACAAGTCGTGTTGTGGCCTCCGAAGGAGGATGGGGAGTGCACCACCCGGTATGATCTGGAACAGATTTAAGTTGGAGGCTAAATTAGACACACGTCCACCTTGAAGTGGAGATAGACAGGTCTAAGTAACGATGCTAGTGCTGTCTGTGGGCTGTAGCTGACAAGGGGCTGTCCCTAGGGCAGCCCTCTCTTCCTCCATCTTAGTTAAGGTTTGAATATCCTAGTAGCAGATGTTACAATGTGGGCTGATATCAGAGCATGTAATGATTTGAGGTCAGCTAACAACAGTAGAAAAGTGTGTGGTTAAAGACAGACAACCTGTTTTTTGTTTTAGTTTATGGGGGGATTGTTTTCCCCTTTCGATGCTCCTGTCTTAAATGTTAATGCAGCTAACTAATGACTATTATAACAAGCTTGCAGTAATAGACATGCACTGCACGGATGGAAGTGGGTGTGTGTGAAGGGACATGCTGATGATCATAGATGACATGTTGTAAGTATTGGATGGATGTGAAATTGGTAACCTGTGATGTCAAAACTATAAAATCCAGATAAAGAGCAATTTTAAAATAAGCTGTGTGGTGCCACGCGATAGTTGTATTTCTGATGGAATGATACTTTTTTGGTTTAAAAGTTTTTGTCATAGATTGTAATGAGCTTATATTTTAATCATTAGATTTTTTTAAATGTTCTCAAATATAATTGTTCACGTTCTTTTTTTAAAATTTACTAGAGACCGAGAAAGTCAAAGAGAGTGACAGTGTTTGTGCGGTTTAGTTAAATAAAACCCTCTTATAGGCAATTAATGAGTCGCAAAAATACATATTTCACAGTTAAATTGAGGGACATTTATTTCATTGCTCAATTAATATTGAAAAAAATTGCTTGAATATAGTTCCGGTCTATAAAGGGTTAATGATTAGCAAAGTTACCACCATGTAGTCTGAGGGCTAACGTGCTTGGAGCGTGAGCGTGCATTCGTTAAGCCCTAGAAAATCAATCACTGGCCCTGCCGGCCTCGCTATGGCGACTGGTGACGCAATGAGAAACTAAGCACACTAGGCTCAAATGCCTGCGCGAGCTCCGTTCCCAAGCGCCAGCATCATCATCATCAGTGCAGCCAAAAACATGACGTGTTGTCTGACGCCAGGGTGGCATTTGTGAAAGAGATCACGCTCTAAGCAGAAAAGATAACTTTCAGAATTCTTGTCTCAAATGTGGGGATTACAGGGGAGACCTGAGCGTCCACCAAGAAATGAGGAATTACCAGGGAATCAGTTATTACAGCCACAATCCCCCCATTAATTTCTCATTGTTCCTCATTTGTCACCATAAGACTCCACGGGCCTTATTTATGAGAAGTGTTGCATCTCTGCCACAACGCAGCGATGCAACAGTTCTCCGTGCGACCTCCTTGCGATACCATGGATGCGCCCTATTTACAGTACGGCACATCATGTCGCAAGGAGTTACAGATACCGCAGTATTACTGACATATCTGTTGGCGCAAAAGTGACACATTGCTGGAGTGTGTCTGAAAACAGATGCAACTCCAGCAATGTGGCCTTACATATCGGGCAAGCCCCCTGTGAAAGGACCTGCGTCCCTCTTACGCCTGCCATGAGGCAGATGTAAGGTTTTGACGCAATGGCGTCCTAGAAGTGGCGTACTAAAATCTTATAGATTTCAATGCGCCACTTCTACGAGGCTTTGATGCGGGGGAAAGCCCACCCTGCATACATTATACCTGATGCAGGTATAATGTAGCGCAGGGGTTTACAAAGTGACGCATCTGTCTAGATGCGTCACTTCGTGAATATGGAGCAACATGGCACATTATTTACGCTGCCACAACATCAAAAAAAAAGTGATGCAACAGCTGCATAAATGTGAAGTAGAGCTTCATAAATAAGGCCCCACGTGCTTTCACCCGGTGAAATATAGAGTTGAAACATCACTGATCCGCAGTGATCCCAAATCTTGTATTCCCTGTTTAGACAGTAACTCCCTTTAGGGCCAATAGGGATTCCCAGGATATTTGTAATATCCCCCATACTAGTAAAATTACTTAGTCAATTAAGTGTATTTATTGGAAATCTGAGTATAACCTGCAGGTCACAAGTTTGAATCCCAGTGTTGCAGATTTATGTTGGAGTATGATAACACCAAGAATTCTAGTCTCATGAAACAATTTGGTTGCAGTGTTTGCCACATAAATGGACATTGTTAAAGGTACTATTCCCAGAACTTTATTCCTGTTGTGCATTAATATTTAGCCCTCCGTTTAATGGAAGGAAAATGTAGTCTGTATGTGCATGATCTATTTTTGGACACAAGATGCAATTAGGATAGTAAATTCAACATTTTGGGCCTGAGTAACAAAGATTTAGCTGACTTACTCCTGCATTCCAGTAGTAAGTGACTTACTCATGAAATGCAGGAGTACATTAGGGGCACACCTGCTCACAGCAAAGTATAAGTGTTTTTGAACATTCACGATCATAAAGACGGAATCGAGGAGGCAAAGGGGGAGATTAGAGATGGCTTGCCTCAGACCTCAGTCCTGCAAATTTTGGGGCAAGTAGTGTGGGAAAGGAAAGAGAACAGCCCTATATTTCACGCATGTGTAGCGGAAGAGATATTCCAGAGGAAAACAAGCATTTGCAATGCAATCGGTCTCGCCTTTGGTTGCTTATTTGTATTTAGCACATTAGCCTGGGTGCTGAAACATCTACTGTTCTTCAACATGGAGGGAAAGTAAGTACCAAACTGCGTGACATGCCAGGTATGGAAAATATTGCCTTTGAGCGGGAAATAGTATAGCCCAAAGCTCTGTTTTTAATATAAAATCAGGGCCTTCAGTGATCATATCACTGAAAATACAAGATTTGAAAAAAAGATTACTGTCTACGGGTGCTCGTGGAAGACAATTTCTATGGACTGGAATCTAGAAAATGCAAAAGGGATTGTGGTATTTTACTGACCTCTGCTGGTCGTTTTCTATCAAGATACGTGCAGGTAATCTAGCTCACGCTGAGACAAGCTTTGGTTGGACACAATGTGTTTTTAAACCTTTTTAAAAATTGTGTTGCTAATACTGTAAGTTTGATTTTATATCGAGCAACTTTGCACAACTTGATTTTAATTCTTACTGCTCTTATTTCCCGATTCCTGACTTCCTGGCAGCGCTGTGGGTGCTCCCGCCCGCACCCCTGTCCAACATGTGTGTAGTGTCCTGCTAGGACACAGTCTAGTTGTTCTGTGTGTAACCCTACACTAAACACCCACCCACCACAGACGTCACTGGGTCAGGTGACGCTGGTAATAAAAGAGCCAGAGCGCACGTGCTCGTGGCCAGATCTGCTATCCCCTAACTGGTGTCCTGTGTCATGCTTTACTCCACCATGTGGGCCTAGGGCCCCAACACTACATTGGCGACGAGGTGGTAGTGGAGCCACGCGTGCCACTGCCCAATTTTGGATGGAAGGAGGGAGAGAACTGCCCGCCAAAAGGGCACCCCCTGCAACACAGCGCGACGCACCCAGAAGCCTGTGGGCACGTCGGAGGTCCGCGCCACAGCCCGCAGTGATCTGAGGCCCACCGTGAGCCGCCCCTGCCCGAGAGTGCCTGGGGGAAGAAGAGGAAGCCCAGCGGTGCCTACCCGCATCAAGGTGCCCAGCAGAGAAGCAGCAGGTCGTTGCGACACAGCGGAGCCCAACCGCGACAGCAGCGACGCCAGCCACTCCGAAGGTGAGCCTGCGGGCTGCCCGACGGTTCACCAGGGCGACCGGAGGTCCGCGGGAGTCCACCCCGCCTCCGTGACTCTCACTAAACAATGAGGGGAGGGAGTGGCGTAGCTAACCACCTCCCGACCCCCTCGCGACGAGAGTGAAGCCCAACTGGCAGCGGAGCCCACCCGCAAGGTAATGGCGCCCGGCCGGGTGAGAAGCAACCTAGCCTGACCCTGCCCGCAGTCACTACAAAGAGGCGCTGGGGGAAAGCGGAGCCCGCCCGCGGGGTACGAGAGGCCGCCAGTGAAAAGCAACGAAGCCGAGTGCCCACCTCGACCCCGCAGCTGAGGAGCTGACCCGTGGTGGATCCAACGCAGGAGGTGAGCCCGCAGCGAAAGGCGAGGTGTCCGCAGCAAGCGGAGCCCACCCGCGAGGCGAAGAAGGCCCGTAGGCCGGAGGCGAGCCTGGGGGCCGCGCATGAAAGAAGCGCCCCCCCATGTGACCGTTAGCATCAGCGGTGCCCACCCGCGTTCTAATCGCTCTGCCGAGCGAAATGCGGCCAACAATAAACTTCATACACTAAAGCGGGACCAGCGGAGCCCACTCGCGGCCTGCCTGTGGCACCTCCTGTCCCCGCAGCGCAGCAAGAGTGGTGCGCGGCTGCCGCTGGGGGGGGTGAAAGAACGTTAAAGTGAAAAGCGGAGCCCACCCGCAGTAAAGTGCAAACATTTTCCCGCCCCCGCAAGGGAAACATACTGTGCCGGCAAACTGAGGATCAGCGCCAACACCCCATCCCCCGCGCAGCGTGTGAATCAGGAAAGCTGCCGCACTGAGGGGGAGGTGAGAGACAAGACGCAGCACAATGCCGTCCAGAGCGGCCGGTAGCTCCCAGCCTTAATAAAATGAGCATAGCTGAACAGCGTGGGCCCTGGTCACCCCCCCCTCGCTCCATGAACATACATGTGCCTACTGCTCCCAAGGCTGAAAGAAAGGGAAGCGACTCACCTGGCCCCAAAGAACCCTCCGGTAGTACCACACTGGCGCCGTGCATCACTTGACCCGCCGCCCAATCAGACAATCCAGCTCCAGTCTTGGCCTGATTCCCAGGACGCCAAGCAGCTCACAGCCCAGCACCGGCAGCTCAGCTCCATCTGGAGAAAAAATCCAGGCGAGGATCCAGAGAAGCACACAGAGACGTAGACTGCCAACAGTATTCATCCAGCAACACTGCCACCCAGTGGCCAAAAGCAGAAGTGCACCTGCATCAATAAGAAGAAAAAAACAAGCATTGCACAACACAAGATACATCAGCAGCAACAGACTGAATAGCGCCCCCCAAGGAAAGCATCTAAACTCCCGCAGCAAGTAAGTGCGCAACCACGCAGAAGACACCCACACACACCAGCAAAGGGTCTGCAGATGCCACTTCCAGCGCGACGTGGGAAAGAGGCACGAACGCCTCACCAAGCATCAAAGCACTGACAGAACGTCTGGAGGGAAACGCCTGCCAAGCACTAGAAGAACGTCCAGGGAAAACGAGTGCCGAGATCAAACGACGGAGAGAGCAGCGACGCCTTGTGGCCACAGGTGTTCACCGCAGCATCAACCACTCCCGCCAACGGTCCAAAGCAGCAAGTCCCTGACAACAGCCAAAGCAGCAAGTACCCAACGACTCGCAACAAGCGTCCAAGAATTCCACACCCGCACGACAGGACTGCGCAGCACTGCGCCGGAACGTGCCAGGAATCAAGAACGCCAAAGTGACGCTACACAGCGACACGCCAATGCCACGGGACAGCACACAAAGGTCCCCAACAGAGACAGCGATGTCTCGCAGCAACCGGAGCGCCATCGTCAGCACGCATGGCAGCATGCACCAGAGTTGCACCAGGAGCGGTGACGCAACCCTCCTCCGCGCAGACAAAGCGCGCCAACGCCAAAACACCGTGACGGTGAATAGCGACCACAAAGAAAATAGCACAGCATGACAACTCATGCCCAAGATGAAAACCGACCACCCAGTCTGGTCACCAAGGAAAGAAAAGCAACAACAGAGAAGATACGACGACAGGTCTAGTCACCAAGCCAAGTGAAGACAGTGTCCTACCACATGGACAAGACCACGGAGACGACATGTAGAGGGCCCGCTATATGGAGAATCCTGGTTAGCATGAGAAAGCAAGAAAGAAGACCGGGGAGGAGGAGCCAAGATGGCCGACGAAACGGACGTGTAGGCTCCCGGCTCCGCGAGCCTTCCACTCCTGCATCGACATCCTGCTGTTTATCCTGTGCCTATGTTACGTTATTACGGCGATCTAACGGCGCTGTTTCCGATGGCGTTCTTCCGAGGTCTCTGCCTGCTGATTTGACGGAGAACTCGATGTGTTGGCTGTTCTCCGTGGCTGTCCCTGGACCCTGTGCTGGCCGCCGCCGCTGGGCGCTGCTATAGCGGTGTCGTTGGGACGATCTTGGGTTGCTCTGACGCTTGATGGGGCACTGCTGACTGCAGACGGAGATGGTGTGTGCCCGTTCCTACGTGGCGAGATTCCCTACATGGCTGAGGTCCGTACTGGCGAGGCAGGTTCCCTTCTCTTGTCGCTTCTCTTTGTTCAGCTGCTGACGGGCGGGGCTGACTCCATCTTGGTGCCCGTTCTTCGCTGTGGATCGCCCTCATCGACTGGAGGCGCAGGGGCTCTCCCTGTGCGCCGCACTGGATGGTGCTCCGTGCTCCTGCCGGCGATCCGGCATGCTGCTCCCCGGTGTTGATGTCGCCCCCCTCCCTCCGTTGTGGTCTCTTTGACGGAGTGGTAATGGCGCAGGTCCCCCAGGGTGTGGAGATGTTTGCCTCTTTGTCCCTTGGACGTACTATCCTGGCTGGGTTTGAGCGCTATGACGGACCGATGGCATCCACTCTTAGTGCGACCCGGTTAGAACGGCGGCGTGTCCCGACCTGCGGCGACATCCTGGCAGCTCTTACCGATTTGAGGGCTACATGGCTGCACTACGCCCGAGAGCTGGGTCGTACGATTGACATGGCTACATCTGGTCTGCAGCGCCCGTGGTGCTCCGGCTCCCTGCTGCCTTCAGTCTATCCTGGGACGGATACAATGTTTCAGCCTGCGAGTGCACTAGAGCTGACTGTCCCTGGCATACATGGGTCGTCTCCATCTACCGACGGTGCTGCGGCTACACTGTCTCCCCCCGCCCTGAGATCTGAGACTCTGCCGGAGCGATCGCTGCCATTAATTCGTTTGCCGCCTTCCCAGTTGCTTGCCCTCCTGGCTGCCTTTGCCTCCGGAGCCTCTTTCATACGACGATGGAGTGTGTTTCATCCTGTACTCGAGGGGACACTCGTTCTTTGGGACACTGGACTTCTTGGTAAAGGGAGATATTCATTTCCGCTTCTTCTGCTTCTTCTCTATTGGGGACGGCCATCTTGTCCCTTTGTTCTGCCTTCGGTGGGGTCCCAGCGGTGGCCATGTTTGGAGGGCTTTCAACGTTCGGGCCAGGGCTGATGGTGTTCTTCTTGCTGATCCTGTTTGCTTGACTGGCGGAGACCCGGACTGGAACGTTTTTTGATACATTTTACTGCGCTGTATGTACTGGTTTTTTTCTCCCCACTTCAGGTTGCGCCTGACATGTCCTGTGTTTGATCCTTGTTGGTGGGGTTGGGTTCTGTGCGGGCCGTGGAGTCCGGGATTAATTAATTGATTCTGTTCCTCCTCCGGTTTTCTGTGTTTCTATGGGAGTTTTAGATTAGTATGTCCTTACTTACTCTCATAATTTGGGTTTTATACCGCCTCTTCTTTCTTTCTCTTCTCTTTTCTTGTTCTATATTTCGGGTTTATTGGGCGACAGACACACTGCTGGGAGGGGGTAGGCCGTAGCCTCTGCATGCGTGTTGGGTGGGGGGTTGGGGGAGGGGTTTTTAGTTTCTTGGTTTTCGTTTCTATGGAGCCTTGTATTTTTTTTCCTTTGTTTTGTCTCTTTTCTTTTTTCTCTTTGGGTCCGTGTTCTGGCCTGCTAGCGGGGGGGTGGCAGTGCATGTTGGCTAGATTGCTGGCTCCGATACCCCTGCTGCACACGCTTTGCGTTGCCATGCCGCCTGGTGAGACTTGACTTTTTGATTCTTGACCTGTATGTTGATTTATTACTCAGGCTCTGTTATGCCAGCACGGACTCTGCTTTCTTAGTTTATAGTTCATGTCTTTATTTGAAAAGCCGAATGTCGACCTTACTAGTTGCAACGGAATTGTAATCACAAAAAACATTTAAAATCAACCTTCATCGCCTCTGCGACATGGTGGCATGCTGATTTATGGTGTAACTTCTCTGTGCTCGCTACTGTAGCCCTGTGTTATTGTGTCGCCGGATTGCATGCGCTCGTGCTTTATAAGTTTCTGTGGCCGGCCTGTGGGTTGTGGGCCCGTATTTGTATTTTTATTACTGCACAATAAAGGTTTTTAAAAAAAAAAAAAAAAAAAAAAGAAAGAAGACCGGACCGCGTCGAGGAAGAGAACGAAGAGGAAGAACGGAGTAACACAACATCACTCCACAGAGGAGGAGAACAACAGCACACAGGAACATCGGTGCTGTCCAAGGAGCATCGCAACATCCGTGTGGATCCCAGTAATCCCTACAACCTGCATTCGAGGAGACCAACCACTGAAGAACTGCATGGGTGCCCCATGAACCTGAAGCTTACCGAAGCAGAGCATACCCGAGCACTAGACAATCCACCCTTGTGGACTACACAAGACTCGACTGTGGCCATGTCCGAAGTTCGGCAGCGACCCGTACAGCCCACGCGATCAAGTGGCGGTCCAGGGGACAAGGGCCTCGGCCGCATATCCTGTGAGAGAGGAATCCAGATGGGAGAGGTGCAGCAGCGGCAGCTCCACGACAGGCAACAGGAAGCATGAAGGCCCCAGGTAATCACCTGGCACCGAGAAACGGTCTGTTGAAGACACTGAACCCATGTCCTAACGGCAAGACCATCCTGGCGGATGACATCAACACCCCCGAGGACATCATGAGAGACTTGGCGGTGAGTCCGTTGGCAGTTCGGCAGCGACGCCTTTGCGCGGCTCATGCGAAGCCCGCACGGCCCACCCGGTCCCGTCGTGTCCGGCAAGAGGGTCCTCCCAGCGTCTCTAGTGAGAGAAGAGTCCAAGCAGGAGAGGCCAGTCTTCGAGGCTCCAGTGAGAGAGGAGTCTGGCAAGGAAGGCAAGTCGGAAGTTACTTGGCCGGACGGAGATGTGAAGGCATCAAGATCAGCAAATCCAAAGAAAGACCCCTCGTGACATAGTCGTCTCCTACAACCAACAAGCGTTGTCATCCACTGGACTTGGAACACCTGCGAGACCCCTCAAGGGTCACACCCATCCTGCTCCCAATGCTCCAAGTGATGAACACTGTATATAAGCGTCAACACAGCAAGACACGGATGATCTGAAGTACACCGCCGAGGTGAAGCTCATCTGACTGACTTTGTAGTTTTGGAACTTTCAACATTCTCCCAGCTGATCGCCTGAAGAAGATCTGTTGGGGCTATCAAATGTTATTGTTCTGTTTTTCTTGCAGGTCGGACATTCGCTTTTCCTTTCATTAAAGTTTGGGAGGAATGTAGTGTCCTGCTAGGACACAGTCTAGTTGTTCTGTGTGTAACCCTACACTAAACACCCACCCACCACAGACGTCACTGGGTCAGGTGACGCTGGTAATAAAAGAGCCAGAGCGCACGTGCTCGTGGCCAGATCTGCTATCCCCTAACTGGTGTCCTGTGTCATGCTTTACTCCACCATGTGGGCCTAGGGCCCCAACACTACAATGTGTTCTCCTGTTTTCTGTGGAGGGTGAAGGCGGTCTCCCTACTCCTTTTCCAGCTGGAGGGGGGCGGAGACAGGTGGTTAGCGCTCTAGTGCGTGAAAACTATTCAACTAGCATGGCCTGTCCGCCGCGCAGCGGACGCGTGCAGGCAATCGAGTTCACAATGAGACAAGCTTTGGTTGGGCACAATGTTTTTTTAACCTCTTTTTTAATTGTGTTGTTAATACTGTAAGTTTGATTTTATATCGAGCAACTTTGCACAACTTGATTTTAATTCTTACTGCTCTTATTTTCCGATTCCCGACTTCCTGGCATCGCTGTTGGTGCTCTCGCCCGCACCCCAGTCCACCGCGGGTTCTCCCGTTTGCTGTGGAGGGTGCAGGCGGTCTCCCTACTCCTTTTCCATCTGGAGGGGGGCAGAGACAGGTGGTTAGTGCTCTAGTGTGCGAAAACTATTTAACTAGCATGCCCTGTCCGCCGCGCTGGGGAAGTGCGCAGCGGGCGCGCTCCGGCGTGCCAAAGGCATGCCCGTCTGCGCACGTCCGCGTCAAGACCTCGCCTTGCGCCAGGAACGCTGGTATTTTAATGCTAGTTCCAAAGGTATGGACTAAGGCCCAGATGTAGGTAAATCTAATTTACCGACTCATAAATACCGAATTTTACCGATTCGGTATTTATGAATCGGTAAATTGGAAGGTGGCAGATGTAGGTAATTTTTAATTTACAATTACCGAATCAGTAAGATTCGGTATTTACCAATTCGGTAAATACCGAATCGGTATTTCCCATTGATTCCTATGATTCCAAATGATGAACAAATTAAGGTGGGAGAGCCTCTTCCGCTCGCCTGGTCAGACCACTTCACCATTCCTTTTAATTTAAGGATCTCTGCATCATGTAATGCTCTATCAGAAAATAGAAAATTGGCTGAAAGGCAGAATCTCAGTCTCATTAGCAAAGAGGCATTTGCGAACCTCCTCACAAATTTCCAACTCCCAGGGCATTTGGATGCTAATCTGGCTGAAGCTGAATTATCCAAAAGGCTGTGAGCAGTCATGGACACCTTAGCACCTGTAAAAAGACATTGTACAGCAAGAAAAAGGCCCTCCTCTCCCTGGTTTACCGACAGACTTCGAAAGCTGAGACAGATGTGTAGGAAACAGGAGAGGTTATGGCGCCTTGACCTAGCACCTGTAGGCAGAGAGATGCATAAACAATGCCTGAAAGAATATAAGGCAGCTATTATGGAGGAAAAGAGAAGGTATTATTCTAAAATAACAGAGTCAATTAAATCCTCTAAAGAGCTTTTCAATATTATTAATTCCCTTATTTCCCCCCCGGTCATAGACCCCTCAGAGTCTTCGCAGGAGCTACGTAACAGACTATCAGCTTTCTTTTGTACTAAAATCTCGGACATATATGCCCAGCTGGAAGCATCCAATTTAAAAAGGGGGCTAGCCACTCAGACTGTAATCTATCAAAATGAAAGTGCCATTGGGGAGGAGACACCTGGATTTTTCACTTTTCCTTGTATGTCATTGGAGATCACTGACCATTTACTAGAAGGAGTCTCCTCCGGATCCCCTTTGGATCCCTGTCCCCTGAAGATACTTTAAAGTGGCAGAGAAGCTATTATACCCCACCTCACCACTGTCATTAATCTAGCCATCTCAGAGGGGCAAAATCCTACGGCTTAGAAGTCTGCAGTGATTAGGCCGCTTCTAAAAAAGCCCTCATTGGACACTATGGAACTGAAAATTATCTGCCAATTTCCCTGTTGCCAGTTCCAGCTAAGATTTTTTTTTAAATACTTTAATTCCCACCTCAGAGCCTATCTAAGGGACCATCAAATTCTTGATGGCTCACAACACAGCTTTAGAAGCTTTAGTAGTACGTAAACTGCACTTACTGCGGTATTTAACAACATTCGTACTCAGTCGGACGCAGGCCACACCACTTTATTGGTCCTGCTTGACCTTACTGCAGCGTTTGATACCCTATCTCCACTGAGGCTTGTGGACCGCCTCAGGGAGATAGGGATTGGGGGATCGGCTCTGGGGCTCCTCGCTTCCTTTGTTAGTGATCGGACACAAATGGTGAAAATGGTCAATTTCTACTCAGCTCTGAACTCCCTTTTGTGTGGAGTCCCTCAGGGCTCCTCCCTGAGACCCACGTTGTTTAATATCTACGTTGCCCCACTGGCAAAGGTGGTAAAATCCTTTGGAATGGAAGTGTTGTTGTATGCTGACGACACCCAAATAATGGTGTCCATCCCCCAAATAATGGTGTCCATCACCTATAGCATTAGCGACTCCGCCACTAACTTCAAAAATTGGAAGATGCAAAACTTTTTGAAACTAAATGGTGAGAAGACCGAGGTTTTAATATTCAGGAACAATTTGGACATTTGGTCCAGGGAATGGTGCCGGACTCGCTGGATAACTGCCCAAGCCCTGTTTCCCACGGGAAAAATTTAGGAGTTCTAGTGGACAATTCCCTTTCTTTAAGTCTACAGACCAACAGGACAGTGTCTACTTGTTTTGGGTTAATCAGAATTATTAGGAAGATCTCTCAGTTCCTATCATTTGCTTCCCGCAAACAAGCTGTCATCGCTTTAACAATCTCCAGATTGTACTATTGTAACACCCTTTATTTGAGTAGTAACAAGGGACCGGTGCAACGCCTGCAGTTGGTAGAGAATTCCGCTGCCAGGCTGGTAATGGTCTTGCGAAAATACCACTCAGTTTTGGCTTCTCTTTCCACACTGCCTTCCATTGGACCGCAGAATTTTTTTCAAATCCCTCTGTCTGACTCACAATGCCTACTATGGTTTGGGCCCTGGTGGTATCAAATCCATGTTCAATCGCTATGCTCCCGCTAGGGAGCTCAAGTTGGCGAGAAAACAGCTCCTCATGGTACCAAGGTTAAAAAAGGTGAAATGGGGAGGTAGAGTCTTCTCGTTGGCCGCAGCTAAGTTGTGGAATTCCCTCCCGGAAAAAATCTCCGGGCAGGTGTCACATTCCTTCTTTGGTTGTTTACAACTATCCCTGTCTGAGCGTGTTTCCCTCTTGTCTGCACATTGTCCTGCTATAGCCCCTTGACACCCTTGGGCTAAGTTAGCGCTCTATAAATTTTATATTCATTCATTCATTCATTCAAATAGAGGCAGTTGCCAGAAAAAAAAGAAAGTCCCTCAGCAGAAAGCAATTCTGAGATTTTATTGACCTCTACTGTTCGTTTTCTATCAAGACAGTTAACTAGAGGCAGTTGAATAGAAAAAAAGTCCCTAAGCGGAAGCAGACAAGCCCTAGGGCTGATCTCCAGAGCCCACAAAGTACATACACATATAAGTATATGCTAAAGTATATACAAGAGGTCTCGAATGCTCGACCTAATAAGTACTTACAAGGTAATTTCACATTTCCTCTTGATTTTCTCAGGCACACTTAATGGAAAATTTGAATGTATACATTTTGCTCAGTTATTTGTGCATTCTAGGATTACTCTAGATTATTTTGCAACTATTATAGATTTCAAGGAGTACTCGTGGAAATTGTGTTAATCAACAAAACTCGGAGATGTAAGTTAAACAATGTGAACCTAAAAGCATAGTTTTCTGACCTTTTTGAAACAATCCTCATCAATTGGACCCAGTATTGTTTCAGCGAGCTATGACTATGCGAAGACCATTACTGCATCACAGAAAGACTGGCAATGACTGGTTTAATCTTAGATTTGGAGCACATTTCTGACTTTCAATCATGGTTTTCAGGTCTTCTGGAAAAACGACAATTTAGGCATGCAAAATCCCACTGACTAGCACATTTCATATAAGGGAATCTGACACAAAAGTGAATTCACACATTTGTTTCTTCATGGAGGGATCCCTCCCACTGTACCCAAACTTAAATAAAATTAATTATTATTCCTGCTCTTGACAGGAGTAACATTACATATGTTTGCCGGGAGGGAAAATACCACAAAGTTCGCCTACTCAAACATATTCAAATTTTGTTTTCATAATAAATATTTGCTTTTATTGATATTCAGAGGTAATTCATGTCCAAATTGTCACACAGAGCATCTATTGTTTACAAATCCTTCTTTGGTTTATTCCAATGCATATTGTGCAATCGATTGGGCTTTATCAGGGGAACTACAGTATCTGTGAACAATTAAAGAGACCCTCATAACAATAAGAAAAGCATATCTATCATGCATACTGATCTAATCTCTGGAGAGAAAAGGAATTCGGCTAACAAGGTCTCCAATATTAAAACGAACGTACAGAGGGGCTTATTTACAAGGCCCTTGCGTCTCCTGTACGTCACTTTTTCCCAAATTAAAAATGACATACCAGCGGCACAAGGGGCTGTTAAATAAGCCCCAGAGTGACGACCAATCACCCAAGTTGCGCTGCCATATAACTATCAGTAATGTTAATAAAGCATCTTTATAGGAAACCTCAAGAGTCAAGATCACCTAGTATACAGAAAAAGATTTTGTGTTACCACCTGTAAAGTTGGAATGAAGGCAATTAAGACGATGAAACTATAAGAATAGTTTATTCCAACATTGGCAGCATAATACAGGAGCACAACCAAACAGGATGAAGGTCAACAGCTGAATGCCCGTGAATACAGTTTAGCATTCAGAAGAAGGTTGTTCCACGAGCGATGCACTTTTGAAGAGAAACATTCTCTTCAAAAGTGCGTGCCACGGAATTAACTAACGTAACAGGATAAAAACATGGAGCACGCCAGAGCGTGCAAGAAACACAACGAAAAGCACTTACTTGTACACTACATCTTCTCCCTTTTTACATAGATAAAAATGAAAAATAAAAACAAACATTCTAATAAAGTTACGAAAGAAAATAGTCTTTAAAACGTGTAGGAAGAGAACAATTCCTGTGAGTCCTAGCTGTAATAAATGAGGAAACATTAGAAGTGCTAGCACCGACATGAGAACCACCACTAGCATCAATGTGAGGTTCCACAACATTTGATTCTTCAACAAAATTGGAATTGTTATCTGCAATGTGAACACAAGGAGCATTAACCAGAGAGTGATCATCAGAAGTTGCACCTAAAGGGAAAAAAGAGCAAGAGGAAGAATCATTGACATACTTAAAAGTGGAAATCTTTCTCGCCTGTTCTGGAGTAAGCCTTACAATAACACGCTTATTCCACCACCCTTTCCGGTCAAGAATAAGAGACCCCTTCGAAACTTTAAGAACTTGAGTGGGTAAAGAAAAAGTTGACTTACCCTTCTTAACCCTGTTATTAATTTTTACCATAACCCAGTCCCCAACATTAAAAACTTGATCTGAAGAAATGATTTTTGAATTGAAGTTCTTTTCTTGAGTCACTTGTTTGGATGCAACATTTCCTTTGACAATTTCCCTGTCATGACAAGCCAAACAAGATTTGTCCTTAGTCTGCAAGTCTTTTATCCAAGACTGGCAAATATTACCATTTGGATTCCTTTTCCTCAAAAGCCTAAAAGGGGAAATTCCAGTAGTACTATGAGGAGTAACCAAATAAGACCACAATTTGCCCATTAGAAATTCTTCCACATCCATACTAGAGGCAACAGCAGTCTGGATTCCTTCTTTAAAAAACGTATTCATTCTTTCTATTAAACCATTTGAGGAAGGCGAAAAGAGCGCTACTCTAAGGTGTTTAATGTCATATGATTTAAAAAATATTTCAAAAGAAAAAGAACAAAAATGAGAGCCATTATCGCTTACTAATTCTCTAGGAGGGCCCTCAGAAAGAAATATTTTACTCAAAAATTTAATAACCACTGCAGAACTAGGGTTTTCACAGAACTCAAATACACACCACTTCGAGTGGTAATCAATCAAAGATATTATGTAGCGTTTATCACTAGGCATAATTTCCCAAGGACCAGAAAAGTCAAAGGCTAACTTTTGCCACCCCTCCTCTGGAAATGGAACTGTATGTAAAGGTAACTGGGGTGTCTTCCAATGCTTGTCCGAAATCAAACATGTGGAACAAGGATCAATCCATTTGGCAACGTCCCAATCTATGCCAGGCCACCAAAAATGCTCTTTTAACTTCCTGGAAGTACCACCAATACCTAAGTGTCCTTGATGAGCAGAGTCAAAAAGTCTTAAGAAATACTGTGACCAAGGTAATCCAATTCTTTAACCATAAATATACATTTTTTAACACCCAAAGTTATCCCCACTTCCTTGAAGCGTGATAAAACCTTTCTTAAAATTTTGAGATGTTCTGCTTTATCTTTCGAATGTATCAGAACGTCATCCTGATACGCCTGTACATTTGAAATATCATGTAATATTGTGTCCATACATTTTTGGAACACGCTGGCGGCAGACGCCAGACCAAAGGGGAGTCGAAGGTACCTAAATGCTCCAAAAGGAGTTATGAACGTAGTAAGTTCAGAAGAGGACTTCGAGAGAGGAATCTGATGGTACGCACTCCTGAGGTCCAAAAGTGTAAAAATGTTTGATTCTGAAATACCCGTTAACAACTCCTGAATTTTTGGCAATGGATGGCAATCCACAATAATATTCTGATTAAGAGAACGTAAGTCTGCACACAAACGAATGGATGAATCCTTTTTCTTAACTACGACTATAGGACTAACCGATAGAGAAGAATTAGTTGGGACGATGATGCCTTCCAAAACTAATTTGTCTAACACTTTTTTAAGTTCATCCCTCACATTCAAAGGAATATTTCTTAACTTATGACAAACAGGAATGGCATTGGGTTGCAGCCTGATTAGATGCTCAAAATCTTTAATGTACCCAACAGATTCCTTGAATACCTCTGGAAATTCAGATATTAAACTATGAACCTCCATATTTTCTTCATCAGCTACATTAAAAATTGATGTCTCATTAATTTGAACAGGTGAATCTGATCCTGGTACTAATTTTAATCCCATTTTAGCCAGGTCCTGCCACCCAACAATGTATTTGCCATTGATCGCTACATAAACCTTTGTTGTAGTGCACCTACCTAAGCATTCAATCTTAGTTATAAAATACCCCAACATATTGATACTACTCCCATTATAACCTTTAGGAATAATATCTAGAGGCAAAAGAGTCACTTTCTTACTCCAATGCTCGTTAAATAAAACATCGGAGTTGATGGTGACTGGTGCTCCAGAATCCGCCATCATGTCCAATTTTACATTGTCAACAATTACATCACAAGTAGGGTCTTTAACACGTTCATTGTCATGAGCAATTTCAACTAAATCAATTGATAAAATTTTCCTTTCAGATGAATTATAGCGATATTTCACATCTTCAACAGTATTAATGTGAACATCATCAAATGAAGATTGCAGGGAAGAAACATCAACATTAGAAACATTGGCATGAGAATTGTCAAATGAGGAAAGAGAGTAAAGATTGTTAATTCTAACTGTTTTCCTGTTCCTACAAACTATATTGAAGTGACCAGTTCTACTACAAAAAGTACACTTTTTTCCTAATGCAGGACAGGTAGGGCTGTTGCTCAGATGATTTTTGGAACCACATCTAAAACAGTATGAGTTAACCTTTCTTTGAAAAGGCTTAAATGAAGGATTCTTTTGAAGGACAGCATTGATCTGAATATCTTTATCTGGTTGAAGCACATTTCCATCAGTAATGCATCTTGATGAAACTATCGACCTTTCAACACTCTTTGCCATTTCTAAAACTTCATTTAAAGTTGGGTCGCGACAACTTAATATTCTTTCCTGTATTTTCTTGTGATAACAATTGTACACAAATTGATCCCTGAGGACGGTATCCAGATATGCCCCAAAATGACACTCTGCAGCCAAATTCCTCAAAACAGAGATAAAGTCCACAACAGATTCATCCTGTTGTTGTTTCCTTCTCATGAAGTTAAAACGTTCCATCATGACGCTGGGTAGTTCTAAGAATTTTTTATTTAGTCTTAAAATAGCGTCTGTAAACACATTCCATCCTTCTCCATTACCAGGTGGTGGTTCAGAAATCGGAAGATTATTAAAAATCTCTTTCCCAGCAGTTCCCAAATGGCTGTACAAAATAGCCAATTTTCTCTTTGAAGAATATTCATCTGCTCCAATCGCCACTAAATAATTCTCAAAACTTTTATACCATAATTTCCATGCCTCTTTTGGTTTACCTGGAGTAGGCAGGAAATGACTTAAGTAAACGATTTGTTGATTAGTGGCCATTTTAAATAAATAAATACATTTAAATCCTTTGAATTTGTCAAAACTTCTGAAAGTTATTAAAGCTTGTTTTTTTTAATAAAACAAAGTTCTCCAAAGTAGTACTTGTTTGTACTAAATAAATAACCTAAATGTCTTATTTTGAAAATAAAATTGAAGAAAATACCTTTAAAACGAAGAAATCACAATCGGAAACGCTCACCGTGAACCATTACCATGGAAACAGCTTCTTTAGTAAAACCAAGATGGCCGCCGGAGCGTGAATGAGCGTGATGACGTCGCTATGAATCATTGCATTTACGCTGTCATTCGCGTCATTAGTGGCTCAACGAATCATTTGCTCCGCTTACTGAAGTCAGGAAAACAAATTAAAATGCGTCAAAAAGTCGACTTTATGCTCAGAGAGAGCAGGTTTCCGACGTGAAGATGCAGAGATTGTATCCGAGGTTCCGGTGTGAGACGTTTCTCTCAAGAAGGTATTTAAAGTCTTTTTGTGCAAAAAATTGTAAAATGCCGCCAAAAAATAATTCCTTGTCGCCAAAATGTAAAGTTGGAATGAAGGCAATTAAGACGATGAAACTATAAGAATAGTTTATTCCAACATTGGCAGCATAATACAGGAGCACAACCAAACAGGATGAAGACCAACAGCTGAATGCCCATGAATACAGTTTAGCATTCAGAAGAAGGTTGTTCCACGAGCGATGCACTTTTGAAGAGAAGCATTCTCTTCAAAAGTGCGTGCCACGGAATCAACTAACGTAACAGGATAAAAACATGGAGCGCGCCAGAGCGTGCAAGAAACACAACGAAAAGCACTTACTTGTACACTACACCACCAAGTGCTCATGCTCAACAGTCTCATCTTTGTCTATAATCTGTGGCTGTCACGCAGAGTATCCCAAAGTATCCCAAACTGCACAGTTTTAAACCATGTCTGTCATCAATGAACATGCCCGGTGCCCAACAGTAGTAATACATATAAAACAGCATCATAATGAAGCTGAAAGACCCTGTAACCTTTATGAACAACAGAGTATTTTGTTCAAGTTCACTGACTGTTAAGGCACAAGAAATACAAAAAACAACTTGCACCCAAATCAACCTCTATTGCCCCACCAAAAACAGATCCAACCAAAGGTGAATCCATCAGAGAGAATTCTAAAACTATACGGTAAATGCGGAACTGTATCCAGATCTCTCGTTGACTCCATTTTAACCACATAATAACGCTTTTTGAAATATTCGGCACACAGATCACCTGCCCACAATCTTGTGAACTGATCGCCCGTTTCCAGGGAAACTCATCTAGTGTAATAGGGTTTAGCTACATACTATTTAACAAAATAAATATTCCAAATCACCACTAGGCCATAGTGACACGAAAATCTGAGTATGTTGAACATTATAAAAAAGAAATGTACATAATTGTGATATGTCTGGCTGCCACTATGACATAACATACACTGCATTCAAAAAGCATGTTATGTTATGTTATTTATATTTCTAAAGCTCAACGGTTACCTGAAAGTGTCCTGGCGCTGGCTACTACCCTCTGAGTGCAGATTATAATGGAGATACTACATGTTAAAAAGCCATGTTTTTAGTCCCTTCCTAAATGCCATGAGGTCAGTGGCAGTTCTAAGATGGAAGGGAAAGTCCTTCTGGGCCTTTGCAGCACAGGTGATAAAACTTCTCCCTCCCCTCGTGGCTTTTTTAATGGGGTGTACTGTCACCATCTTAGCTCCTATGGAGCAAAGTGTTCTTTCAGGGGTATACCATTGAAACCGCTGCTTCAGATATTCTGATCCTATTCCTTGGAGGGCCTTGAAAACGGTGCATAAGGATTTAAAACGCACCCGTTTTCTGACTGGTAGCCAATGAAGTCTTTTGATTTCCAAAGAAACCGAAACAAATTTTGGTGTGCCGGCAAGCAGTCTTGCTGCTGCGTTTTGCAGAAGTTGGAGTTTATTTACATATTGTTCTTGAATGTTCAAGTAGAGGGCGTTACAATAGTCCAACCTTGATAAAAAAAGAGATGTAATAATTGTATGTTGACTGTCCTTCGGCAGGAACGGCATTATTTTCTTGATCATTCTAAGAGAATGAAAGGTGGCTGAAGTAACAGCATTTATCTGATCACCAAAGTTTAGTTTGTCAGCAACTATGGCTCCCAGGTTCTTAGCTCTCCTAGTGGGTTTAGGGAGGGTGCCTAATTCTTCCAGCCACCAATCAGGAGTCCAAAAGTTGGCATTGTTTCCAAAGATGATGATCTCAGTCTTGCCTGAGTTCAGCTTCAGGCAATTCTGTGACATCCAGATCTTGACTGATTTTCATACAGTCATGAAACCTCTTACTCTTTCTTTGATCCTGTCCAGGCAGCAGAGAGACAACAATGTGTGTGTTCACCTTCACCTTCAAGAGAACGACGACCCACCACCACCAGCAACAGGCCGCC
This sequence comes from Lissotriton helveticus, assembly GCF_964261635.1. Classification (NCBI taxonomy): domain Eukaryota; kingdom Metazoa; phylum Chordata; class Amphibia; order Caudata; family Salamandridae; genus Lissotriton; species Lissotriton helveticus. The sequence continues at coordinate 190,626,260 of NC_136069.1, forward strand.
CGCAGAAGCTGGAACAAGATCACAGCAGACCAGCTCGCCACCTCCCTGAGCCAGCACCCTCCTGCCAGCTCAGCGAACCCCAGCCAGGCCGCCGACAACCTCACGAAGTGGATCAGCATCTGCGCGGACGAGCTCGCCCCGCTGAGGACCCCGCCCAGCAGACCCGGCAGCAAGAAAGCCCCGTGGTTCTCCGACGAACTCAAGAGCTCCAAGAAGAACTGCCGAGCCCTCGAGAAAGTCTGGAGAAGGGAACCTACACCGGACAACAGGACCACCCTCAAACTAGCCATTCGGAAGCACCACCAGCTGATCCGCGCCGCCAAGAAAACTGCATTCAAGGACCGGCTGGACAACAACGCACACAACAGCAAGGAACTCTTCAACATCGTGAAAGAGCTATCCAACCCCAGCGCAGGAAACAACGACATCACCCCATCGCAAGACCTCTGCGACTCCCTCGCTTCTTACTTCCACAACAAGATCGCGGACATACACAACAGCTTCAACAAACAACCAACGCACACCATGACCGAACAACCACCCCCCACCACCACCCTCCACGCCTGGACCCCGATCAGCACCGAAGACACCATCCGCACGATGAACTCCATCCACTCCGGATCACCGACCGACCCCTGCCCTCACCACGTCTTCAACAAGGCCGACGCTGTCATCGCACCCCACCTGCGAGACATCATCAACACATCCTTCGACACCGCCACCTTCCCTGGGAGCTGGAAGCACGCCGAACTCAGCGCTCTACTCAAGAAACCAACAGCGGACCCCACCGAACTCAAGAACTACCGCCCCATCTCGCTCCTCCCGTTTCCAGCCAAAGTCATCGAGAAGACCGTCAACAAGCAGCTGGCCGCCTTCCTCGAGACGAATGGATCCCTCGACCCCTCACAGTCCGGCTTCCGAGCCAATCACAGCACCGAGACCGCCCTCATCGCCGCCACCGATGACATCCGAGCCCTGATGGACAATGGAGAAACAGCGGCCCTCATCCTCCTAGACCTCTCCGCGGCATTCGACACTGTCTGCCACCGCACCCTAGTACAGCGCCTCAGCAACGTCGGAATCCAGGACAAGGCGCTGGAATGGATCATCTCCTTCCTCGACGGAAGAACACAGAGAGTCCGCCTACCACCGTACAAGTCAGAGGCCTCCGAAGTCATCTGCGGCGTCCCTCAAGGATCCTCTCTGAGCCCCACCCTCTTCAACGTCTACATGAGCCCCCTCGCGGCCATCGCACGCCAACACAACCTCAGCATAATCTCCTACGCCGACGACACCCAGCTGATCCTCTCCCTGACCAACGACCCCGCCACCGCCAGAGCCAACCTACACGAAGGGATGAAAGAGGTAGCCGAGTGGATGACGACCAGCCGCCTGAAACTGAACTCGGACAAGACGGAGGTCCTCATCCTGGGCTCTTCACCCTCCGCCTGGGACGACTCCTGGTGACCTCCCGCCCTGGGCACCGCACCCAAACCGACAGACCATGCACGCAACCTGGGCTTCATCCTGGACTCCTCCCTCTCCATGACCAGGCAAGTCAACAACGTCTCCTCGGCGTGCTTCAACATCCTACGCATGCTACGGAAGATCTTCTGGTGGATCCCCACCGAGACCAGGAAGACCGTCACCCAGGCCCTCGTCACCAGCCGACTGGACTACGGCAACGCCCTCTACGCCGGTACCACCGCCAAGCTCCAGAAGAGACTCCAGCGGATCCAGAACGCCTCAGCCAGACTCATCCTCGACATCCCACGACACAGCCACATCTCCAGACATCTGAGAGACCTTCACTGGCTCCCCGTCAACAAAAGAATCACCTTCCGCCTCCTCACCCACGCACACAAAGCCCTACACGACCAAGGCCCGAGCTACCTCAACAGCCGGATCAACTTCTACGCTCCCAAACGCCACCTCCGTTCAGCCAACCACGCCCTCGCCGCCGTCCCCCGCATCCGAAGAGCAACTACAGGAGGAAGGTCCTTCTCCTACCTGGCCGCCAAGACCTGGAACTCCCTCCCGACCGACCTGCGCCTGACCCACGACCACCAGGAAGAAGCTGAAGACCTGGCTGTTCGAGCAGTAACGGCACCCCCCCCTCCCCTAAGCGCCTTGAGACCCTACGGGTATGTAGCGCGCTCTATAAGTGTCACTGATTGATTGATTGATTGTGTTATCCACGTAGGAAGTAAGATAAAAGCCAAAAGATCTAATCAAGGCAACCAAGGAAGATACGTAGACATTAAAAAGAGTGGGGCTAAGGGATGACCCCTGTGGCACTCCACATGGTAGGGAAAAAGGTTTGGAGCAAAATGTTTCCAAGGACACAATTTGTGTGCTGTCAGTTAGGAAGGATTTTAGTAGCTTTCAGGCTTTGCCCTGAATCCTGCATGCCGACAAACGATCCATCAAAAGGTCGTGATGGACCATATCGAGGGCCGCAGAGAGATCCAGCATAATCAGTGCTGCATTGCCTCTCTGATCCAGGGCTTCCCTGATTTCTTCTGTAGAGTTTATGAGTGCCGACTCTGTGCTATGTCCTTCTCTGAATCCATACTGAATAGGGTCCAGAGTATGATTTGCAAGGAGAAAGGCACCAAACTGTGAGTTCATTGCTTTCTCTACCAATTTTGCCAGCAGTGAAAGCCAAGAGATTGGCCGGAAATTGTTGGGATCCTTAGGATCTAAATTGTGTTTTTCAGCAATGGAAGTATTGATGCTAGCTTTCATGTTTTGGGGAAATGCCCTGATTCAAACATTGTATAAGAGTGGGGCGGTTGGGCTCATTCAAAGCATCTAGGCTGAGCCTCTTTTACGAAAATAAGTAACGATGTCTTGGTGCTTAAATCAATTAATTCAATTTTTTGTAAGAACCCAAATATGATGGCCCTAGTGATTTTTTTCACACTCAATTCTCTGTTAGAAAAACAATTACAAAATGTATCACGCCTTTTATGAAGGTCAACTTTTTTTTCTCTTTTTCCATATAAATATTTCACATCAGTGATTAAACATACTCAAACAATAACATTTGAAAATAAAAAACAACACAATTGTGAAAAAGACCAGTCCTTCAATATAAGAACAAGACACCTGGTGGATTACACATTTTTCAATCAATCACACTATGCATCCTGCCAGTGTGTGCTAGTGGGGGTCTGGTATTGTAGGAACAGGCTGTTATGCCGTATTTCCAAATTTCTGATTTTTAATTAAATGATTATCTTCCCCAACCAGGGGGGTCAACGCGTCTCGAACCCTTCATAATTTCTTGGGTTCTCCTCCGGACCGGGACTGGGTCACTGCTGTAAAAATGTGACATAAAACATGGTTTTAGAATTTTAAACTAACCCCTACTCGTAGATGTTGATAAATGGAGTCTGCAGTGATTATGTTCAATATGTTTCAAATTTCAACTATTCAGTCTATGTTTGAGCCAATATCTGGAAGAAAATAAGTTAGGAAGGATTTTAGTAGCTTCCAGGCTTTGCCCTGAATCCCGCGTTCCGACAAACGATCCATCAAAAGGTCGCGATGGACCGTATCGAAGGCCACAGAGAGATCCAACATAATCAGTGCTGCATTGCCTCTCTAATCCAGGGCTTTAGTAGAGCACAAAAGAACTTAAACTCGACATTTCCGTGTGTTCCTTGAAAACACATGAACACTTGTAACATAAATTTGATTAATTTCACATTCTCATCTTTGGCTTGCTTATTTATCATGAAACATTTGGTAAACACTCACAGCCAATTGTTTGTTGTGCAACAAAAGAATCAATTTGCCATTTGTTGAAAACTTTTATGTTTGTTTCATTTATTTATTCTTTCAGTCACGATTCTCGAGCCCCTGATGAAGGGAGTGCATCCCGAAATGCATTGGGCTACTGAATTTTTGTCATCAGCAATATTGTAAAACAGACACATTAATTGTGTACTGTTTTATGGAAAAACACTACACATTAACATCACTAAATCGTTATACGTCAATTTAGGAGTGGTGTATGTATTAGGTTATCACAGAACATTATATTCTTGGGATTGAGAAATATATACAATAGAACATGTTAAGCAATGTTGTTTTAATCCTTTCATGAGAATGGTTTATATTGATTGATAGATTCATACAGCAGTGCTCGCGGGTTCAAGAACAACTGACAAAGCCAAGCCATGACCCAAGGCCAAGTGGGCCCATTGTTTGCAGACGATCGTCACTGACAGCTTTGAAAGGCAGCAAAATAATACACTAAAAACATCTCACAGAATGCACTCTTTAAATACCTGGGGGCAGATTTACAAGCCCCTTGCGCCCCTTTTGCGTCACTTCTCCTATGTTAAAAGTGACGCAAAAGTGTCGCAAGGGGCTTGTAAATCTTCCTCCAGCATGCATCAGGCGTACCTCTTCCCAAGGCGCATAGGGTAGATGTTCCCAGGAACAACAGCTGGGTGCCAGAGTTGTGCTGCAGCTGAGGCGCCCTTTTACTATATGATATGGGGGTGCCCTTGGATTCAATGAGTTTAGATGGAGGCATTGACCAGGGTGGCGGCCCTCATAGGAAGGGAGCTGGCTCCCACACCTGGGATATGTTTGTTTGTTGGGGTGGATGGCGCAGAACAAAAACAATAAGTGAGATTGTCACATTGGTAGACCTGGCACTCTATCAGCACCGCATTGCAATGGCTTGGAAAGCTTCGGCCCCCCTCAGTGGCAATCTGGCTAGATGGCACCCAAAAAAGGCTATGGCAGAAAACAAAGACCTGCACACGGCAAGTCACCAGAGTGGGGTGGCCAAGAGTATAACACTATGTGACGCTCACGTCATCAAACTGGAGGTCAGACTTGAGGATAGACCACCCTGAACGAAATGGGCCAGGGGACCATTGCGCACGGTGGATACTGGCGACAGTGAGGAGTGGTGAATGTTGGATAGAAAATGGAGCACTGGCGGGGGTGCTGTGACCAGGCAGGGTCCCAAAGCGAGACTGTCCAAAGGTGTGGGAAGTGCACGGGGCTGCTGCGGTACTTTATCATTTTGTTACTCAGGCAGAAGCACGGGGATTAATCTTAATGGTTTATTACTTTGTTTCACATCATTCCACATAGAACATGTTGAATGAGGGTTTATAAAGTGTGGCAAATCACCGTGAGGGTCTCAAGGCGCTGAAGTTGTGAAACTGCTTCGTGGAGAAAGTAGAAAAACAATGCAAAAGCAGCAGAAAGCACTCAAAGAAATGGAGAGAAAGGAATGCGAAAGTAGTAAAAAACAAGGCAAAAGCAGAGCACTCAGAAAAATGGGGAAGGAGAAGAGCCGGGCCGGACTGGCCGTAGCGGGCCACGGGGAATCCCCAGATGCGCTGCACGGGTGGGGAGCCGGGTTGGGCCCCCTGGTGGCCGTTTTTTGTTACAGGCCCGTTTTGCTGCAAAATCGGCCCTGTAACAAAATCGGCCGAAAACCGGTCCTGGCAAAGAGCTCGGCCGCACACCCAACCCCAGAGGGGGGGGGCGACCGAGCACTTTGTCAGGGCCGGTTTTGGTTCCCAGTCCGGCCCTGGAGAAGAGCAGTGCTGCAGCACGGGAGAGCTGGCCCTCGGGCCTGTTCAATGGGGTCGCGCTGTGCCTCAATTAAGTAGGTCCTGGGAGGAGGTAGGCTTGCTGGGTGGCGGTGGCCGGGGCAAGGCAGGACAATGGGCGGCAGGCAGGAGCGGTGAATGAGGCAAAAAAACATGGAGAAGGAGTGGAAAACGAGGGGAAAGTACAAAAAAACACTCAGAAAAACAGGAGAAGGGAAGGAGAGAGCAATCAAAAGCAAGGCAAAACAGAAAAAGCACGCAGAAAAGTGTAGAGGAAAACGAAGGAGAAAGCAGTAAAAAGAAACAGGAGAAAGCACTCAGAAAAATAAGAGGAAAGGAAGGAGAAAACTATAAAAAAAAAATGAGGGAGGAGCAGGAGAAAGCACTCAGAAAAAAGGGGAGAAAGAAAGGAGAAAGCAGTAGAAAATGAGGGAAAAACAGGAGCAAGCACTCAGAAAAAGGGGGAGGAAGCAGAGCAGTGCAGCAGCACAGGGAATCCGGGTCTGCTCAATGGGGTCGCTCTGCAGCCTCTATTAAGTAGGTCCTGGTAGGAGGGGGCTGCTAAGACGCAGTCAGCGAGGTTAGACGGGATGTGTGAAACGGGCAGCAGATGAGAGCGGCAAATGAGGAAAAAACAAGGACAAGCAGTGAAAAACAAAACAAAAGCAGGAAAAAAAGCACACAGAAAAACGGGAAAGGAAGGAGAAAGCAGGAAAAACAAGGCAAAAGTGGGAGAAAACACTCAGAAAAATGAGGGGGAGAAGAAGGAAAAAGCAGTAAAAAATGAATCAAAAGCAGGTCGAAGCTCTCAAAAATGGGTGGGAAGGAAGTAGAAGCCATTAAAAAACAAGCTAAAGCAAGAGAAAGCACTCAAAAATGGGGGAAAGGAAGTTGAAAACAGTAATAAACAAGGAGAAAGCACTCAGAAAAATGGGGGCGAGGAAGGAGAAAGCAGTAAAAAACGAGGCAAAAGAAGGAAAAAGCACTCAAAAGCGAGGGAAAGGAAGTAGAAAACAGTAATAAACAAGGGAAAATCAGGAGAAAACACTCAGAAAAATAGGTGTAGGAACGGAAAAAGCAGTAAAAAAAAGAAGGTAAAAGCAGGAGATCCACTTGCACCTGCATTGCTTCCCTAGGACTTGCACTGGGATTGGCGGGGCACTAGGAACAGAGGTGCAGCGCCGAGACAACCAAGCATTGCATAGCGCTCCCCAGCCTTGTGCCGAGGGCGCACTCATCTGTATCAGATCTGCCCCAGGATAATTTGAGTCTTACATATTGTGATAGGACATGGTTGTTAGCACTGCCCAGGGGCTGCGTGGCAGACTTTCACCCTGTATACTGGACTCCAGCTGTGAGGGCTCTCCTATAGCAGTGACTGGAGATGCCATCCCAGCTGTGGCCCCCTGGAGAGATTAGTTCTTGGCCCCATTGCCTTCGGAAATGTGCCTTGTTGGAGTATAGCCCACAGCTGCGCCCTACCTTGGGTGCACCGGCTCAAGCTCCAACCCTCCTCCATTGCGTGCTTTCCTGTTACAATGGCACTTGCGGTGTTGGGGCCAATTTTCGCAGAGCATCCAGACCTTCGCCACCAACAAGAGAGACTGTCCTGTGTTGACGCTCACCCCTTGCTCCTGCCTGGCCCAGGAATATCCGTCAAGGCTATCATGGCTTTGGGCCACAACAACAGAAAAGACTCCCCCATTAAAGACTTGCTCACTAAATCCTCCACACAAAAAAATGACCAGAATGTGGACGAATCGACATCGGCATCTGTCCCTGCCACAGTTGACTCGGGGGCCCCCGCGATGAAAATGCCCCAGACATTCTTAAAGAGCCTCTTTGGGGTCTCAGGGACAACATTCTGGCCCTCAAGGAGGAGATAACAGCCGACATCAAGGACATCAGGAGGAATACTGGTGAACTGGATAACTTGAGGAACACCATCATGAAATTCTCACCCTACGGGACAAAACTGCTGATCTCAACTATTAACTGGAAGATCTTGAAAACAGATCATGGCACTCTAATATCCGCATCAAAGAGATCCCGTTCAGGACAACTCAGGGAAGTCGGAAGATTAAGTTCTTCGCCTTCATCTTTAATATGTGACAGAAATGCCATTGACTTTGCGGGGCAAAGGTGCAGCTATACCAGGAACTATCTCCTATTACATTGCAGCACTGCAGGAACCTTTGACCTCTCACCAATCTTCTCAGAGACAAAGGGATTAGATATAAGTGGGGCACCTATTCCGCATTACTTTTGTATGGAACAATGAGACCCATAGTCTACACACCCTGGAGGAAGGCAGGTCGCTGTTGGAAATAGACAAGTTACAGGAGGACGACTATACCCAGTCTCAGCAAAGGCGCCTGACGTCCCCTTCCAATGGGGCACTCCACATACCTCACTCAACGAACAAACATTTCTGCAAACCCTCTGCACTAGAGCGCTGCAAGGAAAGAGCTGCCCTGTTAAACCAACATCAAAGGCAAGACAGTACTTCAGAGCTGGACAATGACTAGAGAGAGTCTGCTCACCTCACCGATTCTTGCTGCTCACAATTATCTGCACGGAGGCACTACTCTCCTTCTCAATAGGGACTTGGAGGTGTTGGGATTCATATACCCTCCTGTTCTGGCTTCCATTTTAGAAGTGAAACTCCGCGCTCCAGTCCCACTGACTTCAATCAATCAATCAATCAGGAGTTTTTATAGCGTGGCTACTCACCCATAAGGATCCCAAGGCACTGAGAGGGGTAGGCTGCTGATCAGTCTGGGTGCAGGGGTTTAGTCGAAGAGCCAGGTCATGAGAGCTTTCCTGAATTGGGTCAGCGACAAGGATTGCCTGAGGTGGGGAGGCAGGGTGCTCCAGGTTTTTTGAGCGAGGTGGAAGAAGGCTCTTCCTACGGTTTTGGTCTTGCAGATCCATGAGATGGTGGCCAGGGCCATTTGGGCAGAGCAAAGGTGTTTGGTGGGTATGTGGAATGAGAGGCGGTGGTTCAGATATGCTATTCCTGCATAGTGGAGAGCTTTGTAGGCGTGTGTGATGAGTTTGAAGGTCATTCTTTTGTTGACTGGGAGCCAGTAGATTTATCGAAGGTGTTCAGTGATGTGATTGATTGACTGATTGATTGATTGGCTGCGGTGGGGGATGTTGAGGATCACTCTGGAAGCGGCGTATTGAACATTCTATAGTTTCCTGCGGAGTTTCTGGGTGACGTCGGCTTAGAGTGCATTGCCGTAGTCGAGTCTGCTTGTGATGAGTGCGTGGGTGACCGTCTTTCTGGAATCTGTAGGGGACTATCTGAATGTCTTACAAAGCAGGTGAAGCGTGTGGAACCAAGATGAGGATACGGCGTTGATCTGGCTGTACATTGTGAGCATGGAGTCTAGTATGATGCCCAGGTTACGTGCGAGATCCATGGGGGTTCCCAGTGTGACAGGACACCAGGAGCCGTCCCAGGCTGAGGAGGAGGGTCCCAAGATGAGTACTTCGGTCTTGTCCGAGTTGAGCTTGAGGCAGCTATCTGTCATCCAGGTGGCAACGATCTTCATCCAGCTGTGGAAGCTGACTTTGGATCACCACTGTGTTCCCAGGTTAGGAACCTTCCAGTTGTGTTGTTTATTGTTCTCCCCTGTTTTCCTTGTTCCGACGACTCACATCTAGTCATGCGCTAGACAGACATCACAATGTCAGCAGATTGATCAAAAGTCACCAATATGGGGTCTAGATCACCTCCACAACAGTAACTACACTCACCTTACAGCACAAGGTGACAATTCTGAGCCTCAATGTTCGAGGCTTCAATGCTCCAATGAAATGACTGGCACTCCCCTCCTTGCTAAGGGATTCTAAATGGGATACCTATCTTATTCTAGAAGCGCACCTACTTAAAGCTCCTCTTGGCTGGGGAAGAAGGCGGGAGTAGCGGGGCTACTGGCCACACACTTTCTGGGGAGGGTGACCCAGACTCAAGCAGGGATACCAAGCAGACTCCTATCTCTGCATATTTACATGAAGGACTATATATTTACACTTGCAAATTTTTACACCCCCAATGACCAACAGGAAGCCTTTCTTAAAGACACTGTGGGGCGGTGCTACCCCCTCCAGAGGCAGATGTCCTTTTGAGAGGGGATTTCAATCTAATATCTGACGCTTTACTACATAACCAACTAAGAGGATGGCACAGACAGGAATACTTTCACCAGCAAGTCAGCAATTGTTAACAGATGTGGGATTTCTCTATGTAATCAACAACCCCCTCATCAAAAGCTATACATATTTCTCTGTAGCACACCAGTCATATGCTAGAATTGATTGTTTCCTTACCGCTCCGTGTTTAACCGTGGTGACCAGGGAGGTAGATATAGGGGTGGCCGCACTCTCAGACCACTCACATATAACCATTACCTGCCACCTGCCAGGTCCAGCACCTTAAAATCGCACCTGCCGTCTTAACCATAAACTCCTTGTGCATGAAGCCACAGTCACAGAAATAACAAACACCATATTAGACTTCCTGGCTACCAATGATACCCTAGATACTTCCATTGTGCTGCTGTGGGACACATTGAAAGCAGTAATTCAAGGTCACATTATCGCCATAGCGGCTCGGGTTAACAGGTACAGGAGGGCCAAATGTCACAGCTGGAGGATGAGATAAGGGAATTGGTAGAGGTGCCTAAGCAAACAGGTTTCCTTACAACGTAACGTCAGCTTACAGCAACAACTCAAGGCCCTTGACACTGATAAGCCTAAATACGCACTCCTGCATACGAAGAAGAAATATTATGCCAGGGGCAATAAGGCGAGCCATCTACTGATGCACAGACTTTGTGCCCAGGCCCTCCAACACAGAATACTGGAGATTGAGGACTTTCACAGCACTGTGGTTGACCAAGATGTGCACATAGCTCAGGAATTTCGACACTTCTACTCTACATTATACACGACCAAGGCACCGGACTGAGGGACGCTGAATCCTTTTTTGTGTAGGTTTCCTTGGCCGCTCTTCCCCCAGCCGACTCCTCCAACCTAATCAGGGACTTCCAGCCCACTGATGTACTCATGGCCATACAGTGTCTGCATCCCGGGAGAGCACCTGGCCAGGGCGGTTACACATTAGACTTCTATAAAACGTTCACACCTACCTTGGCACCTATTTTAGCCCGCTTCTATAACTCCTTTAGTACTACTGGCACACTCACTGATAAGATGCAGCTGGCGACCATCACAGTTATCCCTAAACCTGGTAAGGATCCCGCATACTGTTCCATTTTATTTGCTGAATTTGGATGCCAAGATCTTCACCAGTAGCTTAGCTATCCGCCTAGCTCCCTGCATACAAGGCCTTGTGGTTCCTGACCAAGCTGGTTTCATACCATAGTGCAGCTGCAGTGTTAACACTATGCAGAAAAACAGCTGATGGATGGAATGCTGAACTAATCAAACATTCACCCCCAGTCACAGATCTGGGTGAAATCCACTGTTTTTTTCCACGCCACTCCATTCCAGTTTATACCCAGCCATATGCAAATCAGTTTTGACCCTGCTCCCCAAGCTAGCCTGGATGCTTGTTTTCGCTCCATGGAGGACCTGACTTGGGAATTCGGGCAGGACTGTTCCCATAACCCAGATCTCTTGACTGGGGGTGAATGTTCGATTTATTTAGCAGTCTGTCCATCATTTGTTGCTGCAGCACGCAGTTAAGCGCCTTTGCCACCTCCCTGATAAACCCCAGCATTCTCGTATCCCGGCCCTTCTACTATCTGTTGATGCGGATAAGGTATTTGACCGGATTCACTGGCCGTATCTTCAACATGTACTCACCAAATTGGGCCTTGGTACACGACTCTGCTCCTGTATATGGTGCTGTTATGCACGACCTAGGGCAGTGGTCAGGGTCAATGGGCTGATGTTGTAGCCCTTCAATATTGCTAGGGGCACGGGTAAGGGCTGTCCCTGTTACATTTTTGCCCTCTATATGGAACCCTATGCCGAACGGATAAGCAGGAATGCTGACATGCGGCGGGGAACACAAATTAGCACTCTATGCTGATGATCCTATGATAGCACTAAAGAAGTCTCTTACTTCCCTGCCTCCCCTGATTCGAGCTATGTAGTCCTTCAGACGAGCCTTTGGCTTCAAAATTAACCTTCCGAAATCTCATGCTCTCAACCTTACTCTTCCCAAAGCTGTCCAGGTTCACATGGAACCCTCTTACCCTTCACCTGGGCTGCCCAAGGTGTGGGATAATTGGACCTACAGATACTCCCGCACAGCAGGAAACAACTACGCTGCGCTTCTGGCTACTGCCCAATCTGACCTTTCCTCATGGAAGAGAAACACCCTCTCCTAGTTGGGGAAGCTTGCAGGGGTCAAAATGAGCCTCTTGCCTAAGATCCTTTATGTCATGCAAATGCTACTGTTGCAGCCCCCGCCACATATTCTGGGCAAGCTACAGCACCTTATAGATGACTTTGTCTGAGCCCAGAAAACGTGTGGATAGCAAAAAAGCAGGCTTACTTAGTCCCATCTGAGGGTGGACTGTATTTCCGCACTTAGGGGTCCATTACCATGTCGGGCGGATCGCCACCGCCCGACAGAAATGCCCGCCCGCCACCCTTTTACCCTCCCGCCACATTACAATGGCGGGGGGGACCGCAGCGGAGGCAAACACCGCCCGCCACTTTACCGCCCCAGTCGCTTTGCAGCCAGGGCATAAAAGGGTTCATATGGACGCGGTGTCTATCAGACACCGCCAGCCCTATTTGCATGCTTGCGAATAGGTGCCTTTCCGCGGCGGCGATGCCGCCACAGAAAGGCAGGCGGTCTTTGCTTTGGGGGGCCCCTGCGGGCTCCCCTGGTGAAGGCCGAGGTGGGGGTGCACAGGGGGGGTACCTATGGTACCCCCCTTCATTTGCATGTAGAAAGCGGCAGGCACCGCGCGGTGCCTGCTGCTTTGTATATGCAAATGCGAAAATGCATTTTTAGCATTGTTGTGGGCGGTGCAGAGTGCACCGCCCGCCACAATGCTAAAAATGAAGGATGTGCCCGCCACTGTGGCGGGCGCACCCTAATTCCCCCAACGGGACCCCCGCCCTTATGGCGGGCGGTCCAGAATACCGATAGGGTGGCGGGCCGACAAAGTCTGCCCGTCATCCTAATGAGGCCCTTAGTACGATGCTTTCAAGTGGCACAACTTTGTTACATGGCGGAAAGATCCAGACAGCATACAGAGAAACATTGGTGCTTCATAGATCAGGCTGTGGCTGGAATACACATCTGGAAAATACCATGCTTGCCTAAACCACACCAACCTCCAACGGTCTACATTTCCCCAGTGGTCTGAGCCACGATGAGAGTCTGGGACAATCTACAAATGTGCAAGCTATCTCCTCATATCTCACCCTTGACCACGATTATATAAAATCCCGACTTTCCCTCAGTGGTGTAGGGACCATCCTTTGTGTGGTGGCAAGCTGTCAACTGTAAAAGGTTAGGTGACCTCTTTGATGTTGACAGGATTATGTAATTCACTAACTATGGCTTCTCGTCCAGTGCCCACTGGTGACATATTTCCCTTCGAAATTGGCTTTTTCAGCCTCACATTCCCCCATGCGAGCCGCCCCTTACCTCTTTTGAAAAATGTCTTTGCACCCGTTTTTCCAATAAACTCATACTCTCAAACATATACAAGTTCTTAAACGCTCTACTGGTGCCCCCTAAATCACCGGCGCAATGATGCTGGGAAGACAAGTGTGAACACACCTTCACTGTCAGCACCTCTGCATGCAGTTCATCCGGTAAGGAAATGACGCTTAAGATTGCACACTATTGGTACTATGCACCGGCTAGGGTGAATAAATGGAAGCAGGTCGGGAATGCGGCATCTTGGAGATACTATTTTTTTAATTTATTTTATTTATTTAATGCAATTTTCTATAGCGCAAACATTACCCAAAGGTGTCAGAGCGCTTTACAAAAGAGCCAGTTGCGATACATAAGGACTTAGGATTACATGAGTTACATAAAAGATACAAACAGGAAAAAAAATTGCAAATGTACAAGTTGTAAAGTCACACAGGGAAGAGATACAAATAGAAAAAATTGCAAATGTACAAGTTGTAAAGTCACTCAAGGAAGAGATACAAATGGATAAACTCATAGGAATGGTAGTGAGTACAAAGGTCTACTACATATACTAGTGGTTAGAGTTATCTCTATATACATATGTATACAAGTAGTAGATTTTCTCAGGATTCCATTTTACCAGCGATTCGGCTTGGACAAGAATATATCACATATTTACAGAGTGAAAAGAGAAATAAAATAAAAATAAAAAATTTTAAATAAAAAGGGTAGAGAGCGGTATGTGAGGGAGAAGAGTTGGAGGCTGAGATTGGTGAGAGGAGAGAGGGGGACCTGAGGGGGAGAAAGAGATAAGGCAGTCCAGTGTAAGAGAAATGTCTGAAGGTCAGCAGGATGGAATCCAAGGGACCAAAGGAAAGGAAAAGAATCAACAAAATGGCAGACCCCGATCGTGGGCATCGTTGGAAACCATCTCAACATGGCAAGATGCACCCAGGGCAAGAGCGACAACAGGAGGGGGTTCCAAAATGGCGGGGTGCACTCGAGTTCCAGTCCAAAAGTTACGAAGGCCAAGTCCAAAGAAAACCAGGGAGCTGACCCAACGGAGGAAGAACAAGAGGGGAAAAGGAGCCATACAGTCAAAAGGAGGAGCATCTTCAGTATTTGCACCTCCTTTCCCCACTGCTGCACACACATGATCCCTGGTCTAAATGCTCCCACGCTCCTGTACTGGGCACCACAGTCCACATGTGTCATCAGCTGGAGGGGTGTTAAAACAAATCCCCAGGTCTCCACCCAGCTTTCATGCTCGACAAAAAGCTGATGTCTATCTTGGCTCTCCCAGGGGGGCGTTAGCGGCTTCGTCATATGTAGGGGGTGATCGCTGTAATTAAAATCCTCTCCCGGTCATGTAACCTGTCCCGCCTGTCCGCTGTGGCCACGGGCCCCCATCCACACACAGGCAGATGGAGGCTGCAGATCCGGCGATCACGGGCTGCCCCAGCTGCGGGCGCCCTGCAGGGTAGATGAAAGGGCAGCAGGGGGCCCGCTCCTGATGTCGTGGCCCCCGCATTGTTACCTCATAACGTGGGTCCGTTTCACCACGGCCCCCCACTTCTACCTCCGTTTCACGTTGAACATCCCCCTTCAACAATGAGGGTGATTCTCAGACTGACAGACTTACACATCTTCTTTGGCACTTCCCCAAGATACAACAGTTCTGGGTGGAGGTCTTGGTAGACATTAATGAGATTTATGACATAGACATCCCTAGGATTCTCGGCTACATCCTTCTAGGGCTTCCGACCCCCTAACTAATCCACTAAAATTGATGAGGGGGCGGGCCATCACACTGACCTTCGGGGAAGCCAAACAGGTCCAGCTGGCCCACTGGGGCACAGACTCAGCCCCGATGTGCTTGGATTGGCTCCATAAGTCATAGGGATGGAGAAATTAACAGCAGCTGTGACCAATATGTTGCCGCGCTATTACAAAAT
The DNA here is from genome assembly GCF_964261635.1 of Lissotriton helveticus. Classification (NCBI taxonomy): domain Eukaryota; kingdom Metazoa; phylum Chordata; class Amphibia; order Caudata; family Salamandridae; genus Lissotriton; species Lissotriton helveticus. The sequence continues at coordinate 190,641,445 of NC_136069.1, forward strand.
TTGGGGGCCTTGTGTGTGAGTCCTGTCCAATGAATTCAGGGAGCTAACTTGCCCAGCCTACTTATGAGTCCTTTGGAACACACTTGGAACATGACTCCTTTACCATTTATACCTTATCTTCAGCTCTACGATGAGTTGTCTAAGAATTTGGGGGCATATTATCAAGGGGGTTTATCTCCGCTTTTTTGGCTTTAAAAGCCAAGAAAGCGGAGATAAAATGATCTCCCTATTACCTAGCTGTCGCTAACACCAGTTAGCGACAGCTAGTAGGAGATTGCGACCATCTTGGGCCCCACTTTGCATGTTAGTGATATTTATCACTAATGACATGCAAAGTGGGCGTGCCAAGATGTTAGCGACTGGAAACAGTCGCTAACATCGCTATCTCCTATTACCAACTTTTGGAGATATTCGCGCTAAGCGCGAATATCTCCAAAAGCTAACACCTGCCCTGAGCAGTTCTTAGCCATGTTATCCAATGGGAGGTGGATAACATGGCTAAAAGCATTAGCTCGGTAATGCATGAATATCGCTGACCTTTCAGCGATATTCATGCATTGCGGTGATTTTTATCGCATTTGCGATAAACCTTGGTAATACCAAGGTTTATCTGCGATAAAAATCGCCGCAGCTCAGCGGTAAATCTTTGTCTCTAACCAAGCAATAGCGATAATTATCGCTATTGCTTGGTAATATGCCCCTTGGTTTCCTGTCCCAATCTATCTCCACTCATACCCCTTTGTCCCTTTTTTCCCACGTTTTTGCCTTCTCTGCCTGCCAATTTCCCCTGTTACGGCTGTTTTCCCTTATTGTTACTAACCGGCCATTGGATGTAGGTAGGATAAATATTGTATTGACTATTCTCCTCAAAATCAATAAAGCGGATTAAAACCTAAAATCAAAGTGTTATTGAAGACAGAATAGCAAAACAATAGTATCATTTAAAAAAATGTTTTACAACAACAAAAAGTGGATTGATGCAAAACAATATGTCAAAGAACCATATGATATTGTGTACATTTTACAAAGATGCAGTGAATTTAAAAAATCCTGGTGCTTATATGATCAGTAAATTGACAGTGTGATTTATTTGATCTTTATTACATGGAAATAAAGGTTTGTTCATTATTAATATTTTTTACCAGCAGATTGTTGGAATGGATGACAGAAAAATACTGAAGAAAGTATTTTTTTTCTGAGCGTGAGAAATCGATCAGTCCCTCTGTCCAGGTTTTACTACTGTACAAGAATCAAATCAGCAGGCTTTTAGTACAAGGGCCCAAACAGTGGGCAACGAGTGGCAGGAGGGGATTGTTTCAGAATCAGTACACACCGAGCCAAAGCCAAGTACACAATCAGTACTTCACATGGTAATGGCGACATTCAATAGTTCAGACTTAATAGAATCATTCCAATTTTTACTCTATTCAATTATTAACTGAAAATGAATATATATTAAGTAGGGGTCTATCCTCAGTGACCACACATAGAAATTATCTGTTTCAAACAAAATTTGAATTGCTTATTTTCTTCAGATCAGTTTCTATGCTGTAACTAATCAGGTGAGCAAGGAAGTTGTTTTGTTAGGAACTGTAAAGATGAAAGAAATAGAATTATTTTTTTGTAAAAACTAGTAAGTCCCAAATTTAATATGCCACAGAATGAATCACATGTGATTTAACAGATTGAAACGAAAACAAACCTTGATGTGAAACCAGAAGACAAGGGTGATGAAACTGTTTTACAAGATCACGTTGACCACAATGCAGATGTCCATCAACAACTGTTCAATGACGAGTATTATTTACAGCTACAGTCTGGTCCTACATTGTTGATTAAAGAGCAAATTTGTTCAGTCACTTGTGTCACTTTATCTGAAGTGTGGGTAGCAAAAACAAATACAGGTTTTTTAACATCACTGACTGTGTTGTATACTCTTCTTAAGGTGCATTGAAAATCTGACTGCGCATGTCAGGAAAACTATAGTTGCTGTTTGTCATTCCATATTGAAACTGCTATACAAATATGTCAAAAGAAATTCTGCAGCCTTTTGTTGCACTAAGTAAATCTTTTACATGTGATAGCATGATGGCAATTCAAAAACTGAAAGGCTGTAATTTTGATTAATCGCAAGACTTCATGGTGATACTTGAAACTGAAACTTTATACACCAATATACCTCATATATATCTCTTGTCCATAACTGAAGCGGTTTTGCAAAACAGATCGGGTGTTAAGATGCTATATTGTGGAGTGCACTACAATTGTACCTACTGAAAATTATTTTCAAGTTGAGAACTGCTTTTAAGTCAATAAAAGGCACTGCAATAGGAGCGATATGTGCTAAAGCAAAGCTATTTTGTATGTTGCACAGTTTGAGTAGGAAATAGTTTATTGTAATTGTAATTGTAATTGTAATTGTAAAAATATTTATTGAGCGCGGTTGCTGCCCGTAGGCGTCCAAGCGCTAAGTTGAACAGAGAAGTGACGGAAGAAGCTAAGGTACACAGGATTTGGCAAACAGTAGTGTCTTTAAATTTTTACGAAACAAGAGGAGGTCTGGGTTGGACCGGAGTGAGAGGGGGAGACCATTCCAGAGCCTGGCGGTATTCAGAGAGAACAGCCTACCCCCAGACCTGGCTCGCTTCACTCTGGGAACGACGGCCAGGAATGCCTCCGTCGACCGCAGGTTCCTGTTCGGATGGTATGGGATGACAAGGTCGTTGTTAATGGCTGGACCCGTTTTCCAGAATGCGCGGTGCGCCAGGCACAGCGCCTTGAAGGCCACTCTCTGCCTCACTGGCAACCAGTGGAGACTTTTTAGAGCAGGTCTGGCCGACTGGGTGCGCGGAATTTTCAGCAGGGAGCGTGCTGCACAGTTTTGCACAACCTGCAGTTTTCGGAGGGTCATCTCAGGTGCCCCCACGTATAGGGCATTGTTCGAGTCCAGGCGAGACTGGATAAGACCTTGTACAGCCACCTTTTTGGCCTCTAGGGGAAGTAGCGGGAGAACCTTCCTCAAGATTCTAAGTAGGCCAAAACATGTGGCGGACAGTTTTGTGGCCTGGGTGGAAAAAGAGAGTTTGTTGTCAAGCCACACTCCCAGGCTTTTAATACTTTCCTTAGGGATGGGGGGGGGGGGGGGGCAGAGCACTGGGCCACAAGGAGGTGAAAGGCACAGGAGAGGTTGGGCCCAGGAGCATGAGCTCCGTCTTTTCTCCATTTAATTTTAGGGAGGAGTTGGTCATCCATCCCTTAACGTCCTCTAAACATTTTAGCAGGTCGGCTGGGGAGTGCTTATTGTTCTCAGTGGCCAACGAGACCACAAGCTGGGTGTCGTCGGCGTATGACACGATTTTAATGCCGTACGGTTCGACAACACCCGCCAGCGGTCTCATGTACACGTTGAACAATACAGGGCTCAGGGAGGAGCCCTGTGGTACTCCGCAGCTCAGAGGTTTGCTGGAGGACACTGTCTCACCGTCAAAGATCTGAAACGACCTCCCAGACAGGAAAGAATCAAACCACCTTAAAGCGTCACCTGAAACTCCGATGTTATGGAGACGGTCCAGCAGGGTGGTATAGCTGACCGTATTGAAGGCGGCACTTAGGTCAAGGAGGATCACTGCCACTGATCCTCCCTGATCCAGTATCCTTCTAGTTTCTTCGGTGACTGCTAACAAGGCGGTTTCCGTGCCATGCTTCGGTCTGAAGCCTGTCTGGGATGTGTGTAGTAGAGAGTGGTCCTCCAGAAACTGGACCAGCTGCGCATTTATATACTTCTCTAACACCTTGCTAGTCCAAGGGAGAAGTGAAATGGGGCGGTAGCTGGAATGATCATCTGGGTCTAGGCTGGGTTTCTTTAACAGCGCCCGTACCATGGCCTGCTTCCAAGCTGTGGGGACAGAGCAAGCAGATATGGACGTGTTTAGAAGATCCAGGATTACAGGTAGGGTGGCTTTGCTTGCCTGCATCAAGACTTCTGGAGGAGCGGGATCACAAGGAGAGCCAGACTTGACTTGTCGTGCCACTTTGATTAGAGTGTCGGGGTCCAGAGGAGGGAAGTGCTCGAGGGATGGCTGGTCTGGGTAAAGAGGAGGTCTGGGGGGGAGTGGATTGATCACACCCAGGGTTGTGGCTGCAGTTGGGAAGGTAGAGTAAATTTTTAGAACCTTGTTGTGGAAGAAATCTGCAAGCTCGTTGCATTGGTCCTGGGTTTTTTTAGGAGGTGGTGGCATGTTGGCACTAGAACATTGCTTTATAATTTGGAAAATTTCTTTGGGCTTTGATTTTGCTTCTAGTATTTTCTCAGAGTAGTGGGTTGCCTGAGCCGTTCTAATCCCTTCTCTGTAGGCTTTGATCGCCTCTTTATAGGAAGCCTTTTTATCTGGGAGGTAGTCTAAACGCCAGGCTCTCTCCCGTTGCCTACAAAGGCGTTTTAGCTGTCTTAAAGAGTCGGAGAACCAAGGGGCAGATTTCTGTAGTCTCTTCGAGGAGGATCTACGAAGCGGGAGGATCGAGTCTAGCGAGTGGGTGATCCAACTTTCATAGTTGATGTTTGCCACATTTGGGTCTAGACAGGGTGACGGGCGAGAGGAGTCCAGGTTATGCAACCAGGACTCCAAAGGAGGGGGTTTTGAGTGTGACCCAGGTAAACGGGACCAGAAAATGGTCTGACCATGGAAGGGGAATGGGGTGAGCAACAGTTAGATCCGGGCAGTTGCTAAATATAGGGTCAAGTAAATTGCCCTTTTCATGGGTCGGGGCTGCAACCAATTGGGACAGTTGGAGAGCTTCCAGATCATCTAGTAGTTCCTGAGCAATATGGTCTGTGGGGGAGTTAAAATGGAGATTAAGGTCGCCTAAGATTGTGTGGTTGGCGGAGGAGAGAATTCTTTCCGCTATAATTTCTGGAAGAGACCTATGGAACACTTTTACAGGCTCAGGGGGGCGGTAGATCAGGGTACCGGAGAAGGAGCTATTTGGGTTAAACTCTATGCAGAATGCTACGCTCTCGCACTCAGGGATAGTTTCTGCAGTAGTACGGCATCGGTACTGGTTCTTCAGTATGATCGCCAGACCTCCGCCTCTCCCAACCGGTCTATCCAATCTAACGATATAGTAGCCTACGGGTAGGGCTTGAACCACGTCTGGTTCAGAGTGAGCAGTGAGCCACGTTTCTGTCAGGAAAACCGCGTCTGGCTTTTGCTCCTCAAGCAGCATGGCAATCTGTGTGCTATGTTTAGGTAAAGAGCGGCAGTTTAGTGCGTACATACGGTATGTTTGTGCCGCGGCCGGCGATGATTTGCGGAAGAAGTGTTTGCACCCCAAGCATCGGTCAGGTAGCTCTGTGGGAGCATAGATATGGGAGCACTGGGGAGTGGCAATCTCGCCTATGCTGTATAAAGCCACAGAGCTGTAAGTCCTGCTCTGGATAAGATGGGAGCCAGGGTTTGTGGCCCCGGGTCCCGGCTGGTCGCGGACGGGCGCAGACGGGCTTGCCTTAGGCGCGCCTTCGGCGCGCAAACGGCGCTCCCGCTGCGCTCGTCCGCTGCGCTTGCGTGGGAGGCACATATGAAGTTTGGGGTGTGGGCGTGGCCTGTAAGATGGGTGTGGCCTCGCGAGTGCAGTGATGGCGTCCCTGATAGAATACTGTCCCAAATAGCGCTAGATCCGCTGCTTTGTAAGGGACCTGCTAGGCGTTTCAGCACAGAAGATAGCGCAGGTAAGGTGCGAGTGATTTTAAAACAACATACAAAGATTCAACAATTTTAAAAATTACACAAGATTTGCCCTCCGGCTTCCGCCTCAGAGGTTAGAGTTCAACTAGCGCGCTCGTGGTCAGCGCTGTAGTTATAGGCGGGGGGTGTGGGCGTGGCCTGTAAGATGGGCGTGGCCTCGCGAGTGCAGCGATGGCGTCCCTGATAGAATACTGTCCCAAACAGCGCTAGATCCGCTGCTTTGTAAGGGACCTGCTAGGCGTTTCAGCACAGAAGATAGCGCAGGTAAGGTGCGAGTGATTTTAAAACAACATACAAAGATTCAACAATTTTAAAATTACACAAGATTTGTCCTCCGGCTTCCGCCTCAGAGGTTAGAGTTCAACTAGCGCGCTCGTGGTCAGCGCTGTAGTTATAGGCGGGGGGTGTGGGCGTGGCCTGTAAGATGGGCGTGGCCTCGCGAGTGCAGCGATGGCGTCCCTGATAGAATACTGTCCCAAACAGCGCTAGATCCGCTGCTTTGTAAGGGACCTGCTAGGCGTTTCAGCACAGAAGATAGCGCAGGTAAGGTGCGAGTGATTTTAAAACAACATACAAAGATTCAACAATTTTAAAATTACACAAGATTTGTCCTCCGGCTTCCGCCTCAGAGGTTAGAGTTATTGTATTGATATCCCATTCAATGACTCAGTGAGACTTTGGATGAGGTATGTTGATGACATGCTGTTGGTGCAGTGTGGTTCGGAGTACAACTGTTGAGTTTCTAAGATTGGTTGAACTTACAAAAAGCCAACTTAGAGGTTACCATCTATCATGACAAAGAACGGATTAGTTTCTTGGACTTGTTGATTTGCTTCACAAAGATAATCTTAATACTAAATTATTCAAAAAAAATAACAGGCAGAAAACTCATCCCCATATTCTCAGGGATAAGCTGTCCTATGAGCAATTTCTCTGTAGTAAAAGGAGTTGCAGTAAAAAAGGTCTATTTCTGAGAAACTGGCGCTCTTTCAAAACAAATAACTAGCTTAGTGGTAGCCCACATGATTGATTTATCAAGTATTCAAATATATATGGTATTATGATAGAAAGAGTTTACTGTCTGTCAAAGACAAACAGTCTGATTCAAAATGTGTCTGTGTTATAACTTTTGGTATTTTCATTAATAAAATGGAAAAGTTGGTTAAGTGAACTAGTATTTGCCACGTTTCCGAGATTTTATGGTTGATTGACCTCAGTTTGAAAATCTTTAGGATCAATGATAAGGCTGTCCTGTGGCTACCTATACTTTGTGTAGCAGCAGAAATAAGTTCTACTACGTTGAATTTCCATGCGGTTTACATTACTTTAGGAAAGATGGCCAAATATTTTGTTGTTGCACTTTCCAATATCAATATAGAATTAGATGCGGTATCAATATGGCTACATTGGTCAAGCACTATAAACTACAAAACCGCAATGAGAAAGAGATCTGCGGCTTTTGATCAAAATGGTACAACTCTCAAAAGATGTACCAATGTCGATAATGACCTCCCATTTTAGGAAAATAGATAGATCTGAAGGATGCATGCTATTTAAAAAAAGCCTAAATGTTCTAGTTGAGTGGTTTGCTTTGTTTGTGTTATAAAAGTTTATCCACATTCTTTCTGAGCTGTAAATCTTTTTGAATCCCCTAGATTGGTGTCGTATATTTCAGAAATATACCGACATAAATGGGTGGCAGTTACTAACTTTTATCATGTGGGTATTTAGAAATAATTGATTAATTTTGATTTTGTGCATATATATTTTTCAGTGATCTGTATGTCAGTGGTGGTTACGTTTGTACATGTTTAGTTTATAATGGTCATCAACATAATCTAATGTGTGGCATTTGGTATAAGGCACTCTTGGATTTCAGTTTTAAGTAAGTGTCTGCGGTTGTCAAATTGTGCCAGATTTCGAACCATTTTGTTTGATCAATGGTACAGTGTTTCTGATAACGTGCTGCAATCTTCCATTTAAATTACCTTGCACATGAGGTCCCTTGCGGTTTTTCTTTGCATCTTTTTGCTTGGGTTTCTGATTGGGTAAGTCCGTGTCAATTTGCATGAATTGGCATAAATTATATCTTGCATACTATAGGTTTTATTTATGAGAGGTTTGTTCCGCCAGAGAATCATTTTTTTTGACCTCTCAATCATATGTGTGAGGCAATGCCAAGCCACTCTGCTTGGCTTTGCATTGCCTCGTAGATATGGAGTAAGACAAAGGAGTGCAAGTCACTGTTTTGCCTTAACCTGCGCCAGGGAGGTGTTTCATGGGTGTTGCGGTGGGTTCTTCCATGCAACACCCATAGTATTCTGACGTTGCCCCAGATTTACTTAATCACGTAAACCTGGGGCAGCGCCAAAACCTTACACATCTCCTCGTTTTCTTGTCTTTGCAGCGCACATGGAAAGAGGAAAATGCCCCTTCCTGCACAAAAACAATTCTGCCTGCAACTAAGGCACCTTTGCTGCCTACATTGGCGTAGGCTGCAAATTGTGCACCAGCGAAGGGGGAAAGGAAATGAATGCATAGTATTTCTGTTTCTGTTTTCATAAAGCTTTATTCGATTGTTACAAAATTACAATCATAAAAGCACAGATTAAAAATCATTATTATATTACAGACAGTTTTTTAAAATGTATACAGAGTGGCAGCATTCGAACTGTGCAAGCAACGCTATCAACAGAAACGAACAAGGTTAATCCATAGAGGTTTAAAAAACACCATACAAATAAAAATGTATAATTCAACAGTATCACTTAGACTTTTCCTTAAATAAAATACTCTCTTTAAAAACATTGCTAATTGTAGTTTTAGAAAAGCGGGGCGATACTGTCTTAATCCATACGCTTTTACAAGCGGGACCAGCCACACTTTTATCAATTCAGAATAAAATTTGCAGAAGAAAACAGTATGGATTGTAGACTGGCATGAGTGGTAATCACATGGACACAGCTCGAGATGTCTAGACCAATCGTTCAATTTGGGCCACAAGACCATTCTATGAAATATATTTAACCTGCATCTAATCAATAACGTTCTATCAAATGTAGCAGGAACTTATGACAAATAAGACTCCATTTCAAAAGAAGTTACAATGATTTGGTGCTGGTTAACAGAAGGTTTAGTAAGTTCGCTAGACAGTCTTGCTTCCCCTAGCATACCTAAACCCTCCCTTTTTAAAGCTTCTCGAGAAATTTTCTGCATGGAGGTGGGATTTGTAAAAAACTCTGCGTGGCCCATATCGGTCATAAAGTCCTGCACGTAACTAATCCATGGTATTTTTTGCACTCTGTGAAGTAGGAGGCAATCAGTGATAATATCCCTATTTAACTGTGTTTGTTCCTTAACCCAGACACTATGCCACAATAGTATTGGTTCTACCTTAATCAAATCAGATAAAAAAGAAAGGCTCAACTCTTCGTGGCAAATAAAAGCTGACGTACTCGGGGGAACAGACAGAATAAATCTTAGAAAATAATTCTACACTTGCTGCAACTGCATAGTATTTCATAAATACGGAGCATTCCTGCCCTTTCACATTGGCGTAGGGCAGCACCGCAAGAAGACTTGCAGCGCTGCCCTATGCCAATTCCTCATAAATGTGGTGCTTTTAGAAAATGCAGCATTCACTATTTACTTACAAACACGTTGTTACAGCTGAGAAATGTTAAAAATGTTCATAATGAGGATTGTATTTCGTGACTCGTTCATAATTTATTAGTTTGGTGAGAGGAGTTTTAGTAATAATAAAATGGCATTTAACATTGTGTAGTTACTGTTTGTCAATCATTGTGTTTCACCCTTTTAATATTGACTTAGATGTTGACCGGGTTTCATATAACATAACATAATATACCATACCATATGTATTTGCAAAGTATATGCTCACAAGTTGCGGCATCTTTGCATTTAAAAGCAGTTTTTTTTTTGTTATACGCTATCATTTTAATTACATCAGAAGGAAGAAAGGCTCAGTGAACAGCAGGGATTTTAACCTGTGGCCAAGAGGTCTAACACAGGTTTCTGGATGTATGCATTAATCCACTGAGACAACAGACCCTTACCATTTTAACACATTGGGGCAGATGTACAAGCCCCTTGCGACACATTTGCGCCACTGTTGCAGCAACAGCGTAAATCTTGCGCCATGTTGCAACTTATTTACAATGTGACGCATCTAGGCAGATCAGGTTTCATGTGGGCGTTCCGTCGCAGGGTGGGGGTTCCGTTGCAGGAAAGCCCCGTAAAACTGACGCAGTGAAATCTACAAGATTTCACTGAGTCAGTTTTACGACGACGCTGCGTCAAATGCTTATGCCTGCTTGAAGCAGGCGTAAGGAGTGAAGCACCATGTTAAGTATGGGTGGCCCCTGTGCATTGCTGGAGTTGCATCGTGCTTGTGACGCAACTCCAGCAATGCGCCACCCTTACGCCACAAGATGTGACACGCATCTGCCCATCCTTGCACCATATTGCGCTGAATTGTAAATGGGACACATCTGCGGTGGCGCACGGGGGGAATTGCCTGCCTCATCCCTGCTAATTTGCAGAGATGCGCCAGACATTGTAAATATGCCCCATTGTTTTTTACATGTATAGAGAGTGAGTTTACCTAAAGCTGTTTGACTCATTTTCAATAGGCTTTCTGCATATGTATGTTCTCTCACAAAAAATCAATTCATGTTGGTATGTTTCATTCATTTTCTCACTGAATACTTTCATTTTCCAGCTTGATAGCCATTATTTTCCCTACATGATAAATTACTAGATAGTCTTGCTTTTCTTTCGTTGCAGTCTAAGTACATCTGAATAATACATTTCCTGTATGAATAGGCATTCTCTGTGATACAGTACTCTCTAGTTAACTGTTATTTTTACTAGAAGTACTAAGATTAACTCTGGATATTAGTCATGGGTCATTGGTCAAATGGCAAACTTCTTAAGTATACACTTATTGGAGATTACTTATTATACTTTGAGCATCTTTAGCATACCTAATTCAGTATCACAATTATGAAAACTCAACCCTTTAAGTGTGTCACAGCTTATTGTATATTGACATGGATTACACATTGATTAAGGGGCCGCTTACGATCTCGTTAGGAAGGGCTCCAAAGGAGTTTCGGAAAAAGCAAATCCAATTCGGAGCCCTTGTTTCCGACCAAATCGTCCCCCATTCCGAACAACCAAATACGATGCGAGGAAGCTGTCCGCGGTGACCAGATCGGTTCCGAACGCGATTCAGTCAATCTGAGTCGTTCAAAGTCGATTCGTGCAGCTCAATGAGAACGGTTTCCGAACGAGCGAGTACGATGACCGATTCTGGCAGCCGTACCAACTTGGTTATGCCGAGACTAAATGGCTGTGGTAATCGGACTCTGGGGGCCCGCAGCAGGCCCCCCTTCACTCGGGCCCTCTGATTTGGTTACGGGGTACCTATGGGTCCCCGTCTCCATGCATGCACAGTGTGTTGGGCACCATGGGATGCCCCCCACAGGGTGCACGCTTTTCCCCACCCACCCCTTTTTTCAATGGGAGCCTATGTTCACGCTGTGTACACAAGCTCCCATTGAATTCAATGGGAGTCAGGCCGAACTGAGTCCTTAAATCTACGCACATCGTACTCACTCGGTGGGACTCCTGGAGTGCGAGTCATTTAGAAAGCATTCCGAAACCGATTCGGTAGGAATTCTTTCCTAATTAGATCTTAATTGGACCCTAAATGTCGTCAATATGGACCTTAGATTTTGCATTATTAATGCACCAAGAATCCTATTACTAGGCATCAAAGAACTAAATATATTAATTGATTTGGTTATTGATTTTAATTGATTAATAATTTAGGGACATATTTGTTTGTTCTGTTCTTTAGCGATGAGGAATTATTGATATGAATAACCACTTGTTTTCCAGATGATGGTCCTTACTGAACCAAATATGTGGACCGAAATATGGACATCAACAGACTGTTCATATAATTAAGAGGAGTTTTTTATTCACTGTATTTTTATAAAATGTACAAGGTGTCATGTGGTTATTTGTTTGTCAGTTTGTTTTGTGTTTATCCCATCCTTGCTGTAGAGTTGATTTTTGTTCAATGATATGTTGTTGTGCTCTTTTGTTCATATTAGCACTGTGATTTATATCATCATTATTATAGGTAAATACAATTATGCTGGTAAGAGAATTCTCGGTCTCTATTGTTGATACATTCGTTCAAAACAATTCCCTCCTTTAAGAAATATTGAAAACAAGTTGTAGTGTTGCTTGAATATTCGATCTACTTTAATGTAGTACCTTTGTTGTTGTTGCAATTAACTACCAAAACTCCTGAGTGAATATTTAAGTTACCCTGTTTCGATAAGGTGTAAACCAATCAAAGCATTCAGATGAGTGTGTCGGTATTATATGGATAGCCCTCAAACTAACTGATCCATAAAGGGCACTGAGTGTTTTCCCATGTGGTAGCCAAGATCTGCAACAATATGTTTTAGATACCAGAGACTGTGTTAAATGTGTGCCACATTTTCTGGTGCAGAGTTCTGGAAAGTATTCAGAGGCCTGGGCTTACATGATACTACATTTTTATTCGAGGTCATGGCTGAACCGGCAGTATAAAGATGCATGATTATCTTGCACATATTGAAAGTTATACAGATCTGTCAATAACAAATCACGCCAGTGGAGTGGCAGGCATGATGGGCAAGGTGGCAATAGAGCTGGATAGGGTTGTGTTGCCCAGGCAGAACAGAGTGCACGGACAGCAGCCTTTGATTCTGTCATAAATTATTTGACAATGTAGAGTCTGGCTTCAGATCTAGCTGTAGCACTGAACCGTCTATTCTCCAAATTGTGGATGACGCACTAGGCCTATTGGACAATAGCGACTCCTCCTGCTGCACCTCCTTGACTTATCCACAGGCTTCAATACGGTCAATTACAACCTGCTACTGAACAAAGTCAAGCAACACAGAGATAAATAGCATAGTTCTGAGCTGGGTTTATTCCTACCTGGAAAAGCAATTCCGACAGATAAAGCTGAACAAGACCTTCTCAGACACTTCCCCAAAGGCCAGGGAGTTTCCCATTGCACAATTATATTTCCTGGAACCTCTGGCCATGTTTCTAAAACATTACAACTTTTTATATCCCATCTATGCAGATGATATAAAGTTATATTTAAAAGTCTCATCTCAAGTGGACAAACTCCATCTAGGGAAAATTCGAAAGGACATTCAATCCCGGATGTCTTTTGACCACTTTGAATATAATACTGTGAAGATGAAATTCCTGGACATTTCTTCACCCAGAGCTTGCCCTCGGCCTGTAATAACAGGACTCACTAACTGTGCTAAAACCAAAAATCATTGAATGTGTCAAATTCCTCCGCACTTTAGAATAACATGTAAAGCTCCAAGCCCATATAAACGCTATAACAAAGAGCACACAGTACCAGATTAGATTTATCAGGTGAAACAAACCCTTTATATAAGATCCAGATTTCAAAATAGGTAATGCCCAATTCACAGGTGTTTACAAACTAAACCCTATGTAGGAAGAAGGCAACCCTTCACACAGCTGAAGACTTATCACAGGTGTGGAACACTGCCATCCCACTGCCCCAGTTGGCACAGAGGGAAGCAGGAAGCACATTCAAAAAAGTCTGTATTACTGTGAAAGAAGGATAATGCATGTTTGTGCTAACATGTGTAACATCATAATTGTCATTTGAATTGGTGCTCGGACACCAATGGGTCTGGTACACACTGCAAAATAAATCAATAGATGATGGAGCTCTGATCCCTCTATATTCCATTCATGTAGGAAGAAACATAAAACATTTCTAAATATGACTAACAAAAAAGACTATGGAGCATGCAAGAGTCAAATTGTAGTCCATAATATTTAACTCCAGAAGCACTGAAGTGCCATAACGAATTGTCAGTCATATTCGGCAGTACTATATTTAGGACATCAGACAGCTTATCATTTCTTACTTCCAAATTTAGGGCCAGATTTTGCGGCAGGTTTTTGTCACTTTTTTTACGCAGACCTGACGCAAAATCCTTTGGGGCAGATTTACAAGGATTGGCGCATCTCTAAAAATCAGCAGGGATGCGCCAGAATAGATGCAACATGCAATTTTCCCGTTGCGCCACCATGGATGCGTCGCATTTACAATGCGGCACACCATGGCGCAAGGATAGGCAGATGTATGTCGCATCTTGTGGTGTAAGGGCGACTCATTGTTGGTGTCGTGTCGCAAGCACGTTGCAAGTCCAGCAATGTTCAGGGGCCGCCCATACTTAAAGTGGTGCGTCACTCCTTACACCTGCTTCAAGCAGGCGTAAGGGTTTGACGCAGCAGCAGCCTAAAACTGACTCCGTGAAATCTTGTAGATTTCACTGCGTAACTTTTACAAGGCTTTGCTGCGATGGAACGCCCACCCTGCGACGGAATGCCCATATGAAATCTGACGCAGGTTTCATGTGGCGCAGTGCTTTACAACGTAACACATCTGCCTAGATGCGTCACATTGTAAATAAGTCCCAACGTAGTGACACAGCGGAGGTGCAAATGGGGCTTGTAAATCAGTCCTTAGTTGTAGTTACAAAGCAATGCAAATGGCTATTTGCATTACTTTGCAAAAAAAGTATCGCAAGGCAGCACATTGCACTGCCTTCCATTACTTTGCATCATGTAGGCATCCCAAACCCACCCATGGATTTTGATGCAAACCCATATCTACAAAGACTTGTAGACATGGGTTTGTGCCAGAACGGAGGAGAAAATCTTTATTTCTCCTCATTTTTTCCCCTTTGAATGTGTGTTGGGGATATTTTTTGCGCACAAAAATGTTCCTGATCTTAACACAGGCAGCCTAGCACTATGACGCAAGGGTGCCTGCGTTGGCACTAGGCAGCCCAAAGTGCATCAGCGCAGAGAGAGAGCAGAACTGCGCCATTTCTTTGAAGTTATGGCACAGTTCTTCTCTCACCTTTTCACGCAACACAGCACAGCACCTTCACTTGCTGCACTGAGTTGCACGAAATATGTGTAAATCTGGGTTCAAGAGTCTTTCCTCCTCACAGACATGTCCCACATAATCTCATGCACTAAAGCATTGTGGTATCAGCACCATTTGCACCAATTGCAGATTTCTTTTTTTTTTTTTAAGTGGCTTCAAAATGTATACATATATTTCTTTTTACAAATGATATGCTGCTCAGCAGTCAGGACAATTATCTGCGATCCAGACGCGCACTGAACATCTCATTTTAAATAACCTCTCAGTTTACAGAGCTTGATCATTGCTCAGATGCCGGTCAGTGAACAGAGTCCTATCACATAAATCAGCAGACAGCAGCAGTGTGGCTAGAAAAGCTAGTGGCGGATTGAACATGATCTACTTATCATGGTGCTGCCAGAGGTACCGTTACAGCCTATTCTACTGATTTGATGGCTGCTCCTTGTCACTGAAGGCTGCCCTTCACGGCCAAGAGTTCTCTGGCTGCTCTACTGAACTTTTCACCTGCCATCTTTGCAAGAGCAACTGCTGTCAGGATATGTATAACTTGTAAACAGATCATTATATCACATAGGTGACCTGGCATGTCTTCAATTCTTTTGGAAAATGTCACCCTCTTTTGCTGAGGCATTGGTTTCTGACGGAAAAGATATAGCCTTTGCCCACCCAGAATGTATACATCTATGTATGCTTATATATGGGGTTTTTCCACAGAAACAAAAAAAGATCCTAATATAGCCTTAAAACTTTACATCATTTCACAGACTACAGACACAGTCGCCTCCATATACAAGTAGAAAGAAGGAGAGAGGAAATGGGAACCGATTTCACAAAAGCCTGGTACTGTGATAATGGAGGCCAGGATAAAGCTGGGGACCAAATATGGAGGTTTGCGTTTAGGGTGGGTAGGTATGAAGGAGGACAGTAAGAACAGGAAATTCGTTCTCTTATATTATATATATTGTATGATGATCTCAGTCAAGAAAATGATCTGCAAAGTATTACCTAGAGCAACAGTGACACCACGCGGCCAGCGAAGGTATAAAAAGTACGATTATTTATGGGGGTCCTGTCTTATCATGGTTGAAATGTGGCCAATATACTATACAATTTCTTCATTTACTTTAATTTTTTTCTTTCATTTACTTGTATATGCAGCGGGCCCTAGGGGGGACCCAGGGAGAGCCAGGCGCGAGCCGGTCTCTCCCTGGGCAGGTTCGCGCGAGGAACATAACAGGTGGCTGATTAGCGCAGAGGGAAAAGGGGAAGTCAGGCGGGGATTATTAACTGCGTGGCGGGAGGCGTGAAGGGAGGTTGTTTTGCGCGGTACCTGGGTCATGGAAGAAGCGGCGGAGGTTAGGCGGGCGGTTCAACTCCTCTGTGCAGCAGGGCGGGAGGATTTGTTGATGCCCGGCGTCCCGGAGGAGGCGTGGGTCGGCTTGTCCCGCCCCCCTCGCAAAGCTGCGGAGGGCGTCGCCAGGGCGGTGGAGGCGTGTCTGTCGCCGGGCCCTGAGGACGACGGCGAGGCGGCCATGCCGGCCGATGGGCCTGGGCTTGTTCTGCAGGCCGAGGAGGCAGGACCCCCGCCGTGTGACCCGGGCGCCCTCCAGCAGGTATGTGAAGCCCCTTTTTTACCTGCTTGTTCACGAGGGGCGCCCGGGGGGAGGCGGGGGCGTTCTGCGGGCCGCTTGACACCGCGTCCAGGCGGTCTCGCTGCTGGGTCGTCGGGGAAGCAGCAGGCGGGGCCCAGGCCCAAGCGAGGGCGCAGCGCAGAGCCGCAGGGGCGCGCGCACGCCCCCCCCCCCACTGCTGTGGTGTCTCTTGCCCCTCTGTCCTCTGTGCCGCCTTTGCCGGCTGGGGGCCCTCCATGTTTATGGATCAATGGGCAGTGTTACCTGCTCTCACCGGCCGTGTCGGGGCCTGTCTCTGCCCCCCTCACGTTGTTGGCCCCCCTCACTCGGTTCTCATTGATGCTGGGCACTCCCGGGTTGCGATGCCTTTGCGCCCCCCCCCTGAGGCCCCGCCCCCGGCTCCTGCTGTGGTCCAGGTGGGTGCTGCACATGCCACGCCGCATCCCACGGCCCCTGAGGCTGTTGTAACTGGTGCTCCTTGCCCCCGGCCCCCCCCCACCCCTAAGTCCGTGACCTTGGGGGGCAAGGGCATGCTGCGCAAAGGGGCGCCCCCGGCCATTGGTCAGTCTCTGTTCCCGGTCCCCAGGGGCCGCCCGGGTGGGCTTCTGGGTGGTCCTGAGGCTGGGTCGGTGGGTGGATTAGGGCTGGCGTCGGGGGGTGAGTGCGGTTCTCATGTTGGGGGGGATGTTTTAGGGGCTGTTTCCTCGTCTGGCTCGAGCGGCCGCAGTTTTCACTCTGCGCCTTCGGCTGGGCGGCTGTTGGCTGTTTCTACGGGCCCGGGAACTGTCCACACGGCTGTTTCCAGTGGTGGGCTTACAGGGGGGCTGTCTGGAGCGGACGGCTCTTCTACAGCTTTCAGTGCACATAGCTTTCAAAACATCGACTGGCAATTTTATGATGGGGGTATTGGTGATGGGGCTATGCCCAGTGGGAGTGAACAGGTTGCATTTTCTGATGAAGCTTTCTGTGGGAGTTTTCGTGATGATGATTTGGAAGAAGGGGAATTGAGAGAGACAGATGTTGGGTTTTTGGCAGCACGGGCCCAGGGGGGTGGGTTAGGGCAACCCGCTGTTTCTCGTGTTTTGCAGGAGTCTCGAGCGGACCTTGCGGGTGTACGAGGGGCAGTGTGGTCTGGACCTTCTCAGCGGGATCGTGGGGCCGTCGCCCAGCAGTCGGAGCAGTTACCAAGAGGTAAGAATGGGTGGTGGTCAGTGTGGCAACCTAGGGAGAGTCTCCCGGTTAAGAGTACAAGATCTGTTGGTACGGGTGATGGGGTTGTGGTTGAGCGAGTCGCTCTGGCACCGAGGCTTGAGCGGCCCGTAATTTCAAATGTGCAACCTAGGGAGAGTCTCCCTGTTAAGAGTACGAGATCTTGTGGTACGGGTGATGGGGTTGTGGTTGAGCGAGTCGCTCTGGCACCGAGGCTTGAGCGGCCCGTAATTTCGAATGTTTCTACTGTACAAGTGGCAAAAGAAGTTTCTCTATCGGGGGATGGCGGGGTGGCTGCCACTCGGGTAGCGGAGGATAGTATCCTACCGAAAAAGTTGCCTTATTCTGGGGTGGGGATGCCCTTGGGGTCCCATTTGTCCGAAAAAACGAAGACTCTGATCTGGTCTGGGGCTTTTGTGGATGTTTTTCGACTTCTCCACAGGGATGTCCAGGCAAAAGAAGGGTCGAAAGAGGAGGAATTAGAATTGGCTCGGAGGCCTCGTGTTCCGAGGTCTATAGAGAACTGGACTTCGGCCTTTCTCATTTATGCCAGCGTTTATTGTCAACGTCATCCTGAGAAAGCAATAGACATGTTTAAATATGCAGATGTCATCCGCAAGGCTCACAGTTATTTTGGCGGCTTTGCTTGGTTGTCCTACGATGACGAATTTAGGGCGCGCATGGCCGCTTTCCCTGAGCGTTCGTGGGGTACAGTTGACTCTGAGTTATGGTTGCAATGGATGGCATCGGCAAACCCTCCTGCTACGACCCACACAGCTAGCGGGCAGCCTGTGTTTTATCGGCCCTTTTCAGCTCGCCCCGCTCAATCTGGGGCGGGGGTTTGGGGCAGAGGTCAATCAGCCGCTTCCGGCACTTGCTGGCATTTTAACAGGGGTTCCTGTAACAGACCCGCTTGCAGGTATAAACATGAGTGTTCGCAGTGTGGAGGGAAGCATGCCCTCACCCAGTGTTTTCCCGGCCAGAGATGGGGTGATCAGGGACGGGGTTCTGGGGGCAGGGGGCAGCAACATCAGTCTGTTTACAAGGGCCCCTACTCCTATTAGGCAGGAGGTTCTCGATCTCTGGCTGGTGGATTATCCGGATTTTGAGGCCGCTAAGATTTTGTCTTGGGGTTTCAAAATTGGGTTTCGGATTGGGTATCAGGGACCCAGGGTGGGCAGGTGGTCGGACAATTTGAAGTCTGCGAAGGAGAGTCCACATGTGGTGCGGAAGAAACTGGATGCAGAGCTTGCGGCTGGTAGGATTGCTGGTCCTTTTGTGGATTGTCCCCTGCCTGACTTGATTGTATCACCCCTGGGTGTGGTGCCCAAGAAGGCGGAAGGGGAGTTTCGTCTTATCCATCACCTGTCCTGGCCCGAGGGTTCATCAATCAATGACTTTATTGATCCAGCTGACTCAACTGTCAATTATGCTTCGGTGGACGATGCCTTGCGGCTCGTGCGCACGGCTGGTGTTGGGGCTTTGCTGGCGAAGAGCGACATTCAGTCGGCTTTCCGGCTATTGCCCATTCACCCTTGGGATTTCAGTCTGTTAGGAATGCATTTTGATGGTAGTTTCTACGTGGATCGGGTGTTGCCCATGGGCTGTTCAGTGTCATGCTCCCTGTTTGAAACTTTCAGTACCTTCCTACAGTGGCGATTCACTTTTGTTAGTGGCCACGCGTTGGTCTGTCATTACCTTGATGATTTTCTTTTCATTGGGGAGGGTTGCTCTGGGCAGTGTCAGTCGGCTTTGAACATCTTTCAGGCTCTAGCGGAGGAATTGGGTGTCCCCTTGGCGCCGGACAAGACAGAGGGTCCCTGTACGTCCCTGACTTTTTTGGGGATCGAAATTGATACTCTGTCTATGATGGCGAGACTGCCTGTGGCTAAAGTGAAGGAAATGTCTGCTTTCATACATCTGGTGCTGGGGGAGCGGAAAGTGGTTTTGAAAACTGTTCAGAAGTTGTTGGGTTATCTCAATTTTGCTTGCCGGGTTGTTCGGGCGGGCAGGACGTTCTGCAGACGTCTGGGTCTGTCCATGTCCGGAGCAAGCCTTCCCCATCATAGGGTGCGCATTACCACCGCTGTGCGTGCCGATTTGACTGTCTGGCTTCGTTTTCTGCAAGACTTTAATGGCGTGTCCTTGTTTTTTGCGGATGAGGACATGGTGTGGCAAGTACAGTTGTTCACTGATGCGTCAGGGGCTCACGGATTCGGAATATTTTGGGAAGGTCGATGGTGCGCGGCCGGCTGGCCGGCGCACTGGAAGGATCAGGGTCGCAGCATTGCGTTTCTGGAGCTCTTCCCGCTGCTGGTTGCTTTGCACCTATGGGGGGATGAGTTTCAGAATCGTTCCGTCTTGTTTCACGTGGACAATTTGGCTGTAGTACACCTTGTCAATCACCAAAAGGCTCGCGATTTGCGGGTTTTGCGGCTCCTGCGCGCATTCATGCTGCGGTGTCTGCAACTGAATATTGTCTTTAAAGCGCGGCATGTTCCTGGTACTTCTAATTGCATCGCTGACTCTTTGTCTCGCTTTCAGTGGTCCGAGTTCCGCAAGTTAGCTCCTGGGGCGGACCTGGCACCAACAGCGATCCCACAGTACGTATGGGACCTGGGGGATTGAGGGTTCACCACTTGGTGGAAAATTCTGTGGCTGAATCCACCAGGCGGGGTTATGTGAAAGCCTGGTCTGAGTTTCTGCAGTTTTGTAAGGTTTCGATGGGGCCGTTCGGGGCTGGTTGGTCTGATGAACAATGCATCTTGCAGTTTGTTTTACAGCTGGCGGACAAAGGCCTGTCGCCCAATACCATTTCGGGTAAATTGGCTGGGGTTTCTTTTTATGGACAGCTTTGGTGGGGGAGGGATCCGGTTGGGGGGGTGTTGGTTCGTAAATTGTTGAAAGGTTTGGCCAGGCTCCGGGCTGGGGGTCAGCAGCTCCGGCAGCCTGTGACGTTTGAATTGCTCCAGTTGATGTTGCTGGAACTGGAGGTGTGTTGTCATGATGCTTTTGAGTGTGCCAAATTTCGTTTGTGTTTTGTGTGGTTGTTCTTTGGGGCATTTCGGGCATCAGAGTTGCTGGGGTTGCGGGGCAGGGTAGGTATGACCAGCGGTGAGGTGGTGTTGGAAAGTGACAGAGTGCGACTTTGGCTGCGGGCATCCAAAACCGACCAGATGGGGAGGGGTAAGTGGGTGTTCCTTGGTAGGAGTGGGGTCTCTGCATGTTGCCCGGTTGGGGAATGGGAAGTGTTTGTGTCCTCTCCGCATTTTCTCCAGGGGTCCATATTTTGTCATGCGGATGGTAGTCCCATAGTTGCATCTCAATTGTTGGCTGTATTACGCAAGGTCTTGCTGCGTTTGGGGAAGGACCCTGTTCAGTTTGGTACCCATTCCTTCAGAATTGGTGCGGCGACGGAGGCCGCCCGCCTGGGGTGGGACTGGTCCCAGATCAGACGCATTGGTCGTTGGCGTTCCAAGTGTTGTGAAAAGTATGTGAGGAAATAGTGCATTTTTGGCTGGTCTAACATTTCTTTCTCTCCTAGGTCCCTGGCTATCAGTCGCCGGATGCAAAAGGAGGGTGTGGATACTGGGGCACTCTTTCATTAAAAGAGCAGCTTTAGCCGCTGCCAGCCAGCTTTGTGGGAGATCGCTTGGTCTGAACAGTATGACACATGAAGTCTCATGGCATGGAAAAGGGGGAATGCGCTGGGGTGGGCTTTTTCCCGCCTTGGCTGCTTTGGTTTCGCAGTGTTTGGGGGGCCCTCCGGATCTCCTGGTGCTACATTTGGGAGAGAATGACTTGGTTTCTCTCTCTGGGCTGACCTTGTTAAAATTAATGAAGCAGGACCTGGAAATCATCCGAACCACATGGGAGAGCACCATGCTCATATGGACTGAGTTTGTGCCCCGTTTGCACTGGCGTGGGGCACGGACCCATTCTGCCCTGGAAAAGGCTAGACGGAAAGTGAACAGGACAATGCGCCTTTTTTGTCAACATTGGGGGATATACAGTTTGAACCATTATCATTTACAAGTATCTGAACATCATTTATTTTGTGAGGACGGTGTGCATCTCTCAGCTTTGGGCCTCTCCTTTTACCTCCTTGAACTCAGGGACTTGATTAGCAAGGTTCTTCAAGTACAGTTGTGGTGTGCTCCTTCCTTTCCTTTAGGTGGGGCAGGAAAACGCTAAAGGTTTTCCTGGGTGGCGGGTTTTTGTTAGTGGGGGTGGGCAGCCTGGAGCGGGTTGGCCATCCTGAAGGGTAGCGTTGGGTAGGCTAGGGTTAGTAGGCAGAAGTTTGTTCGGGGTTTTGGGATTTAGGTTTCGTAGGCTCACTGTAGAGTTGAATTATGTAAATAATAAATAAATAATGAATATGTTTATGATATTGATGATGCACCTGTCCTAAAATAAAAGTGGCCTTTCTTGCTCCTAAAAGAAGGTGTGGACAATGTTTTCTTGCGCGAGGGGGGACCCAGGGAGAGCCAGGCGCGAGCCGGTCTCTCCCTGGGCAGGTTCGCGCGAGGAACATAACAGGTGGCTGATTAGCGCAGAGGGAAAAGGGGAAGTCAGGCGGGGATTATTAACTGCGTGGCGGGAGGCGTGAAGGGAGGTTGTTTTGCCCCACCCACCCTCCCTCTTTTTTCTTTTTCTTTATTTATTTCTGGGCTTGTTATTTTGCGGTGCTCTAGGCACTGTTTAGTTTAGGTAGGTTTGCCACTGTTAGGATGGGTGCCTTTGTTCTTTTGTAGGCGGGTTTTTGTTAGTGGGGGTGGGCAGCCTGGAGCGGGTTGGCCATCCTGAAGGGTAGCGTTGGGTAGGCTAGGGTTAGTAGGCAGGAGTTTGTTCGGGGTTTTGGGATTTAGGTTTCGTAGGCTCACTGTAGAGTTGAATTATGTAAATAATAAATAAATAATGAATATGTTTATGATATTGATGATGCACCTGTCCTAAAATAAAAGTGGCCTTTCTTGCTCCTAAAAGAAGGTGTGGACAATGTTTTCTTGCGCGAGTGTGGTCTCAGTTTGCCTGGAGTGACCATGAGCCACCAACGTCAACATTCTAAGACTAAGACGCAGCTAGTTCACTCCCATGGCCAGCTTCCGGTTCCCGGCATCCTCACCTGTTCCACTACGAGGAAGCATTAATTACCCTTGTGACACCGGCGTGGATGTTCAACTCTGACCTACTCACCAGTAGTGCACCGTCGAATGACTCGATATAAACGTGACTGAGGATACTGGTGAAGTGTCGTAATCCATCAAGGGAGGAGCTAAAATAAATAAATAAAATGCCTCCCCCCCCCCCCCCCACTTTGAACCCTATTCTAAATGGCACTGAGCGCGCATGTGATACAAGCGAGCCTGGTAGTCGTTCGGGGCATTGCTTCCCCTGAGGAAATTATCAAAAATATTAAATGTCCTTTTTCTTCTCACAATAAATCTTTCTCTCATTTGTCCTTACCTAGCACTGACACACCCTTACGCCTGTGAGGCAGGCGTTTGACGTAGTGGCATCCTATAAGTGGTGCAGTTGTTGTATAGCGTTTTAGGACCCTAGTGTAATTTTCCCGATTCATGCCCTTATATAGGTATAAAATACCGTAACCTTATATAGGCATAGAGATCATAACCATATTAAGACACAACTCAAGTAGTCCTAATACGACTTGGCTACTTCCAAAAATCTACAACGATTTCTTGGAAAAACCCACCTTCAGCAGTCAGGGACTTCCCCCAGCATGAATATTAAGTTATCCATGAACATGGAGTTTTCAGAGAATTAAGTCTCTAATGACGTTATTATGTCCAATCTTACGTCAAACTCGGCACCTTCAAGTTATAAATATGCCCACACTTGTCCAAACAAACACACGGTGGTTTGGAGCAGTTCGACTATCTACTTGCCCGACGCGCCCTGCTGCAGCAAGTGCCGAAGGAAGCCGGCCTCCAGCTGACGCACTGAGAGACGCTTTACTTTCTCCTGCCGAGAAATCCAGCTCCAGTGTTTCCAGGCTACCCTTGCGGGTTAAAAAAGCTCCCTAGCACACGTAAAATATCAAGTCTTTTTCAGTTTTTCAGAATTATACATTCATCATTCTTGCATTCAGAAATGACTCTTGTTCATATGATCCGGTTGTTTCTTGTGAAGTTTATTCTTGGACTTGCACAGCCAACACGTGTTTCGTCGTATTGGGAATGTAACCCTCGACTTTCTCAAGGCTCTTTCTGTAGTAGCGCGGTCAAATTTATTTTGCGGTGATAATTCCAACCCGCAGTGGGTTTCTGTTAGGGACGATCTTGGCGTTGCGGTTAGGTTTTGTAAGGAAATCAGGGTGTGTTGCTTCCTAGTTCTGTTAATTCATATGGAGGGCTTTCGCCATTCCTTCGGTATCCTCATACGTCCCCGGTCCTTCAGTAAGACTCCGGACCGGATCATATGAACAAGAGTCATTTCTGAATGCAAGAATGATGAATGTATAATTCTGAAAAACTGAAAAACACTTGATATTTTACGTGTGCTAGGGAGCTTTTTTGCTTATGCATGGGCCTTTGACAAACTTAAAGGGGGTTGTGGTTCTCTTTACCCTTTAGCACCGTTTTGAAATACTGAATTTTCTACATTAGTGTGATATTCTGACTGGCGCCTCAAAAACCTAAAATAACACCACTGGCCTAGTATTCTACCCTTGTGGGTTGCTGGGAAATCGAGTCCTGAGAGAGAGATACCAGACCTCCTACTTTCTAAAACCAAGGTACGGAGCTGATTAGACCCTGAGAGAATTTTTGGAATAGGTTCTTGGCAAAGAATACTAAAACTAGGCTACACCTCACTTACTTCTACCCTTGTACTAGACCTAGGTTAGGTACACCGGGGTAGGCATATTTTAGAAGCACCAGTTGAGTACTTTCAGTCATTATTAATCACTGTATGTATTTCATGCACTTTAGGTATTTTATGGCTTAGAAACCATATCATGCTTTTACAATATTATTTTATAATACTCTTCGTACTGTACGCTTTGTACTTTACCACAAGTATTACGATTGCAGCAGTTCATTTCTTATGCTTGAAAAAGAAGACTATTCAATAAATATTTTATTGAAAACGCCCGTCTCTCTTTTTCTCTGCACCTCTGGTGAAACGAAGCAAGCACGATTGACTGAGTGAAATAATTATCAATGTTTCCGCGACTCTAGAGATATATTTCTTATTCTTGGGGAACAAAGTTGTCAGGTTTTAAGCGGTTGTCAGAAACTAATCCCTTCTTGTTTATTCGAGACAGTTTCTAGTGAGCTCTGAGCTAGCTGGCACACACACAATTAAGTCTAGTATATTTGGTAGAGACCTAGTCGACTTCAGTCTACCGTCTAAACTACAGGATACACTATTCCAATGCGCAGGGCCTATTGGGAATATAGGAACTACACTGCACAGTGAAATCTGATAGATTTCACTGTGCCACTTCTATGAGGCTTTCTTGCAGGGGAACGCCCACTCTGCATACATTATACCTGATGCAGGTATAATGTAGCGCAGGGGTTTACAAAGTGATGCATCTGCCTAGATGTGTCAAATTCAAATTCAAAACAAGCTTTATTCGATTCAGAAGTCAAAAATCATAAAAGCACATAATAAAAACACATTTTAGGAGATACACAATCGAACAAAACAAAGCTAGGTCAAAGGTAATTGATATCACGAGTATCATAGTTAAGTATTACACATTAAAACCAAATTATAATTCCTAAAAAAACATCACATTGAGTTCCGAAATTTTACAACAAGTTTTAAAAAACTGGTTACTGCATGGATAATATTATCTTCTTCCAGCTGTTGCAATTTAACGAAGGCTAATATACAGGTTCGAATCCCCCATGCCTTGAGAACAGGTAATAAGTACGCCCTTCGTGGTGCCTGGTAAAATTTACAGAGAGTAGCACACAATGTATATTCGGTTGATAAGAAATGTCATCGCAGGGGCATACAAAGTTATCCATGGACCAATTATTACAAAGAGGAAAAGTAACCAAACGAAAAAAGGTGCCTAACCTGAAGCGAGTCAGCAGCATACGAGCATAGGGGCTTGACACAGAAATATGATACTTTTGTAGCCCTTCATGAGAGGTAATTTGCTGATATCTGAGGATAGTATTTTTTCCTTTCTCAACATTCCACCTAGAGCTAGCTAAGTGCTCGAGAGCCATCTTTTTGAGCGAGCCTCTTGATACCACCTCCATACTAGTTGGCCTGTCAAAGAATTGCGGGTGTCCTATCTCATTGAACATGTTTCTTACATATGCTATGCTAAGGCATACATCACTGCGCGCTGCGCTTTGTAAATCAGGCGCCGCTTTATTTTTAAAATCTCCCGTTTTGTCTTTTTATTTAAATCTAATTTTGCACTTTGCCTTGTTCTTAATTTAACCTACCGCATTGCTTGCACCATAATCGTGCCCCCCACCGCAGCTTCAGCGGGCTGGCTATCGCGTTTTGGAGCGCCATCTTGGGAGTTGTGAGGGGACGCTTTAGACTTGGGACGAGCGTTCTAGCAGTCAGGCTGACTGGCTAGAGGCAATCAGGTGTGGACTATTTAGGTAGCCAACAAAGGTGGGTCTGCCTGCTAAGGCATACATCACTGCGCGCTGCGCTTTGTAAATCAGGCACCGCTTTATTTTTAAAATCTCCCGTTTTGTCTTTTTATTTAAATCTAATTTTGCACTTTGCCTTGTTTTTAATTTAACCTACCGCATTGCTTGCACCATAATCGTGCCCCCCACCGCGGCTTCAGCGGGCTGGCTATCGCGTTTTGGAGCGCCATCTTGGGAGTTGTGAGGGGACTCTTTAGACTTGGGATGAGCGTTCTAGCAGTCAGGCTGACTAGCTAGAGCCCTATAAAACTCTGGGATGGTGACGCCAGCGTGTGCGCGCTGCGTGTGCGCCGAAGCATCGCCGGAGTCACGCCAGAGTCCGGCCCGTCCGCGCTGAGGACGGGCTGGTCGGGCAGACGACTGGGGTGGCTGCCGGGGAGTTCCCTCCTATCAGGTACTCTTGGCAGGATTTACAGACTTTTCGTCCGATTAGGACTTCCTGCCATTATAAATTTAGGCCGGAGGACTTTCTTAATTCACCCCCGTGCGTCTGTTTTCAGACAAGTTTCGCTGGGTCTGTTTCTTTTCTGGGCCCAATTTCGGGCGCGAAAGGTGACACTACGAGCAGCTGTGCCATGAGGGAACATGGCTTCATTTTAAATGCTCGATCAATTACAAAACATAATGTTGTTTTTAAGAATTTTGTCCTAGACAGAAAATCCGCTTGGGTTTTTGTTACCGAAACGTGGGCTAAAGAGTCCTCGGGCCCTGATCTGGTGGAAGCTGTTCCCGAAGGTTATACACTGGTCAGGCAGGATAGGGTCGTGCGGATAGGGGGAGGGTTAGGTATTCTGTTTAAGGAGGGTCTGGTATGTCACACCACCACTCTAACTGATCCTCAGGAAACCTTTCAGGCCCTTCATTTCTCCTTAAATGGTCCTTATGTGATCCCATTTACGGGTATCCTTCTCTATCGACCTCCGGGTCTAGAAAAGATTTTGAAAAAAATCTGCTCTGCATTTTAGAACCCTATTTTGGTCGCGAGTACTTAACGTTTCTGGGGGATTGGAACTACCATTTGGAGGACCTGGAGTCCACGGAAACCCTCTCCCTCCTGGATACTTTATCTGCTTGTGGGCTACATCAGCGAGTAAAGGGGGCCACCCACCAGGCGGGTCATACGCTTGATGGGATTTTTTCGAATGACGGGAGGCTGACTGTCAAAGACCCGCTTCCTCTCGCTAAGGCTTCTTAGGCAGAGAGCCAGGAGACAGGAACGCCTCTGGCAGGCCTCCTGGGATCTCAAGGACAAAGAAGCTCATAAAACATTATTGGGGAGGTATAAGGCGGAGGTCATTAGAATCAAGCAGGAATATTTTACAACTCTTACCACCTCCGTGTCCTCCTCGAAAGAACTTTTTAGAATCGTTGACTCTCTTACCTCCCTGCAGATGCCTGACCCCGTCATTGGGTCGCAACAGCTCTGTAACGACATTGCCCAACTTTTTCAATCAAAAATTGGGGATATTTACACTGCGTTAGAGCTGCAGAAATCTTCCTTATCCATTTCCCCTCCTCTTTTATCCCCCCCCTTATTGGTGGCTGAGGTCTCCTCTCAGGGCAGTCTGTGTAGTTTTCCTCCCCTCTCTCTTTTAGACCTGGAGAATCTTCTTGGCAGGATTAGGTGGGGCTCCCCGCTGGACCCCTGCCCTCTTAAGCTCCTAAAGCAGTGCAAGGAGACTCTGTTGCCGCCACTCTTGGAGATTATGAACAGGGCGATGAGGGACGGGATTTTTCCATCGCAGTGGAAGAGGGCAGTGGTGAAACCACTGCTGAAAAAACCCACGCTGGATCCGGGTGTGTTAAAAAAATGTCGCCCCATTTCCCTGCTCCCAGCCCCAGCGAAGATGCTGGAAATACATCTGAACCAGCATCTCTCAGCCTTCCTGGAAAACTCCGATCTTTTTGATCATTCACAGCATGGTTTCAGGAGGGGGCATAGTACGGAGTCTGCCCTAACCATTGTGCTTGACAACATCCGCACTAGAGTGGATAAGGGCCAGACTACCCTGCTCATCCTCCTGGATCTCACTGCTGCGTTTGACACCCTCTCTCCCTCAGTATTAACATCTCGACTGAGGGAGATAGGGGTGGAGGGGTCTGCACTCAGCCTACTTACCTCCTTCTTTGATTGGAGAGAACAGAAAGTCAAGCTGGGTGAGTTTCTATCTCCATCCCTTCCCGTGCACTGTGGGGTTCCTCAGGGGTCGGCATTAAGTCCGACCCTCTTCAACATCTATGTAACCCCACTGGCCCGGCTTATTAGATCTTTTGGGATGGAGGTAGTCTCCTATGCCGACGACACCCAGATCCTGGTGTCTCTCGCCCATTCTGTCACTCTGACTGCCTCCAATTTTAGACTATGCATGGAGGCAGTCGCCCAATGGATGATTAGCAATTCATTGAGGCTTAACGGCGAGAAGACAGAGATTCTGGTGTTCGGCGGAAAGAAGGAGATATGGTCGGCGGAATGGTGGCCTACCTCGTTGGGAGTCTGCCCAGTACCTACGGACCTGGCCAAGAACTTGGGAGTCCTGATCGACCCTTCGCTTAGCATGCAGCAGCAGGTGAACAGAACAATTGCTATCTGCTGGGGTGTTATTCACATTCTTAGGAAGATCCAACACTACTTGTCTTTGCAAGCGAGAAAGCAAGTCGTTGTAGCCCTTATAGGGGTGAGATTGGACTATTGTAATGCGTTGTATGCAGGGATCCATAAAGGCCTGCTGCAGCGTTTACAAATGATCCAGAACGCCGCAGCGAGATTTGTTTTAGACCTGCCCAGACATTCATCAGCCTCCGCTGCTAGGAAACTCCTTCATTGGCTTCCGATGGAGGATAGGATCCTTTTCAAAACTCTCTGCCTGACATACGGAGCCCTGGCGAGAAATAGGCCGGGAGGAATAGGAGACCTTTTGGTCCCTTATAGCCCTTCCAGAAATTTACGTTCGGCTAAGAAGTCTCTGCTACGAGTACCTCGCATTCGTAGAGCTAAGTGGGGGGGCAGAGCTTTCTCGAGTCTTGCGCCAAAATGGTGGAACACCCTACCGGAAGAAATTAAGTCTCTGCCCACTACGCAAGCCTTCAAAAAGGCCTTGAAGACTCGTCTTTTTGCCAAAGCCTACTTGTAGTTTTTGTCTTTGCCTTTTTTGAAGACTTTTGTCTGTTAGGCGCCTTGATGCCTCCGGGTTTTAGTTGCGCAATATAAGTTGTTGTTCATTTCATTTCATTTCATTTCACATAGGATAGCCATTTAATTTTGGCCACTCCGTCAAGAGAGAGACAGTCATTTATTAGGTCTCTATTTAGTGAGGTCTCGCGGGTAACCCAAACCTTGTGCCAGAGAAGTATGGGAGAGATCCTTATGGTATCTGAAATATAGGGGAGGCCTGCTTCAATATGCTGCATGTACGTGGATGAAGATTTAGGAACACCCAGTAGGTGGCAGATGAACTGATTTTCGCAGCGTTGTATCGCCTGAGCATTTTCAGTCCCCCACAAGCCAGCACCATATGTAGCGGCTGAAACGCATTTAGCTTTATAAATTAAATTAATTCTTTCGCTGGCTTCCCCCCTAATTTGGTCGCAAAGTTTCTCAAGGCTCCTATAGTGCGTGTAAAAGCTAATTGCCTCGCATTCACTGCTGTTTGCCAACAGCTCCTCCTGTCAAAATTAACACCTAAGTAGGAGAATCTATCCGTGGTTTCAATTCTCTTACCATCGAGGAAAATTGGGCAGGACGCCCTCTTTGTACCTTTCCCACAGGCCATTGTATAGGTTTTTGATATATTGACTCTTAGACCTCTATCCCTCATAAAGGTGGTAAATTTATCCACAGTCCTCTGTAGTCCTAATTTAGTCCGCGACATTAAGGCCGCGTCATCTGCGTATAATAATATTGGTATAGGGGTCCCACTGATGGTAGGGTAATCGTGATGTGAGTCCCTGAGATATTGTCCAATTGAGTTGATGTATAAGGTGAATAACAGGGGTGCTAAAATGCACCCCTGCCTAAGCCCCCTCTTTATAGGGAATTTATCTGAACACTCCCCCCTATGACCATACCTCACCCTTGCACCTGCACCTCTATAAAGTTCCTTAATAAATAAAAGAATTTGGCTATCAATCCCCATATCACTAAGTGTTATCCATAGGATCTACACAGTCAAAAGCGGAACTTAAATCGATGAAGGAGATAAAAAGATTTCCACTCTTTGCCTGGGTATATTTCGAGATAAGTAGAGCTAAATTTAAGCATTGTTCCACGGTCCCCTTCCCTGATCTGAAGCCATACTGCAGATTTGAAATAACTTGATTTTCCTCCTCCCAGGTTTGTATCCTATTTAAGATAATACAACCCTCCACCTTCACCAACGCATCCAGCAACGAAATTGGCCGGTAGCAGGTTGGGTCGTTCCTGTTACCTTTTTTAAAAATAAGTACAACTATAGCGTCAGTCCAGGAGGACCTAAAGCCATGTTGGTTCGCCTTATTTAAAACATTCGTTATCATGGGGGCTCACAAATCTAGCTCAGCCTTTGTCATGATTCTGCGTACCCATACCCATGATGTGCTACACACATACCCATGATGTGCTACACACATACCCATGATGTGCTACACACATCCCCTGTCATGATTCTGCGTACCCATACCCATGATGTGCTACACACATACCCATGATGTGCTACACACATACCCATGATGTGCTACACACATCCCGAAGTCATGTGCAGAGTTTTTTCCCTTAATAAAACCCACCCCTATCCCGTGCTCCCCGCACGCATCAAAGTCAGTGTGATTGGGTGTACTTTTACCTTGTTATTTCATGCCTCTCACCACATAGGTTTCTTTTGTATTCTACTCGCTTAGTCTTGTACCTTTTCTCTTTAGTGTTGTTTGGCATTGGTTTAGGGGCTTGTGAACTCAGTGTGTCCGAGTTTTAACCTTCGCGTATTGCTCAATGAGACGATGCCCCTGTGAAGGTCTCATGCCTCCTGTCCCCGCATCCCTGCACGCTCCTTTTTGGTGCGCGTCCAAGGGGGATTGCAGGCAAACGTCTTCGCGCACGTTCTAGTGCGTAGCTGGGAGCGGCTGGGTGCGGTCCTGTATTTAAACCGCACCCAGCCTTCTGGAAGGCGCTTTGCCTTCAGATTTCTCGAGGAGAAGGTCGCGTCTGCTGGAGTGACTCACCGGAAGGTACATCCGATCCTGGCAAGTCTTCACGGCGGCTCTTCTCATTTCCCGGAGCAAGCATCTGGAACTCAAATTTGAAAGCTAAGTACTTTACTTAATTTAAGGCGCCCTTCGCAAGAAAGGTCAACAGAATTTTTGGAACATTCTTTTGCAGAAGATTATGCAAGAAGAAGGCTTGGGACATTTTATGCATCATAGTATTTGGAAGAACATTTGTCTTTTCATTTCTTGAATTTGTTAAATTGTGAACTGATTTACTAATAATGATGGTTTAAATTTCTGCTGCTTAAAAAAGGTGTTAGAAGAAAGACATTTAGGATTAGGTTTTCTCTTGGTCTATGTTTATCTTTATAGTTCTTTCTAGTGACAACTACACGAACCCCCCAGACCAAGAAGCAAGAAGTTAATATCAAGTAAGTTTTAGGAGTAGAGAGGACGACTTGCAAGGGTCTTTTAAAGAATGTAAAGTAATCCTTCCTATTTTTTGCGTCAATTTCTAGACCAACCAGCCGACATCTCACCAGCTGACCACTAATCCTAGAGGACGTCTGACGACTTTGTCACCTCAATCAATCAAAGAAATACTGGACGAAGGCCAACAACTTCCTGATCGCAGGTAGGGGAATCGCAAAAATCGCCACACTGATTTTAGGTATTCTCACTAGACAG
This sequence comes from Lissotriton helveticus, assembly GCF_964261635.1. Classification (NCBI taxonomy): domain Eukaryota; kingdom Metazoa; phylum Chordata; class Amphibia; order Caudata; family Salamandridae; genus Lissotriton; species Lissotriton helveticus. Next base: position 190,673,585 of record NC_136069.1, read on the forward strand.
ATAGAGTTTGTAATAGGCCTCAGAATAGTTAGGGGAGAAAGCCTTCTGACCTGAATACTAAAGTCTTCGGTGCTTGTTGCTTCGCAGGTCGACAGCAAGAACCAAAGTCTTCTCTTCAACGTCCAGTACCGGCCCTCCTCCCTGGTTCCTAGTTTAAATCTTGCTGTATACTTCAGAACCAGTAAATTTAGATTAGAGATTAGGGAAGTTGGTCCCTTGCGTCTCTGCGAAATCATCCACGTCATCCAAGAGGGCTTCAGCCAAGACAAGGTAAGGGACGACGTGGTTTGCTTTGACAGCCTTATAGACATCGATCGGCACGCCGTCCGGGCCCGATGCCTTACCTGATGAACTGTCTTTTATCCCTTTAATAACCTCCTAGCAGCTAAAAGTTATGGCTAATGGGAATGGGCTAGGATGGTTACCGTCAGAAAGATTGATAGTCCCATCACTGGGAGCAATCCCGGGGTCACCAGGGGTGGATCTACCATAAAGATTTTTAAAATGAGCCACCCAATGATCGCCCGTTATTGCAATATCTAAAAAATCAGCCTCTTTGCTTTGCAAAAAGGGGGCGTTTACCACCTTCCAAAAGGCAGTATTATCTCTTCTTTGCGACGCCTCTTTTAAGGCCACCCATGCCTCTTTCTTTAGTGTGGCTTTTCTCAGTTTAATTATCTTTTTGTATGACTTTCTAACTTGCCGAATTAAGTCAGGGTTTCTTGGTGTAGCCTGCAAGGCCTTTTTAAGAGTTGTTAATGCTTTGGTACACTTGCTGTCAAACCACCTGTGGGCATTTGTTACCTCCACCCGATGTTCTCTAGTCAGTAAAGTTTTTACGGCGGCTTGTATCTTAGAAAAGGAGTTCATTACTCTTTCTGGGTCCTCATCTTGTGCCAGACAAGTGTGCATATCTTCAACAGTTGTTGAAACTAGTTTTTTCAAAAAGCCTATGGGTTCTACCTTCTCCCATTTAATAGTGTAGCCATTTTTTTAGGCCATTCTGATCTCTGGCGTATATGGTGAGTTAACCACTGCCGTTCGTGTCTGTCTTTTAACTTTTATACTGAAGGATATAGGGTAGTGACCACAAAACAAAGCCTGACCCGTTTCCCAAGTTACTACCAGCCCAGCATGAGCCGCTGAAATTAGTGTGAAGTCAATTATGGTGTTACTCCCCCTCCCGTTAAATGTAGGTTGAAACGGTATACTCGGACTACATAACTCATTTACAAAAGACAGGTTAAAATAAAAGAGGATTTTGTTGAGAATACTACCAAGTTTCGTATGGTTGAAATGAGTGGGGCATTCTTCCCTATGTTCAGATAGGTCGCACATGCCCGTCGAGCTATAAGGACAGGTCGTACAATTGAAATTCCCTACCCAGATCATAACCTTTTCTCCTGCTGACTGGTCATATAGAGTAATTAAGCTCGACAAAAGCTTGTTGATTATAATCTCCATCATGTCGGGTGGCACGTTATTATAGAAATTTACTATGATCACATTATTCAAATGGCCCCATTTTCTCCTCAATATCTGGTAGAACTCAGTGGACAGAAACTTGCGCACTTCAATGACCCCGGTGGTGGAAACATATGTGCACAGGCCCCCTTTATTACGGCCCTGTACACTAGCCACCGCTGAGGTATGAAAAGTTTGGTACCCAATTATGTGTTGTTCCTCCATGGACCATGTTTCCTGTAAGCAAATAACGCTGTGTTCAGCAACAACATCTAGCCAGTGTTGCTGGGACACTTTGCTTGCCAGACCAGCAACGTTCCAAGAAAGGAGGCTATAAATAGGATCCCTCCATTTGGGGGATGTAATAAGTGAAACAAGGTTTTCTTGGTTTCCCTTAAATGTAAACGGAGTTTGGGATTCTGGCGCGGAATGGGAAACCATGGGTACATCGTTCACTAAGATCGGGCTGTGTAGATGTTCATCAACTGCTACCTACTTCCCAATAAGGGCATTTGAGTCCTTCAAATCCCCTGCCGTCACCAGAGATATGTTCCTCCTCGGCTGATTTAACGCTATTGGCGGCGGAGTAACAGATCTTAACGAATTCTCCATCGCAGTAGTTCTCAGGTGTCAATCTAAATCATCTAGACCAGAGAAAACATCATAACGGTGTGCTAGGGGAATTGGCCATTATGGTGTATAAGAGCCTTGCTGTATCACCACGATAAATGGTAGGCCTTTCTACGTGCCTAAAAGCCGGGTAGGTGGATCTCTGTTGATTCCTATTCATGGGAAAAGGGGCATGGGCGGTATGTTTATAATTAGTAGGGAAACCACGCGGGCCACGGGAAGTAAACAACGCCTCAGGATAAAAGTAGCTCAGAGCTTGAGACGCTATGCCACTACCTCCACACTCCTGATACCAATCAGCAATGTGCGTTACCACCCTTCGATCTCTAAAATTAATGATATTTACGTCCCCATTAATATCTTTGGGTCTCGATCCTACCCAAGCTAGTCTTCTCACATGAGCTATTTCTCCGTCTATGTTGGGGGGCAATGGCCTGTTTTGTCTAAGCCAATGTATTGCTTTGTTTTTTAACTCAATATAGCCTTCCCTCTTCCCTTCTGTAAGTTCTGTGTCCCCCGTGAGCACTATAACATATGGGGCCGCCTCTGGTGGCAAGTCAATGTGGCATCCTTTTCTTTTAGTGGCTTTATCTAGGGGCTGGACCTTGTCTATGTTAGCGACCTTGGTAGCTGGTTGTAGGTTGGCCGATGGTTGAGTATTAGATATAAGGCTTACTGACCCTCTACGCCCCGTCTCCTTAGCGCCTGTTACTACTTTCTCAGTCATCCCAGTAGCCTTTTTAGGACAGGATGAGGTATCCCTAGTCATAGAATTATTTGTCAGTTTCTGCCCCCTACTCATATTATTCAGATTATCGGCTACTAAACCTTTTAAAAGTTGTGTATTTAAAGTAGTTTCTACCACTATGGAGTTCAATTGATCACCGAGTCTTTTTACCCTCTCTAATACCGGGAGAAGTAGGGATCTAACTAGATGTTCTATATCCTCAGCTGTACAATTTTTTGGGGCAGTTTCAGCGGGTTGGGTCCTGGGCAAATTCTGTATTCCCCGGAAATTGGACTCTAGTGGTGTCAAATCTTTCTGTTGTTCTGCCGTGGGTTGATCAGTGGGGGGACTTGTACCTATTCTGGGTGCTTTAGTTCGCCTACCCCGATGTAAATTTCCCCCTCTCTTCCTCTTCAGTAGTGTTCCTTGCCGTGATACTTTTCGCGGAGCTTCACTCTTTTTGTTCACAGAAATGGGATTAGGCAACTGTAGCAAAGAGGGCTCCTCTAGTGAGAGATCTAGGGAGGGGTCCAAGTTTACAATATCATAGTGCACCCTCCTAGTTGACGCTTGAGGTAATGGTAGTGAATTATCCTGGAGTAGCAAGGGGATACTAGTGTCTGTAATAGAAGGATTCTCTTTGCTCTGTGTGCTATGTTTGGGGGGGAGGGTATCAATAATATTGAACCCAGAGAAGAACGCTTATTTTGTTGCAACTCAAATGACAAGCGGGTCTCAGCAACAGAAATTTTGTGATCCAAATTCGAGACTGCCTTTGTTAAAAACGTGTCGAAAGTACCTCTAACTCTCCCTCCCAGCTGTATTTTCCTACCATTACCAGGTTTAGAAGTAATTTTCAATGTCCCGACAATGATAGCACGCGTATTAGCTGAAGTGTATTAACACTGTCCCCCCCGAGAAGTCTTATTCTATTTCCAGAGTCAAACAACAGTACCTCTTGCTGCCTTTAAATCCCGGCGGGAAAATCCAAGGGGGGTGGCCCAGCCCAGCCTTGATCGGGCTTGGACAGGCGTAGACAGGCTCGCCCTTGGCCCGGGCTTCGCCCAGGCACGTCCCGCGCTGCATGGGAGGGGCCTGGTTAAGTAAGGCGGGCTGATTAGGGGAAGAGGCACCAGCTGATAGCAGCAGGGAATGCTGGTCCTCGAAGTCCCCCAATCCCGCGTCAACCCGGTATCTTAGTAGATCTGTCCCAAGTTCCACAGCAACAGCAGGGACCCACAGCGAGTCGACAAAGTCCAGGAGCCTCCGAAATCCTTCCAGGCAACAAAGGTATGGGCTCTAGCAGCGAGCGGCATGTGTCACTTTGTAAATATGGCGTAACGTGGCACATTATTTATGCTGCCAGTGGATCAACAAAGTGATGGACCAGTGGTGTAAAAGTGCCACAGGAGGCTCATAAATAAGCCCTGTAAGGTCTTATACATTTTACCTACTCCGTACTTCTCTCAGTTCTGATTTGTCTTTTCCCATCTTGCTTTCCTTCTGTAATCCAGCCATTCGCTCTGTTTCCATCCATCCATCCATCCATCCATCTTTCAGTCTTTTTCCACTCATCCAACCACGCATCTATCTCTATCCTTCTTTCTTTTTCAATTCATTCTTCCTTCTTTACATCCATGTATTTTTCTTACATTCTTTTTTATCCATCAATGTTTCATTCTCACCATCCATCCTTACTTCTCCTATCCATCCGTTCTATCCATCACTACAGTCATCATTTCGCTATCCATCATCCACTCTTTTCTGAATCCATCTCTCCGTCCATTCTTCTCTCCATCCATCCTTCTCCCTAATCATCCCTCCATCTCCTCTCTTCTCCAACATCCATATCACTCCATCACTCCATCCATCCATCTATCTTATTGCCATCCTTCTGTCCACCCTTCTCTTCATTCCCCTCTCGCTGCTCTACTTATATTTTCTGCAAGAGGTGGCATTTATGACTTTCTATTCAAAGTCGAAGGAACCATAAACACCAATTGCATTGTTTCATGTTACCCAGGGGCACTGGCATTGTTATTGCGGAGCGATTTTCTCATATTTATACATTTGTCGCAGTTGCCACATAAGCCATCATCTGCTGCATAATCTGCAGATTTGAACCCAAAAAAAGTTGTTTCTAGCTCAAATGGTTCACAATTTACTAAAAGTGCAACAACACCTGTCGCCATGTCTTGGAAAAAAAGTATTTGCAAAGCTAGAATGGTCAACTTTCTGTTGCTTATTGCTAAATTTGGACGCTAAATTGGTATTAGTTCGGGAAACCAATGCCCAGACAGTGTTACCAAGTTTAAAAATGGCAAAAAAACAATGAAGTAATACTATTACAAAGTGTGCTGCATTATGCCACACACTTTGGCCTTTCTTACCGCATAATTTACTCAACCCTAGCGCATAAATTGGCCCTCTCCTGACACATTTCAGTGGTCTTCATATAATCCGGAACTACTCTATAGCACCCATTCCTTCTCTACCTGCTAAAGACACCGCTGTACTCCACACACAATGTCGACATATGATAGTTTTGGGGTATCCATAGGTATTCCTATGTTTTTGCAGCCCATTTACAGACACTATATTGTAAAAAGATAGAAGGCTTGAAATGACGTCAAAAACGTTCCCAAATGAGACAGAGCATGTTAGTGGAGTGCCACGCCCCCCCTCCAGGATCACAAACTGGCACTTTGCAATGGACTGATGCTCATGGACGTTAATTCACCAAAATGCCAGGGATAGCGGAAGTGACATCACACGCCATTTGACCTCCACTTTCGCTCATACACATACTTACGCATATACACAAATTCACAGATATACACTGTCTCAAGCAGGCACACAACATGCATTTAAAATAATTTTTTACTTCCTTTAGCTGTCATTTCCAGCTTATTGTTCTCCATTTCTTTTACAGTATTAGTGAATTATATATCTTTGATGAAGCAAAGCTTCGCATATTTTGCGGCTTGCCGAAGTCAAGAACCTCGTTTATGTGTAATAAGGTAACAAATGTATGTTCTACTAACGTTTATTTTTGCTTGGGCAAAATTTACGAAGCTTGCCTATGTGTATTTCTAATGCATTTAATCCGTGTCCTTTAATATGGCCGCCGCTTGTATTTTAGTTACTGCGCATGCGTCAGCCACACTCACGTGTCCTGACGCGTCTGCAGAAGTGGAGGGAAATTTATGCGCATGCGTAATGCATAGCTGTGCCCATCATGTGGTACTGCTCGTGCCACTGCTCTTGTGCCTGTATCCATGTAGCTAACATTTAAACTGCATAAGTATATTTTATGATGATAAGTAGAAAGTACAAACCCTGTGATGTGTTTTCATGATGACATTATTATGTATTAATTTGTTTTCGCTTACTTTTCATGTACCGCGGGGAATGGGGGTCTGAGAGAGAGGAGAGCCATATTGGAGGTCCCTTCTGCGCCTGCGCAACTCTCTGTGGCACAGTAGACCTTGACTGATGGAACATAGCCAGTTGGCAGCGATGGGCGAGATGCTCCTGAGAAAGTCACCTCTGCCCTGCGAGAACAGCGAATGTGGCTCCTTATATGTTACAATGTAATATTGTGCTACTGCTTGCCGTGTAGCTTCTCATGGGAACCCCAATCTTTCTAGGCGGTGCCCAAACATGCAAATACAGGCTTGAAATATTGCATTGTGATTGGTGTGTTACCCAAATCCTACCTTAGGACCAATCGAAATTGAGGGATTCTGACACTTTGCAACATTGGGGGGTGGTACACTGTCCCCAAACTGTATATCTACCCTGGGTTCACCTAGGGAACCGTCCGACTTGTCTGGTTTAGCTGACCTGTCACTGACCCATCGTACTCAATAGGTGACTGAAGATACAGAGCGCTGCGGAGCACTCTGTCCGAAATTGACCATAGACTAAGGTTCTACTGAACCTTAAAAGTGCTGGCGAAGCACTTTGCTGGGAGTTCGCTGACCCAATCGGGGTCTTGATCGATAGCTGCAGAGCGGGTGGAGCGCAGGCGTTGCTTCCGAACTGTGGGTTCCGGTCCTGTCCTGAGCGGTCCTGTCTGAGGGTTTGCTGTCCTGTCCTGAGGTCCTGTCCTGATTCCTAATCCGAGGGTATCCTGTCCTGTCCGGGGTGTCCATTCTGCACCTGCTGTCCTTTGAGGGGTATCCTTCCTTGAGGGTTTCCTGTCCTTAACTGACCCGTGGCCAGGGTTTGGTTTCCACACCATTCTAGGTAAATATTGCTCTGAACCTCTTAAAATCTTGCACCTTCTGAATTCCTAACTTTTGCTTCAATAAAGTTTACCATTGCATATGTTATTTTTCCATGTCTTTCCGCAACTATTGAAAGTCATTTGCATTTTTCCATAAGTTTGTTCCTATGTCTTCTCACTTGTTAGAAATTATATTTTGCATTGCAGTTTGTCATTTTCTGATATGGTCTAGAACCTCATTGCCTAGACTGTTTAAAGGCCCGTTCACCTTAAGTGAAGCGTGTTACTCTTTATAGGCCCTCCTGTAGTTATACATACATAGTCTGCCCATGCTTAAATATTTCTGAATAGCATAGTATCTTCTTGTTACATTTTATATCAGTATTTCAATGATTACTCTGTCGTTATTTCTCTATAGTTACATTATTTACATTATCTTGGTTATTGATTGCCTTATTCTGATGTACCTTATGCATGAAGCAAATGAACTTTAGATAAACATTTTAAAACTTCCCGTTGTCCGTGGTCATTTCATCAGTATTTTGAATGTTATTGGTTGGGTTTGTATTTTGCTGCCTTTCCTTTTACAGCTAGCTCCCTGATTCATTGTGGTCATTAGGTACCCGCATCGGTGGATGGTAAGTCGGGTGCACTGAGAAATAATAGTAGGGAACACACACACACAAATTGGTAGAGCTCGTGAAGTCACCTGGTCAATGTATATGGTGATTTGAAAGTATATGGGCCCTGAAGCCGGAAACGGCGAAAATTATTGGTCGGGTGGCCTCGCGCGCTCTATCAGTTTTACTGGTAGCCAGAGGATGGTTAGGGACTAGTTGAGAGTAAGGCAGGGACTAGTTGGTCTAGTCAAGTCGGAAGCTGCTAGTACATTAATGCTGCTAGAAGAGCGGCTGTTCTAAGAGACCTGATCATTCTCTTGTGAATACGCTGTTTTGGAATTCATGAATTGCTGTATTGTTATTATTCTTGTTCTTATATTGTTATATGTATTAATCCATGCGCTCGTAAACCGTTTAGTTTTGTGTTGTCCGAACTCCCCGGGGAATTGAAAGGGCAAGTGGTGAATAGAATCCATTGTCCTGAGGTCACAGGCTCGAGGAAAGTTAGGTGCAGGTTAAGATAACCGGGAAGCACTAACTAGGGTTTTCTGAATACATGTGTGAATAAATGTCAGTAACGGGGTTCATTGGCAAAATTCCCATAGTGGCGTAACCTAGTAAGGGTCACATCGGAAGAGTAGCAGGTTCCTCGGAGCTTGGGTGAAAGCAAAGGGGTCCGCTGAGAAACCTTAGACTCAGATATATCCCGGAGAAGTGGATGAGTTTTGGGGAATAACAGGTTCACCGATGCTAAAGTGAAGGGTAGGCGGAAGAGATCTACTCGCAGTGTGTGAAAAGTAAATGGAAGTAGTTTACTTGCAGTAAAACAAAGCGTTCCTATCTAGACACTTGAGCACTGTGGCGAATGTGTATTTGTTGTAAAATAACCAAGCACTGAGCACTTTAAAAGAAAGAAAGTTTCCGTTACCTTGTGAAGGGAGGGAGTCAGTCGCGAAGCGCCTCTGACATCACTCTGTGCCGCGCTGGGATTGGTAGAAGCAGCGGGCGGGTAGCGGAGCTGAGATTGTAAAGGAGGGGTGAGCGCCAGAGCGTGGGAACTGTCTCACGAAGGGGCCGCGCACCCATTGGCGGAGATTATTCAGAGTTGCGCACCCATTGGTTGCACGGATTTCTGAAGCGCGTTCTGATTGGAGGTAGTTTGTAAACAAAGTTTAGCGTAGAAGTCGTATGTGGCACTCGCAGACTACAGGAACTCGACCTGATCCAAGGCACCTAGGGTTTGAAAGGGATCAGTGGAAGACTAATAGATACGATATTATGTACGGAACAAAGAGAAAAATGTCCCTTGTAAGTAAGGTGAAAAATTATTTTAAAACGGACAAACCGATTAAATCTAGAGAAGGTGTTCTTGTCCCACCACCCAATACTCCTGCCTCATTCATGATGTTTGACTGAGGGTACAATACCTGTGTGTGGTTGGAGAATTGGGTGAAGTACACAAAAGATGACGGAGTATTGGCTTTTCCGTTAGATGGTACTTTCAATGGTAGGATCTTATTTAATTTAAGAACTCGGATGAATGAACTGCATCCCAGACCGAGACTAACGCAGTATGAGGCATTAGAGGAATGGGAGATTGAGGCTTTTGAAAGAGAAAGACCCCGAATGGACAAGGGTTTGACCAAGTGGTACCCCAGGCTGAAACAGGAGTCCAGGGATAAAAGGATGAAACAGTGGAGGCAGAGCATGATTGTTGAGGGTCTGTTTCCCATGATGCCGGCATGTCATAACCCTGCAGCGGGTGAGAAAAGTACCGAAAAGTGTAAGCATTGGGGGGCCCCTGGGGAGTCAGATGATGAATTGATAGATGACATCTGTACCAGAAGTCCGCCACCTTATAATGAGGGAACCCGACCTTCCAGTGTAGGAGATGCTCCCCGACGCCACTTCCTCAAGGAAGAAGACAGATCCCTAGGACTGGGAGGGGGTGGTCAAGTATTGCCCTATTTTGAGAAACCCGAACCGGCGGAAACAAGGGATATATATCCCAAAGTGCCCGCAAGCCAGGAAGAAAAATATTCACGTACGAAAGTTTTCTTTCCCAGACCCTTGTATGAAAACGAAGAGAAACCATCGAATTCAGGACGGCCTTTTGTTCAACCTCCATATGAGGAAGAGCGTAGGTCCTTTAACACTGGAACTTTATTCCCGAAACCAAATTATGGTGGGGGACCAAGTGAAACGCATCCTACTGCCCCGAGCTTTACTCCTCCATTGACCCCACAGATATTACATGATACGACTTTAAGAAGGATACTAGTGGAAAAGGAGCAAGAGGCTCTAGCTAGACAAAGGACAGAAATAATTCAGAAAATCTCCCAGTTAAATACCAGTCCTGAGGCATTGACTATTCCAGTAACTATTGGACCAGTGGTTCCGTTATATGGAAATGGTCAGGGAAATCCGATTACTCCAGTCATGACCCCAGTCATGGCACCCCCGAGACAGGAACCGATAATCATAGACGATCAGTCCAGTGAGTGTGAGTCTGAAGTTGCGTTCTTGGACTTACCAAACAAACAGACCGGGAGGGGAATGCAGCAGAGGCATAACCCTTTTAATGCGAAAGAAATTAAATTAGAGTCAGCAACAGGTACTAGGAGTGTCTCTCTGGTAACTCCGGATGAAATTGAGAGTTGGAGTCGCGAATTAGAGAAACAGACTCCGCAAACGAAACCTTTAGACCTTTACAAGCTGAGGGTAGAAATAGAAGAATTAATGGCAGGAAATGTGGGGTTGGATCGATTAAATACCTACTCTGAAGAAGAATTGTCGTTTATGTGTAAAAGTTTTACAAGGAACACCAGAGTGCTCCACGAAAAACTGACAGACACCGCAGCTAGTATGGGGGTAGATATCTCAAAATCCAAGCCCTTGCAGAAACCGTACAGAGCAGACTTCTCAGACAAAGATATAGAGCACCTGAATGTGGCAGGGAAAAAGTTGCAGATTAAAGAATTATTGGGGGTACTGCAAAAATGGGGAGACGTGGAAAGATGGAGAAGCAGGTGGGCGAAAAAGAGGGAAGAGGCTCGCTCCCGACAAGTGACTCCTGAGTTTGCTTTAAGGGAGGTAGAAAAACCTGAGCAGTTATGCCCCATGCGCGAAGTACCTGGAGGGAAATATGTGCATGTCCCCTGGTCCAGACAGGATATTGTGTCCTTTACGAACGATTTTCCAAAATTACGAGAGAAACCAGTAGACTGGTACAGGCAGGTGGAAAGGTTCGTGAAGGTACAGAAGTGTCTGTGGAAAGACCTGGATGGGTTTTTCGACATTGTGGTTCCGGTAGATTCATGGACCCAGTGTAAAATAGCCATAGACTGGCCTAGTGAAGAGTACCCAAGAAATAAGGAAACAGGGGAGCCATCAAAGGATGTCATGCGAAAATATGAGCAGGTAATTCAGCATTTGAAAGAAAAGGTGCCCGCAAAGGAAACTGATTGGACAAAAATAGATAGAACAACACAGGAAAGGGACGAGACAGTGCACTCCTTCTATGAGAGGTTGTTGCAGGTATTCAAAACATACAGTGGTATTGATAACATCGATTTGAAAGACATGATGCACTTTATTTACAGGTTTGTAAATGGTTTAAGACCTGAAATTTGTCAGTGGATAAAAGATAATAAAATCTGTTGGCATACAAAAAAAATGGATGAGGTCCTGCGGTACGCTAAGTACTGCGAGGACGAGATGGCAGAAAAGAAAAAGGCCCTTAAGGAAAAGGTGATGTGGGCTCAAGTAAAGCTCGCAGAACAGCAGGAAAAACAGTTGAGTAACATGGTTAAAAATGCTGAGAACAAAAGTCCTGGGGGAGGGGGTGGAGGAAAGCCCCGGCCCAAATTTAGCAGGGAAGAGGCTATGAAGAAATTTCCCTGCCATCAGTGCGGCGAAATTGGACACTGGCGAAACGAGTGTCCCTATTTGGCCGATGATAACCCCAAAACACCTGATTTAACTCCACAGACGCAGAAAGAAAGACCAAGAAAAACGCAACCACAGGTAAAAACAGTTCAGGTGCCTCGGGCGCCAAAGCAGGTATACAGGGGAAAACAGGCAGAGGGTGAGGAGATAGAAGTTTGGGAAAGCGGTGAGAACAGAAATACAGCAACTTCGCAGTATCTGCTGAATGATACCTTCCTTTGTAATGATCAGTACTGACGGGGCCTGAGAGGGGAGGACGAGGAGTGCGTACTTGGCGCTTCCTTGCCGGTAGACCAGTCTGGACCATACATTGAAGGAAAGGTTGACGGAAATTATGTCACCTTTCTGTTGGACACTGGCGCTACCCGTTCTACTGTAAGAACAGTGGACGTTCCAAACCTACCCCTCTCAGGAGAAAATATCCAAGTAGTGGGTGTATCTAATCAATTGATTAGTACTCCTGTTACCGAACCAATGGAGATTTCAATTGGAAATTTTAAACAAATGCATAGGTTTGTCGTCTGTGACACCAGTCCAGTGAATCTACTGGGTCGTGATTTGCTGTGCAAAATGAACTGTACCATCTTTTGCACACCAAAGGGTGTTGAAATTCAGACCCCAGATGAAGATGGCATTTATAAACTATTGTTACTCAGACCTGACTCAGAAATTAAAAGATTGACCCTACAGGACTTGCCCCAAGAACTCCAGGAAGCAGTAAAGCCAGAGGTGTGGGATTTCACTGGAAAAGATGTGGGATTAATGAAAGATGTTGACCCCATACAGATAGCCATCAAGGACAATGCAGTATATCCTAACACTAAGCCCTACCGAATGAATGCTGAAGTGAAAGCCGGTGTCACTCTGGAAATACAAAAATTATTAGAAGGAAACATCATACAGGAAGTGATGAGTAGCCCATGCAACTCACCGATTATGGGTATCAAGAAGCCTAGTGGCAAGTATAGGGTAGTGCAAGACCTGAGAAAGGTAAACAAAATTGTAGTTCCTTGCTGCCCTATTGTCCCGAACCCAGCAGTGATATTGTACCAGATTCCTTGGGATGCTGAGTGGTTCACTGTGATTGATTTGTGTCATGCATTCTTTTCGATACCCCTGCACCCCGACAGCAAATTTCTTTTCTCATTTGCCTTCGAAGGTCACGTGTATTGCTGGAACCGGGTCCCTCAGGGGTATACAGAGAGCCCCTCTATCTTTAATCAGATCTTGAAGAAATGTCTAGAGACTTTGACCTTACCTGGGAACTCTGTCTTAGTGCAGTACATAGACGACCTTCTATTGGCGTCTAAAAGTCATAGGGACTGTGTAGTTGACACCATTGCCCTACTAAATCATCTGTGTGAGAAAGGGCATAAAGTGGCCCCTGACAAACTACAGTTCTGTGCCAAATCAGTGAAATATCTAGGACACCAGATAGAAAAGGGTGTCAGAAAAGTCACATCAGAAAGAGTGAGAATAATTCAAAAGATGCAGCTGCCCCGTACTCAAAAAGAAATCAGAATGTTCCTGGGTGTACTAGGGTACTGCAGGCAATGGATTCTGGGATTTGCAGTCTTAGCCAGGCCTTTGATAAAAATGACCACGAGAGGAATGCCAGACATTGTAGAATGGGACGATGAAAGCCTAATGGCCTTCACAAGACTGAAAAACTGTTTGTGTACAGCCCCTGCGTTGGGAATGCCAGATTATTCCAAAGAGTTTGCCCTATTCTGTGACACTCGCGATAATTGCGCATTGTCAGTCCTGACTCAAGAACATGGCACGACCAGAAGGCCTGTGGCCTATTTCTCTGCCACCTTGGACCCAGTAGCTGCTGGGTTACCAGGCTGTCTGAAAGCAGTAGCTGCTACCTGCGCAAGTTTAGAACAAAGTGAGTCCATTGTCATGGGACATCCTGTGACTGTGTATGTTTCACATGGAGTGGTAATTCTATTGACCAGAACTAAAACACAGTATCTCACCCCTAGTCGGCTGACTAAATACGAGAGGATCCTTGTGGGTGCAGCAAATGTAAGCATTGTTAGGTGCGGTATTCTGAACCCTGCCACTTTACTCCCCGACCCCCTGGAAATGGAAGGTGGGGATGATGATGAACATGACTGCATTGATCTGACAGAGTTCAGCACCAAACCACGCCCAGACATAAAAGAAACACCATTGCCTGAGCATGATAAAGAACTGTTTGTAGATGGTTCCTGTCTAAGACATGAACTAGGAGGCCTGAGTGCTGCTTATGCAGTAGTCTCTTTAACAAAAATTGAAGAAGCAGGTTACCTATATAACATCAAGTCTGCACAAGTAGCCGAATTGATTGCTATGATAAAAGCTTGCAAAATTGGGAAGAACCTACGCATAACAGTGTATACTGACAGCCAGTACTGTTATGGAGTTGTGCATGACTTTGGCCAATTGTGGCTACAGAGGGAATTCCTGACTTCCTCAGGTACTCCCATTCGAAATGGAAAAGTTGTTCATGACCTTTTAGAGGCCATCCAGTTACCCAAGGAACTGGCAGTGGTAAAATGCGTTGCTCATAAGAAGAGCATGGACAAAGTATCACTGGGAAACGATTATGCTGATCGAGTGGCCCAATGGTGCGCCAGAGATCACTATATCGTTAATCCTAAACGAGGGGGGATCGGAGCCAGCTGCCAACTTCAAGTGTTTGAGGAAGTGCCTACTTGGGATGAAGTGAGAGAGTGGCAGGAGTCGGCCCCTTGGCAAGAAAGAGAGAAATGGAAGGAGGATTGGTGCAGACCGAGACGTGTGGATGGTGTCATTTTGGGCCCAACTGGTATGCCTGTGTTACCCCGACACTTGCTTGGCACAATGGCAAGATTAATACACGAAGGATCACACATTGGTAGGGATGCCATGATTCTGGTATTTCAACAGACTTGGTACAGTAAGAAGTTCAGGAAAGTAGCAGAGTCCCTCTGCCAGAGGTGCCTGTCATGTCAACAGATGAACCCAGGCAAGAGGACAATGGTTGAACTGAGCAAAATTGGGAGATCAGGGGGTCCCTTTGTAAGGATACAGATTGATTTCATCACCATGCCCCGTTGTGAAGGGAAGCGATATGTCCTTGTCATTGTTTGCGTATTTTCAAAATGGGTAGAAGCTTACCCTACTCCCCAAAGTGACGCACTGACAGTAGCGAAGTGTTTACTAAAAGAACTGATACCTAGATTCGGGGTGCCATTCATTATTGAATCAGATAAGGGTGGACATTTTCAGAATGAAATACTGGCTGAACTCTGTAAGGCCTTTGGAATAAGACAGAAACTTCACTGTGCATATCATCCAGAGGCTTCTGGAGTAGTGGAACAAGTAAATGGAACTATCAAAAACAGACTAGCAAAGTTGACCGATGCAACTGGCATGACCTGGGTGAAGGCCCTGCCCCTGGTCCTGATGGGACTGAGAAGTGTTCCTGACCGCAAGACAGGCCTAAGTCCCCATGAAATCATTATGGGAAGAGTGATGAGACAAGCATGGGTGCCAGGAAGCAAACTGTTGAGTATTACTGATGATTTAGTGCTTGAATACTGCAGAAGATTGGGTGACCAAGTGCGTTCTATCTCTCGCCAGATTGGAGACGACGGCATCCTCAATCCAACGACTCCTCTCCACAACTTGGTTCCAGGAGACTGGGTCAAAATAAAGAAGCACACTCGATCAAGCTGTCTGGCACCAAGGTGGGGAAAGAAACGCCAAGTAATCCTGGTAACAACCACTGCAGTGAAGGTCGCAGGTATTCCCCAGTGGATCCACGCTGGCCACACCCAGAAGGTATTACCAGACAAAGAACTTGAAGAAGAAGGGCATCCAGCAGAGGACTCTGCAGGAGCCAGACCAGAAGCAGCTGACAACGAACAGCCCAGCACCAGTCAGGCTGCAGGAACAGCAGACGTTGGCCCAGGAGTAGTTGACTACGAACTGCCGAGAATCCAGCCTGCTGAAGAGGTCCAGGAAGCTGAGCCAGGAGTAGCTGATGACGAGCTGCCAAGCATATGGCCAGAAGAATGGATACCGATGATTGATCTGACCGAAGATCCCATCCGAACAAGAGAGCGACTTTGTGAAGGTAGAGAGTGGACTAGTCAGGAAAAGCAAGGCACAGGCGAAGAACCTCAGCCGCTTGAGATTCACATCAAAACTGAGGAAGGAGAAGGTCAGACAGGGACAGAACAGGTGTTCGATACACCACCGCTAACTCCTGATGTGGATAAGGGACAGCTTAGACATAGAGTGATAGTTCGAGCAGAAGAAAATCAAGAGATCGAAGTGCTTGAACAGGATCAGATAGGGTTAGAAGAACGGGTTCAGGAAACAGAAACAGAAACAGAAACAGAGACAATCGAAAGCCAAAAACAAAATATTCCTGAACAAGGCCAGATTAGTAACCAGGCATAAGAATTTGATGCTAGCCCTGGAACTAGCAAGATAGGGGAAGAAGAAGAAGAAAGTGAAGCAGAATTGCAACAAGCGAAAGAGAACAAGAGGATAAGAGAAGAAGGTGAAGTTCAAGTGCCAACTAAGAGACTTAAGAAAAGAAACAACCTTGAGCCTAGGTTCGTAAAGAAATTAAGGCTAAGGATAAAGACAGTGGAAGAAAAACGTGCAGAAGCAAGGAAAAGTGCGCGGATAGCAGAGCAAGAAGAAAACTCTTCCAAAAGAAGGAGTGAACGAATAAAAAGACAAAACAAAAAGTACAAGTCTCCTGAATGGACACTCGTTTTGGAAGAACTTGAAGATCTTGATATAACTGACGTAAGCGACGGAGAGCCCGTCCCTGAGTACTCTGCTGAAGAAGAAGACGAACCACCGTGAATTTGCACAAAGTAAGCTAGTTGTGTAAAGACACAAAGAGGGGTCAAGAAACTTCTTCTGAGCCGAAATGTCTGATTCAACTGTGAATGGTAGACCTAGTTGCAGTCGTTGCAAGACGTGCTGCAAGGCGTGTATATGTAGTATAGTAGTACTGATAGTTATCTGGATAGGACTAACAATTTTTATACCCTTTACTGTAAGTAAAGATACTAACATTGTCCCTACTGAAATTGTAAATACTGACAGTGAGGAGTTGACAACACAGAGTGTAGCGAGACATGAGAGAGCACTGAGACAAACAAAGCAAAACTTAGAAGCATCAGATGAGGGAGGACTACATTATCATGGAATTAAGAACAGGACACACTTAAATGTTTTTGCGAACTTGTTAATACACTATGTAGAGACTATGGAAATTGAAGATTGCTATGTCTGCATGAAGCTACCTACCTCTGTGGCTGGAGGCGTGACATACCATCACTTGCCATTGACATATGGAATCTCCTGTAGCATTTTAGCTAGTTTATTTTACAAAAGAGGACCGTTACAGTACTATTACTCTAATAATGACGTGATCTTTTCTGAACTTCCTATACGTGGGAACTTGAATCCTGTACATACCAAAAGCGACACCATAAGATATATGGGAGACTACTTCTTGACTATAGGTAACATTGACATAGCTGATGCACACAGAGATAACTTGACTTGTTCTTTGCGTGAACAGGAAAAGATGTTCCTGAACATGGCAGAGAAAAGAAGAATTAAAATACAAAAGAAGGCTAATGACGAAAGTCAGAAAAAGCCAAAGTGGGCAGAGAACATGGAAGGCACCTCAAATGGTGGGGCGGGACCTGCTCTGTTGCTGGATTTTGAAAAGAAAGGCAAGCTATGTCTTCACCGCGAGAAGACTAGCTACTATAATAATGTTTTCATTGGTTCCAGTGAATGCGAACATAATTACAAAGTAATTGGAGGTTGGGGTTTCAAAAATGGGTCAGAGCCTGTGTTTCCTGGAATTTATTATATTTGTGGGGACAAGGCTTATTTCAAATTGCCGGATCACTGGTATGGAAGCTGCTATTTTGGCATTGTCTTCCCGAAAATATACCATGTGAATGAAAAAGCTGGAAGCAATGAAAATACTAATGGCTTAGTGCGTAGTAAAAGAGAAAGTATAGGTGAAATTATGGGTAGTATTTTCAGTGCACTGATACCTGGAGTGGGAGTGGTTCTGAACACTCACAGAATTTGCAAATTGTCTACTATAGTGGATGTCTTGTCTACTGAGACAGCTCATGGATTTCTGCTGGTCAATACCGAAATGGTTGCGATCAGATCAATGGTTTTGCAGAATCGACTTGCTCTTGACACCTTATTAGCGAAAGAGGGCGGAGTCTGCCGGATGTTGAAGGCGCAACATTGTTGCACTTATATTCCGGATAAAAGTGTACAGATCAAAAGATATGTGAAAAACATTACTAATTTGACAAAGGAACTCAAACCACTCGAGGTTGATAGTGCCTGGAAGAGACTGGTAGATGGTCTGTCAAATGTAGGTCATTGGCTTGCTAGCGTAGGTAAAAGCTTATTGTTCAAGATACTGATGCCAATTGGTATTATAGGTCTTATCATATTTCTCATTTTTATCTGTTGTAAATGCCGCAAGCGCACCAAGAAGCACGAGGTAAATGCAAGAGGGTTGAAACGGAGTGTGGATGAGATTGAATTGGAGGAAGTGAATGATCAGATATACAAAAAGGTGAAGACTTCTCACCCTACTAGAACTGAGAGAGAAAAGTTAGAACGATTGCTGGAAGAGATAGAGCTATATAAAGTGTGAAAGAAAGTTGGCATCTGGTTCCATTTTTTGTGATGATAGTAAATATCATCAAAGAGGGGATTGATGAAGCAAAGCTTCGCATATTTTGCGGCTTGCCGAAGTCAAGAACCTCGTTTATGTGTAATAAGGTAACAAATGTATGTTCTACTAACGTTTATTTTTGTTTGGGCAAAATTTACGAAGCTTGCCTATGTGTATTTCTAATGCATTTAATCCGTGTCCTTTAATATGGCCGCCGCTTGTATTTTAGTTACTGCGCATGCGTCAGCCACACTCACGTGTCCTGACGCGTCTGCAGAAGTGGAGGGAAATTTATGCGCATGCGTAATGCATAGCTGTGCCCATCATGTGGTACTGCTCGTGCCACTGCTCTTGTGCCTATATCCATGTAGCTAACATTTAAACTGCATAAGTATATTTTATGATGATAAGTAGAAAGTACAAACCCTGTGATGTGTTTTCATGATGACATTATTATGTATTAATTTGTTTTCGCTTACTTTTCATGTACCGCGGGGAATGGGGGTCTGAGAGAGAGGAGAGCCATATTGGAGGTCCCTTCTGCGCCTGCGCAACTCTCTGTGGCACAGTAGACCTTGACTGATGGAACATAGCCAGTTGGCAGCGAAGTGCGAGATGCTCCTGAGAAAGTCACCTCTGCCCTGCGAGAACAGCGAATGTGGCTCCTTATATGTTACAATGTAATATTGTGCTACTGCTTGCCGTGTAGCTTCTCATGGGAACCCCAATCTTTCTAGGCGGTGCCCAAACATGCAAATACAGGCTTGAAATATTGCATTGTGATTGGTGTGTTACCCAAATCCTACCTTAGGACCAATCGAAATTGAGGGATTCTGACACTTTGCAACATTGGGGGGTGGTACACTGTCCCCAAACTGTATATCTACCCTGGGTTCACCTAGGGAACCGTCCGACTTGTCTGGTTTAGCTGACCTGTCACTGACCCATCGTACTCAATAGGTGACTGAAGATACAGAGCGCTGCGGAGCACTCTGTCCGAAATTGACCATAGACTAAGGTTCTACTGAACCTTAAAAGTGCTGGCGAAGCACTTTGCTGGGAGTTCGCTGACCCAATCGGGGTCTTGATCGATAGCTGCAGAGCGGGTGGAGCGCAGGCGTTGCTTCCAAACTGTGGGTTCCGGTCCTGTCCTGAGCGGTCCTGTCTGAGGGTTTGCTGTCCTGTCCTGAGGTCCTGTCCTGATTCCTAATCCGAGGGTATCCTGTCCTGTCCGGGGTGTCCATTCTGCACCTGCTGTCCTTTGAGGGGTATCCTTCCTTGAGGGTTTCCTGTCCTTAACTGACCCGTGGCCAGGGTTTGGTTTCCACACCATTCTAGGTAAATATTGCTCTGAACCTCTTAAAATCTTGCACCTTCTGAATTCCTAACTTTTGCTTCAATAAAGTTTACCATTGCATATGTTATTTTTCCATGTCTTTCCGCAACTATTGAAAGTCATTTGCATTTTTCCATAAGTTTGTTCCTATGTCTTCTCACTTGTTAGAAATTATATTTTGCATTGCAGTTTGTCATTTTCTGATATGGTCTAGAACCTCATTGCCTAGACTGTTTAAAGGCCCGTTCACCTTAAGTGAAGCGTGTTACTCTTTATAGGCCCTCCTGTAGTTATACATACATAGTCTGCCCATGCTTAAATATTTCTGAATAGCATAGTATCTTCTCGTTACATTTTATATCAGTATTTCAATGATTACTCTGTCGTTATTTCTCTATAGTTACATTATTTACATTATCTTGGTTATTGATTGCCTTATTCTGATGTACCTTATGCATGAAGCAAATGAACTTTAGATAAACATTTTAAAACTTCCCGTTGTCCGTGGTCATTTCATCAGTATTTTGAATGTTATTGGTTGGGTTTGTATTTTGCTGCCTTTCCTTTTACAGCTAGCTCCCTGATTCATTGTGGTCATTAGGTACCCGCATCGGTGGATGGTAAGTCGGGTGCACTGAGAAATAATAGTAGGGAACACACACACACAAATTGGTAGAGCTCGTGAAGTCACCTGGTCAATGTATATGGTGATTTGAAAGTATATGGGCCCTGAAGCCGGAAACGGCGAAAATTATTGGTCGGGTGGCCTCGCGCGCTCTATCATCTTAACTAGCAACCCGCCCGACGTTGTCCGGGGAAGAAAAGTAATGTGTTAAATGTTAGTAAGTGTGACATAATAATTATTGCAATATTTCACGGTACACAACGTTTTTGGTGATTGATGGCTGCCAAAGTGTGAAACTCTGTTTGACTTTGCGCCGCAATTTCAGTGAGTGGCACAGTGAGAACATCTTTGTCCCGATGTCGTAATTAATGGCCGCAGTTAGTAAAATAAATTTTGTGAGTGTTATTAGACAAATGGTGGTAATGACACTGCGAGTGACTTCGTAGCGTCAGAAGTCTGTGTCTTGTTTCCCTCGGCTAGCCCCCTATTTCGAACGTGCGTGCTTCACAAATAGCTAAAGGTTTTGAAGAGTTCTGTCCGCAAATAGCGTGAGTGTTCTTTGTAATGTTGCGTGATTGGTCGGTTGTGCAAGCCGCGCCTCTTTGTTAAACCTTGACCCCACTGACAACGAATGCGTAGCGAAGTGGGCTGTGACGTAGTTGATTGCAAGCCGCGCCCCTTTAGCAGTGCAACTTTGTTTTTGAGAATGGGTAACTTTCAAATGATTATAATGCAAATCAAGTATTGTTAGTTTAGCCCGTAAATGTCCTAAAATGTTTGTGTTCAGTGAATACTTTTCTTCATAATGCCGCGCCTTTTGTACTTGTGCCAGCCCCCTATGACAACATGCGTGTGTGCCCAATGCTGAGGTGCGTCCCTTATTTTATGAATGGGCCGATGTATTTTTTAGAAAGCTGCGCCCCTATATGCGCGCCCCTTTCTTGAAATCTGGCCCTTGTGCATACGTTAGCCGCGCCCCTTTGTTTCTGGCAGTTGCGGCCCCTGTTGTAAGGCTTATTTTGAGAAAGCCGTGAATGTACCGCCGAGTCTTGTAGCAAGTGCATGCTCATGTAATGAAAATGTTGCCGCACACATGTTTACTTTTACCGCCGACGCTACTCACTAACAGCAGAACAACGCAGTTTATGTCATCACCGGCCTCGCTTACTTAGAGAAATGGGTGAATGTAGCGCCGAGTGTATTTTCAATCTTTTCTGTCTGCCTGAAGTCGCTTTTTTCTGTCTGCCTGAATTTGCAGCCCATGTCACAGAGTGAAGTTTGTGTTTTTTCTGCCATGTCCCTCTGACAATGTTTCCGCCCACATGTTTCCTTTGACACGCCCATGGTACTCCCTACTCCCTAACAGCAGAACAACGGAACTACTTTACCCCTAATGTTGTTTTTCCTTTGTTATGTATATGTTGCCCAGATGTATAGCCTATGTCCATCTGCTTTCACTCACCTTTCCAATGGTGTATTGGGTGTTATGATTGGTGCTGTATTTCCGGAGTTTACCCGCCTCAAAGGTTCCCAGTTCTCTCTTTATAATAGTAGTATAGATTATTCATTATCAGTGTAATGAAAATAAAGAGAGTGGAGTCCCGGCTGCCCCTGTGTTCCTGGCACTGAATTTGTCACTTCTGTGGCCAGGGGTCGCTAAGGGAGTGCTAGGGGTAGCAAAGGGCAAGCCAGGAGTCACAACAGAGACCCCATAGCAACCCATAAATGACGTCCATACTGATACTCCAAACTGGAGGAGCCTATTTACCGGACCAGGGGCTGCCTGCGTAACCACACCTGCTTCTGGTGGGTGAGGGGGCAATCTTTGTATTGATTTATTCAAATATAGGATCCGTTTGTGGGATCGGGAAGGGGTACTGCTCTTTGTATATTTGGCATTACAAAATAACAACATTTTGGTTATTAAAAAAAAAGTTCCCAAACACTCTGATTTTCTCTTGGAGCTCAGGAGGAGTTTCTTCAACATGGGAAAGTATACAAAATACACAAGTCCACACAGCTAGTGCACATTTACACAACACTTAGTCTTACAGAGAACCCGTAAGATTAAGTTCAGACCAAGAGTATTGTGCCTCTATGCCTACAATGTGTGTAGATTTCCATGTGTGGTTCTGAATATTTCAGTTAGTGCCCAGACAGTCTTAGAAAACTTCACCACAAATCGTAGAAGGAACTCTTCATGTAGTAGACTTCTGCCTTCTAAGCTGCTCCTTGTGAACCAGGTGTATAAGTCTGACTTATGGAGACTCCTCAGTACTCAATGAACCTTCTGTTAAAAGGGATATTGGGAGATTTAGAGAGACACCAAAGTACCACTGATTGTGCGAGGAATTCAGTCTATGATGGTATCGAAGCAGGTCCTATAATCGAAGGCGCCCTAGCAAGGGTCTAAAGCAATGAGAGGAGTTTTTACACAGGACCTTTTCTGGCAAAAAGCTTGCTCACTCTCTCACTGCTGCTTTAAATGATTCAGAACAGTTGCTATAACATTTTAACAAATATGTAGTCTTACCTTCATTACTTTCAAACCACTTACATCTGCCCGTCTTTGAGTTGGCTCACACTTAGATAGTGACAGTAAGAGCTGACACCAGGCCGTCTTTGACACAAGAAAAATCTGTTTATGGCCTTTGTGGCCAAAGGCTCTGTTGTGTGTCGGTGATCACCACTAGAAACGTCATGTATAATTCAAATCACATAGGACAAGTAACTACTTACTTTTAAGCGACATGTGTGCATATAATAAGCCTCTCGTGATAAGAATGAATTAAGTCATTCACACTATTTTAGTACACATGATTGGGTTTATGTTTAGAACTTTGCCCACTTTCCATTAGATTGCTACATAAAAAGAGTCCCTCACATTGTCCAGATAATGACCTCTGTCCAGTTTGCCACAGGGTTGAAACGTGTACACTAACTTCTAAACTTGGACTGTTCTTTTACCATTTATCAGACAATAACACCGCACCTGTATTTAAGCACAGTTAGATATAGGTTCATTTCAGTGTGACAGACAGCCATTTTATATTTGTATTGAATTGTGCTTTTACACCATTCACCGCCCTAAGCACAATGAAATTACTTTGAACTTGGTTTATCAGCGTTGACTTGGTAATTAATTGAATATATGATTGAATCAATGGCAATACACCCACAATCAAATGCATTGCTGTATTTAAATTTGAATGTATTATATACTGTCTGCAAATATCAGGTGGACATCAAAACATTCTATGACATCAAGTCATTCCATGATTATTAAATTACCTTTCAGATCTGGTTAGGGGTTCTTCTTGAAGGAACTTGTGTTTCTATTCTTGCAACACCAAGAGTGTCAAATGTGGAGGTAAATTATGTCTTCATAAAAAGTGCACTCTCAACAAGAATTAAGCTATCACTGTGGTTCTCTGCCTAGTTACAGGAATGTCACCTTGAAGCTGATAGTAGAAATTGTGGATAGTTCGGCACACACCAGGCCACTTACTGTTAGGGCAATGAGAAGAGGGGGAGTAGAGGTGCCCTAATCCCCCCAGGCCTTGCATGTTATCAGGACCCTGCACTAGTGCTGCAAAAAGTATGTATAGATTATGATAATGAATCAAGCCTGCCCTGTTTAGTAATGATGAGGCATGAAGTGTATCAAGATGTGTCAGTCCAAGAACTCTGCCCCCACTGCTTCACTCCCTAAAAGACCTTTTGGAGCCCCCTGCGCCTTATCGTATGGCAGAGGCCAAATTGCTATGAAGGGAATTTCTCTGAAAGTTCGTTGAAGAATTTCCATTGCCTGTATTTTTCTAGTTATGCTTGAGCTGAGGTGCATTGAAGGCATTGCTTAGGGGGATTTATATGGAAATTCTACATAGCGTTCAAATGTCCATGCTTAGACTGGATCTCCTTTCCAGCATTTTTTATTTACATGCCTTGTGTAGGAAGGTGGCTACCTGACTATGGTTACCCCAGATTTTTTGCCTGTGTTTAGCTGGTTTTTTGACTTAGTTGACCTGGTTCCCTGCTAATCAGGGCCCCAGGCCATCTGCTCTCTCTGTAACATGGATTCCATGTACCCTAGGTACATACCACAATTGGAAATGGACTCCTTGTCAGCCCCTGTATAATGCACTATAGGTGCACGGGGCATAGGGGCCACCAAGGCCTACCAGGGGCTGCAGCATATCTTTTGCCACCCCTGGCTGGTTCTTAAATTGACACAACTGGCTGATCACTCAGCTGGGGCAAGGTGGTGTACACACCCCTTGCTTAGATATAGTATACCTATGTCTAAATCTATATCTGGACACATGTAAACCTGTGAGCCACTCCTATAGACAGGCCTCACCAATCCTGGAGGCTGGGTGCATGGTTTTTATGTGAGATGGAGCTCTAGCATGAGCTGAGCCTGTCTGCAGCCGTCGGGAACAAATCCCTAAGCTGTTTCAGGATAATGCCATACCATATACTATTAAGTGCCTTATAATCCTCGCGGTTATTTAGCAACTTTGGTTTGGCTTTATCAAAACATGTCGTGTAAGGTGTCATACGCTTTGGAATACCATCCCCTCGCCAGTTCTGGCGACGGGGATGGCATTCCACCCCTCTAGAGGGGTAAGACATGTTACTTCACTTTAATGCGGTTGATTTCTCCAAAGGCCTTAAGATCCACAAAATGGATGCCTCTGCCACAGACAAATGTCTGAACCCCTGGAGCTGACCGAAACTCAGTCAAGGGGGTCCTGGACAAAGGGTTTCCTGTCACAGGAGGGTGTCACCGCCCTCCAGACAGGAGATAGTGTATTGTAGCAGGGAGGTTTGAAAGAAACCAGACACTGCCTGGGGCGCACAAGGCTGCCCCTTGCATAATCCGGCCAAACCGGTTCTGGGGCACTCCAGCCCTCGTGCCAGGGCGGCCTGGATCAAAGGAAGGGGGTGTATCCACCCACTTCCTGGGTCCCACCCATAGGAGGGGACCTAGCAGGTAATCACGCCCACCAGATTCGAATAAGAGTGGGAGCAGTGCCAATGCACATCAGATTTCCTGGAAGAAACATTAGAAACGAAACTCTGGACCCTTCACCCTCCATCTCAACGTGGAAGCCCGAAGAATCTCCCTGGTGGTCAAGGAGTGACCACCCTGCAGCAGCAGGCACCATCCAGCCCTCGACGTCTACTTAGTTGCAGTTCCCGCCGGAACTCGAGCGACTGAGATCGACGAGATCAAGCCTGCCCAGCTTCTAACAGCCCGATCCACAGTCCCTGCAAAGCTGAGACCCGTGGAGGCGACCGGAAGCGTGGGGCACGCCATCTTGAAGTGACCACAAGACGCTGACCGTGCAGCCCACGAGTGACCCTCGAAGCTGTACACCGGGGTTTGAGAAGCCCCCACCCTGAGATACTCCTGAGCCGAAGTTCAGCCCTCCACACTCGACGAGTGCTGCGTGGGGCCCTTTGGCACGATTTGGCTCAACGCGTTGGCCCGGTCACTTGCCAGCTGGCTTGTGGTCCCTGTGCCGACGAACTACCTAAGAAGACTCGTGAATCTGATTGCTCCAGATCCACACCAGCTCCCCTGAAAAGGAGCCCCGACTCTGACCTTCCTGGTCCGAGTGAGAAGCAATCTTCCGATCCTGCGTGGATTGCTCTTACCAAGGCTTGTTTGCTCCAAACTTGAAGCCGACTGCACCGACGGTGAGAGCCTGCGTGGGACAGATCGTGACCTGCTCCTGGACGTCGCAGATGCCCCAGAGCCCACGTGACAGCGGAGAGAAGCTCCTCGACGACCACCTGATTGCGCCCGACATTGCCTGGTTCCGTCCTGGTTCCACCCTGGTCACTGCTGAGTGACCCAGACTCTGTCCCCTCTGCTTTCAGGTACTCTACAACTTGAGTCCACCCTTGGACTCCACCGGACACTTCGTCTTCACCCTGCCTGCAGCCCTTTCAGCTCCAAGCACCAAGAGCCTGCGTGTCAAAACCCGACGCCACTTCGACCCTGTGCACCCACTTCCTGTGGGTGAGGTAACTTTGCTCCGCCGGTGTTCCCACACTGGTGCACACCTCTAGGGTCTGTGTGTTAAGTTTTGTTCCTCTAGGTTCAGCGGAAGTGTCCTTAAACTTTAACTCTTTGACTTTTACGCACCATTGGTTAACATTGGTGCATGCGTGCGCTTTCCGCACATCTCCCGAATCCCGAGGGCCATTCCCGACTTCAGCATTGCTTGTCCTGACTGCTCCCAGCGATTCCCTAGGCCCTAGGCCTAACCACTGCTCGAGTGGCCTTTCTTATACCACTTGTTTAGTATATGGTTTGAGTGGCCACCCGCCCTCATCCATAATTGTGCAACTTGTATGTTTAAACAGTGCTTTTTGATTTAACGCTTGTGCCCCTTTATTCATAAAGAATACTGGGGATTGTTTTTAGTAATAAACACATATATTTTTATAATATATACTTGTGTGGTGTCCTTTCATTTGGTATTACAGGATTGTATGTGGTAAAACAGCTCGCTTAACACGACCTCTTAAGTTAAGCCTTTAGGCTGCTTAGTCCATGCTACCCCTAGGATAGCTTGTCTAATAAGGTTGACTTACAACCAGACACCATAAGGGGATTGTTTGGTCAGGTAGTAGGTGGTTCCAGAATTGGAAACATCCCCTACCAGGCCAACTTCTCACATTGGTGGCAGCGGTGGGATTTGAGCTTGCTGTTGTTTTACCATTGCAATCTTTATATCAAATTGAAAGATCACATCAAGTACCTCTAGGTACATATAAAATCAAAAGCTTAGCATATTAAGTTCTACTGAACTTAGTAGTTGTAGGTTGAAGGGAGTAGCACACCCCTGACTACAACTCACTAGCAAGGTCCAGTAGGAAAACACTTAGTGTAGGTAAGTGCACCACTTACACCTCACTAGTAACCATGTCTGACACAGGAAAAGCCTCAGGGTCTACTCCTGTGACAGTTGACCTTACCCAGGCAACTTTTGGATATGACAAATTAACCCGCAGAGACTTGATTGCCTTGTGCAAAGCAAGAGGGTTAAAAAGGGGCAGAAGCCCCACCTGCCTAATCCTGGTAGAAATCCTAGAACAGGATGACTTAGAGAAGGCAAAAGCAGCTTCCCTAGACACAGGAACTGGAGGGAACCCCCCTGCAGTTGATCCCCCTGAAGAGGAGGATGATGATGACTTGGATGAGGACTCAGATGTTGAGGACTTAGAAGTACAGGATCAGGGTAGCCAGGTTCCAGTTGGTAGGCTTAGCCAGGCCAACTTGGACCTACTGGGGAATGGAGAGGGCCAGCACCTCCCCAGGACCCAACATGTTATTCTCCCAGGCAACAGAAGAGTGAGATCTCCCTCAGTGGACTCTCATATTTCTAGTGCCTCCAGAGAATCACAGAGAAGCATGGGTGCTTCTCAAAAGCTAGAACATAGGGCCAGAATGAGGGCTGTCAAACTCCAGATAGAGAGGGAGGAGGTAGCCTTGGCTCAAGCTAGACTTGCCTTGGCAAGAGAGCAAAAATTGTGTGGCTTAGGTGCCACTGGTGGCAGCAATATTCCTAAAGAGAAACCCAGGTCCTATGATAGTAGAAACCTGACAAAGATTGTGCCCCCCTACAAGGAAGGGGATGACATCCACAAGTGGATGACTGCTCTTGAGAGAGCCTGCATGGTACAGCAGGTTCCTGAGGAACAGTGGGCAGCAATCTTATGGTACTCCTTTTCAGAGAAAGGGAGAGATAAGCTCCTCACTGTCAGACATGAGGATGCAAACAATTACAAAGTCCTGAAGAGTGTTCTGATAGATGGGTTTGGCTTAACCACTGAACAGTACAGGTTGAAGTTCAGAGACACCCAGAAGACACAGACTCAGGACTGGACTGATTTTGTTGATTGTGCAACTAAGGCTCTGGAGGGTTGGCTACATGGCAGCAAAGTACATGACTTTACAGGATTGTATAATTTGATTATGAGGGAGCAGATCCTAAGTAATTGTCAGAACCAGCTCTTACACCAGCACCTGGTGGACTCTGATCTGACCTCTCCCCAAGAATTGGGAAAGAAGGCAGACAAATGGGTCAGAACCAGGATTAGGCCTAAGAATCAGGACAGTAACCAGAAGAAGGAGTCTACCAAGCCTCAAGATAAGGGTGGGGATAAAAATAAAGAAAAGACTTCCCCAGGGCCCCAAAACTCCAAGAATGGGGGTGGGTCCCAAGACACTTCTTCAACTGAGAAAAAGCCTTATTGTTATGCCTGTAAACAGGTTGGGCATTACAAAACAGACAACTGTTGTCCCAAGAATAACAATAAAGAAAATATACCTCCAAAGCCAGCTTCCACACCTCCTGTTACTGTCAGCAGTAATCCCCCAGGAAGTGGAAGCACACCCAGGAATCTGGGTGGGTTTACTGTTGGAGCTCAGGTGGACCCTGGCCTATCCAGGTCCCCATCACCCAATGATCTTGTTTATGAGACTGGCATGGGGTTTGCCAATTTCTCTGCTTGCCCAAATACTTTGAGCAAGTATAGACAAGAGCCCATCATCAATGGTTTGAAAGTTGAAGCTTTTAGAGACACAGGGGCTAGCATCACCATGGTGGCTGATGGCATAGTCCCCTCTAAGCAACTTTTACCTGGTGCCACATACCAGGTTACAAACATTGATGGAATCCAAACAAATCATCCCATGGCAGTAGTAAGTCTCAGCTGGGGAGGTGTCATTGGCCCAAAGAGAGTGGCAGTGTCACCAAACTTGCCTGTAGACTGCCTACTTGGTAATGATTTGGAGATCTCAGCCTGGGCTGAGGTTGAACAGGAAACCCATTCTAGAATGGTAAATTCCAATGGAAAGGTTAGTGGGGCTGTAATGGCTACAGCCCCAATGCAAGATGTCCTTCCTGAAAAGGTTGGTAGGGCTGAGAAACTCTCTGCCCCATCTTTAGCAAAAGCTCTTCCTGAACAGAATAGCAAAGCTGTTATGGTAGCAGCAGAAACCCAAACTGAGTCTCCTCCTGAAAAGGTTGGTGGGGCTGTGATGGCCACAGCCCAAACTCAAACTGATATGTGTGTTGTGAAGCCTGAAATGATGGATAACTCCACACAAACTGAGAGCATGGAGGAGGAAGAGAAATCTCCCCCTCACCAGACTTTAGGACAGGATCAGCCTCCTCAGGGAACTGATCTTACCCCTGATGAAGGAACTGCCCCAGAGGTTGTTAGGCCTGGCCTGACAGAGCCTCTGATGGCGGTGGACCCTTCTCAGGTGGGACCCAGTCTGGAGCAGGTAACCTGCCCCTCTCTCCCTTGCCTTAGCCAGCCCAGGGCTGCAAAAGACAAGAAGGACAGTGAGACCCAGAGGGACCCCTGTCAAATAAAGCACCCCCATCAACAGATTAGGTGCACCAAAACTAGTAGCCCTAGTGAGGTGAAAACTTTAAAAACTCCTGAAGGAGCCCCCTTAAAAACAGTTAGGGACCTCCCACAGATGGATTCTGTTGGGCACAGCCAAACCTGGGACCCAAAGGGCCCAAACCTGAACTGTCCCTCCAGCAA
Source organism: Lissotriton helveticus (assembly GCF_964261635.1). NCBI lineage: Eukaryota > Metazoa > Chordata > Amphibia > Caudata > Salamandridae > Lissotriton > Lissotriton helveticus. Next base: position 190,703,463 of record NC_136069.1, read on the forward strand.
GCCAAACAGAGGGACCCAGCCTCCAGCTTTAGGTAGCCAGAGGTTGACCCTGAGAGCACAGTGCAACTCAGTTAAAGAAAGAAAGGCACACATGGTGGAAGATAATTGGAGGAAGCCAAGCCCTAACTTAGTAGAGCCTCACTTCAATACTCCATATCCAAACCAGCCTTTAACTTTGCATAAACACACCCAAGGTAGTAATTCCCTATGGTGGAGACCCTCTAATACCCAAAGGGTGAGGGACTGCTTAGTGGACCATGAGACAGGGGGTACCCATGCTAGTGCAGGTACTTCCTTATATGGCCACTCAGGCAATATAGGCTTACCTGGCCAAGGATAGCCTTATCTCCTTTCGTTTGGGGGGGGGGTTATGTAGGAAGGTGGCTACCTGACTATGGTTACCCCAGATTTTTTGCCTGTGTTTAGCTGGTTTTTTGACTTAGTTGACCTGGTTCCCTGCTAATCAGGGCCCCAGGCCATCTGCTCTCTCTGTAAAATGGATTCCATGTACCCTAGGTACATACCACAATTGGAAATGGACTCCTTGTCAGCCCCTGTATAATGCACTATAGGTGCACGGGCATAGGGGCCACCAAGGCCTACCAGGGGCTGCAGCATATCTTTTGCCACCCCTGGCTGGTTCTTAAATTGACACAACTGGCTGATCACTCAGCTGGGGCAAGGTGGTGTACACACCCCTTGCTTAGATATAGTATACCTATGTCTAAATCTATATCTGGACACATGTAAACCTGTGAGCCACTCCTATAGACAGGCCTCACCAATCCTGGAGGCTGGGTGCATGGTTTTTATGTGAGATGGAGCTCTAGCATGAGCTGAGCCTGTCTGCAGCCGTCGGGAACAAATCCCTAAGCTGTTTCAGGATAATGCCATACCATATACTATTAAGTGCCTTATAATCCTCGCGGTTATTTAGCAACTTTGGTTTGGCTTTATCAAAACATGTCGTGTAAGGTGTCATACGCTTTGGAATACCATCCCCTCGCCAGTTCTGGCGACGGGGATGGCATTCCACCCCTCTAGAGGGGTAAGACATGTTACTTCACTTTAATGCGGTTGATTTCTCCAAAGGCCTTAAGATCCACAAAATGGATGCCTCTGCCACAGACAAATGTCTGAACCCCTGGAGCTGACCGAAACTCAGTCAAGGGGGTCCTGGACAAAGGGTTTCCTGTCACAGGAGGGTGTCACCGCCCTCCAGACAGGAGATAGTGTATTGTAGCAGGGAGGTTTGAAAGAAACCAGACACTGCCTGGGGCGCACAAGGCTGCCCCTTGCATAATCCGGCCAAACCGGTTCTGGGGCACTCCAGCCCTCGTGCCAGGGCGGCCTGGATCAAAGGAAGGGGGTGTATCCACCCACTTCCTGGGTCCCACCCATAGGAGGGGACCTAGCAGGTAATCACGCCCACCAGATTCGAATAAGAGTGGGAGCAGTGCCAATGCACATCAGATTTCCTGGAAGAAACATTAGAAACGAAACTCTGGACCCTTCGCCCTCCATCTCAACGTGGAAGCCCGAAGAATCTCCCTTGTGGTCAAGGAGTGACCACCCTGCAGCAGCAGGCACCATCCAGCCCTCGACGTCTACTTAGTTGCAGTTCCCGCCGGAACTCGAGCGACTGAGATCGACGAGATCAAGCCTGCCCAGCTTCTAACAGCCCGATCCACAGTCCCTGCAAAGCTGAGACCCGTGGAGGCGACCGGAAGCGTGGGGCACGCCATCTTGAAGTGACCACGAGACGCTGACCGTGCAGCCCACGAGTGACCCTCGAAGCTGTACACCGGGGTTTGAGAAGCCCCCACCCTGAGCTACTCCTGAGCCGAAGTTCAGCCCTCCACACTCGACGAGTGCTGCGTGGGGCCCTTTGGCACGATTTGGCTCAACGCGTTGGCCCGGTCACTTGCCAGCTGGCTTGTGGTCCCTGTGCCGACGAACTACCTAAGAAGACTCGTGAATCTGGTTGCTCCAGATCCACACCAGCTCCCCTGAAAAGGAGCCCCGACTCTGACCTTCCTGGTCCGAGTGAGAAGCAATCTTCCGATCCTGCGTGGATTGCTCTTACCAAGGCTTGTTTGCTCCAAACTTGAAGCCGACTGCCCTGACGGTGAGAGCCTGCGTGGGACAGATCGTGACCTGCTCCTGGACGTCGCAGATGCCCCAGAGCCCACGTGACAGCGGAGAGAAGCTGCTCGACGACCACCTGATTGCGCCCGACATTGCCTGGTTCCGTCCTGGTTCCACCCTGGTCACTGCTGAGTGACCCAGACTCTGTCCCCTCTGCTTTCAGGTACTCTACAACTTGAGTCCACCCTTGGACTCCACCGGACACTTCGTCTTCACCCTGCCTGCAGCCCTTTCAGCTCCAAGCACCAAGAGCCTGCGTGTCAAAACCCGACGCCACTTCGACCCTGTGCACCCACTTCCTGTGGGTGAGGTAACTTTGCTCCGCCGGTGTTCCCACACTGGTGCACACCTCTAGGGTCTGTGTGTTAAGTTTTGTTCCTCTAGGTTCAGCGGAAGTGTCCTTAAACTTTAACTCTTTGACTTTTACGCACCATTGGTTAACATTGGTGCATGCGTGCGCTTTCCGCACATCTCCCGAATCCCGAGGGCCATTCCCGACTTCAGCATTGCTTGTCCTGACTGCTCCCAGCGATTCCCTAGGCCCTAGGCCTAACCACTGCTCGAGTGGCCTTTCTTATACCACTTGTTTAGTATATGGTTTGAGTGGCCACCCGCCCTCATCCATAATTGTGCAACTTGTATGTTTAAACAGTGCTTTTTGATTTAACGCTTGTGCCCCTTTATTCATAAAGAATACTGGGGATTGTTTTTAGTAATAAACACATATATTTTTATAATATATACTTGTGTGGTGTCCTTTCATTTGGTATTACAGGATTGTATGTGGTAAAACAGCTCTCTTAACACGACCTCTTAAGTTAAGCCTTTAGGCTGCTTAGTCCATGCTACCCCTAGGATAGCTTGTCTAATAAGGTTGACTTACAACCAGACACCATAAGGGGATTGTTTGGTCAGGTAGTAGGTGGTTCCAGAATTGGAAACATCCCCTACCAGGCCAACTTCTCACACCTTGCAAAACAGTCTCAGACACAGAAGGCACGGCATAATCTTCCCCACCAATTTTATTGACTCCATGAACTTAATGAGGTAGACCTAAGTACTACCAACATACCGGTTAGGTTGTATGGTCACACACCAGTACTATCCTCAGCCTTTCTGGCCTCCCTAACCCACCCACTCCTCACCTGTGCGCAATGTTTACAGGTGATAGCAGAAACAGGTATTGGCTTGTCACTAATGACAGGCGGATCACGTTTGCTGAGGGACAGTGAAAGAAATACACATGGAGAGCGGGATCCATGAGTCACTGGCCTCTGTCAGCAATGCTGAAGCAGTGTCACCACCATGCCATGGTAGTTTTTACTATGTCCAACCACTGCATATCTTATGAAACACTACCTTACATGAGTAAGTGTTCATCTTATTTACGTATAATATATGGCGAATTTACACATTCTTACTTAATCTTTCCAAACTCCCAAGTTTATTGAGTTACCCTTAGCTTCACACAGACCTCTCAAATGTATCATACTAGGTTCTTTTCTAACTCCATTTTTACATATTAATCCAGGAACATCTTCTGGTACACCTTGTCTCCTTACCTCCTGAGTAAACTCCTCATCTTCAAGAATGAATCTGTCCTTTACTTTAACTACTGCATGACCTGTGACAAGGTTTTTCTATATCTCCCTGAATCACATGTGGAATATTGATTGTCTCACCTATTCTTCAGGCTATACACTTCATTGGGTAGCTTGTTTTGCACTGTTTGGTTCATGGCTGATTACATTAAGATTGTGTTATACATTTCTCCTGTTGGTTCCTTGGATGCACCCATACTTTTCTTTTTGGTTCTGCTGCTCATAGCAAGCAGAATTAGAAGGGTTTTATATAGATATTCGGTTGACAGATATATAACTGTTTGGCTTTTATATCTTTGTCATAGCCTCAATAAAGTCTTTTTTGGCGAAACAGGTGTCGGAATTTTGCTAGGATTTAATGGACACTTGTCACTTTACTGGCCTTGAGGAAACTGATAAAAATGTAACTCTTGACTCATTTAATTCTCTTTGATACATCTGATGAGCTAAGTGCTACATTTGATTATTGCTGAGGAACCTCATCTTCCACCCCCAAATTGGGGAGGTGGAGCTAATGGTATTTGTGACTTTTTCAGTGGCAGGTAACTGTGGGTTGAGTACTCTGTATACTGAACAATTGGTATATATCTAGCACAATAGTCTTTACAGCTGCTGAATCTAGTCTGTAATAGTTATTTCATTTGAACATCTATATTTTAGTAAATAATAGTTTTCATGCAACATGTGCTAATGCTATTCAGTATAGCAGTGCTATATATAATTCTTAAATGAAATACACTTGTTTTTAACAAAAGTTTACAACTGTATTGTAAGCTGCTCTCTCCACCAATCTAGCTGGATGGAGTACCAGCAAATTGGCGTAAAGTTAGCCGGTCACTAGGGTCTAGCAGAGGTTTTTTGTTACTGTCTGAAGAACACCACTCATTAAGAGAATTGGCGATGACGTCCAGTAGAAGATAATTAATTTCCTCCTTGATAGGAAGAAGGATCTAAAGACAAAAGTCATTGGGTGAACCCAGAAATGACAGATAAAAGTTTTTCATATTCTGCAAGCTCATGTACTTAAATCTTCTGAAGGTTTGTATATTTTCTACCTCAATTTAAATGAAATAATAGTGAGGGTAGCAATGGCTTCATTGTTTAGATCATATCTAATTTTTGCAATTAGAAATGGAAATCCTGTAAAAGGGATTCTGGCAGAGTAACTGGAGGCACACCCTCTTTTTGAGTGGCAACTGGGTGTGGGGGGGTCGGGAGGCCAAGGATTTAAGGGTCTTTAGGATTTCTTTGGGGATATTGACCCCTTTATTTTTCTTCTCGCGGAGGTAAAACATTTTTCCTACTGTTATGAAGTGTTATACTTTATCATTTGCCTAATACAAGTGTTTTCCTCAGTCCTGAATTTTTTTTCACTCAAATGAATTCTCACTTCCAACAAAGTGGTCTTTTTTTTAGTTTTTAGATGAGAGGCAAACCATTTATATTTACAAAGCTTAACTTTAATGGGGAGTCGTCCTCCTTCAATGCATGATCATCCAAAGCAGATTCAATATTAATACAATACTGTTATAATGCAGCAATGTGTTAGTTGTGGTCTCCAAACTGGAAATAAGTCTATTCGATAGATCAGCCTGATTGAAAAATTCCGAAAATGTATCGGGAGTGACCCATTACTTCTTGAATTAGAACGCAAGATGCCATTGTTAGGTTTGCCTTCACAGCGCTTACACTGCTTGTGAAATCTATTGTTTATAATATAAACATGGGGCCCGATTCACAGAACTAACTTAAGACAAAATCCTAAACTTACTACCATTTTGGTATTCACAGAAGGCACTTACTCATTTCGGTATTCACAGAAGTTAGGAGTCCTAACTTTAGGACTCCTAAATGCCTTCTGTGAATACCGAAAGTCTTAAAATTAGGATTTTTCTCAATTTAGTAGTAGTAAAGTTAGGACTCCTAATTTTCGGACTCCTAAATGCCTTCTGTGAATAACGAAAGTCTTAAAATTAGGATTTTTCTAAATTTAGTAGTAGTAAAGTTTATTTTTTTACATATGTGAAACTAATGCATTCCCAATGCTTGTTTCCTAAGAGTGACTGGGTGAAAATATGTGTAAATATTAAAGCCTACAAGTACCATTAACATACAGGGCTGGAATGGAAACTAAATTAGCCATGCTCAAAGCAACCACTCACTGCCAGGGCTTATGGTTAAAATGGGGCCATTGTTGGTCCTTGACAGTCCATCCTGCTCTGAATGCAGCTCCAAAGTCTCCAGTCCAATAGGAAAATGCCTGAGTGCTAAAATGGCCAATCCGGCCCTGCTCACAAATTGAATAACGAATGGCATTGGATAATGTGGTCGTCCAACCATACAGAATAATTGGCTTGGGTTACAGTGGTGAGAAAAAAGGACAAACCACAGATGGGATGGCATTTTGTAGGGTATATTTATGATTTTTTTAGCCTCCAAGAAGCTACTATTTTATGCCTCAATACTACAAACTGAGAGTATTCATCTTGTTTCGGCTATGCCAACAATAAAGTAACCAAATGAGCGAGAAACGCAAGCCTAGGACTGCTTAAATGCTCTTCTGGTCTTAATCTGGGGAGTCTTTAGTACTTATAGTTGTATATCCTTATGTATGTCGTAGATGCTTCAGCATGTGGATTCATGCTCAACACTGTCTTTTTCAGGATATCATGAGTACAGAATAAGTTAAGTACATTAATTAATATTGAATTTTATTATTCATATCACATGATGAGTTTCTACAGTGATATTTCAAATATTATGCTCCTTTATGTTTTCTTGTATTTTATGTTGTATTTTACTGTCATTTTTGTCAATGTAACTGACCACGTGAACGTGCAGATGTCAGGATCTTCCCTTCAAGGAAACGATGAGTGGCCTTGAAAGAAAGATATCATTTATATACACAATACCAGCTGCATTATTCTCACAAAAACCACCTTCCTTTGCCAGGTTTGAAAACTAGGTTATGCTACTGGAAACTGGGCAATCTACAATAAGGAGCATTACAGCTTCCAGGCCTGTGGAGGCCAGGAAGGGTTTGTGATTAATACAATGCCATGAGAGGTTTCAAACAAATAGAAGACAATGTTCATATTTGATTAAAAGTAAATGCATTTCTGATTACATATTCAGTTGTGAGTTTTTTTTACCTCTTTACCGGTGTATAGGAACATAATGCAACAGATTTAAGCAGGGGCGGCTCTTAATTTTGAGCGGAGGAGCGTCGCCCCACAAAGAAAAACTCAAGCCAAAGCTGAAAAAATAAAATGGTAATGGAGTTAATTTATTACCATTTTATTTTTCAGCAACCAACCTGCTCCAAACTGTGTGTCAGGAGGCGGTGAAGCCATTACTGCTGAGTGGCAGCAGGGAGCTGTGCACTTATGCTTAAAGTGTGCTTTGTGCCAGCCGTCTTGCGATGGCCAGCTAGACATGTGCATTTAAAAATTCTCTAAACCATTTGTCTTAGACACCTGGGTTAGAGAAAGCACAGGCCTCCAGCACTTTTAAGAGAGCTGAGAGAGGGCGCTCCCTCCAATCCTGGCTCTTCTCTCATGCTGATTAACAGCATGAGAGCAGCGCCAGGATTGGCATGAGAGTTGGGAGCCTGCCAGGCGGGTGCAGTCAGTGATTGCATCCGCCTGCAAGGGGATGTCTGGGAAGTCCATTGGACTTTACCCCCTGAAGAGGGCTGCCATCAGTGGCGCCTGAGAGCTTCTTTGCCTCTGCAATAGGGCGTGGGCACAGAGGCAAAGGGATTCCCTAAATCGCATGGGGCACACCCCTATGTGGAGAAGTGTGGCTCACTGGTTAGAGGAGGCAGACCCTGAAGCAGAGGTCAGACCCGGGACCAGGGTTCAATTCCCGACGCGGCAGGGTCTTGAGCCCAAATATCCACGGACTCGATAATTCTCGTTTCGGTGCCTACTTGAATCACGAGTTCACACTCTGCAGCTCTGGGCAACAGCCTGCTTAATCTCCACAACGGCCCCCCCGCGGAGGGATGCCTGGCTTTCACCTTGGGGATGCCCAGTACGGGTATCTCACAGGGAAAAAGCCAGGACGGGTTCCCAAGGCAAGCGCCGAGATGCCTACGGGTAATCGAGCGCTATATAAGAACGCATAATAATAATAATAATAATAATATGTAAATGAGGGAACGCCCACTGAAGATAGCGCTGACGTTTTATGTAACCAGTGCTATCGGTATTACAGAATGGGCCGCATAAGAGGGCTGCCATCAGGGGGCGCACTGACACCTGAGAGCTTCTTTGCCTCTGCAATAGGGCGTGGGCACAGAGGCAAAGGGATTCCCTCATTTGCATCGTGCAAACCCCCATGCAAATGATGGAGCGCCCCCTGAAGATAGTGCTGGTGCTTTATGTGGCCAGTGCTATCTGTATTATAGAAGGGGCCGCACAAGCGTCTGCGGCCCCTTCTGTAATACCAAAGTGCCCCAGGGGCACGCAAAGCGGACGCAAACGCCCGTTGCGCCCCCGGGATTTTCTCTGTAATTCAGCCCCTGGACAGAATAATACCAAATTAGGCAGAAAGGTAGCTGTTGGTCCAGAAAGTGACCTCATTGTAAATTGGTGTAAATTCGTTCAGTAGGTTTGGAGTTATATAAAAGGAATTCAAATTTGGATATCTAGGGATGTGAAGAATCCATGAAACCTCTTAATCTCATCCTGGGATCTGATTGGCTGCCAACACTTCAAGCAGAAAGCGATGTCAGCCATCTTGGGTCACGGCTTCAGTTGAGTCCCAGAAAAAAGGTTAACAAAAAAAGAAAAGGGGGCAGGGTAGGAATACCCTGACCCCTAGCGCTGTCGTCATGGAGTCCCAGAGCAGGGCAAAAAAGCACTTTAAAAAAAAAACTTGCCAAAAATTGTAGCAGATCCACGAATACAGTGATTTTTTTTTTTAAACCAAGCATTGGCTCCTGCGCATGTTTTGAAAAGGGTCCCTGAGTGGGTCAGGTCCCAGGGGCATATTATAAAAAAAAAGAGAAAAAAAAGGAGGGGGGCACACGGCCCCCCTGAGGCTGTTTTGAGCCCCGGGACAACCACCTCCCCGGGGTTTATGCTAAAATATTGGAAGGGGGATGCATGGACACCTTCCCCTTCCATGCGGACCCTTGAGACCACCACCTCCCTGGGGCCAGCTGTTAACCTCCATGTGGGAGTGGTGCCACGAGGCCCCCTCCCGGGCAAATAAGGTTGAGGGACCACCCCCTCCGTGAGGCCAGCTGTGAATACAGAAGGAGGGTGGTTGTGTGGGCCCACCCCACTCCCGGAGCCATTAATGGCCCAGTAGAGGGGCGCCCGCCCTGTCTTTCCTATTCACAAAGGCCGGGGGTGGGGTCCCATGGGCCAAAATCGTCAAAAGAGGGCAAACTAGAGGCAAAAAGTCAAAAGGGAGGGTAGAAAATCGAGCAGAAATGGCAAAACAGAAGGCAGAAGAGCAGGATAGGCAAAACGGGGTAGAAAAACGAGCAGCAAAGTCAGAACAGAGGGCGGAAAAACAAGCAGAAAAGGCAAAACAGAGGGCAAAAATGAGCAGAAAAGGCAAAACAGGGCAGAAGAGGGCAAAACAGAGGGCCGAAAAATTAGCTGGAAAAGCAAAAGTGAGGCAGAAAAATGAGCAGGAAAGGTAAAACAGAGCCATTCAGACACTCATGTGCTTACTCAGAGACCCACTCAGACGCATGCACCCACTCACAGACCCAGTCAGAGACTCATGCACCCACTCACAGACCTAGTAAGAGACTCACGTACCCACTCAGACCCACTGAGACACTCATATGCACACTCAAAAACCCACTCAGACTCATGCACCCACTCACACACACAAACACACTCACAGACCCACTTAGACACTCACGCACTCACTCAAAGACCCACTCAGAGACTCATGCACCCACTCACAGATCCACTGAGACTCATGCACTCACTCACAGACCCAGACAGAGACTCACAGACCCACTCAGAGACCAACTCATACACTCATGCACCCATTCACAGACCCACTCAGAGACTCACAGACCACTAACAGACCCTCATGCACTCACTCACAGATTGACTCACACACTTATGGAGGCACTCACAAACCCACTCAGACTCCGACACCCACTCACTGACATACTCATACACTCATGCACCCATTCACAGACCCACTCAGAGACTCACAGACCACTAACAGACCCTCATGCACTCACTCACAGATTGACTCACACACTTATGGAGGCACTCACAAACCCACTCAGACTCCGACACCCACTCACTGACTTACTCAGACACTCATGCACCCCCTCAGACACTGATGCACCAACTCAGACACCCACTCATTCACACACACTCAGAAACTCATGCACCCACTCGCACACCCAGTGAGACACTTATGCAGCCACTCCCAGATCCACTCAGACACTCACACACCCGCTCACAGACCTACTGAGACACTCATGCAGTTACTCACACACTTACTGTCAAAGTGGTTACAGTTAAGAATAACATTTAAAAAAATGTAGAAATTCACAAAAAAACTAAAGGTTACAGTGACGTTATAGTTAGTAAATAACTTTAAAAAAGACATAGAAATGAACTAAAAAAACAACGGTTACCGGCATGTTATAGTTAGGAAAAAGAATTATAAAAAACCTTAGAAGTTCACAGAAAAAACAAAGGTTACAGGGACGTTACGGTTAGGCTCAGATTTTGCTTGTACAAAACCGTAGAAATTCAGCAGTTATAGTTACCTGAGCTAACTATGACGTATGCCCCCGCAATGCACTGCTTATGAACTCACATATTACATTACTGATTACAGGGCCAGTGACATCACTGATGACATCTTAAATTACATCACTGATGACATCATTCAGTGAAGAGACCGCCCTGCTCCACATTATCGAGCATCTACGCCTGGTGCTTGACTCCGGGCGTACGGCAGCGCTCCTTCTATTAGATCTGAGCGCTGCCTTCGATACTGTGTCCCACTGCATATTGATTCAACGTCTAGAGGAAGCCGGAGTCACGGGAATCGCTCTTCAGTGGTTTCGATCTTTTCTATCTGATCGAACCTTTAAAGTGGCTATACCACCTTGCCAGTCCACTACCCATCCCTTGGATCTGGGAGTCCCACAGGGCTCCTCGTTGAGTCCCACTCTGTTCAACTTGTATGTGAAACCGCTAGCGGGAGTCGTCAAACAGTGGGGTCTGACAATGGCCTCATATGCTGACGACACACAGCTAGCGGTGACACTGAGTGGAGACCCTGAGGTAGAGGCTCCCAGATTCCGAGCTGGACTCGTAGCAGTAGCCAATTGGCTTCGTACCAACTGCCTACAATTGAATGCTACTAAGACTGAAGTGATGGTCCTAGGAAAACATGCTGAGCTATGGGGTGATCAGTGGTGGCCTCCAGAACTGGGTGTCACTCCCATACCGGTCACAGAGGTGAAAAATCTAGGGATCTGGCTAGATCCTGCGCTCACCTTCATTGGGCATACGAAGAGGGTTGCAGGTACATGCTACGGCATATTGCGAGGCATAAGGCCGGTCCTTAAATACTTCGATACCCCAACTCGGCAGCTCGTAGTCCAAGCCTCTATACCATCTCGGCTGGACTATGGAAGTGCGCTGATGCTGGGGGCTAACCAGGCTGAGGTAGCCAGACTTCAGAGGGTGCAAAATGCTGCGGCACGGGCCATTGTTGGTCTCCCCAAGTATTGCTCTGTCTCCAGCACTATCTCTTCTCTTCACTGGCTGCCGGTCAGGCAGAGGATCAAGTTTAAAGCACTCTGCCTGGCGTTCAAAATTTTTAAACTTTCTTCCCCACCGGCTCTGGTTAATCTACTGACCCTTTACATCCCTCTGAAATCTCTTAGATCTGAGGCCTTGCATTTGGCGATCTGCCCTCGGTTCAAACTCAGCAGAATGGGTGGTCGCTCTTTCCGGGTGCTTGCTGCGGGACTATGGAACTCGCTTCCAGCGCACACCCGTGCCCTGAATGATTTGTCCATTTTTAGGCGTACTATTAAAACGTTCTTGTTTTCTACCTCTGAATAGCTCTCTTTTATTCTGCCTGTTATGTTACAGTACCTGTCTGAGCGCCTGGACGCCCCTTTGCTGGGGTATCAGCGCGCTTTAAAAATATAAATAACATAACATAACATAACTAAGTTACTACAAAAGTTGAATTAGTATCTAATTCAAATAATTTTACAAGATTGTTAGTTATAATTCAGTTCTGTGACCCAATGCTAAGTAAACAGTTAGTTGGGAAAACAATATTACAACAATTACTGATGTTTGCACAAAATACAAAACTGTGCAGTTTCTGACAGATTGTAGGTATTTTGAAAATTCCTTGTAAGTGATTAGCTGCTAATGCAACATTTAAGGTAAGGCTAAATTTCAAGACAGCTATTCAGCATCAGTCTGCAGTCGATGCCCTCTTTTAGAGTAAGAACACTGGAGGAAAGTGCCTTTTTTAGCACAATCTCCCCCATTTTCTTGGACTGATGCTTCTGGTTTTTTGACTCTATGTACTGAGCTTATGCTAACCAGGTCCCCCAGTGTATGTACTCTGACCCTTAAAACATGTTGGTTATACTCTTAATTGACATATTTAACTAACCAATAAGTCCCTGATATATGATACAAAGCGTACCCAGGGCCTGTAAGTTAAATGTCACTAGAGGACTGCAGCACATATTGTGTCCCTAGTAGAGTGACAGAGCAAAACATGATCACAGGACTACCACTAGCCTGTCTTTGCAGTTTTAAAACTTCAATTTCAACCTGTCAAAATTAGACCTGGGTGGCACTTGCGATATTTTACTCAGCGGAATAATGCGTAGTTTCATAAAAACTCTGTTAGATTCAGTGGAGTTCTGCCAATGAGTGGAAAATGTGCTTTGCTGTGCTCGAACTCCGATGTTAGTGCCGGTAGCGCATTACGTGCTGAAAAATCAGCACATATGTCATAACGCAGTGCGCAAGAGCACAGCCATTTTGTTTTAGAATGCTTACTCGAAAAACTATTTTTTAGTTGATTTTGCTGCCCTGCGAGTAGAAAATCTACTCAGGAAGTAGCCCTCTGACAGCGACCGCTCGTTTTGGTAAAATCTCATCGGAAGTCATTCTAGTGACTAGAGATCGCACTAAGAGACACCAAATCTTACTTGCGAGCTCCCATTCTGAAGCCTCGCATTGTTCCTGTTATCAGTGTGTTGCTCGAATGGGAAAAAAATTCCATCACGGGGTGATAGTTGGCGACTCTGTGTTACAACAGTAACGCGGAGTCACCAAAAGTCTCTTTCCATCTCGCAGAAGTAAAACTCTGCCCAGCACTAGTCAGAATAAACCATTTTAACAAGCCTAAACCTTCCTTTTAAATAATAGGTCACCCCTAAGTAGGCCTTAAATGCCCACAGGGTGCATGGTATATAAATGTAGGACCTGTAAAAGTTGTATGTTTAACATGCCCTTAGACTGACAAGGCCCTAAAAGCTAATTCACTGTAGCAGGGTTAGCTGTTCTATAGAAAGCATTGGGATACAACATTAAAATTAATAATGTTATCTTCGCCTAGGAACCAGTTGCAAAGTTCATTCTTGCACTTTTAAAATATTTATTTCAAGCCCAATCCACTGATAAAGTCATATTTGTACAAAATATTTTACAAAGGTACTTTTAAAAAGTCACCTTTTACCTGTCTAAAGCCTCTAGAAGCCCCTTTGAATGATCTTCCACCTGTCATCTAGAAGCAGAATAGCCCATTTGATGAGGTGTTAAAATGCTTCCAAAGCTAAAAGAAATACTTTGGGTGTGGGCAGGTATTCCACACCTCTTACAGGATGACCATCTGGGTTGTTCCCAGGAACTTAATTAATTTCTAAGAGGCCTACCCTATCACAGGTAGATGTAGCAAACACCATGGCCTGCCCCCTCTTTTGTCTCTCTAGTCAGCAAAGCAACAATCTCAGTGGGAGAGGAGGTGCCTCCCAAACTATTTTTGAGTGAGCACAGAGGAGGGGGTTGCTCATTTTTCTGGCCACACTCAAAAAGTGGGCACGGGAGCTCTACATAGGGGAAGAACATTTCAGCCATGTAGGATTACCATAGAAAGAGGCACTGTGGGATTTTTTGCAGTAGGCAACACAGGAATTGCTGCAAACATGGTTTGAGTTACCCTGAGTACTTTTTCCCTATTGGTCAGGGAGGGGCCAAGAGTCACCCCACCTACAGGCTAGTGCCAGGCATAAATGGGAATCCCTGATCACCCTCTTCAGAACACTACTGGAACTGTAGGAAAAAGGTCTGCCCCTGCTGTTGAGACCTGTGATGGAGCATCATCATAATAGGGCCCTGAAGCAGGGATAGAGAGAAGAACAGCGTTGTAAGCTGAAAAGTACCAGTGAAGGGCCGAGGGAACAAAGAATCAAGGGGGGAAAAGAAACAACATTTGAGATGAGCAGTAACAAAAAAACTGACAAAGAAACCCAAAGAAACTGATGAGGGTTCAATGTAGAGAAAACATAGGATTATACAGAAGCAGTAGTGGGGGATTTGGGGGACTAGAGGGAAGGAATGTTGGGATCTTTGGTGTATTGTGTGTGCCTGTGAAAACTGTGCTGCCCTGTCAGACTTGTATTGCTTATTTTTTCTCTGGGTTGTGAGGTGAGAGGCCAGCCAGTTGCCCATTGGCATATCTCATCGTATCTTACCCTTTAAGAGCAGGAGCACATGCTGCATTATTCTGCTCAGACTGCACAGCAACACTGCTCAGTGGAGTACCCTCTTTCGCCATATAAACAAATGGGTGAGTTGTATATGGTGTGCGTGTGCTTAGAACATATTTGCAATTCAATGGAATGGAAAAGAGTTGTGGCCTCAGGCCAACCAGCAAGGCTCCTTCTTCAACTAATAATTAATTATCTAATGAGCTGAGTGGCCCCAAGCCTTTTCCCACCATTATGCAAATTATCTATTAGTGTGAGTATGTGCTGCCAACAGCACTATGTCCTGTCAAACTCCATAAAATAAAGCTCTGATAAACACATTTTTCACTTTTAATGAGAGAATATTGTGACTTCACCAAGTCTGTGGTGGGCACACTTGTGTGGTTCAGTGTGTAGAAAACAACACAGTGAATTCCAAATAAAGTTCAATTGAAGTTCCAAAAACTTAAAGTTTCAAAGTTTATTTGATATTTTCCATTAGAGTGTGTTTCATATTTCCATCATATGAGTCATCAGACGATTGATTTTAGCGACATCAAAACGCTAAAAAGGCTCCAATGCATTTCGGACAGAAAGTCCTTTCTCAAGGAGACCTGCAACAAAGAATATACAATGGATCCAAATCAATGAAGATGCTAAAACAACAGCGTAACAAATGTTACAATGGTGTCTAGGTGGGTCAACCTCCTGCACCCTCAGAAACGGATGAAAAGGAATAAGAAAGTTCCACTGGTGTTCGAAGGTGATTGGAGGTTGTGTCAGGAAGGGCACAGAAAGGAAATTAACGGGGATTAATAAGATATACGAGGAAAGTGGGGGCCAGTGGTCGAAAAAACGGGAGAGGTAGAAAGCTATAAGGTGGGATGTGCAAAGGTGATGCGAACTGCTCGATTGTAGGCGAGGCTTACGTAATCATCTTCAATGTTCAGTGAAGTCCTAAGGACGGAATGGGTGGCGGTCATGCATTAACCAAAAACGGAAAAGATGCAGAAACTTACTTGGTCTGACAGTTAGACAGGAGTTCGGGAATCGGGTTTCAGATGCGGAAACTCCGCGAGGAGAATGCGGAGTTATGGGAAAGGGTGGGAGAGTGGTAAGAGTGGAGGAAGGACTGCTGGGGAGGAATAGGATGGCGCGGCCATCTTGAAGAAGGAAAATAGACAGGGTAGAACGGAGTGAAACAGGGAAAGGGTTATAGAACAAATGTTTGAAAGAAAAATCAGCAAAACAGAAATAAAATGCAGCAATAAACGTCCGTTATAAGTAACAGCTCAACTCAGTACGGTCATTAAGACCAAATGGCTTCTGCGACTGCAATCTGTACATCCATGCTGTTTCTCTTTGCAGGAGAGTTTTATTATTGTCTCTCCCTTCGGTTTTTGGAACCATTTCAAGGACCATGTACTTAAGTTGGGCCACATTGTGGTTGGCCTCGTTGAAATGGATGGCCACGTTGGATTTGGTGTTTCTGGTACGAATGTTAGACTTGTGTTCATTCAACCGAGTCTTAATTTTCCTGCTAGTTTTGCCCACATAGGTTTTGCCACACGGGCACTTAAGAAGATAAATCAGGTTAGAAGAGTCGCATGTCGCGTCCACATTTAGTTTAATGTTAAAGCCTCTCATGGGATGATTTAGGTTGTTGCCTTTAATGATGTTATTGCAGTTATTGCAATGGTGGCAAGGACGAGTTCCAGTGTGTTGAACTGATGCGGTGATGGTTGTTGTTTTAGATAGGATTTCTTTATAGTTCATCGGTCGGGTATAAGTAAAAATTGGGGGATCCTTGAAGAGGTCCCCGAAATCTGGTTCAGATGATAAGATACGCCAGTGTTTCAGTATGATGTTGTTATAGCTTTTGCTCGAAGTGGAGTATCTGGAGACGAGGACCATTCTCTGATCGTTACTTTTAGGAGTGCTCCGTAGAGCTTCTGATCGGGAGGTGGCCGAAGTTCGGTTGATGGCCTCTTTAAGAATTTCATTGGGGTACCCTCTACTGCGAAATCTTTATGCCATGGATTGAATTTGAGTGGTTCTGATGTCTGGGTCAGAGACGATACGGGTTACTCTTAACATCTGGCTGTAAGGCAAGTGTCTTTTTAAGGAGTTTTGGTGGAAGCTGCTGAAAAGTAGAGTATTGTTGCGGTCCGTAGGTTTACGGAATAGGTCTGTTTGAATTCCCTGAGAGGTTAATTTAATGAGGACATCCAGAAATGCTATCTCCTGGTGGTTGATGTTCCAAGTGAATTCTATACGGTCATCTTTAGTGTTGAGATCTGTCAGGGCGAGTTCTAAGTTCTCTTGGGAGTCTTTCCAAATGAAAAACAGATCGTCGATGTAGCGTACATAAAGTTTTAGGTTATCCATCCAGTTTCTGTCCTTGTAAAGGTGATTGAGCTCAAAATTACCCATGTATAGATTAGCGTAACTGGGAGCCGCACAATTGCCCATAGCCATTCCGGACATTTGTAGGTACCATTTCTCTTCATATTTGAAATAGCTATGATATAAGGTATATATCATAAGTTTGAGGATGAAGGGTTTCAAAGAGTCACTGATATCAGATTGAAGTAAGGCATGTTCCACAGCGTTGATTCCTCCTTCATGGGGGATGGAGGTGTAAAGACTTTTTACATCAGCTGTACATAAGATTAATTTTTCATTTTCGAAAACTTGTATGGTTGAGAGTTTGTTCAAAAACTCTGTAGTGTCTTTAACGTAGCTTTGTAAACTTGAGACCATAGGTTGCAGGTATCGATCTATAAATTTCCCAGTGGGTTCATGGATCGAACCTCTGGTAGAAACAATTGGGCGGAACGGGGGATCCATCAAATTCTTGTGTATTTTGGGTAACATAGTAATGGAGGGGCTCCTGGGATGTTCTACAATCAAGTATTTTTTTGTTCTATCATCGATGATACCTTCAGTTGTGGCTTTGTCAATGATTTTGGATAGTTCCATTTTGTAATCGTTTGTGGGATTACCATCCAATGGTAAGTATATGTTTGAATCCATGACATGTTCTCTCGTTCTACGATCATACAGTTGCGTATTGAGGATGACAAGGGAGCCCCCCTTGTCTGCTTTCAAACATTTAATGGAAGGGTTCCTGGCAATGTTTTTAAGGATGTCCATGTCTTTGTTGGTGATGTTCTTGCGGGTCTTCTTGCGGAAATTGATTTTGTAGATATCCTGTTTCTCAAGGGTCTCAAAAGTATCAATGCTTTTATGGCTGGTAGGAGGCATAAAAGTACTGGAAGGTCGTAAACCCATAAGTTGATCGGGTTTTGGGTCCATTGGTGGTTCTAGAACGTTTTCAAAAAAGTGTTTAAGTCTTAATTTTCTTGTGAGTTTAAAAGTGCTCACGTCAAGTTCAAGTAGGTTGGTGTCGCTGGTAGGGACGAATGACATGCCCTTTTGGAGGATTCTTGTTTCGTGGTTGGTTAGGTGGACATCCGAAATATTAATTACTAGCGATTCTTCTTTGTTTTCTGTCTGGTCTTCGAGGATTGCTGGGTACCTTCGTTGTCTTTTGCCTGCCCTTTTCCCCCGTCTGGGTCTGCGGTTTTGTCTGGGCCTGCCTCTAAAAAAGGCTCGGTGGTGGTTAAATCGATGTTGTGTGTCAAGGGTGTTTCGCTGAAGGGAACAGTGGAAGTTGATGCTCCTGCTGGAGTTCTCTTAGGTGGACGATTGGTGCTGTCACTCCCAGAAGATGAGGTGTCAGTGTTGGGGTTAAAAGGTTTATTCCTGCGACGTTGGGCGTAGACATAGTATTATGTCCAGACTACATTTGTTGAGGATGGCGTTCCATCTCTCTATAAATGTTTTTGAATTCTTACACAGAGACGGTTTCAGGGCGATTCGTAGGCCTCGGGGAATGCGGAGCACCTTGTGGTATTTAATCAAAGTATTGGCATGAAGTTTCTGATTGATGCGTCGTTTTGATAGATACAAAAGCTGTTTGATGCATTGTTCTTTCGTTCTGCTGGTTGTGGTTTGGGTCAAATCTTCATTAATAAGTGCGTATATTCTCTCTGTTGCATCGGTGTCGAATGCTAAAGTTTCGGCTCGAGCTTCCGTCGATTTGGAGATCTCATCGTATTGCATGTTAGGGGGATGCGTGCTGCCAGCCTCAAGAACAGTGTGAGTGAGATAAACGAGTTAGATTAGGCTCGGCGCACAACGTTATTGTATCAGATCAGGTTGAATATAGGTTAAAGCAAATTGTCAATTTAAAGGTGCTCCTACAGGTGACGCAACTGTTCGGGTGCGTCCTGAAGAATCGAAGAGTTGAGTGTGCTACTGGAGTGTAGGCACATCCCTGTGGTGGGCACACTTGTGTGGTTCAGTGTGTAGAAAACAACACAGTGAATTCCAAATAAAGTTCAATTGAAGTTCCAAAAACTTAAAGTTTCAAAGTTTATTTGATATTTTCCATTAGAGTGTGTTTCATATTTCCATCATATGAGTCATCAGACGATTGATTTTAGCGACATCAAAACGCTAAAAAGGCTCCAATGCATTTCGGACAGAAAGTCCTTTCTCAAGGAGCACTGCAACAAAGAATATACAATGGATCCAAATCAATGAAGATGCTAAAACAGCATTTCTGGATGTCCTCATTAAATTAACCTCTCAGGGAATTCAAACAGACCTATTCCGTAAACCTACGGACCGCAACAATACTCTACTTTTCAGCAGCTTCCACCAAAACTCCTTAAAAAGACACTTGCCTTACAGCCAGATGTTAAGAGTAACCCGTATTGTCTCTGACCCAGACATCAGAACCACTCAAATTCAGTCCATGGCATCAAGATTTCGCAGTAGAGGGTACCCCAATGAAATTCTTAAGGAGGCCATCAACCGAACTTCGGCCACCTCCCGATCAGAAGCTCTACGGAGCACTCCTAAAACTAACGATCAGAGAATGGTCCTCATCTCCAGATACTCCACTTCGAGCAAAAGCTATAAGAACATCATACTGAAACACTGGCGTATCTTATCATCTGAACCAGATTTCGGGGACCGCTTCAAGGATCCCCCAATTTTTGCTTATACCCGACCGATGAACTTTAAAGAAATCCTATCTAAAACAACAACTATCACCGCATCAGTTCAACACACTGGAACTCGTCCTTGCCACCATTGCAATAACTGCAATAACATCATTAAAGGCAACAACCTAAATCATCCCATGAGAGGCTTTAACATTAAACTAAATGTGGACGCGACATGCAACTCTTCTAACCTGATTTATCTTCTTAAGTGCCCGTGTGGCAAAACCTATGTGGGCAAAACTAGCAGGAAAATTAAGACTCGGTTGAATGAACACAAGTCTAACATTCGTACCAGAAACACCAAATCCAACATGGCCATCCATTTCAACGAGGCCAACCACAATGTGGCCCAACTTAAGTACATGGTCCTTGAAATGGTTCCAAAAACCGAAGGGAGGGACAATAATAAAACTCTCCTGCAAAGAGAAACAGCATGGATGTACAGATTGCAGTCGCAGAAGCCATTTGGTCTTAATGACCGTACTGAGTTGAGCTGTTACTTATAACGGACGTTTATTGCTGCATTTTATTTCTGTTTTGCTGATTGTTCTTTCAAACATTTGTTCTATACACCCTTTCCCTGTTTCACTCCGTTCTACCCTGTCTATTTTCCTTCTTCAAGATGGCCGCGCCATCCTATTCCTCCCCAGCAGTCCTTCCTCCACTCTTACCACTCTCCCACCCTTTCCCATAACTCCGCATTCTCCTCGCGGAGTTTCCGCATCTGAAACCCGATTCCCGAACTCCTGTCTAACTGTCAGACCAAGTAAGTTTCTGCATCTTTTCCGTTTTCGGTTAATGCATGACCGCCACCCATTCCGTCCTTAGGACTTCACTGAACATTGAAGATGATTACGTAAGCCTCGCCTACAATCGAGCAGTTCGCATCACCTTTGCACATCCCACCTTATAGCTTTCTACCGCTCCCGTTTTTTCGACCACTGGCCCCCACTTTCCTCGTATATCTTATTAATCCCCGTTAATTTCCTTTCTGTGCCCTTCCTGACACAACCTCCAATCACCTTCGAACACCAGTGGAACTTTCTTATTCCTTTTCATCCGTTTCTGAGGGTGCATGAGGTTGACCCACCTAGACACCATTGTAACATTTGTTACGCTGTTGTTTTAGCATCTTCATTGATTTGGATCCATTGTATATTCTTTGTTGCAGTGCTCCTTGAGAAAGGACTTTCTGTCCGAAATGCATTGGAGCCTTTTTAGCGTTTTGATGTCGCTAAAATCAATCGTCTGATGACTCATATGATGGAAATATGAAACACACTCTAATGGAAAATATCAAATAAACTTTGAAACTTTAAGTTTTTGGAACTTCAATTGAACTTTATTTGGAATTCACTGTGTTGTTTTCTACACACTGAACCACACAAGTGTGCCCACCACAGGGATGTGCCTACACTCCAGTAGCACACTCAACTCCTCGATTCTTCAGGACGCACCCGAACAGTTGCGTCACCTGTAGGAGCACCTTTAAATTGACAATTTGCTTTAACCTATATTCAACCTGATCTGATACAATAACGTTGTGCGCCGAGTCTAATCTACCTCGTTTATCTCACTCACACTGTTCTCGAGGCTGGCAGCACGCATCCCCCTAACATGCAATATGATGAGATCTCCAAATCGACGGAAGCTCGAGCCGAAACTTTAGCATTCGACACCGATGCAACAGAGAGAATATACGCACTTATTAATGAAGATTTGACCCAAACCACAACCAGCAGAACGAAAGAACAATGCATCAAACAGCTTTTGTATCTATCAAAACGACGCATCAATCAGAAACTTCATGCCAATACTTTGATTAAATACCACAAGGTGCTCCGCATTCCCCGAGGCCTACGGATCGCCCTGAAACCGTCTCTGTGTAAGAATTCAAAAACATTTATAGAGAGATGGAACGCCATCCTCAACAAATGTAGTCTGGACATAATACTATTAATAGTTGAGGAACTGTCAGGCATCTTGATTGAATTAACGCATGAAATCGCCACCATCGAAAATGAGTTAAAAGAATCAATCACCGCTGAAGAATTGACCGCAACTCTTGAAGACATCAACGCACAACTAGACAAACATACAAAAGAAATTAATGAACGTAAGATACGCAAATTCCGTCGGGACACCTTGGATTACAAATTAGGTGAGGTGTACACTTGGGCGGATGTCTACGCCCAACGTCGCAGGAATAAACCTTTTAACCCCAACACTGACACCTCATCTTCTGGGAGTGACAGCACCAATCGTCCACCTAAGAGAACTCCAGCAGGAGCATCAACTTCCACTGTTCCCTTCAGCGAAACACCCTTGACACACAACATCGATTTAACCACCACCGAGCCTTTTTTAGAGGCAGGCCCAGACAAAACCGCAGTCCCAGACGGGGGAAAAGGGCAGGCAAAAGACAACGAAGGTACCCAGCAATCCTCGAAGACCAGGCAGAAAACAAAGAAGAATCGCTAGTAATTAATATTTCGGATGTCCACCTAACCAACCACGAAACAAGAATCCTCCAAAAGGGCATGTCATTCGTCCCTACCAGCGACACCAACCTACTTGAACTTGACGTGAGCACTTTTAAACTCACAAGAAAATTAAGACTTAAACACTTTTTTGAAAACGTTCTAGAACCACCAAAGGACCCAAAACCCGATCAACTTATGGGTTTACGACCTTCCAGTACTTTTATGCCTCCTACCAGCCATAAAAGCATTGATACTTTTGAGACCCTTGTGAAACAGGATATCTCCAAAATCAATTTCCGCAAGAAGACCCGCAAGAACATCACCAACAAAGACATGGACATCCTTAAAAACATTGCCAGGAACCCTTCCATTAAATGTTTGAAAGCAGACAAGGGGGCGCCCTTGTCATCCTCAATACGCAACTGTATGATCGAAGAACGAGAGAACATGTCATGGATTCAAACATATACTTACCATTGGATGGTAATCCCACAAACGATTACAAAATGGAACTATCCGAAATCATTGACAAAGCCACAACTGAAGGTATCATCGATGATAGAACAAAAAAATACTTGATTGTAGAACATCCCAGGAGCCCCTCCATTACTATGTTACCCAAAATACACAAGAATTTGATGGATCCCCCGTTCCGCCCAATTGTTTCTACCAGAGGTTCGATCCATGAACCCACTTTGAAATTTATAGATCGATACCTGCAACCTATGGTCTCAAGTTTACAAAGCTACGTTAAAGACACTACAGAGTTTTTGAACAAACTCTCAACCATACAAGTTTTCGAAAACGAAAAATTAATCTTATGTACAGCTGATGTAAAAAGTCTTTACACCTCCATCCCCCATGAAGGAGGAATCAATGCTGTGGAACATGCCTTACTTCAATCTGATATCAGTGACTCTTTGAAACCCTTCATCCTCGAACTTATGATATATACCTTATATCATAGCTATTTCAAATATGAAGAGAAATGGTACCTACAAATGTCCGGAATGGCTATGGGCAATTGTGCGGCTCCCAGTTACGCTAATCTATACATGGGTAATTTTGAGCTCAATCACCTTTACAAGGACAGAAACTGGATGGATAACCTAAAACTTTATGTACGCTACATCGACGATCTGTTTTTCATTTGGAAAGACTCCCAAGAGAACTTAGAACTCGCCCTGACAGATCTCAACACTAAAGATGACCGTATAGAATTCACTTGGAACATCAACCACCAGGAGATAGCATTTCTGGATGTCCTCATTAAATTAACCTCTCAGGGAATTCAAACAGACCTATTCCGTAAACCTACGGACCGCAACAATACTCTACTTTTCAGCAGCTTCCACCAAAACTCCTTAAAAAGACACTTGCCTTACAGCCAGATGTTAAGAGTAACCCGTATCGTCTCTGACCCAGACATCAGAACCACTCAAATTCAATCCATGGCATCAAGATTTCACAGTAGAGGGTACCCCAATGAAATTCTTAAGGAGGCCATCAACCGAACTTCGGCCACCTCCCGATCAGAAGCTCTACGGAGCACTCCTAAAAGTAACGATCAGAGAATGGTCCTCGTCTCCAGATACTCCACTTCGAGCAAAAGCTATAACAACATCATACTGAAACACTGGCGTATCTTATCATCTGAACCAGATTTCGGGGACCTCTTCAAGGATCCCCCAATTTTTACTTATACCCGACCGATGAACTATAAAGAAATCCTATCTAAAACAACAACCATCACCGCATCAGTTCAACACACTGGAACTCGTCCTTGCCACCATTGCAATAACTGCAATAACATCATTAAAGGCAACAACCTAAATCATCCCATGAGAGGCTTTAACATTAAACTAAATGTGGACGCGACATGCGACTCTTCTAACCTGATTTATCTTCTTAAGTGCCCGTGTGGCAAAACCTATGTGGGCAAAACTAGCAGGAAAATTAAGACTCGGTTGAATGAACACAAGTCTAACATTCGTACCAGAAACACCAAATCCAACGTGGCCATCCATTTCAACGAGGCCAACCACAATGTGGCCCAACTTAAGTACATGGTCCTTGAAATGGTTCCAAAAACCGAAGGGAGAGACAATAATAAAACTCTCCTGCAAAGAGAAACAGCATGGATGTACAGATTGCAGTCGCAGAAGCCATTTGGTCTTAATGACCGTACTGAGTTGAGCTGTTACTTATAACGGACGTTTATTGCTGCATTTTATTTCTGTTTTGCTGATTGTTCTTTCAAACATTTGTTCTATACGCCCTTTCCCTGTTTCACTCCGTTCTACCCTGTCTATTTTCCTTCTTCAAGATGGCCGCGCCATCCTATTCCTCCCCAGCAGTCCTTCCTCCACTCTTACCACTCTCCCACCCTTTCCCATAACTCCGCATTCTCCTCGCGGAGTTTCCGCATCTGAAACCCGATTCCCGAACTCCTGTCTAACTGTCAGACCAAGTAAGTTTCTGCATCTTTTCCGTTTTCGGTTAATGCATGACCGCCACCCATTCCGTCCTTAGGACTTCACTGAACATTGAAGATGATTACGTAAGCCTCGCCTACAATCGAGCAGTTCGCATCACCTTTGCACATCCCACCTTATAGCTTTCTACCTCTCCCGTTTTTTCGACCACTGGCCCCCACTTTCCTCGTATATCTTATTAATCCCCGTTAATTTCCTTTCTGTGCCCTTCCTGACACAACCTCCAATCACCTTCGAACACCAGTGGAACTTTCTTATTCCTTTTCATCCGTTTCTGAGGGTGCATGAGGTTGACCCACCTAGACACCATTGTAACATTTGTTACGCTGTTGTTTTAGCATCTTCATTGATTTGGATCCATTGTATATTCTTTGTTGCAGTGCTCCTTGAGAAAGGACTTTCTGTCCGAAATGCATTGGAGCCTTTTTAGCGTTTTGATGTCGCTAAAATCAATCGTCTGATGACTCATATGATGGAAATATGAAACACACTCTAATGGAAAATATCAAATAAACTTTGAAACTTTAAGTTTTTGGAACTTCAATTGAACTTTATTTGGAATTCACTGTGTTGTTTTCTACACACTGAACCACACAAGTGTGCCCACCACAGGGATGTGCCTACACTCCAGTAGCACACTCAACTCCTCGATTCTTCAGGACGCACCCGAACAGTTGCGTCACCTGTAGGAGCACCTTTAAATTGACAATTTGCTTTAACCTATATTCAACCTGATCTGATACAATAACGTTGTGCGCCGAGCCTAATCTACCTCGTTTGTCTTCACCAAGTCAACATTTTTGTATTATGATTAAGGCTCCCTGTTTTCTGTATTTACTGATTGGTACAGTTAAATACAGACAGAAAAAATGTATTTTCCTGCCTGTATTTATTTTTTAAATGTGCATTAAGACGGAATTTGGTTGATTCTTGAGCGATAGCTGTTCTGATTAACAGATGAGAGGTGAAAAAAGAAAGGTATTTTTTGGCTTAAACTGGAGTAGATAAGCAAAAGGTTAATACTAAAATGTCAATGTTTTCATTTAAGTGCATTGATTTATCATCTGTGGGTGTTGAAAGCTGTCAGGGATTATAGCACGAGTGCACATTTATCCGTTAAATGCATGTGGAAATAAACTCGTTTTGGCTTGATTTTTTCACAAAACGCAAAATAAATATGGATAAATGCAAATAACATTCGCAAAAAATAAACATGGATAAATACGGACGAAAACGTTAAAAAATATACCGTAAAACCGGGAGCCCTAATTATGATGTATAATACGCTAGTAAACCAACACCCAACTCCAACCATTTACCCACCCCGCACCCTGGACCCACGAAAAATGTAAAATGTAAGCACAATAACTACATGCATATTTGCAGGTTCCTTTACGATGCCCATCTTTGATTCCTACATTTTATCTTCACCATTTATCAAATCAATTGTGTCTTTCAATTAGCTTTTGCTTTACTGTTCTGTCTCTGGTTCCAGTCAAAGCTCGTTTATGAGAAACAGTGGTCAGGGAGGCCTAGTCGGTACTCTAGCAGCCTTGGCTGAAAGTAATTAGGGAAGGAATTGAATAAATATACACATATTACTTATGGGGGTCCAGAGAGGACGCAGTTATTTGAAATGCACGGGCACAAGGAACAGTTTAAGTATAGCAGCAAATGTATTATCTCAAAAAATTAGCTATGTCATGTATTGGCTTTGTGACATATTGTGCTCACAGAAGTGATACAAAAGTGCGTGTGGTGAAGGTGTAAAAGTGACATATTAAAAATAACATCGCATTGTACAACAATAGAGTTAGTCAAAACTCCACAAATGAATGAACTAGGTAATGGAGTTTTTTTGTTGGGACAGTCGACGGCGTTTCGATCTCAGATTAGCGAGATCATCTTCAGGACAAGTGCCTGTGAGCATTTACGATCCCGTAAGTGGAGGCACAACCTAATCCGAGTATTCAGTTGAGGCAGAAGTTACTTGGCCACAGGAGGGGTCGGTGGAACCATCGTTTTACTGCCTAGCACGCGACGGTGGGAGACGCTGTGCTCTTTCGAGGTACTTAAAGCAGTATAGAAGGACCGGCGTGGTCCGAGTCCTGTGAGGGATAGAGTGCACACTGCACAGATGAGTAGTGGCAGTTCCGTTATTTTTTGGCACACGACGGCGATGGTCGCGGAGTTACTAGGCAATATCTGTGGATATGCGGCGTAGGGGGACCCGCGTCCCGCGTATTTCGAGTCCGTATGGGAGTCACAGGGACATCTTAAGGATTTTGGGGGCCCTGGGCCAAATTATTTTGGGGGCCCCTGTTCAGAACATCTTTCAGTTTAAAAGATCCAATCTCAGGCATTTTATGACCTCTTTGCCCAAGTCACTGACAGTGCACAAGCACACTCGTTCAAATTTTAAATGTTTTATATGTATTTTTTCAGGGATAGTGACTTGTGTTTTCAATATTTAACACAGCAGCATCTCACAAATATTGCTTCAAATAATCTATGTGATGCCCTCCCATTTCTCATATGTGAGGTCCTCTTTTGATCTAAAAGAAACTTTTTTGGGGATGTTGCATGAAGCATTAACAGAGCATTTCTCTGCAGATTATCTCTAATCAACCACATTCAAAATAAATTAAAGGAATACGGTATTTAAGAAATGTGTTTAAGAATTACTCAATATCATCAGGGTAAAACATAACAGAGCTGGCTTTAAAAGGGGCCCCCTAAAAAGGCTGGGGCCCTGGGCCAGACTTTGGTAACTACTGACTTAGAGACTCACAGTGTGGCATGTGAAGACAAGCCCAGGTCCAGTTGCAACTCATCAGCTGGGCAGTTGTAGGAAAAGCCTCTTGGAGGTTCTTGTATCCCTGTAGATTGACAGGTCAGCCTGGGAGTCCACTTCCTTATCGTGAGTACACGAGGAAGGACAGGTCTGATCTTCTCGGCTCTTCTCTGGTCTCAGACAGCAGATTTAGTGCTCTTTTGATCTTCCAGAGTTCCAGGAGTGTCCTGAAGTCTGTGCCTATCACTGACACATGTATTACTGGCATGAGCTAGTGGGTGGGAATGACCCCTGAGGGCGCCCTACGCAATAGGAGACAGGTTCCCACGGCTAACCCTACTCACTTTGAACAAATGGCTGAACTCTTCAGCCACATTAAACTTGGACTCTGAGGGCTGGGGGTAAGTGTGGAGTATACTATGCTAATCCTAGTGCCCTCACACATCTATCACTAAACTCCAGTTCTAAACAGTCCCTGTTCCCCCCAACAAACTCAGAGGCAGGATTCTGATCAAATCAAACATGAGCTTTTGGCAACCAGAAAGTAGATACACATAAAGTGTTATGCCATTCTGTCCTCCTCATTTGAAGTGCGCCCTGAATGTTATATGTAAAACTCCAGCAGACCTGTTAAGCAGGATGTGACATTCAAGCCAGTGCTTTAAATGGGAAAAAATAAGTGCAGGTACTCATTAAAATGCGCAAGAGGTGTAGTGAGTGGGCGGGGCTAGGGGTGGGGCTAAGCGCAGGACATGATGATACTTAACAACTTCTATAATAGTTGCAGCACACAGCAAAACACATGATAAATGTGTTTATATAAACAAAGCAGGTTAACTCATTACACACAATGAAAGAGAAATGCAATAATATGTTAACATTTCCTTTTTTTTGCAATAGTTGCACCTTCTTAATGCCATACTGTTAATTGCTGTTGTTTAGAACAATACTATATTTTTTTGAGCAAGTGAGTAGGAAGAAACTGAAAATATCCCCACTTTGAACCAAAGCTCTTATGGCACCAAGCAAATCATCATGACCCTCCCCAGAAGATATCTCTTGTCTCTTCCATCGATCTATCCATTCATCCTTTCATCCAACCATTTACCTGCTGATGTTCACCATTTACCGTTTACATTCTGTTGTCTATTCAGTTTTTCATCCATCATTCAGTTGATTTTCACCATTCCGTCTGTCCACCCTTCATATCCAAACCTATCCATCCTTCCTTAAACCTATCCATTAATCTTTTCACTCATCCATCTCTTTATCCACCTTTTCACTCATCCATCAATCCTTTCGCTCATCTATCCATCAACCCTTTCACTCCTTAATACCATCCGCCCTTTCATTCCATCCACCCTTTCACTCAATCCCTCCTTTCACTCATCCATTATCCCCCCTTTCATCCATCCTCTCTACCTTTCATTCATCCATCCAATATTTAACTTACCCACCCATCATCGGCCCTTATATCCAATCATCCACCCTCTTTCACCCATCCATTCACTCATCCATCCATTCATCTGCACATCCACCCTGGCTCACTCATCCACCCATCCACTCACTCACTCACCAACCCTCCCTACTATGTTATTTATGAACCTTTGTCGCCGAGCAGACATGTGCACACAAAGGGCCACCCATTTTCTTTAAAATAACTCCTGAGAGTTTCTTGATTCTTTCTCTGTCACTTTTTTTGCTTTAAAAAAACAGGCTTACAAATGCAGGCAAACAGACAAACATAAGCAGACACACAAAAGATTTCGGTATGTTAAAAGCCATGTTATACTCTTCAGTATGGCTTTTTTAATTGCCACTGCCAGGGGATTGCCAAAACTGCTAGTTTAGACAAAACATAGTGCATATTAAGCCCAGACTCTAGTGTGCCCATTTGCAAGGCCCCCTGCCGTGCTGGAGCCCCATAATCATTTTCGTAGCAAACATTTTAAATGTCAGCAGCAGGAGAATATTAAATGATCTCTTTAGAGCTGTCAGAACGATGGACCGAGGAGCTGCTGGCCTGGCACCGCGTGGATCTCTAGCCTGTCTCTTCTTCAGGGAGTCAGACAGCGAGCCCTGGTGCAGTGTCTCTGCCTGTGCCCTCTGCTCCCACCATGAGACTCACAATGGCGTGGTGAGTCTGGGGCAGAGGTCAGGAGGAGGTGTGCAGGTGCTGAACCCGGACCCTCTGCAGGTTGCATGTATCCTAGTGTTAGAGTTCTCTTCTGCTGATATGGTAAATGCTCTGTGCCGCGTAAAATCCAGAACACAAACACATTACCAAACATGGTTGGAAACTAGTGTAAGCCTTTTGTAACCGTTTCCATTCCAAACCAAAGCCATACAGTGTTCTCCAGGAGACCTTTAGCTTTGCTAATTAACGTATTCACCACATTTACATTTATTTTAGGAAGGAGGCAGTCTTTCGCTGCCAGCTCTTCCTCACACAGTATAAATATAGTGCGAGGAGCACAACGTGCAAGTCGCCATCCACCACCACAACAGGCACCAGCGGGCTCTCAGGAAAGAAAAGCACTTGTGGTGTTTTAACCAGGGCGTAGACTTTATTTTGCACATTAAATTCCAACTCCATGCAGCAGGGGAATTTCATGGGTGCACTGGGGCCGGCTGGCAGTCAGGAAAGGCAACATCCTGCCACAGCATGGGCATATAAAAAACAGACCTTGAGGCATTTGGCGTTAGGAAGGTGGGCGCCTCAGTGCAGAAAACAGTTAGATTAGCGCTACAGGGGCCTCTTAAGAGGCCCCTGGAGTGTGGTAAATAAAATATTACCCTGGCAGAATTTCTAGGCATTAACAAAGTATCATGCATCAAATGAGAGACAGGATCCGTGGTGTCCAAGTTAAAATGGGCTTTATTCCAATAACTCGAGTCAAAGGGAGAATATGTTCCATCACCTCTGAGGTTCAGGAAGAGTCTTCTAACATTTAATAACAATGAACAGCATATATACATTTTACTCCTTGTACATAGGGAGGAGCGCTCCAGGCAGAGCAAGAAAGAAGGAGATAAGAGCATGTGGGCGTACACTTGATGAGTCATAGGAAGATGATAGGTAGGTGTCATAGGTGGGTGGGTACTTAGGGGAGGAGTTTGCATGACCAGCTGGAACTCTGCCCTAATTGTGCAACTCGAGCATGGCGTGCAATTGACGTATAACTGGGAGGAGAGCTGACTTTCGGCCTAGCAGAGACATCTCTTGTGTCAGGGCGAAAAGCACATCTTGTACAATCTGATATGATAGGGGATGTATTGTCTGAAGCAAAGGTTCATCACTAGAAATAAAGAAAAAAGCATATATTCCTCTGTTCATTGCATGGGGGCTGAGACAGAGAGTTAGGCCTTATCTGTTGCGGACGGGTTCTGTTTGCTTTTCCTCACCGGGCAGGGATGCCACTCTGTACAGCAAAACAGATAACTGTTATTCATAACACTGTCTTGGCAGGCTTCTTGCTGACGTGACTCCAGTTTTCAATGTGCCAGGAGTCATGAAGACAATGTTTCAGAAAGTGGTTTCAGGCTCCAACCACAAAAAATAGGGCTCAGTACGATATTTATTTAAAAGTGCACAATGCAAAATGCAAAATACATGGGCCTTCATTTTAGCTTACCGTTTGGGAGACTTTGATGACTTGACTTGCAGGACATGTTTGCAGAGGCCTAGTGATTCAGGCCACTACGAGAAATATGCATGGGTGACATGCACATGAATGTAACATAGGGTGTATGTAGTGGACATTTTTGGTCAGGCAAAATATCATTTTCCTCATTCCCTCCTTGTCACCTACATAACCCTTTAGGATACATCTATATTCATGAGACCGTATAGCTGATCATACAGAATCATTTCTTCATCTTTATCCTTTGTACATATGGATGGGGAACGCAAGCAGTGGCACAAAGGCTGCTAATCGCCAGGCCACACTGCAGACAGAGATAGTATCATGGCAAACTGCTCCTGGATCAAGTCGCCAGGGCAGATGCAGTCACAGTCACTACTGCTTCAAGGGTTCTTGTTAATTTGCGTATCAGTTTACTATTTTGGACGGGGCCAACAAAGAAAAAGAAACCTTTGTTGAAATCTGTATATTGCTCCCACGCTGTTTCTGTCTGCTATATAACAAGTTCCACCCCAGTCTAAGGGCAGATGTACATAAGCTGTCTGACCGCAAATGAAATAGGTATGGCGTGACGTTTTGAAAGAAGAAAGTCCTTCTGAGAGTGAAGTTCCTTGTAAATAGCTCCTTGTAAATATGGTTTATGAAGAGCATGTCATTATTATACCTTGTTGAGTTTCTTGTAAATATGGCTTGTGAATAGCGCCATGTGGTCATGGTTTGTGCAGAGTATGTTTGTCAATACAATATCTTGTATTGAGAAGGCAGTATTTGTTTTAACATGCTGTATAACAAGGTGTTGAGGGATTTTGGCGTTGTTTGGCGTTTGCTGGGGGCGTGTTTTTGAGTGGAAATTCGTACCCGTTCCAGTGGAGGGATTCGGTTGCTTTTTGGTGAGGATGTAGGGCATCGCTTGGACTACTGTGATGCCAAATTTGAAAAGGATCTGAGCTGTGGAAGTGGTGGAAAAAGCATGCTTTGTGCGGAGGTGCGATTTGCCATGTTATCCAATGGGCGTTTTTTCCGGAAATTTTTTAGAATCTATTTCGGCAGAACTCCCTTTGTTTTCTGATAAGGGGGTAGTTGGCCACATACCCAGCAATCAGTTGCATTGCTGATCTGGCTGGTCACTGAATGTACGCATACTGGATGAATGTATATGTGAGGAAATGGGAAAGAAAACATGTAGCAATAAACTAACACCAATTATAACAATGCACAGAATAAAAAGGATGATCAAGGTAACGATACATCTACTGCGTAATGTCTTGCAGTATTTTTCTCTCTTCTTGCTATTCTCATATGTGATCTTATACATGTCAGAAACTAGTCTAACCGATTCACCACCGGGTGGGCTTAAACAATTAAACTACGTCTGACTTACTAGGTCTTAATTTGGACCTATACTCTTGCTGAGGGGTCTTTTCAAGCAAAGGCGGCGCAAAGTTTGTATTTTCTATATTGTCTATCAAAGTTCCAAATTTTCCAATGTACTTTTTGCAATGCTGAAGATGAATCCACCCCTTGCGTCCCTCCACCTTCACTGCTGTCCTTGTGGTTAGTAGCACCAACTTCGGCGTCTTCCACCGTGGCTCAAGGGGGCTTGATCGGTCAAAGTTCCTCACAAGAATTAAATCACCAGGGACAATGGCGTGTTCCTCGACCTGGGTGTTGTCAGGGAAGGCGGCAGAAACCTGTGAACGACAAGAGAGTAGTGCAGACATCAAGGAAGCCAGGTAATCTGTCAGCATGTTACTGTCAACATCAGTTATCTTTTTAGGCATAGGCGTACCCCACATATTTGGCGGTCTACCGAAAACCACTTCATACGGAGATAGGCCTGTTCTGGAATGAGCTACCATACGCATGTAAAAGAGGGCAACCGGCAAGGCCACCATCCAATCCACGCCTTTTTCGGCACAGACCTTTGCTAACTTTGTCTTGAGGGTCTGATTATGTCTTTCTACAAGGCCTGCTGCTTCTGGGTGTCTGACACAATGGAACTTCCATGTATAACCTAACAGAAGGGACACTTGTTTCATTAATTCTGAAGAGAATGGCTGGCCGTTATCTGAATAGATCACCCGAGGTAATCCATACCTGGGGAAGTACTCGCGCACTAATTGTCTGGCTGTTGTCACAGCAGTATAATCTGGAACTGGATATGCTTCTGTCCATCTAGACAGTGCACATACAACTACCAAGACGTACTTGTAACCTCTACATCTGTCCATTTGGATATAATCAATCTGGAGAACCTCAAAAGGGTGGTCAGGAGGATGAAATCCGCCTTGTTCCACCGGGATGCCTTTACCTGGATTGAACTGACAACAGATCATACATGTTCGTACTTTCTGCTTCGCTGCTGCACGCATGTGCTTGTTAAACCAGATGTTCTGTAAGCTGTCTAACATTGCTTTTTCTCCTAAGTGTGCTGGACTATGGGCTGTGTTAATGATTACTTGTACCATGGAATCTGGGAGAAACCATGTGCCTTTTCCCTTAGTCATCCAACCTTGGTCAGTCTGGACCCCTCCTTGTTCAGTCCATTTCTTTATCTCATCTGCAGTGGCATGTGTCTGTATGTCGAGTACGTCTTGAGTGGGATCCCTGACTGTCATACATGTTGTCAGTAATGGTACCTCTGTCCTTGTCGTGTCTGTTGGTGTCTGGGCTGTAAGTTTGGCTGTTCGATCTGCCAGGTCATTACCCTGGGAAATGGTGTCTGTGACTTTGGTGTGAGCTTTGCACTTCAGGATAGCAATGGCTGTAGGTAAATGTATTGCTTCTAACAGGGCTTGAATAAGCGTACCATGCTGGATCTTGGTCCCATGGGAGGTCAAAAAACCTCTCTCCCTCCATAGTACCCCGAAATCATGAACAACGCCAAAGGCATATTGTGAATCAGTATAAATGTTTACTTTCAAGTGCTTAGCTCTTATGCAGGCTTGTGTCAGAGCAATGAGCTCTGCTGCTTGTGCTGACAATGTGTCTATTTTCTGTGTCTCTATGACTTCTTTATCAGTGGTCACAGCATAGGCTGCTACTAACTCTCCTGCACTCGTTCTCATGCATGATCCATCTACATAGAGCGTTAGGTCTGGGTCTAGAAGTGCAATATCTGTCAGGTCTTGTCTTGGCTTTGTCACTATATTCATTACTTCCACACAGTCATGTGGTGATGCATTTACTGTACTTGAGGGCAAAAGTGTTGCAGGATTCAGAATATTACAACGTCTGATCTCTATGTGTGGTTGAAATAATGTCAGTTCATATCCTGTCAGTCTTGCTACAGTCAAGTGTTGTGTCTGAGTCCTGTTTAAGAGAACCTCCACTGCATGTGGAACCTGTACTGTCAGAGGGTGACCCAGCACTATGGAGTCACTTTGTCTTATGGCTAGGGCTGTTGCTGCAACTGATTTCAGGCATGCAGGCAGAGCCTGGGCCACTGGGTCTAGAAAAATAAGCACAAGGCTTGTGTTTTCCTGCTTGATCTTGAGTGAGGACAGATAACGCTGTTCCTTCTCTTTCAGTTACAAAAAGCATAAAAGGTTTGCTGTAACATGGAGTCGCTAACACTGGCGCTTGACATAAAGCTCTTTTTAATTCCTCGAATGCCAAGGTGTGTTCTTGTGTCCAAGGGAGGACAGTCCCCCCTGCCTCCTGTGTAGTTAACTGTATGAGTGGTTTGGCTAGAAAGGCATACTGGGGAATCCATTGCCTACAGTATGAAGTGAGGCCAATAAAGGCACGTACTTCTTTCTGTGTCTTGGGCTGTAAAAGGTTAGAAATTAACTGTATGCGTTCTCGTGTTAGTTGTCTACCCTCATTGGAAAGTAAGTGTCCAAGGTACACCACTTGCTTTTCACAGAATTGCAACTTCGAAGGCGACACCTTGTGTCCCTTATCTGCCAGAAAATGTAACACTGTCAGTGAAGCATTTTCGCATTCTTTTTCTGAACGTGCTGTAATTAGGATGTCATCTACGTACTGGAGCAGGGCAGTGTCAGTAGGCATGTGAACACTGTCTAGCTGTCTCTTTAATGCCTGACTGTAAATACTAGGGCTTTCTGTAAAACCTTGAGGAGCTCTTGTAAAGACAAAGCTACGACCTTTTAATGAAAATCCGAACAGGTACTGGCTGTCTGGGTGAATGGGAACACTAAAGAAAGCGTTCTTCAAGTCGATAACAGTAAAGTAAGTAGCCTCTGAATCAATAGCAGTCAACAATGAAGAAATGTCTGGCACCACTGGATATTGTGGTACTACACATTTGTTCAATTCTCGCAGGTCAATAATCAATCGGTACACTGGCAGTACACTAGGATCAGATCTTTTAAGGATAGGAATGACAGGTGAGTTACATACATTTGAGACTGTCTCTACCACTACCCCCGTGCAATAAATTCGTCAACTATTTTCAGTAATGCTGTTTCGGCGTCAGGTGGTAACTTGTATTGTCTAATACGTGGAAGTACTACTCCTGCTTTTAGTGTAACATGGTGAGGCGTAATGTCCATGTATTCTACGTCAGTCGGTCCTTGTGCCCATAGGATCTGTGGCACATTCTTGAGTCTGTGGTCAAAATCAGTCAGTACATAATGTCCCTTAAAATCACGTAGGAACAGGCGTACTCCTTCTGGAGAACAGCAGATAACTGCTTCTAGATCTTTTAATGTCTTCATACCAAGTAAGTTTTCTGGACATGACTTAGTAAGTAACAGGTCAGTGGTACGTGACAGTGGACCAACCCCTAGGGAGACTGGTTTTGATACTTCATTAACAATAGGCTTTCCTGAAAATCCCAGGGAAACATTCTGTGAGCCTGAGAGAGGTGCCCCTGGAACCTCGTCATGACTGATGGTAGTTCTGCTCGCCCCTGTGTCAATCAGAAACTTTCGATCCTGACCTAGAACACGACTATGTACATACGGACCCTCTTGATCTACAGGAACCTCAATAAGGGGCAAGCCTACTTCCCTCTCGAGGCTGTTTCATGAGAACTGTTGATACTCTGGATAGTCAGACTGTGTGTACTGATACATTTGTGGTGTGGCATTAACAGGCGGTGGTGGAGGATAATTTGCTACTGTCTGTTGCGTGTTCTGTTGCGTGTTATTCTGTCTAGGAGTGTACAGTCTCTCCTTTGTCTTGCCTGTAGCTATATTGTGTTTCAGAACAGTGCAGTCCTTTACAAAGTGACCTGGTTGTTTGCAATAATTACAGTTCCCTTTGACAGGTGTCGTGTTATGTTTGTTTGAAGTCGCCGGTACCGTTTGGGCAACCAGCACCTTCATTTTGGTCTCTTTCATGCGTCTCTTTTCATGATCCTGCTCTTCCCTAATCCTGTTCTGGTGATACTGTAGCATCTGTAACATTTGTGAAGGGCTGTTTGCTTGCCAAGTACTCTCAACCTTCAGTACTCTATTCTTGATCTGGGGTAAGGAATTCTCAACTAATTTGCTCACAAAAAGATGTGGAAATGACTCGCTACCTGGCTTAAGGCCACTATTAATAGTAAAGCATTTCTCAAATCTGGAATAGAAATCACTAGTGTCCTCGTCTTGCTTTTGTTTACATGCTGAAATAGCATCCCAATCTTCCTTTTTAGTAATCAATAATCTTGGCAAAACTTGTATCAGGAATTCAGGTAGTTCTCTAGCTCTATCTCCAAGACCAACTCCTGGGGCCCTGCCCTTCTCTTCTGTTTCCAATGCATCCCAACTTAACTTTTTCTCACCCACTTCCCAGTCTTTTTCCTTAAGCTTTTCATAAATCCCTGCAGGTAACAGTACTTTTAATAGCTTCAGAATGTCAGCGTATGTATAATCTCCTATGCGGAGGATGTCTTTTAATTCACGGTGAAATCCCCCTGGGTCTTTATCATGACAAGGCAACATCTTTTTCATTTCAAGAATCTCTAATTTCGTTAAGGGGGTGTAAACATACACTCGTTGTAACTCATTGGCCGCATTCTTAACGGGATGAACCTCTCGTAGGGGGTTCTGTCTGTCTATGTGTACGTTATGTCTGTCATGGTGTAAGACTGGAGGCATGTATGTAGTCAGAGAATCTATGTACTTATGTCGTTGATCCAGGATTACATTAATTAATTCAGTACCTAAACCTGTCCATCTATCTAGTAAAATGTCGTCAAGTATTTTATGCAAGTGACCAGGATTAGAATGCTGACTTTTATACAACGTTATCAAGTGTTGAACCATGTAAATACCAGCCAAACGCTGTTCGTTCGGTGGAAGGCTTAAGAAAGTCTGAGCCACTATATCACTGCTATATATATTGGCATTGGACACCCACTGGGTGGCTGACCGGGCCAACTCTATTTCGTGTTGTGTGGGAGGTCTCTCATTCCCTATCCATTGTTTCAGTGCTTTCTCAGTAGCTTGGAATAGAGCTTCAAGGGAATACCTTTCTTTTATAGCTGGCCCTTGTTTACGGTAATCAAGGCACTTGGGTCTGTCAAACTGTCGCGCTTTTCCTACATAATTCATTTTGTCTTTTGGCTCATCTACGTCTTCTGTTGATAACTCACCATTCTCCTCAGACTCTTTTCTGTGCCTTTCTATTATTTCCTTTCGTATTTTCTTGTACATGGCATCTATCTGTCCCTGTTTCTCATGTCTACCGGCATCTATGTGATCACTCCATTCTATCAAACCTGGCTTTACATCTCCGTCTCCTTCGTCTTGTTCCCTGATCAGGCAGTTAATAATAAAACGTAAGACATGATTCTTAACCCCTACTTTTCTCTGTGCCATGGCTTGTGCTATACTATCTGGTCCCTCCCCCGTTCTAATAAAACGATACATGCTATCTAGGTGATCTTTCATGTCTGGTAATGTCTCTAGATATGCAACAGCTTGTCTTAGTCTACGTGAAATCACGACCATTGAACCCTTTCCTGGTTCTGTATCATATACACAAAATGGAATGGCTGCATCTACAGTAGGCACCCCTCCCACTGCCCCGGGACCTACGTCATCTTTTGCTAGCTGCTGCTGAAGTTGCTGGAGCTGATCTGCTTGTGGGGGTGGAGGAAAACCTGCATTAATGTAGTCTGGAAGGGACTCGTCTAGATACGAGGAAATGAATGCTTCAGATGCTGTCGGCTTTATTCTATGTACTCTATATGGTACAGGTGGTGGCGTTCGCGGCCTACTGGATCTTTCTGAGGTGGTCACTTTAGCTAGTTCTTCTGACAGAACGGGATAAATACCATTGACAACGGCGTTTCTTTCCCTATCAGTCTGTTCTGTTTTGACACGTTCTCCCTCCTCCCGCAGTTCCTTTTCTCTGGCTTTTTCCCCAGCTTGTCTAGTTCTATCTGCTTTATTCAATTCTTTCTCTGTTCTCCTATGTGACTCTTTGCGCCACAATTCGATGGCATCTTTCTGAGAGGGTCTTGACTTCCTTTTCCATAGCGCTTCCTCCACCCTCATAATACATTCAGGATCCCATGTTCCCGAGATTGGCCATCTATACTTTTCCTCCAGGTCCTTTGTATAGTTTACCCATAAATCTAAAAACAAAATGGCGTCTAATCCATGCTTATTATACATATAATGACCAGGTGTGTCTCTGGGCGGGATGTTAACTGATTCTTCTAGTATACCTTTTCTGGTCCCTATCTGACGTAACTTTGAAAACAGTGGCATGTTTGAAACCAATATTCACAAAAATAGACTGAAACAATCAACAATCATTCACACACAAACAAATATTAAACACTAAAACAGTTACAACCTAAACTGATACAGAGAGCTAAACATGTACTTGAAAAACTTTATGCACTGAAATACAGTACAACCATACCGGTCTCAAAAATGAGACACGTCTTGACCGTTCCCACGTTTAACCGTGGGCCCGTACTTTACCGGTCTTGTGAATGAGACACGTCTTTACCGCACCCACGTTTACCATGGACACGTCATTAATCTTGATGCATTCCCCATAGTGGTACTCACCGGGAAGCAGAATCTTGAAACTTGAAGGCCTCGGACATCTACGCATGCGCCTTGGAACAGGTGGACCTCTGGAGACCTCGGACCTTGCTCTCTCACGGGCTGGGCTCTGGGTCGAGACGATCCGCGTTCCTCACCGCCTCACATGGATGCCTGGTCGCAGTCCGTCCTCCTCCTGGGCCTGAGGGAGCAGCGGGAAATCCCAATGGCGTGTACACTTTAAAGTCCGTCACGGCTGTGGAAGGGGGCAAAGACTAGACCAACAAACTCCGGCGAGTGGGGAAAGGGACATGTCCCTGTTCAAGGGCGCCAATTAATGTGGTAAATAAAATATTACCCTGGCAGAATTTCTAGGCATTAACAAAGTATCATGCATCAAATGAGAGACAGGATCCGTGGTGTCCAAGTTAAAATGGGCTTTATTCCAATAACTCGAGTCAAAGGGAGAATATGTTCCATCACCTCTGAGGTTCAGGAAGAGTCTTCTAACATTTAATAACAATGAACAGCATATATACATTTTACTCCTTGTACATAGGGAGGAGCGCTCCAGGCAGAGCAAGAAAGAAGGAGATAAAAGCATGTGGGCGTACACTTGATGAGTCATAGGTAGATGATAGGTAGGTGTCATAGGTGGGTGGGTACTTAGGGGAGGAGTTTGCATGACCAGCTGGAACTCTGCCCTAATTGTGCAACTCGAGCATGGCGTGCAATTGACATGTAACTGGGAGGAGAGCTGACTTTCGGCCTAGCAGAGACATCTCTTGTGTCAGGGCGAAAAGCACATCTTGTACAATCTGATATGATAGGGGATGTATTGTCTGAAGCAAAGGTTCATCACTAGAAATAAAGAAAAAAGCATATATTCCTCCGTTCATTGCATGGGGGCTGAGACAGAGAGTTAGGCCTTATCTGTCGCGGACGGGTTCTGTTTGCTTTTCCTCACCGGGCAGGGATGCCACTCTGTACAGCAAAACAGATAACTGTTATTCATAACACTGTCTTGGCAGGCTTCTTGCTGACGTGACTGCAGTTTTCAATGTGCCAGGAGTCATGAAGACAATGTTTCAGAAAGTGGTTTCAGGCTCCAACCACAAAAAATAGGGCTCAGTACGATATTTATTTAAAAGTGCACAATGCAAAATGCAAAATACATGGGCCTTCATTTTAGCTTAACGTTTGGGGGACTTTGATGACTTGACTTGCAGGACATGTTTGCAGAGGCCTAGTGATTCAGGCCACTACGAGAAATATGCATGGGTGACATGCACATGAATGTAACATAGGGTGTATGTAGTGGACATTTTTGGTCAGGCAAAATATCATTTTCCTCAGGAGCGCTAATCTAACTGTAGGGTTAATGCCCAGACAGGGCACTAACCCTCAGATCAAGAGAAAGGACGTGTGAAATTCCGCCGCCCTTTTGTCTGATAACATTTCTTTTGTTCAAAGTGTTACCCTGCACTGACTTTTTACTTTTCACTACCTGAAGTGCTGCGCTTTGAAAATCACACGCGCGCACACTAGCAGGTAAAATGAATCTCGACCCAGCTCTGTCAAACACAGCATGACGGCGAGCACCGGTCATTATCCAAAAGAGCTCTGCTGAATAGCTCAGCTGGGGCTCTGATGGGCGGGAGGGGGCTGCAGAAGCGCCGACTCGGCTGCCAGTGACATGTCCCACTCCGGCTCACCAGCCCAGACACGAGCAGACCTTTTCATGAGTACCGGTACTCTCCTCGGGCAGTAGAGAAGTGCCGGTACTCAAAGTGAAAAATTTAGGAAGTGCCGGTACTCAGTACCGGTGAGTACCGGCCCATTTAAAGCACTGATTCAAGCATAATTTTACATTCTAATGTCAAAGGGGATGCTCCCAGCCTCTAAACCAGTTCTGAGGTAGCTCCTCTTCCCTCTGGGGTTGGTGCCTGGCAACTAGAAGGACAAAAGGAGTGGCAGGCCCAGGTGCGAGAAACATCTGCTTGTGAGAAGGGAGGCCCCTATGAAGTGCACCACCGAGGCCTTCGGCAGGTAAACAGGACATTTTCCAAAGTGTCTTCCCTGTAATAGTTGGACAAAAATTCGACTTTACTATTAAATTGTATTTTGTTTAACTATTAAAAAGAGTACTTGAAATATTTTGCTAGCTGTTACCAATTTGAAATTAGCATTATATGATGTTTTAATGTAATCCAGCACTTCCCTATAGAAGCAGCCAGCCTTGATACAGTGAAAATAGCTTGTATGCTTTTTCACTGTAAGAACATGCAGTATATTAAACTTCTACACATCCTGCTTTTAAATAGCTGGCATCCTGCCCAATGGAGAAAGGGGCCTACATTAAGGGTGACTTATTAATATTTATAAGGAAGGTTTGGGCCTGTCGAAAGGGTTTATTTATAAAGGTTGAATTGTCAGGTTAAACCTGCACAGCCAGGCTACATGTAGCCATGGAGACATGCTGTATTCCATCACTGCAGTTGTTGACACAATGAGTGCTGCAGGGCACTGGTGACATTTAACTTACAGGCCCTGGGTACACTTTGGGTACTATATGCTAGGGACTTATGGCTATGTTAAATATGCCAATCAGGAGTATATGAATGTTGCCATGTTGAGAAGAGAAGCACAACAAGCATGTTACCACTGGTTAGCAGGGGAAAAGTGCACAGAGTTGCATAGCCAGCAAGAATAGGGTTCAGCAAAAAGGCAAATTAATCGGTGTGACCCTGAAGAGAGGGAACATTTCCAACAACCACCCCTGACCTCCTTCCTGCACACTTACCTCATCCAGGTAACATGCAGCTGGAATGCTGGCTCGTTGGTTTCATCAATACTCACTGCCAGTCGAGCCTGGCTAGAAGGCTATATAGATAGGAGAGAGTTGCCAATTTCCCACCTGCAGTACAACACTGCTGCTGAACATCTGGCGGTTCAAGGCTATATGCAAAGACTAAAGACACCCCTAGAGTATATTGCGAGGAACAGTTTGGCAATTGTTACCTGGTTTTTCGGGGGATTAATTGCCAGGCCATTCACAGGCACTCTCACGATGGCAGCCATGACAAACTGGAGCTAGAACAAGGTGTGCGTCATTTCCGGCGGCCTTAATGGACACAGCATAGCAGGGGCGGGGAAGAATAAGTGTGACTTATGTGAGCAGAAACAACTTCTCCAGCTCTGGGCTTTTCTGGGATCTCTAGTTTTATTTCTGTGTTCGTCCTTTTCAACGGGAATAGCTCCCAGAATGCACTGCTTTATTAAATGACAGTGCGTGATTTGAAACAGCCTGTCACGGGGCATGGAATCATTGAACAAGTGCTGCACGGCACTACCAGCAGAGCCCTGTAAACCATTAAAGGAATGACTGCTAACGGAGCCTTCCATTCCCCACCACATTACCCGTCGATGCACTCACTCACTCCTTCATTTACCCGTTCACTCACTCGCCCCTTTACCAGCCATCCAACCTTACACCCATCGGGACATCTATTAATGCACTGAGTCACTCGGTGCACTTGTGTGCCCATAATCCATCTATACAAGCATTCATTCATTCATCCACCAGAGGCGCTCAATCATTCATCCAAACATTGACTTTTTCACGCATTCACCGCTCACTTGCTAATCATGTTATCAGAGAAGGAGAAAGACTTGTTTCCCAAAGACATTCTCATGACGTCAGTGCTTGTTTTTCTATCACATTCAGTGAAATCATAAATAGTGAAATGACTGGAATATCACCAATCGCCTCAAGGGCCATGAGGCTCCGCACAGACCTTACCACTGCTGCCAGATAGGTACCAGGGGTCTGAGGCTGCATTCCTAGGAGGTGAGGGAGTTTGTATTCAAGAGTGAAGCTCGGGGACTTCAGTGTCTGCTGATGATGTCACGCCTCGGGTTGGGGACCGGGAGATGTCACAGCGATGGGGGATCAGTGAGAAGGGCTTGGACGGAGGTCATGTCTAGGGGCTGTGGACTGAGGGGATTTCGGGAGGTCCATCCCGGGCCGGGACGGGCAGTGGGACGGGAAGTGCTTCTACTTGTCAGTGAGTGGGATGGCTGTTTTAATCCCCTTACATTTCTGTGCTACGGATTTGAAACAGTAGAAAGTGTAAAATGTAAGTATTCTTCGAACAATTCATAACATTGAAGTAGGTCATTTCTACACAGTGTTAAACAGCGGTGGTAACACAGGAAGGAGTGGATTACTGGGCAGGACTCGAGAGGAAGAGCCGGACAGACAGGGAGATTTTGTTGTTGCAGTTTTTATAGCGCTAAATCGACCCCAAGGTATCAGAGCGCTACACTGGAGCACCAGTTACATGACAGAGGAACACATTCATTATTAAGGCCAGGGGAGATCTGCCCAAAATCACAGGACGTGTGAGCCTCCTGCCAGGCCCGAACCTCGTCCCAGAGTTTCAAGGTCGGCCGCTCTAGCCGTTAAACCACAACCTCACCCGTATTGGAAATGGTGATGTGGCCCAGTAAAAATAATGTAATTTGTACAATGAAGGAGCCCTTTTTGAGCAAGTTATGAGAATGCGGCCTATGATAGAACGTTTCATTTATTTTAAATGAAGACTGAGTAAAAGCTCAATTTTAGATTGACTTGAAAGGCGCGTGCCTTCCCAGCGGCACCAGAAGCAGAATCCTGTGAATGGAACGCTTATGATGTCACATCACTGTGATGTCACGAGGCGCGGGCAAATGCAGGGGGGGAGGCCGTCACCGCAGCAGAGAGGAAAGGAGAGACCACTGTTGAGGAAGAGTGTCGGGGAGGGGGGATCTTCTTTCAGGTTCATTGCAGGTTCTTTTGTCATTAAATAGTTAGATGTACTTAACAAATTCCGCAATACCCGTGCCTTGCCGGCTCCCCCTTTAATCTTAAAGCACATGGTATCACCCAAAAAGTTGTGATGTATGATGATACGTCGAAAAGCCAACATTGTGACGTGTCCTTGGTTTAAGAGGCTGGTAACCAGGCAGCTGCAGCATTTCACTCGGGGACACCGGACGGAAAGGACCGCTGCTGGCGGCTGGAGCTCGGGCCAGGGAGAGGCCGAAGCTGCAGGGGCTGAGCAGGCTCCGAAAACGGAGTGGAGCAGTGAGAGGGGTGGGCGGAATAAGGAGACAAGGTGAGTGAATGAACCAAACTGAAAGCTGAACTTGAAATCAAACTGAAAACTAACTTGAAACTGACTTGAAATTCTAATACCCTTCCCTGAAAACTAAACTGAACTTGAAACTAACTTGAAACTGACTTGAAACTGACTTGAAATTCTAATACCCTTCCCTGAAAACCAAACTGAACTTGAAACCAAACTTGAAATTCCAATTCCCTTTCCCCTTTTCATCTTCTCCTTTTCCGTCCATTTAATTTAATTTTCTTTTCTTCTTTTCCTTTCCTTAATTTCCATTACCTTCCTTCCCCCAAATCACCTCTTTTCTCTTTCTCTTCTATCCCCTTCTTCTCCTTTCCTTTATGACCTTCCTTTCCCTCCTGCCATTCCCTACCCTCCTGCCCTTTCCTGTCTCAAACACCTTCCCTTCCCTGTCTCCTCCTATACCCTTCTTCCCTTCCCTTCCCTCCCCTTTCCTTCCTC
The DNA here is from genome assembly GCF_964261635.1 of Lissotriton helveticus. NCBI lineage: Eukaryota > Metazoa > Chordata > Amphibia > Caudata > Salamandridae > Lissotriton > Lissotriton helveticus. Next base: position 190,748,020 of record NC_136069.1, read on the forward strand.
CTTTCCTTTACCTTTCCTTCCCTTCCTCCTTTCCTTAACCTTTCCTTCCCTTCATCCCTTACCGTCCCACCACTCTCCTTCACTTCCCCCTTCCTTTCCCTGTCTCCTTTCCCTGTCCCCTACCCTCTCCTCTCCTCTCCTTCCCTTCCTCATTCTCCATTTCCTATCCTATATCCCATATCCCTTTTCTTTGCCCTTTCCCTTTCCTTTGCCCATTTCCCCTTTCTTCCCCTTTTCATATCACCCTTCCCTTCATTTGACTTCCCTGCCCTTCCGTTCGCTTGCCTTGTCTCACCCAATACCCTTACAACCCCCACTTTCCCCTCCCTTTACTTCTTCCCTTCTCTTCTCTTCCCTTCCCTGATTCCTCCTATTACCCTTCCATTCCATCACCACCTATACCCCTTCCCTGTCTCTGTCTATACCCTTTCCCTTCCCTGTCTCCTTCTAAACCCCTCTTCCATTCCCCTTTTACCATACCTCTTCCCTTTATTCTCCTATATCTGTCCATTCCCTCTCTCCTATACCCCTTCCCTGCCTCCTCCTATACCCCTCCCCTCTCCTCACCTTCCCTTCACTGACCCCCTTCTTTATCCCTTCACAGTCTCCTCCTATACCTATTCCCTTCCCTGTTTTCTCATATTCCCCTTCCCTTTCAGTCCTTCCCCTTTCTCGTCCTTCTCTGCCTCCTTCTATACCCCTTCTGTCTCCTCCTATACCCTTCTTCCCTTCCCTTCAGTTGCCTTATCTCACCGTATACCCTTCCAACCCCCACTTTCCCCTTCCTTTACTTTTACCCTTCTCTTCCCTTCTCTGTCTCCTCCTATTACCCTTCAATTCCATCTCCACCGATATCCCTTCCCTTCTCTTCCCTTTCTTTACCTTCCCTTCCCTTCCCTTTCTTTACCTTTCCCTCTCTTCCTTTTCTTTTCCTTTACTTTCCTTCCCTTCCTACTTTCCTTTACCTTTCCTTCCCTTCATCCCTTTCCGTCCCCCACTCCAATTCACTTCCCCGTCCTTTCCATTTCCCTTCCCCCTCTCCTTCCCTTCCCCATTCTCCCTTTCCTATCCCATCTCTCTTTCCTTTGCCCTTTCCCTTCCCCATTTCCCGTTTCTTCCCCCTTTTCATATGCCCCTTCCCTTCATTTGCCTTCCCTGCCCTTCCTTTCGCTTGCCTTGTCTCACCCTATACCCTTCCAACCCCCACTTTCCCTCCCTTTACTTCTTCACTTCTCTTCCCTTCCCTGTCTCATCCTATTACCCTTCCATTCCATCTCCACCTATACCCCTTCCCTGTCCCTGTCTATACTCTTTCCCTTCCCTGCCTTCTCCTCATCTTCCCTTCCCTGACCCCTTCTTTTCCCTTCCCAGTCTCCTCCTATACCCATTCCCTTCCCTGTCTGCGCATATACCCCTTCCCTTTCAGTCCTTTCCCTTTCTCCTCCTATACCCCTTCCCTGTCTCCATCTATACCCCTTCCCTTCCTCCTCCTATACCCTTCTTCCCTTCCCTTCCTTTTATTTTCTTTACCTTTCCTTCCCTTCTTCCTTTCCTTTACATTTCCTTCCCTTCATCCATTACAATCCCCCCACTCCCCTTCACTTCCCCTTCCTTTCCCTTTCCCCTCCCCTTCCCTTCCCCATTCTCCCTTTCCTATCCCATAACCCTTTCCTTTGCCCTTTTCCTTTCTTTTGCCCTTCCTTTGCCTGTTTCCCCTTTCTTTCCCCTTCCCTTCAATTGCCTTCCCTGCCCTTCCCTTTGCTTGCCTTGTCTCACCCTATACCCTTCCAACCCCCACTTTCCCCTCCCTTTACTTCTTCCCTTCCCTGTCTCCTCCTATTACCCTTCTATTCCATCTCCACCTATACCCCCTCCCTGTCTCTATCTATACACTTTCCCTTCCCTGTCTCCTTCTTTTCCCCTCTTCCATTCCCTTTTTACCCAAACCCCTTCCTTTTTTCTCCTATACCCATCCCTTCCCTCTCTCCTGTACCCCTTCCCTGCCTCCTCCTATACCCTTCCCCTCTCCTCACCTTCCCCTCCCTGGCCCCTTCTTTTTCCCTTCCCAGTCTCCTCCTATACCCATTCCCTTCCCTGTCTTCTCATATACCTCTTCCCTTTCAGTCCTTTCCCTTTCTCCTCCTATACCCCTTCCCTGCCTCCTTCTATACCCCTTCTCTGTCACCTCCTATACCCTTCTTCCTTTCCTTTTCTTCCTCCTTTCCTTTACCGTTCCTTCCCTTCATCCCTTACCATCCCCCCACTTCCCTTCACTTCTCCCTCTCCTTCCCTTCCCCATTCTCCCTTTCCTATCCCATCTCCCTTTCCTTTGCCCTTTCCCCTTTCCCCTGCCTGTCTCCCCTTTCTTTCCCCCTTTTCATATCCCCCTTTTCATATCCCCTTCCCTTCATTTGCCTTCCCTGCCCTTCCTTTCGCTTGCCTTGTCTCAGCCTATACCCTTCCAACCCACTTTCCCTCCCTTTACCCTTCCCTGTCGCCTCCTCCTATACCCTTTCCTTGTCTTCTTTTATACTCTTTCCCTCCCATGTCTACTCATTTATCCCCTCCCTTCCGTCTCCTATACCCCTTCCCTGATCCTTTATTTACTCCTCCCCTTCTTCCCTCCCCTTCTTTCCTTCCCTTCCCCCTTCCCTTCAATTCCCCTTCTGTTCCCTGTTCCTTTTCCACTCACCTCTCCTTTACTTCCTGCTTTTCTTTCCCTTCCCCTCTCCCCATTTCCTTTCTCCTTCACCCTTTCCGTTGCACTTTCACCTTTCCTATGCCCTTTTACTTCCCCCCTCTGCTTCCTTTTCCCCTGTCTCCTCCTATAACCATTTCCTTCCCTGTCTCTCCCTGTAACCTTTCCCTTCCCCCTTCCCTGCCGCCTCCTATACCCCTTTCCTTTCCTGTCTCCTCCTATACCCCTTCCCTTTCCTTCCCTGTCTCCGCATATGTCTTCCATCCTCTTCCCCATTTCCTCCTATACTCTTTAACTCCCATTCCCTATCTCATCCTATACCCTCCCCTCCCCTTCCCTGTCTCCTCCTATACCACTTCCCTTGCCCCTTCCGTTTCCCTTCCCTTCCCTTCTCTTCCCTTCCTCCTTTCCTTTAACTTGCTCCCCTTTCACCCCTTCCCTTCCCCTATCCATCCCTTCCCTTGCTTTCCCCTTTCTTTTTCCCCTCCCGTCCCATTCCCTTGCCCCTTTTCCCCCTTCTCCCCTTTTTTGCCCTTTCCATTGCCGTTTTCCCCTTTCTTTTGCCCTTTTTCTTTTCCCCTTCCCGTCATTTCCCTACCCTGCCCTTCCAATCCCTTCCCTGTCTCAGCCTATACCCTTACAACCCCCACTTTCCCTCCCTTTCCTTCTTCCCTCCTCTTTCCTTCCCTGTCTTCTATTAGCCACCCCTTGTCTATTTCCACCTATACCACTTCCCTGTCTCCTCTTATACCCTTTCCCTTCCCTTCTCTTCCATTTCCTGTCTCCTCCTATACCCCTTCCCTTCTCTGTCTCCTTCTATGACCCTTCCCTTGCCTTCCCTCCCATATCTCCTCCTATACATCTTCCATGTCTCCTCCTGTACCCTTTCCCTTCGCTTCCCTTCCCTGCCTCCTCCTATACTCCTTCTCTACCCTTCCCTGTCTCCTTATACCCCTGCCCTTTCCTTCCTTGTCTCCTATACCCCTTCCCTTTCCTTCCCTGTCTCCTCCTATACCCCTTCTCTGTCTCCACCTAAACCCCTTCCATGTCTCCTTCTCTACCCCCTACCTTCCCTGTTTCTGCCTATACACCTTCCCTGTCTTCTCTTATACCCCTTCCTTTCCCTGTTTTCACTTATACTCCTTCCCTGTCTCCTCCTATACCCTTTCACTTCCATGTCTCCTCCTATACCCCTGCCTTCCCTGTCTAATCCTCTACTTCTTCCCTTCCCTGTCTCCTCCTGTACCACTCCCCTGTCTCCTCCTATACCCCTTCCCGGTCTCCTCCTATACCCCTTCCCGGTCTCCTTTTTTCCCCCTTTCATTCCCTGTCTCCTCATACGCCTTTCACCCCCTTCCCTGTCTCCTCCTGTACCTTTTCCTTTTTCCATTTTCCCTTCCCCCTTCTCTTCTCTTCCCCTTTCCTTTACCTTTCCTTCATCCCATTCCTTCCCCTCCCCTTCCTTTTCCCCTCCCCTTCCCGTCTCCCTTTCCCCTTCTCCCTTTCCTCATTCCTTTGCTCTTTTCCTCTTTCTTTTCCCCTTTTCATTTTCTCCTTCCCTGCCCTTCCTTTCTGTTCCCTGTCTCCACCTATACGCTTCCAACCCCCACTTTCCTTCCCTTCTTCCTTTCGTTTCCCTTCCTTGTCATCTCCTATTACCCTTCCCTTCCCTGTCTCCTCCAATAACCCTTCCCTGTCTCCTCCTATACCCCATACCTTCCTGTCTCCTATACCCCTTCCCTGTCTCCTCCTTTATCCCTTCAGAATCTCCTCCTATAACCCTTCCCTGTCTCCTCCTATAATCCTTCCCTGTCTTCTCCTATACCCCTTCCCTTTTTCCTCCTATACCCTGTCCCTTCATGTCTCCTGTACCCCTCCCTTTCCCTGTCTCCTCCTTTATCCCTTCCCGGTCTGCTCACATACCCCTTTTCTTCCCTGTAATCTCCTATACCCCTTCCCTTCCCTGTCTCTTCTATACCCCTTCCATTCTCTGAATCATCCTATACCCTTTCCCTACCTCCTCCTTTACCCTTCCCTTCCTACCTCCTCCTATACCCATTCCCTTTCCTCTCTCCTCCTATACCTCTTCACTTCCCTATCTCCTTCTATACGACTTTACTGTCTCCTCCTCCTATACCCCTTCTCTTCCCTTTCTCCTTTTATAGCCTGTACCTTCCCTCTCTACTTCTATATCTATTCCCTCCCCTACTGTCTCCTCCTATACCCCTTCCCTCTCTCCTACTTTACCCCTCCCCTTCCCTTCTCCCTTCCATTTCCGTTCCCTTCCTCCCATTTCCTCCCCCTTTACTTTACTTTTCTTTCCCTTCCCCCTCTCCGTTCCCTTTCCCCTTCCCATTTCCCTTCCCCTTCCCCCTTTCCTTTGACCATCCCCATTCCTATGCCTGTTTGCCCTTTTCCTTTTCCCCATTCCCTTTATCTTCCATTCCCTTTCCTGCCCTTCCTATCCCTTCCCTGTCTCCACTTTTACCCTTCCAACCCCCACTTTCCTTTCCTTTCCTATCCTTTCCTTTGCTTTCCTTCCCTGTCCTATCCCCTGCCCTTCCTCGTCTCTTTCTTGGCTTTCCCTTCACTATGCATTCTTCCCTTTCCCTCACGTCCCTTTCCTCTCCTCTCCTTTCTTTCCCTCTCCTCCCCTTACCTATGCTTCCTCTTCCCTTGCCCCTTTCCCCCATTCCCTTTCCTTTCCTTTCATTCATTTCCATTCTTTCCATATGTGGCCTCCTATACCCTTCCCTTCCATCTTCTTACCTATCTTCTGTCCTATACCCTTCTAACTCCACCCATCCTCTTTCACTTTCCTGTGCCCTTCCCTGTCTCTCCTCTACCCTCCCCTTCTATCTCCTCTCGCCCCTTCACCCTGTTTTCCTCTTTTCCATTTTCTCCTTCCCTCCCTCCCTTCCCCTCACCTCCCCTCACCTCCCCTCAACCACCCCTCACCCTAAAATTACCCATCGCTCCCCAAAACCCATACCCACCCTGAACCCCAAAATTACTCTTGGCTGCCCAAAACACATACACCATAAACCCTAAAATTACCCCTGGCACCCCCAAAACCCATACCGAACCCTAAAATTACCCTTAGCACCCCACAACCCATAGCCACTCTGCACCCTAAAATTACACGTCACCCCAAAACCCATACCAACGTTGAACCCTAAAATTACCCTTAGCACCCCAAAACCCATACCCACACTGAACCCTAAAATTACCCTTAGCACCCCAAACCCATACCCAAGCTGCTCTCTAAAATTATACTTGTCACCCCAAAATCCATACCTACCCTGAACCCTAAAATTACCTTTGGCTCACCAAAACACATACCAACCCAGAACACTATAATTACCCGTGGCACCGCAAAACCTGAACCCACCCTGAACCCTAAAATTTCCCTTGCCACCCCAGAATCCATAGCCACCCTGAACCCTAACATTACCCTTTGTACCCCAACACCCATACCCAACCAGAACCCTAATATTACCCTTTGCACTTCAAAACCAATACCTAAAATTTCCCTTAGCACCCCAAAACCCATGCCCACCATGATCCCTAAAATTACCCTTGGCACCCCCAAAACCCACACACACCCTGAACCCTAAAGTTACCCTTGGCACCCAAAACCCATTCTTACCCCTAAAATAACCCTTGGCAACCCAAAACGCACACCCATCCTGTACCCAAAAATTAACCTTGGCACCCCAAAACCCATACCCACCCTGAACCCTAAAATTAGCGTTGGCACCTCAAAACCCATATCCACTATGAACCCCAAAATTATGCTAGCCACCCCAAAATCCACACCAAACCTGAACCCTAAAATTACCCTTGGTACCCCAAACCCTATGCCCACCATGAACTATAAACCTACCCTTGGCACCTCAATTCCACACCCACCTGAAACCCTAAAATATCCTTTCACATAACAAAACCCGTACCCACACTGAACCCCAAAATTATGCTAGCCACCCCAAAACCCATACACACTTGAACCCCTAAATTACCTTAGGCACCCCAAAACCCATACCAAATCTCACCCTAAAATTAACCTTGGCACCACAAAACCCCTACCTAACCTGAACCCAAAAATGAACCTTAGCACCCCAAAACCCATACCCACCCTGAACCCTAAAATTAGTCGACACCCCAAAACCCATACCCCATAACCCTAAAATTAACATTGCTACTCCAAAACCCATATTTACCTTGATCCCAAAAATTTACCTTAGCTCACCACCCTACCCATTCCCACTATGAACCCTAAAATTACCCTTTGCACCTCAAAACCCATAAATAACATTACCCTCAGCACCCCAAAACCCATACCCGCTCTGAACCCTAACATTTGCCTTGGCTCCCCAAAAACCAGAACCACCCTGAACACTAAAATTACCATTGACACCACCAAAGCCATACCCACTCTGAAACCTACAATTACCCTTGGCAGCCCAAAACCCATACCTACAGTGACCCCTAAAATTAGACTTGGCAACCTAAAATCTATACACACCCTGAACCTTAATATTACTCTTGGCACCGCAAAACTCATACACACCCTGAACCCTAAAATTACCATTGGCTCCTCAAAACCCGTACGTACCCTGAACCCCAAAATTACCCCTGACACCCCGATCCCCATGATGAACCCTAAAATTACCCTTAGCACCTCAAAACCTATTCCAATCCTGAACTATAAAATTATCCTTGGCACCCCTAAATCGTTACCCACATTAAACCCCTAAAATTACCCTTGGCACCCCAAAGCCCATATCCACCATGAACCCTAAAATTACCCTTGATACCCTAAAATCCATACACATCCTAAACCCTAAAACTACCCGTTTCCCCCAATACTCCTACCTAAAATTATCCTTAGCACCCCAATACCCATAACCAACCTGAACCCTAAAACTACCCTTTGCTCCCCAAGCCATACCCACCCTGAACACTAAAAGTACCCTTGGTACCTCAAAACCCATACCCACCCTGAACCCTAAAATTCCTCTCTGAACCCCAAAACCCAAAACCCTTAGCGCCCGATAACCCATACACACCCTGAACCCTAAAAATTAGCTTTGGCACCCTAAAACACATACATAGCCTGAACCCTAAAATTACCCTTAGTACCCCAAAACACATACATAAAATTACCCTTAGCACCTCAAAATATACACCCTAAAAATAAACTTGGCACCCCAAAACTCATACCCACTATAAAACCTACAATTACCCTTTGCACCCCAAAACCCATACCCACCCTGAACCCTAAGTTACCCTTTGCACCCCAAACCTAAAACTACCCATAGCACCCCAAAACACATACCCACCTTGAACCATAAAATTACCCTGGACACCCCAAAACCCACACCCACCCTGATCCCCAAAATAACCCTTGGCACTCCAAAGCCCATACCCATCCTGAACCCTAATTTTATCCGTAGCACCCCAAAACCCATACCCACCCTGGACCCTAAAATAACCCTTGGCACCCCAAAACCCATACCCACCCTGAACCCTAAAATTACCATTGGCACCTCAAAACCCATTTCCACTCTGTACCCTAAAATTCCCCTCTCAACCCCAAAACCCAAACCTAAAATTACCTTTGGCGCCCCAAAAACCCATACACACCGTGAACCCTAAAATTAGCGTTGGCACCCTAAAACCCATACGTAGCCTGAACCCTAAAATTACCCTTAGCATCCCAAACCCCAATACCTAAAATTACCCTTCGCACCTCAAAATATATACCCACCCTGAACCCTAAAAATAAACTTGCCACCCCAAAACTCATACCCACTTTGAACCCTAAAATGACCCTTGACCCCCTTTAGCCACACCCACTCTGATCCCAAAAATTACCCTTCGCACGCCAAAACCCATTCCCACCCTGAACACTATTTTTGCCCTTAGCACCCCAAAACCTATACCCACCCTGAACCCTAAAATAACCCCTGGCATCCACCATGAGCCCTAAAATTACCCTTGGCACCCCAAAACCCATACCCAGCAAGTTGCCAGGGGTAATTTTAGGGTTCATGGTGGGTATGGGTTTTGGGATGACGAGCAATTTTAGTGTTCAGGTTGTTTGGGTTTTGGGGTGCTAGGGGTAATTGTAGGGTCCAGAGTGGGTATGGGTTTTGGGGTGCCAAGGGTAATTTTAGGGTTCAGGGTGGGTATGGGTTTTTGGGTTGCCAGGGCTAATTTTAGGGTTCAGGTTGGGTATAGGTTTTCATGTGCCAGGTGTAAATTTAGGGTTCAGGCTGTTTGGGTTTTGGGGTGCCAGGGTGGTTTTGAGAGTTCAGGGTGGGTATGGGTTTTGGGGGATTTCAGGAGTAATTTTGGGGTTGAGGGTGGGTTTGGGTTTTAGGGGCCGGGGGTAATTTTAGGGTTACGAGTGGGTTTTGGGATGGCAGGGGTAATTTTGGGGTTCAGGGTGAGTTTAGGTTTTGGGGTGTCAGGGGTAATTTTAGCGTTCATGGCGGGTTTGGGTATTGGTGTGCCAAGGGTAATTTTAGGGTTCAAGGTGGGTATGGGTTTTGGGGGTGCTAAGAGTAATTTTAGGGTTCAGGGTGATTTGGGTTTTTGTATGTCAAGGGTAATTTTAAAATTCCGGGTGTGTTTGGGTTTTGGGGAGCCAGGGTTAATTTTGGGGTTTAGGGTTGGGTCTGGATTTTGGGCTGTCACTGGTAATTTAAGGGTTCAGGGTGGTTTTTGGTTTTGGGGTGCCAGGGGTAATTTTAGGGTTCAGGTTGGATTTGGGTTCTGGGGTGCCAAGGGTAATTTCAGGGTTCAGGCTGTGTTTAGAGTTTGGGGTGATAGGGTTAATTTTGGAGTTCATTGGTGGGTATGAGTTTTGGGGTGTCATGGATAATTTTAGCGTTCAGGTTAGGGTTGGGTTTTTGGGTGTCAGAGGTAATTTTAGGGTTTACGGTTTAGGGTGGATTTCGGCTTTCAGGTGCCACAGATTAAGCATGGGCGTAAAATCCGTTCCGCTCGCGGAATTTGCGGATTTTCGGTAAATTCGCAATCCGCGAACTCTAGCGAATTTGCCGAAAATCCGTCAATTCGCACGCGGCGGATTTTTTTGCTTGGTAATCCAATACTGCGGCGCGCGGCATGGCGCACGGCGTTCACTTTCCGTCATTCAGCGTTTGCCGAGTTGTTTTTCTCGATATTTTGCGAGTGCTGCGCCATTTTGGATCTTGCTGTGAGATCCCGCGGGAGTTGGCGCCCGCGAATACGTAATCGCGGCTTGCCACCTTACCTTGCACAGCACGCATCGCGAGAGTTCGCAATTGCGAACACGTAGGTGCGGCGGGCAGGAACAATCTCGCACTCGTGAAATAGAGATTTTGCAATTCTGCACAAGAAATCCACCAGCAAACAGCATAAACCTTCAGAAAATGATGATTTTTATCAGAATCACTCCTCAGGTTGACATTTGCCTGCATTTTGTTTTGCAAGGAGTCCATTTTTTTTGGGGGGGGGAGGAAGGAAGTGCCCCACAGTCTCCAACTTCCTGTTCCTGTCCAGCAGGCTCCTCCCAGTGCTTTCTTTATGTGCTGGTCACTTTCATTTGGACCTTGACCTGGCAGGATTACTTTTTGTGGGTGCTGCTGGATATTTGGATTTGAGGCCTTTTTGACTTTCTTTGGATCACCTTTGGATTAGAAATCAACTTTCACAAGTAAGTTTGTTTGGGGCATTACAGTTGCTGCAACTACAATTTTGGAACTTTTTCAGAACATTAAATAAAATATATTGTGGGTAGCCACGGTATCCAGTAGGACCAGGGTTGGTTATGGGTGCATGATACAACTGTTTTGTTGAATTTAAACATCATTGAGGCCATGGATGGGCTGGGATTGTGCTTAATTTTGTGTTTTTGTCGATTTTTTGGGGCTGCTGTTGGGGCCTTTTGCCCAGGGGTAGTGAGAGGTGCATGGACTGAGTCTGCCTGTGGGGTCTTTTTAATGTAAACATCCTGGATGGCATTGGATTGTGGTGATTTTTGTGTGTTTTTCTTTTTTTTGGGGGGTGTACTGTTGATGTGGACTGGCCATGTGGTTGGTGGTGGTGGCCATCTTGAGTGCTGGTACAGGCAACATGTGCTTGGGGTGCAAGGGGCCATTTTGAAGAGAGGCAGTGTCTGAGGCCTGCACTTATTTTGCCTACTTTTCATCCATTATGCCCAGGGGTAGTGAGTGGTGCATGGGCCTAGTCTTTCTGTGGGGTGTCTTCTTGAATTTAAACACCATTGAGGCCATGGATGGGCTGGGATTGTGCTGAATTTTGTGTTTTTTGTCGTTTTTTTGGGGTTGCTGGTGGGGCCCTTTGCCCAGGGGTGGTGGTGCATGGGCTGAGTCTGCCTGTGGGGTCTCACTCTCTTTAATGTAAACATCCTGGATGGCATTGGATTGTGGTGATTTTTGTGTGTTTTTAGTTTTTTTTGGGGGTGTACTGTTGATGTGGACTGGCCATGTGGTTGGTGGTGGTGGCCATCTTGAGTGCTGGTACAGGCAACATGTGCTTGGGGTGCAAGGGGCCATTTTGAAGAGAGGCAGTGTCTGAGGCCTGCACTTATTTTGCCTACTTTTCATCCATTATGCCCAGGGGTAGTGAGTGGTGCATGTGCCTAGTCTTTCTGTGGGGTGTCTTCTTGAATTTAAACACCATTGAGGCCATGGATGGGCTGGGATTGTGCTGAATTTTGTGTTTTTTGTCGTTTGTTTGGGGCTGCTGGTGGGGCCCTTTGCCCAGGGGTGGTGGTGCATGGACTGAGTCTGCCTGTGGGGTCTCACTCTCTTTAATGTAAACATCCTGGATGGCATTGGATTGTGGTGATTTTTGTGTGTTTTTAGTTTTTTTTTGGGGTGTACTGTTGATGTGGACTGGCCATGTGGTTGGTGGTGGTGGCCATCTTGAGTGCTGGTACAGGCAACATGTGCTTGGGGTGCAAGGGGCCATTTTGAAGAGAGGCAGTGTCTGAGGCCTGCACTTATTTTGCCTACTTTTCATCCATTATGCCCAGGGGTAGTGAGTGGTGCATGGGCCTAGTCTTTCTGTGGGGTGTCTTCTTGAATTTAAACACCATTGAGGCCATGGATGGGCTGGGATTGTGCTGAATATTGTGTTTTTTGTCGTTTTTTGGGGCTGCTGGTGGGGCCCTTTGCCCAGGGGTGGTGGTGCATGGACTGAGTCTGCCTGTGGGGTCTCACTCTCTTTAATGTAAACATCCTGGATGGCATTGGATTGTGGTGATTTTTGTGTGTTTTTAGTTTTTTTTGGGGTGTACTGTTGATGTGGACTGGCCATGTGGTTGGTGGTGGTGGCCATCTTGAGTGCTGGTACAGGCAACATGTGCTTGGGGTGCAAGGGGCCATTTTGAAGAGAGGCAGTGTCTGAGGCCTGCACTTATTTTGCCTACTTTTCATCCATTATGCCCAGGGGTAGTGAGTGGTGCATGGGCCTAGTCTTTCTGTGGGGTGTCTTCTTGAATTTAAACACCATTGAGGCCATGGATGGGCTGGGATTGTGCTGAATTTCGTGTTTTTTGTCGTTTTTTTGGGGCTGCTGGTGGGGCCCTTTGCCCAGGGGTGGTGGTGCATGGACTGAGTCTGCCTGTGGGATCTCACTCTCTTTAATGTAAACATCCTGGATGGCATTGGATTGTGGTGATTTTTGTGTGTTTTTAGTTTTTTTTTGGGGTGTACTGTTGATGTGGACTGGCCATGTGGTTGGTGGTGGTGGCCATCTTGAGTGCTGGTACAGGCAACATGTGCTTGGGGTGCAAGGGGCCATTTTGAAGAGAGGCAGTGTCTGAGGCCTGCACTTATTTTGCCTACTTTTCATCCATTATGCCCAGGGGTAGTGAGTGGTGCATGGGCCTAGTCTTTCTGTGGGGTGTCTACTTGAATTTAAACACCATTGAGGCCATGGATGGGCTGGGATTGTGCTGAATTTTGTGTTTTTTGTCGTTTTTTTGGGGCTGCTGGTGGGGCCCTTTGCCCAGGGGTGGTGATGCATGGACTGAGTCTGCCTGTGGGGTCTCACTCTCTTTAATGTAAACATCCTGGATGGCATTGGATTGTGGTGATTTTTGTGTGTTTTTAGTTTTTTTTTGGGGTGTACTGTTGATGTGGACCGGCCATGTGGTTGGTGGTGGTGGCAATCTTGAGTGCTGGTACAGGCAACATGTGCTTGGGGTGCAAGGGGCCATTTTGAAGAGAGGCAGTGTCTGAGGCCTGCACTTATTTTGCCTACTTTTCATCCATTATGCCCAGGGGTAGTGAGTGGTGCATGGGCCTAGTCTTTCTGTGGGGTGTCTTCTTGAATTTAAACACCATTGAGGCCATAGATGGGCTGGGAATGGGATTGTGCTGATTTTTGTGTGTTTTTTCGACTTTTTGGGGTGTATAACTGATGTTCCTCTGTCTTCCATTGCTTGTAGGTGCACAAGAGAACCACCAGTGCCAGGAAGAAGTCCTGCTGCTGTGTGTGCAGCATAACGTCACGTGTGCGTGTGGCCACAGACAACTCTGCAACTTGTGCAACTGCGGCCTGCTGTTCAGAGTGACATCTGAAGAAGATGGCCCCAAAAAAAGTTGCCCGTAGCTCCTCTAGCAAGAAAGTTGCCAGGAAGGAGCAGAAGAAGCAAGTGGCGCCACTTACCAAGGAGACTGGTGTGATGACGACCGCCAAAGTTTTGGGGATAAAAAAAGTACGCCTGCAGCAGCAGCGGGGTCTGCTGGGGACCAAGCTGGGAGCAACACCTCCGCTCCATTGGGCTCAGTGCCACCACCACCACGCCAACTTAGGTCCAAGTCCTTGAGTGCTGCAGAGGCAGCCAGTATAGTTGTTCAATCACCATCGACCAGTGATGTTGGCTCATCGCAAGAAAGTAGCAGCAATGTCCCTCAATCAACACAGGTTGTTGTAACTCATCTGACGAGTGTTGAACAACCACAGCCGCAACAACAATCACATGTGCAAGTACAAGCCCAAGTACATGTGGAAGGAGAGGCGGCGCAAGGAGAGGAGCAAGCAGAGGTGCATGGAGGGGCACAACAAGTGGCCACAATAGTTGTTCCTCCAGAAGTAGGGGCACATCTGGAAATCGACAATCAAGTTCGAGGTATCATTCGAGGAAGCCATTCCTCCTGATGATCATTCATTGTCTTTGACATCCCGAGCAAGGAAAAGATCAAGGGTGTTGGTGTCTACATCTTCTTCAAGCCCACCTCCTTCTGATGATCTGGATCTTACTTGGGAACCAGCACCACTGCCGTCTGAGAGTGAGGTTGAGGAGGCACACCATGATCTGACAAAGGTAGCTAAGCGTAAAAGGAAGGTCGTCGAAACTCTCAAAGTTATGGAGTGTGATGACGCTCAAGAAGAAGTGGCGTATACTCCTGCTGCTGAAGACTCTCACGACGACGACGCAGTCATCATCACTAACGTCACTGAAGCCCCAGCGGGCATGCAGCAAACAGACATTTTGACCCTAGCCCGACAAGCTGCTGAGCGTGATGATGAAGTCGACGATGAGGCAATGGGAACACCACAATCATTGATGTTAACTAGTACGCCACAACCTACCGCTTCCATATTTCTTACTCGCCAGAAGGGACCTCCATCCACCTCGACCTCAATTAGTGGTGGTGAAAGTGCACAACGTAGTAAAGTTCAGCAATACACATCCTCCACTTCATCTGGCATTAGCAGCACGACCACCACCAGTATCGCCTCCTCCGGGCCCCACAGACATTACAAGTCCGCAGTTTGGGACTTCTTTACTGTTTCACCAAGAAGGGAAAACATAGCCATTTGTAGCATTTGTAAGCTTGCAGTTAGTCGTGGTAAGCTTGGTAGCAACTATGGGACTGGAGGCCAGAGAGGTCATCTTGACAGAAAGCACACTGTCCAATGGTTTGCGCACCTAGAGGAGATCAAGAAAGCCCGAATTGCAAGTCGAGAAAACGTTGATGTTCCATTTGATGATGACGAGGAGGAAGAAGTGTCACACACTTCACTTACACCCAGTACCCCTGGGAGCTACACTAAGAGTGTGGGACAGAGTGACACACCAATGCGAAAAAGTTCATCAGCGAGCGTAATTGGGTCGAAGAAGTCCTCATCATCATCCCGTAAAATGGTCCAGGGCAACATTACAACAATGTTATTTTCAGACGCGCCATATGACCGCAACCACCCAATGGTGCGTCTGTATAACACTAAGCTGGCTAAAATGCTAGCGCTGGATCTTCTCCCTTTTTCTTTTGTAGAAGGGGTTGGTTTTCTCGAATTAGTGGCAGCGCTCTGCCCTAAATGGAAGGTTCCTAGCCGGTACTATTTTGCCCGAGTTGCGGTTCCAGCACTACATGAAGATGTGCTGGAGGTGATTGGGGCAGCTTTGCAGAAGAGTGCTGTTCACACTATACATCTGACAACAGACATGTGGACCAGTGGCGCAGGCACTGATTACATGTGCATCACTGCACACTGGGTATCTTTTTCAGGGGTTAAAGCAAAGCTAAATGCAGGTGCTGACCTGGACCAAGTTTTTAAAGCTGCTCGGAAACATGCAACACTAGCCATGTTTGGCTTGGAGCTACGTTATACAGCAGAAAACATTTTGAATGAGTTCAACACAAAGGTCTTTCACTGGCTGTCTCCAAAAAAACGCGGGATTGGTTATGTTTCCACGGATAATGGCGCCAATGTAGTTAAGGCCATGGAACTGGATGACTATTTCAGAGTGCCGTGTTTGGCGCACTGTATAAACCTGGTTGTGACAAAATTCTTGGAAAAAGACAGTCCAGCATGCCAGTTAGTGGTCACCTGCCGAAAAATGTGCAACCATTTCAGCCATTCTTTTAAGGCCCGGAAGCATCTGAGGAGCCTGCTACATGAACGTCGAATGCCAGTGAAAGCACTCATCCAGGAGGGGCAAACACGTTGGAACTCAACCTTCCAACATGCTTGAGCGTCTGTATGAGCAGTTTACGGTACTCGATCAGTATTTCTTAACAATGGGTACAGCTGTGAAGGAGGACCTGAGGTTAAATGCGGCGCAATGGGAGCTAGTTAAAAGCCTGACAGACATGCTTCGTCCTTTTGAGTTCTTCACGCGTGCAGTCAGCAGGGAGGACTGTAATTTAGGAAAAGCTATCCCATTGTTGCGCATGCTGGAGCACAAACTGAAGGCGGTGTCTTCAAAGTTTCAAAACGATGAAGAAAAGCAAGAAGCTTTTGTTTTGGCAGAGAAATTATTAGAGCGTCTACGTGGCGATGAACGTCTTCAAAAGGTCCACTCAGAACAGCATTACATTTGTGCTACTATCTGCATCCACCCTACAAAAAGGCACTGGCAGGCTGTGCATTATTTCCTTTTGGTGATGAAGATGTTAAAAAGTACAAACGTTGGATAGCCTGGTCAGCCATCAGGTTTGAAAGGGAACGGAAGGAAATTGAAGGAAAAGGCAGTACATCAGCATCAGCAGGCCATCCCTAGTCAAAAGACTCCACTTCTGCACCTGTGGCTGTGGCAGAAGTGACCTCTCAGCCGTTAAACACACCGGCAACCGCATCATCTGCACCAGACACAACAGAAATATCGGGTGATGAAGAGGATTGGCTAGCTGAGATTGGTTATGGTTCTCAAAAGGTCGGTGCAAAAATTCAGCAAAGTGGAGGAACCGTGGAGAACTTTGAGTCGATGGTGCAGGACTATCTGAATGACTCAACAGAGGTCTATGTTAATGCTGACTCATTGGCGTATTGGCATGGGAAAAAAGAATTGTGGCCAGAGATCACCCGCCTGGCTATACATTACTTGTCTTGCCCACTCGCAAGCGTGTCTTCAGAACGGGTTTTCAGTGCTGCTGGTGGCATTGTAACTTGCAAACGGACCCGCCTCTCACCCAAAAATGTGGAGATATTGACAATGATCAAGATGAATGAGCACCTCATACCACCAGATTTCAAAGTACCAGATCGCACGACTGAAGAAGACGAGGACAGCAACTTAGATGAGGGAATTTCTTCTGTGTTAGGTGACACTGACCTACTCCTGCCTGAATTCGCAGAGTATGAGGACGAACTCTTCTTCCCTGACACCGAGGCCTGAAAAGAGCCAATGAATTCAGAAATTTTATTTTTCGTACTTATTCACTTTTATTCCTGTGTTTCTGTCTTTCTTTGTTTTGCACAAGTTAATATAATTAAAACTTTAACCACATTTTTGTACTTTTGCTTTTTGGCTGTTTGGGGGTCTTCTACTTGTTTTCGCCTGGGTTGACGGCTCTGGGGCCATTGCTGGGAAGGTCTAATACCGGATAAAACTGGTTTTAACAACATCCATGATGAAAAAGGTTATGCATTTTCTGATATTTCGCTCAATGTAGCGTTTTCGGGGGCCTGTTTGGGGGCTTCCTGGTGTTTGTGGGTGGGTTTCGGGGTCTGGGAGCACTACTGGGTATGGATAGTTTAGATAGCAAGAGGTTTGAAGGAAATCCATGGAGGCAGAGGGAGTTAGGGCCTAGCTGCAGAGCGCGCGCTGAGTGATTTGGGAAATTTTCAGAAATGTGACTAAGTCCACATTTTTGTACTTTTGCTTTTTGGCTGTTTGGGGGGCTTCCACTTGTTTTCGGCTGGGTTGACGGCTCTGGGGCCATTGCTGGGAAGGTCTAATACCGGATAAAACTGGTTTTAACAACATCCATGATGAAAAAGGTTTTGCATTTTCGGACATTTCGCTCAATGTAGCGTTTTCGGGGGCCTGTTTGGGGGGCTTCCTGGTGTTTGTGGGTGGGTTTCGGGGTCTGGGAGCACTACTGGGTATGGATAGTTTAGATAGCAAGAGGTTTGAAGGAAATCCATGGAGGCAGAGGGGAGTTAGGGCCTAGCTGCAGAGCGCGCGCTGAGTGATTTGGGAAATTTTCAGAAATGTGACTAAGTCCACATTTTTGTACTTTTGCTTTTTGGCTGTTTGGGGGTCTTCTACTTGTTTTCGCCTGGGTTGACGGCTCTGGGGCCATTGCTGGGAAGGTCTAATACCGGATAAAACTGGTTTAAACAACATCCATGAGGAAACAGGTTTTGCATTTTCTGACATTTCGCTCAATGTAGCGTTTTCGGGGGCCTGTTTGGGGGGCTTCCTGGTGTTTGTGGGTGGGTTTCGGGGTCTGGGAGCACTACTGGGTATGGATAGTTTAGATAGCAAGAGGTTTGAAGGAAATCCATGGAGGCAGAGGGGAGTTAGGGCCTAGCTGCAGAGCGCGCACTGACTGATTTGGGAAATTTTCAGAAATGTGACTAAGTCCACATTTTTGTACTTCTGCTTTTTGGCTGTTTGGAGGTCTTCTACTTGTTTTCGCCTGGGTTGACGGCTCTGGGGCCATTGCTGGGAAGGTCTAATACCGGATAAAACTGGTTTAAACAACATCCATGAGGAAACAGGTTTTGGTACTTTTTGTAACTTAGGGTTCGTTAGGGTTAGCCCTAGCAGCAGGATTGCATGTGTTTCGGGATGTTCTTGATTTTTGCAACTGAGTTCTGGGGTTTTAGAGCACTCATGGGAATGTGTAATTTTTGTTGCAAGCGACTTGAAGAAAATCCATGGTGGGAAAGGGGGGATCACTTACTCTGTGAGAGGCACTTAGTGTTGAAAAGATTTAGCCATTTACACTTAAAGGAAGAAAATGACACAGACTTAAGTTTCAGGGAAACAAACTTACTGTTAAACCACCACCCACCAGACTCAAAAGCAGTAGTATGGTGGGAAAGGGGGGATTTGGCATAGTTAAAGAAAGCCTTTGCCACTATTCTTAACTTAGGGGTCGTTAGGCCGGGTTTCAGTCTGTGCAATGGGAAAAAAAGGAAGGAGTCAGGCTTCACATTAGCGAGCCGCAATTCAGCATCCGCCAGGCAGGCAGTGGACAGGGTGTCTTCTGGTCACCAACATTGATGGACGAAGCGTCAGCTGGAATGGAGGAGTGCCGCTAATAAGAGGAATTGTTTGCTGCATGCAACTTACTTACCAAATTCAACAGGACAACTACAACAACATACAGATACAGTATCCATTGTTTTCTTCTATGAGTGTGACTGCATTTCTTGGATCTCTCTCTGCTTCTAAATTGATCCCTATTCCCTACAGCCATTCTATAGGTTTTACTTCGGCTAATTTTGAAACCTAATTTAATGTAAGAATAAGAAGTGTTTCTCTGAGTGCAGAGATAGGCAAGTGAAAATGCTGCAGCCCTGTACTGTCGCATTCTAGTACTACTTACTTTTCAGTAACAATGCATGCAGTAGGGCATGCACTTCCTTTATGTCACTTAAAAAGATTTATGGTTAGCTTTGTACCCAAAGATTTCTTTATCTTGAATTATTGTTTGTCCATGCTGTGCTTTTTTTTTCTCTCAACAAAACCTACCCAAAAAGAAACCCCCATTCCCATCCATTTTCCAAACCATAACCCTCTTCCCCCGGGCTGTGTGGTTTTGCTTGATGTGTGACTACATGACATCAATAATTCCACACACTTGCTGGAGAGGATAAGGTCATAGCAACAGGCTGGTGAAGGAATCCGAGGATATATTCTAGACTTACTCAGCTTCAGTACTATTTCTTGTAGTAGTAGCCAATGTCAAAGAAATTCAACGCAAGTACTAGTTATACTTTCAATACTTTACCATTTGTTAGGCTCTGTGTGGCACTGTTCTAGTGTACTGTCACCTGCTATATTCTCTATCGTACCGTTGTAATGCTACAGTAAGGACAAACCAGGTTTCATTTTCTTTTTTTCCATAGGCATGCAACTGCCACTGTGTCACACCACTAGTACCACCGCAAAGAGGACATTTCATCCTCCCAGGATTGCCAACCTTAATCGCCATTTCCCGTGGAGCCAGCCCTGGGCCTAGCCCTACTTTCAAACACAAATTACAGGTAAGATAAGCGTTTGGTGGGAGGTAGTATAATGGAGTATTAGGAATAGACGAGAGATTGACGGTAGTACTACTAAAGTCCTAGGACTCTTCAGGAAAACAAACTTACTGTTAAACCCCCACCCACCAGACTCAAAAGCAGTAAAAAACAGGTATGGTCAGATAAAGTTTCAAAAAGTATATTTTTGTAGCCCTAACAAAATAATCTCCCTCAAGACCCTCCCTAACCCCAACGATTGTCTTTCAAAAGTCCCAAAAAGAACCCAACTCCCAAATCCCACCCCCAAAAGTCTCTAAAAAAGGGGCAAGGGACACTACGGCAGGATGCTGTTCACTGTAGCGGGCAGGGCATCATACTCCTTGCAGAGGGTGGCATGGTCGAAGCGGAGGCCCTCCACCAAGTTCTTATAGCTTAAGACCTCCTGCTCCAGGTAGGACACTCTGAGGGATAAGCGGCGCTGGCGTGCCTTGCAACTCCTTTGGGGGGCAGCTGCTGTCTTTGCTGCTCGGCAGTGGCGGTTGGCTTTGGTAGCCCGGCTCCGTACCGCTGGAGCACTGCGCTGGCTGGCAGCCCGTGGGTGCACGGAGGAGGATGCAGCTGTCCCAGTGGATGTTGTTGTTGTACCGGTAGACTGCGTCTCCTCCTCCTCCAGGGCCACCAGCCGCCGATATTCGGCGACAGTGGCATCCAGCCTCCGTTGCCGGGCCATTCGAGCCAGCTCCCTCCTTGATGGTCTTCTGGTTGATTTGGAAGGAGCAACTATATGAAGAAAGAAAGACATAGTCTGTAACCAATGCTCCTTAAGATTAACACAAAATGATTGAGCAGAAAGTTGTGTCACAGTACAAGTAGCAAATTGAAAGCACATTACATAACTATTGAGGACAGTATCTATCTAACCTCCCACTTCTTCATCCTTGCTCTAACATTAGTGGGAGTTTAAGGAACAAATTCTACGAGCACTATGGACTTCCATTACAGTTGACTATGACAGTACACCAGTCTTATTCTTCTTTTTCTCTCTTGTTTAGGAAAATTGGTACGTTATCTTATGCAAGCCGGCATAATGCCAGCGCAGTGAACTTGCACCCGAGAAAAACAGACGCACAACATGATGAGTGAGACAGACTTGCGTTACTGTACCGGTCCAGTACATGCAGGTGGTGAAGCTCTTACTTTTCTATTACGGGTGGCACTGAGAATACTCTGTTAAAAGGGCTACTGTTTAATTAATTTAGCTTTCACCCTACAGTGCAAATGAGTACTAGAAAAGGAAAATGAAGAAGCTAAATAATCTGATTATCTATCACATCACATGGGATGTATTTGATGACATATGGGATGACTTTAGGTGCTTTGCTTATTATTGAGTGAACAGTGTGCCCACACATGAATGACGTACTACTACTAAACTAAAGTTATTAAGAGAGGTAGGGAGTGTCCACCGTAATAACTGGATATATGCTGTGCTTGCAGTTGCAATACAAACTACTGCTACTATTCATGGTAGTATTTGGACAAAATTACAACTTCTTTTCCTTGCCTTTCCTACACTGGAACGGACGTGCGGGTGCGGTGTTACATGCTCTTCAAAGTAACACTCAGTTCATCCAGTGACCGTATACTCTCTCTAGATACACATATGCTATCTAAGAGTCAGATAATACCATGATCCAGGCATCCATCCATTCAAAGTATATGCACACATACAGTTTCTGTTTCACCCACCCAGGCTGTTCTCCTTCCACCCATCCTTGCTTCATCATTCACCCAGCCATGCACCATACCATATTCTTTCCTTCCCAGCCACCTCGGGGACAAAGCAAACACATATCATTCTCCTTTGCCAGTCATCATTAAATTTCTCGTCCATCCACACTTACTTACACCCTTCTCTCGCTTTTCGTTCATCCCATCCATCAAGTTCATCTCAGATCTTATTGGGATTCTTCTCGCCAAAAACTTCACAGCTAAGTCGAAGTACATTTAGAGGAGGCTACTACCTGGTTGATTTATAATACACCCATGCAGAAAGCACACTATGCAGTCTTCAATCTCAATAAGTAAGGAATATATAGCTTACCTCTGCCACCACCGTGTGAACCCTCACAGGCACGTCCGGCACTTGCATCGCCTCCTCCCCAGAGTTGTCCCCCTCGTCCAATACCACCACCTCCGCGCTGGCCCCGCCACCAGATGTTCCACCTACAAAGTACATTTAAGAATGTTAGAATACACCACTCACTACTATATAATATTTGGTCTAGGAGGAATAAAGAAATGTGAAAAAAACAGAATACAATGTAATAATTTGTGTCTGTCTACTCTAAAGTAAAAATGTCCCTTTTTCCAGGGAAGGCTGTTGTCTTGCTGCACTTTTTGGCACAACTGATGAATGCTTGCTTTTTATTTTTAACACGCACCACTTTTTCTCCTAACAGACAGAAGCTTGACTTCTAAGAACACGAGCAGGATCAAGTTCAAACCAGGTGAGAGCTCGGCTCGACCACAAGAAATGTGTCCAATTAATCGTCAGCACTAAGCACTTTTCCATTTTCAGTTAAACGTTTAGTTTTATGACAAAGTTGATTTTTATAAATGTGTTCACTTTTAATAAAGCTTTTAAACTTAAATAGACTCTGTGGTTTTTGGTCCTCCAGACTAGAGTGGATGAGCTAAAGGTTGTGAAATTTTTGCAAGCATGAGTCCGTGCCTCTGACACTTCTTGACTCTGACTCCGGACTCTTGTCCTGCGTTGGATAATCTAATCATCATTGGGGATCAATCATCGGTGACTTTGGGAGCTAAATGACTCTGCCACACTATCTAGTCAGTAAGGAGATTGGGGGTTCAACTACAAAGTCTGTTATCACTGAGGTATGTGGAAAGTCTAACAGCATCTATTATAATTGATAAGCTAAGCAATGCATTATTTAGTGTCCATAGTTCTGTTTGTGCAGATTTGTCCCTGCAACAGTAGTAGAATGGATTGTCCTACTAGCCAAACCAAAAGTCTACAAGAAGATCAAAGACGATTTAGAAAAAATCGAATGAGGAACGCTAGGAAAAAATAGGTACTCTATATTAAAATTAAAACTTACTGGGCCAGCAAAGGAGCCCTCGCCTGATCGCTCCTTGCCTGCATCCTGAACAGCACCCTCCTCCTCCTCCTGTGTCCTCTTGCCCCTGGGGGGAGCTGATGTACAACATGAAAGAAAAAAAGACCAGAAAACATGGATGATATTTGTCAACCAAATCAAACATTTCAAAAGAACAATAACAAAATATTGTGGCAAAATAGCAAATAGACAACTATTCCACGGGATATATTGACCGATCTCATGTGGTCTACTACGCTATTGATTTGCGGACCGTTGACTTGGAAAGTTCCTATGTAACTCACTAAACAAACTACTAAAAAGGTTTGCCTAGGCCTGGCAGGCAGCAGTCCGCAGCACGCGAAGTGACAGACAAAGTCCATCGTGCTTGCAGATCAGTGAATACTCAAACTATCAATACACCGACCACCACCACTATTTCTTCTTATAGCCATGTGTCTAAAGGAAGGACTGGACTTGAGTCTGTAGGGGCTGATTTAGAAGCCCCTTGCGGCTCTTTTGCTCCATTGTTGTGTGACTTTTGTGACGCAGCGGCAGAACAAAAGAGGCGCCATGGTGCGGCGTATATTAACAAAGTGACGCATATGGGAGATGCATCACGTTGTAAAGCTCTGCGCCATCAGGGGGCGTTCCTGCGCAAGGGAGGGCGTTCCTGCGCAGGAACGAATCCTAAAAGTGGCTGAGGGAAATCTACAAGATGTCAATCAGTCACTTTTAGGACAATGATGCGTGACTCAAACCCTGCGCCAACTTGAAGCCGACGTACGGCTTGATGCAGCATTGGGGAGATAGGGCACCCCAGAGCATTGCTGGAGCTGCGCCATCGTTGGCACGCAACTCCAGCAATGCGCCGCCTTTACGGCACAGATGCGTAAGGCTTCTGTGACGTTTTGGGCCCATGGTGCGCCACATTGTAAATACGGCGCACCATGGGTGGTGGTGGCATGGCGCACAATTACTGGCGCATCCCTGCTACTTTGCAGGGATGCGCCGGTAATTGAAAATCTGACCCTTAGTGTCTAGCATTACGCAGTTCTTTACACTACACTCATACATAATTTCTCAGGCCAATGAAATGAACACAAAATAGAAAACAAATAAGCATAGTAGCAAGGCTACTGAGAAGGAGAGCAGTGCACCTGAAATGCATAGAAGATTTTGAAATATAATTTACCTACAATGTAATCGGCAGCATTATTGCTCTTGGTGAAAAACACAAATTTGCAATATAATAACACACAGAGCGGGATAAAACAGAGTAGTGATGAAATAGATAGAAATAGCTACTACTACTCACCAAGCCCGGGGATCTCTACGCCGAGCACGTCCAGCAAGTCGCGTTCCCGGTCCATGACATCCGTCCAGTGGTGGGTGGCCTGGTTATAGGTGCGCCGGACCCCAGAGTGTTCAAACATGGCCCGGCACACCTTCTCCCACCGCTTCCGGCGCTCCCGGATCCCGTAGCCGGTAGCGATCCTGCCGCCTCCCATGATGGTCTTGGGGAGGCGGCGCTGGACGTGAAAGACTAGTGCGGCCACCTCCTCCGCACTAAAAATCTCCCGAGCTACAACTGTCTCCCCCCTCAAACGCCCGCACGGGAGCCGGGCACGGGGTGCGGGACCCTTCCCCTTTGCAGGCTTCTTCCCGGCTCCCTTTGCCATGGTCTGGGCAGAAAGGAAGCAAAATAAGAAAGAAGAAATAGAACAGGGAAGAAGAAAAGAAAAGCGTTTAAAAAAGTAGTTTAAAATGAACAAAAAGTAGCAGAAAACACAAAAATATAGAGCTAGAAAAATAGAGGGATAGATAATGAGTAAAATAGATTAAAAAAACTTCAAACAAGCAAAGGATGGCAGAGATTAAGAAAGGATACAGAGAGCATGCCCAGAACCATAGCAATGAATGAGAAACAAGATGGCCGCGCCCGTTCACGACCGCGTGGGTAAGTTCGCACGAGATTTTCCTCGCGATCACACGCAAACATGTACGAGCGCGCCGCACACTTTGCGAGATTACAAATAGCACCCGGAAACGGAATTACGTCACGCAAACAAGATGGCCGCGCCCATGTACGACCGCTAAGGTAACTTCGCAAACGTTGACCTACAAGCGGCTTGCGAACATGCAAAAAATCACGCGAACAAACACGCAGCAAAAAACAAATCGTGTATTCGCACAAATTTGCGGCTTCCGAAATCGATCTCGCACGGATTCGCGCCCCGCAAATTGCGCGAAATTGCAGAAAAACGATTTTTGCAAAGCTGAAAGCAATCAGCAGGTGCAAAAGTTCAATCTTAACATTAGTAACCATTCACTCCAGTGCTTCCTGAGGGGCCCCTCCAGAGTTCAGTTGCCTATTTGCAACTATTCTATGACCCTGCTCTGACCTCACAGCAGGCTCATAGAATAGCTACAAGTAGGCCATAAAGGTCCTGTGAAAAAAAATTGCACAGCAACAGAAAGCAAATTACAGATAAGGAAGGAAGCAGGTACAAGCCAGCAAGACTGGAAGTTTAAAAATCAGTGACACATTAATCAACCCCAAATTAATTCATGGCAGTTGAAGCAGGGCAGGTGTGCTTGCTTTTTTTCACCCCCATAATCTACAGTGATAAACCAACCAGAGGGTGGCAGTGAGGATGTACCAGAGGGTGGCATGGGTGTACCAGAGGGTGGCAGTGGTGAAACAGAGGGTGCTGTGAACCTGTGATGATGAACCAGATGTAGAAACAACATAGTCGCGGCCGTTGCGAGCCGAAAAGTAAGTTTGCAATTGCGAACTGGTAAACAAACCTCGCGAACTGGCAGAAACCCTTGCGAACACAAAAAAACACAAAAATCCGCTAATTCGCGAGAGTTCGCGGATTTTGCGGATTGCGAATCCGTAAATACGCAAGTTCGCGTACGCCAGATTCGCTAAATCCGCCCATGCTTACCACAGGTACTTTTAGGGTTTAAGGGTATGAGTACTGGGGTTGTAAGGGTA
Organism: Lissotriton helveticus; assembly: GCF_964261635.1. NCBI lineage: Eukaryota > Metazoa > Chordata > Amphibia > Caudata > Salamandridae > Lissotriton > Lissotriton helveticus. The sequence goes on from NC_136069.1 coordinate 190,773,791, forward strand.
ATTCTAGGGTTTTGGGGGGGCTCATAAATATATATATATATATGGGAAACGGCATCACAAGGTTCCCTTGTCTTCACTCCACCATTTAACCAGGGGACACAGAGAGACAGCACTCCACAAAGTGAGACCACGCCAGGTTGTAGCTCCTCGGAAATCTTTATTTACTTGTGTTATATTGTTTTCTGCAGTATCAGTGCATCAGAGAAAAGATGGTAAGTAAACGTATATATACAATATATATGTATGTGTATGTATATATATATATATATATATATATATATACACATTTACTTACCCTAACCACTTTTACCAATATGCCATTACCACGCATGCATTTGCTTTGTAATGGCATACGTGGAAAAGGCATATGCGTGGTAAAAGTTAGTGTTGTAATGGGAACGCGTTGTAACAACACTTGCGTTGTAACGCCATGCGTTGTAACAGCATGAGATGTATCATATATTCGTGAGGAGAGGCAAATAAGGAAAGCGGAGAGAAGGGAAAGGAAGAGAATGGAATGGAGGGTAATACTAGAGGTGATATGGAAGGATGAAAGGAAAGGAAGGAGAGGGTTGAGGGGAGGTTTGGAAAGGACAGACAGACAAGGGGAGTGAAGGATATGATAAGAGGGAAGTAAATGTAAGGACGGGAAAGGAGAGGTAGAGAAGGAATGAAGTGAACGGGAAAGGAGAGAAGGTGAGGGAACGGTGGAAAGGCAAGAAAAGTGTGTGGAAAGGGGGAAGAGACGCTGAGGAGAGAAGAGTGGAGAGATAGGGAAGGAAAGTAAAGGGGAGAGAGCAAATAGGAAGGAAAGGAAAGAGAAGAGATAGGAAAGTAAGGAAGAGAAATGAAGGGGAAAGGAATAGAATGGAAGAGTAAGGAAAGGGAAGAGGAGAATAGAGGAGACGAAGGGAAGAGACGGGAGTGGCAGAGAAGGGAAGGTTTGGGAGAAAGACGTTTACAGATAGAGAAGAGGGAAGAGAGGGGAAGGAAAGAGAAGGGAAGAGGAGAGAAGAGGAGATAATGGAATATAAGGGGAAGTGAAGGATAGGGTGGAAAGATAGTTTAAAAGGGCTAGGAAGGGTAGATGGGGAAAGAAATGGGCAAAGGAAGTGAAGATGGAAAGTAGAGAAAGGGAAGGGGAAGGAAAGGGGTGCAATAGAAGAAATAAAGAAACATATGGGAAGGGAAAGGATGGCAAGGGAAGGGTTTTATGGGGATGAAGGGAAGAGAATAGATAGGGAAGGAAGTGAAGGAAGGGGGTTTAAGAGGAGAAATAGAGAATGGAGGAAAATGGGAGAATGAGTAGGAGGGAAGGGAAGGGAAGGAAAGGGTATGGAGAGGGGAAGGATATTTAAAAAGGAAAGAAAAGGAGGTATGAAGAGATGGGGAGGGAAGGGAAGGGTAGAGAATAGAAGGGCTAGGGAAGAGGTAGGGAAAGGAGAGGGGAGGGTACTTGAGGGAAGACTAGAGGAGAGAATCAAGGAAAGGAATGGAAGCTAGGGGAAGGGAACGAGAGGGGATAGAAGAGACAGAAAAGGCAGGAAGTCAGGGAACAAAAATGAAGCAACAGGAAGAAGGGAAGGGGGAGATAGGGACGCAAAGGAGGGAAGCAAGGGGAGGGAAATATAGGGAAGGGATAGAGTAGAAAGAGATAGGAAGGGTAGGGAAGAAAAATGAAGGATGGTTAGGAGAGAAGAGAGGGAGAGGAGGGATGAAGGGGAAAGTAAACGGGAGAAGACAGGAGACATAGGTAAGGGAAGAGGGAAGGCAAGAAAGTGAGGGGAAGGTTAGAAGTGGGGGGAATGGCAGAGGAAGGAGGGATAGGGAAGTACGGAAGAGATAGGAAAGGGAATTAAATGAAAGGGGAGATGGAAATGGATACAAGTAAGAGGGAAGGCAATGAAAGGGAGGGGCAAGAGGAAGGGGAGCAGAGTGGAGAAGAGAGAAAAGGTAAAGAAAAGCAAGGGAATTGAATGGAAATGGAAAGGGAAGGGAAGGGAAGCAATTGGAAGAGAAGCAGAGAGGGAGGGGGTGGAAGGGAAATGGATAAAAGAGAAAGGCTATGAAGGTGAGTGGAGGAGAGAGGAAGGAAGGGGAAGAAAGGTAGGGGAGAGGCAAAGTAGAGAAGGGGGAGGAAATTTGAAGGCAAATGAGGGGAAGGAAAAGGGAACGGAAGGGGATATAAGAAACTGGAAAGGAATGAAGAGAAAGGAATGGGGGAAGGGAATGGAATGAAATGGGAGGTGAGAGAAGAGTTAGGGAAGTGAAGGATATGGAGAAAAGGGAATGAAAGGGAAGGAAGGTGACGGGAGGGAAGGGGAAAAGGGAGAAGAGAAAGGGTAGAGAGGAAGGAAAGGGCATTGGATGGGGGCGGGGACAGGACAGGGAATGAGAGAAAAATGAAAGGTAGAGAAGAAGAGATATAGAGAAGGGAAAGGAAATGGGAATGGAAGGGGAGCGGAGAGAATATGAGATAGGGAATTAAGGGGAGAAGCGAGCTAAGGAAGTGAGTGGAGAAAAGGGGAGGGGAGAGGGGAAGGGAAAGGAAAGGATGAGGAGAAGCGAGATAGGGAAGGAACTTAAGGGGATGGGAGAGAAGAAATTGGGTATGGATGGGAAGGGAAGAGGAGGAAAGGGAGGAAGAAAAGGAAGGGGAGTTGGGAGGGAAGAAAGGGGTATAGGCTAAAGAGAGTTAGAGATAGGAAGTAAGGGAAGGGTACAGATTGGAATGGAAGAAAAATTGAAATGGAAAGGGAAGCAAAGGGAAGAGAATCATAGAAGAGATAGGGTAGAAAGGAATTTGCATGTAGAGGAGAGATAGAAAACGAAGGGTGAGGGAATTGGATGGGAAACAAAGGGAAAGGAAAAGGGAATAGGATATAAGAGACAGGAAAGGAAGGAAGGGGAGGGGAGATGAGAGCCAGGGAAGTTAAGGGTAGGGAAGGGGATGAGAGATAGGCATGGTAAGCTAGGAGAGGCGAAATATAGAAGGGATGCAGGGAAGATGGAAGGGAAGGGGAAGGACAGAAGAGATGGAATAGGAAGGAAGCGAAGGATACTGGAGGGCAGGAGAGGCAAAGGGAGAGGATGGGGAGGAGATGATGGGAGGGAAGAAAAGGAGAGGGAAGGGTAGAGGAGATAGACATGAGAGGAAAATAAAATGAGAAGGGAGTATTAGGGAAGGGCGGGAAGGGATCAGAGAGGATATAAGAGATAAGGAATGAAGGAAGAGTAGGATGGGACGAGTTAGGGAATTTGGGAATGAAAGGAGAGAAGGGAAGGGGAGAGGAGAGAGACAAGGAAATGGTATGGGAAGGAAGAAGGGAAAGGGTAGAAAAGGAGGTGGAGGAGAGAGATAGTGAAGGGAAAGGAAAGGAAAGGAAAGGTAGAGGATATGAGAGTGGAGATGGGAAAGGGGAAGGGAAGAGGAAGAAAAGAGGAAAAGAGAGGCAAGGGAAGGGCGAGAAGAGATAGGGAAGGGATATGAGGAGAGGAGAGGAGAGAGAAGAGAAAGCAAGGACAGGGGAGATAGGGAAGGGGTACAGAGGAAATAAAAGGGAAGAGGGGGGAATACCAGGAAGGGGAAAGGATAAAAGAGTTGGGATCAGAAGTAATGGAAGGGAAGAGCTCTGGTTAGGTGGGGAGGTGAGGTCAGGAGAGGGAAGGGAAGTTTAAGGGAAAGATACTGAAGAGAGAATGAGTGGGGAAAGAATGGAAGGGGAGAGGATAAAAGAGAAAGGTAAAGGAGGGAAGCACAAAATAGTGGAGGGAAGATGAGTAATAGGGAAGAAAGGAACGGAACAGGAGGAGATGGGAGGTGAGGAGAGAGATACACAGTAAAAGGGTATGGGGAGGGAAATTACAGGATTGGAGGGGAGAGGAGAAGAGAAGCGAACTAGGCAAGAGAAGTAAAGGGAGAGGAGCAATATTGAAGGAAGAAAGTGAGGGGAAGGAAAGAAGGCGAGGGCATGGTAGAAGGATGACAGGGAGGTAAGGAAAAGATAGGAAATGGAATTAAATGAAATGGAAGGGGAGATGGAAATGGATGGAACTAAGAGGGAAGGGAAGGAGAGGGAATAGAAGAGATACAAATGGAATGGAGGAGAGCGAAGTGGGGAGATAAGGAAAGGCAGAAGGGAAAGAAATTGAAGGTGAGGAGGAAGGATAGGAGAGGGAAGGGGAAGAGAGGGAGAGTGGAAAGGATAGCGAGAGATAGGGTAATAAGGAAGGGAAGGCGATTGGAGGGGATGAGATGGCAGGAGAGGGAAGTGGTGTGGTGTGGAAGGAAGGGTAGAGAAGAGGAGAGATAGACGAGAATGGGAAAAGGAAGTGAAGGGAATGTAGATTAGGGAACAGAGGAGGAGAGGCAAGGGAGAAGACATGTGACAGGGAACGAAATTTGAATTTCTAAGCCCCTGAAGCTTCGGCCTCTCTCTGCCCCGAGCTCCAGCCGCCAGCAGCGGTCCTCTCCGCCCGGTGTCCCCGAGTGCAATGCTGCAGCTGCCTGGTTACCAGCCTCTTATACCAAGGACACGTCACAATGGAAAATTTGCTAACATTCGTGCCAAGAATTTTCAATTCTATTAAGGACAGGAGGCGAGGATTATGCTAACTCAATTTCTTTACTGAGAAACAGCAGCCAATCAAAGTACAGTAAAGAAAACAACTACAATACCCAGAACACCGGGTAACCATAGAGTATGATAGGTATAAATAGGGTCATAGAGGTGAACACTTCCTCTTTCTTTGTCCATAGTCCATAATAAACAATCAACAGAAAGGCAAACAATCCATCAAAGGAATCCCCCGGAGAGGTCATCGAACGGCTGACGTGGAGAAGGAACTTCCAAGAGCCAGAGGAACAGCAGGAGACCAATCAGGAGTAGAAAATCCCGGCACACCTCATTTAAGGTCGGAGCCTGAGGGAAAGAGACAGAGGCCGTAAAAACTGTTCCCCAAACGTTGAACATAGAAATCTTTATAGGGGGGGGAAAAACATTTCATAAAGAAGAACCAGAGTCATATAGCATAAAAGCAAATGCATTATGTAAAGACATTCATGAAATAAGGGTGGGATAATCCTCGCCTCCTGTCCTTAATAGAATTGAAAATTCTTGGCACGAATGTTAGCAAATTTTCCATTCTATGGCAGGACGGAGGCTCCGATTATGCTTGTTTAAAGCTTCGCCACCACAACAGATGCAACATCAAGAATAGGTTTAAAGTAATAAGTCTTAAACACAGTTTCAGATGACCAATCCGCAGCCTTCATGATGTCTTGAAGGCTGGCACCCATGGAGAAAGCTTTGGAAGCCATGGCCCCTCTAGCAGAATGAGCACCAAACAGAGAAATGTCAATGCCCGCTTCATGCATGAGCCAACGTACCCAACGTGCTAAAGTAGCCGGAGTTACCGGTTTGTAAGGTTTCTGCAATGCAATAAGCAATTGGCCTTGTAATTCATGCCGAAAAGGCGCCGTACTTACCTCATAATCTTTAATACACTGAACCACACACAACTGAGGGTTGTGGGGAAAAGAAGGGTAGGAGACTGAGGGCGTATTACACTTAGTCCTCCGTGAAATAACAAAGCTAACACCTTCAGGAGTGAAAGAACGACCAGCGAGATCTAAGGCCCGCACATCAGAAACTCGTTTGCAAGAGACTAAGCACAAAAGCATAGTGAGCTTGGCTGACAGTTGTTTGCGTGACAAAAGAGAATTAGAAGGCCAGGCGGACAGGAAACGCAAAACAACTGAGACATCCCAAAGGGCTACATATTTGGGACACGGAGGTTTTACCATCCGAACGCCCCTTAATAATTTAGAGATCAGGGGATGTTCTCCCGCTGGTTTACCATCAAGAGGCACATGGCCTGCAGAAATTGCAGAACGGAAGTTGTTAACCGTTCTGTAGGCTAGCCCAGAGGATGCTAGGGACGCTAGAAAGTTAAGAATTAAAGGAAGATCCGCTGAAACTGGATCCACCGACCGCTGTGAGCACCAATCACACCAGCGCTTCCAACTTGATGCATAACGCTTATGTGTGTTGGGTGCCCAAGCCTCATTGATAAATCTGGTAGCGTCGCCCGATAAGCCCTGGATTTGCCAGCGTCCCCCGAAATTCTCCATGCTACCAGAAGGAGTTGACGGGACAGCACCAGTGGGTGAGGCTCGCAAAGCGGGTCCAACAAGAGGTTCCACATGTGAGGAAGTAGAAGCGGCGTCGAGCAGCTCATCTCCAGAAGAAATGGAAACCACGCTTGAGCCCTCCAAAGAGGGGAGATTAGAATCAATTCCGACAAGAATAGCCGTGCTCGGGCCAGCACCCGGGGAATCATGAGGAACGGCGGGAATGCATAACACAGATGGCGAGGCCACTTCTGGAGAAATGCGTCCGTGGCAAGCGCCTCCGGATCCGGACGCCAGCTGTAGAATGGGGGAAGCTGGGAGTTGAGACGGGAGGCAAAGAGGTCCAGATGACAAGTCCCCCAAAAGCGGGACAGCTTGCGGAACACACGAGGATGGAGTCTCCAGTCGCTGAAATCTCTCAGGTGACGAGAGTTCCAGTCCGCGATCAGATTGCGAGAACCCGGCAGGTATTCCGCAATAATCGTGATCTTGCGCTCCAGACAAAGGTGCCAAAAATCCTTCGCAATCTCCGAGAGAAGCTTGGATCTGGTACCCCCCAGTTTGTTCACATAACGAACTGCCGATACATTGTCCATTCGGAGAAGAATGCAACAATTTGTTCTCTGAGGGGTGAGACACCGAATCGCAAAGGAGCCCGCCAGCAGCTCCAGGCAATTGATGTGAAGGGTCAATTCTTCCGGAGACCAACGACCCCCGGTCGAAATTGATCCGCAACGGGCTCCCCAGCCCCAAAGGCTGGCATCGGACTCTATCACTACATCGGGAGTCCTCCCAAACAGAGCCCGGCCGTTCCATGACTCCATGTGGTCTAACCACCATCTCATCTCCGTCCTGGCATCCTCTGAGAGGAGGATGTGATCCGAATAACGAAGACCCTTCTGCAAGTGACGAATTTTGAGGCGTTGAAGAGCCCGATAGTGCAGGGGTCCAGGAAATATCGCTTGGATGGAAGACGATAAGAGACCTACAATCCTGGCTATTGACCTGAGGGAAACAGTTTGTTGAGCAAGAAACGATCTCAAGTCCCTCTTGATGGATCTCATCTTCTGACCTGGAAGAAGAAGTTGACAAGAGACTGAGTCTATCTGAAATCCCAGGAAAGATATCGATTGGGATGGAGAAAAGTCTGACTTTAGGGGATTGACAAGAAAACCCAAGGACTGCAAAAGGTCTATGGACCAGTGCAAGTGAGACTGTAGAAGAATAGGGCATTGAGCTAAAAGGAGAATGTCGTCTAGATAGACTATAAGACGCACCCCGCGTGACCGCAAAGACTCCATCACTGGACGGAGGAGCTTTGTGAAGCACCACGGAGCGCAGGACAGGCCGAAAGGAAGAACTTTGTATTCGTACCACCTGCCCAACCATTGGAACTGAAGGAATCTGCGATGAGGAGCATAAATCGGTATGGACAGATAAGCATCCTTTAGGTCGAGACGAACCATCCAATCCCCTTCTTGAAGAAGGTCTCGCAGAAGATGAATGCCCTCCATCTTGAAATGGCGATAAATCACATTGCCGTTGAAGTCCTTTAAATTGAGGACTAAACGAGATCCTCCTCCTTTTTTCTCCACGAGAAAAACATTGCTGACGAACCCTTGGGGATGAGGAGAAGTAGGAGTGATGGCTCCCTTTGTCAAAAGAGAGGAGACTTCCTCGGTTATGAAGTTCTGATCTTGTTGGGAAAAAACAAGGGGGCGAGGCCGAAGATCTTGGTGAGGGCGAGAGTAAAATTCTATCTTGTACCCTAGCACCGTCTCCAGAATCCAGGCATCGTTTGAGATCAAACGGCAATTGTCGTGAAAAAATTGAATCCTGCCCCCCAGAATTACATTTGAAGCTGAAATCAAGCTCACCTGATGGGGAAGAGTCTTGACGTCCTCCATGACCTCCGGAATATCCACCTTTGCCAGGCTGTCCTCTATTCCGCTTAGAGGGGTAGAAGGAAGACTTGTTTGAAGAATAGTGCTGTTGACCACCACGTTGGGACTTGTTCCCTCGCTGGGGAGCATTGTCGGAACCACGGCCGGACGAACGTCCCCTTCGTCCGGCCCTGCCAAAAACCGGACGGAAAGCCCGTTTCAAATTTGACTGGGCCTTGTCAAGGCCACTAAAAGTGGAAACAAAGTTCGCCAGTTCTTTCAGGAAGGGGGAACCAAAAAGTAAACCTTGGGCCAAAGGGCCCGACTCCGACGAGGCCAAATCCGTTAGTCTTGGATCAAGTTTCATCAGGATGGAGCGCAGGCGCTCAGTAGACAAGGCACAGTTTGCGTTGCCAAGCATGCAGACAGCCCGTTGTGACCAACCGATCAGATCATCGGGGTCAATTATGGAACCAGATTCCTTGGCCTGATATCCTAAATTTAGAATTTTTGTAAGAGGGCCCAAGAGATCCAAAAGTTTGTCTTGGCATAAACGCCACGATCTATCTAGGCCTTTGGTAGGGTCCTTCGAATATTTTCTCATATAAGTGATCATTGTAGGATCCACATCAGGAGTAGAGGCCAACTTGTGTGGTAAATCTGGGCGTGGGCACTCAGAGCGCAAACGCGCTCTCACATCCTTGTCAAAGGATTGACGGATGTGCGATTGAATGTATTGAGCCACCTCGGGGGCAGGCAACCAAGACGAAGAATGTGGATGGATAATGTCAGCTGGATTGAAGGTTAACAGCTGAGGTGAAGAAGGGGCGTCAACATAATGCTCCTTCCGTGATTTCTTGGAGGGAGGAGGCTTAGAAGGCTCGGAAGAAGATGAAGACGTGTCGTCGTCCGTGTCAGATGGAGGATCAGAACGAGAAGACACTTTGCGCTTCTTTGCCGAAGGAGCAGAAAGGGTTTTCGCAAGTTTCTGAAAATGGCTGGAATGGGGATTTTTTGGGGACTTTTTGGAACGCCCAGAGGAAGGAGGCATCCAGCCTTGGTGCGCAGCATAATCTGCAAGATGTTTTTTGAGAGGCGCAATTGCCTGAGAAAGCGCCTGGCCCATAAAATCATCAAATGACGTAGAGGACTCCTCTTCCTCATAATATTCATAACCTTCCTCGTCACAGTAGTCTGCCATGGCGACACTTGCAACCGAGAATGCCCAGTGAAGGTTATTATTATTTGAAAGGCAAAGCCTGGCAAGTTTGGGGGAGTGGAACCCCTTTGCGCAAGTCTGATAACACAGGGACACTGTGAGTAATACTAATGAATTAAGTGTGGAGGGAGCAGACTTGCACCACAAAATAAGAGTAAAGAAACTTTTCCCCACTCTAGGCAAAGCCTAATTTAAATTATTACAACCCTTAAACTTTAAACGAATGAGGGCGTCAAGGAGCTCAAGCGACAGCAAACTGGGCGATAGAAGAAGTCTTCCGATATCTCAGGCTGAAGCGCAGGCGGCGTCTGAGGAAAAAAGTACACGCTCTGTGAGACGTGTAAACAAATCGTCGCGCATGCGCGAACAGCCGCTGCCGCCTAGAAAGGGTGCGTGAGAGACGCGCGCCCTTTCAGCTCCGCTCCCGCTCCACAATAATGACCGGGTTAAGAACAACCCGTCCGGAGGTGTCGCACACGCTCCTGAAGCGCCGGCACAGAAGCCGGTAAAGATAAGAGACGCGCCGCACTGAAAAGCACTCTGACACAGCGGCAAGCAAGCGCTGAAATGCGCACACAGCGTACAATAAGTACCAGCAAATACACACAATGAAAGCGGTAAGGCTACACTTATGAATAAGCGAGTAATGTAAAAGCACTTAACTGGCTGCGCAGCAGCAAAGAAAGAGGAAGTGTTCACCTCTATGACCCTATTTATACCTATCATACTCTATGGTTACCCGGTGTTCTGGGTATTGTAGTTGTTTTCTTTACTGTACTTTGATTGGCTGCTGTTTCTCAGTAAAGAAATTGAGTTAGCATAATCGGAGCCTCCGTCCTGCCATAGAATGGAGGCTCTTCAGCGTGTCATCGTACATCACTGCTGTGTGGGAGATGCCATGTGTTTCAGTTTCACAGGGGGGAGCAGGCAAGGCACGGGTATTATGCAATTTATTGAGAAAATTAAACTAATTAGTCACCAAATGATCCTGTGAAGAACTTGAAAGAATATCCCATCCTACCCGATATACTTCCTCAACAGTGGTCTCTCCTTTTCTCTCCGCTGCGGTGACGGCCTCCCCCCTGCATTTACTCTGGGTCTCGTGACATCACATTGGAGGGCCTGTTACATCATAAGCGTTCCATTCACAGGATTCTGCTTCTGGTGCAGCTGGGAAAGCACGCGCCTTTCAAGTGTATATCAAATATTAATTTTTTTAGTCTTCGTTTAAAATAAATTACTTTTTAATTGTACGTCTTATTCTCACAGCTTGCTTGCACGGTGCCCCCTACATTGTACAAGGTAATTTTTTTTTTTACTGGGACACATCCGCACCTCTGTCTGTCCAGTTTCTCACCTCCAGTATTGTCCAGTAAACCGCGTCACCCCTTTTAAGAAATGCAATTATCAATACAAACGTAAGTGTAAGTACGATGGAACTGTTCAGGGCCAGATCTTTACAACCTGTGCCGGAGGGGGGCGCTATATATACGCATGATTGGAATAAATGTGAACATTTAGCCACCTCAAACACCACGAGGTAAGACAAGGGAATGAGTGACATGTCTGGGGTGAATATATGATTATACCACGATTTCAAATACCACGCATGGCTTTACCACGCGAATTTTACATCGCAAGTGGCTTCACCACGCTGGTATTTACAACGTAGGATTTTACTACGCCTAGAAACGTCTTACCTGCACGTCTTTCTCTACGAGCCCTTACTTCCATCCTCCATTGAAACAAGCGTCAAAACACGTATACCAAAATAAAAAAAGGACTGCTTTTTTGACGTACACGGCACGTCTTTGGGGGAGGCTCTTTCCTTTTTCTTTTAAATTTATGTTCGTTTTTTTTTTTAAAGTAGCCTGCTTGTTATTTTTGGGGGGGGAGACCCCCCCCAGCCCCCCTCCGAGCCCCCCCCCCCCCTCTGCCCCCCAAGCCCACGCAGAACGACTTGAAGGAATACCACGTCTCCCCCCCAGCCCGTGGTAAAGACGTCGTGGAAGGCACCCTGCGTGGAAGGCACCCTGCGTGGTAAGTGTCACGTGGTAAACGTTAGTAGTGGTAATGCCTTCGTGGTTAATGATGTTTCCCGTCTGGGGTGGCGTGAAAGAGGAATGATAGTTATGAATGCGGTATTCCTGAGCCTGGACATATGAACGACTTGAATAATAGGAGTGAAGGCTCTTGTACATAAAATATGAACCGCAGGCCAGTGCGCTTTAATGCACGGTCCTGCAGGAACACGCGTCTCCCCGCTTCATGTATGGGAGGGGAGAGTCCTTCTTCAGAGCGTTCGTGAGATGCAGTGGGTGTTTTCCACAATGTGTCCAGTAAGAAAAGAGTGGACTTCCCTCATTTATTAAAAGAGCTCGCAAATTCTATCAGTGCTTTACCATACAAGGAGTTTGATCTGGGGGCACCGTTTTTAACATCATGACTTGTATACGAGCGGTCTCCTCGATTTATATTATTTCCATCACCACTGGAACCTGCGAAACGTTTGGGTCACGTGTGTTGTGGCTCTCTTGCACCACTGGCAGCCTGGCACTGTACTGCGATGTATGAATGGGCCATGAAAAGTACATTTTCTTGTTTTTATTATTGTTAGGTCTGATTATCCAAGGCCTTTTGATTTTATGAAAATTATATTTATAATAGTCTTAGGGCCATATGTAGGTAATCTACATTTACTGATTCTAAAATACCGAATTATACCGATTCGGTATTTCAGAATCTGTAAATGGTATGTAGGAAAGAATTAGGTAAATATTACCGAATCGGTACGATTCGGTATTTAAGAATCGGTTTTTACCGATTCGGTAATTCCCATTAATTTCTATGGGCCTGAAGGCCCATAGGAATGGATGGGAAGCCATTCACTATTACAGATTCGGTAAATACCAAATCGGTAATAGGGGGCACATATTCAAGGGTGGCAGGGTGTCATATTGACACCCTGTTGTACCCCTTAATCGTGCATGTGTGCACATGTGGCACACATACATACCCTAAGGGCATGTATGTCTGCCACATGGCACTTTTAAAAAAGCACAAAATTGCTTTTATGAAGGTATTCAATATTTACCACCAATTTGTAGTTGGTGGTAAATAACGAATCCTGAATGCAAGAAGGCACTCACTTGAGTGCCTCCTACATAGCTTTTTGGATTCGATAATTACCGATTCCTTGTAAACCTGCCTCCTACATCTCAAACCCTAAATACCAGCCGGTAACGGCTGAAATTCGGTATTTTCGGCCGATACCGACCGGTATTGGGCTACCTACATATGGCCCTTAGTTATAGGGTCCTTCAGTCAGCCCTTTTCACCCATTGGCCTCTTGTTATATTGCCTATTTTTGGGGATTTATTGTGTAATTATTGAACTTTTTCTGTTACATTGTTGATTCTCATGTAAAGCGCTCTGATACCTCCGGGTCTAGCCAGCGCTATATAAAACTCTTTAAATAAATAAATAAATGGAGGAGCCTAGCGCGGGACCAAGATGGCTGCGTAATCGTGTAGCTCCGTGTGACCCGCTCCGCCGCTTGTCTATCCTGTCATATATCCTGCTGGCCGAGGACGACCTTCCCTGGGTGATTAGTGTGGCTATGTCCTGGTGAAATTGTGGCTCGTAAGGGTCCATTTCTACCCCTTCAAATCGTCGTCCGAAGTTCTGGGCCTGCCCGTCGCCGAAACAACGGACTCTGGTGTCATTGGTGGCCGGGACCTAATGCGACAACAGCGGCATGGTCTACCGGAAGTGGTGACCCCACCTCGATCTGCCCTTTGACTTGACTATCGGCGCTGAACATATCGGAGGGGGCTCCCGCATCTTGGCGCAAGGACTTGCGATTTGGCCCCCAAACACTTTTGAGTTTGCCTTTGATTATCGCTGGCTTGATCTCCTGGGCACCCGGTGGTCGCCCGTCATGGCTGCCAAAGCGGACTCGGAGAGACCAGCTGTTAAGGGCAGCAGAGTTCAGAGATCCGTCCAGTCCAATAAATTGGACAAATATACCATTCCTAAGGGGTCCCCGGCTGACCAGAAGCAGATGCCGGTTACTGACGCCACCCCGCCGAGAGCCGGCGTAGAGCCTTCTTTGCAGGACATCATGGATGTGGTCACTAGAATCGAAACATCTATGGCGACTAGAATGGACGCGCTCAATAATAAGCTTGACTCGGTTAAGATTGACTTTAACCTATTGCGCACGTATCACGCTAAGAAGAGCGAGAAAGTGAAGTCCCTCGACATCCTGACCTCGAGCCTGGTTGATGACACCGCTGAGCTACAGAGAGAGGTCCGAGCTCTTCAGGTGGCACGTGAGGAGACCAGAAGGCTTCTAGATGATTATGAAGGTCGCAATCGTCGAAATAACGTCCGCATTTTGGGTATTCCTGAGAACTCGGAATCGCATGCGCCGGACTTATTTGTTGAAGACCTGATCCTTAAACACCTGAAACCTAAGGGCCTCAGTAAATTTTTCACAGTGGAACGGGCTCACAGAGTGCCAGGGGGGCCGCCGAAAGTGGGTGCGCAACCTCGACCCATGATCGCTAGGGTGCTGAACTTTCGGGACCGAGATGCTATTCTGCAGGCCTATCGGGACGGACGGCCATCTGCGGTATGAAAACGTCACAGTGTCCTTTTTCCAGGACTTTACTCAAGCGGTGCAGAAGATGAGAGAGAGCTTCCTCCAGGTCAAGCGGAGGTTGAGGGACAAAGGGATCAGATACTCTATGTTGTATCCTGCCAAGCTGCGAGTCAAAGTTAACGATCGGACATGGTTTTTTGACAGGGCCGAGGTGGCGTCGGACTGGTTGGATACTGTTAGACCGGATGACACGGAGGAACACCAGCCGAACACAGCAGACAAACAGCAAGACCCAGAATGAGGAACTATTCTTTGATTGTCATTTATTATTGATGTGAGGGGGGAAGGGAATGGCCTTTCTTCGAACTATATTTGCGTTATATTAGACTGTGTTGCTCGTCTCCTGGGGTGTTTATTCTTTGGGGTCGGGTGCGGACTACATGGCAGGCACCTCCTCTTCCTACTTTTAGTAACCATTGTTGGGTGGGGTGATAGGCACACTGCTAGTTGGGTTTGGGGCGTAGTCCTGATGCAGGGGTGCAGGGAGGGGGGCGGTCCTTTGAGTTGGGGAGGCGGGTTGTTGCAGGGTTTTTGTTTACAGTTTTGTTTCACATTGCATTGGGCCTCGAATGATGTGCGCGTGAGCGATGGAGTTGGGTGAATGTCTGGCTCTTCAGTGGGGTTAGGGATTCGGGTGTTGAGTTGGAACATGAATGGTTTAGGGGACAAGATCAAGAGGGGCATGGTTAGCCAGTTTATCAGGCGTCACTCGCCTGATGTCGTGCTTCTCCAGGAAACACATCTTGTGGGCAATCGCTGTATGGCGCTTCATAGAGGGGGTTATAAATTGATTGCACATGCCGGATTTACAACGGGCTCACGAGGGGTGGGAATCTTGGTGAGGAGGGCCCTCCCTTTCGATGTGCATGCTACGTGGTCAGATCAGAGGGGCAGATATGTAGGGGTGTCCGGGAGGCTGGGGGGTAAAGTGGTGACTTTCCTTTCTGTTTATGTTTCCCCTGCTCTCCAGTCCGAAACCTTTAAAGACCTTGCCCGTATATTCCTTTCTCTCCCGCTGGGCCTTCTGATATTGGGTGGGGATTTTAATACTGTTTTGGATGGTGACCTTGATCGTGTCCCGCCGAGGACGCTGCCCCCGGCACGCCAGTGGCTAAGTGACTTCTTAGATTCCTTGGGTATGGTTGATGCCTGGCGCCTCTTGAATCCTACACTTAGGATTATACTCATCTTTCAGCTTCTCACGGATCTATGTCGCGGCTTGACCACGTTGTTTTACCGGCTGCGATGGCAGATAGTGTGCGGGAGGCGCGCCACCTGGGTAGAGGTATTTCTGATCATTCCCCGGTCTGGGTCCGTGTTGAAATGGGACGGCCTATGGTTGGCAGGGTTGCACCTATTAATGCATGGCATCTTCGTGACCCCGTTGTTAAGAAGGAACTATGTGGTGCCTCCGAGCGTTATTTTCAGCATAATCGGGGGACGGTTGACTCGGCTCAGACACTGTGGGAGGCATACAAAACTGTCCTGCGTGGTGAGGCGCTGTCCCTCATTGCCAGTTAGAAAAAGAAGCGTTTGGCGGATATAACGGCGGCGGAGACAGAAGTTATATGTTTGGAGAGGGAAGCCGCAGCTTCAGCATCTGCTGAGGTCCGACATCACCTGCGTCTTAAGCAAGATGAATATCGTGAGTTATCTAGGGAGTCGGCAGTGACGCAAAATAACGATGTTCAGAGTAGAATCTACGAACACGGGGACAGGGCCGGTAAGCTTATAGCCTGGCTAGAACGGGATGACCGCGCGTCCCGGTTGGTCCCGGAGCTTGAGATTGGCGATCCTGTCACTGTGACCGATCCGCAATTGATAGCTGACTCTTTTGGCTCTTATTATAAAAACGTCTATTCTTCGGCAGATGTGCATGATTGTTCTGAACACGCGGAACTGTTCCGAGATATTATTATGCCGGTATTATCGGAGGATAACCGGAAGTATTTGGACTCCCCGCTTACGGATGACGAACTGGGGGGAGCCATTAGGAGTATTAAATCGGGTAAGGCGACGGGCCCCAATGGTATCCCCATTGAACTATACAAATTGAATGCACAGAAGATAGCGCCTCATCTGCGTGCTATGTTTCTGGAGAGCCGGGAGGTCGGGGTTCTTCCCTATGATCAACGGATTGCTAACGTTGTTGTGATTCCCAAACCGGGTAAGTCCCGTACTTCTCTCTCCTCCTATCATCCTATTTCTCTGCTGAACGCGGAGCCTAAGATACTGGCTAAGCTGCTGGCTATCAGGCTAGTCAAGGTGATTACTACTTTAGTGCATCCGGACCAGTCGGGCTTTATGCCACGCCGTAACACCGCCCTCAACCTGCGACGCCTACATGGTGTTCTAGGTAGAGCACATACACTGACACAGTCCGCAGCCTTGGTGTCCCTTGACGCCACCATGGCCTTTGACCGGATTGAGTGGTCGTATCTCTTCGCTGTGTTGGGAAAATTGGGTTTCGGGCCTGAATTTATCGGGTGGGTACGTTTACTCTACACTGTTCCCTTGGCCCGAGTGATAGTGAACAACTGTCAATCAGGCGACTTTCAGTTAGAGAGGGGGACGCGGCAGGGTTGCCCGTTATCGCCCCTTCTGTTTGCGTTAGCTCTTTAACCTCTGGCGGCTTGGATTCGGTGGGAAAGGATGATACGTGGCTTGCGGTGGTCCCCTGAGTGGGAGGATAGGATCTCCCTATATGCTGATGATGTGCTCCTTTACCTGTCTACGCCCCGTTCCTTTCTTGATGTTTTCCTCGACATTCTTAGGGTGTTTGTTGAATTCTCGGGATTCACTATAAATTGGTCGAAATCTGTGATGTTGATGTTGTCGTGCGCGCCGCCGGTGATTCCACAGAACTGTCCGCTCCAAGTGACTACTACCGGTTTTGTGTATCTAGGTATTTACGTTTCCCTTGACGCCAAAGTACGGTTCGCAAATAACTTGCAGTCGCCCTTGGTTAGATTGCGCGCCGATGTGGAACGTTGGCGGGCGTTACCGTTGTCTCTTTTGGGTAGAGCAGTGCTCTTTAAGATGTTAGCTCTTCCGCGCTTTTTGTACGTTCTCCAAAACGCTATGGATTTGGTGCCTACCAGGTACTTCAAGGAGATTGAGACGTTCCAGAGATCCCTCCTTTGGGGTGGCAGGTCCCGCATTGCCTACACTAAACTGACCCTCGCCTGGTACGATGGCGGTATTAGTCTTCCCGATTTACGGAAATACTATTGGGCCTCCCAGCTCGCAGCTATCAACCACATAGTTTATGGTCTTCCTAATGACCCTGGGTATGCTATGGATCGTTGTCTGTCCCCTGGGGGAAACTTTCTCCGACCATTATACAACCGGCCGGGGCGCTTTTCCCTCACGGGCCCTACTTTGCATGCAGTGAGAGTCTGGCATGCAGCTACTAAGTACCTGGGTTGGGAGGGGCGGCTGACCCTTGCGACCCCTCTTTTCGACTCTGCCAAAGTGGGTGGTTTGTGGACTACCAAGGGTTTTGACAAGTGGGAGTTGATTGGGCTTAGTCAAATAAAAGATGTTTGGGGGAAGGGGGAGATGCTGATGTTTGAAGCACTACAAGGGAGCCACCACCTCCACGCTAGGGAACACTTTCGCTACTTGCAGGTCAGACATGCCCTAAAGTCTCACATTCCGTTGGGGGATTCCCTCCCATACGCCTCCCCCCTCGAGGATCGTGTCTTGGATGGACACCTTCCAGTTAAGACGATCTCCCTGGTCTACCGTAAACTAATCAATCACATGGATGATCCGCTGCAGTCTCTCTGAGGGGCTTGGACGGCTGATGGGCTGAAACTTGACGATGAAGACTGGGTTGAAGCGGTTTCCTCCCCTAGATTTGTAGCGGTGCAAATGAGATTGCGTTTGGTACAATTAAAGATCTTGCATAGGTCTTATGTGACCGGTCCTGGGTTGGTGAGAATGGGGTAGACGACGAATGGTGACTGCAAGCGGGGATGTGGGGAGGTTGCTACGTTTCTCCACATCCTGTGGCATTGTAATTCCGTCCAAGCCTATTGGCGTGATATACATGAAGTCATGAGGTCTGTTTTGGATTGTGACGTGAGCTTGGAGGTGCGCAGATGTCTCTTGAACATTTGGGAGCCTACAGACCTTAATCTGTACCTGAAACAATGGGTCACGCTTGCCTGTATGATCGCGAAACGTAACATAGCACAGCTGTGGGGGGCCGCTCAGCCACCTCGGCGTGCAAAGTGGTCGCAGGATCTCGATTGGTGTATGTTCAGGGAGCGGGCGGTTTACGTTGCAAGGGGCTGCCCTGAGAAATGGACAAAGATATGGGGACCATGGAACGCCTATCGGGGAGATATTTGTGTTCCTCCGGCCAGGCGGGCTGACTCCGACGCCCCGGATCCCACTTGAGCCCCGGCTTTCAATACTCTGCTTATATCCTGTCGCCAGACATCCCTTGCTCCCAGCACTTTGTAAAACTGTCGATTTATTTCCAATGCATGGTTATGTTTATTTTATGTTTATTGCTAATAAAAAGAAATATTAAAAAAGAAATAAAGAAATAAATAAATTCATATAGTCTTCTATCCACTACAGCATACAACATGAGGCAGTGGTTCAGCCCACTTCAGCCATTGGCTATGTTATCTGCCAGAAAGCTTGTTTATTTTGTTGTGGTTTATTTTGTTCACACCACACAAGCAGATCATTTAATTTAAAACGTTAAATGCTATGTATACCATTTCTCTCCTTCTCTTTCTGGGGACAGTGGTAGAGAAACATGTGAACAGTCCTGGTGAATTTCTTAGAAAAGCATCCGCTGCTGGACCCATAGCAGAAAGGCTTTAGACCTGCCCATAGCACCAAAGCTGCCCTTCCTAAAGTGACAGAGGCCCTTCAACAAATTATCAGCGAAAGAGAGTCTGCAGCTCTTATTCCGTTCGATTTAAGCACTGCCTTTGTTACAGTGTCGCGTGAGGCAGTCGGGTATCGTGGGCAGGGCCACAGGGGCAGTTATCCTGGGCACAACATTCTTGGGTGAATTCTTAGAGGCACAACATTTTAAAAGAAAAGTGGAAGGATACTTGCCTTGCTCCGCGCTATGCCGCTGCCATGAGTTGCTCCCTACGTCAACATTTATATTGCACATGGGATCTTTTGTGTTAGTCTGTTGTGTTTTTTGGGAGGGTATGCAATGGCGTTATCGCTGATTCCCCTTTATTGGTAGTTTTACGTGATCTCAATCATGTTTTGTCTTCCTTGAACGGCTTTGAAATTCCGTACCTGCTTCACAATTCAGAAGTTGAACACGCATTGGAAAAAGTATCTTGGCCTCCACTAAAAAGAAGTTTAATTATACACACTGATTTAGTATGTAAAGAGAACCTTTAGATGAAAGAAACGGAAGTACACTAGTGAAATGAAAGAGGTCTCGTCCTGCTTTTGCATGTCATCAGCGCCTCTCGTGCTCATTTTACCAGCGCATGTGGTTGGGTGATGTTGTATCAGACTGATGGAATGAGAATACTGAATACCACGGATTGGTCTAGCGACACCCTTAGAAATCCATTGGGGGGGGCGTGGCTTGACGCCCGACAGGCATGGCGGCTCCCGAGTGAGGCTCTCCGGGGCATCCAAGCTGCGGCGCATTTCCAGACGTCTTTCGACAGCGTGGACAGGTGCACAGCCGTCGGAATGTCTGCTGTATGTAATGGAAGCATTGCGGTCTTCTTCTGATGCGGAAACATGACTTTTCAGGCATTGTAAGTCTCCTCATTACCGTTGCGCAACCGCCATTTTGTTTTTTCCTCTTTCGCTGCAGCGCCTACTCTTGCAGTGGATTTCAGGAGGAATGTGCCTGCCTAATATATTCTGCAGCCTTTATGTACCCCTTTCTTGCTAAATTTTTTAACTGGCACGCCTTCATCCAATAGCATAGATGAGCTGCCAGCAACGTTTTCAATTGCTATATCGGGAGAATACTCTCACAGGCAGTGCTTGTGACGGCCATTTTGTGGTTTTCTCTCTCCTCATTTTGCGTTTTATTACAACATAAGAGCTTAATGTGGCGTACACCCTAATTACTCTATGGGTTTTCAGCGCTTCCCTGCTTTGCAATTAAGGCATTGTCAGTGACATTTTGATACAGCTTCCAGGGGGTTTTTCCTGACAGGAAATATTTTGACAGCTATTTTGAGCTATTTTGTACTTCCCCCCTCCTTCTCTGTGAAGCTCGCTGCCATACCTGTTTTCAACGTAGTGTGACTCTCAATTTACTTCTCTCTGTGCAAATTGTACCCAATTTAGAAATTTATGGGCAGAATAAAAAACGCTTTATCCACGAAATCTTCTGCTAAACACATTTTTGTTAAAAATTCAAAGATATTTACTGAATTCTCAAAGTTGGAGGACTCCTTGTCATCTCCAGTCAATATGTCATCCACGGATTCGCCAGTGGCGCCATTAGGGAAATCCATCTCCAAACGTCTGAAACAGAATCTTCCCTCCCCGCCCAAATCGAATTCACCTGTTTCTTTGAAGATATTACTTGAAGAAATCAGGGCATTACGCCCTTTTATGAAAGAGACTAATACAAAATTACAAGTCCTCACTGAGAGCTGGTCGCATCTTGACAAAAGAGTCACTGCTGTTGAGCATAATATGTCTGCTGTCAAGGGTACCTGTACCAAAGTTTCTTCACTTCAATCTCAAATTTCTGTTCTCCAACGTCAAGTGGAGGCCTTGAAAACCGAAATAGGCTTAACAATCTCCGCATTTATGGCCTGGCAAAAGGAGTTGAAGGGTCTGGAACCACTTGCTTTTTTAAAATCCTTTCTCCCCAGTATACTCCATATGCCAGAAAGTACTGCACTTAACATCCAAAGAGCACATCGATTGGGACGCCCATCCTCACAAAGACTGAGAGGTGTTATTTTATACTTCTTGGAGTATACGGACTTATTACAAGTTTTATCAGCGGTTAAATCTTCTCCACGCATTACCTGGTCAGGTTCTAATTTATTTTTTGCACAGGATTACGCCAAGGCAACTGCAAACAGAAGAAAAGCTTTTCTCGACATTAGACCTGATCTTAGATCTATGGGTGCCCGTTATGGTCTATTCCACCCCTGCCTTTTTAAAACTACATATAACAATAAAACAACAACTTATGAAGACCCTGTACATCTCAAAAGTTTTATAAATTCTCACAAAACCTGATTTTGCAATATTTCTGTTATTATTTTATTAAATTGTTTCATCTCATCTCCTTTTCAATATGTGATTAATAATTGCTGTTATTTTTCATCCCTGCAGTTTCTTCATCCTTTTGACGTGCTGCCCCCGGTCCTCCGTTTGGCTGATCCCGGTTGTACCGTCTGTTCTGTGTGGCTCCATCCCTCCTCTTGTCTCCCTGAATCTTCCTCTTGTAGGTATGTTGTTTCTTCATGTTCTCCTTTGTTTCTCCCTATGCAGGTTCTTCTCATTGTTTCCCCTTCTATCCTCTCCATTTCCCCTTCTTCCTTTTCTTTTTCTATTTTGTAGATTTTTCAGTTCTCTTTACTCCCTTTCTTTCTCTTCTTTGTCTATCCCTCTGCAATTCTTCTCTCATGCATCATTTTTCTCTTCTCTTTTTGTTCCTACTGTTGTTATTATTTTACTGAACATTCTCTATGGTGGTTCTGTTATCAAGTTTATTATTTTTTACTTATTATACAGTTTGGTTTCTAGGACTGTTTCTTTCATTGTATGCTTTATAGTTAATAATGTTACCTTACCTGAGTTCAATTCAGAGTTACTACATGGAATATCAAAGGTTTAAATAATCATATTAAAAGCCAACAAGTACTATCCCATTTGGCTAGATTAAAAACTGACATTGCCCTGTTACAGGAAACTCATTTATCCGATATTGAAGCTTCTAAATTGAAGAGTTTTGGGTAGGCAATGTATTATCTTCTCCGGCCTTAGGCAAGAAAAATGGTGTTTTAATCCTTTGTAACAAAAGTTTGATGTTTCTGTTATTCATCAAGAAATTGACTCAGATGGTCGCTGGGTGATTGTTAAATTGTTAATAGATAAAGTGCCTTTGGCTCTCTTTAATGTCTATGCTCCAGTTTCTGTTGATAACACTTTTTGGTTACAAATCTCAGATACATTACTCTCGTTTGACGATGACTATATCATTTTTAGTGGTGATTGTAATCAAATTCATGATCCCATTCTAGATAGGCGTTCTCCAGTTAAATTTGTAAACACTAAAATGCATACGCAATTTACTTCCACCATTTCTCGAAAATCTTTAATTGAGATCTGGAGACTTTGCCATCCAGATCTCCAAGAGTGTAGTCATTTCTCACCCCCACATAAAACACAGTCTCGTATTGATTATCTTTTTTTAAGTAAATCCCTTACTCAACATGTTACCCACTCAGAGATAGGTTCTATCTTAATTTCAGACCATGCTCCAGTTTTTGTTGACTTTGATTTAATGCCTATTTCTTCATCCGTTGGTAGATGGCAATTTAATAACTCCCTGCTTATGGAACCTCAGTTCTCTAGCCAATTCAGTTCTTTTGCCCTGGAATTTTTCAATACTAACAATCCTTCTGACTCTTCTCCGACTATGATTTGGGATTCTTTCAAAGCTAATGCAAGAGGATTTATAATCAATTTCCTATCTCAAAATAAAAATAATTTTTAAAAACAATCAACCCAACTACTCGCTAAAATTAAACAATTAGAACACACCTATTATTATTCCTTCTCAGAAACTTCCTTAAAAGATCTTGTTTCTGCCAAGATCACTTTTAATAAATTATCTACAGAGGCTGCAGCATCTTACCTCCTAAAGAGGAATGCCCGATACTATGGAGGTCAAAATAAAATGGGAAAACTTCTAACTAATTATTTGAAAACACGTCGGGAGAGAACTAGAATTGCTTCCCTAACAAACTCTAAAGGGGATAATCTTTTCAAAGATGACGATATCTCACAAGAATTTGTCTCTTTTTATAAAAACCTTTATACCCCTGAAACGCAACCGCTTCAATCTGATATATCCTCTTACTTTCAATCAATTACTTCTTCTTCCACTCACCATTGTTAATTTTGATTCACTTGAAACAGATATAACTTTGAAAGAACTTTCCCACGCTGTCTCAGTCCTCAATCGTGGTAAAACTCCTAGGCCCCATGGATTTACCATTGAATTTTATGAGCATTTTTGGAAATTTCTCCTCCCGCAGCTTCTTCTCTTATTTAACTCCTTTATCGCGAATGGATCTTCCTAAGGAACTTTTCAAGAAGCTATGATTTGCTTAATCCCTAAAGAAAATAAGGACCCCTCTTTTTGTAAAAATTACCGTCCCATCTCTCTTGTTAATACAGATTATAAAATCTTTGCAAAAAAATACTTGCCCTCCGCATTGATCCCATTTTGCCCGAACTTATCGGACCAGAACAATCTGGTTTTGTTAAAGGTCGTCTTTTGTCTGATAACTCTAGAGTTTTCTTAAATGTCCTCAGTAAAGCTTCATCTCTAGATTACCCACTTGCTGCTATAACTCTATACGCTGAGAAGGCTTTTGATAGGATTAGTTGGGATTTTATGTTTCAAGCTCTTAAATGGATCGGTTTTCCTCCCAAAATAATCTCCTTATTTTTCCTCTCTCTAGAGGTGTCCGTCAAGGTTGTCCCTTGTCCCCTTTATTGTTTATAGTAGCCTTAGAACCCTTTTTAACGAAGATACGGCAGGATACTCACATCACAGGTTTTCATCTTGGTTCCACTCAAGTTAAAATGTCTGTTTATGCTGATAACATCCTCTTATTTTGCTCTGACCAGGAGGATTCTCTCCCTTCCTTTCTCCATCAGGTTGACACCTTTTCACAAATCTCAGATTATCGTCTTAACCGGGATAAATGTGAAGTTTTACATCTTAATGTTTTATGTCTTAAACACTCATTCAATCAGACCGGATTCTCTTGGCAACCATCTAAATTGAAATACTTAGGGCTATGGTTTTCCTCGACTATCTCAGATACCTTAAAATAGAATTTTGAATATATATCCAAAAAGATCACGGATTCCATTACTAGATGGCATCCTCTTTTTCTCTCGTGGTGGGGAAGGGTCGACTCCATCAAGATGATGTTGGCTCCCCTAATCTTATATTCTCTTTCTATGATACCAGTACACATACCAAATTATTACTTTAAAAGAATAGATTCCATCTTATTAAAATTTCTTTGGAAGAATAAACCCCCTCCAATAGCTCTTTCTCGTCTCAAAAAAGACAAATCTGATGGAGGCCTCAAGTTCCCCGATTTTAAATCTTATCATTTTGCTTTTTCTTTAAAACAAGCTTCTTGATGGCTCTCTACGGAACTTCCCACAATTCCCACAATTCTGGCTGTCCATCGAAAAGGCCCATACTTTGCCTTTTGACTTCCCAGAAACTCTGCTAACACGTCTTTTTTACAATCCTCTGTTATTGCACATACTTGCAAACTCTTAACTCCTATTTTACCTTCCTCATATCCCTCCTTTGCCTCATTATCTCAGCAACCTATTTGGCACAATAAATTGCTGCGTATCAAGAATCGTACCTTTTATTGGCGCTCATGGAGATCTAAAGGCTTACTATGAATTTCTCAACTTTTATTTGATAATAAGCCTTCACCCTTTCATGTTCTTCAATCCAAATTCTCTCTTCCTAACTCTTTTAGGAGACAATATGATCTTTTGCTCCCCGCTCTCCAAGCATATTGTCAGGACCCGGCTCCGGTAAACACTGACTGCATCGTAAGAAACAACCAGGAAGTGAGTTACCCTTCCAAGACTACATTTCCCAGCAGGTGTAGCGGTGTCACGCAGGGAACCGGATATAGGCGCCATCAACAAATCCAGCGCTGCCGATTATTCTGGTCCCAGACGGCGGTCCGACTCTGATCCTTGTTTCCTGAAGACACGGCGGTGAAAGGTCCTTGCATGTTCCGGGGGTACCGTGAGTACTGCTCTGAACCACTTTGGGTTTGAATCTCGTAGCCCTGCACGGCACTTGCTCCTCAGTTGGCGAGACGGCTATTCCAGCGTCTCTTGCAGAGGAGGGGTCTAGTGCCGTATTGCTTGTTTGGCGCATTGCGAGGTGTCTATTCAGTCCCGTGTTTACTCCCTAACGTTTGCGGATTGTTCCTCTGTTGGCGAGACGGCATTACGCGTCTCTTGCGGAGAAATTGCAAAACGCTTTGTGCCTTTGTTGTTTTACCCTCCTCTGTTGGAAGAAATAGTTGGATCTTCTATCTCATGCAGAGGAGGAACTTGGGGAATGTTCGTGCACTACCTGATGCCCTGCCTTTAAAGACATTAATGTGCATATCGTGCGCTGAATTTTACCGTTTGCTTTAAATCACCCATCCAATTTCTTAAGGGAGATTTTCTAGGGAAATAACTCTCTCCCCAGAAATGACTGTTTATGGATGATAACTGTTTGGTTCTCAGAAGTGGCTTTTGCATAGTATGCCGTTCTTCTACACCATTGCATAAGGAAACCTGTGGTGCATTATGCAGTAAACTATCTGGCAGGATAAAGCTATTGTTTTCCTTGGATTATTTCTGCAACATATTGAGGTTGTTTATACCTATGCCGCCACGTCACGTTGCTTCACAGATTCTTGTTTCTTATATATTATTTCCCTAGGAGAGAGAACTATAGGAGGGTGTGTTGGAATGATGTCCCATTGAATTTAATTCCTGAGCCACATGTGCCTGGGGTAGGTTGATGGGAGTGATCTTGGTTGAATACAACAAGGGAAACTGATCCCTGTATGTACAGGATTTATGGTGTGTTCTCTTTTCCTACTAGTTACATGCTGGAGGTTTGCAATCACCCTCTTCTCTCTTCGGGTATCCTTCTTCCACTCTCTTTATTTCAGGTAGTGTGTTTTTTCTTCATAGAAAGTGGTTTTCTGATGTGCCTTCTTTTAGTTGTGTTATTATTAGGATAGCATACTAATTGTGTGTATTGTGTTCCCACAGATCTCCCTCCCTACAGTCCCCATCCTTTCCTTCCCTCGCTTAACTATCTCACTAGTCATTGTGTGTATATATATATATATATATATATATATATATATATATATATATATATATGTATATATATATATATATATATATATATATATAAAATTCCGGACTTGGGGCAGTTGGGAGGTGGACCCATTATAGCATCAGCGCAATCCCGAGGATTCTGGACAGTGGAACCTGACACATATCTTAACTCACTCCCATCCTCTCCTATTCTTCCTACACCTTGTTCTACACTCTTTCCCCTACTAAATACTTTGCCTTCTGCATCTTGTATTTACAAGTGTTTATTATCTCCTTCAGAGAGATATAAAACGAAGACTGAATTGGCATGAGAACAGGATTTGTCGCAATCTTGCTCTGTTTCTTTGTGGGATAAATTGTAGTTACAGATTCATAAAACCTCAAGAGCAGCCAACACTACCCAAACTCTTTATTTCATTTATCATCGCTCACTGCACTCCCCATCAAAATTAGCCTCCTTTTCCCAAGATACCTCGTCTAAATGTTGGTCCTGCCCTTGCCCTCATGCCGATTTAAAACATATGTTATTTGACTGTCCCCATGTCTATTCTTTCTGGCAACCGGTTTGGTCTCGTATAAATGCCATTTTTACTACTAATGTTTCCTTTTCCATATCTAAGATTTTCCTGGGCTCCCTTTCCCCTTACTGGCCTCAAACACCTTCACATTTTAAATTACTGGATTTATTGTTAGCTATAGCATTACATCTAATAACTTCCAAATGGAAAGATGGAAGCAAAGTTACTTTTATAGCCTGGTGGAATGCCATTTGTTTCCACCATAGACTTGATACCAATTATGTTAATCCCATCTCCTTAGTAATTAAAAGGGACTTATTGTGGATCCCTCTTACTACATATTTGTCTAAACTTGCCTTTCCAACTGCTAGAGATCGTGGGTCACCCGACCAATAATTTCGCCACTTCCGGCTTCGGGCCCATATACTTTACTTTATCATATACATTGAGCAGGTGCCCACACAATCTACTACCAATAATTGTGAGTTCCCTTTCGATTATTTTCCAGTGTACCCAACTTACCATCCACCGTTATGGGTACCTATGACCACGATGGGTCAGGGAGCTAGCTGTAAAAGGAAAGGCTGGTGCACTGGGCCAGGGACAGACTAATTTGCATATAGCCAGGTTCTGAGCTGGGATGGGGCAGTGAGATAAATAACGGTGATGGATCAAGCCCTGATCTTTGGACTGGGTAAGAGTGGTCTGCTTAATTCAGACACTCTGTTCATCACCACCCCCTTTTCTGTATCGTTTTTGGCCACTATAGGTGTGGTGGGGTATACTCAGACATGAGTCCCTTTCTCACTGCTCCATCAGGATTCAAGCAAGCCGGGCCGAAGAGGCTGAAATGCCAGAAACCGGTCCCCGGTAGCTTGTCTCCTTTCTGGTGAAGAATTGGCTTGGTAGTTTGGTCTGCCCGGTTCCCATGGTGCACTGGGCCAGGGACAGACTAATTTGCATATAGCCAGGTTCTGAGCTGGGATGGGGCAGTGAGATAAATAACGGTGATGGATCAAGCCCTGATCTTTGGACTGGGTAAGAGTGGTCTGCTTAATTCAGACACTCTGTTCATCACCACCCCCTTTTCTGTATCGTAAAAGGAAAGGCAGCAAATATCATACAACTTTACTTTTCATAAAATGACCACGGACAACTGGAAGTTTTGAAAGTTTATCTTAAATTCAAATATAGGGCAGTCATACAGTTTTATCAGAATAGTGTTCGTGCGACAGGAAACCCGCTAAGGGAGAGGGAAACTAAGATAAGGGGGCAAAGTGAACACGCTATAAATCTGAGTAACTTTTAGCCAGAGAAAAACCAAGACCATATCAGGAAATTGCAAACTGCAATACAGAAAATGATTTCTAAGAGGTAGGGTAACATAGGAACACGCTATGAAATCAAATGCAAATGACTTTATGAAATACAATGGTTGCAGGAGAAAGCATGGAAAATTAATTCACGTGCAAAGGTATGTCTTTATTGAAGAAAAGACAGAAAAATAGAAAGGTGCAGTTTCAGGAGATTTAGAGCGATATTTACCTAGACTGGTGTGAAAAACCAAACCCTGGCCACGGGTCAGTTAAGGACAGAAAACCCTCAAGGAAGGATACCCCTCAATGGACAGCAGGTGCAGAGATGGACCCCCAGGACAGGACAGGAAACCCTCAGATTAGGATCAGGACAGGACCACCAGGATACGACCAGCACCCGCAGTTCGGAAGCAACGCCTGCGCTCCACCCTCTCTGCAGCTATCGATCAGGACCCCGATTGGGTCAGCGAATTCCCCAGCAAAGTGCTTCGCCAGCACTTAAGGTTCAGTAAAACCTTCAGAGTCTATGGTCAGATTTCGGACAGAGAGCTCCGCAGCACCCCTGTAGCAAGTCACCTATTGAGTGCGTTGGGTCAGTGACAGGTCAGCTACTCAGACAAGTCGGACAATTTCCCTAGGTGAACCCAGGGTAGATATACTGTTTTGGGACAGGGTACCACCCCCCAATGTTGCAAAGTGTCAGAATCCCCAAATTTCGATTGGTCCTAAGGTAGGATTTGGTTAACACACCAATCAGAACAGACTATTACAAGCCCTACTTAGCATCCTAGGGTGCCGCCTAGCAAGATTGGGGTTCCCACGAGAAGTCGCACGGAATACAATGAAAACTTATACATTTGTTACAACATAGGAACATTTTCTCCATCCTCCTGGGTCAGAGGTAGCGCTCCCAGGAGCCTCTCGACTGTGGCTGCCAGCTGGCTGAGTTCCACGGTCCAAGTTTGTCTCTGGCCTTGCATCTGGAGCATGCGCAGAAAGGTCCTTCAAAATGGCTCATGACCCATTTGGACCCCCATTTCCCGTGATACATGAAAAGTAAGCGAAAACAAATTAAAACATAAAAATAAATGCTTGTATTACATGTCATGACTTTGTACTTCAGATTCATCATCAGGAAAATATACTATGCAATTAGACATTAGTAACATATACATGGACACGAGAGCAACTGCACGGGCATCACCACGTTATCACGAAAGCTGCGTATTACGCATGCGCACCCTTTCCCTCCAGAACTACATCTACGTAGAGTCACGTGAGTGTGACTAACGCATGCGCAAAAAGCAAAAAGACAAGCAGCGGCCATTTTTAGGGACACGGATTAATCGTATTAGTAGAACACATAAGCAAGCTTCGCTACCTTTCACGTGTATCCAAAATAAAGATATTAATAATAACGTACGTTTGTTATGAGGTTATGACAAGTTGAGGTTCATGAATCGAGCAAGTCGCGATGCGAATCTTGCTCTATCAATCCCCTCTTTGATGATATTTACTATCATCACACATAAATGGAACCAGATGCCAACTTTCTTTCACACTTTGTACAACTCTATCTCTTCCAACATACGATTCAGTTTTTCCATTTCATTTTTGGTAGGGTGAGAATCTTCACCCTTTTGTAAATCTGATTATTCATTTCTTCCAATTCAAGTTCATCCGCACTTCGTTTCACTCCTCTTGCATTCACCTGATACTTCTTAGTATGTCTTCGGCATTTGCAACAGACGAATATGAAAAATAGGATAAGACCTATAATTCCAATTGGCATCAGTACTTTGAACAATAAGCTTCTACCTAAGTTAGCAAACCAGTGACCTACATTTGAGAGACCATCAACTAGTCTCTTCCAGGCACTGTCAACCTCGAGTGGTTTGAGTTCCTTTTCCAAATTAGTAATGTTTTTCACATATCTTTTGAGCTGCACGCTTTTGTCCGGAATGTAAGTGCAACAATGTTGCGCTTTCAACATCCGGCAGACTCCGCCCTCTTTTGCTAATAAGGTGTCAAGAGCAAGTCTGTCCTGTAAAACCATTGATCTGATCGCAACCATTTCGGTATTGACCAGCAGAAATCCATGAGCTGTATCAGTAGACAGCACATCCACTACTGTGGACAATTTGCAAATTCTGTGAGTGTTCAGAACCACTCCCACTCCAGGTATCAGTGCACTAAAAATACTACCCATTATTTCACCTACGCTTTCTCTTTTACTACGCACTAAGCCATTAGTGTTTTCATTGCTTCCAGCAATTTCATTCATATGGTATATTTTCGGGAAGACAATGCCAAAGTAGCAGCTTCCATACCAGTGATCCGGCAATTTGAAATAAGCCTTGTCTCCACATATATAATAAATTCCACACACAATTCAGAAACACAGGCTCTGACCCATTTTTGAATCCCCAACCTCCAATTACCTTGTAATTGTGTTCACATTGACTGGAACCAATGAAAATGTTATTATAATAATCAGTCTTCTCGCGGTGAAGACAGAGTTTCCCTTTCTTTTCAAAATCCAGCAACAGAGCAGGCCCTGCCTCGCCAGTTGAGGTGCTTTCCATGTTCTCAGCCCATTTAGGTATTTTCTGCTTTTTGTCATTAGCCTTTCTTTGGAAACTCTCCCTTCTCTTCTCTGCCATGTTTAAAAATATTTTCTCTTGTTCATGCAATGAACAGGTCAAGTTATCTCTATGTGCTTCAGCTATGTCTATATTACCTATAGTCAGAAAGTAGTCTCCCATATATCGTATTACGTCACTTTTGGTATGTACAGGATTCAAGTTTCCACGAATGGGAAGTTCCGAAAAGATCACGTCATTGTTAGAGTAATAGTCCTCTTTTGTAAAACAAGCTTGCTAAAATACTACAGGAAATTCCATATGTCAGGGGCAAGTGATGGTATGTCACGCCTTCAGCCACAGAGGTAGGTAGCTTCATGCAGACATAGCAATCCTCTATTTCCATAGTCTCTACATAATGTACTAACAAGTTTGCGAAAACATTTGAGTGTGTCTGATTCCTAACTCCGTGGTAATGTAGTCCTTCCTCATCTGATGCATCTAAGTCTCGTTTTGTTTGTCTGAGTGCTTTCTCACGTCTTTCTACACTTCGTGTTGTCAGTTCTTCCGTGTCAGTGATCTGAGTTGGGGAAATATTAGTATTTTTACTAACCATAAAGGGAATGAAAACTGTTAGTCCTATCCAAACTAATACAACTATAACTATACTACATATACATACCTTGCAGCATGTTTTGCAACAACTGCAACTAGGCCTTCCATTCGTTCTTGACTCAGACATTTTGGCTCAGAAGAAGTTTCTCAACCCCTCTTTGTAAGTTTACACAGATAGCTTACTCTGTGCAACCTCAGGTGAGCTTGTCTTCCTCTTCCTCCGAGTACTCAGCAACCTGTTCTCCGTCACTTTCGTCAGTGATATCAAGTTCCTCAAAATTTTCCAAGATTAAGTAGGTCCACTCCGGATCCTGATATTTTTCGTTTTGTCTTTTTATTTGCTCACTTCTTCTCTTGGAGCTATCTTCGGGTATTTCTGCAATTCGGGGACTTCTTCTTAGATCTGCAAGTTTCTCTTGGACTGTTTTTATTCTTAATTTCAGTCTCTTAACATACCTTGGCTCAATGTGCTTCTTTTTCTTTAGTCTTTTAGCTGGCACTGTGATTTGGCTTTCTACTAATGCTCTCTTATTTTCGCTGGTTGGTGGCGCTTCTGTTTCTGTTTCTTCCCTACCTGTCTGACTAGTCCCAGGTCTTGTATCTACTTCTTCTGCCTGGTTACTAAGCTGGCCTTGTTCAGGTTGAATTTGCGTTTGGCTTTCAAATGTCTCTGTTTCTTTGTCCTGAACACGTTCTTCTAATTCTAACTGATCCTGTTCAAGCACTTCGATCCCTTGATTTTCTTCTGCTCGAACTATTACACTTTTTCTAGTCTGTCCCTTTTCAATTTCAGGAGTTTGTGGAGGTGTGTCAATCACCTGATCTGTCCCTGTCTGACCTTCTTCTTCGTCCTCAGACTTGATGTGAATCTCAATGATCTGAGGGTCTTCGCCTGTACCTTGCTCGACCTCACTATTCCACTCTCTGTCTTCTCTTATTCGCTCTCTTGTTCTGAGTGGATCTCCAGAGAGATCGACTATTGGTATCCAATCCTCTGGCCAGATTTCCGGCAGCTCGTCTTCAGCTACTTCTGGACCAGCCTCCGTTGGATGTTCAGCAGTACTGGTGCTTGGCCGCGCGTCATCAGCTACCTCCGGGCCAACGTCTGTGGGACCCTCCACTGGGCTGGTGCTTGATCGTCTTTCGTCAGCTACTTCAGGACCAACGTCTGCAGACCCCTCAGCTGGACGACCTTCTGCTCCAGGCTCCTCGTCGGGTATCACCTTCTGGGTATGGCTGGCATGGATCCACTTGGGAACGCCGGCGCACTTTACAGCAGTCGTCGTTACCAGGATTACTTGCCGCTTTTTTCCCCACCTTGGTGCTAGGCAACTTGAACGAGTGTGCTTCTTTATTTTAACCCAGTCACCAGGAACCAATTTGTGAACTGGTGTTGTCGGGTTGGCGACGGCGTCTGCCCCAATCTGGCGAGAGATAGAACGCACTTGGTCACCCAGTTGCTTGCAGTATTCAAGTACCAAATCATCAGAAATGCTTAACAGTTTGTATCCTGGTACCCATGCTTGTCTCATCACTCTTCCCATCAAAATCTCATGGGGACTCAGGCCTGTTCTCCGATCTGAAATGCTTCTGAGTCCCATCAGAACAAGAGGTAAGGCAGCTATCCAGTTTAGGCCAGTAGAATCACATATTTTTGCCAATCTATTCTTGATGGTGCCATTTATTTGTTCTACCACTCCAGAAGCCTCTGGATGATATGCACAGTGCAGCTTTTGTGTGAACCCGAATGCTTGGCAAAGCTGGGCCAAAACTTGATTCTGAAAATGGGTGCCTCTATCTGAGTCAATAAAGACTGGAACCCCGAACCTCGGTACTAGCTCTCTCAGCAATAACTTGGCTACTGTTATGGCGTCGCATTGTTTGGCAGGGTAAGCTTCCACCCACTTTGAAAATAGGCAGACAATGACAAGGACATATCTCTTTCCCTCACAACGGGGCATGGTAATGAAATCTATTTGTATTCTCACAAAGGGACCCCCTGATCTCCCAATTTTCATCAGCTCAACCTCTGTTCTCTTGCCAGCGTTGAACTGTTGACATGGCAGGCACCACTGGCAAAGGGACTCTGCTACCTTCCTGAACTTCTTGTTGTACCAAGTCTGTTGAAATACCAGAACCATGGCATCCCTACCAATGTGTGATCCTTCATGTATCAGTCTGGCCATTGGGGCAAGTAGTTGTCTGGGTAACACAGCCATACCATTCGGGCCCACAATGACACCATCCTCACGTCTTGGTTTACAACCTTCTTCCTTCCACTTCTCTTTCTCCTCCCAGGGCGCCACATGCTGCCATTCTCTCACTTCATCCCAGGTAGGCACTTCTTCAAACATCCTAAGTTGGCAGCTGTTTCCAGTCCCACCCCGCTTTGGATTTATTCGCATCTGCTCCATGGCGCATTGTTTTGCCACCCGATCAGCAAAATCTTTCCCATTGATACAGGGTCAAGGCCCTTCTTATGAGCAATACACTTGACTACTGCCAATTCTTTTGGTAATTGAATTGCCTCTAAAAGGTCTTGAACCACTTTTCCATTTCGAATGGGGGTACCTGATGAAGTCAGGAATTCTCTTTGTAGCCATAACTGGCCAAAGTCATGCACCACCCCATAACAGTACTGGCTGTCAGTATACACTGTTATTCTTTTGTCTTTTCCCAATTTGCATGCTCTAATCAGAGCGATCAATTCGGCTACTTGTGCAGACTTTACTCCAAATTAATAGGACGCTTCTTCAATTTTTGTTAACGATACCACAGCATAGGCAGCACTTAGGCCCCCTAGTTCATGCCTCAGGCACGAACCATCCACAAACCATTCCTCATCATGCACAGGCAAAGGAGTTTCTTTAATGTCTGGGCGAGGTTTAGTACTGAACTCTGTCAGATCAATACAGTCATGCTCATCATCTCCCTTACCTTCCATTACCATTGATTCAGGGAGTAGAGTGGCAGGGTTTAAAATGTTGCATCTGGTGATGACAATGTTTGCAGCACCCATGAGAATCCTCTCATATTTAGTCAGCCGACTAGGGGTGAGATACTGAGTTTTGGTTCGGGTCAATAGAATCACAACTGCATGTGGAACATACACAGTTACAGGATGTCCCATGATAATGGACTCACTTTGTTCTAAACTGGTGCATGTTGCAGCCACTGCTTTCAGACATCCAGGTAATCCAGCAGCCACTGGATCCAATGTGGCAGAGAAATATGCCACAGGCCTTCTGGTCGTGCCATGTTCCTGAGTTAGGACTGACAATGCACAATTGTCACGAGTGTCACAGAATAGGCCAAACACCTTGGAGTAGTCAGGCATCCCTAGAGCAGGGGCTGTACACAGACAATTAGGCAACCTTGTGAAAGCTGTTAAGCTCTCGTCATTCCATTCCACTGGGTCTTTCGCTCCTCTCTTTGTCATCTGAATCAAGGGCTTTGCAAGGACTGCGAATCCCACAATCCATTGCCTGCAGTAACCTACAACTCCGAGGAACATTCTGATTTCTTTCTGAGTACGGGGTAACTGCATATTTTGAATTATTCTGACTCTCTCTGAGGTAACTTTTCTGATGCCTTTTTCGATCTGGTGTCCCAGATACTTCACTGATTTCGAACAGAACTGTAATTTCTCAGGGGCCACTTTATGTCCCTTTTCACTCAGGTGATTTAGTAGGGCAATGGTGTCAACCACGCAATCCCTATGGCTTTTGGACGCTACCAATAGGTCGTCAATGTACTGGACCAAAACGGACTTTCCAGGTAAGACTAAAGTTTCAAGACATTTTTTCAAGATCTGATTAAAGATAGAGGGGCTCTCTGTGTACCCCTGGGGGACCCTATTCCAGACATACACGTGACTGTTGAAAGCAAATGAGAAAATAAATTTGCTGTCTGGATGCAATGGAATCGAAAAGAATGCATGACATAGGTCTATCACAGTGAACCATTCAGCATCCCAGGGAATCTGATACAGGATCACTGCTGGGTTCGGGACAATAGGGCAGCAAGGAACCACTATCTTGTTTACCTTTCTTAGGTCCTGAACTACTCTGTACTTGCCATTAGGCTTTTTGATGCCCATAATGGGTGAGTTACACGGGCTACTCATCACTTCCTGTATTATGTTTGCTTCAAGCAATTTCTGTATTTCAATGCCAACACCTGCTCTCACTTCTGCACTCATTCTGTAAGGCTTGGTATTGGGGTACACTGCATTTTCTCTCATGGCTATTTGTATGGGGTCTACGTTTTTCATTAATCCCACATCCTTTCCTGTAAAGTCCCATACTTCTGGCTTCACTGTCTGCTGGAGTTCTTCAGGTAAGTCCTGTATAGTCAGTCGTTTTATTTCTGAGTCAGGTCTAATTAACATAAGCTTGTAGATACCGTCTTAGTCTGGAGTTTGAATTTCGACGCCCTTTGGTGTGCAAAAGATGGTACAATTCATTTTGCACAGCAAATCACGTCCCAGTAAGTTTACCGGACTGGTATCACAGACAACAAATCTGTGCATTTGTTTGAAATTTCCAATTGAGATCTCCATGGGCTCGGTAACAGGTGTACTAATCAGTTGATTAGATACACCCACTACTTGGATGGCTTCTCCCGAGAGGGGTAGGTTTGGAACGTCCACTGTTCTCACAGTAGAACGGGTAGCACCAGTGTCCAACAGAAAGGTGACATCATTTCCATCAACCTTTCCTTCAATGTATGGTCCCGACTGGTCTACCGGCAAGGAAGCGCCAAGTACGCACTCCTCGTCCTCCCCTCTCAGGCCCCGTCAGTACTGGTCGTCACAGAAGAACGTGTCATTCAACAAATACTGCGAAGTTGCTGCATTTCTATTTTCATTCCCTCCCCAGATTTCTACATCATCCCCCTGTGGTGATTTTCCCTTAAAAATAGGTTTTGGCGCTCTGGGCACTTGGATCGTTTTTACCTGCTGCTGGGTCTTTCTTTGTTTTTCATTCTGCGTCTGTGGAATTAAATCAGGTGTTTGGGCATTATCATCTTGTAAATAGGGACACTCGTCTCGCCAATGTCCAATTTCTCCGCACTGGTGGCAGGGAAATTTCTTCTTCGCTTCTTCTCTACTCATTTTAGGACGGGGTTTTCCTCCACCCCCACCCCCAGGGCCTTGGTTCGGGGTAGTTTTGTTCATTTTGTTTAACTGTTTTTCCTGCTGTTCTGCGAGCTTTACTTGAGCCCACATAACCTTTTCCTTGAGAGCCTTTTTCTTTTCTGCCATTTCGTCCTCACAGTACTTTGCGTACCGTAGGACCTCATCTATCTTTTTGATATGCCAACAGATTTTATTATCCTTTATCCACTGACAAATTTCGGGTCTTAAACCGTTTACAAACCTGTAAATAAAATGTGTCATAGCCTTCATCTCGATGTTATCTATACCGCTGTATGTTTTGAACACCTGCAACAGCCTTTCATAAAAGGAATGCACTGTCTCGTCCCTTTCTTGCGTGGTTCTATCTATCTTGGTCCAATCAGTTTCCTTTGCTGGCACCTTTGCTTTCAGATGTTGAATTACCTGATCATATTTTCTCATTACTTCCTTCGATGGTTCCCCTGTTCTTTCATCTCTCGGGTATTCTTCACTAGGCCAAGCTATGGCTGTTTTACATTCGGTCCACAGATCTACAGGGACCACTATGTCGAAAAACCCATCCAGGTCTTTCCATAGGCATTTCTGCACTTTTACGAATCTCTCTACCTGCCTATACCAATCCACTGGCTTTTCTCGTAATTTCGGAAAATCATTAGTAAAGGATACAATGTCCTGTCTGGACCATGGAACGTGTACATATTTTCCACCTGGTACTTCACGCATAGGGCATAACTGTTCTGGTTTGTCAGCTTCCTTTAGAACAAATTCGGGAGTTGCCTGCCTAGACCTGGCCTCATCCTTTTTCTTGACCCATCTGTCTTTCCATCTTTCCACATCTCCCCATTTTTGTAATACTGTCAATAGTTCTTTGACCTGTGCTTTCTTCCCTGAAACATTCAAGTTTTCCAAATCCTTGTCTGAGAAATCTGCTCTGTAGGGTTTCTGCAGAGGTTTCAATTTTGAAATATCTATTCCCATGCTAGCAGCAGTGTCTGTCAGTTTTTCATGAAGTACTCGGGTATTCCGGGTGAGACTCTTGCAGATAAACAGCATTTCGTCTTCGGAGTAGGTATTTAATCTGTCTAATCCTACGTTTCCTGCCATCAATTCCTCTATTTCTATTCTCAGCTTGTAGAGATCTAAAGGTCTCGTTGGGGACGCTTGTTTTTCAGATTCTTGACTCCATCTTTCGATTTCTTCAGGAGTCACCAATGTGACACTCTTAGTACCTGAGGTCGATTCCATTTGAATTTCCCTTGCATTAAAAGGATTATGTCTTTTCTGTATCCTTTTCCCGGTATTCCTAATGGGCAGATCTAGCAGCGAGACCTCCGACTCGCACTCACTTGTCTGGTCATCTACAATTAAGGGTTCTGGCCTGGGCTGTGCTATAACGGGAGTAATGACTGGAGGGTTTGGAGTCCCTTGACGGTCCCCGTACAGCGGAACCACTGGTCCGATAGTTACTGGGATCGTTAAGGCTTCAGGACTTGTATTTAGCTGTGACATTTTCTGTATTATCTCAGCTCTCTGCTTTGCTAGCGCTTCTCGCTCTTTCTCTTCTAATAACCTGTCCAAAGATTTGTCATGTAACACCTGTGGGGTTAGAGTGGGAGCATAACTCGGGGCAGTGGGATGTGTCTCACTTGGTCCTCCACCATAATTAGGTCTTGGGAACAAACTTCCTGTGCCTAGAATCCTCGGCTCTTCCTCATCCTGTGGCATTCCTGAACCTAAGGACCTCACCTCACCTCCGTAGGGGGGACGAGAGCAAAAATCTCCTTCACGTGAATATCCCATCTCCCCACCAATTGGTCTCCTTGGGTAAATACTTCTGGTTTCTACGGGTCCTAGACTCTCAGTATAAGGAGGAATTGGATAATCCCCTCCTACACTTGCGGACCTGACCTCTTCCCTTTGTAGAGGTCTCCGGGGAATATCCCCTGCACTGGAAGGTCGGTGTCCTTCATTATAAGGAGGCGGACTACGCATGCATATGTCATCTAATAATTCGTCATCTGATTCTCCGAGGGGCCCCCAGTGTTTGGATTTCTCTGTCCTTTTCCCCCCCCCCAGGAGGATCTTCTGCTGGCATCATGGGAAACAGTCCCTCAACAATCATATTCTGTCTCCACTGTTTCATCTTTTTGGCTCGGGCTTCCTGCTTTAATTTTGGGTAAAACTTAGTTAACCCTTTATCCATTCGGGGCTTGTCCCTCTCGAAAGCCTCGATTTCCCATTCCTCTAGGGCTTCCTACTGCGTTAATCTAGGTCTGGGATGTAAATCATTCATTCGGGTTCTCAAATTGAATAGAATTCTGCTGTTAAATGTTCCGTCTAACGGAAAAGCCAATACTCCGCATCTTTCGTGTATTCTGCCCAATTCTCCAACCATCCACAGGTATTGTACCCTTTATCGAACATCATGAAAGATGCGGGAGTATTTGGTGGTGGAATTACAACACCTTCTCTAGTTTTAATCTGCTTATCTTTCTTGAAATAATTCTTTACTTTATTTACAAGGGACAATTTTCTCTTATTTCCATACATAATGTCGTATCTATTAGTCTTCCACTGATCTCTTCCAAACCCTAGACATCTGGGATCGGGTCTAGTCTCCGGAGTATATGAGTGCCACATACGATTTCTGCAAGCGGCTTTGTTTATAAGTCACTCCCAATCCGAATGCGTCTTTTATTTTCGTGCGGCCAATAAAATGCACGAGTTCAAATATTTTCGACCAATGGGTGCGCGGCCCCTTCGTGAGACAGTTCCCACGCTCCGGCGCTCACCCCTCCCTTACAATTCCAGCTCCACTACCAGCCCGCTGCGTCCACCAATCCCAGCGCGGCACGGAGTGACGTCAGAGCGGCTTCGCGACTGACTCCCTCCTTCACAAGGTAACGGAAACTTTCCTACTTTCTAAAGTGCTCAGTGCTTGGTTATTTAACAACGAATACACATTCGCCACTGTGCTCAAGTGTCTAGACAGGAAAGGTTTGTTTTACTGCAAGTAAACTACTTCCATTTACTTTTCACTCACTACGGATAGATCTTCTCTGTCTACCCTTCACTCTAGCATCGGAGAACCTGTTACTCCCCTAGACTCATCCACTTTACCGGGATATATCCGAGACTAAGGTTTCCCCAGCGAGCCCCTTTGCTTTCACCCAAGCTCCGATGAACCTGCTACTCTTCCGATGCGACCCTCACTAGGTTATGCCACAGTAGGAATTTTGCCAATGAACCTCGTTACTAACATTTATTTAAACATACATTCAGAAAAGTCCCTAGTTAGTGCTTCCAGTTCTCCCTAACCTACACCAACTTTCCTTGGGCCAGCGACCTCAAAGCAAATGGATTCTATTCACCACTTGCTATTCAATTCCCCGGGGATTTCCAAACAACATATAACAATCACGAACGAATGGGTTAATACATATATCAATATAACAATAAGAAAAACAGTTTAAAACATTTCATAATTTTTCAAAGCAAACATTTCAAGTGGGTGATCAGTCCTCCCGAAGTGCCTACTCTTGTAGCAGCATCAATATACTAGCAGCTTCCGACTTAGCTAGACTAACTAGTCCTGCCTAACTTTTAGCTATTCCCTAACCATAACTCTGCTACCAGAAAATTACTGCTAGAGATCGTGGGTCACCCGACCAATAATTTCGCCACTTCCGGCTTCGGGCCCATATACTTTACTTTATCATATACATTGAGCAGGTGCCCACACAATCTACTACCAATAATTGTGAGTTCCCTTTCGATTATTTTCCAGTGTACCCAACTTACCATCCACCGTTATGGGTACCTATGACCACGATGGGTCAGGGAGCTAGCTGTAAAAGGAAAGGCAGCAAATATCATACAACTTTACTTTTCATAAAATGACCACGCACAACTGGAAGTTTTGAAAGTTTATCTTAAATTCAAATATAGGGCAGTCATACAGTTTTATCAGAATAGTGTTCGTGCGACAAGAAACCCGCTAAGGGAGAGGGAAACTAAGATAAGGGGGCAAAGTGAACACGCTATAAATCTGAGTTACT
Source organism: Lissotriton helveticus (assembly GCF_964261635.1). Classification (NCBI taxonomy): domain Eukaryota; kingdom Metazoa; phylum Chordata; class Amphibia; order Caudata; family Salamandridae; genus Lissotriton; species Lissotriton helveticus. The sequence goes on from NC_136069.1 coordinate 190,814,026, forward strand.
TTTAGCCAGTTTACGAGAGAAAAACCAGGACCATATCAGGAAATTGCAAACTGCAATACAGAAAATGATTTCTAAGAGGTAGGGTAACATAGGAACACGCTATGAAATCAAATGCAAATGACTTTATGAAATACAATGGTTGCAGGAGAAAGCATGGAAAATTAATTCACGTGCAAAGGTATGTCTTTATTGAAGCAAAGACAGAAAAATAGAAAGGTGCAGTTTCAGGAGATTTAGAGCGATATTTACCTAGACTGGTGTGAAAAACCAAACCCTGGCCACGGGTCAGTTAAGGACAGGAAACGCTCAAGGAAGGATACCCCTCAATGGACAGCAGGTGCAGAGATGGACCCCCAGGACAGGACAGGAAACCCTCAGATTAGGATCAGGACAGGACCACCAGGATACGACCAGCACCCGCAGTTCGGAAGTAACGCCTGCGCTCCACCCTCTCTGCAGCTATCGATCAGGACCCCGATTGGGTCAGCGAATTCCCCAGCAAAGTGCTTCGCCAGCACTTAAGGTTCAGTAAAACCTTCAGAGTCTATGGTCAGATTTCGGACAGAGAGCTCCGCAGCACCTCTGTATCAAGTCACCTATTGAGTGCGTTGGGTCAGTGACAGGTCAGCTACTCAGACAAGTCGGACAATTTCCCTAGGTGAACCCAGGGTAGATATACTGTTTTGGGACAGGGTACCACCCCCCAATGTTGCAAAGTGTCAGAATCCCCAAATTTCGATTGGTCCTAAGGTAGGATTTGGTTAACACACCAATCAGAACAGACTATTACAAGCCCTACTTAGCATCCTAGGGTGCCGCCTAGCAAGATTGGGGTTCCCACGAGAAGTCGCACGGAATACAATGAAAACTTATACATTTGTTACAACATAGGAACATTTTCTCCATCCTCCTGGGTCAGAGGTAGCGCTCCCAGGAGCCTCTCGACTGTGGCTGCCAGCTGGCGGAGTTCCACGGTCCAAGTTTGTCTCTGGCCTTGCATCTGGAGCATGCGCAGAAAGGACCTTCAAAATGGCTCATGACCCATTTGGACCCCCATTTCCCGTGATACATGAAAAGTAAGCGAAAACAAATTAAAACATAAAAATAAATGCTTGTATTACATGTCATGACTTTGTACTTCAGATTCATCATCAGGAAAATATACTATGCAATTAGACATTAGTAACATATACATGGACACGAGAGCAACTGCACGGGCATCACCACGTTAGCACCCTTTCCCTCCAGAACTACATCTACGTAGAGTCACGTGAGTGTGACTAACGCATGCGCAAAAAGCAAAAAGACAAGCAGCGGCCATTTTTAGGGACACGGATTAATCGTATTAGTAGAACACATAAGCAAGCTTCGCTACCTTTCATGTGTATCCAAAATAAAGATATTAATAATAACGTACGTTTGTTATGAGGTTATGACAAGTTGAGGTTCATGAATCGAGCAAGTCGCGATGCGAATCTTGCTCTATCACAACCATTCCCACCACTACTTCTATGAACTCGTCGGACGAGGTTCGTAAACCGCCATGACTTATAACTCGTTGTCTTTTCTCCTTCATATCTTTCAAAGTTGTTATTAAGCCTGTAGTTATATCCGCTTTTTTGATTTCTTATCTGTATTTACATTTATATGCATACGTTATTGTTGCAGTTTTATTGTCCTATTTTTTCCCGCCTGCCTTACCTCGTTCCCCTTAATTCATACATCCGTTTATTGTACCCACTTTTGTTTTAACATTTCTCATATGCTTTGTATATATTCAATTATGTATTACATTGTGTTTTAATGCACTGTTACTTTTTATTTTGCTTGGTTTCAATAAACTCGAACTTAAAAAAAAAAGAAATCCGTGATCGAGTTCAGATGCAGAATTAACACTGAAGAGGCCTGCGTTAAAGTAGATACAAGTACATAGAAACTGTCTTGTGACATTTAACAAAATGCTGTTAATTCTTTCAAAACGCAAACTGTGTTTACAATTACTTCCAGGGTCTCTAAAACCAGGGTTTTCAGTGGGATGAAAAAACTGGGGGGGTTACTGAAAGGGGCAGGGCCAATGTAATTAAGGGTGTGGCTTAAAAACATTTACACTTAAAATCTGTTCTTAACATAGTGTGCCACCCCATTTTTTTTTTGCAGTTTCTCAACAAGTCAGGAGCGGCATGACGAGCAAAAAAACCGATGGATTTAGGCCTAGATCTCTGTACGGGGGTGAATGTATGACATTTTTCTGCATTCTGTCCATCAATTGTTCTTTTTGCATTTGTTACCCCGAGTGGGACGGGTATGCTCAGACATGAGTCCCGTGCTCTCCATGCCACTAGTCAAGCTATCCTGGCTGAAGAGGACTAAAAGCCCGAAACTGGTCCCAGAATGCTTTTTTTTCTAGTCCAGGGAGGACCTGGCCTGGCAGTTCGGGCTGGACTGTTCCCATTGAGCGCAGGGTCAAGACTTATTTGGATATGGCTAGGTCCAAACTGGAATGGCATGATGAGCAAAATAACAATGGATTTAGGCCCAGATCTCTGTACTGGGGTGAATGTATGACATTGTTCTGCACTCTGTCTTTTTGCATCTGTCACCTCGGGTGGGACGGGTATGCCCAGGCGTGGGTCCAGGGGCATAACAAACACCCCCGCAGCCCCCGCGGTGCGTGGGGACCCCCAGCATTCAGTATCTGATGGGGGCTCCCACAGCTCATCGGTAGAGAGCTGTATGTCTCTTGCTCTGAAGCAGCTGCTGCAGTCTTCAGTCCTGGGTCCCGGGAGGATCTCTGAGCAGAGAAACAAAGTATCAACTAACATTGTTTCTCTTCAGTCAGAGCCAGGCCGGAACAAGGATGGGGGTGGGGCTTGAGATGTGCACAGCATTTACAGGGATCTCTCTCTGTAAATAGATTTTAACCTAGTGATCTTTCTGCGTGGGGTGGGGAGGGGGACTGATTATGCTGAAGGTTTGGTCGTGGCTGCAGGGGCATCTTAAGAATTTTGGGGGCCCTGGGCCAAACTATTTAGGGGCCCCTGTTCAGGACATCTTTCAGTTTAAAAGATCCAATTTCAGGCCTTTTATGACCTCTATGGCCAAGTCACTGACATTGCACACGCACATTTGTCCAAATTTCAAATGTTTTTATATGTATTTATTCAGGGATAGTGACTTGTGTTTTCAATATTTAACACAGGAGCAGCTCACAAATATGGCTGCAAATAATCTCTGTGATGCACTCCCATTTCTCATATGTGAGGTCCTCTTTTGATCTAAAAGAAACTTTTTTTTGGATGTTGCATGAAGCATTAACAGAGCATTTCTCTGCAAATTATCTGTAATCAACCACATTCAAAATACATTAAAGGAATACAGTATTTAAGAAATGTGTTTAAGAATTACTCAAGATCATCAGGGTAAAACATACCAGAGCTGTCTCTAAAAGGGGCCCCCTAAAAAGGCTGGGGCCCTGGGCTAGAGCCCACTTTGCCCATGTCTTAAAACATCTCTGCGTGGCTGGCACTGTCCCTTGTGGTGATCTGTCTAGAAGTGCTGGTACGGTCCATTTAACGCTCTGGTGTCCCTTGAGAAATGCTGCACTCTCCTATTAGGCGCTATGGGGTATGGTTCAGAAGTGTTGCCACTGTCCATGAAATGCTTTAGGACCTGTATGTACTGCTTATGAAATGTTACGAGGTCTGCATGGATTTATGTATGTACTGTGCGATTTGTGTATGCACTTCGCATTGGAATGCTGTGTGTCTTTTTAGAAATGCGGTTCTGTCCTCTGAAATTGTCTGAGATCTGTTTGGGTGTGCCTATATTATCCCTTGAAACCTTTGGGACTTTCTAATTTGTTCAGATCTGTTTGTATTGCCACATGAAATTCTTTGGAATCTGTTGATACTGTCCAAAGAAATGTTCTGGGAACTGTTTGTACTGCCCCATAAAATGCTCAGGGATATGTTTGTACTGCCCCATGGGATGCTCAGGAATATGTTTGTACTGCCCCATCGAATGCTCAGGGATATGTTTTTAATGCCCCATGGAATGGTGTTAGTTCTGTTGGTGCTACTGCCCTGTGGAATGCTCAGGGATCTGTTTGTACTGCTCCATGGAATGCTCTTAGGTCTGGTCGTGCAACTGCCCCGTGGAATGCTCAGGGATCTGTTTGTACTGTCTCATGGAATGGTGTTAGTTTTTTTGGTGCTACTGCCCTGTGGAATGCTCAGGGATCGGTTTGTACTGTCTGGTGGTGCAAGGTTCTCTTTGTAGTGCCTATGGAATGTTCTGAGATACGTTTGTGTACTGTCTCTTGAAATGCTATGGGATCTGTCTATGCTGTCCCATGAAATGCTGTGGAGTTGGGTTGGATGTATCGATACTGTCCCATAAAGTTCAGTTGAGAAGTGCTGCTTCTTGTCCTAGAGATGCTCTTACATCGGTTTGTGTTTTCACTATTCCACTGCACGTGCAGCAGACTCGCAGAGATCGGCATAATTCTTACTGCCCTATCAGCAGTGGCAGATACCTGCTGAGACTGCTGGCTCTGCCTCTGCCCCACTAAATGTAATCAAATTCTTCGGAAAAGTGCTTCTGTCAATCCGTGGAAAGCATTGCAGGTATGTTGAGACGTGCCCTGGGTATTCCATTAAAAGTGTGCTAAGCGTCAAGCGTGCACTCTCCCTATAAACGTGACGCACCGTTCTAGATGCTAAGTGCTGCTACTATAACATAACATGTGCATTTGTAAAGCGCATGTTCACCCGGAGGTATCTTGGCGCTGAATAACAGATGTTTCTGGTTACCCAACTCAATGGTACTCATTTTATCGACCTCAGACGACAGAAAGGCTGAGTGTACCCGCCGGGATTTGAACCTGTGACCATGAGGTCGAACACAGGCCCCTGCAGTGGAAGCATTAGTCCACTGAGCCACTAGACCCGGTTAATTGCCAATGAAAGTGCTTGAAGGGGAGAAACAGGCGCTGTCCCTATAAATGTGATGTAGCTGTGGATGTGAACTGCTATCACTGTCCCATTGGTGCGGTTACAGGTTTTGGTTGTGAATTGCCGGTAATTTGGCTGATTTATTCTTCGTAGTGTATTGGGTGAGTTACTGCGTTTGTAGCTGTTGTTATGTCACCGCTAACTCATTCAGGACAGTGGGAATTTCGCAGGCCATGCAAGCAGGGAAGAGCCAATGTAGTTACATGAAAGTGCCAGCTCTATCTGTAAAGTGCTGCTACTGACTAAATGAATGCCGTCATGTTGGAAAGTTCTGGGATCGCCCCACGTAAAGTGCTGTATTCCTCGTTGTGAAGTGCGGCAAACAAGTACATTAAAGGCGCTACAGTTAGAAAAAATTAGGCAGTAGTGTAAGGCTTGTTTTTTTATTTATTGTTTATGTTGGCCTTCATGTCCTTTCTTTAACATCAATGCAAAGTGTTGTGTGAGTGACTTTGATGTATTGGTCAAATCTTTGTGTCTATATCCAACAATGAAGGATTTTATTTATTTTTTAGAGTTTTTCAGTAGGTCAGTTTGTCAGGTCTCCCTATGACGTGTATATGACGTCGACATGGTCGTGTGTGCTGCCAGACCCCATTGGATGATTATCAGTGTCACATCTACAGCGCATACCAGTTTCGCTGCAGATGAGTATGACAGCCTTGGCACAAACAAGGATGTATGGTGGTCAAAGCAGTGTTGGCAAGTGTTGGCCGCAGTGGGGTCCTTCCTTTGGGGATCTATAAAATCCATCAGCGTAATTTCACTTTGATTGTCGACGGTGGGACACTATTCAAGCCATTGCCTGTCCCTGTGAAAGCAGAAACACTCACCTAGTTACACAGGTGGTATAGTCCGATTTGCCCAATTGATAAGTGAAATTTGTGTTACAAAATCAACAAAGCCAGGCCCTGTTTTTCTGGAATTTGTGATTGTGGCTCATACATAGTAGAGGAGGGGGGGATCTAGAGTCCAAGGAAGTAATACTAAGGCCTAAGAATAAGCAGAGATCAGCAGCTGGCTGGCCAGTCTCAAAACTGGGACATTTTCTGAAAAGATCAGTGTCTCTGAAAGCTTGGGAGGGTCGGAACAGAGGGTGTCGTTTCTCAGGCAAACATGCTTAATTTGTGCTGGTGGATGCATGTTGTAGACTCGGGAGTTCAATATTTGGGCATCCAGAATTATTTTTCATTTCCAAAGATTGACCTAGTGCAATAGAGAGAAAGGCAGACAACAGAGAAAGAAGCAGGAAGAGAAGGATACGACCGCAGCAGTGATAAAAGCAGGAATCGGGATGAAACTAATCCCAGCTGTAAGCTAAGAGGCAGGGTGGGAGTGTGTAGTGGAGGAATCAGGCCTGGGATGGAATAAAAACTAGGCTCCCAGTTTTCTATTGTGCCTGCGAAAGGCTTATCCTTTGCTCACATCTTGTATCTAGAGAGATGAGTGGGTAGATGAGTGAATAAATGGATGGTAATATGGACAGAAGGTCTTGGTTTGATATGTGTTTTGATGCAAGAGGATGGATGGGTGGGGATGGATGGATGGGTGGGGATGGATGAACGGTTGGGTTGATGTGTTAGGTTGGCTGAATGGCTAGGTGGGTGAACAGATGGATGGGCTTTGCTAGTTTGATTGATAAAGGGTTTGGATGGATGAATAGATGGGGTTGGATAAGTGGGTGGGTGGATGGGTCATTTGGGTGGTTTAGTTGGATGGGTAAGGATGGATGGGTAAGGATGGATGGGTTACTACTTGTGGATGGCTAGGGGTGAATACAAATACAATAGACAAATGAGTAGCATTTGACTTAAAAATGGTCACAAAAAAGTGTCCGATATTGTCAGTCAGTCAGTCATTAAAACTTTATTTGGGTTGTTACAACCTTAAAAGTATACACTACACATTTATAAAACTTTATAAAAACACAGTATATAAAAAATTTGTAAAATTGCAATTCAGTCTTTTCCCGGAGGATAACCACGACAACTTTGTTAATAAACAGTATCCTCCTAGGTTGTTAAAATCACAAGGGTAAACATGAATAAACATATGTAACCAGGCCTTCCAAAGGCAATACATACATTAAGGTGCAATCTTGTTAACATACACCTATACCTCTATACTCTGGAGAAACCCCCTAACTCTACTCATGTATTTCCCCACAGCGCAGGCTATATCCAGATTTATCATCCCCACCAGGAGATCTGCGGCTTGCTTCCTATTCATAGTCCTGTATTTTTTGAATAACGGGCCTAAAATCTCCTTACGTATATCAAGGATCATCCTACAGTCTAATAAGATATGGGCAATATCACAGGGGGTACCTAGCGTGCATATGCAATTGCCATTACTATTTATGATGACATTTTTAACCCTGGTGTTTACATAACAGGGATTTATACCCATTCTCAGTTTTAAAACCTCTCTTCTTAAGTGCTGGTTCGGCAACCTATCCAAGTAAGGGTAGGAATGGTCTTCTGAAATCCATGCTTGGGTCATATGGGACACCGATATTTTTTGCCTGAGATACTCTTGATCGCATATGCGGGACACATCCGCTCCCAATGACCGCAGTTCTTTTTTGCCTATATTGGTGTGTCCTAACTGGGTATCTAATTCTAGTCCTAGCTTCCCATAAGCTTCCTTTAGTGAGAATCTGGTTTCTTTTGCCCAAGATAACTCATTAGAGGCAATTTCCTCTCTACACCACTGTGATATTTTTCTGGGAGGCTCCCCTGTCTCCAGACGCTGCCAAAACCGTATTAGTACCATCCTAGTTGTAATTGCCCAGGAAGTGACTCCCATCTCCAGTCTTGCTGCTTGAACCATTGTTGATTTTGGCAACGAGAACAAGCTTTTCAGGATCAAACCCTCCTCTTTATCCCAACCTTTTTTCCCCACTGAGGAGGAGAACCTCTGATCCATATAGGAATTGCGCAGGGACCATTGCCAGGTAGGCCTTTATAACCGGCCATCTGACATGTCTCCGTAGAAGCTATTAAATCTTTTTAAGCCCTTTATAGAAGCTGTTGCCCTAATTTTTAATGCTTCCAGATGGGTGGTCCAATTCAAGTTACTCATGAACCATACTCCCAAATATCTATATTCCGTTACCTTCTCAAGTAGTTCCGTACCTAAATGCGTGTAACTTATAGCCTTTCAAGGTAGACCATAGCTGCTCCCTGCTTACAAGGTCGAATGCCGCGCGGAAGTCTACGAAGCAACAAAACAGGTTACCCCTTTGCTCTATAGACTTCCGCGCTACCGCCCAGAGGGCAAAGCAATGATCCACTGTTGAATGACCTTCTTTAAATACCCCCTGTTCAGGAGGTACTATACAATTATCTTCAGCCCAATCTTTTAGCAAACCCAAAATAATTTTAGAGAAAACTTTTTCCCCAATGTCCAAGAGATTTATCAGGCGATAATTTTTAGGGGAGTTTACATCACCTTTTTTATGTGCGGATCTAATAATGGCCGCTTTCCAGCTATCTGGTAACGTTCCTGTTTTTAGTATTCTTAAGAACGTCTTTGAGAACAAATCCGCCCACCAATCTATATTTGTTTTTATGATAATGGCGGGTAAATTGTCTGGGCCAGCAGCTCGTATTAATTTTAAGTTGGCTATCACGATTTTAATATGGCCTTGAGAGAACTGCTCCATTACTTCATCCCTAACTCCTGGCCAACTAGATGGCACTATTGCCTCCCTCCTTGGCCAGTTGCCGTACATCTCCTCAAGATAGATTACCCACTTATCCTCTGGGACAGAACATTGCATGGACCCTGCTGTTTTCCCTGTACATTCCTGTATCAGTTTCCAGAAGCCTTTGACATTTTTTTCTTCAATTGCCACTCGTAGGTTCTTCCAGCAGTTTTCTTTAAAAAATCTTTTTTTTCTCTAATTGATGCCTTATATTTTATCCTTAATTTCTTACGGGCTAGAAATGCTATTTCATTATAGCTGCGCCTAAGGCTTCTTTCACTCTTTCTAATAGTTGCCTTCTGCATCAAACCATGGGTTACTGGTTGCATGTAGTGAAGGTTTCCTTACCAAGCTATGCTTCCCCAGTTTAATGTTTATTGTTTATTCGGAGGCATTCTACAAGTTGTCTTTTCAGATCCTCATACCAGGATATCTCCTCCCCCTTTACTAAATTTCCTAGGTCTACTACTATCTGAAGGTCCTTCAGTTTGTTTAGATGTTCTTCACTTATCCGGGTTGTAAGTCGCTTGGGATATTCAACCTCTACATGTAGCACCTTCTGTCTTGGCGGGACCTTATTTGCATACATTTCTATCAATAGAGGGAAATGATCGCTGCCCTCTACTTGGAGTATTTCGAAATGTTGAATTAGGTGGAAACACCAGGCCTGAATAAATATATAGTCTATCGGGCACAGTTGCTGTCCTATTTTAAATGTGCGCTTAGCGGGTCGATCTGTTTCTTTCCTACCATTCACACATACCAAACCCATGGCCCCAGCAGCCGTCCAAGCTCCACATCCTGATTTGAGAGATCGGTGCTGATGAACATTGCAGACTCTATGTTATACACTTTTAGTATGTCGCTATTCCAGGCATCCGTTTTTAGGGGATTCAATCTATGATTAAAGTCCCCTAAAGTTAAAATCACATCTCCTGGATAGAGTTCATGTAAGTTCTCTAAATCCTTTTTTTAAACGATCCAGCTCTGCTTTATACTCATGTCTTTCCCCTTTCTGTATGTACACGTTGATAATACATAAACCTTCACCCCTTGTGTTGTTATTTAGGATCAGCACTCTGCTCCCCAATGCCCAAATATATGTTAGGTCGAGATGGAGAATATCTCTCACTATCCTTGTGGAGGCCAACGTCATCTGTCCACCTGATGCCCTACCCATTTGATTATTTCTTGCAGGTTTTATATGACTAGCAAAACCTTCTATAACGGGGGTTTCGTCGCACAGCCATGTCTCCTGTAGGCACAGGATATCGATCTTCCCGAGGAGATTTTTGAAAGTCTCTTGAGGCTGTATTCTTTTGTAGCCATTAATATTCAAAGACAAGATACGCAGGCTGTGCGACGACCCGGTTTCCTAATCAATGTTGCTCAGATTCCCCATCTCCTCCTGGTCTAAGTAAGCCAGCTGTAAGTACCTGTTCCCGACCAAGACATCTTCCTCCCCCCACCCTAACTTTTTGGGGATAATTGTAATTGCCAGTCCTTCCTTGTTACTCCGTCCAGATGAGATAATTTTTATTTGCCGTTCTCCCAACCCTCCATGGTTTCTAAGGAATTGGTGCCCTTGATTATCCATTTTCAGATCCTCTCTATTTACTAGTCTGATTCCTTCCCTTAACATCTCAGCTTCCGCTTTTTTCAATGTGACTTTTATCAATGCTGAGTGGAGAAGGACCTTTGTTATTTCTACACCTTTAGCATTAACCAAAAACCCCACTTCTTTTAAGTCATCTGTACTGACATATTTTAAGCTGGGGCATTTAGCAAATGAGAATAATAACTGCGAGCGGTTTAGGGGTTTTAATTTCTTACCCCATTTCCTCCCATTTCCCTGACCCATTGGTTCTAGGTATAGCCAGGTGTCCACAATCCTGGATGCCTGTAAAGACTTATGGCTTTCCTCTGGACTTTTATCCCTTCTCTTCAAGTTACTTTCTACTCTACTACCATTCATATAATTGTTTACCGGGGATAAGTTACTGGGCCCTGCATCAGTGGACGTTTCCATTTCCCATATAGGTTCTAACCCCTCTTTTCTCCCCCGGGCATCCTCTTAGGGGCCCTTGCGTTCCTCACTAAGCATTTACCTTGGTCCCAACATGAGTTTTCCTGGGGGCCAAGGGTGCTAGCACCGGTGTCTACAGGGGTTACCTTCTCTATTTCTACTCTCACTGCCTTGTCCCTGGGCCTTAAGTCGTGGAGTACCTGTTTCCTGTTCACCTGTTGTGCTACTTGTCTGACCCGTTGGACCTTTTCCCCTTTTCTCCTCTTCAGACAACGCCTCCTTTCACCATATCTCTTTATAATCATGGGACAGCGGGAAATATACAGTGGACTCCTCCTCTTAGGTGTATTTACCCTTGTTATTTCTCCCGCCTCGTCAGCTTTGTTCTCTACAGTTCTTACAAGGGATGGCATTTGGACTTTAATCTGCTTCAATTCCCCAATTATGTTATTTAACTGATTACTATGAGTTTTTAGAATTTCATTATTCACAACTGAAACCTCAAGGATTCCTTGCAAAGTTTTCTGGAGCATCTGCATAACCTCAAGCATTGATGAGCTCGAGGTGCCCGTCACCTCCAAACTATTCACAGGTAGACCTGATAACACAGAATGAGCCATATTTGCATTTTCCAGACTGTCTTTTACATTAAGTCCAAATTCTTCTTCGGCAGCTTCTCTCTCCGTTTGTAAATCGCTCTGATTTTCATTTTCATTTACATTTTCATTTTCATCCTCCCCCTCTACCTCTGAGTCTTGGCTTAATACTGATTGGAATAGCCTTGGGGAGGAAGACAGCCGAGGTACTATCGGGATATTAGCAATGTCGAAGTTTGTCTGGTTCAGGGAATCGGCGTCCGATACCTGGATCTCTATCATTTTTGGGGGCTCCACCACCTTTGGTTCCCTTTCTGGTGTCTCCTTTTCTTTAAAATGCTTACCAACGAAGTCTTTGATAGATTTTGAGACTGTGGAGCCACCTTTTACACCTGCAACCTTAGCGGGCATCGGCCCCTTCTGTTTAATTGTACTTGAGGATGCTGTGGACCCCAGTACAGATGTTTTATTTCCGGTTGGTGTCGTTATTGCACTTTCTGAGTCAATAGGTAGTTCTATTATGTCCTCTACTCCATGGCTTGTATTTCCTGGAATTTTAGAGTTCTTTGATACTTTCCGACGTTTACTCTTTCCTAATGCCATATCTTTAAATTCTCCTTCTCTGCTTGCTTCCAAGGGAGCAGAGACTTTTCCGAGTAGTTTCCTTCACTTGTTGGGTTGCCCGCACTTTCTAGGTGCACTTCAGCCCCTCAAGCAATAGCTCTTTGCAGCAGCCCCTCAATTATATATATTTTTTTCTCACTTACCTCTGTCCTGTGGGCCCGCTTTCTGCCGCTCTCTGCCTCCACCACCTTTTCCTCAAATCCTCTATCTTTTCAGGTCCACATGCTCCCAATCCTGTCCAGCCTCCCTTGTGTCTTTGCTGTATTTAGGTCCTGGGGTCACTATCCTCCCCCTATTCTGCAAATGGCGTCCTCCGGCTACCAACCGACCAGGGTCTCCCCAGTTGGCGCCCAAAGTGCCCAGAGACTATTGTTGCCCCCCCCCCCCGTGGCGTCTCCTTTGCTCAGCGCCAATGGGGGAAAATGAGGGTGATACTCGGCAGAGGCTAAAGCCAAATTCCACGCCGTGTAGCGTCCCGTGCAGCGCCGCTGACACCGCCGAGGCTAACCCAGAACCCCTGAAACCGGAACCGGAAGCCTGGAGACGATGACGATGAAGGTGGGAGGTTCGGAGATTCGGCGAGACAAGCCGGGCAGAGCAGCAGCGCGGCACACAGGTACAGAGTAAAATCAGTCGCACTCCAGGGAGTCTGCACTCGTCCTCAGGTCCCTTCGTGTGCTTCTGTTTCAGTGTTTCGATATTGGCACAGCAATGACAGTGTGATTAAAAATACTCCCGCCCTCGCCTGCATAATTGGGAACATCCTCATAATGCTGCCATATTGTTCTCGCTGGCTGTTGCTCACCCATATCCATTAATGATTGTTGCCATGGCAATTTTGTCTGCAAGTGTGTGGTTTTTACACCAGTTCTTTGGAATTACCAAAGAAATAGTATTGGGACGTTCCCCATTAAGCTTCTATTGCCAACCCTCTCTATTCAAGTAGCATGTGGGTTGGTGGGATTTAAATGTCCCACATTGCATTACGCTTACCTCTTCTCACAAAGGGGAGCAGATGTTAAGTGTCTTGCGACATCTTCCATGGCATGTGTGCAGTCACCTCGGTCCTAAACGTTTCATCAGTGGGTTCCGCTTTTGAATCCAGTGCTTGATTTGCTCTGGTAAGCTTGGGCCCCTGACCATGAGGGATCATCCACCTTGTCCCACCCTTAAGGACCATCGGAGTTTCAGTGGGTGGCGGGGTAGTAATCGGATAATTTGGAATCAGGGAGGGCACCATGGTGGGGCGGATGGGGCCGGCCGGCAATAAAAGTAAAACATAGTGTAGGGCGGTACATACTTCACCCACTCTCCATCTCATGCCGGTCTTACATCTGAAGGAAATTCGCCAACATATACTATAAAATCAATAGATCAATCTACAAGCAAAATGAAAGCCTTTCCAAACTATATCTAGATTTTTGTATTTCTATTGGTGATTGTCTAATCTCACATTGGGGCTCTAACGGAGTCCGTATATATTGATGAACATCATGATCCTTGTAATAGGCAATGCTTTCTTTTTTTTTTGAAAAAACCTTTATTGTAAATAAGGTGGACACAATTACAGGCTAACAAGAACCACATCCGGTCAATATCACAGAGACGGGCAATGCAAGTCAAAAAGTCGATACACATACCACCCGCCTCCCAAAGTCCACATCAACACCCAGGATACTGTTGCACCATAACGGCACCAGGATAAAAGAGGTTATGTTTTCATTTTTTTATAAAGGGTTCAGAGATAGAGCAGGATCCGACGGCATACAATCTAGCAGCACCAGAGAGAGGGGACATCGCAATTCAGGATATAAACATTTGGGACCACTGCAGGCAGGGCGCAGACACTAACGCGCACTAAACAGGATAGGCAACAAACAGCACATCACGCCCTCCAATGCAGCAGATGCCCGCTGAACCAAAAACGAGACACGATGATAACCTCCCCCATACTGGCTTGAAACATAAAAACATCCGGTAAACTACCTACTACTCAGAATCCCAAAAAGAAGAAAAGAAGAACGGAAAAAGAAACCCAAGGAAAGCAAGAGAGAAAAAGAGGCCCTAGTAACTGAAAAAGGAAAAAGAAAAACAGAGAATACCCCCCACCCTGCACCCCTGCCTCCGGCTACGGCCTCCCCCTCAGCAGTGTGCCTGTCGCCCGCTGTATGAACCCGAGATTTAGAAGAAAGAGAAAAGAAACAACCACCCGTCCAGACTAAAAAAACCCAAGCGAGGGAAGAAAAGAAAGAAAGAAAAAGCGGGAGGGGAGCCCTCTAACAGTCCCCCGGCCTCCCCCTCTGCAAATATAATATAGGGACAGAACGTAAAACACCTTCGCCCACAACAATATAAGAGGACAATGCACTAGGCACAGGAGCAGCCCACCGTGGCAACAATATAAGACAAAATGTCACACATCCCACAGGAATCCGCAAGCAGGAAGCATCAAAACGGAGGAAACATCGTCTATCCTTGCCCCGTCCCGCACATACTACGATGACCCAACTATCGCAACAACATGACTGCCACATCGTAAGCCGCAAAGCAGAACAGGGAAGGAGTGTCGCAGGATGAAAACGTGATTGGAGCAGAATCGAAGACACCAACGACGTGGTGTGAAAAGAGTTCCAGCGCTCAGTTCCAAGCAGGAGCCCACGGATAGTTCTAGACCACGAATGTCACAAACTGGGGATCTCTCGAGAGCCCGCGTCCAGAAGTTCAGGATAACAGTGCAGGCGCCATATTGTCACGTCCGGGTACGAAGTGAAACATACTACTGTGCGCCCACAAACCACACGGGCTCCATAGTTCCAACACAAAATCAATACCACCCAGCGCATCTCACAGTGGACGGGCATCCTGCCACAAGGTATAGTGTAGATCAGCTAGAGCAGCCAGGAGATCACCAGGACCCAGTTCCACTCCACGTCCTCTGTGTTAAAGCTCCCGTCCGCCACAGGATGAAAAACAGATCAGGACTCAGCAGCATGGATACAGCACTATGTCCTCCTCTCTACGTTCCGAGGGAGCACCAACATAGTCCGGGGCCGGGGCACGTGCAGCAGGGCATCAAACATCATGGTAGCACCAGCCGGGCACCCAAACAGTGAAGACATGGCCAAATACACAGCTGCCGGGGGGGGCCGCAGTAGCAATCGCGGTCGGGCTCGAATTCGGGATTCTCCCGCAAATAGCGGGACAGGAAAGCCCACGGTCCTCGGCGGCAAACGAGAAATTCCCAAAAAAGGGGGACAAACGACCCAGGGGAATCATGAGGGGGCAATCTTCAACTCATGCCCCCAAGCAGAGAAGTGAGTGAGCCGAAAATCGGCCGGTCTGAAGCAATCCGGAGCCGACCGGACCCTCACTGTGACTGGTGGCCGTTGTTGTTGAATTAGTGGCCGGCCCCGCAGGTAGCCGAGGTCCCGGTCTTAAAGCCGCCCCAGGCCGCAGACGCCGCCGTCCGTTTCTCCCCGTGTAGAGGTGGTAGAAACCCCGGGGACGCTCCATCGTGTACCGGAACCGCTCCTGCGCCCGTGCCTGCCCCTTGTGGCACAGGATATCAGGCCGAAGGCACCTCCGGGAGGAGATGGTACACGGAGCCGGGGGACTGGGCGGCCATCTTCGATGCCGGCTTGGCTCCTCCTCAGGCAATGCTTTCTTAATTCACTTATCGCTTTAACTTGTTTATCTACTTTAGTTGATCATTGTCGTACTAAATTTTATTTTACGTCATTAGTGACATACTAAAGTCTTTAATGTGGCTTTAAGTTTGGCTGATATGTTTGCTGTGCTCTCATTTCTCACGTATGTCTCAGTCATGTATTAGTTATTGCTGGAAGACATTCCGGCCGTTTGGCCATTCACCCCCCTAAACTTAGAGCTGCCTTTATCAAATGCCTCAGAGCATTCTACAAGGAGCAATGCGTATATATACCTATCTGTGATAAACGCGGTACTTCTACCACATGTGAATTTAACCTGATGAATTGCTGGACTGAGATGTCGAGACGATATACTGTAGGTGGTGGGCTAGGCTGCCAGGGGGGGCCCCCTCCATGTGCTTTGCAGGGGGGGCCCTCAAGTTTCGTTATGCCACTGTCAAGCAACAACTACCATACTGATCAGGGTGAACTACAGAAGTCACCAAATTAACTTGTGCTTAACCCTCTTGCACCTTGGCACCAAAGCACTCAGGCTTAACTAAGAGGAAATGTGTTAAGTATTTATGCAGCACACAAACAGTGATAAAAGGAAAGCACAACACAAATGTCCCATACAAATTTAGGAAGTGAGTAAAATGTAATAAATAATTGATGCCAAAATAAAAACCAATCAGTAGAACTGAAGACATGCAATTTCAAAGTTTTAGGTAAGTCGCTAGTCGTAGTCAGCTGGTCATGCTAGACTGGGGGAAATTCACAAGTTCAGGCCAATTGCGATGGAGTGCAAGATGGATAACCAGGTTAGTCTTGCTGAAAATTTTACCTTCTCAAAAGTCTGGCACGAAGAGTCTAGTTTGTGGTGTAGGAGGCTGCAAGTAAAGTGCTGCAGGTGGTTGTTGCTATGGTGTGAAGAGCAGCCCTAGTGTTGTAGATGGTCATCTCTCTATTGTGAAAATCCTGTTGGGGGCCGCAGATGGTCATTGCTGGAGCTTTGAGTCAGCGGTCAACGCAAGCGGTCATCGCTGTAGCGCAGAGTGCAGATCTCATGTTGCCAGATGTTGCTGTAGTGCATAGAGTCAGCGGTCGCAAGCTGTTGCTCAGTCATGGAGTATAGGACATCAAGAAAAGACCATTTTTGTTTTGCTTGATAAATCAGAGTTTGATAAGATGTTGCAATTGCCGTCATTATTATACATTTGAGTACAGATTCAGGTTATTAGAGAAATGCCAACATACAAGATGGCAGCAGAGAGGCTAGGAGCTCCTCCACAAAGAACATTTTGGCATATTTGCATAAAATGTTCAAATAGAGCCTGCAAAAGCTTGCCAGGGAAGGGGCGTATGTCATTTTTAGCCTCGAGCACAGGGTGTTCCCCTTCTGCTTTGCCCTGAGTAGCCTGAAATTGATTCTGGAACCCTCAACCAAGGGAAGGCCAAGTGTCCGAGCAGGCCTGCATGGTTGGGGAGAGTGTGACCTTCCTCTTCCTCTCCAGAGGCGTTGCCCCTTCTTACAGCCAGGCTGGGTCTGACGTAAGAATATCCTGTGGTCATGATACAACCCCCATCTGCTATTGGGGAGAGTGCACTTTTCATCTACAGGCTGTTCCAGCCTGTATTGTAAAGCAAACCATCAACCCAATACAGAGCCTTGCAAACCACAACACAATACGATACGTTACTCAGAACTCTTAGGCTGAGACACTGCATAGCAAAGCATTGCCCCAAGGGAATATTGCTGGAATATATTCATGCCAGAAACAATTACACACAGCAAAGAAACCCCAAGAGTATTCAGCAACATCACCACCCGGTGGCAGACTGAGGGACTCCTTAGTATCCATATACGAACATGACAAAAGCTAGGCCGAAGAAAGAAAGGTCATAAAGGACAAGCTATGAAGCAACCGAGGCTGGGCGCCCAGGCTGGAGCTAGCCACAGCGTTGATGGGCAGCAAGATATAATGGAAGGTGCGGATGGACCAGCTACCAAAGCATTCACGACAGCATTGTTCACATCCCTCAAGGAAGCTCTCCAAGAGATGAAAGGTCAGCTCTGAGGTGATTTGAAGGAGATAAGGCACGATCTGGAAGAAGTAGGTGATCGGGTGGCAACGTTGGAAGACGGGACACTAACAAGGATGAAGAAATCGAAATGATGCAAAAAGAAATTACCCAGTTGCAGGAACAACATATTGATCTACAGGCTTACGCAGAAGATTTAGGAAATCGCTCCAGAAGATATAATGTTTGCATCAGAGGGGTGTCAACACAAGCGAAAATAGATTATCTTAAGGCCTACGTCCTTGTCTTCTATCATGTCCTGGACAATGAGCACACTAAATATATCCAAATAGATGGAGTACATCGAGTGGGCCCACCTAGGGGGAACAAAGCACAGCCATTGGACATACTAGTTCGTATGCGTTCATGATTTCCAAACTAAAGAACTGATTAGTCGCAAAGCAAGGAACGCGCATCCAGTAAAAGTCCAAGGACACTCTCCGAATTTCTTCCAAGACCTATCTACATCCACACTATACAAAAGAAGAGAAGTCCGCAGCATAACAAAGCATTTAAGAGAGCAAGGAATCTCATACACATGGGGGCATCATTTTCGGATTATATTTAGGTACGAAGGAAAGTCGAGACAGCGTCACTCCTTGAAAGAAGCCCATGTAGTCCAGGGATAACAAACGCCACTGAACACGACCAAGACAACAAACCCCGAGAGAATGCTGGCAATAGGTACCCTCAGTGGCACCTTGTGGGGAAACCCCCCACCAAGCTGGAACCGGACATTGCAACCATCATTAAAGAATGAGAAGCAGTCATTAGCTCACTAACGAAATCATTGGAACAACCGGCTTCCCCCTGAATATCTATATTTATAGGTGGGAATTACCGGAGGGCCCAGATGACCTATGACACACGATGGAGTATTCTATAATTCCGCTCAATGGATAAGAGAACTGAGAGCAACTGGACCCTCATTGGCCCATGACCCCCTATTGGCTTCCCACTGTTGACGAACTGTTGTCTCTAATTTTTACTTTTGAGAGTTGACTGTTTTTGGTCTAAGAGAATTCAGCTACCTGCCGGTCAGCGCGTTAGTTCTAAGTCCCTCGTCAGGCAAAGCTACACTGTTCTAGCATGCCGAATAAGATTTTACCTCTACTAATACACTATGGGTAGAAATCTGAAGATCATGAGTCTTAACATTAGAGACCTGAATCACCCTGGAAAATGCATAGTGATCCTTTCACTGCTGGAAAATTCTGGGGAAATATATGCCTCTGGCAGGAGACTCATCTCCTCACGAGGGATACAGCGCGCATGCTGTCACGCTGCTTCCCCCACCAATTATGGTCCTCAAGCCCCACTAAAAAGAATGGTGTTGCAATAATTTTCAGAGCAAATTTTCCTGGGAATGTCATCTCCACAGTGGTGGAGGTAATGGGGTGCTTGCTTGTAGTTAGAATACAATGGGGGAAGCACACATTTCCCACTTGCCAACATATACAGCCCCCAGCACCCAACAAGAATCATTTGTCCTTAACCCCTTCGTAGCTCATGATGAGCATCGGTTGGGCTGTGCTCATGACGGAACCGCTCCATCATGGCAACCCACCCATGGGGAAGTGCTGGCGCTCCCCCCATGGGCAGCCCAACATGTTGCCACAAAGGGGATGCAGCGAAAGAGCTTCCTCTGCCACCCCGACCCCCCCTCGGCGATCCTGTGACATCAGCGCGCACAGCCATCAGGAAGCGCTGGGACTCTGGAAGCCATGTCTCAATGCAGGGCATTCCTGCTTCACGATCGCGCACAGCATCGCTATCGTGCAGCAGGAATGCCCCACTAGACAACAGGGATGTCTTTTTTTGATAAAAGGAAGCGACCCCTTGGGCAAGGGTTGCTTCCTATGGGGGGCCAATTTATTTTAAGACTTTTCTGCCCCCCCTTGGGACAGATCAGCCGTCTTTTTTGAAGTTTCTGGCCCTAGGGCGGCAGAAATGCCCACTAGAGCAAGGGATTATTTGTAAATTTAAATGGAAGCGATCCCTTTGGCAAGGGTCGCTTCCAGGGGGCAGGTTGCTTTGGCCTTTCTGCCTCTAGGGGGGGGGGGGCAGTTACCCACACTAGACACCAGGGAATTATTTTAAATTGTAATGGAAGCGACCCCTTGGGCAAGGGTCACTTCCAGGAGGCCAATTTTTTGTAATGGGAATTCTGCCCCCCCCCCCCCCCCTCCCGGGGGCAGATCGGCCCATTTTTTTTAAATCTCCACTAGACACCAGGGTGTTATGTAAAAGTTAAATGGAAGCGACCCCTTGGGCAAGGGTCGTTTCCAGGAGGCAATTTTTTTTAATGTGTATTCTGCCCCTCCCTGGGGGCAGATCGGCGTTTTCATTGGGCCTTACTGCCCCGGGGGAGGGGGAGGCAAAAAAAAAAACACTAGACACCAGGGACTAATTTTGAAATTAAAATGGAAGTATCCCTTGGGCAAGGGTCGCTTCCAGGGGGCATATTGTTTTTGTATGCGTATTCTGCCCCCCCGGGGCAGATTGGCCTATTTTTTTGCCCTTCCTGCTCCCGTAAGGGGGGGGGGGAACCCCACTAGGCACCAATGATTTTGTTTTGTATCTAATGGAAGCAACATGGTTGCTTCCAAGGGGGTAACATTTGGTTAATGTTTTTTCTGCCCCTCCTGGTGACAGATCTGCCCCTTTTTTTGGCCTTTCTGCCCTAGGCTGGAGGCAGAAAACCCTACTAGGCACAAGGGATTTATTACTTTTGTATGGAGGGCACATTTCTGTCTGCTGTTTTCTGCCCCACCTGGGGGACAGATTGGCCTGGCAAGATCACCCCCCATTTTTCTCAGCCCAATTTGGAGGCCCATCTGGCTGACTGACCATTTGGGTAGTGTCACAGCGTGTTCTAATGTTAATTGTTTTATTTCTTGTGAATTGCAATTGTAATGCTTTATATCTCCCTTTTTGTTCTAGTCCAAGGCTTTTGCTCTTTAGACTGTTCCAGGTTGTGGTTTCATTACTGGTGGTTCTGCTGTTTGGGTAGTTGCATGTGTTTGGTAAGAGACTTTTTTTGTACAATGTAAATGAGTTTCATTTCTCTGCATGAATGTGTTTCTTGCAAATGGTGTAATAATAGCAGTATGTTTGGCTTCTGTTTTTTGAGTGTCAAAAACGTTTTGCATTTGTGCTCGATGTGTATTTTGTTGTCTTATGAGTAATTGGTTTTGTTTTTTTCTTTCTAGTGGGATATCGTTGGTTTTTAGGTGCTGGTGAGTGTAGCGGTCTCTTGCAAGTGAATCATATAATTTTTAAGTATATAGATCTTTGTGATAAGTGCCTGTGTTAGACGAGGACATTGATGTGCCGATAGTGCGGCAAGAGGCATCTGGGATGCAGCCTGGGGCTGCAAGGCATCCTGTTGGTATGTGCGGCAAGAGGCATCTGGGCTGCAGCCTGGGGCTGCAAGGCTTCCCGTTGAAAGTGCTGACCTCTGGGTTGCCCCAGGCATGGTGCAGCCGGCATTGCCAGATTTTACTGGTGTTCCAGGGTGTACAGTGAATACTGAAACCTTTTGCCGATAAATTTTCTTCAGTTGTTTTTTGACGACGTATTTTGACAGATTGTTGAGCAGACTAATTTGTATGCCGAACAGTTTTTGAGGGACAACAGTGCCAGCCTTAAGCCCCACCCTAGAGCTACCTTTTGGACTCCCTCAAATCTGGAAGAGATGAAGAAGTTCTTGGGTTTAACTTTTTTGATGGGCTTGCTGAGGAAGCCATCAATGTCTTCATATGGTCTACAAGTCCCTCTATGGCAACAGCTATCTTTCCAGCAGTCATGAGTCGTGATAGGTACTTGCTTCTGCTTCGGATGCTGCATTTTGTAGATAATGGTTTAGCGTTGGCACGAGATCACCCTGATTGTTACCGTCTTTTTAAGATTCGGCCTGTCATTGATCACTTTGTTGATCGATTTTCTAAGATCTATGCTCCAGGGAAAGAAATAGCAGTGGATGAGTCTTTGGTGTTGTTCAAGGGCCGCTTGGTTTTTAGGCAATACGTTCCTAGTAAGTGGGCACGCTATGGAATTAACCTGTATATGCTGTGTGACAGTAGGACTGGATATGTCTCTAATTTTTAACCCCCCTGGTTGTCCATATACTTTTGGAGTGACTGAGAAAATGATGTGGGAACTTGGTAGAGGACTTTTTAACAAAGGCCACCATTTATATGCAGATAACTTCTACACTGGTGTGCGATTGTTCAGGGAATTGGCCAAAGTGGACACTGTTGCTAGTGGCACAATCCGCTCTAACCATAAAGGTTTCCCAAAAGAACTTGTTTGTCAAAAGCTTGTGCGGGGACAGTGCAGTGCATTGCGTTGCGTTGCGAGGAGCTTCTAGGTGTGATGTTTTCAGACAGGAGAGATGTCTACATGCTGACTACCATCCATGATGAAAGCACTTCACCCGTAACTGTTTGGGGTCAGGTTTCTGAAGTGCACAAACCGGTGTGCGTTAGACTATAATAGGCACATGGGTGGAGTTGATAGAGTAGATCAGAGGTTGGAACCTTACGCAGTTCTTCGTAAGGCTTACATTTGGTATAAGAAGTTGGCTATCCATCTTTTCCACTTGGCAACCTTTAATGCTTTTGTTGTATTCAAGGATTCTTGTCCTGAGTCAAAGATGACTTTTGCTAAGTTTCAGGAGTCTGTAATAGGCAGCCTTGTTCTAATGGAACAGGCAAGTGTTCTTAGAGTTAGAGTGGTTGAGGATGCGCCTAGATTGAAAGATCGCCACTTTCCTGATCACATTCCTCCCACAACCTCAAAAGACTTTCCAAGTAGGAGATGTAGAGTCTGTTGGTGAAGAGGTACGCGGAAGGAGACTCGTGTGTACTGCACGAGTGTCCTCCTAACCCTGGGCTGCGTGTGCATGCTTGTTTTAGAAAGTACCACACGCAAAATAATTTTGGGGAGCTTCTATGAGTGGTAAAGTGAACGGCCTGGCCTCTATTGTTTAATATTTTTTGTTCAGTTTCAAGATTGGCATTTGTGTAGTGTATTTAGTTTCAGATTTTGTGTTAGTAGATTTGTATCTATTTGCAATTTGTTTGTGTTTTCTTATTTGTATAAAAAAATCCTAAATGTGATGGTGGTGTGTGTGGAGTGGTGCTTGTCTGGCGGTGTGCCTGGAGTGGTGCTTGTCTGGCAGTGTGCGTGGAGTGGCGCTTGTCTGGCGATGTGCGTGGACTGGCGCTTGGCTGGCGATGTGCGTGGACTGGCGCTTGGCTGGCGATGTGCGTGGACTGGCGCTTGGCTGGCGGTGTGCGTGGACTGGCGCTTGGCTGGCGGTGTGCGTGGACTGGCGCTTGGCTGGCGGTGTGTTTGGACTGGTGCTTGGCTGGCGGTGTGCGTGAACTGGTGCTTGGCTGGCGGTGTGCGTGAACTGGCGCTTGGCTGGTGGTGTGCGTGGACTGGCGCTTGGTTGGCGGTGTGCGTGGACTGGCACTTGGCTGGCGGTGTGTGCGCGCTTGGCTGGTGGTGTGCTTGGACGGGCTCTTGGCTGGCAGTGTGCATGGACTGGTGCTTGGCTGGTGGTGTGTGTGTGAACTGGCGATTGGCTGGCGGTGTGTGTGGACTGGCGATTGGCTGGCGGTGTGTGTGGACTGGTGATTGGCTGGCGGTGTGTGTGGACTGGCGATTGGCTGGCAGTGTGAGTGGACTGGCGATTGGCTGATGGTGTGTATGGACTGGCGCTCAGCTGGCGGTGTACGTGGACTGGCGCTTGGCTGGTGGTGTGTGTGTAGTGACTAGCTGCTGGTCACTACACAGACTGCTAGCCAAACGCCACACCACGCAATCCGTGAGCTGGTGTAGTTGCTGTGTCAGGAATGTGGGCGTGTGAAAGTGATGGGCCCTTGAATGGCGCCGTCTGCTGGTGTGAGTGTTGTAATGTGCTGGGCCCGCGGCTGGTGGTGTGATTGGTTATGTATGTGTTACACGTATGAAAGGTGTATGAATGGCCTGTAAAGAGGTTGGTGCCTTGTCGTGGCTTTACAGCTCACGAGCTGTGAGTCAATGGTTCCGTTTCTCGTCCTTTCAATTATTACCAGTGCATTCATTTTTGTGAACTCTCTGGTTAATACAACTGCATATACTGAACCATCACTCACCCTCGTGCCAAATCCAACCAGTATGTATGTGTTTGAGGAATAGGTGATTGTGCAGAAAAATTTGTCTTTTCTTTTTTTGTCAAGCAGGGTGTACCTTGTCCCTTTTTGTGAATGTTGTAATGTGTTGGGTTTGTGCCTGGTGGTGTGAATGGTCTTGTGTGTATCATGTATGAAAGGTGTGCTAATGGCCTGTAAAGCGGTTGGTGCCTTGACGTGGCTTTACAGCTCACGAGCTGCGAGTCACTGGTTCAGTTTTTTGTCCTTTCAATTAATGACAGTGCATTTCATTTTTGTGGAATCTCTTGTTAATAACATTTTATATACTGAACCATCACTCGCCCTCGTACCGAATCTAACCAGGATGTGTGTGCGCTTGAGGAATAGAGATGGCTGTGCAGTAATCTTTGTCTTTTTTGTCTCTCTGCCAAGGTGTACATTTCATCTAAGAATAAGCTACCAACTGTAGATTTTGTCATAAACTAAACACCCATAGGAGTACATAGTGATGTCTCTCTTGTGGATCCCAACAAGTTATCTACCCACAATGTCCTGCAAACCTCAAAATGTCGGTCACATTTTCCTTGCAATATTGTGCCAAAATGTTCATGCTGCAGAAAGAAACAACAAATTTCCTACCCCTTCGCCTTTCTCCAAGTATTCCAATAGAAATGGTACCTCACTCACGTGGGTGGGTCAAGGACCAGTGACAGGCAAGGGCTCAAAACCTTCTGAGGCAACATCAAAATTGCCCATCACAAAACAACCTGGTTTTGCAAAGGGGGGGGTCACCTGGGTTTTTGGCCCCGTGATCGGCGGCCAGGTAGGGAAACCTACCAAACCCATACATTTCTGAAAACTAGACAGGCGGGGGATTCCAGGGAGGTATGTCTTGCGTGGATCCCCCAACATTTTCTTACCCAGAATCCCCTGCAAACATCAAATTTAGCTGAAAAAACCCCCACTTTTTTTCACACATTTTCGTGCCATTTTTATCGGGAGACCTGGGGGAACGCTGGGTGGTAAGAAAGTTGTGTCAGCCCGGTGATGCAACAACTTTTCCAAACAAAAGTGTGTGAAAAAAAAGTGATTTTTTTCCACGTAAAATTCAGGTTTGCAGGGGATTCTGGGTAAGGAAATGTTGGGGGACCCATGCAAGCCATACCTCCCTAGAATCCCCTGGGTGTCTAGTTTTCAGAAATGTGTGGGTTTGGTAGGTTTCCTAGATGGCTGCCGAGCACGGGCCAAAAACCCAGGTGGACCCCCCTTGCAAAACCAGGTCGTTTTGAGATAGGCAATTTTGATGTTGCCTCAATACGTTTTGGGCCCTTGCCTGTCGGGTGTACTTGGGCCTCCCACACGAGTGAGGCACCATTTTTATAAGGAGACCCAGGTGAATGCTGGGTGGTAGGAAATTTGTATCAGCACGGTGATGCCACAACTTTCCCACACAAAAATGTAAGGAAAAAGGTGAATTTTTTTTCAGCTAAATTTGAGGTTTGCAGGGGATTCTGGGTAAGGAAACGTTGGGGGATCCACGCAAGCAATACCTCACTGGAATCCCCGGGGTATCTAATTTACAGAAATGTGTGGGTTTGGTATGTTTCCCTAGGTGCCAGCAGGGCTAGGGTTCAAAAACTACAGCTAGGCACTTTGCCAAAAAAGGGTAATTTTTCACTGTGAAATTGTGGTGTGTCCATGTTGCGTTTTGCACCGTTTCATTTGGCGGGCACTAGGTCTACCCACGCAAGTGGGGTACCATTTTTCTCGGAAGACTTTGGAACGCAGGCTAGGTGTAAATTTGTGGATCCACGCAGATTCCAGAACTTTCCACCACAGAAATGAGAGGAAAATGTGTTTTTTTAAAAACATTTTTAGGTTTGCAAGGAATTCTGGGTAACAGAACCTGGTGAGAGCCAGTCAAGTCACCCCAACCCAGATTCCCCTCGGTGTCTAGTTTTCAAAAATGTATAGGTGTGCTAGATTTCCCTAGGTGCCGGCAGAGCTAGAGTTAAAAAAAACTACAGCTAGGCACTTTGCAAAAAAAAGGGTAATTTTTCATTTTGAAAATGTGGTGTGTTCACATTGCGTTTTCAGCGGTTTCCTGTCGTGGGCACTATGCCCACCCACACAAGTGTGGTGCCATTTTTATCGGGAGACTTAGGGTAATTGAGATTAGTAAAGCAACTGTTATTACCTATTGACTTTCAATGCATTTCAGCCTTTCAAATGAAAGACAATGTGTAAATGAAGTAATTTTGAAAAATAACCGATAATTCTCATGATAGACGGGTATTCCCAATTTCGGAATTGTGCAAATATCTACTGTTTCTAAACTCTCTCTATATTTTGTTCCCGTTTCAAAAATACGTAGGTGTTTTTCATACCGATTTTTCCATGTATACATTTCCAAGAATAATTGCTATATACCTGGTACATAATAAAAATCCACTGCAAGTCGCTGCTCAGTTTTTGGCTCTGGGCTCGTCGGGTTCTTGGTGAACCTACAAGTCCTATATATCCCCACAACCAGTAAGGTCTCGTGGATGTAACGCTATATTGCTGTCATAATTAGAAGAAGTTACAGGTGAAAACGTTGACATAAAAGGTTGTTTTTTTCAACTAATTTTCAATGTTTCCGATGGTTTAACTGTTCGTTTCTATAAAGAAACCTTGAAGGATCTACACAAATGACCCTTTGCTGAATTCAGAATTTTGTCTACTTTACTAAACTGTATAGCTTTCCAGGATTCATTATTGCTTTCATACCAATTTCTACCAATAACTGGGAGGTTGAAAGCACAAAAAATAGCAAAAATAGGCTATGTCCCAGAAAAACGCCATTTGCAGGGAAAAAGCCAGACACTCATTTCCAGCACTTTTTTCCCCATTTAAAAAAAAACAAAAAAACATTTAGCGGTATTTTGGCTCCAGGGGAATCCACAAACACTAGATACCTTTAGAATCCCCATGATGTTGGAAGAAAAGGACACTAATTTGGCGTCGATACCTTATGTGGGTGGGGGATACGAGGAGCCGCCTTCGACTTGATCCAATCCTTTCTCTCCGGCAGAATACAGAAGATCAGACTCCCCACGCCCCTTCCTCTCCGAACCCACCGAGATTAACTGCGGAGTACCCCAAGGATCATCGCTCAGCCCCACGCTCTTCAACATGTACATGGCCCCCCTCACCGCCATCGTCAGACAGCATGGGCTCAGCATAGTTTCCTACGCCAACGACACCCAGCTCATCCGTTCACACTCACGAAGAAACCAGACTGCTTCCAGGAAGGAATGAAGGACGTTGCAGACTGGATGAAAGACAGCTGCCTGAAGCTCAACTCAGAGAAGACTGAGGTCCTCATCCTTGGACCCAGCATCTCCGCCTGGGACAACACCTGGTGGCCCCCACCCTTGGGAATCCACCCCTACAGATCACGCACGAAACCTCGGCATCATCCTCCTCCCTCTCCCTGAAACTCCAGATCAATGTTGTGGCTTCCGCCAGTTTCAACTGCCTGAGCATCCTCTACAAGACCTTCAAATGGACCCCCCGCCCCATCCCCCTAGACTGCAGAAGGAACGTCACCCATGCGCTCAACCAGCAGACTGGACTACGTCAACGCCCTCTATGCCGGGATCAACAGAACTCTTCTTTACAAACTCCAAACCATTCAGAAATCCACAGCCAGACTCGTCCTCGGGACACTGCGCCACGAACACATGACCCAACACCTACTAGATCTTCACTGGCTCTCCATTGAGAAGATACGGAGGATACCTACTTTTTTGCCAAATTGAACTGTAGAAGAACACCTTGTTAGGTTGGTTGTAAATAATCAATACTCATGCCCAGATCAAAGGCAATGCCCCACAGTGCTGACTTTCACCAAGGATGGGTTTCCGTATCATCTCCCCAAAATTACTAAACTTTCTTTACTAAATGTAGAAAAGTATAGGAAATCTTTCAAGGAACAAAAAAGGAGCTGGGGATTGTGAAGTTATTTTGCATGCATGTCCCAGCGCAGACCTTGATTTTTAAAAGCCGAAGTGTGACTGCATATCTTTACCATAGGGTTTTGACCTGCATTGGAGGGGTGTGTTGCTAGTTATTGTCTCATTCACTTCTTTATGAGCTCTCACCTCACACTGGGGCCAGTAAGTTTGGCACAAGCAGTACTGCTCTCCTGCATATTTCACAATGCTACAGTAATCAGTCTGCTCTACATAGTATTCATCAAGTATTTTCTCACCCGAGGACCTCCGAATTGCAGCCCATGGTTTAGTGCTGTGCCAATTGGGGAGTTCTCGGTAACAGAACCACGCCCCCTCCCCCCAACTCTCATTATAAGGATTCCATTGGGAGCCCTCCAAGTCCACTATTGTCTAAAGATATGTGCAGGACTATTCAGTGTCTCTCCAGGACAAATTGGAGATCTTCAACCAGGGATTTCTTATCCAATTCTTTGACATAATTCTCTCATTCACGTTCATCACAGTTTTGTTCCCTTGTCATTGCCAGCAGTGGATATTTGTGTAAAAAAAAAGTAGAATGCTTCATTCCAATTCAAGGATTTCTGCTCCTCGTAGTTTTGCTCTCACTAGATTTCAAATAATATTTAGGGCTGGGTCGTCAGCAATTACAGACTGACAAAACCAGTTGAAGGGATGTTCCAGTGCTTAATTTGTGCCAGTGGTTGCAGATGGTTAGTACAAATACTTGTATTTGGGGACTGGGAAATATTTTATTGACAAATACTAAATAAACACAAAATAATTTCGAAAACTCTTAGATCTCCCACTGTTCAGAATAAATATCACACAGCCGCTCAAATTTCACAAGCCCCATTCATACCAATTCACTGAACTCAATCACTCATACTATAAAACATTTCATTTATAGAGCCCTTACATACTTTTCAATCTACCTGAAAATGGTCATAGAGATAGGCTATCAAGAATGAACTTTAGATCAATTTCGTCCCCTAAGGTACATCCATAACTCATCTGTTATCTTATTAAATGTAGGAGATATTTATTTTTCTCTTTTTACATATAGGAAGAACCTTATACAAACTAATCCTTGATTGGTGTCCCAGTGGCACCAGCGAGTCACTGGGACACCAATCAAGGATTACAATTTCAAATTTACTTTGAACCATAGATACCAAATAGAAGGTCTACAAAATGTGTAATGCTTCAGCGAGTAAAGTCAAAGAATTAGTCATGGCCAATAAGCTATTGTCGGCAAAACGGGTAGATCTTCTGTTCCTGTTGCAGTTTAATAGCCAGTGATGATGGAAAAAAGGTGGCTGGGGAAGCTCCACGTTTTATCTACATTATTAGCCTGGTATTCAGATGTATATAGCTGGGCGAGGTAAATCTTTTTTTTTTTTTTTTTTTTTTTTTTTTGAAAACCTTTATTGTACAGAAAGAGCTCACAAATACGGGCCTACAACCCACCGGGCTGGCCACCACAGAGCCGAATGTCAGGAGCAATGCACAGAGTATCACAGTATACAAAGGCAAAGAAACAGGAGAAATAACAAGCATCTTAGAGCAATCACAGGAGATAAGAATTAGAAAGGTAGTTTTCTCATTTTTTAAAGGACGGGTTAGGGAGCACAGGAATATGGCGGGCCGAGAGACAAACCAAAGGGGCGGGGCCGCGGCAGGCAGCAATACAATGATCGTAAAAAACACAGGAGAAACAAATACGAAATAGGCATACCAATAAGCACCGGTCAAAACAACAGACATGAGGAAAGGCCATCGCACACATCGTCCAATGCCCGCCCACCGCAGCTACCACCTGTCCCACCGAACAGCACAGAAAAGGACCCAAATACAAGAACAATACGAAACGGACCCCCAATAAAAGAAAAGAACCCCACATAAAGGGGGGGGGGGGGGGGAAAGAAGGGGGAAGAAGGAAAGGAAGGGACTCTTATCCAAACACCCGCCCCCGGGCGACGAAACAGGAAAACAATAACCCGGTACAAAATAGACATTAAAAATACAGAAAACACACCCAGCAAATCAGAATCATCGTGATACCGGAAAAATACCCCAGAAAGACACCAGGGGGACAGACGACGAGACAGAGCCCCGAAAGAAGGGATACACAAGGGCCATAGAACCAAAAAGGGAGAAGAAAGGAGGAAAAAGATCCCCCAAAAACAGCAACAGACCCCCCCACCCACCCCACAAGCCCACCCTACACCCCTGCAGAAGGCTACGGCCAACCCCCCAGCAGCGTGCCTGTCGCCCTAAATAGAACCCGAAATATAGGAGAAAGAAACAAGGTAGAAACAAAGGCAAAAAAGAAGGGCCAGGGAAAGGAAGGAACATTACACACGGGAGAGGGCAAAAAACAGTATTAACTGCAACCATCCCACCACCTGTGAAAAGGGGAGAGGCAGAGCCCACGGGAAGTTAAACGACATCAGGATAAGTTTCAGGAGTCCCACGAAGTTACGCAACATCAAAACAGCACATGTCGGTCATAGATCAAAAACAAGTCTACCGCATATAATAAGTCCTTTCAGCCCTGTCCGCTTTTGTCCAAGGTTGTAATCATCCAAACAAACAAAGTCCAAACGACGAGGGACACAGGGTTCAGGAGGAAATCCAGCGGCAGTCCTGAGGAGAAACGTGAAAGAAAATACGGAGGATATAAAAAAGTTACGGTACAATCTTCGCACCGCAGGCACAGTTCCATGGACAAGTCCAACGAGGCAAGTCCAGCTGGGTCGGCACAGGCGCCCCGGCCGGGGAGCCGACGTGATGAGAAACAGAAAGGATCATCGAGGCCTGGACAGGATGCAACCGGACCGCAGACCAGCGGCCGAGGCAACAAAGCAGGACGACGAAGGGCGTTGGAGAGTCTCCAATTCAAGGATGCGGTCTCCGCCGGAGGCACAGAGACCAGGAGCACACCAGCCGTACCCTGCAACAAGGAAGCAAAATCCAACGATGGGGGCCCGCATAAATCGAAAAGTGGGTCCGCCTCCACAGGGGAAACAGGCGCAGCCACGGAAGTCCGCCAGGAGTATAGTGCATCCAGGACAACTTGAAGTGCAGGAAACCCTTCACAAGAGCCGACATCCGGGCCGTGTGGCGGGCCCCCAGTGCTCGCCCAGGCCTGGCAGAGACTCCCAGGGCCGGCCGCCATCTTAGGAGCTCAGCAAGCCCTCGGTCGTCGGGGGCCCCGGCCGGAGCAACACCAAAGCAAAAGGAGGTCAGCCGAACTGCGGCGAGGCGCCCCAAGGCAGGAAGGAGACCCACCAGAAGAAGGATGTTCGGCGGCCCCCTCGTGCCGCCGGCCCCGTTCTCCGAGCCCGGGCGGAAAATCCAAAATGGCCGGGCCGGGGAACAAAGGGGGGACCAAGCCGGATAAATGAGGAGGCTCTCCCGCAGGAGGCAGCGTCCGCACCTCGAGGCCCAGGCCAGTCGGGTCCGCCAACGGGCACAGCCGGCCTATTCGCACATCAGCCCCCGCAACCAGATCCACAGCGCCAGCAAGGGCCGACCATCGCGCTCCGTCACGTCCCGTCGCTGCCAGGAGGTCCAGGCCAGTTCGCCCCGAAGGCTCCGAGCGGGACCACCGCACAGGATCGACAGCACCCAGGATCACCGGAGCAACGGGTAAGTGTCCGCAAAGTGCCCGCGGTACCGAAACACCGCAAGGAGGGCTTCCCGGGGCAGGAGAAATACAGGATAATCGAAGAAAACAGGTGGTTGAACGGAGCCGAGCTAAAACGCGGCCATCTCGGTCGCGAGCTAGGCTCCTCCCCCCGGGCGAGGTAAATCTTGACATATCGAGTCCATTATTCGCTCTCACCAAGACCGTCTTCAGGTAATCAGTTTAGCAAGTCCAAAGCCCTTTCTGCATCTAACCACAAAATGACCATGATGTATCTAAAAATCAAATACAACATTCTAATATTATCCAGGCTCTGGTAGCTTCTGATGAACCCTGACTATTCGGGAACAATCCTAACAGCATGAAGCATTCTAGCTTATCAATAAGTTAGTATAAAAAACGCTGAGATCCGTGTTTAAAAAGCATTATTGATCTATATATGATTAACATTGTTTTCAGTTAGTCTGGTTTATGTTTCAAGGTGGAGAAAGCCTCAACTATTGTTGATTCTACTTTTCTGGACTGGAAAAAGGAGTTCTACCAATTGGGAAACAAAACAAGAAGAAAAAACACTTATAAGATATGCTTGTGCAGCTCTCCGGGTCACAGTTTTATGTAGATAGATCTATTTAATTGCACCTGTCGCTTCTTCAACAGTAATAGGTTTGTCTAAACCCTTCCTGCTCCCTCAGACTAGTCGCAGTAGGTCCAGTGTCTTAAAGAAGGCCTCTATATCATCGGGATCACTGTGGACCCTCTTATATTAGGTCCTGAAGATGTACAAGGAGCATGAATCTATTCCCACCCCCACAAGTATGACACCCGACTATCTTTTCAAAGCACATTGGGAATCCTGGCGCACATCATTATCGGATCACAGCCAAGCCACCAGTATTTTATCAATTTGTAAGTCTTCTCTTGGAACTTAAGCCACAGCCTAACTTCTGGCCTTTCACGGAAGTCTAAGATAAATTGGCCCTTTCAAATCGGAGACTTCTCCCTGAGAGCTAAGGGTGCCTTTCTCATAAACGTTCTCAGCAATGTTGAGGATGATTTCCAGTTGTTCTTGGTTTAATTGCCAGTTTTTCTTTTCAATTCTTTAACCGGTACATTCTTACCTATAACAAGTCGAAGGCATCCAAATGGATGTTGGGGGGGGAACCTCGCCCATATCATTTCAAGAATATTCAATTTTATGTAACAGTCCCCTGCATTGGTGATCTCATTTTGGCAGAATCAAAGTGCCACCTTATCCTATGTTAAGGCGACAGCCCAAGTGTAAAATCCCAAACTAGTCCAAGGTCTGTGATTGTAGCCAAAGCTACTTTGTTGTTAGTCTCAGGCCAACCCACACTAATAAATGTTACGTCTATTCGAGTAAGGTTCAAAAGATGGGAAACGGTCATTGCAATTTTCATGGAGTGACTGCTTCTCCACATGGATGATCAAGTAGAAATGCATTCTGTACAATATTAAAGTTGCTTACACAAACTACCTCTCACTCTAGGCTCTTACCAACCAGGATTGGTTAGTGTGAGAACAACCTGTCCTAATTGGAGGTCAGGTGTAGGATGCTACATCTCTCTTTCAGAAGTCCTATCCTTATGAAATGCCACTAATACTCCACACTAATTAGGCTTCGAAGTGGTAGGATATTAGGTTGGATAAGGTCTGAGAGAACCTGTGTGTGAGAAGTTGGCCTGATATATGATGCTCACTAGTTCTAGTGATCACCCTGTATCAGTCCAAACAACCCTTATGGTGATTGGTTGTAAGTCAACCTTATAGACCAGCTATCCTAATGGTAGCATGGACAAAGCAGTCTTAGGCTAAACTCTTTTGGCATGTGAAGCCAGCTGTGTTACCACAATACAACCCCTTGAATATCAGATGAAAGGACACCACACAGGTTGTTATGAAAATAAAGAATATATTTATTAATAACAAACACCTCTGAACTCTTTATGAGTTCAGAGGGCTAAGCACATGACAATCTCTTAGGAAAAATACGATAAGTTGCACAAAATTACAATGGTGCCCTAGGGGCACGGCAAACCATATACTAAGTAAATGGTATAAGGAAATCGATAGAAGGAATGGAGCTGTCCAGAGGCTGTAGGTTCGCTGGGACTACGCTATCCTAACTTTAGGTAAGTAATAGGAGGCCCACGGGACGCGGGTGCAGAGTGTGAACTCAAACGCGGGATGCGTAACGTCGTCTATGGACAGTACAGTTCAAGAAAAAGGTGAGTACGGACAATCCTGACTAGTTAGGACTAAAACGACTGTGAATCTGGACACTAGGAGAGTCAAGCTACCCATGAGCACCGAAATGCTCTCGTTACCTCACCCACGGGCTGCGGGTGCATAGGTGCGAAGTGGTGTCGGGTTTCTGCATTGAAGTCAATGGAGCCTGAAAGAAAAGATGCTGCAGGCGACCAGGAGGAAGATGTCCGGTGTGATCCAAGGGTGGATCAGGAAAGCTGAAGACCTGAAAGCAGAGGGGACAATGTTCAAAGTCACTAGCCAGTGACTGGATTGGAACCAGGAAGGAACCAGATGTCGTCGTGCGATCAGGTGAAGAGTGGACGCTTGACTCTGCAGCCACGTGGACCAGGAGGTGTCTTCGACGACCAGGATGGAGGCACGAGCTGTCCCACGCAGGCTCTCGCTGTCGGCGGTGTCTGTTCCGGATTCGGCGTCAACAGGCCTTGGCAAAGGCAACCCACGCGGTGAGTGAAAAAGGCGTCTGGCGCGGACTAGGAGAGTCCGGGGCGCTCCTCTTTTGGAAGGGAGCAAGGGCCAGTCTGGAGCAACCAGACCAGCAGTGTAGTTTTCAAAGTTCGTCGTCTAGGAGGTTACTAGCCAGCCGGCAAGTGACCAGACAACGCGTCGAGCAGCAAACAAGCAGAAGGGCCCCACGCAGATCTCGTGGAAGCTGGAGGGCTGATCTTCGGTGCAGGGGCTGCTCGGGGCTGGGGCTTCTCAATCCCCAAAGCACTTGGTCGAGTTTACCTCGGGAGTCGTGCTGGAAGCGAAGTGCAGTTTCTCCAAGATGGCCGGTCCCACGTGTCTTGTCGCACCCACGGAGGGGGTAGTATTCCAATTCGTATGACACCTTACTCGACATGTTTTGATAACGCTATACCAAAGTTAGCATTCAACCACGAGGATGATAATGCACTTAAGAGTATATGGTATAGCGTTATCATGGAACAGCTATTAGGACTTGGTTGCGCAAGCTGCAGACGGGCTCAGCTCATGCCAGAGCACCATCTCACATAATTCCAAGCACTCTGCCTTCAGGATTGAGAAGGCCTGCCATAGGAGTGACTGATAGGAATATATGTGTCAATTTTGGGGTTAGATATAGGTATACTATATCTACAGCAGAGGGTGATTACACCACCTTGCCCCAGCTGTCTTAGCAGCCAGTTGTGTCTGTTTAGATGGCCAGTCAGGGGTGGCATAATACATGCTTCAGCCCCTGGTAGGCCCTGGGTACACCTATGCCCTGGGTAACTAAGGTACAATGTACAGGGACTGATAAGGTGGCCCAGTACCAATTGGTAAATGCACCTAAAGTACATGGATGTCAATTGAGAGAGAACAGCTAGGCTGTGGGTCTGATTAGCAGGCCCACAGCCAGGGAAAGTCGTAAACCAGTGAAGCAAAAAAATCTGGGGTGACCATAGGATTGCAGACCCTACTCTCCTACACTGTGCATGTCAGAGTATGTGTGTCTCTTATCAAAGTTTGTCTGGTCTTTCAGATTGCACAGCCTGCCAGATTTTAGTTATTTTGATGGAGCATTCAGCCCATGAATGTGCCACAAAATAAGCTTAAAATTTAAAGCATAAAATGGGCATGCGCAATATCGGTATGATAAACATGCCCGACTTAACTGCTATTGCCTACAAGTGTCCCCTCACAAAACATCATAATGGAATAGTGTCCCGTTACCATGCTTCATGCACACGCTCTAACTCAAAGATGAACAGAAAGACATGTCAAGTAGCATACCTCTAGCAAACAAAATAGGCACCTCGTCTGCCACTTGCCCGAGGCCTCCAGTTTCTGCTTGTTCCAACATGATTCAGTGACACGGTCGCTGCCCAGGTTTTCCCTGTATAGGGTCTTCCCACTCACTGTTCTACCAGTCAACGGAAGTCTGGTCCACTACAGGACCTAACTTAGTGTAGACATGAGCAGCTGTTGTGCCAAAGAAAACCCGTCTGAGCCTGGATTTCACCCAGCACCACGACTCCTGGCCCTCTCGCCCCAGCAGGTGTACCATCGCCGAGGGCTACAGCCTCGACCCCAGATGACGCAACAAACACTGCCAACGCACCAAACCACGCTCCACGGTAGGACCAGTCACCTGCATCCACTTTGGTTTGGGACCTCATCTCCACTCCCACACCAGACAGTCTTCCTCTGAGACCTGGCTCAACCCCACTTTGGCTGCCGACATCGCCACCGCACTACCCAAAGAATATAAGACCACCCACTGCATCAACAAGCCTAGCGGAAGGATCACCCTCATACACAAGGAATCCCTCCAATTCAAAACCAAAAATGACGAGGCAACCTCAGCCATGGAATACCTCAACTTACGACTCCAAACAGACAGCAAAACCACCACCAGGGGACCCTCACAAACTGTCTTCCAGGACCACATCCAGCTTTCTGCAACTTCATCGCCCCCCTCACCTTAAAATCTAACAACTACATTTTCCATGGCGACCTCAACTTCCATCTCAACGATGACAATATCAACACTAACAACATCCGACAGCATTAACAGCATCGGACTCATCCAACATTTCCATGACCCCGCAGGCCATCTTCACCTCCAGCAACCGCATCAGGTACAGCCACACCATGGAAATCACCTGGACCGACCACTCCATCGTCCACTTCAACATAACCAACTCACGGACTTCCGCCCCTCCCCCCCCCCAGTCTGCCCAAAGCCCCCACCCCCAACGCAAATGGAGCAAACCCTCGACACAAGGATCAACTCCCTCAACACCACCCACCCAATTTCTCCAACAACCTAGAAAAGAGCATCGGAAACTTCAACAACTGGATTGCTAACTGCACCAACAGCATCTCTCCCATTGGCAACAACACCCACAGAAGGTCCACCAAGTGGGCTAGCTCAGTGATACTTAAAGTACGGCCCGGGGGCCGCTTGTGGTCCTCTTGACCTTCACATACGGCACCCCTGGTGAGCAGCTGCACCAGCTGCTGTTTAGTTGCTGAGTACTAATGTTCAGAAAAAAATGTTAAACGGGAAAGTATTTATTAACCTGCAAATAATTGCTTACCCATTTAACATGTTTTTTGACCGCTTCACACAATCCCTGACCCACCCAGACCCCCTACTTCTGCCCTGCTGGCATCAGTGCGGCCCTCGGTCACATCGCAGATCGTACTTTGTGGGCCCTGGGTAAATGTTTCTGAGTACCCATGGGCTAGCTGGTACACTGAATACCTCGAAACCGCTAAACAGCACTGTAAACCACTGGAAAGGCGATGGCGCACCAGCAAGGCCGTTACCAACAAGACCGTTTTCAAGAAAGCCCTCAACCTCTACCACAGACAGTTAATAGAATGAAAACAAGTTACTTACCTGTAACTACAGTTATCCAGTATTGGTATCTTTCATAGATTCACATGCCTGAATCATTCCCCGTCGTCGAGGCGGGAGTCCCACGGTAAAAATATTTACAATAGCAGTGCCTAAAAATTTCTTGTAGTAGGCTGGAAAAGAGTAAAAGGCCTAAGTAGGCCCAAAACGTAGCAGCCTATCTACCTCATTATGTAAAAAGACCTGAAAAGTAGCCTCAGTCAATCAGCTGTCCTCACCCTCTAGAACCTTCCCAGCCCAGGCAGTTCTCCTCAGATTTTCCCAGCACAAGTGAGAAGTAAGTATCCATAAAAAAGAACTGCCCTGCCGGGGAGGAGGGTGGGTGCATGTGAATCCATGAAAGATACCAATACTGGATAACTGTAGTTACAGGTAAGTAACTTTTTTTCTTATCCAGTATTGGAGTATCTTTCATAGATTCACATGCCTGAATCAGAGTAGCAAGCAGTGACATCATGTCTGTCGTTAGAGGAAGGTGGGAGACAAAATAAAACGTATCCATCCCCACACAACCTGGAAGGTTATAGAGCACAAACATGTTAACATAACATATGCATTAAAAAACCTTCATATAGTACATTAAAGACCAGGACAGCATTGGAAAATATTAGAACATTATAATGAAATACGTATGCTTAAAACAGTCAAAGTATGAAGAAAAAGACTATAAAAAATCTAACCTTAGTGAAGGAGATGCCGCAGCACCGCTTCCCCAACCGCTGTGTCATCATGAGTTGCCGACTGCAGACAGTAGTGCTTCGTAAAAAAGTGCACACTTTTCCACGTAGCAGCTCGGCAAATGTTCTCCAGCGTCACTCCAGCGAAAAGGGCCGTCGACGCTGACATCGTTCTGGTGGAATGTGCTTTAACCTTTCTTGTCAAAGGTTTGTTAGCTTTTTCGTGACAGAAGAGAATTGTAGATGACAACCATCTAACTATAGTCGCCTTTGTTACAGCTTGACCCAAGGTGGCTTGACCATAAGCAACAAAAAGCTGACTAGATTTGCGTATGTCCTTTGTTCTTTGAAGATAAAACTTAAGGCACCGTTTCACATCTAAGGAATGTAATACCGGGGGGCGTGGCCAAGATGGCGGCGGAGTAGGACGTGTTTTCGGTTCTCTCCGGCCCCGGGCCTTGTATAGCTTTGTAAAGCACGGCCCCGGAGCTCTTTCTGGCGCCTGATCGTCCGGCGAGTGCTGCAGAGTGCTACCTGTCAGCGGTGGGACTCCCGGAAGCACAGGAGTTGTTCCAGCGCCTCCGGCGTCGGACGCGGTGTTCGGGACCGAGGTGCTCCGGTGTGCAAGTACACGGGGGAGACTCGTGTTCCCCGGAGCAGCGGACGCTGATAAACTTGTCGGATTGCCGAGCAGGGAGCCACCGGAGCTGAGCAGTGGCGCGGGGGCAACGAATTCTCGCTGGGTCCCTCAGCCTTCCCCGGGGGAGGAGCCTATCGCCGGCGCGCATCTGGAGCCGAGGGCGGCCGCCCTTCTACTTGAGACCGCGGTCTGCGGCCTGGTGGAGACCTGGCTCGGCGTTGCTCTCCGGACCCGCCTGCAGTAGCGGTCCCCGGCCGGCGCACGAGAGGTGGGTGCCCTGGCTACGGGGGAGTGAGTGTGCCCGGTTGGAGACTGGGTGACCAGTGCGCTGCAGCCGGCGGCGTGGGGCGGGCCACGTGGCGGCAATGCCGAGTGGTGGCGCCTGATCTGGCTAGGACGGGCTGATCCCGACCTCAGAGCTATTCGAGGAGAAGCGGGAGTGAACGGGAGAGGCGGCGATTGCTGCGTCAGCGGTCTGAGGATCAGGTGGGAAGTGTCCTCAGGCACTGCGGCGACGGCCCTGACCGGCTCCTACCTGGGGGAGCCCCGACATTGCTGGTTCTCCGCCCGTCCCCCTAGGCGAGGGGCACCAGGGAAGAGATTGGGACCGGTTTGGGTGCTGAGTCGAGTGTACACCGTGAATTGCGCCTGGATCCACGGTGCTCTTGCTAACCTGCCCACCTCCCTGTATCTGTGCTGGGCCTCAGCCGAAGTGTTCTGCAGAGCTGTAGTGGCTGAACGAAGGGAACAGACAAGTCAACTGCTGGCTACCTGGGCTGCGACCTGAACGTGTGCCGAGCACCCTGGGCCACCGCTGGGAGTACCCTCTGGAGCTCCTGGGTAGATCTGCTTGGTGGCGGAGTGATGCGGTTCATTCCAGGAGGGTCAGGATGGCTACCTCGTTGCGCAAAGGGAAGGCCGGTAAAGATGGACAATCGAAGGGCTCTCAGCAGCCGGCTTCCCCTGGCCCAAGCTCCTCGCCTAGATGCTCCGATGACGAGGCGCCGGCCACTAAGGCATTCATGACCGACCTCTTCAAGTCCATCAAGGAGGATATTTCGGACCTCCGAGCGCAGTTGACCTCTGACCTTTGGGAGGTGAGGCGGGATGTGGACTCTGTGGGGGAGAGAGTGGCCACGCTCGAGGACCACGACCTTAACATGGCAAATGACGTCCACCAGCTGCAGCAGGATGTGCTGAGGCTCACGGAGCAGAATCTGGACCTGCAGGCACATGCGGAGGACTTGGAGAACCGCTCCAGGAGAAACAACATTCGCATACGAGCGGTTCCGAGCGATGGGGAAGCAGGGGACCTCCGCGGCTACGTCCATGACCTCTTCCGCCAGATCCTGGATGACGAGGAGGTACAGGAGATCCGAATGGATAGGGTCCACAGGGTTGGTCTGCCACGTAGGGGAGGAGGCCCTCCTCCGGACATTCTAGTCTGTGTCCATGACTTTCAGCTCAAGGAGAGAATTCTTAAGAAGGCCCGTGACGCTCCTTCTTTGCAGTTCCGTGGCCATCGCCCGCAACTCTATCAGGATCTCGCAGCGACGACTCTACAGAAACGGCGGGAGTTCAGACCGGTCACGGCTTTCCTACGCAATCACAATATCACCTACTCCTGGGGCCATCCGTTCCGCATAACCTTCCGGTGGCAGAATAGGCTGGCCCAGATACGCTCGCTACAGATGGCTAAGGATCTTCTGGGCATCGGGGATGATTCTCCAGCTTCGAGGGTGAGCAGCCCTTCTCCAAGGCGGCGTCACCGCTCCTCCTCTTGGCACAGAGTGGGGTCGGGACCGGATCGTGGACGGCCGGATCGAGCGACTAGCCTGCAGGAAAGGGGGGACGCGGTGGCCTCCGTCACCTCAGCAACGTTGTCATCTTCACAGCAGAGCTCTGGAGC
Source organism: Lissotriton helveticus (assembly GCF_964261635.1). Lineage (NCBI taxonomy): Eukaryota > Metazoa > Chordata > Amphibia > Caudata > Salamandridae > Lissotriton > Lissotriton helveticus. The sequence continues at coordinate 190,854,394 of NC_136069.1, forward strand.
GGCCTGACTTGTGGGCTGCCGGCCTGAGAGGCCCGCATTCTGTGGTTCGTGGGTATGCAAGTACTTTGTGAGAAGACACCCCGAACTGAGGCCATGGGAGATCGTCTTGAGGTCTCTCACCCCCCTCCCAGTGACTTCATGGTGCGCTGCACTGTTCTGGGACGCTTCGTTCAAGTCACGATGAGTATCGTTCTTATTGTTACTGTTTTGGGTATCATTTTTCACTGTTATATCTATCTGTGGGGGGTGGGGAAGGGGTTGGGTGGGACGGTGGTGGTGTTTGTCTGCTGGGTATGTGAGGTGTTGTCTCCTCTAGAGGCGTTATTCCTTGGCTTCTGTTGCTGGTGCCTCCTCTCAGGCTCAGCCGCTGTTTTTGGTCTGGTCATGGACTCTGTACGTGCTATGGGCTGCTTAGGCGTAGGTCACTTGGAGCTGGAGGGAGGGCTGGGTGGTGATTCCGGGGGGGGGGATGTAGATTTGGCCGTTGCTGTTGCCGCTTCTGTTCGGTTGCCTTCACTATGTCATGTTTAGTCCCCAGATGTGGGTTGGCTCCGGTTTGACGGGTGCCTCCCAGTGGGATCCCCAGGGTGGTTCCTCGGCTGGGCCGCTGACTGGGGGATGTCTGTGTGCGGGTGGGGGTCCAGGTGGGATGGCTGTAGAGGGCTCGGGGGTTCTTTCCTATTATGCCTGTTAGTGTAGGGTCTTGGAACGTTAAGGGTCTCAACTCACCTCAGAAGCGGCAGAAGGTGTGGAAATATGTGATGGATCATCAGCTGGATGTTGTGGGGCTTCAAGAGACGCATTTGGCGCGCAAGGACGAGCTGCGTCTCAAGCATAAGGCGTATCCTCTTATCTATAGGTCTTCTGCGTCAACGAAACATAGAGGGGTGGCCCTCCTTTTTCGCGCTGCACTGCACTTCCAACCCATAGAGGTGCTAACTGATAAGGATGGCCGCTGGCTGATGGTGAAAGGGCTTGTTCAAGGGCTGCTGTGTTCCTTTGTAGTGGTGTACCTTCCTAATGCTGGTCAGAATAAGTTTTTACAAGATTTATTACAGAAAGTGGGCGACTTTGCTGAAGGTCACTTGTTCCTCCTGGGGGACTTCAACTTGGTGTGGGACAAGTCGGTGGATAGCTCTGGGATCCATAGGGCTGAGGCAGGGGTTTTCTCAGCGTCTACGCAGCAGAAGGTGGGGGAGTTGGGACTGGTTGATGGTTGGCGCTTTTATCACCCCACCGCCAGGGATTACACTTACTTCTCTCACGTCCATCACTCCTACTCCCGCATGGATCACATTTTTATCAGTCAGGCCCTTAGGGGAGATGTCCTGGATTCCACCATTCTTCCGCTTTCGGTCTCAGACCACAGCTTGCTGGTGCTTAGCCTCCGTTGGTCAGCGACTGGCGGTGGGCAGAGGAAATGGTACTTCCCGGCTTCGGTGATCAGGGATGATGCCTCCAATAAATCCTTGCGGGTGGCCATTAGGGAGTTCTTTGAGCTTAATCCTGCAGCGGATACATCGGTCGCCAACACTTGGGATGCCTTTAAGGCTTCCATTAGGGGCACATGCTTGGGCCTTAATGCACATCTTAATAAGGAGCGGCGTAAAGACCGGGAGGCCCTGGAAACAGAAGTGGCCCGCCTCGAACAGGCTCCTAAGCTCAATCCCTCGAGGGTAACCCTCCGACCCTTGACTGCGGTGCGAGGGAAATTGAGGGCTCATTATAATAACAGGGCCGAACTTACGATGCTGAGGCTGGGGCGACAGTCTTACTCCAGTGGGAATAAGGTGGGACGGCATTTGGCTCGTCAACTGCGAGATAAGAGGGAACGCGAATATATCGGAGGGATTCGGGATGAGGCGGGTGTATTGCAACACAGGGATGAAGCGAAGGCGGCCATTTTTGGACGCTTCTATGCGGACCTCTATGCGGGTGACGGGCTCGCCGCGGAGGCTCAGAGGGAGTACCTGAGGCGTTTGCCCCTTCCGCGGGTCTCTACCGAGTGGAATGGGTTGCTGGATGCGCCAATTACCAGGGAGGAAGTGCTCGAGGCCATTAAGGGTTTGAAGTTACACAAGGCTCCTGGGCCGGATGGCTATACGGCGGTCTTTTATAAATCCTACGCCTCCGAACTGTGTGATTTCTTAACTTCCCTTTTTAATGACATGGCCGTGTCCGGCTCCTCGGCCGGCTCCCTTGCGGAGGCGGTGATTACGGTTCTGCCGAAGCCCGGGAAGGATCTCGCCCATTGTGCGTCATTCCGCCCCATAGCACTACTTAATGTAGACGCTAAATTGTACTCAGCGATCCTGGCGCGTAGATTGCAGGATCTGATGCCGGCGATCATACATCCGGATCAATCCGGTTTCATCAAGGGGCGCCAGACTCACGACAATACTCGCAGGGTGGTTCACTTACTTGAAAAGGCCGACAGGTTCCGCATCCCGGCGGTGCTGGTGGGGTTGGACGCCGAAAAGGCTTTTGACAGAGTGGATTGGGGCTTCCTATTTACCACACTGTCCGCCTTCGGGTTCTCAGAAAAATTCATCACTATGGCGCAGGCCAATTTCAGCTACCCCAGGTCTAGGGTAGCAGTGAATGGGCATATGTCGGAGTTTTTTCCACACTCCAGGGGCACCAGGCAGGGGTGCCCCCTTTCCCCGCTCCTGTTCGCTTTAAGTATTGAACCCTTAGCGACGGCGGTGCGAGAGCACGAGGGGATTCGGGGTATACCGTTCACGGGAGAGCAACACAAAATCACGCTCTTCGCGGATGATATTTTATTATCAGTAACGGAACCGGAACGCTCATTGCCATGCCTTAGGGAGGCCTTGCTGGCCTATGAGGCGGTGGCGGGATTCAAGGTTAATTATGGCAAGTCTCATATCTTGAATCTTACTCTATCTCAGGAGGAAATGGATCGAGTGAGGCCTTTTGACACCTTTGGCCTGGGCGGTTGGTTCACTGGTCTACCTGGGGGTTCACCTGACCCCGACGGTTGGCGGGCTCTTTTCGGCCAATTTCCCGCCCTTGTTAGCAAAGACCCGAGCTGAGTTGGATAAGTGGAAACCTAAATTTATATCTTGGTTGGGCAGAATACATGCTGTTAAGATGGTTCTCCTCCCCAAATATTTATACTTATTTCAAGCCTTACCCATCCCTCTCCATAACGATTTTTTTCGGCGTCTTAGAACTCAGATACTGCGATTTGTGTGGCAGGGGGGACGGGCGCGTCTTTCATTTACGGTGTTGCGGCAGCCGAGATCCGAGGGAGGAGTGGGACTTCCTGATCTGCAGCTTTACTATAAAGCGGCGCAATTGAGAGTACTGGTGGAATGGTCGCAGCAAACGTCAGAAAAACATTGGCTGCATATGGACCGGAGTGTGGCTGGCAGATCGGTCTGGGACTTGGCATGGAAGCCCAAGAAGGACCGTCCGCTGAACGCCTATATCAGTACTCCTACGGGTACCACACTGAAGGTTTGGGACTCCTTGGCTGCGGATGAGCGGTGGACTACTTTCCCCTCGCCGTTCACGCCTATACACTTCAATCAAGCTTTCCCGCCGGCGCTTCGGGAAGGGGCCTTTGATACCTGGAGGGAGGGAGGCTGCAGGGCGTTGACCCATCTGTTTCATGGGCAGGTACCCCTCACCTTTGCTAACTGCATGAGGGATTATGGGATCAACCAAGCTGAACAATATCATCACTTACAACTGTACCACTGGGCCACGACGCCCGGGATAATGGAGGCAGCGACGAGACCTCCGTCACCCTTCGAGGCCTTCATATTGCGGTCATCTGTCATGAAGGGAGTCATCTCCTTCTTATACCGGCTCTTGCTTAAATCGGCGGTGACGCCTAGGCACCGCTACATGGGCCAGTGGGAGGTCATGTTAGGAAGAGACATCTCCGATACGGAATGGTCAGCCTTGTGGCGGGACATGACGGCGTTTAATCATTCGCTGCACCTGAGGGAAGCTCACCTCAAGACGCTTATGCAGTGGTATATGTGCCCAACTCGACTCCACCGCATCTATCCGGCCGCATCAGACTTATGCTGGAGGGGTTGTGGGCTTCTCGGGGACTTCCGCCACATCTGGTGGGACTGTCCAGTGATTAGACCGTATTGGGAGGAGATTCTCTCACATATCAGGGACATCCTTCATTATCCCATAGAGGATGCTATTGCCTCTGTCCTGTTGGGACTGCGGGAACCCGGTCTTGAACACCAAACCCGGGCCGACAAGAAGATTTTATGGCTTTGTCTGGGCGCTGCCAAGCTTACGCTGGCCGCTGCTTGGAAACGGAGGGAGGCACCGGCAATATCTCTGTGGCACGCGCGACTCTGGAAGCTTCTAAGCATGGAAAGGATGGCGGACATCTTCCTAGGTAACTTCAAGAACTTTCAGTTCCAATGGGGCCCATTAGTTGCCTTCCTATCCAAAGGTCTGCCCTCCGCTGTGTGTCCTGCATCCTTAAGGTCGCTGCATCTCTTTCAGGTTTAGTCTGGGGGAAGAATGTGTATGTAAGTGTGATGGGGCCGCCACCGGGGGGGGGGGCAAACTGTTAATTTTCTTGTTCTGGTTACTCTGGGTGCTTACTGCTCACTGCTGGGTCCTTAGCCGTTTGGCTGTGATGTGAAGAGCATCGGATTGAGGACCCTTCTCCTTGGCATCCGCCTCGACCGATGTTGCTGCTGGCTTCGCCGAACTACTGGTGCTATGGCTGTAATCACGTGGCTCGGACTTGTTGGGCCATACGTGGAGACAATGCTCTTGACTTGATGTCCTTAAGAGGCAGAATGTGTAACACCTCGATGACCTTTTTGTGTTCTTTGTTTTACTTAAACATGCAAAATAAAATTTTTACAAAAAAAAAAAAAAAAAGAAGAATGTAATACCTTTTACGCCGGAGTTTTAGGATCCGGGAAAAAAGTTTTGAGCTTGACAGGCTGATTGATGTGGAATTGGGTCGGCACCTTTGGGATGAACTTTGGATTAGTTCTAAGCATCACAAAGTCTCTAGAGAATTGTAAGAAAGGATGTGTAATCGTGAAGGCTTGGATCTCACTGACTCTGCGGGCTGAAGTAAGAGCTAGTAAAATAGCCACTTTCCAAGTTAAAAACTTCAGCTCCGCCCTGTGAATGGGTTCAAAAGGCCTCTTTAACAGTTGGGATAGAACAATATTGAGGTCCCACTCCGGAGGGGGGGGGGGGGGGACCGAACTGGAGGAAAAGCTCGGAATAACCCTTTAAGGAATTGCTTGACCAATGATGATGAACATAATGATGGTTTGTCGGAACTCTTCCTGAATCTGGATATTGCCGCCAGATGTACCTTAATGGACGAGAAAACCAGACCTGCTTTAGCTAAAGACAGTAGATAAGGAAGGATGTCCTCAGGCAGAGCTTGGAGTGGATGAACATTATTTTCTCCACACCAGGAACAGAATCGCTTCCACTTAAAACGATATGTCTTGATGGTACTTTGCGCATGGGCTTGTGATAAAATCGCCCTGCCATCTGAGGAGATGTTAAGATCCTTGAACTCTAGGAAGTCAGGAGCCAGGCGTGCAAGTGCAGCGAATGAGGGTCCGGGTGTCGGATCTGGCCTCCATCTCTCGTTAACATCGACACTGTCGGCTTGAGACGAAGTGGAGGCTGCTGGGAGAGCTGAAGGAGTTCTTGAAACCAATACTGCCTTGGCCAACGGGGAGCAATGAGGACATGAGTGCAATGTTCCCTCTTCATCTTTTGCAGGATCTTCGGATTGAGCGGAATCTGAGGATAAGCGTATGCAAATATTCCGGACCATCTTATTAAAAGGGCATTTCCCCTTGATCCCTGTTGAAGAAACCTGCTGGCGTAAAACAGGCATTTGCGGTTCTGCTGCGTGGCAAACAGATCCAGAGTTGGTGTTCCCCATGTTTGAAAGATTCTCTCCACTTGATGTTGCTCGAGTTCCCATTCGTGACAGCCTGTGAAAGTCCTGCTGAGGTTGTCGGCTAGAGAGTTCTGGACACCTTGCACATGTTCTGCTCGGAGGGATATGCCGTGGTGCATGACCCACTCCCATATCTCTTGAGCTTCCAGCGAGAGGGAGAGAGATTTTGTTCCCCCTTGTTTGTTTATATAATACATGCTGGTGGTATTGTCCGTGCGCACCAGGACTGACGAATTCGCAATCTGTTCAAGGAAGGCTTGCAGGGACAGAAAAATGGCTCTCCGCTCCAGGCTGTTATGTTTCTGCTGATACTGATGAGACCACCGCCCTTGAATCTAAAGGTCCTGGAGGTGACCTCCCCAACCTTCCATGGAAGCATCTGTTGTCAGGGTGAACTCTGGTATGTCGTGGAGAAATGTGAGGCCTGGTGACAAATTCTGTTTCTTCGACCACCAAAGAAGGGCTTGTTTCATCTTGGATGTTACCTTCATGCGGTCGTCGAACGACCCCCGTTCGCTTGATTCCACTGCAGATGTAATTCTTCCTGCAGTGGCCTCATTCTGAGTCGCGCCATGGGGATGAGACTGATTGCAGACGAGCACATCCCTAGAAGGGAAGCAAAAGTTCGGACCGAAAGAGACCTTCTTGCAAATATTTGTTTTGCCATGTTTAACAATTTGGTTTGCCGCTCTGGAGTCAACGCCTTGCACTGGCATGTGTCCAATACCGCTCCCAGAAAGGTTAATTCCTGCCGGGGTTGGAGCTGAGATTTGTTTGCATTGAGGGTCAGTACCAGATTGGAGAACAGAGAGAGGGAACTCTTGACCGCTTCCTTTGTGGAGTTCTTTGATGGTCCTTTTAAGAGCCAGTCGTCGAGGTACGGGAAAACTTCTATTCCCTGTGACCTCAGCATTGCTGCTACCGGGGCTAAACACTTGGTAAATATCCTCGGTGCTAATTTCAGGCCGAATGGGAGCACCTTGAATTGAAAGTGGACGCCAGCCACCAGCCACTGCAAACCTCAGGTATTTGCGGTGTTTTGGATGGATAAGGATGTGGAAGTAGGCGTCTTCCAGGTCCAGAGAAGCCATAAAGTCCCCTTTGTTGAGACAATTCAGAATATCTGTTAGTGTTATCATGCAAAAACTCTGTTTCTTCAGATATTTGTTGAGCTTGCGCAGATCCAAAATTGGCCGCCACTCTCCTGAATTTTTCTCTACGAGGAAGAAGCGAGAATAAAATCCTTTCCTCTTCTGAGTGGAGGGAACTCGTTCTATCGCATTCTTGTGTGCATCTTTAAGGCCTCTTTGAACAATAAGTGAAGACGAGGGGGAGGGGTGCAAAAACTCCAGTGTGTGTCCATTCCTGACAAGATCAAGGACCCACTGATCCGAATTTATGCTACGCCACTGTTGGTAAAAGACGGAAATCTTGGCGCCCACGGGCAGGGGAGGATGAATGACTGACGTCCGGCAAAGCTCATTGGCACTTGTTGGAATCACGCCCTTGATTGTTTGAGCGCCGTTTCCTTCCTTGACGAGAGAAACCACCAGAGGCAGGCTGTCTGTAGGATGATTGATAGTACAGTTGCTTGTACTGAGACTGGTACTGTCGATTTTGCTGGTTGGAATAAATTTCCCCTGGAGGAGTAACCACGGCCCCTTGCTCCTCTAAAGGATCCTCTCCTGTATTGTAGGGTACCTAGGCATTTGGCAGTGTCCGTATCCGTTTTGATAGCCAGCAAAGCATCTTCAATGTGTTTGCCAAAGAGCGAGTCCCCATCGTACGCCATGTCCAAAATCTTCGTTTGGACCTCAGGTCTGAAGGAAGTAGCTTTGAGCCAACCCTGACGCCTGAGGACTGCTGCTCCCGCCAATTGCCTAAAATTGGTGTTAGATATATCAAGGGCGCAATCAATGATCTCCGATGCCGCCCTTTCTCCCTCAAGCACGATTTTGCACGCCTCCTGTTGGCGATCCTCCGGGATCAGATCGAGGAATTCTGACAGATCTGACCACATTTGTCTGTCATAACGGGCCATAATTGCTAACGAATTAGCTGCCTTAATGGAGGCTGCTGCGTTTGCAGAGAACTTTTTCCCTATTGCATCTAGTCTCCTGCCTTCCTTGTCAGGTGGTGTTGTAATCGGAGCTGAAGGGTTCTTGGACCTCTGTTGTGCCGCTTGAGATATGACAGAGTCCGGCCGAGGGTGTCCTATTAAACAAGATGGAGTATCAAGTGGCGCGCGATACTTCTTCTCAATTCTTGCAAGGACTGCCGGAATGGAAGCGGGTGTTTTCATGATGTGGAGGCCCTCCTTCCATATGTAGTCAATATTTGGGATAGCCCTGGTCATCTTCCGATATCCCTCCTTAAAGTCATGCAAAAAGCAGTCAGACTGCTCCACTGTGACAGGCAATTCAACCTGGTAGCCGCACGTTGCATAATGTTATGAAATCCGCCAATATCCTCAGGCGGAGAATCTGACGGGTGCGGTGTAGGCGGTGAAGGCATGGGAATGACAATCATCCCATGGATCCTAAGGTGAAACATCTGGCAACTCGCCCTCTTCCCTGCCACCATCCTCTTCAGAAGAAGAGGTATCCGTGTCACCTTGGGGAGTAGAGTTTGCATCCTGCCTTGGCGACAAAGGAGCTTGCGGCGAAGGAGGCCTTGGCAACTCAACTGGCACAGGCAGCACAAAAGGTGCAACTGGAGTTGGAGGAAATCTCTGGCGATAGTCTGCCAACATGGCTTGTAAGTCTTGTATCAAAGTAGGTGGCAGATGACTGGAGTCCTCCGAACGTGGAGGTCTTGTATGGTGCGAATGATGTGGAGTTGACAGGTCCACATGACCGTAATGCTCTTGCTCATCGTCCTCCTCCTCCTCTTGATACTTAATGTTCAATTTTGAAGGGTGACGGGCAACCCCAAAAGGGCCTTCATCCTCTTCTTCGTCGTCAGAATCATCCTCCACATATGTCTCCAAAATGTGAGATGGTAAAAGTGGAGAAATGTGAGAGTAGTTCTGTCTTTGATAAGTTTTCATTTGGAAACGGGTATACTGCACACTTGTTGGAGGTGTGTGGTGCAACAGTGGAGCTGATGCTGCTGCCTTTGTAGAGGACGATGCCGACGAGCTCGTTATAGAATGCGGTGTCGTCACTGGAATTGCCGTCGGCGGAACTGTCGATGGTGTTACCGTCGACGGAGCTGTCGTCGACTGTACTGCCAACAATGATGTTGTCGTCGACGAGGTTGTTGACTGAGTCTTCGTCAACGAATCCTTCGACGAAGATGTCTTAGTCGATAAATCTTTCGTCGACGAGGCCGTCGATGGTGTCTTTGTCGACGAAACGTTAGTCGACAGGGTCGTCGATGGTGTCTTAGTCGACGACTCCTTCGTGGACGAGGCAGTCGATGGCGTCTTCGTCGACGGGCTAGTTTTCGTCGACGGGGTCTTCGTCGACGTGGCTGAAGAGTTCTTAGTCGACGGAGCCGTCGTCGACGGGATAGTCGACGATTATGTCAACGCAAATTGGCTTTTCGTCGGCGATGGCTTTATAGATGACGACGAAATTTTTGCAGACACCAAAGGAGAAGTAATAGCTGAAGTGGTGACCGTTGCAGAAGAGGTTGAAGAGGAAGGAATCACAGTAGTAGTATGAGGAGACACCAGAGAAATAGTCTTAGTCTGGGCTGTACTCACAGTGGACGGTCTTGATGGAGACAAGGTTTTCCTTGAGGGTTCTGAGGCTCTTTGAGGGGGTTTAGATTTTTTCTTCCTCTCAGGAGAAGAGCTCTCTGGATCTGGCTCTCTTGCTGAGGTAGAGGCATTGTCATCATCTGTGGAAGGTGATTGTAACCATAAAAGAACCCTTGCTTCTCTTTTAGTAGGGAAGGTATGGCAAATTCTACAATCCTTCACAACATGTGAGGGGTGTAGACAATAAGTCGGAGTGCTGGTGGTCCACATGGACCCTCTTCTTATTACAGGTTCCACAAGCCTTGAAAAGAGCCTTCTTTTCAGACATTTTGAAGAAAACAGAGAATAAACTGAGTAGGCACTCAGGGAGACTCCCTTACACACGAAGTGCGGTGAAAATCTGAGGAGAACTGCCTGGGCTGGGAAGGTTCTAGAAGGTGAGGACAGCTGATTGGCTGATGCTACTTTTCAGGTCTTTTTACATAATGAGGTAGATAGGCTGCTAAGTTTTGGGCCTACTTGGGCCTTTTACTCTTTTCCAGCCTACTACAAGAAATTTTTAGGCACTGCTATTGTATATATTTTTACCGTGGGACTCCCACCTCGACGACAGGGAATGATTCAGGCATGTGAATCTATGAAAGATACCCCAATACTGGATAACAAAGAAAAAGGCCTTTGCCTTAAGCATCAAATAAAGCTCCAATAACAGCGAAGAACTCTTCAACATAGTCCAAGAATTCTCCAACCCCTTAGCTGCAATAAACAATACTGCCTCACAGAAACTTAGGGACAAGCTTGGCAACTTTTTCCATGACAAGAACACCAACATCTACAGAAACTTCAAAGACCAGCCCAAGGCCGACTTTCAAGCAACACGACGACCCCGCTACCACCACAAACATCAGACTAACCGAATGGAGCCAGCTTGCCACACAGGGCACCACCTCTATCATGAACTGTCCACTCAGAGGCCCCAACCGACCCATGCCCTCACCACATCAACCTAAGGGAAGCTAGAATCAGCCACGTACTCACCACCGTGTTCAACACCTCAATTGCCACGGCCACCTTCCTAGAGGACTAGAATCACTCAGAAGTGAACACCCTACTAAAGAAACCCTTGGAAGACTCCAGCTAACTCCACAACTTCCGACTGATCTCCCTGCTCCCGTTTCCAGACAAAAAGTAATCAACCAAAAACTCTTCTCACATCTGGGATGGAACCTCCTACTAGACTCCTCCCAGTTAAGATTCCACAGTCCAAGACAGTACTCATTGCAGCTACCAACGTCATCCGAGCCCTACTCTACCAGGAGAGACTACAGCTCTGATCCTCCTAGACCTCTCAGCAGCTTCGATGTGGTCTCCCACAACACGCCTCATCACAAGGCTCCACAACACAGGCATCCAAGGAACCAAACTCAGATGGATTGCTTCTTTCCTCACCGGAAGAACGCAAAATGTCTGCCACTCCCCTCCTTCACCTCAAAACCGAATAAAATCATCTGTGGAGTACCGCAAGTATCCACACTCAACCCCACCCTCTGCACCTCTGGCCAGCATCGCCAAACCCCGAGGACTCGTCATATCCTATGCAGACAACCCACAACTTATCCTCTCTGAAGACATCACTAACACAGACCAGCTCCAAAAATCTATGGACCTCCTGATCTCTTCCAGAGTTCTGGAAGTCTCTGAAGATTGGCTATTCAGCTAATCAACGGGATCCTACCAGCACGTGGATACCCTCACGGGTAACAGGAAGCGCTTTACAAATCTACTGATTGATTGCACACACAGTCCCTAAGGTTTGGGACTAATCTGTCCCAGGTGCAACTTTGTTCATTTCTGGGGAAACCGCAATACTGGCTTCTCCCATGTAAAATTAAATTCAAGAGTTACAATTCAAATGGGCATCATCTTAGGCCTGGGTCTGGTGGGTCAGTGGACTAAACATCTACATAAGGATGTGTGTTTAACCTAATAGAGATTGAAATGCCGACAGGTTTGCTTCATCATGCATCCTTCAAAATTTGATAAAATCACAACCATTGAGATGGTTAACAATAAATATGTTATTACAGAACCAAGATACCTTTCAGGGCGAACATACGTTTAACTAATAGACATTATGTTTTTCTATTTGACTCGTCTCTCCTTACCCTTCTTTTCTCTTTCACCCTTTCTTGTTGAGCTGCAAATCCTTCACCACTAAAGGTCTGGATTTTAGACCCAGAATCCAAATGTGGACTGCATATGATTTGGAATCAAAAGATGAACAGGCAACACCCATTTGTACTGGAACTCATTACCCCATAAGGTCCCAGTGTTGTGTCCCCTAGCTTCATTTGCTGGCTCCCATCCTTCAGGCTTGAAAAGAGCTTTCTCAGAATGTCTCTCTATGTTGCCTAACTCGTTCTGCGAGGACCACCAACTGTGAGAGCACAGACTATTCATGAATCTTTATCTTCTTGCAGTATGGATCTAAACAAGTTAGCACATCAATCCTCCAAGTTATCTCCCTCAACAGCCTCCTTGACAGACCAAATTCTTATGCAATCTCTTCGAAAGCAATTATCAAGGCCATGACTCCTGTCTCCTACAGCATTCCTTTATGCAATAGGACAGTAACCCCTATACATCATCCATAGGTGAGGAGTACATTTATTTTATATACTTTCCTTGAGGGAGCTTACACAGTCCCACACAGTCTGGAATGGATATTCTTGAAGATCTCTGCAAAAGCTTCAGTCATTTTGTTACCTGTAAAGAGCTGCTTTGCAAAGTCCTTGGAAAGTTTTCCAGCTGGTCCTGAGACAAACAAGTGAATTGTCCTCCTTAGAAGGAGGGACTCATTTTTGCCACTCAATGGTTAGAGGGTGTTGACAAATCTAGAGTTCCCCTCAGCATGTATGTTGGCTCCTCTAGTGCAGTTGAAACGCAAGTTGTGATGCACGTGTCGCTAATCAATGTTCTTCCTGTTTAAGCCTCTTTTCATCGAGGTGTAAAACAAGAAAGAGAACAGGAGCACAGTATCACACACATCAAACACAAAGCCATAGCTGCTAGGAACAAACCTGTCCAGTGCAGTGGGATCTACTAATGCTAATAGTTCCCTCTAAGTGCCAGCAGATGCCCTAGTAAGCCAAAATAATCAGGAAATACCAGTGAACATGTTCAGTGCATATGGATCTTTATCATAGGGTGCTCTTAAAGGCTTTAAAGGGGGTGAAAATGCCACAATTGTGCACATAGAGAGCACGTGAGAAGTACAGTGGTACACATTTGCACATTACGAAGCGGGAAAGAATGGCTGGTCATCAGTGTTTCGCATACCTCTTTCTCACCTTCGATTTGCCGGTCAGTGTTCTGTTCATTCGGCAATCCAGGACCAACCAGACAGATCGGTCAGTTTACTCAGGAAGGGCTTTCCTCTCAACCGCCTCCCTTCACATTGCTTTTATATGAACCCTTCAAGCCTAAGGATCAGACGCATTGCTTTTATATGATCCCTTCAAGCCTAAGGATCAGACGCATTGCTTTTATATGAACCCTTCAAGCCTAAGGATCAGACGCAGCCAATCATGGGGATCTACTCACCGCAGCATAGTCTACCACCATTTCCCTAGCATGGATTCTTTGTTAATCCAACTGTGTCTTACACCAGGAGCATGAAGTGATGGCAGCGCTGGTGCTCATTTTCCCGTCAGGTACCGGAGGTAAGAGAATTCAGCAAACCTGAAGCCTTGCCATGTCTGTGCATCACCCTGTCCTTAAAAAAAAATAGGCTGCCTCTGCAGTTCAAGGTCAGAGTCTACTAATCATCAACATTACCTCCAATTGGGCAGCTCATTGAAACACAGCTCTCCAGAATGCTGGACATTCCCCCATTGTACCCTTGTATGGAATCAAAATCAGATTGGGGTAGTAGACGCAAAGGGAACCTATAAAGGGGTTGGCTAGGAGCTTAGCATTAAAAACTCTTCTTTCTGCGCAGTCTATGCAACCCAAGCTTTACTGAAAAAGCAGATTAAAGACAGTAAAAAAACCATTTAATTGCTGCTACACCAAAGCCGGACTAGTCAATACCTCGTACATCTGGAAATATATTAAACATTGGCAATGTCAATCAGTGTGGCTTTTAAATAATAGCGCCTCTTCGGTTATTGAGTTAAGGCATTTATTAAGCCATCGTACATGCACTGTCACTCACCCTTTGACTCCTGAATCCACATACCCAACTACTGATTCATTCTAGCATTCACCCATTTACATAACCACAATAAAGAGTACACAAACTCAATAATATATGCGAGCAAAATTGAAAAAAGCAAAGTAGAAAAACTCATTGCCACCTAAAATCCATGTGTGCGACTTCTTGGAATGGTAAAACCGAGATACACCATGGACAATACCATTCCATGATGGTTGTTTAGTTTAAAGGCAGCGGTCAAATGGGATGCAGCGCACTGCAGATGAAATGAACAGAAAGCAAGCGGCTCTTCAGCATTATTTGAGGGGTTGTAGTATGTTCCAAAACAAAAATAAAACATGGAAAGAAATTAAAAGGAACTTATAGGAGTAGACAATGGGAGACCTAGAGGACTGGTCCACCAACCCTGGCACTAAGGAGCACTCATTGTTAGGGGGATGCGCACACGTAATCAATCAAATGTAGTCCCTCACAGGCAGCAAAGGTAATAATGAAGTGGGCTCTCTCAAAGTGTGTTTTGCCCAGATAACATATCATAAGTATGAATTTAATTATTTTTATGACAAGAGCCTGGCAGGCAATTAAGCCAGTCAGGCCTTCCCAAGAAATTCCAGCAAGAATTATTACAGTGCAATTCATCTACCCCTATGGTTTATCAAATGGTGTAATCGACCCAAAAATTCTTGACTTGAAAGGTAATCTGTTAAATGTAATCAAACAAAATGCATGTCTGCAGGCTTAACACCATCCAATAATAAGCCACGATTAAAGGCCTATTGGCTTTAATATACAAGTTTAATAATAAATAAGTGAGGCCTGCTACCCGTGTCGCTACCCGTGTCGTAACTTTCCAGCAGCCAAAACGTTTAAGGAACCAATCAGGTCATTAGCCTTTACGAATGGCTTCTTACCATAACCAATTCAGGCTTACTCCACTGAGCATAAGCTTCCCCACAGGCAATCAAAAATTAAACAGTAATAAAATTACAACTACGTATAAAATGACAGTTGTCAAAACAATATAAAAATCCCCATAGAAGGTCTAATAGGGATTATCACAGTGCAAATCTTCTACTCAATTCCCAGTGTTTTGAGTGGGTCACCAACACCAAAAGCCTTGCCTACTACAATAATCTAAGATTTTATGTAACAAAATACCTACTTTAGCAAAGTGTAATAGAAAATCCACCCTAAAAAGCCCTTGGCCTTTAACACATACTTTTCACATTAAGACAGGTGATAGTGCTCTGCTTAACTTTTCATAAGAAACTGACCAAACCTAAGGAATCCAACATACCTTACAATAAGACGTATAGTCTTTACAAATGACCCGACACAACCAACTCAGGTTGGTGTGCCTAACCATCATACATACAGTTATAAAATTACAAATGTGATCAAAACTACACTTGGGAAACTACACAATAGCTCCCAAATGGATCTAACAAGGACTATCACAGTGGAAATCTTATCAGGGTTTGTTGGAGGGGGTGACTAAAAACGAAACCCTTGCCTGCTACAGTAATCCATGAGATTTCACGTAACAAAATACCGGTCTACTGCCAACAATCCACCGTTAAAACCCTATTGGGTTTGACAAATGCTTTTCACAATAAATTAGCCAAGTCAACTACCTTTGTGATAACTGTACATAATGCACAGATCAGACCTTTGGTATTAGACATCACTTTTCTAAATGAAAAAATAGGGCCAATAACCTTTCTCACACTGTCACCCTAACCAGATCAAGCCTACTGTACTTAATGTAAGCTTTTCCACAAAGCAACCATCAGGAGCACAGTTACAAAATTACTATTTATATAAAATTGCACTTGGCAAAGCAGCATACTATAACTCCAGAGACAGCCTAATAAGGATTATTGCAGTGAACATCCATCCGCATGGTTTGTCAGAGGGGGTAAAGAACAACAAAACTCTCGTCTACTATGGTAACCTGGGAGATTTTATGTAACAAAATACCTCTCTGTAGGATTTATTATAGAGTAATAACAAACCACCCTTAAATGGATAATTCATTTGCAATCTAGTTTTCTAAATATGCCAGGCCCGCTGCCTTTATCATAACTTTTCATAGTGAACAGATCAGCCTTGACTGCTCTTCCCATCGTAGCCAACACAAGTCCTTCGGTACTGAGCATTAGCTTTCCCACAAGGCAAAAAGTGCAATACAAGCACTCCTAATGGAAGCACACAGCTCCCGGCAAACTGTATGCTGTATTGAAGGACACAACACATGGGCAAAGCCAAAGCCCAAGCCATTCTCGCAGTAATGCTTCAGGAAGCGGTTTTTGTATTGATCACTTAAGGTAAACAACAAATGCACCATCAAGTCAGGACGAAAAAGTGCACGCTAACATTACTTCCATGTGTAATACTAATCTCTTTATTAGCCAAGTGCCTTTCATAAGCAGTATAAACCTCGGCAGTGGGCTCTAAAGCTATACCAGAGGGTTGTTGGATTTATTTTTATTAACCACATGGCATTTTAAAGGTTTGAAAAATAAGATACTGCTTATAAAAGATTGGATGGCAACAAATAGTATTTTAATGTATTAGACGATTCATGAAAACAAACAAACGTGACGCAGGAAGCACCCAAATGATCTAGAGTCTGGTTGAGGAAGACATGACTAAGGAGGGCCACAGGAGGAAAAGTCAAGGAAGCATAAGCACAAGAGGTGGGAAGAGCAAAAGGGATTAGCAAAGAGTGCAAGGACAAATTAAGAACTACAAGGTTGAAGAAAAAGACAATGAAAAAGATATCAAGGGAGAATAAGGGAGACAGCAAGAAGAAATTAGAGATAGCAGGGCCCCAGAGGAAGAATAAGTGAAGCTTGGAGGAAAGGAGAACAAAAGATAAGATCAAGAGAGCACCGCAGGAACAAAGGAAGTGGAATGATACCAAGAGACCAACAGAGCACAATAGGAGGAAATGGAAGGAAGTCAAAGAGACGGCCATGGGCGTGGAGGAGCAAGGAAGAAAAGGAAAGAGCACAAATAACTAAAGGGCAAGTAAGAAGAGGGCAGACTACAGAATAAAAAGTCAGTAAAGTTGATCAAGGGAAGTCTATTGGGGAACACAGGATGGTAGACAGGAGTAAGCGAGCAACAAGTGGACATACAAGGGGGCACGAAGGGGACATACAAGGGGGGCACGGAGAGGACATACAAGGGAGCATTGAAGGCAGCAGGAATGACCGAGAAGGAGACACTTTTTTCACTGACATGAGTACTCGAAGTGCTAATATGGCCACAATTGGAAAAAATGTAAGTTCAAAGTCAATTTAATAAGCCCTCTGAAGGCGAGAGACTGTCACACAGTAATCAAACTAAAGTGCCCAGAACCAAGCAGTGCAAACAAAACAAGTGGGTCAGATTCAAAGAAGGGCCTTGACATGAATGACTGAAGGAACTGACGAAGGCATAAACTGATCAACACCTGGTACTGTACATGTGCTATGTTCCCAGACTTAACTCCTGATGTAGAAACTGTTAGTCCGCAGAAAAGGCAGACTGGACAAAGTATTAGGCCTATATATTGAAAATAAGTCTTCACAGTAGCAAAAGTCATGTCACACTGCATGCAGAGAAGAAATATCGGAGACCAATGTCAAGATCAAATTGACACGTTAACCAACTGTAAAAAATAAAGCAATTTGCAAAATAACACACCTAAATGTAAAAGCCAAGTTTGGTGAGCAAAAACCTTGTGCAAAAGAGTAGGTTAGCCAGGAGCTCTACTGTGACATCCAACTAAGACTGCAGTAAGAGAACCCAATGAGTAAAGGAAATAATGGACATTAGGAACCGATGCCATGGGTACCTAAAAAAGATTAAAAGTCTATTGCCGAACAGCACACTTTGACAACTGCTAAGGCACAATCACCTGCACCTATCATAATGTAGTACAAGTTCTGGAGAGTTGGGAGTTCGGATTAAGTAGAGTATTTCCTTAAGGATATTTTGTCGAAATAATCTGGTTAAAAACTCCTTTGCAGACTTTTTGCTTGTCATTGCTCTTCTTATGGCTTTTGCCAAACTTTATTGCTTGGGAAAGCTGCTGAGTGCTCCATCTAAAAAAAATTAGCTAAAAGCAAAAATAGTTATGGTCTACATAAAGCACATTGCCATAAAGTCCATGGAGCCAACTTTGTGTGTGTATATGCTCCTTCTGAGAGGGCAGAAGGGTGTCACTTACAAGGAAGCTAGCCGGCAGCCGAAGTGGGCTGACCCACTACCCCATAATGTATGCTGTATTGGTCAGAAGAAAAAAGTGAACAATTACAGACCAATGGATGAAGAGAGCTTGTGGAAAGATCCTGTAAGTATATAATACCTATCATGTTTTACATATAATGCTAGTAAAATCAAAAAGTCTTATTTAAAGCCAGACGTTAAAAGGGGAAGCCTCAAAGATTCAGGGTATTTAAAAGAAATGCTGCTGCTTGTGGACGAATCAGGTTCAAAATATTCCAAATGCTTGAGCCAAGGTGAAAACGTCACCAGAAAGGTAATATCTACTCTGATTGACTGTAAAGTTGAGGTGTGCATTAAAAAATATTGATGTTTATTGTATATTTTACGGTGTGCTTTTTTAGTGCTGTTCACGAACGTGTCAATTTCCTCGCTGGATATTTCAACGCTAATGTCCACAGATTGTGCATGCTTCTCAAAAGTGCGACCCTGGCAGGATAATTTGTTTAATACAAACTGTCCTACTGCTGACTGAAGGGCTTTCACTATACCCACATCAACTTCCAGCCTCCAGGACATTAGAAACGCCTTAGGGGTAATAGTCTTAAATGTAACTAAGCCAAGGCATGATGCAGAGAAATCTACAGATAATTCCATACCGTAAAAGAGGAAAAGGCTGACTAAGAGAAGATGCATCATTTTTAACACCCTTCCCAGTTCAATTATCTTCCAATCAAACAATTTCACGTAGGGGAAAATACATTTTTTGATTCACACAACAATGAAAAACCACAACGGAGAATGGATGAATAGAAAAGTTTTACTCAATTGGTAAAGTCTTTGTATATTGCTCAATCTTGCCATGTACAAGAGTGAAACGAAACAATGTTAAGTCAGTTAAATATTTACAACGATACCTCAATTGGTGTTTTAGAGTTATCTGTAGGTTTTAATTCACTGTTCGCGAACGGCATTCAAAACTGCATATCAAAGGAAGCATTAAGTGCTCGACTACTTTAAGAAAATTTAAATTACATTTGCTCAGACTGTAGCCAGTCCTTCATTTTCAGATACTTTTCTTGGAAGGAGCAGAAAGAAAATCTGTACAAATAACACATTACAAGCAACATAGAAAACAACACAACTGGATAAGCAGGCTGTACCGAGAATGCACAACAAAATCAGTCAAAACAGCTTACATTCCTAGGTAACAAATGTGCACCGATACCAGAGACAAGCATGCATATCTTCCCTGCATCAGAATTTTGAAGAGGATCCCGCTGTAATCATATAGACATTATTGCACTCCATAGCTGAATACAACGCCCACGTCTCTGAATTGCACTGGAATAGAAAAGAAGCAGAGAATCTGAACACATGTTGGTGGTAGCAGACAAAACGATGCAACCTCAAACATCCCTTTCCTCCTCTTCATTCAAAGCGACAGATGAACTTGGAACAGAACCTTGGAGGGAAACCAGAATCCACGCTCTCAAACTGTGGCGGTGTGAAGCTCTTGTCGAGCCACTGGAAGTAGGACAGAATGGTTTGGAATAGAACCAGATGGGAGACGTGCAACCAGGTATATAACTTGGCAGACTTCTGAAAGTTACACCTTGGCACCTTCTGCTATAATGTCAGTCTGTAGAACACCTGCATTGGTGTGCCCCAACTTTACTTGGATAACAATCCAGCGGTCCAGATGTTACTTGATGGCTCCATCTGGTTGCGACAAACCGCAAATGTTTTATATCTATTTCAGTGAAATTGTGGCCCCAACACCAGTCTGGTTCCCCGAAGATGCAGAGATTGGAGATCCATCAGTTCTAAGGCGTTTGGATTCTGGAGTCTTGCACAGCTGGTCTTCAGAAGATTTTTCTAGAAAATGAAAATAGCTTAGGTTATTAGTAATATTTTTGGTGGTGAATCCTTTTATTCTTGGAATCGACTTCTTAGACAAGCTAGTTAAAAAAGGAAAGACTTCACATTTACACTGTAAATGCAAACAAGAGGAACCCCATTCATCAAGTGAACCTGTTTTGAGACTTAGGCAGGAAACATTTCATTCACTTTTATTTCTTCCTGAAAGGGTCAAACTAATGTAACTTTCTAATACAAGGGAGCAGCCAGAAAGACTGATCTAAGAATTATTCTGCTTGAACTTTGTTGTTTAGGGCCGTCACTAAAATATTGCTTCTTACTTTGGTTTACTCCAGCTTGGATGAAATGAGCAGTGTTTAGAAGGAAAATGCTACTTATCCAGTCAGCATCTGCTTGTGGTATGTAGTGCTGTAGATTCACATGCTGTCCATCATCCTGCCATCTAGTGTAGGGCCCGGATGAGTGCAAGTTCCTTTCCTTCTAAGAAAGTCTTTGAGTCACGAGGTACTGTGACTCTTCCTCATGCTGGTAATGCAGATGGTCATCGTCTCCACTGTTAGATTGTTTTCCCACACAGCAGGTGAGGATGGAATGAGAAGCGACGTGTTGTATAGAGATATCCATGCAAAAACAGAGGAAAGTGAAATATAAATGAGGACTGTACACCTGCAGGATTCCGGAGAGGAATGTGGGCGCATGTGAATCTACAGCACTACTTGGCACAAACAGATGCTCGCTGAGTAAGTTCAAGGTATTTGTGGCTGTAGATACACATGCTGTGCATAGACTGTAAAGCAGTCCTCCCAGAAAAGTGGTGGCTTGCCTGTGGAAGCGGCAATGGTTTGAAAAAGGGTATGTAGAACTTCCTGGCCAACATTGGCTTGTTTGCAAATTAGCACATCTAGACAATAATGCTTTGTACAAGTATGTGGTGTGGACCATCTAGATGCTTTACAAATGTCAGCTATAGGAAGTTTCCCCAGGAAGTCCATAAAGGCTCCTTTTTTAGGTCTCGCCTAGACAGCGCGCAAGCACTGCTTAGAAGATGACCTCTAGGAATCACTCAGTACTTTTTTGGTAAATCATGCATGTACTGCACAGTTTCCAATGAGCACTCGTGCTTGTATGGCGTTTACCTTGCAGGAGCGAGCAGCTTCGCCATCTGTTCAGTTTCTATTTCTAAAGGCTTTGTCGCATTCACGTTGTGGCCGCCGCCCTAACCCCCCCCCCCCGCCTCCCCTCCAGTTGTCCATGTTCTCCATGCTCCCACCCCCTCCCCTCGTTTATTATTATTACTTGTATGTTCAGACTATCAAATGAAATTTCAATTTTTCTGCTTACAGCTGGTGGCAATATTGCACTGTGTTTGAGTGCACAATGTGGCGGTCTGTGGAGACGGATTAGCTTGTCGAGGAAATAGAGTTTGGCTCCCGAGAGCCCAATAATGCTTAATTGCTTAGAGGGATGGGAAAGGGTAAGTCGCTCAGGCTTGCTGAACCTGTAAAGTGTCAAACCTGTGCTTCTGAAAAACTAACAGTGACTACCACCTGTTGGGGCAGTGCCTCTGAAAGGCCGCTAGGGGCTGGACTCTGCAAGTCACTTGTCGAGCCAGTGTCGCGTCTGTATGACTAGCAGGGTCTGAGGGGTATGGAAAACTGAGGATTTGTGAGCCACGCTGCAGGCTGGCTGGCATGCAAGATCGGTACTTAGTAATTTACGGACTGGCAGAGATAGTGAGTGATATGCCATTCAGTTTCAGCTAAGTCGGGCTGGTGCAGTCAGTCAAATTACAGGGCGACCCTTCATGCCACTGACGATAACATGGGTTACTGTTAACCAACTTTTTAATACTCGTTAAGTTGCCCTGCGAATGAGAAAAGATAAGGCTGCCGCCCCAATATCAGACCTCTACTGGCTATTCACACCGCTATGTTACAGGGGTGTTGACACACCGAGGTATCAAGGGTGTTATTTTCTGTATATATGCGTCATGTTCTTGGTAGGGTAAGGGGATTCGGAGTAAGGTTCCCAGTGTTGTTTGCCGCCTGAGTTGTTTGGACTATTTGGACTTCTCTCCAACCGATATTGGTACCTGCCCACCAATTTTTGCCCCATAGGATTTCCGTGGCGTGAATCACCTTAGGCCACCCTTTACAGGATCCCTGGCACAGCAGTCTGTCAGAGACCAAAGATAACAGTCTCTGCGGCTCTGTGAGGTCCGCGCAAGTGGGCGTGCCATCCTGGAAAAGTGCAAGTGTGAAACAAGCATCTGTAAATCGATAGGTCTTGCCAAGCTGGTGCGATGGTTAGATTTTGTAAAATGTTTTGTTGCACGCATATGCTGCAAAAATAATAAGAATACAAGGATTTGTTGTGCCTGAAAGTTGTAGCTATATGCTTCCAATAAAATTTAAAAACAAACATTGGCATAGCGACTAGATCTCACCTTTGGGACCTTATAAGAATTGTTATGCAGCACAATATCCTTGGTGCAACAACATCAACTGTTGCATGGCTAAACACTTCTAAGGTCCCAAAGGCAAGACCTATTGGCTATGCCAATACTTGTTTTGAGTGGAGTGGGCTCTAGGAGGAATGGGCTAGGACCATTTAGCTTTAGCATAGCATGTCTGGATGCATTTTACAATCCATCTTGCAATGCCAGATGTAGATAGGGTCTTCCCTTTGCAGGGTTTGGAGAAAGCAACAAAAAGCTGATGTGTTTTCCTAAAGGGTTTAGTTAACCGCATGCGCGCTAGCGGTTTTCCCGCTGCGCGCTGAGATTTTAAAAACCCCGCGTTACGTGACGAGCTCAGCTCGTCATCCGCGTAGCACAGGTTACGCCGAAGGGGTTAATATAGTACAGTCAATATAGTACATGAGGGCTTGTTTAACATCTACGGTACGGAAAGCCCATTCTGCAATGAGTTGACTGAGGTGGAACTGGGAGACCACCTTGGGAGGAAATTTTGGGTTGGTGCAGAGAACAACTATCTGTGTGTACCTGGAAGAAAGGTTCTTTCAAGGTTAGTGATTTTGGAAAAGGGGGGTGGTGATGGACAGAGTTTCTGAATGATGCAGAATACTCTTACCAAGTCAATAGATCATGGTTTTAATCCATCACCGTTTTTTAGCTCACTGCACCATCCCAGCTCAGAACCTGGCTATATGCAAATTAGTCTGTTCCTGTCCCAGTGCATGATGGGAACAGGGCAAACCAAACTACCAAGCCAATTCTTATACTGGGAAGGAAACAAGCTTCTTTCAAAGTTAGTGCCTGAAGCTCATTGACATGCTTGAATTACGTGATGGCGAACAGAAATGCTACCTTCCAAGAGAGAAACTGAAGTGGGCAGGTGTAGAGGAGTTTGAACACAGGGCCCATGATTCCAAATACAATTTTAGGGTTCCATGTCAGGGTTTGTGGTATCCCGAGGAGGAATGACTCTTAAGACCCTCTATAAAGGCTTTAATGACAGGAATTCTTAAGAGGGGAATGTGTTGGCTGTTCTGAAGGTAGGCGGCTATAGCAACCAGGTGTAGTCACATGGATGGGAAAGCTAAAGCACACGTTTACAAGTGAAGTAGGTAGCAGACAAGACTGCTAGCAAGTCAATGTGTTTTGAATGACAATAGTAGACTAACCTCTTCCACTTGGCAGTGTAACAGGCGGGGATAGTAGGCCTGCGCAATTCTAAGAATGTTCATGCATTTGGGTGGAAGGTTAAGGTCCACACTTTCGAGGACTCCAGGAGCCAGATCGCAAGATAGAGAGACCTAGGGTCTGGGAGTGGCAGATTTCTCCACGATTGTGCATGAGAAGGTCTGGCCTGCTGGAGATCCTCTTGTGTGGAACTACTGAGAGTACGAGGAGGGTATTAAACAATGGTTGGTGTGCCCAGGTGCGAGCCACCAGGACGAGGGTGAGAGATGTCTGCCAAAGCCTCCGAAATGCTAACTGAAGTAGTGGGAGAGGAGGAAAAGCATAAGCAAATATGCCTGCGTAACTCATCCATACAGCATTGCCCATGGACTAAGGGCGTGGGAACCCACTGGTGCACCAAGCACTCCTGCAATGGACAAATGTGTAATCTGGCATGGGGTACTATGGTAATGCAGGAGGCAATCATGCAGAGGAGGCACATAACGGTCCTGACTGACATGGTGGCCTGGTTGAAAGCGGGATTAGTGCCAGGAAGGACTGTATC
The DNA here is from genome assembly GCF_964261635.1 of Lissotriton helveticus. Lineage (NCBI taxonomy): Eukaryota > Metazoa > Chordata > Amphibia > Caudata > Salamandridae > Lissotriton > Lissotriton helveticus. Next base: position 190,878,567 of record NC_136069.1, read on the forward strand.
CTGGCAGCATTTGGATAAGCCACGCCAACCTGAGTTGAGGACTGTCCCAAGATAGAGTGCATCTGGAGGGGTTAGAGGTGGGATTGTGTAGTGTTGATGGCAAACACTAGTTGGTGAAGGAGTGTGTTCGCAACAATTTTGAGGGGTGGCACATTTGACAAACCATTCGCCTAGACAGGGGAACACATGAACGCCCTTGTGTGTGCAGATAAGCAGCTACTACTGTGAGGCACTTTGTGAATGCCCTGGGTGCAGTGGAGACCCCAAAAAGGAGCACCTTGAACTGGAAATGTTTTCTGCTGACGAAGAATCTGAGATACTGGAGATTTGCCAGGTGGATTGGTATGTGAAAATAAGCGTCCTTCAGGTCGAGAGCAACCATTAAGTCGCCTTGCTGTAGGTAACATCCTGAAGAGTAACCATATGCTAGTGCTCTGCAAGGTTGTATTCGTTTGGGGGCCTGAGGTCAATAATGGACAGAAGTGGACAGTCAGAGATGCTCATGGTAGGGGACGGGCTCTAGGGCTCCCTTGAGAAGCAGAGCTTGGACCTCTTCCATAAGTAGCTTTTGATGTTCTGGAGACAGTTTGTGTTTGCGAGGTGGAATAGTGGGAGGCATGGAAGTCAGCTTTAGACAATATCCATGTAGGATGATATCCAACACCCACTGGTTGGAGGTGATGTTCTGCTAAGCGGGAAAGAAACTTTGTAGGTGCCCCCTGACAGCTGTTATATGATCAGGGGAAAGTAGAGGCAAGTCAGGGTTTTGTGGGAGCCACCTTTACACCTGCCTTTCGAGTGGTTGCCTCTACAGGACCCTTGAAAATAGCCTCTGGGAAAGGACTGTAGGGCATATAGCTGGTGGTACGAGGCGGTGGCGGTACTTGAGCCTCCATTGTAGGGTGTGCAATGGAAGGAGCTCCAAGGGGCAGGTGTTTGAAGGACATCCAAGGCTTTTGAGGGGAGAGGTGTGGAGCCGCGGCCAGGGCGACTGACGCTGGAATCTGGAGATCGCGGTTCGATCACCGGCGCCAGATTAGCCCAGCACCATGTGACTCTGGGCAATAGCTTGCTTAATCTTCCTGACGGCCCCCAGCACCTGGAGACCCTAACGGGTGATTGTTTGCGCTTTACAAATGTGGATTATTATTATTTTGACATCCATTTTAGTATCTTTCTTTCCAACATCCGGTCAACCTGCAGTCCAAACAGATGCTGCCCATCAAAGGGCAGGTTGAGCAAATTTTGCTGGACTTCCAGCTTGAAACCAGAGATATAGAGCCAGACATGCCTGCGCAGAATAACTCGTGGCAACCCCCTAGCGCCCCCGCTCACCCCTCCCCTCCCCTTTTGCAGCAGTATCTGCAGCATCTAGTGCGCAGAAGATGGTGTTGGAGATCTGCTTTCCCTCAGAGACTATCTTACAACCTGTTTGCATGTGCTCCTCAGGGTGATGCTGGAGGAGCTCCTCCATTTTATTACAATAGGCACAATCAGACCTAAAAAAGTAACCCAATGGAATTTGCAATCTGCCAATGGTTGGCCAATTGCGCTGCTACCCTCTTACTTGCAGGATCTATTTGTTTACTCTCTATCTGTTGAAGGTGCATCACCAGTATCCCTCTTTTGGGCGGTAGTGACGACTACTAAAGAGCAAGGTGTTAGATGGCAACAATTGTACAGAGGGCCAGCTGGAGAAACTTGGTATTTTTTGTACACCCTGGGTGTAATGACTTGCGCAGACAGGGGCATGAAAGCTGTCTGGGTGTGATGGAACATGCCTTTAAAAATGGGGAGGTAGTGAGCGGAGCAGTGGGTGGAGGATAGACTCTCCAAAATAAAATGCTCCTCTAAAGTCTAAGTGTTGATATCTACCTTGCAGAAGGAATCTGCCCTTCTAATAAGTTAATAGTAGGAAGTGGAGTCACGTGGAGAGGAGGGACGGGCAGGGTAGGTACATGTCAGGATTTTTGTCCTCTGGTAGGTCAGCATCATGGGTGTTCCAATGATCCCCCTGTGGAGGACTGTCAAAGTTATTCTCGCCCCCTTGTCTGAAGGTGACGACCCCCAGAGGTGTATATAGAACAAGGTCACCTGGAAAACTGGTTGGGGAGGGTGAGTGCAGTGGAGCAGGATGAGGTGGTGGTGGAAGAGTGACGGGCAAAGCCTTGTCCACTTTCGTGTGCTGGTTCAGTGGAGGTGGCATTTCCAAGGCATCCTCGACTGAAGCTGCGTTTTGGATGGTTAAGCAGCAGGATCCAGGGGTAGGGGGGAGAGGGGTGGGAGAAGTATACGGCCTGTATGGGGATGTATCATTAGATGTTTCTGTCAAGCGTCAATCTCCTGCTGGAGTTTATGAAGAATCAGCTCAACAGTCCATGAGTCGTGTCCTGACTTGCTCATTGGCGCCAATGGTCTTCGCTCCAATGCCGATGGTCTCTGCTCCAATGCCGATGGTCTCTGCTCCAATGCCGAAGTTGTCGGCTCAGCTCCAAGGCAGGTGCAGCCAAAACAGTCTGCCTCAATGGTTTCTTCGGCACCGGGCTTGGCGCTGCGTCTGAAGATGGCAGTCGGTGTTCACCATGGCCCAAAGGCAGTGATGGCCGCAGTCTGTCTCTAATCCTCCAGAGGATTTGGACAACCCTTTGTAGGGGGGGGTTTTCAGTTTAGATCAGGGTCTCAGGAGGCGGGAGGAGAATCACTGTACTCACAGTTGGCTGCGCTGGTGGAAGTTCCTTGATCTTCAGATCGGAGCAGTAATCTGGGAAGAAAACCTTTTGGGGTCTGGGGTGTAGCCTCCCCTCCAACAAGACATCTCAAGACGTCGAGGAAGAAGGTCATGGAGGGTGTTCTTTGACCGGAAAGAGATGCAAGCGCTGTAAGCTACCTAGTTATGTTCAGGAGAGACAAATTACATACCTAATGAAGATTGGTCCGAGGATATTTTGCATAGCAGCTAGGACAGTAGCAAAAAGGCATCCTTTCCATCACAGTGTTGAGGGGATAAGGGGTATGCAGCCCAGAGACGGAAGGAGGTCCCAAAGCACGAAAGCCGGGTTGAAGCCAACCATAAATGTAGGGAAGAAGAACATCAATTTGAACAATTCTGATGGAGCACCACCACTACGGTGTCGAAACTAGAGCACACGTTCGAAACAGACGGCAGAAAGCAAACAATCTAACAATGGACCCAATAACCATGCGCATCACCAGTAGGAGAAGGAGTGTCAGTACCTTGTGATTCTAGGGACTCTCATAAGAACAACTTGCAAACATTGTGGAACATTAGATGGCAGGATTATGCACAGTAAGTGCCTCTACAGCCTCGTATTCCCCATACACATGTTTTAGGTGTGATCTAATGTTGTAGAAAATCTGGGAAGAAAACATTTGATCTTTTGGCAGTTAAATTTTTTCAATGACTGGTGAAATGGTTGGCTCATAAGAATCTTATAAATAAATAAATAAAATAAAGCCAAGATGGCCGCCTGGTAGGAGCTCTAGTCCGGAGCTCCTAGTGCTTGGGATCCCCTCTTGGAAATATCCCGGATAGCACCCATCCCGCCGAGCAAAACAAGTAACTGGATGCAGAACAAGTAACATGTTTAACGACAAGTAACTGGATTTTAAAGGCCCTGCAACACTCACCGGAACAGCAGCAGCGGAGCCCTGGTCGGTGGGGAGAGCTTGCTGTGGATGCGGCTGCTGCTCAGGCGCTTGACATAGGAGGAGCTGGAGTCCGGGACCATCGGAACAGCAGCGGAGCCCTGGTCGGTGGGGAGAGCCTGCTGTGGCTACGGCTGCGACTCGGGCGCTGCACATTTGAAGAGCTGGAATCCGGGATCGCCTGGAGAGGTCGGGAGGCTGAGGGACGCGAATAGGAGGAGGGCTCCCGGAAGAGCACCGGACCTGTGGGGGCGCCACTGGGGTCTCGCAACGCTGGCCTCGCCTGGAGCGCAACGTGAACGTGAGTGCTATGCTACCCACGGGAGGGACACCAACCATCTGTGCCCCCGCCCGTCACCACCGGAGCTGAGGAGGGCTCCCGTGTCTGCACCGGACCTGTGGTGGTTCCTCTGGTGAGTCTGGGGTGGCGGGTCGCGCCTAGAACAGCGCACACATCCATGGGGCACCGGCTGCGGCAGTGAGAGCGGATCTCTGGTCTGGGCTCTCCGGGGACCCGACAGCCAGAGGAGACTGTCGCCGCCGCCCCCCCCCCCCCCCCCTGCAGACATCGAGAGGGTCGGCTCCGCTGGGCATGACCGGAGCTCACCCCGGGGGTCTCCCTCTCCTAGCATCACCGGTTGCAGGCTCGAGCCGGGCGAAAGGACGGGCACCTGGAGCATCAAGGCTTGCCACGGACGGACAGGACGGCTGGATCAGACTTCTCAGCCAGGGGAGACATCGGCCATTCTCCGCACCACCCCTGCTACCGCCAGGAGTCGACGGGCACGGAGTTGCAGCCTGTGCAGGGGTGCTATGCAATGAGTGGACGCTTGAACCACTAAAAGGTGTGTACACATTAGTCCTTTACTATACTGATCATTCATGCCCTCTCTCTGCCCGGACTGATCAAGTTTTAGTTTTCTCCTAACAAGGGCATTTTCGGCGACGTGGCAGAGTCTCTTTTGTTAAAAATGGCGGGGGCTATAAACTTCAGTAATAAATCGCACCACTGCCCAGATGACCATGAAGACGCATACCAACTCGGTCAGGGGTCACCTAAACTGTGATAAGGTTCTCTCCTCCTCACCAAGCAGCAACATGGAAGCAGCAACATAGAAGTTGGACCAACTCGCCCATTAATAGAAAGGGAAACTGAACTAGCTAAATCTAGCAACAACAGACAAAGGACTTATACTCCTGCCTCCCTATTCTCTATTTTGGCGGCCATCTTAGACTAGTCCGCCACTTCGGTGGCCCTCTCAGACCAGTCACCCTCATTAACTAGCTTTCCCTTATTTCTCGTCCCTATTCTCTATGCTTTTCGTTTTATAACCTCGTGCACTTTTATTGCAGTATTATACTTCATATTATATTTAAGATTTGTCTATTGCACCTATACTGGTTCCAACATATCCTTTGTATTTTATGCCTATTTGTATGCTGTATTTTTTGGAAGCTGCACCCACCTCACTTTTATCTCTATTATGCACTGATTGCTACCTCATCAATTTTGCTCATTCTTGTAAGCCGCACCCATTCACTTTCTATTCCTGAATTACACCAATGCTACCTCTCAGTCTGTTTATTCATTTTTGACCATTCACTAGTGTTACTTTGGGTCCTTTTAACTGATTGCTACCTCATATTCGTGGATTGCACTGACCTCTACCTCTTATACTTTTGGCCACTCACTAGTGTCATTCCTTGGCCTTGTAACTAGCGGCTGACAGTCTTTATTGTCGTGCTATCTCCTACACCCAACATCACAGCCATTCTAATATGGAGCTCAACGGCAAGCACACTTTTAGAATTAACTACCCCTCCACTCTCACCAAAAAAGCCACTAAACGTTTTAAACATAACTTCTTGAGGTCGCACCCTGAAACACCCTTTGCCGACACCTACTTCTCATCGGGCAATGGAGCCCTGAATACTGAGATCATCTTCCACACCTCACGCAGAGCCCAATGGAGAAAAACGTTCCTATCCCTACTCGCCGTCTCCTCCACCAGGAAAACAACTCTTGGCCTAACCCTTTCTATCTCACCTTCCCACCTCTTCCCTGGCAGGACTACCATTACCATCTACAATAACGGGATTGTCCTAATTCAATCCACGGACAAGAACTTGGAACTACTAGACAACCTGTTCCCCAAGTTCAAAGAGCACCTTTCCAAGCTGCGGACCCCCACCCAGAACTCCACCAGCACAATCACCCCTGACGTCGCAGCCCCCACCTACAACACCTCTACCCCCAGTAAATGGCCCACCCGCTGTTAACGCCCCACACTCCCCAAGGACAGTCACAAATATCTCCACCTCATATACTAGCCTCCCCTCCAACATGACCCCTCTTACTCCCACTCACACCCCCTTCATCCCTCTCCCCCCTGACATAACCCCCACCCACAACACGCCACCATCTGAACACGCCACCGCTCGGAGTCTATCCACCCCCCCCCTCCCTTCCCCCCCACGGCAGACCCCTCTCCCTCCCCACTCCCACCCTAGAGTCTCTCACACCTGACACAACAACTCTCACCCACAACACGCCACCATCTGAACACACCACCATTCGGAGTTTATCCACCCCCCGTCCCATCCCCCCCACGGCAGACACCTCTCCCTCCCCAGCTCCCTCCCCACCCCCATCCACGACACTCTCGCCCTTCCAACAAAAGATACAGAACACACCGCCTCCCTTACCTTAGCATCCCCCTCTCTCCCGCCTCCTATTCTCAGCCCTCACTACCCTCCCGTCTCCCCCCCACTGTCTTCAGCCTTCACTCACTCTTCTACTCTCCGGCACCGTCTCCCACTGACGTCACTACCTATGCCTCCCACCCACCGCCTGCTTCACCTACTTCACCCACACCCCTCGCCCACAAACACGCCCACACTTTGCATGCCATACCTCTCATTAGCACCGCAGAACCTTCCAACAACGCTAATATATCCCCCCCCCTTGATACCCTGCCCGCTTTCCAGCGCACTACTCAATCATTCACCAATGGCTCTCACCACCAACCCCATCCCCATTGCACCTCCCGACCTGACTTTATCCACCCTCCAACAAGTCAAAGAGGATATTCTACGAATCAAAAAAGATATCCACGCAATCAAAGACCTTCTCTCCTCACAGCCCAGCCTACCTCCCACCATCCCTCTACCCTACAAACGACGCACCCTCCCTACATACCCTCGCCTCCGACGACACCCGCGCTGGCCGACTATCCCCGTTCGCAACAACTCCCACCGCCCCCGTCGTGTCCTCAACCCATTGTCGGACCGCGACCTATGCTCTCTCCTACGCTCTTATGGCCCAGGTCCGGTAAAACACATATCCAGCACACACATCCCCATACCCACAATTCTTACAAACCCTCTGAGGCTCCCAACACTCCACAACAGAGGTTCCGTCCCTAACAACCTCAGAAAAGTTCCCCTCACACCAGAAAGCTCAACCACCCTTCTCTCTCCCAAACTCAAATGCATCCTACTCAACTGCAGATCAGCCCAGAGACACTCCTCCGACATCGCTGATCTCGTCTCAGCTAGGGATCTGGACCTAGCCTTTCTAACGGAAACGTGGCTTACTGAAACGTCTACCCCGATTATGGACATACTAGTCCCCCCCAATTATCACATCATTAGGCTGGACAGGTCTCCTGGCAAGACGGGCGGGGGAATTGCTTGCATCTTTAGGAGCAACCTCTCCGTTACTAAAGGCACCACCCCCTCCCTTTCCTCCTGTGAACTCCTCTGCCTCAACATCACCAGCGAAGGCAAACAAGTTTGTGCTTTACATCTCATCTATCACCCGCCTGGTGACAATCTCATATTCACCCAACAACTCATGGACATGATCACTTCCAATGCCGGTCAGCAGATCACCCAAGTCTACCTGGGTGACTTCAATCTCCGCTGGAACGATCAGAAAGACACAGTGGTAAATAGTCTCAAAACTCTCCTTAATGCGCTTGACCTCACCCAAATATGCGATAGACCAACACACGACAAAGGCTCGATACTCGATCTCATCATTGCCAAAGAGAACTCTACACAACTGGAGGCGATTCTACCATGCGATTGGTCAGATCACCACATTATCACCTTCTTTATCAATGAAATAGTTAAACCTAACCCGGCCCAACCAATCAAATCCAAAACTTGGAAAAGAGACATGAAGAATCTTAACCCCTCTACCCAGCCTCCCCACATCGGCAATCTCCTCCATCCCCCTTCAGGTGCCTCGGATGTTCAATCACTGATCGACCACTACCTTGACTCTATGAATACAATAGTCAATGAAGTCGCCCCCCTGCAACTGAAGAGAGTCTCCACCAAAACTTCTAACCCCTGGTTCGATGATAGACTCAATGACTACAGGCGTACTATGCGATTGGCAGAGCGCACCTGGAGATCTGACCCTTCAGCACTGCACCTCAAAAGGCTTAAGAACAAGAGAAATGCCTACTTCAGGAAAATAAAACGCACAAAGTCGGACTTCTTTAGCAGCCAGTTGGACCAAGCAAAAAACAGGCCAAGAAAGCGGTTTGAACTAATCAAGACCCAAACAAAGACACAACCCTTACAATCAAACAGCACAACAAGCGACACCCCACACTGTGAAGCCTTCTCTGCTTTCTTTAAGCTAAAGACTGACAACATAAGAAATGACCTCATCATGGATGTAAGCCGATTCCCCAACCACACCAGAATGGCCAACACTCAACCTAAAAATAAGGCAACTTGGATGCCCTTCGATACCTATTCGGAAGAAGCAATACACAAACTGCTCTGCACCTTAAAGCCTTCTAATCACCTCACAGACCCTCTACCTGCTAGTGCTGTAAAAGACTTCATCCCCTTGCTCCTCCCTCTCTGGACCAAAATCGTCAACAGCTCTCTGCAACAAGGCCTCATTCCAGACTCCCTCAAGGTGGGGCAAGTCACGCCTATACTCAAGAAACCTACAGCTGATCCGTCTGACCTAAACAATTATCGGCCCATCACCAATATCCCCACCCTGGCCAAACTGCTGGAGAAATGTGTCCAACTCCAACTAACAAAACACATTGACCAATTTGACCTCCTCAACCCTCATCAATAAGGCTTCCGAGCGAAACATAGTACGGAAACAGCTATGACACACATAATTGATGACGCCCTCCAAATTCTTGACCGCAATGAGTCCTGCCTCCTCATCCTTCTTGACCTCTCGTCAGCATTTGACACGGTCAAACATGAGAACTTGCTGGAGCTGCTAAGCACTAGAATGGGTCTATCGGGAACTGTTCTCAAATGGTTTTCGTCCTTCCTTCACAACCGGTCTCAGAAGTTCAAGATCGACAATGTGCTATCTACACCTGTGCCTGCAGATCTAGGGGTTCCACAAGGATCCTCCCTCTCCCCCACATTGTTCAACCTCGTCATGGAACCGCTCGCCACCTTGCTCCAAGCTTCCAATGTCCAATTCCATATGTATGCCGACGACGCACAACTTTACCTAAAACTACAATCCCCGGAAGATATCAAACATCTGAATTCCACGCTTATTAACACTCAATCTTGGCTGGCCGATAATCACCTCAAATTAAATGCTCTGAAAACTGAGTTCCTACTCATCTTACCCCCGGCGAAAATTTCCATCACCCAAACCTGGCTCAATAACTTAACAGCACTCAATGTCCAACCTACAATCGTGGACTCTGCGAAATCCCTAGGCGTCACTCTCGACGCCAAGCTCAACATGCAGCAGCACGTTAGCAAAGCCACAAAAGCAGCTAATTTCCAAATCAACACACTGAGGAAAATTAAACCCTTCCTCCCCGCCGAAGACTTCCAAACTGCTGTACAAGCTTTAGTCATCCCTCGAATAGACTACGGAATTGTGGCCCTCAGCGGACTCCCGCTATCCACAACAGCACCCTTAAGAGCCTCCCTGAACGCTGCCGCGAGACTCATTACTGGATCAAGAAAGCATTCGCATATATCCCCAGACTTAAAGTCTCTAAAATGGCTGCCTTTTGAAGCCAGAATACAGCTAAAAATTGCAATTATGACACACGCGGCCGTGCACCACAATGCACCCAACTACCTCGCTCAAAAGTTGTCTATATCAGGAGGTTCGAGATCCAATAGAAGTACAAAAAATCTACTCCTGAAACGTCGTAGATTCCGGAAAGAGAAAACATACAAGCGCTCCTTTTCAGGAATGGCACCCAGGATCTGGAATGCGCTCCCCCCTGAAACCAGGCTTATCTCCTCCACTGCACTCTTCAAGAAAGAGGTGAAAACCATCCTTCTGGCCAAGATCTCCTGAACCTCATAGGTGCTGGATCAGAGACTCTGCATGGCTTTGTACCACTGTCCACATTGTCCTTTGGCACTATACTTCTACTTGATGGGGACACTACTACGCTACTCTCGTCTACCGACCAATATAGGATACACGTTGGTTTACTGATCCACTCTCCCGTTGCCCTCACTCAGTGTTCTCTATATACTATAACACTGGTATAAGCCATCCACACACCCAAGGTGTACCTGAACACCCTTGTAGTGGGATCAACGACTTGTGCTGTCCTATATTACTTGTTTACCTGATTGTATATTGACATGTTTTATGTATGCTTTTATTATTATCATGTTAATGACTATTACACTGCTCCCATTATCCCTGTTCACTCCTACTGCCCCTACCTTGTCTATGTGAAGCGCTCTGATATCTGTAAGGATCTTGTTCGCGCTATATAAAACTTTGAATAAATAAAATAAATAAATAAATCTTGGCCAATATGTACTATAACACTTACCCATGGATATAGAATAGGAAAAACCATTTGATACATCATCCCCTTTTCTAGTAAATCAGTATTGATAGCAGGTCACCGGCTAAACACCGCAGGCTTTAAACATTCAATGAAAGGTGTGGTGACTGGTACCTGTGTAAAGAGTGCGGTCACCATGCATATGTGATAGTGGAGAAACTTGACAAGACTTTCTACATACCAACAAACTTCATGGCTGCAGGATGTCCCAATGCCAAGAATAACCTCAGCTAATCCTGGATTTTTACCCAACTGCACTTTACTGCTAGGGTTTCTGGAGCCGCAGATATAATGGCAACAGCAAAATATAAAATCCCAGAATACAAAGTGAGGTCTGTCAAAAGGTCTGAACAAACTTAAAGTGAGACATCTGCTTTGGGGACACTTGGCAGCTATGAATCTCGACACATCAGAAGCACCACTTTAATGTAGTCAGGCAAAGAGTGCTGAACGTCAGTGGTGAGAATTCTTAAAGCATCAACGTTCAGGTGCCTTAGAAGCAGGGCTACAATTAATCTGGTGCAATTCTAAATTTTAAAAGTTTAACAAGGTTCTAAACTGTTGGCAAGGTTGGTCACCCCTATAAAGTCATATTATTCAATAAGGAGTAAGTGAATAACCCCCAACAACTGTGTTCAGGAATTTGATTATTTAACATTTGAATATAGCTCTCTCACAAAGGGCAATGAGATTGAAGTGTGTGTGTGAAAGTGTAATACACAGACTTTCTGTTCTTACAACAGTGACATAAAAACATTTGAAACACTGCCAATGGAAAGATAATAAATACCCTGTGTTACTTCTCTTTTAAATTGAATATGTGCTTTATAACAATCGTTGCAAAAAAAAACGAAATGGTTTTTACCAGTAGGAGTAGTTTTGCAGTTTGAAGAGTTTTCTGGATTCACATGCTGTGCATTATTTAGCCATCTAGAGGTTGGGTCCAGAATAGTTTTGTTTTCTTCTCTGGGTGTCATTCACCACCAGTTGGTGCCAGGTACCTCCCCTGAGTGACATCAGACGGCGCCCTTGAGGTTGCTGTCCGTGGTAGCAATCTTCAGATTGTTTTTTCTGTCTTTTAGTTCTTTAGATGGTACTTTAGAGAAATGCTAGATAAGTTTCCTCACCTGTTTGAAAATCCTTGTAGGGGAGGCTGGGTGGGTCACATGTGAATCCAGAAAACTCTTCAAGCTGCAAAACTACTCCTACTGGTAACCATTTCGTTTTGCAGCGTGAATCCTTTTCTGGATTCACAAGCTGTGTATCAGATCACGTAGCGGGTTCTACCTTCTTGGGGAGGCTGACGTAAGAGGAAGACTGCAAACAGGTGTTGAAGTATCTTTTATCGTACTTGTGCTTCTTTATTCATCTGTATGTCCACACAGTAATGTTTGGTGAAAGTCTGTGGGGTGGCCCATTTTGATGCTCCACGTATAGTGTATATTGGCACATTGGCCATGAGTGAAAGAGTTGCTCCTTTCTTTCTTGAGTGAGCTCTTGGTTGTACAGTTAAGCCTTTCAATCAATCAATCAATCATGCCATTTGTATAGCGCACTACTCACCCAGGAGGGTCTCAAGGCGCTTGGGGGGAGGGGTATGCTACTGCTCGAACAGCCAGGTCTTGAGTTGTTTCCTGAAGGCGAGATGGTCCTGGGTCAGCCGAAGGTGGATGGGGAGGGAGTTCCAAGTCTTGGCAGCCAGGTAAGAGAAGGATCTTCCTCCGGCGGTGGCTCTTCGGATGCGTGGTACGGCTGCGACGGCTAGGCTGGTGGACCGTAGCTGGCGGGTGGCCGTGTAGAAGGTCAGGCGGTCGTTGAGGTACTTGGGGCCCAGGTCGTGGAGAGACTTGTGTGCGTGGGTGAGGAGCCGGAAAGTGATCCTCTTGTCGACGGGGAGCCAGTGCAGGTTCCTCAGGTGGCTGGAGATGTGGCTGCGTCGGGGGACATCCAGGATGAGTCGGGCGGAGGCGTTCTGGATACGCTGGAGTCTTTTCTGTAGCTTGGCTGTGGTTCCGGCGTAGAGGGCGTTTCCGTAGTCCAGTCGGCTGGTAACGAGTGCCTGGGTGACAGTCTTCCTGGTCTCGGTCGGGATCCAGCGGAAGATCTTGCGAAGCATACGCAGGGTGTTGAAGCACGATGAGGAGACAGCGTTGACTTGTCTGGTCATCGAGAGGGAGGGGTCCAGGATGAAGCCCAGGTTGCGTGCGTGGTCGGTTGGCTTGGGTGCGGTGCCCAGGGCTGGGGGCCACCAGGAGTCGTCCCAGGCGGAGGGCGAAGATCCCAGGATGAGGACTTAAGTCTTGTCAGAGTTCAGTTTCAGGCGGCTGTCCTTCATCCACTCGGCGACGTCTTTCATCCCTTCGTGTAGGCAGGTTCTGGCGGTGTCGGGGTCTCTGGTGAGGGAGAGGATCAGCTGGGTGTCGTCGGCGTAAGAGATGATGCTGAGGTTGTGCTGGCGTGTGATGGCTGCGAGAGGTTTCATGTAGATGTTGAAGAGGGTGGGGCTGAGTGAAGATCCTTGCGGGACGCCACAGATGACTTCGGTGGCCTCGGAGCGAAACGGGGGGAGGCGGACTCTTTGTGTTCTTCCGGCGAGGAACGAGATGGTCCACTCCAGTGCCTTCTCTTGGATACCGATGTTGCTGAGGCGCTGGACTAGGGTGCGGTGGCAGACCGTGTCGAACGCAGCGGAGAGGTCCAGGAGGATGAGGGCCACTGTTTCCCCCTTGTCGAGCAGGGTCCGGATGTCGTCGGTGGCTGCGATGAGGGCGGTCTCGGTGCTGTGGTTGGCTCTGAAGCCGGACTGCGAGGGGTCGAGGGATCCGTTTGTCTCGAGGAAGGCGGTCAGCTGTCTGTTGACGATCTTCTCGATGACTTTAGCAGGAAAAGGGAGGAGCGAGATGGGGCGGAAGTTTTTGAGATCGGTGGGGTCCGCTGTAGGTTTCTTCAGGAGGGCGCTGATCTCGGCGTGCTTCCAGCTCTCCGGGAAGGTGGCGGTGTTGAAGGAGGCGTTGATGATGTTCCGGAGTTGGGGTGCGATGGTGGAGTCGGCCTTGTTGAAGACGTGGTGTGGGCAGGGGTCGGTCGGTGATCCGGAGTGGATGGTGTTCATCGTGCGGGCTGTGTCTTCGGTGGTCACCGTGGTCCAGGTGCGAAGGGTGGCGGTGGGGGGCGTTGGTTCGATGGTTGGGTGCGTGGGTGGGGCGCCAAAGCTGTTGTGGATGTCGGCGATCTTGCGGTGGAAGAACGAGGCGAGGGAGTCGCAGAGGTCTTGTGACGGAGTGATGTCGTTGGTGCCGGTGCTGGGGTTGGAGAACTCCTTGACGATAGTGAAGAGCTCTTTGCTGTCGTGGGCGTTGTTGTCCAGTCGTTCCTTCAGGGATTTCTTCTTGGTGGTGCGGATGAGCTGGTGGTGCTTGCGGGTAGCGTGTTTGAGGGCGGTCATGTTGTCGGTGGTCCGGTCGAGGAGCCAGGCTTTTTCGAGGGTGCGGCAGGTCTTCTTGGAGTCCTTGAGGTCGTCGGTGAACCAGGATGCCTTCTTGCTTCTGGGTCTGCTGGGAGGGTTATTTAGTGGCGCGAGGTCGTCGGCGCAGGCGGTCAGCCACTGTGTGAAGTTGCGGGCTGCTTCTTTGGGGTCCGTTGTGTTGGTGGGTGGGCTCTGGCTGAGGGAGGTGGTGAGCTGGTCTGCGGTGATCTTGCTCCAATTCCTGTGAGGTACCTGTTGCGGGTGGTGGTGGGTCGTGGATCTTTTGAAGCTGAAGTGGACGCAGCTGTGGTTGGTCCAGTGGAGTCCGGTGGCGTGGCTGAAGGTGATGTACTTGCTGGAAGAGAAGACGGGATCAAGCGTGTGGCCGGCGTAGTGGGTGGGGGTGTTGACCAGTTGCTTGAGTCCGAGGTTGGCGAGGTTTTCCAGCAGGGCGGTGGTGTTGCGGTCCTTGTTGTTCTCCAGGTGGAAGTTGAGGTCCCCGAGGAAGATGTAGTCAGTGGAGGGGAGGGCGTGCGGGCTGATTAAGTCTGTGATGTCTTCACTGAATTGTGTGCGTGGTCCCGGGGGTCTGTAGACGAGGGTGCCTCTGAGGGTCGTCTTAGGGTTGGTGTGAATCTGGAAGTGGAGATGTTCGGCTGCGGCTAAGGAGTCGTTGGCGTCGGTCGTGATGCGGATGGTGTTCCTGTGGACGATGGCGATGCCACCTCCGGTCTGGTTGATGCGGTCCCTCCTGATGATCTTGTACCCGTCCGGGATGGCGATGTCGGGTGCAGAGGAGGCGTTCATCCAGGTTTCCGTGAGGAAGGCGACGTCCGGTGATGTAGCGTCGAGGAGGTTCCAGAGTTCCACGGCGTGTCTGTGGACGGAGCGGGTGTTGATCAGGATGCACTTGAGGTGGTTGCTGCTGGTGTTTGTCTTGGCGGGTGCGGGGCAGGTTCGGAGGCAGGTGAACTTGCAGGTGCAGCAGGTGAAGGGTCCGTGGGTGCGTCTCGGGGTGGCTCGGCAGCAGGCGTGGGTCCGGCCGGCATTGAGTGCTTTGAGAGTGGCGGCGTCGTAGGTCAGTCGGGTCGTCTTGCCTCGGCGGGGAGGGCCAGGGATCCTGGCACTGGGCGCGGGCCAGGCACGGACGGGCGCAGACTGGCTTACCTTTGGCGCACCTTCAGCGCTCCCGCTGCACGCGTCCGCTGCGCGGTCGCTCTGGGGGCGTCATAAGCAAGGAGCCGGGAGGGAGGAGCAGCTGGGTGGCGGGAGCGGGGCGGCGAATGGAATCACAGGGGGGCCGGGCCGCAGGGAGGCAGCGGCGGGAAATTCCCAGGAGCAGCGGGAAATTCCCAGGAGCAGCGAGCGAAGGAATCTGCAGGCAGGAGGCGGCAACGGCAGGCAGGAGCGGCAGCAGTGAGTGGGGCGACCAAGCCCTGTGGAGGGCTGAGCGGTCACACTCTGTGGTCCCCTACGGTCCCCTTAAGTAAGGAGCCGGGAGGGAGGAGCAGCTGGGTGGCGGGAGCGGGGCGGCGAATGGAATCACAGGGGGGCGGGGCCGCAGGGAGGCAGCGGCGGGAAATTCCAAGAAGCAGCGGGCAATTCCCAGGAGCAGCGGGAAATTCCCAGGAGCAGCGGGCAGCGAGCGAAGGAATCTGCAGGCAGGAGGCGGCAAAGGCAGGCAGGAGCAGCAGCAGTGAGTGGGGCGACCAAGCCCTGTGGAGGGCTGAGCGGTCACCCCACAATGGCATAGCATAGTTGGATGGTTTGGACTATCCACCATGAAATTGTTGCTTTTATGACAGGTGTCGCTGTTTTAGTATGTGAGTAGGCAACAAACAGCTGTTTGCTTTTGCAAATTTGTTCTGTTCTCTGTAGATAGTACAGTGGAGCCCTTCTTACATCAAGGGAATGGAGGCTACTTTCCCCTCTAGTTTGCGGGTCTTTGAAGAAGACTGGTAGGAAAATGCTTTCATTGAAGTAATACTTGGACAACTTTTGGTAAGAATTGTGGATTCATTTTTAGGATAACTTTGTCCTTAAGGATTTGTATGTATAGTTCTTGTATGGTTAAAGCTTGTAGCTCACTTACTCTTCTTAAGGATGTAATGGCAATTAGAAATGCTGTCTTAAAAGTGATGTGCTTGAGGTCTGCTTTATGTATGGTTTCAAATGGTTCTGTCATAAGTTGTGCGAGGACTGTATTTAAACTCTACATGGGGCTAGAACTGTCGTTGGGAGAGCAATACTTTTAGACCGCTCTAGGAACCTTTTTATGACAGGTCTTCTGAAGAAGCTTGTGCATGACTTTACCCTGGTGTAAGCTATGATGGCTGCGAGGTGTACCTTTATGCTGGAGTAGTTGATGTGACGGTCTAGGAGGTGAGTTAGGTATATGATCACTGTTTCTTGTGTGTTGATGGAGTTAATTATGTTTCCTGTGCACCAAGTGGTGTACCGCTTCCATTCTGCAGCATAGCATTGTCTTGTCGTTTGTTTTCTTGCTTCCTTTAGAATTTCCATTGTTCGCTGAGGCAAGTTTAGGTGCCCTGTTGCGTTGGAAGATTTGGCCTGGTTGCATTGTTAGTAGGTCCTTGTAAATTTAAATGTAGAGGTACTCTTATAGCGCATGACTACCTGGAGGCATCTCGGCGCTTGTACGAATACCGCTGAGGAACCCTTCCAGGCCTTTCCCACTGAAGTGCCCACTCGTGGTCACCCCCAAGGTGAAGCCAGGCATCCTAGCGTTGTTGGGGCCGTTGTGGAGATTAAGCAAGCTATTGCCCAGAGTTGCAGAGTGGGACTCATGATTAGAATAGGCACCAAGGCAAGAATTATCAGGTCCGAGGAAATTGAGCCCAAGACCCGCCGAGGCGGGAATTGAACCCTGGTCCCGGGCCAGACTTCTGCATCAGGGCCTGCCGCTCTAACCATTAAGCCACACTTCTCCACTTGTCTGCTCGGAGTTTGATTATTCGTCCTTTGGACAGTTCTAGCAGACTTGAGTACAATGTTGGTCCGGCCCATTTTGGAGCAATGAGAATTAGGTTCGTCCTTGGTTGTCTTGCTTTTTCCAGAACTCTTTGGATTAGAGGTACTGGTAGAAAAGCATATGCAAATGTCCCTGACCAATCTAGTGACAGGGCATTACCTCTTGACAGGTGGTGAAGAAACCTCGAAGTAAAGAACTGGCATTTCTTGATCTGTATTGACGCAAACAGGTCTGTCTAGGAGGTGCCCCAGAGCTTAACGATGTATTGTGTTGTGCTTCAATTCCCACTCATGGGAGCAGTTGTTTTGCCTGCTCAGTAGATCTGCTGTCTTGTTGTATATGCCCGGATGGTGTATTGTTTGCAGATTGATCCTTTGAGAAATTGCCCATTGACAGATCTGTTGTGCTAGTTTGCTTAGCAGGAATGATTTTGTACCTCCCTGTTTGTTGAGGTAAAACATTGTGGTGGCATTGTCTGTTTGAATCCAGAAAGTCCGCTTGAAAATGTTTTTCTGGAACGCTTTCAATGCTAGAAATACTGTTTTAATTTCCAGGTAATTGATGTGCTTTATGGAATCGAGGTTGTTCCACTGGTCTTGTATCTTCAGTTGTTGGAAGTGTGCTTCCCATCCGTTGAGGGATGCATCTGTTGTGATTGTCACAGACGGAGTTGAGTTTGTGAAAGGTCTGCCCTGTGTTATGTTCTTGGATGCCCACCATAGTATTTCTGCTTGCAGTCTGTGCATGACAACCACTAGATCCTCCTAATTCCCTGTGGGTGGTGGCCAGTTGTTGGAAAGCCATTCCTGGAAGGGGTGCATATGGAGGCGGGCATGAGGAATGAGTGGGATACATGACCCCATTATGCCCAAGAGCTTCATGACTCTCCTCACTGTTAGAGATTGACCGTACAAGTAGAGGGAAGTTTGGCCTTGTGGAGGATTTCTTGTGATTTGAGAATTCTAATCCTTGGACCATGTGGATTGCTGTTTGAACATGGCTGAAACATTTTTGTTTTCTGTCTGCTTTTATAAGCCAGTCGTCTAGGTAAGGGTAGTAGATGTGCATTCCATCCTTTTGCAGGTGCGCTGCAACTGCGGCTAGGCACTTGGTGAAGACACGTGGTTCTGATTTTATTCTGAAAGGGAGCACTTTGAACTATTAGTGTGTTCGTTTGTGTAGGAACCGGAGATATTTTATGTGACCTTTGTTCATGGGGATGTGTAAATAGGCGTCCTTGAGATCTATTGTTGTCATGTAATCTTCCCGTTGAATTTGCAGTATTATTTCTTGGAACGTAGCCATTTTGAAATGTTGCGTTAAAATGAATTTGTTTTATGGACCTTAGCTCCAGGATTGGCCTTAGCGAGAGGTCCTGTTTGGGAACTAGGAAATACAGTGAGTCGTTTCCCTTGAAAAGGTCTTGCCTTGGTACATTTTGAATTGTTTGTTTTTGAAGAAGCTCCCTAATTTCTGAATTTACCTGTATGAGCTCTGATTTGAAGAACGTTTTACCACAGGGGGGGGGAGTGTGGGAGATGGGGGACTGGGGGTGGCGGGTTGGTGGTGGCATTTGTCAATTCTATGCAATACCTGTATTTTATCAAATTTAATATCCAATTGTCTGTGGTCAGCTTTTGCCACTGTTGTAGTTATTGTGATATGCTGCCTCCCACTGGTGTTGTGTGGGGCTCTTTCTGTGCAGGAGTGAATTTCAACTATTTCCTTCTTCCTCTAGAGGGCTGGCCTCTGCCTCTTCCTCCAAAAGACTGCTTTGGCTGTTGCCAGTTTTGGTATCCTGCTTGTTGGCCATTCCCTTGTCCCTGTTGATGAGACATTTGCTGTCCCTGAACAAAGGCTCCTCTTCCTGTGAGTTTTCTTCAGTTAAACCCTTCTCTTTTGAAGGTACTTCTTTGTTGCAGGGCTCCCATGGCTCTTGCAGTTTCGTTGTCTTTTTTAATATGCTAAACGGTCTGTAAATGATGGAGGTTTGCACCTCATGTTTAAAGCTGGATATTCTAAGCCAGGCATGCCTGTACACATTTGTCAGCTTACAGGGTCTGCTGCAACAAGTGCTGATTCAAGACATGTGTTTACTATGTTTTTGCCTTCTTGGACAATAGCTTTTGCCCTTTTCTTTTCCTCTTCCGGGAGCTTGTTGATGAGCTCCTGGATGTTATCCCATTGTTGGTGTCCGTACCTGTTCAGCAGGGCATTTGAGTTTGCGATGCGCCATTGCGTAGCTGCTTCTGTCTCCATTTTTCTACCTACTATATCCATCCATTTGCTTTCCTTCTCTGGAGATGGTCCACTGTTATAGAGGGTACTTGCTCTTCTCTTGGCCGTGATGACAATAATTGAGTCAGGCGCTGTATTTCCCTGGATATACTTGGGGTCCTTGGAAGAAAGTTTGTATTTCTTTTTGCCCCTTGGTGTCACCCCCTTGCTTGACGCTGGCTCTTTGAAGGTTTCCTTGCCCTGATCCAGGATGCTTGGTAGCATTGGTAGGTACTGTGTGCCCTTGTTGGCTGGGGCTATTCTTTCTAAAAGGAAACACGTGTCCTCCTTTTCTTCTTCGAGGGCGACTCCGAAAGAGTCAGATGCTCTCTTCACTAGGCTGTTGTAGAAGGCTATGTCATCTAGTGGGGAAGCCTTCTAGGGCTAACAGCATGTCTCCTCCTCTGGGATTTCTGTGGCAAGGTCACTCCATTGATCCTCGAAAGTTGCAGAGGCTTTTCTTATTCAGGTGCATCTATTTAGTCATTGAGGTAGTCATTGTGTGTTTCGGTGCTAGGAGGTGACTCTAGGATCTCCTCTTCTCCCCTTTCGGTGTCTTCGGCCGCTACAGCCTCGACATTGTCAGTGTTGGTGACAGGCATCTTAGGAATACGGAATTCCTCGAGTGAGGTGTCAAACTCCTTTTTCTGGAGGAGCGCCGCCATTTTTCTTTTCAACCTTGAGGGCTCTCTCGGTGTCGGAGAACTGAGATTTTCTCTTCTTGGTCGCACTTGCCTCTGTCTTCGCAGGCGGCGTAATTCCCTTTGAGGGTTCATGTACGACCCTTGTTGTCGGCACCGTGGGTGATCTTCCCTCGTCGGCGTCCCTTGGTAAGGTTCTGTGTTTTTTTTTGGATCGCGGCTGGCATTTGATCGCCTTTCATTGGCATCGGAGCTGCTTTAGGCTGAGCCTTATTATCGTGGACCTTTGGTTCCGACAGATGTGTATGGTGTCTTACCTTATCAGACGTCTTCACTGTGTCATCCGATCCTACGTGCGACGATTCTGCTTGAACTCCTTAGTTTTCCTAGTCGCAGGAGATGCCTAGGTCATTCAGGGAAGGTTTCTACAGTGCCTGGGACATTGTTGCGTAGAGGGCCTCTCTCTGCTTTCGGCATGTCTTGAGGGTTTTCGGCAGGAAGACCGTGCAGGCCTCACAGTCCTTGTGGTCCTTTGGCAGGCAGAGGTTGCACACGTCATGTGGATCGCGTTGTGCGAATTTGTGGTGGCACTCTGGGCAGAATTTGAAAGGGGTATTTTCCATGGCCCCTACCTCGCCATCTGTCGAACCTTGATGTTTTAGATATCGGAGATGTTATTCCCAAGGTGCAGTTGTGTTCTCCGGTTGCGAGGTCTAAGTTCAATGCTCGTTTTTTGTTAAAAAATCCCACGGTTTTTGGGGACTTTTCTGAAAAACTTAAGAGGTTCCCTCTTGCTTCCAGACCTAAAGGCAGAAAAAAGAATCTGAATATGGCTACCACGCACAACAACTTCCAGGGCGCCGTCTGACATCACGCAGGGGGCACACCTGGCACTAAATGGTGGTCGACACAAAGTTATTCCGGACCCAACCACTAGATGGTGGAATAAAGCACAGCAAGTGAATCCAGAAAAGGAGTCACGCTATAAAACATGTTTTGCAAAGACTGGAAAAAAACAGTTTTAGTCTATTAGTATTTGGTGGCCGAATAAACATTCTGAATCACGGTCTTCAAAATGTTTGGAAAAAACTGAGAAACCACTGAAATCCATCACAAGTGAACACTGAAAATAGGACAGTCTATCCATAATGTTTCAGGCCATTGATGAAAGTTGGTTTATAAGGGCCTGTGTAGCTTCCCCTTTTAAAATGCAATACGGACTGCATATTAAGTGTAGGTTTACGCATTTAAATGTATTTTATACTTGGAACCCTAAGGACGGATGCAAGTCACTCCCTGCCTGTGTGCACCTGTCTCCAGGCGAGAAACTCCAAACACATAACTTTGCTGCATCTTAAAGACACCTGATTAACAAAAATGTTCTCAACCACATATTTAGCTCTACTAAATTCCATTTCTTGACCCTACAAATGGGATGGTTAAAAGAACTACCATTAACCACATAAGGGCTCTTTCTGTGCATACTGTATGGATAATCCTCGACAGACGGTGTCAATTTGACGGGCAATGACAATTTGATAGTCTACCTAAGTTTCGCCCTGGGAAAGAATTCTGGGTGAAAGATTTCTTATAAATGATCATGACGGGTGCACCTTGGTAAGGCTTTTATTAATTTATGGAACCTTTGACCAACATTAACTATGGGAAAGCCACCTGCCGGACATATTGGATATGCATTTGTGAGGGATTTAAAAAGTAGAACTACCAGTCCAGTCACTGCTGTGTTTAACTGCTACACAAAATGCCGCACGGTATGTTGTACTGGAGGATCTATACTTTAACCTCTCCAAGAAAGCCTCCATCATTGACAACACACAGGCTTATTCTCCCCAAATGTTTCACTAAACGTATTTTGATGGAAAACTAAGTCAGTTTCATCTACCAATGTACAATAAACACTTCAGAATGTAGGTAATCTCACAATCGGCGGCTAAGATTTCCTTTTCACTACACCAGATTACAGATCAACTTCACATCACACCATAGTTTGCAGGATGTAGGCCTCATCGCTTCTCTAGATACATTTATATTCTGTATCAATATTTAGATGGCTGGCTTCTAGGACATCACGCAACCTGATATAACATTTTGAGATTGGGTTAAGAAGTTCCTCAACTAGCGGTATTTATCCACAATGGTTCACTCTATATGAGTTGACTAATCACGTTTGTCTCTCCCAAGTCAGCGTAAATGGGATCACTGTATACACCTGTTTGGGTATAAAAGTATAGGCAAATCTTTAGAAGCAACCAAAAGGGCATTCTCCGATTAAAGGCTTGGATAACAGCACATTTATACGAATTGCTTCTACACAATGCTCCATTTTGCTTGCATAGCAGTACATATTGCTGCCACAACCACTAGATCATCCAAATATTTAAATAACAAACCACTGTCATTTAGCAGTTACTGAATTGTGCACATTTTGAATTGTGCACATTCTTAGTTATAGCCAGTTATGCCTGATGTCATCATGCCCATCAGCATCAGCAAGGCAATAAAGATCTTGAATGGAGGAGGAGCTACGCTAGCAACCAAGATGGCCGCGTAGTCTCCCGGCTCCGCCGACCTCCGTCTCCCGCCTGAAAATCCTGTCATTTATCCTGTTCTTGCGCCCAGCCACCGTGTGTATGAACCTGCCGTGACACTAACGGTGCTATCCCGGGATTTCTACCTGTTCGGCAGGCGAAGATATGTCGAGTGGAAGTTTGCGGCCTAGATCTACTTGGAAGCCGGGGTCTCGAGTACTGGCCCATCCGGGTTACAGTTCAACAACATCGGCTGTGGTGGTGTGATTGGGTCCGGTCAACTGAGGTGGAATATTTTTTTTTTTTTATTCTTTCGGACTGATGTGGATGACGTTTGGCTGCCTTGGTGAAAGTCGAAGGAGGAGTGACGACTTACGATTGCAGCTGTGGACGGGGGTCCTGCCTAGTGACCCGGTAACGGGCACGCTGGTGTTCGCTGGGTTGGGATCTCCGCCTACGGTGGCGGACCCAGGATACTGTCGAAACAACCGATAGGTCCCCCTCTGCTGTCGTCTGTTCCCTATTCACCTGTCCCCCTCTGAGAGATCGAGCTCGCTGGGGGAAGCCATTATGACCGAGCGAAGAGCGGAGGCACTGACCGAGAGTGACCCGTCACTACGAACTGTTTTGGCAGCCATAGAGGCAATTCATGTGTACATCGAAGGCCGCATTCAGAAGATGATAGCGCGCTTGTCTGAGATTGTACGAATTGGACCGGACCCTACTCCACCACCAGAAATGGGAAAGACCGAGATACCCAAGATGGCCGCATTGATGGAGGAAGCAGACCCCGTACTATGGGAGGTGTCGGTGTCTTTGACCAGTGTTTTGGGCGGTAAGACCAAGCTCGATGCCACACGTGGATTGTTAAGCCTACGATTGTTGCCGACAATGGAAGGACTAATTGATGTTACCCTCCAGAGACTTTTGATGAGAACTGTAATCGGACTCAAACTGCGTCACTTCCCTATACATCGGCGCCGCTAAGATGGCGGACGGCTCAACGTCGGGAGTTCATAACGGAGAGGGGAGTCTCTGGACCTGACGATGTTCACGGCACTTTCGTACTTCTGCTGTGTCCTGCTCTGATTATTATTACAGTTTCTTTGTACTCGGACTGTCCTGTTGAAGAAGGGGTTTGTTCGGAGGAGGCTCACACGTTCGATCGGAAGGGGCAAGGATGAAATTGAAAGACTGGGTTTGACTTCAAGTAATATGGACACGGGGTCTGCTAAACTTATGCTTTCGGATGGCTGGGCGGTGTTTGAAGTTTCCCTTATTGCGATAAATATTCGTTGTCAGATAGATCTTGACTCCATTCTGGGGATTCTTGGTTCTGGCAGGGCGAGGGGTAACCGGGAGCCCGTACGAATCCGCCCTCCTCCACTTCTCTACTTTTGTAGGTCTCTTCTTTTAGAACTTAGTTAGTTGGGGCGACAGGCACGCTGCTACTGGGGGTTAGGCGATAGCCGTTTGCAGGGGTGCAGGGTGGGGGGATGGATTTTTTGTTTTCTTTTTGTTATCGCCCATATGTTTTTTTTCCCTTTTTCTAATTTTTTTTTTCTTAGCCTTTCCTTTACTCGTAATCTTTGCACAATCTCCTGACTTTGGTCCTTAAATTCTAGTATCTGGTTGCTATGACTCTCCTGTTGCTCTGGTTTAATGGGTGGGAGGGTTTTGAGGGTTCGCATCTAAAATGTTTCTTGATTATACGGATGCAAATCTGATTTTGTATACAATTCCGCGGACCTCTCGAAGATTCTCTGTTGCACTACGACTATCCTGTTATTGTACCAACCCACCGAATTATCATTGTATGTATGTATGACACCGGATATGTCTGTTTATTTTCTTGTTTTGAAAATAAAGATTTATAAAAAAAAAAAAAATACAGATCTTGAATAACTGGATTCATAATACAGGGATTCCTAGCACTGAAGCATGGAGTCTTAATGTTAGAAATCTGAATTTGAGTGGACATTCGTTACCTCCCAGCTCAGCTGTGCAATAGGTGGTATTCATGGCCTCCACCAAAATAACTGTAGTAAATGTGTTTAAGATGTAGCTGTATGTGCGATTTGTACGAATGGGTTCCACCCATTTAGATAATCAGGATTTTTTTCTTTGGACTATGTTTTTCTGATTATTTATGCTGGAGTCTCACCACTTGAAAATTCACAGGATTTGAACTGTACTTGTTTACCACTGTTGTCTGCATTTTAAGATAAGACAGCTGCCGCACAGCTAGGGTAAGAGGCACTAGGCTGGTTAAATGTAAATGCATGTGTGAGCTGAGGGACTACTGTAGTGTGCAGCGCAGTATCTGCACAGAGGTGGTCTGTCGCAGTAGGGATTCTGCAGCGCTGACCTGGGGTAGGCCTTAAAATATGAATCTGGCATTCATAATGTAGGTCTGTAGAGCTTACTGGAAAATCTATAGTGCTTTCACTGTATGATACATATAGGTGTAAACGGTCCTAAAAGCACTATTTTGTCCCACTTAAGCATACAGGTTCCAGCAAGGTATCAAATGGGGTTAAAACATGCACACTCAGTTGGTATTTGCAGTTTACAACACATTACATTCACAACTTAAGGGGTTTAAGAAATGGTCCTCCTCCTATTGCTTAGCCCCCCCCCCCTTCACCCTGGAGCAAAGTTAATTACAGTAGAGGAAAACCAAGTCTCCCCACACAAAAGGAGCAATTCTCAATGATTAAACAGCGAGTGATGTCAAGTAGGGGTGTAACTGAGGTCCTCATTGAAGCTCTTTCCAGAGAAAACTTGAAGTCACTGTTGGACCTTGCCCATTTTGCAGGATCACCCAAAACGTTTTGCCTTCCTTCTCCTATTTGTTGCTGAATTTGTTTTTGTTGGCCTTCGGACTCTATGTACTTTACCACTGCTAAAGTGCTCGTGATCTCTCCTTGAAACATGATAGTATTGGCTTATCCACAACTGGCACATTTAGTTTATTAACAAGTCCCTTATAAAGTGGTACTACAAGTATCTAGGGCCAGTAACGAATAGTTTTCTTACCTGTCGTGTAGTTTTGCAGCTTGAAGATCTTTCTGGATTCACTATGCTGTGCATTATTCCGCGGTCTTGTGGTTGGGTCCGGATTCGTAGTCTTTTCTTTGTTTTTTTTGTTGTTGTTTTTTTGTAGCCCAGGTGGTCGTCGGCGTCACACCCCTTTGGGTGTATTTCCGGTGACGTCGGCATGCTTCCTGCGGAAGCTCCCACTCTTGGGCGCCATCTTCGGGTTCTTTTTTCCGTGTTTCTTTCGTTTCCGAAGTAATGGCAATGTTCTATTCAGGTGATATTTTACCGCTTTGTACCTTCAAAGTCTTTTCCACTTTTCTATTTCCACCTCTTCTCTCTCCAGCCTCATCTTTCTGGCGGAGGTGGGTGGGTTCGCTAGTGAATCCAGAAAGATCTTCAAGCTGCAAAACTACACCGACAGGTAAGAAAACTATTCGTTTTGCAGCGTGATTCTTTCTGGATTCACTATGCTGTGCATAGATTTTGTAGCGGTTTCTCATCTCTGTGGCGGTTGGGTGGAAGATGAGCGTTGGGTATTGAATATGTGCTGTAGCACCTTCTGTCCAACTTGAGCTTCCTTGTTCATCTGTATGTCCACACAGTAGTGCTTCGTGAACGTGTGCACCGAAGCCCATGTTGCCGCCAGGCATATGTCTTGTATGGGTTTGTTAGCCAGGAAGGCTATTGTAGCCCCCTTTTTCCTAGTGGAGTGGGCACGTGTCCCCTCTGCTAGCTCTTGTCCTGCACGCTTGTGGCAGAGTTGAATTGTCTGTGCGATCCATCGTGCAATGGTCTTTTTGGTTACTGCCTTCCCCATGTAACTGTTGGCGAATGACACAAAGAACTGTTTTGTTTTCCTGTGTCCCTTCGTCCTCTCAATGTAGTGCATGACTGCCCTTCTGGCGTCCAGGGTGTGCAGAGCTCGCTCTGCAGAAGTTGTCGGTTTTTGGAAAAAACTCGGTATCTGTATAGACTGGTTCATGTGAAATTTAGATACCACCTTCGGCATGAAGTGTGGGTCAGTCCTCATCACAACTCTATCATTGTGTATTTGTATGTAGGGCTCTTGTAGCGTCAGAGCCTGAAGCTCGCTTACTCTGCGTAAGGACGTTATTGCAACCAGGAAAGCTGTTTTCATAGTTAGCATCTTTAAGGACGCTTTGTGGATTGGTTCAAAGGGCTCCTTCATGAGTTCCGTTAGGACTACGTTTAAGTTCCATGCAGGTGGCAGCACCCGCTTGGGTGGTGCGATCCTTTTCGCTCCTTCTAGGAATCTCTTCACCACCTGTGATGTGTAGAAACTCCTGCAAGTTTCTCCCCTTGTGTAGGCGACTATCGCTGCCAAGTGAACTCTCAAGGAGGATGAGCTAAGGTTCTTCTCTAGCAAGTGCGTCAGGTACTTTAGCACTGTGGAGTCCTTCATTTTATTGTGAAGTCTTTCTTGTCTGCACCATATTGTGAACCTTTTCCATTTCGCAACATAGCACTTCCGAGTGCTAGGTCTTCTTGCCTCCCGAAGTACCCTCAGGGTACTTTCTGGCAATCTTAAATGTGCGAACTCTATGTCCTCAGGAGCCACGCTACTAGGCTCATGTTCTCTGGCTCTGGGTGGAGCACCTCTCCGTTCTGCATGGAGAGTAAGTCTTTCCTCCTGCTGAATCTGTGGGGTGCACACTGTGTCATCTCCATGATCTGCGAATACCATGTCTGCCTCGCCCACTGTGGTGCGACCAGTATCAGTGTCATGTTGCTCGCTCTGCATTTGCTCAGTACTCTGTGCATCAGTGGTATCGGGGGAAAGGCGTAGGCAAATGTCCTTGACCAATCTATCCATAGGGCATTCCCTAGTGATCCTGCCTCGGGCTGCCTGGATGCGAAGTTTTGGCATTTTGCATTCTGGCGTGTGGCAAACAGGTCCACCGATGGAGTTCCCCACCTGTCGAATAGGCGCCTTGTCTCCTGAGCATTGAGCTCCCACTCGTGGGATGCCGATGTCTGCCTGCTGAGCCAGTCTGCTTGTATGTTGTCCTTCCCTGGCAGGTGTATGGCTAGCAGGTCTATCTTGAGAGGGATGGCCCATCTCCATATCTCCTGCGCCAGCGTTGAAAGTGGGGCTGACTGTGTGCCCCCCTGCTTGTTGATGTAGAACATCGCAGTGGTATTGTCTGTTTGTATCAACACCTTGTGTTTGTACAGTCTTGTTTGAAAGGCTTTCAGTGCAAGGAAGATTGTCTTCAATTCTAAGTAATTGATGTGCTTTGTCGCATCTGTTGGTGTCCACAGACCCCTCACCTTGAGCTCCTCCATGTGAGCGCCCCATCCCTTCAGGGATGCGTCTGTGGTGATGGTCACTGTTGGCGTTGGGGGCGTTAGAGGCTTTCCCCTTGCTATGTTCTCCATGGTCCACCATGTCATCTCCTTCTGCACTGCGTGTGTTACAACCACTAGATCCTCCCAACTGCCTGTAGCTTGTGACCATTGCTCCTGTAGCCATTCTTGAATGGGTCTCATGTGGAGTCGTACATTCGGTACCAGGTGGATGCATGATGCCATCATCCCCATGATCTTGCTCGCAGTCCTCACTGTCCGAGCTTGTCCCTTCCGGTAGAGGCGAGTTTCCTTCACCAGCGCCCTCGCCCTCTTCTCGCTGGGGAACACCTTGCCCTGTAAGGTGTTGATCTGTGCTCCCAGGAAGATCTTCACTTGTTCTGGCTCCATTGATGATTTCTTCCAATGGATGGAGAACCCCAGGCTTATGAGCGTGCTTGTCACTGTATGTGCGTGCAGCTTGCATTTCTGGTATGAGTTTGCTTTCACCAGCCAGTCGTCCAGGTAAGGGTATACGTGTATCCCCTGCCTTCTTAGGTGCTCTGCGACTGCTGCGAGGCACTTTGTGAAAACTCTTGGTGCTGATTTTAGACCGAAGGCCAGTGTCGTGAACTGGTAGTGGCTTTCTCCGACGGTGAACCTGAGCATGTGCTTGTGCTTTCTGTTCATTGGAATGTGCAGGTATGCGTCTTTGGGGTCTATTGTGACGATGAAGTCCCCGATCTGCAATTATGGGAGCACCTCTTGCAGGGAGGTCATTTTGAATTTTTGCGTTCTTATGAATTTGTTCATGAACCGTAAATCGAGAATGGGTCTCATTGTTTCGTCTACTTTTGGTACCAGGAAGTACGTTGAGTATACTCCTGTGTTTCTTTCCTTGAAGGGTACCCGTTCTATGGCCTGCTTCTGCAGGAGTTCTTTTGCTTCTTCCTGAAGGCACTGCAGCTGCTTGCTTGCTAGTGGCTTTCTTTTTGGTTTTCTGCTTGTTGGCCTCCCCTCCAACTCTATGCAGTATCCGAATTGGATAATGTTGAGGATCCATTTGTCTGCTGTGATTTCTCTCCACTCTTGGAGGTGGAATCTTAATCTTCCTCCCACTGGTGTCATGTGGTCGTAGGTGTCTAGTTTGTCTTGACCCATCTGTACGTGCTGCCCCCTGGGGTCTTTTTTGTGGGCGGGCACACAGATTTTGTTGAAGTCACTTGGAGGTGGGCTGCTGCCCCCCTCTTCTATTTTGTCCCCGTCCATTTCTCCCTCGAAAGGACTGGCCTCTTTGTTGGTACTGCCAGGACTGCTTCTGATGACCCTGCTGAGTCTGCGAGTCTGCCTGGTGCGTTTGCTGGAAAGCCTGGTGTGATGTACCTGGCTGGTTTCCGCCTCTCCCGCCGGGCCTCCGTGACGGGGTGCCCCTCTTGTTCCCTCTGAACTGCAATGCTCCCATGGATCTTGCTGTTTCGTTATCTTTCTTCAGTTGGCTGAGCGTTTCATCAACTGTTGATCCGAAAAGCATGCTGCCGTTGAACGGTGTGTTCAGGATGCTGTGTTGCACCTCCGGTTTGAAACCGGATATCCTGAGCCAGGCGTGCCTCCTTTCCGTGACGCCCATCATCATGAGCCTGCTGGCGGTGTCTGCCCCATCCAGGGCCGTCTTAAGGCAAGAATTTGCCGCATTCTTCCCCTCTTCAATCAGCTTTTCGGCTTTTTGCCTGGCATCCTGGGGCAAGTCCTTCACCAACTGCCCCAGTCCCTCCATGATTTGGTACATGTGCCTGTTTATCAGGGCGTTGGAATTAGCCATGCGCCAGTGGGTCGCGGCATTCCGTTCGATCCTTCTGCCCACCAGATCCATCCTTTGCTCTCCTTATCCGGTGGTGGGCCCGAGGTAGTGGGTACGTTAGCCCTCCTCCTTGCTGTGGCCGTGATAATGGAGTCTGCGGAGACCGTGCCCTGAATGTAGGCCGGGTCCTTAGTGGCATGCTTGTACTTCTTCTCAGTTCTGGGAGTTACTGCCTTGCATGTTGCGGGCTCCCTGAAAGCTTCCTTCCCCTGAGCCAAGACGCTCTCGAGCATTGGAAGGAACTGGCTCCTCGTTTGTGTTGGGAGCAATGTTTCTAGAAGGAAGTCTGCGGTCTGCTTCTCTTCGTCGAGCTTGAGCTTGAAAGCTGCTGCGGCAGCCTGTATCACCGAGTTGTAGGCCCCGATGTCGTCCGGCGGCGAGGGCCTCGAGGGGTAAGTGTCGACCACCTCCTCGGGGCTGTCGGTGTCGACATCTATGTAATCTACCTCCTGTAGGTCAGAGGGTGTAGAGTCTGCGTCTGTCCTGCTTTCTTCCTCCCCATAGTTGTAACTATCGTAGGGATTCTCGTACTCCTCCTGGTCGTCGATCACCTCGACGTCCTGGTCTTGTTCCTCGACGACTTCGGCGATCTCTTCCTCCTCCTCGACTGCCTCCCCCACCGGTGGCTTGGTCTTGTGAGGGATCGTGAAGGCCTTCATCTTTGCATCGAAATCTTTCTTCCGATGCATGATGTTCTCCATTTCGGCCTCGAGGCGCCTTCTCTTCTTCTCCATCTCTGCCGCGTGTTCCGCGTCGGATGGGTCGGCCGTTCTTTTCGGCGGATTGTTCGTCGCCGTACCTTTCGGCGTCGAAGTTTTCGACGTCGACGTCGGACCGGATCTTGGGTCTCTGGTCGTCGTCGTCAGTTTCGGGTCTTTCTCCCTCGGCGTCGATCGATCCTTTTCGGGGGACGATTTTCGACGTTTTCTGCTGATCAGCAGCCCTCGGCGCCGGGGACTCCTTCTCGGAGGATCCGCTGGGCCTGGGAGTAGTCGCGGACGCCACCTTTTTTGGCGTCGGCGCTTTCGGGGTCCTGCCCTCGATTTTTCTAGACTCAGAGTCTCTCGGGTTCTTGGGGGCCGAAGAGTCTCCTACCTTGTCAGAAGTCTTCGTGTAATCGGTCTCTACGACCGTGTAGCTGTCGTCTTCGGCGGCAGCGTTGTCTTCTTCCTCGGAGGACATCCCCAGCTCGTAGAGGGACGGAGTCGGGCCTTCCCCTGCAGGGTGGCGTGTGCTACCCTCTGCCTCTCTCTCACACGAAGGGTCTTCGGGGCGAAGGCGGAACAGGCGTTGCAGTCTCCGCTTTCGTGGTCCACCGGTAGGCAAAGGTTGCATACCGGGTGCTAGTCCTTCTGCGCATACTTGTGGTGGCAGTTACGGCAGAACTTGAACGGCGTGTTGTCCATCATCGAGCGTCCAGGGCCTCTCTGGTCGCGTGTTCGTCGACGGTCGTCGATGATCTCGATGAAAAACGCCTTCTCCTCGCCAACTTTTCGTCGATGAAGTCCCCTGTAGTCTTCAGATGACTTCTCCTCGTCTTTTCTGTTTTTTCTTTCTTTCTCCAAAAATGTCTGGAGCCCAAACGGGAACGATCCAGACCCGACCGCGGAAAAAAAGAATCTGAAGATGGCGCCCAAGAGTGGGAGCTTCCGCAGGAAGCATGCCGACGTCACCGGGAATACACCCAAAGGGGTGTGACGCCGACGCCCACCTGGGCTACAAAAAAAAAAAAAAACAAAGAAAAGACTACGAATCCGGACCCAACCACAAGACTGCGGAATAATGCACAGCATAGTGAATCCAGAAAGATTCACGCTGCAAAATTAAACACTACTAGTGGGCCTGCAGCACTGATTGTGCCACCCACCTAAGTAGCCATTGCAGAGCATGTGTGGGCAGTTTTGAATTGCCATTTAAACCTGGCAAAATAAATCTTTTGTCAGACCCAAACCTTCCTTTTTAATATATAATATACACGAGTCATCACTAGGGTAGGCCCTGGACAGCCCAGAGACCAGGGTGCAATGTATTTAAAAAGCAGGACATGTACTTTTAAGTTTTACATGTCCTGGTATTGAAAACCCCTTACATGTGTTTCTCACTATAGCAAGGCTGCTCTCTAACGTAGGATAACATTGGAGTTGGGTTATTACATTTCATGGATGTGTTTCAAAATGGGAAGAGAGAAGTTGGCCATTGTTTGGTTTCTCTTGAATCCTAATTGAAAATCCTAACTTATGTTGAAGTCATATTTTAAATTACAATTCTGAAAATGTCACTTTTAGAAATTTGGAATTTTCTTGCCGTAGCTATTTGGTGCCTGCAGCCTGCCTGGGTCACATGCCTGGGTGTAGCTGACAGATGGGCTTTGTGTATTCCTCCTAGACAGCCATACAAAAGGGAAGCTTAGGTATGTCTGGATGGGCCATCACTGGCAGGATGGTAAAGATGTGCTGGGCACAGCCCCATCTACACTTGAATAGGCTGTGTTCTGTCTTCACATAAAAGGGCCTACCGCCCAGCATTGTCACTTCAGCTGGCTCGGAGCCAGGGTAGGTAGGGAATGCCTTGCACTTGAAAGATAGTTTAGCTTCTCCCACCTTCCAGATCCAGGCACTAGGGTATAAAAGAAGGACATCAGACACCTACTCTTCAGTACACGTCTGGGCCTGTGGATACCCTGGCAGGAAAGGCTGCACTCTGCTGCCCACTTCCATGGGAGAGAAGGACTCGACATGTATCTCTTGAACCCAGAACTCCAAGGGCTAGCTGGCTGGAACTGAGCATTTCCTCGTCTGCACTATGCGCAGCAGATCCGACCAATGCTCTGCAAACCAAGATTCAGGTTACTCTTGTTCAGCAGGCCTAACTCCGTCCCCGTAGCCGCCTGCACTTCATTGCGCTCGGTCTGACCTTGAACTTTAACCAGATATTGACAGTTGGAGCTTTATGCCTCTTGGCGCTATTTGCACTAAAAACTTTATAATTCAATAGCTCTGGCTCAACTAATCCGATTGCCATTTTGATCTTGTTTTATTAATTAAAATGTACTCAATTGTTCATTACACCATTGTGGGCTCTTTTTGTGGTGTGTTTTCACAGTGTTACTGTTTGAAGTGTTGCACAAATACTTTACACAAAGCTTCCAAGTTACGCCTGACTGCTCTGTACCAAGGTACCAGAGGGGCAAGCACAGGTTAATTTGGGGTTTGCTTGTGTCCTACCCCGACGAGGATTGTGGTGCTGCTTGACCAGGGCTCACACCCCAGTCAACCAACAGCTCAATTCCTTACAGTCGCCAATTTGGATGGGCACAGAATGCTATTAAGGAGGGTTGGGACAGGATTGAAGGATGATGTGGCCTCGCTGGTTTGGCCAGGAGTACCTGGCCACTAAAGCTTTCCACCTTCAACACCCCTTTAAATAACCTGCGCAAAGGAGAGACTGTTGGGAAAACACTAGTCCTGTGAATCAAGGATGGTGAAAAGGATGCCCAGATCGAAGGAGAAGCCACCTGATGCCCTGCAATGATAGACTAGGGACACCCCCACGATAGGTCTCTCCAGGGCCAGTGGCGCTGATCCAATTATGGCCCCCCAAAAAACAGTTGAGGTAAAGACCTAGACTACTACTTTGCCCTTCCACAGGTGCTCTGCAAAACCGTAAAGAGGCTCAAGTTCCTGGGGTGGGCAGACAGGAAGGTGTTCTGCTGGCTGGTAGCAAAGGGCTGAGCAAGTTGCCCCCACCAGCAGGATAGGAGCACCAGGAGTCACAAAGAGAAGGATGGCACAGGGAGCCAGCAAATCCAGCTACTGACAGACTGAATCAGTGTAAAAGCCAGGAGCAAGAGTAGGCAAAGTTGAGGAAAATCCATCCACTGGGCCCCAAGATCTGCTAATTTAAAGACTCTTACAAAAAGAATGAAAAATGAATGTGTGTGCTCATCTAATTTCTTTGTAATACCCCATGGAGGGCCAGTGTCCTGGTGTCGGTGCAGTGAGGATTTATATCATTAAATCTTATGCAGAACAAACTACAAAAACTGGCAAAAGACTTAAAAAGATTTAGCCAAAACAAAATGCACCCCTACTCAAAAGAAGAATTCACAATACAAGATCAAGGGACTGACAATGACTCGGGAGGATGGAATTCCTCAGACAGTTCTGAAAGTGGTTCAGAAGAAACAGCCTCTAGAAGAGGTAGAAATAACTTCCGTTCCCAACGACCTAGAAGGGGAAATAGATGGCCTAGACAAAATTTTATGGGACACCAGGTACCGTTTTTCCAACTATTTATGCAACCTTTTGGAGGGTGGATGAACCCTCATAATCAAGGACCACAACAAATACCACAAATGATGGGCCAACCACCAATAGGAGCAGAAAACCAGAATCAACAGCCTTTTTTAGCCAGGGGCCAGCAACAAAGGGGACGACGAAAAACCTTGACATGGCAGGACCAACAAAGAAACATGTTAACACGAAGCATGACTTCAGAAAAACCAGGAACGAGCAAGAACAGTCACTGATAGTGAACTTAACAGACATTGTACTGTCCACAGATCAAACCAAAGTCCTGAATAAAGGCTTAGGCTTCGTGCCAACTCCTCCATTGGATACTTTCAAATTGAAGAGTGAAATAGCTGAATTCTGTCGGACTTTAAAATTGAAAGCATACTTCACTGGTAAGGAACCAATTCAAAACAAAGGAGATACAAACTTGAGAAGGAAATCAAACTTCAACCCTCCTAGTAACTTGGTCCCAATTGAGATCCAGACCTTCGAACAGGCTTTGATGAAAGGCATAGACGGCATACGAAACAAAGTCAAACCCCCCTTTCAAAATCTAACCAACAAAGAACGAACAGCCCTTGAAGAATTACGACGAAATGACCAGATCATCATAAAACCCGCAGATAAGGGGGGAGGAGTAGTGATTCTCAGCAAGGAAGGTTACCAACAACAGTGCCTAGACCTTCTGGACGATACCAAATTCTACAATAGGATTATCTGTGACCCCACCCCAAGATTACAAAATTCCATAGCCATGATGGTCTTTGAAGCTGAAGCTAATGCTTGGATAACAAAGAAAGAGGCTGATTATTTGATTACAAAAGACCCCAAAATACCTTGTTTCTACTCGTTACCAAAAACGCACAAAAATAGGTCTCCACCCCCGGGACGCCCTATAGTCTCTGGAATAGGGTCACTATTAGAACCCTTGTCTCAGTTTGCAGACCAATTTTTAAAACCCTTGGTACAGAAGACACCAACTTATCTAAAGGACACACGTGATCTCCTCAACCAAATATCGGAAATGCCATTTGACCAGAATACTATGTTACTCGTAGGTTTAGATGTGGAGTCCCTCTACACGAGCCTACCGCAAAAAGAGACACTACAAATGCTGGAGGACATTCTCTTCATGGAGGAATGGAACTATCGAACACCACGACATTTCATTCTGGAATGCTGCCGGTTAGCACTAACCGAGAATTTCTTCAAATTTGAAGGCAACCTCTTCTTACAGAACCATGGAACTGCCATGGGCAGTGCATTTGCCCCCTCAGTAGCGGGTCTCTACGTAAGTAACTTCGAAACCAACCATGTACTCACTGATGTCAACCCCTACGTTTCCAGTATATTATACTGGAAACGTTAAATAGATGATATCCTCATGGTATGGAAGAATGAGAATGATGTACAACTGTTCATTGACTGGCTCAATACACGGGACCAGTGGCTGAAATTTACCTTTGTAAAGGACAACACGAACATAGACTTCCTGGACCTGACAATTTTCATTAAAAATGGACAGGTGGAAACTAGAACATTTCACAAACCCACATCTAAGAACAGTCTATTATCCTATAAGAGTTTCCATCCTAAACCACTTAGAGATAACTTGCCCTACAGCCAGTTTTTGAGGCTCAAACAAAATTGTAGCCTGGAATGCGACTATAAAAAACAAGCGCAAGAACTATCTATCAAACTCGAAGAAAGACTACAAGAAGTCAATAATATCCATATGTCGCAAGAGGGCGAGGAATCAACCAAGGCAGTGCCTTCTGGACACAATAATAAAGGAACCGATCACAGACCTAGTGACCTGTGTCACAACATTCAGCCCTGCCACTTATCAAGTAAAAAAGCTGATAAATAAGAACTGGCGCCTGCTGTCAACGGGCAATCTAGACTGGCCGAAACCAAGGTTCGCAAACCGACGAACAAGGAACTTAAAAGACATGCTTGTACACACCCGCCCGAGAAGACTCCTGCAACCAGGACCCCCAAGAGACATTGGTATGTGCCCAGTATCAGGACACTACCCATGTGGGACTTGCCATGTGTGCAAATTAACCACTGCGACAAAGAACATCCAACTTACAGAAACTCTAAATTGGACTCAAAGGGCACATACGAACTGCAATTCTACACATGTGATTTACATGATAACGTGCCCTTGTCAGAAACGATACATTGGCATGACCTGTAGAAGAGTTAAAATAAGAGTGGGAGAACACAGGAGCAACATAAGGCTAAAAAAGACTACCACGAAATTATGCACACATTTTGTGGATGAGGGTCATAATGCTGATGAACTTAAATGGACAGTATTAGAGATGCTGAAAGATAAAACCACCAACGTTGAAAAAATCTTATATGAGAAGGAACAAAGGTGGGTCGACATGCTCAAAACAAATCAAGTGGGGCTCAATGATAACATCCAGTGGCACCACTTTTCATAATTATGAATATAGTCCTTGCAGAGTGCTGAGACCACCAGATAATGGCTGCCACAATAAAATGACCAACATGATAATGTGAGTATCGAGTACCAGACAGTCTGATTGAATTCCAAGACAATGATTGGTTTCCCCCAGCTATGAATTATTACATCATTTACAGCTTAGAGAAATTTTTCGAAAAGAATTCAAAATAATTTTTTTAATTGGATGTGTGTTACATTTACAATGATGAACCTCTTTTGTTATGATAATAAGACATCTCCAATGAGTTTGTACCTAAAACGGTCCGTTTTTCAATTATAATACAACCAACCCGAGATAGTCGGCTGTTTGTAACAATAGTCCTCTTTCTATCTTCTTTGCCGATCGACCAACAGTAAAAGTCGCCCGGAAATGACGATTCCGCGTCCAGGGGCAGAGCCAGCACTGAACGCGGAAGTCGCTTCCGATGCGGGTAAGATTGGAGACAGCTATTGGTAAGCATGGCGCTTTGCGCCTAGAACGATAATATTCAGCCTCTCACTTCCCTTCGCCTACAGCCTGGGACTGAGGGTCCAATTTCCCCTGACGAAGAAAGAAGCCTACAATTGACAGGTAAAAAACGATGCATTGTGTAAGAAAGGTTTGTTTAAGTCTGTTAAAAAAAATTGCACAAGCAAAGGTTTGTTTAAGTCTGTTTAAAAAATTTGCACAAGCATGTGTTACATGGAAATCGAGGAGATAGTATCCTAGTAGATTGCATCACGTTACCAACTCGAGGGACATAAGATGATTGCCTCACTTTTATGTGCATGCTCCATAATATATCAAATAACACCATTACCAATGCAGCTCTGAAGAGCAATACGGGTAACTTATGGTTGTTTTCAATACAATAAGGGTTCTAAACCTAGGTTTTTAAACCATGTTTAGCACACCATTCCTTCGATGGTACATCATATTGAACTATGAAACAATGAGTTGACTAGAAATATCACAACACAATTAAGGACACCATGATCTCCCTGGTTTTATTCTCCTAGTAGGATTCACCATTTCTCTTACCTCAGATAGTGCACTAGATAAATAACTGTAACCTAACACAATAGTTAGCTCCAGTTTACAAATAGCAGTAATATGCTAGGACTTTCCCCCCATTGTTGAACATTGTGAAGTAGTAGCATGAATAATGTTTTCTATGTTCCAGGTCAAATTACCTTACCAAAACTGAGGAAATTAAGATTACTCGGTGAATACTGCACAAGTTGTGTGAGTACTTTTAAACTGTATTTTTTTGTTTTTGTTTTGTCTTGTCCTGACGAATGCTCCACAGACCCGGCTGGGCACAAAGGAGCAGAAACATGTTGACGATAAAGTGATATGCAATGAACCAGTAACCTGTTCGCAGTGCATACCCGTTTTTCCTTTTAATCACTAATCACATCCTGTGTCAATTAAAAAGTTTTTTAGGATGTAGATGTGTGTTTTACCTTAACCTACATCAACGGGGGTATTTGTGCATCTCTCTGGACACTACTACACAGCACCAGAGGTTGCCTCAGGTTTGAGGCTGGCATACAGCACATTCAGACAACCCGATGATAAATGCCACAACGACTATGTGGGGCGGAAAAACAACATAAACCGCAACGAATAATAACATAGCGTTTATGAGGGGAGTTTGTTACAAACCTTGTGTAACGTAGTTACAAGTGTCCTGTTCTTTTGATTTTTTTATATCTGACAAGGGGAATTAACTGGACACTATATTCCTCCTCCCTCTTTTGATTGCGAATAATGAGGTAAAGACCTAGACTACTACTTTGCCCTTCCACAGGTGCTCTGCAAAACCGTAAAGAGGCTCAAGTTCCTGGGGTGGGCAGACAGGAAGGTGTTCTGCTGGCTGGTAGCAAAGGGCTGAGCAAGTTGCCCCCACCAGCAGGATAGGAGCACCAGGAGTCACAAAGAGAAGGATGGCACAGGGAGCCAGCAAATCCAGCTACTGACAGACTGAATCAGTTTAAAAGCCAGGAGCAAGAGTAGGCAAAGTTGAGGAAAATCCATCCACTGGGCCCCAAGATCTGCTAATTTAAAGACTCTTGCAAAAAGAATGAAAAATGAATGTGTGTGCTCATCTAATTTCTTTGTAATACCCCAGGGAGGGCCAGTGTCCTGGTGTCGGTGCAATGAGGATTTATATCATTTAATTTTTTTCCTTTAGGGGGTGGGAGAGTGTGGGCTCCCCTCCCTTTTGTGATTCGTGCCTACAAGGCCCCCATCTCCCTGGTACAGGTGCAGCAGTAGTTGGTCCAAGGAACCAGAATAAAGAAGGGCTGGTACAGGAAACAACCAGCCCTGGGGATCGCCATACCTGGTGCAATAATGAGTGGATCTGCTTTGCTCCAGCCTGTTGGCACGAGAAGCAAGTATTGAGGCTCTCGTCTAAGCACCAAAAATGCAGCTGCTTTGCTCTCACCTGGGGTGGCAGCTCACAAGGAGGATTACTGGCAACCCAAGAGTGTTACAGCACCAGTACATCACCCGGAAGGAACCGGGGGTAACCGGCTTGGCTGCTAGGGCTTTGGGGTTGTCCCTGCAGCACACAACTAATACAGCATTATCCATGGGTGCCTGGGGTGGGACCAGGGCACCCATACATAAGGAAATGGAGGCAGCACGAGGCCCCAATCAAAAGCGGTGTAGCCACTAAAACATTTGCTTTGGCTACTTGGGATTCTTTTCTTGAGGTTCCCCAAGGAGGGGCAGGCACACTACAATTGGTTGGCCAATCAGTCTTGGAAAATTGCAGGATATAAAGCAGCCGGCTCCAAGAATATTTTAGGGAAATGTACCCGCAAGTCTCCTAGGACATTAAATGTATTATCCTGGGCGAGGTTTGCAATCATTGGGCCCTCTCAGAGCTACATTGTTACGCTGTCGAGTTCTAGAGTACAGGGACCTCTAGTGGTTGGGTGTATGACTATATTATGTGGCCTGCAGACAGTGAAAAAACGACTCCAACACAGTTCTACTTAAACTGACAAGCTTACTGATGAACCTTGCAATGCTTATAATGAATGCATTTGAGTATGGTTATTTTCCCCATTGATTTTAGTGGTACATACATGAACAAAGTAACATGTAGGTTATTTTTTTTTAATTAACGTGGAGACACCTTGACAGAGCCAGCAGGCCCACCTTATATACATTGACGTGGTGACTTCGTCACAAAGCCAGCAGGCATGCCATAAATATACAGACACCCCCTTTATAGTGAGATGTTCGACCTGGTACAAAGGGGGAAG
The DNA here is from genome assembly GCF_964261635.1 of Lissotriton helveticus. NCBI lineage: Eukaryota > Metazoa > Chordata > Amphibia > Caudata > Salamandridae > Lissotriton > Lissotriton helveticus. The sequence continues at coordinate 190,918,230 of NC_136069.1, forward strand.
GGATAAGGATATGGTGTTCAGAACGCATTTGAGGGGTAATTTGATATGAGCGTTTCACTTAAGGAATCTCCATCTACCAGATGTAGATAATTGTAATTCAATCCCTATTATTAAGGCGTGTGCGCAATAAAAGTAATTTTCCTTTTTAAAAGTAAAGGCACAGACTAGCCAATCTGAGAATTGTTGTTGCATGCAAGCGAACTGGGATTGCTAGCTTACACCGAGACCTTGGACCACTCTGCATCGATATCCAAAAGCAAGACAAGTGCAAAATGGAGTACTTGGTTGCGAAGGACTCGCATCCTATGCAACTGCCACCCAGTTTATTCCACTAATCATTTCAGGACAGCTGCTAAGTCCTACAGTAATGGTTCTATACCTTACAATGCCCTAAAGGTTAGGGAAGGAGCAAAAGAAAATACTGCTCATCCTCCAACAATATTTAACTACTTAGGATTTTTATTTTAACTTGAGAGCACGAATTAAATAAATTTAAGGCTTAAACATAGGGTAGCTGGCACAATTTAACACACACCGTTTGCCTCAAAGCAAACACCTATAAATGGTATTTCAACTAAAACCACTGACTAATGAAATAAACTTAGTACGAAAATAAAGAAATCTAAAATGTAGTCTTACCAGGGGTGGTGGTTTCTGAAGAGGGTGGCGTGAGAATTGTTTGAGGGACGTTCGACGTGTCTGTTTTCACAGGCATCAAGCTGATCCGTCTGGCAAAAGAAGTTAAGAAAGTAAGCTTGATATACAATTTAGAGTTTGTTCTGTATTATGCATTAAAAAGCATAAATAAAAAACAATGCCATTTCATTGTAAATATAACAAAGTAAGGTGCAAATTTCCTACAAGAGCACATGAAACTCCAACCATTTAGACACTTCTTCTGAAAGAGCGTGTCTTGATTGCAAGGTAGACCGAACAGGCACCAAATGAGTCACATAAATGCTAGTCTTTTAGTGTCTAACCACACTTCACTGTACCCTCCACCTTCAAAGATCGGCACACAGTGAATTTACAGAATACACAGCAGGTAAGCTTCAAGCCAGGTCAGATAACTATTCTCATTTTAAGTACTCGAATTCCCTATAACTTGGGAAACTGAGATTTACAGGTCTCCTGCCCTTGCATATATGTTTTGTTGCCTTCTAAGTGCTATAAATCACCATGTTGTAATCCTCTATGCAAAGCGATCGGACGCTCTCAGGTCTTGTATACACAAAGCAGAAGTGATAAACAATTCCAGAATGGAGCATCTTCAGGAAAGTCTCAAACACATGATTAAACCTGGCCACGTCACCCTGAATCTAATTAAGCACAACTTTTAAAACCGCAGAGAAATAAACAGGGGCAAAATGAAAGTATCTTTTGGTAACATTTTTGATGGTTGCTACTAACAGCAGATTCCTCACGTTTTAAAGCCTCCCTGGAGCCACAGTGTATCCAGTAGAACGTTCCTCATTACCTCCAGCACACTGGTAGATGGCGCCAGTAGACTCTCATGGGTCCCTTTTACATCCAAAAGTGCCCACACTGAACCCCAGGCTGACATCAGTTTATCAACAATTTCTGCCTCCACAGATGGCAAGCGATCAACAAACTAAGCTATCAACAACACGCGAAAGAAACTTGGGACATTATAACCAACAAGAAGTCCACTCTACAGAATGGGGGATGGGTGCAGCAACCTACAATTCGAGTATCCACCCAAAAAAGCTCTAGCAAAGGTAAGTAACATGTTCTTCTGATCGATACTTCCACTACAGATTCCTCACCATTTGAATCAATACCAAAGTAGTATATCCACCCGAACATGAAACTGTGACACCACCTTTGGAAGAAAGAAGGCACTAGTTTGTCTTGTAAGACTGTTGTTTAAGGGGGATACACCGATAAAGCATTATGCTACCTAACACGGACACGAAGTAATCTCATTGGTGAATACAGTTTTTACTGTATGTCGCTTAAGCGTGCAACTGTCAAGTTGCTTAAATGGCACGCACCAGAAAGGAAAGAAACATGGAAACAGAAAACATTAAACTTGCGCTACGACATAATTAAGTTTGTCAGTAGAAACATGCACAAAACCCTTTCAAAAACAGGTAATTTGAGATATCAAGGGTTGGTAAGGCAAACTAATATGGCTGACAGCAAAGCTCTGCCGGGCTGAACACGGAACGAATGTGGGGAAACTAAGAACGTCGAAATAGTTACTGTCGCACCAACGTGAATAGGGACCACTACCTTAGGGCGAAAGGAGCCACACATTCCGCGAACCAGCTTCTCCTGGTAGAAGGTAGTGAACAGAGTGCCTGAAGCTTGCTCACTCTCCGGGGCAAAGTAACAGACACCAAAAAGACCATTTCAAGAGTCAAAAGTCAAAGTATGCCAGGTTCAAAGTGAGAACACATCAATTAAGTCAAAACCAAATTAAAGCCCCACTGGTGTATTATGAAGGAAGACAGACTTGTTGTGCAAACCTTTCAAGAAATGAGTCTCAACCGGTGGCTTTAATAGAGAAGGCTGAACCAGCAACCGCAATAAAGCAGATATAGACGATAAATATCCCTTCACAGTGCCCAGAGCAAAGTCTTGCTGGGCCAACCAGAACACACGCATTATTACCTCAGACAGTTTAGCAGTGGGTCAACGGGCTTGTCTGAACACCAGTCCAAAAACCTGTCCCAATGGCAGGCATATACATATCTTGTTGAGGGACGTCTGCCAGTATAACAACTTCGGGAGGAAGCTCGAAAACACTCAACTGTCGGTGCTCAATCTCCAAGTATGTAGATGGGGTGTTTGCAGGTTAGAATGAAAGACCTAGCACTGCTGCTGTGATAGGAGATCTTCCCAAAGAGTCTGCCTGATCGGAGGACAGATGCTCAAGACCAGAAGTTCGGAATGCCATAACATCTGTATCCAGTCCTGAGACAATAGGATAAGCTGGAACAGTCAGCTCGGATCTTTTTGAGGACTTGGGGCAAAAGTGGGATCAGAGAAAAGGCATATAGGAGTCCAGAGTTCCACTCCAAGCGGAATGAGTCTCAGAGCGAGAGCCACTTTGGAAATGCAAAAATGCTGACATTGCTCGTTTTCAGAAGTGGCGAACAGATCGAGCCAAGGTTCTCCCCAATCGCAGAAGAGACCTTGTCATTCGTGGTCCGCAAGACATCGATGGCAAGTTTGTCTGTCCTGGCAATTGAGAGATCCCACCAGGTGATGTACAACCAAGAAGATGTCCTGACAATGCAGCCAATGTCAAATGTGTCTGCTGCTGACCAAATCGCGACCCAGTAGCCACCAATGCAGATCTCTTACAGTCTCCCCTGAAATCTGGACACAGTCTGAGCGATTCCCCTGGTGCTGCACTCACTGGGATTTCAGACCCCACTTCTCATGGAGTCTAACATCCCATACCACCTCTATGTGGATGATACACAGCTATATCGAAGTATCCTTCCCATGTTATTTGCCACCAAAGAAACACTCAGACATTAAATCATGGATGTCTCTTTGCAACCTAAAGTCCCACCCACTTATGACCAAATTCCAGTCCAAGTAGGGGGAGACAAACTAATTATACTATATATTTGGGTAAGCCTTGCTGCTTAATCACACCAACCCATGATTGAGCTGAAGGTTTGACAAACGAAACCTAAGGGTCATAAAGGGGTTAAGTGTATTAAATGGTGAGGTCGCACAACCACACCATATAATACACCCTATTTTCTCACATCCACCTGATATCAATATGGCTCAATACTTCAGAACAGGAGCTAGGTGTGCAGGGAAATTCTTTGAGTCTTTCGCATTTACATAACATTCTTGATCAGTAGATATAGGTTTTGGAACCAGAACACAAAACTCGAACTGGGAATGATAGTTTCTGCAAATTCTGCTGCAAATTCTGCTGCAGAAAGAAGACATCTGTTGGAGAGACAGCATGGAAACAATGAGCAGAAAGACGGTACAGCTAAGGGGCAAAAGCTAGATAAATAAACAACTTCAATAAAAAATAATTGGAATCCAAAAAGCATAAAGTGAAATAAATAAAACTGCTTCTATGTCATTCTACCAAATACAGCTTTCTGTAGCAGGTGCTGCTATTTAAGCAGTGATCTCAGAAGCTATGCCTCCAGCAAGGCCATGTGATTTGTCAGTGTCATGGTAAAAGCATGCAATTGGCATTGGCAACTGAGTCCTGCCTTAAGTTTCAAATTCCTCATTGTTTTAATACAAATGTTGCTTGTAAATTGTACCACAAATTTCAGATTATTTTAAAGGATCTACTCAAACTATGAACTAACATGATGCTTTTAATACCGCTGAAATTGTTTATTACACTGCAATGCACACTTCGTTTAATAGAAACACGACATGAACTCGTTAGCATCAAAACGGCCCAACACTTTTACACCATCCTACACCCAACTAAGCGGTAAGGGACCCCAATTTGCTACACATTTGTCCAAAGAGCTAAAGGACAGAGGTAAGCTCTGGCTTAAGATTTCCAACACAGATAAAATTAAACTTATCTAAATGATAAATCATTTTTTTTATATGTAATATATAAAGCCATCACTATAATTATCAATTACTGACACTCAAGAACAAATTACTACAATGTGGATTTCTTTCTGCAAATTCTGGGTTCCAAATAATGACAATTGTTGAAATGCTCACACAGTCACTTGCATCCTGGTTGAGGAGCAACTGTAACTACTGGGCCACAGGTCCGACTGGGATTGTAAAAGGTATATTAATTTGGAGACCACACAATTTTGATTTGCGATATTTATTATTCTTTTTTCTTAAATTGTAACATTTTTTTACGGGTATTTGAAACTGGTGTGCTATCGGAAATGAAAGGAGCCAGAGAAGTGGAACATAGAAGTACCTCCTCTTAGAAGAGAAGTACACATTCCTAAGAGGAAACAACCAAAAGGAGAAACTCAATGTTACTTAACACTAAGTTAAATAATGAATAGAACAGCTAGGCAATCGAAACATACTTGAAGCCTCGTCTACGGTGCTCAGTCAAAATGACAAAGTAAATTGCCTGGTGGTTTAAATTTCTCCCTCCAAGCTCATTATGCTTTTCTATCTATTTTCATGGTTATTTCTTGATTATCCCCAAAACAAAATCCGGGGTACAATTTTAGCATTTCATGACCAATTCCATGCGGCAGAGGCGGGAATACTTCTAAAAAAATATTCTAAAACAATTTTGTAATTAGGAAGGACCAGTACAGAGCTTCTGTACCCTGTAAATTGCAAGTAGTGCTGTAGATTCACACATACTCGACATACTCCTGCCAACTAGTGGGTTGGGCTCGGATGATTACAACATGTTTTCCTTCGAAAAATCGACTGTAAAGCAGTACTGCCCCAAGTGGTGGCTCGCAAGTGGATGGTACAGAGGCCTGCAACAGAGAGCTGAGGACAGTTTGACTAACTCTAGCATGCTATCCACGCAATAATGCTTTGTGAATGTGTTTTGAGTATCCATATGACAACTTTACAAATGTCTAAGGGTATGATTCCTAGAAAGGCCAGAGTAGCACCTTGTCTGTGGAGTGTGGCTTGGGGTTTGAAGGTAGGTTTATTTTAGTGTTAGCATAACTGTTTTGGATGCATTTGACAATCCACCTAGCAATCCCTGCCTTAGGAATGGCCTGACCTTTATAAGACTGTAAAAAGCCACAAACCGTTGCTACGACTGTGAAAAGGATTAGGTTCTATCCACGTAGTACATTGGAGCATTTCTGAGATCAAGCCTAGCGCTCTTTCAGCTACTAAGTCTGGACAAGGAAAAAAGACTGGGAGCTTGATTGTCTGAAAAGGGTGCAATGAGGAGACCACCCTGGGTAAGAATTTCCGATTGGTCCTAAGAACCACAGTCATGATGGACCTGGATTAAAGGTTCCTGCAATGTGAGGCCCTGTAGTTCACAAATACACCTGAAAGTCGTTATAAGTACAAGGAAGGCAACCTTTCAGGACAGGAACTACAAAAGGAATGAATGAGGTGACTCAAAGGGTGGCCCCATAAGTCTGGAAATGGCAATATTGAAATTCCATGGGGGTCCTGAAGGAACCATTGGGGGAATTACATGTTTAGAGACCTTCACAAAAGCTTTGATTACAAGAATTTTTAAGAGAGGTGTTCCCTGTCGTGTGTGTATGTAATATATATATATATATATATATATACACATATATACACACACACACACACACACACACTAGGTGTTGCTGAATTGACATGGGACCTAACACTGACTGACTATGTTTAGGACCATAGGTGTAAGAGGGATTATGTGCTTTTTGGAGTGCAGTAGAGTATGTGCAGTAGTGAACAAAACGTGTCCACTTATCAGCATAGCAGGTGCATGTAGTGGGCGTATGGGGTTCCATGAATATTTCCATGCACTCTTGAGGTAGGTCAAGGTAACCTAACTCTAGGACCTCAGGAGCTAAATCACCAGGCTAAACTATCCGGGGTCCGGATGTCAGACTATGCCATGGTTTTGTGAGAGACGTTCCAGTCTGTTGGGAAGTTTCTCGCAAGGGGTGATGGACATTTCTAGAAAGGTCTAGAGCATGATTGTCTGTCCCTTGCTGGAACCACCAGGATAAAGGGGAGGGATGTTTGCTTGAGCTTCCTGTCAACATAAGAGATCAGTGGGAGAGGAGGAAAAGCAAACAAAGATCCCTGCCTAATTAATTCACAGAGCATTGCCCAGGTGTAGAAACATGGTGGCAAACATTGGGCATTTTGTGTTTTTGTGTGTAGCAACACGGTCTATGTTTGGGATGCCCCATCTCTACAAATAGTGAGGGAAGACCTGAGGGTGGTGTGTCCACTGAGCAGGTCTGCAAAGCAGTTGTCCATTCCTGGATGAAATTCAGCCAGGAGATTAACTTTGTGATGGATGTCCCGGGGCCAGATATGCTGCACTAGGGTAGACAGCTGAAAGGAGGGTTTGCCTCCTTGTATTTTGTAGGTAGAAATGGTGGTCATGTTGTCTGTGCCTTGAATGCTCTGAAGAAAGGCTTTGGGAGCTAGATGAATGGCTAACAGTTCAAGTGGTTGATGTGGAGCCCAAATTGATGACGTGGCCACAGACCCTGGAATGTCATGCTGTTGAGATGCGTTCATAGTATTGCACACTTGCAGAACTGAGTATGCCAGGCAGCAGATTGTTGCTGTTCCATCACTGGAAACGATGGGTGCTGGCCCTTATCAACACTAGCTCTTCTAACTGACCCTCCACTTGTGACCACGTGCTTGAGAGGCACTCCTCAAGCAGGTGCATATGTAGTTCGGCATCATTCCCACAAGGCGCATCACTTTGTAGGCTTAAAGTGGACAGAGTGGCTAAAATAAAGGGAGATGGTGCTGGAATGCTTGCACCCTTTAGGGGCTTGGGGAAGATTGTCCCACAACCGAGTTCACTAATGACCCAAAGAGGGGTTGAATTTGGAGCAGCTCCAAGTGTGAATTGGTGGCTTTCACCATTAACCCCAGACTGCAGAGAAGGGAGATTGGGTCCTGGGTGTGGGTTAGTCATTCCAGTCTGATTGCGCTCTTGATCAGCCAGTCATCAAGGTAGGGGAAGACATGAGTTCCTGAAGTGAGCAACTACTACTGTTAAACACTTGGTAGATACTCTTGGGGCCGTGGTGACGTCAAAGGGCCTTCTTGGGAACAAGGAAGAATAGAAAGTCGACAGCTTTGCCCTAATGTTGATGGGGCACTGGCTTTATGGCTCCTTTGAGTAGGAGCGCCTGAACCTACTCTTGCAGCGGAGATGTTCCGGACTGATGGTGTGGGTGCAAGGTTGGATATTTTGTGGTAGTGAGGGGAGTCGTAGACAGCAGCCATGCTCAATCATGGATAGGACCCCCAGGTCTGTGGTGATCTCTTCCCAGCAGAGCAGGAATCCCTGAAGTCTCCCCACCGACAGGTGTTGTGTCATCATGGGAGATGCAGGCTAAGTTTGTGAGCTTTGGGAAGGGATTTGGCATCCACAGTACTCACTCTAGGGGTGTTCTTCAAACATGGTCCGGAGCTGACCAAGGTGGATGGATGGATAGTGAGGTCTGTTCCTCATCAGAAATTCTTCCTTGCCCGACTCAGACATCTGAGTCGAACTGTGAAGTTGGTTGGTGAGCTTAAAGATTAGGTGACTCACCCAAAGCTTCCTCCTCGGCGCTGAGTGAATCAGCTTTGCCAAAGATAGCTGGTGCTTCTGAAGAGGATTTCGCTATCCTACTGTGGGTCCACTGTCTGTCTTGATGCCAACACAGTCTTCTTGCTGCGGAACGCTGAACAGCCACAGTGACTCACTGTGGTTCGGCAAGAGGCAAAGATTACAGGCTGTGTGGAGGAGGTTAACCCAAGATTTGGAATGGCATCGTGCGCATCTCTTGAAGGGAGTCTAATCTATTACCCAGGGTGCTCATTCTCCCAACGGTAGTATGGAGCACACAGTGGCACAAAGGGCTCCAAGAGGCCTGGTCACAGGACTGGATTAGGCACAGCTTGTTGAAAAGTCTTCCTAAACAGAATGGAGAGCCACAGACTCCAAAGCCAAGATGGGAACCGACAAACTCGTCCCGACCGGAATCACGCTCCATCACGTCCAAACCAAATGCCAGATGGTGGGGAAAAAACTAACAATGTACTCGGTGCCGATGCACATACACAACCAGGTGAGGAGTCGAGAGTGAGACTCAAAATACTTCAGAGAAGAAAAACAAGTTGTGATTGCCGTAGCGCAATGCTTCATGGCAGGCATGTACAGCGCATGTTTCTACAGCCACACATGCTACAAACAGTAATTATCAGATCTTATGTTGGCATTTAAAAACCAAATCAAAGCTCATACCTTGGTGATGGTGTACTTGGCTTGCTCCATGCAGACAGAGTGCTAAGGGGTATTCTTCTTGGTTGAACTGCTTTGTTTGTCCCAGATAACGGTACAGTCTTTTTCTCCTCCATCGTGGGAGTGGCTGGAACTACTTTGATGCTAACAGGAGTTGAAGGAGTGTCTTTGTTGGCTGATGAGACATCGATTGTTCTAGGCTGCAGCGGGGTCACGGGGTTGCTTGGATCCAGAACTCTGCCTACCGGAGTACCATCAATTGGTCGAGGGGTTGGCGAAGCAGTCCGGCTCCCTTGAACTTTTCTTATTTTCCGCTCTACTAAAGATGGAGTCTTCACATCCAAAACAGGCTTCTCCTTCAAAGGTGTGCCAAGTTCATCTTGATCAAACGTCACGAAAGAGCAATAACCATCTGTTGAGGAGATAGCCAAGAAAGTTCCATCCTTTGACCTGCTCAAAACCAATAAAACAAAACTTCATTAGCAAATCGGTGTTCAATCACTAAACACTATCCAACACTCACAGATTTGAAAAAGAGTTGAAGAAGAAACTGAAACACTGCGGAGTAAATGTACAGTTTTTGACAACACTCCGAGTTGCAAGCAATTTACTAATTTCTTGTATGTCTAATACACAGCATCCAAAATGATCACAGATGATACCCAACCCTGCTTGGAAAATATCTTACCATGAAATATCACTAAGAGTATGATAATGGACATTTGCTATGTAACCGAAGGGAAACAATTGCTGGGTGTCGTAGAAAAGCACAGCATCTTCTGAAGCAACTGCAAACACCATACGATATGGCAGGTTTATTAGCCCCTGGGGTGGCTTCTGAGAGTCATCTATGGAGACAAAAAAAACCAAAATGAACAAATACTGCTTAAACAGGACATGTTAAGAAGCAAAAAAATGTTCAAATAGACAATTTAAACAAGTAAAAATATTGATTGCAAAAGGAAAACCTGTGCTGCCATTGGCCATCCAGTGAGTGAAAGTTTCACATGTGGCACAGCAGAAAACACTAGTGCATAGGTTGAATCCGAGAAAATATCAAGTGCTCACAAAGTAGCTAAAGAGATCAGTGAAATGTGTTTTTTTAATGTCAGTATAAAAAATGTTAAATACAGTATTTAATTAGTGATATGTTGCATGTTCTACTCTGCCTTTTAAAGTGATGTTTTTTGTGCGCACCTATTATATATGGTTTATTTCAGTTTGTCTTTTTAAAATATATCCCTTTGTGGTCAGCAGACAGGTAAAGGTGGTTTAAGGGAATCAAAGGATAAGTGTAATTTTCAAAGCTTGTGCATAGCAACACTATAATTAATTAGAACCCACTCAGCACTGTTTCTTACTCTAGCACAACAAATAACTTGTACCTGATTATTAGTATTTAAAAAAAAGTGATATTTTATAGTGTTCAAAAGGTGCGTTTTTTTGGCAAAATATTTTAGGAAAATCGTCTTTGTGAGTATTGAAACATACTTCTGTTATATATACAAATGCACAGTATACCTGCATTAATTGTTGGTCTCAGCTCAAAGTACACCGGGCAACAACGAACTGCTAGCGTTGCTTTGCCGGGACAGGGCAGATGAGCTATTGGTCTAAAGAGGAAAACAAGAGATCGGTTTAGACAAATGCACTAAATGCATGTGAGTGTCCTAAAGTGTGCAGAATAATACTGTACCTTCTAAGATTCTTTCTTGAGAACACATAAGTCGTGTTTGTTACATTCTCGCCAGCTTCCACACATCCAGCTGTAAAGGACATTGGGTACATTAATTAATGTAAAAAATCGGTTAATTTAAGGCAAGAAAATCATGGAGAGAAAAAAAGCAGCATCACCACTAGGGAGCACCATTGGAATACAAAATAAATACGCATTTAAACATAGATTGTTGACCTAAGGGTTATTTATTCTTGCTAACAGGCTTCAGGTAAACCCTGAATTTCAGTTCAACGAATTTGTGGCCATGGCTAACACAATCATCCTTTAAAAAACAGCTTAAAATGCATAACATTGTTCAAAACAAAATAATGCATAACTGGAGGACACACTTGGCCAAAGTTTGAAAATAGATGAATTAAAGTATAGTATTCTATAGCCTAATTCTAATCCTGCTATGAAGTGGATCATCAACATGTAGAAATTAGAAGCAGTTATGGGGAAAAGAGAACTTTACAAATTATTGGTGAGAAGACTTGTTTAATATGGACATACACCATTTCCCTCAACAAATACCATGAAAAAATAGATACATTAAGTTATGCAAGGAAGAATGGATCCCCTGGTCTGTGAATATTAATGGGTGAGTCACACAAATTATATATATACACATACGCACACACGTGTGTGTCTTAGCCATATTATGAGAGGAGCAATTGGGCTCAATGAATGGGTTCTTTATGCATATGGGCACTAGACCGATCAAATCGTATGAATCCTATCCAATTTGGTTTATACAGGTATGTTATCATTATTGCAATAAGGTACCTCACACTTACTTCCTCAAATAACTCTTGCACAGGGCACCTAAAGCACTTTATAATTTGCTGGTGTCGCAAGAGACATTAGATTGCTGGGGTCTTTACAAAACTTATCAGCATTAGAAACTTTGGGATGTAATGCACTGTTTAATAAACTTAACGATACTAAGCACTGATAAACCAGAGTATTAATGCAGGTTTATCAATCAATCAATCAAGACATTTGTATAGCGCACTACTCACCCGGAGGGTCTCAAGGCGCATGTAAGCATGCGCCTTGTAAGCATTTGTAAGTTTATTGTAAGCAATGAGTTGTATATAAGAAACCCTTTGTTTTTGCGTAGCAATACCCCTGCGCGTCGGTAGGCGTCATCCGCGGCTCCGCGTCCGTCGTCTGCGTCGTTAGCGCCGGAATGACATCGTCGGAGTACTTAGACGCCGCCCATGCGCGCTGACGTCAGTTCTGATACACAGCTTTTCCGCGCCAGATACGCAGAGCCATGATAGAACCAACACTGGTGCGAAGAAACTAGGGCCCTGAAAGGGGTTGACCTTAACCCTAGATATCGGTTCGCAGAACGGGGAGGATGGGTGGGTCGGTAAGGAATCTATCACTAACTAATGTCTCTTACAGATATATCGTTACACAAGTAGTAACTTGTGCATCTGAAAGAGACACGTTAGTGATAGATTCCTTACCTTAGAATAGATACCCCAGCAATACCAACCCCGGTGGTGGGTCTGCGAACCAATAAATCACACCAGAAAGTCCTGGAGGACGGAACGGCCAAAGAAGCCATCCCTCCGGACTTGGCTGTCCAGGCAGTAGTATCTTGCGAACGTGTGCAGCGAGGCCCACGTAGCTGCCTGGCAAATGTCCTGCAAGGGCACTCCCCGGCCCAGGGCAGTAGTAGTCTCCGTGGCCCAAGTGGAATGAGCCCTCAATCCAACAGGGGGCTCCTTCTTAGCCATGGAGTAACATGCCTGGATACACAAGATGATCCACCGGGAGATGGTCCGCTTGTGCACCGCTTTCCCCTTCTTAGCGCCCACGTAACCAACAAAGAGTTGGTCATCCACCCGGAACTGGCGTGTGCGATCCAAGTAGAATGAGAGCGCACGTTTTGGGTCCAGACGGTGGAGCCGCTCTTCCTCTTTAGAGGGATGCGGAGGCGGAAAGAAGGTTGGCAATGTGATGGACTGCCCGATGTGGAAGGCTGAGACAACCTTGGGCAGGAAAGATGGCTTAGTACGCAACAGTACGCAACACAACCTTGTCCGGATGGACAGAAAGGAAAGGTGGAGTACAAGAAAGGGCCTGGAGCTCACTCACTCTCCTGGCAGAGGTGATGGCAACCAGGAAAGCAGTCTTCAGAGCTAGAAGGCGAAGAGGACAGTTGTGAAGTGGCTCAAAGGGAGCGCACATCAGGAAAGTAAGAACAAGGTTCAAGTCCCACTGGGGCATCACGAAGGGAACAGGAGGGAACATGTGTGTGATGCCCTTAAGAAATCTATTTACAATAGGGGACTTGAACAGAGAAGGCTGATCAGGTAGCCTTAAGAAGGCAGAAAGGGCAGAAAGGTAGCCCTTGACAGTGCCCAGAGCAGAGCCCTGCTGGGCAAGAGAAAGAAGAAAGAGGAGAACCTCAGAAAGGGGGGCAGAGAGAGGGTCCACAGCCTTTGCTGTGCACCATGCCACAAATCTGTTCCACCTACAGGCGTATACCGACTTTGTGGAGGGACGCCTGGCTGCCAGAATGACATTACAGACTTCGGGAGGCAAGTCAAATGGCCTCAACTGTCGCCGCTCAATCTCCAAGCTTGTAGGTGGAGACTGGACAGGTTCGGGTGGAGGACCGTCCCCTGCTGCTGCAACAGAAGGTCCTCCCGAAGAGGCAGACGAATCGGGGGATCGACTGACATGCTGAGTAGCTCGGGATACCAGTATCTTCGTGCCCAGTCCGGAGTCACAAGGATAACCTGGGCCCGGTCGCGCCTGATCTTCTTCAGCACTCTGGGCAGAAGTGGTATAGGCGGAAAGGCGTACAATAGACCGCAACTCCACTCACGACGAAAAGCGTCTCCGAGCGAGTGCCGCCTTGGAAATTCCAACGCGCAGAACTGATGACATTGCGCGTTCTCTTCGGTGGCGAATAGATCTAACCAAGGCTCTCCCCACTGCTGAAAGAGGCCTTGCGCCACATCCGAGCTCAGACGCCATTCGTGATCCATCATGCACCGACGGCTGATTTTGTCCGCCCTGGCATTCAGAGAACCTGCCAGGTGTTGAACCACCAGGGTCACGCCCTGACGTTCCAGCCACTGCCAGAGGCGCAGAGCCACCTGGCATAGGGTCCACGACCCCACCCCGCCCTGTTTGTTGCAGTACCACATGGCGGTGGTGTTGTCCGTGAACACCTGCACTACACTCCCCCGGACAGAGGGGAGGAATGCCTTCAGTGCTAGACGAATCGCCCGTAACTCCAACAGGTTGATGTGGAGCCGGGCCTCCGCCGGAGACCAGAGTCCTCTGATCTCCGCCTCTCCCACGTGGCCACCCCAGCCCTGGAGGGACGCGTCCGTCACAACTACGTGCTCCGGGTGGGGTAGGGAGAGGGATCTGCCACTGACCCAATCGCGGTCCATGTGCCACCACTGCAACTGTCTCGCAGTGCCCTCCGAGATCAAGACAAGACAAGTTGCCCTGATGCTGGGCCCACTGAAATTTCAGGTCCCACTGCAGAGCCCGCATCCGCCACCGGGCGTGACGCACCAGAAGGATGCAGGAGGCCATCAGTCCCAGAAGCCGCAGCGTCAACCTGACCGAGACTCGGGATAAAGCCTGGAAGATTGGAATCAGAGCCTGAATATCCCGAACCCGCTGTTCGGGAGGGTAAACCCGAAACTGCGCCGAGTCTAGAACCGCTCCGATGAAGAGGAGCTTCTGAGAGGGACACAGGTGCGACTTCGGTACATTGATGGAGAACCCCAGCAAGTGCAGGAGGTCGGCCGTAGTCTGGAGGTGGCTGACGACTGTCTGGGGCGAGCCCGCCTTCAACAACCAGTCGTCGAGGTAGGGGAAGACTGAAACCCCTAACCTGCGCAGATGAGCTGCGACCACCGCCATCACCTTCGTGAACACCCGTGGGGCGCTGGTAAGGCCGAAGGGGAGCACGGTAAACTGAAAGTGCTCGTGGCCTACCGTGAACCGCAGGTAACGCCGGTGGGCCGGCAGGACGGGGATGTGAAAATAAGCGTCCTGCAAGTCCAACGCTACCATCCAGTCTCCGGGGTCCAGGGCAGCTAAGACCTGAGCCAAAGTCAGCATCTTGAACTTCTCTTGTTGGAGGAAGCCGTTGACGTTCCGCAGGTCCAAGATAGGGCGCAGGCCCCCTTTGCCCTTCTTGGGCACCAGAAAGTAGTGGGAGTAACATCCACACCCTACTTCTGGCCCAGGAACGCGCTCGATGGCCCCCTTGGCCAAGAGGGCCGTGACTTCCTCTTGCAGAAGTTGCAAGTGATCCCCCGACACGCGGTGGAGTTGCGGTGGCATGGCTGGAGGGGTCGCCTCTAAGGGGAGGGAGTAGCCCCTTCGGACGATCTGCAGCACCCACCTGTCCGATGTGACAGTGCGCCAGTGGGAGTGGTGATGGCGAACCCTGCCTCCCACAGGCGTCACATGGGCCTGAAAACTCGGAAGGTTTTGAGGCAGGTGCTGCGGAGGGAGGTGTGGACTGGCCTCGCCGCTGACCCCGACCGCCGCCACAGCGGTTTCCACGGCCGCCACCGCGCTGCTGGACATTCTGCGGTGCGTGGCTGGCAGCACGTGTGGGGACGCCCCTTCCGTGGCCACGAAAGGAGCGAAAGGCACCCGATTGCTGGCGCGTGGCCGAGAGGCCTAAGGACTTGGCCGTAGCCCTGGAGTCCTTAAAGCGCTCCAGCGCATGGTCTGCCTTGTCGCCAAAAAGGCGACAGCCATCGAACGGCATGTCCAGAAGAGTGGCATGGACATCGGCCGAAAAATTGGCGGACCTCAACCAGGCGTGGCGTCAAACCGCCACCGTCGTTGCCATCGCCCTGCCCAGTGAGTCCGTGGTATACAGTCCACACCGGATAGAGTATCGAGCCGCATCTCGACCCTCCACAAGGGCTTGGGCGAGCTTAGCCCGGACCTCCTCTGGGCATTGTGGCAGCACGTCCGCAACCGTGTCCCACAGGGTGTGGGTGTAGCGGCCTAAGAGACACGCGGTATTGACAGACCGCAGACCCAAACTCAGGGACGAGAACACCTTCTTTCCGAACTGTTCATATCTCTTGGATTCCCGATCGGGCGGGGCCGTCGGGAATGCGGTCTGGGAAGTGGAGGTCTGGATAACCAGGCTCTCGGGGGTGGGATGGGTGGACAAAAAGCAAGGGTCGCCCAGAGCCGGGCGGTAGCGTCTGGCCACGTTCCTATCCACAGGCGGACCTGTGGCGGGCTTGGACCAAGTGCCTACAAGAACGTCACATAAGGCTTCATTTAACGGCAGCAGAGGCTCACTGGAGCTTGCCTGCAGTTTAAGACCCTCAGTGAGGAGGTTAGTCCTCACGGCCGCGACGGGGAGCTCAAGGTCCAAGGCCTTGGCTGCCCTCGTCAACACTACGCTGTAGGCAGCCCCCTCCTCCGTAGCCACGGTGGGAGGGGAGACAAATCCAGTGTCTGGCGAGGTGTCAATACCACTGGCCTCCCCAAGCTCATATGTCCAGTCCTCTTGAGACTGACACTCCTGTGCCAGAGGGTCCTCAGACCCCTCCCAATCACCTCCGTCACCAGTCTCCTGTAACCCAGGGTCAACAGACTGGACCTCCTCATGGAAATAGAAATCTCCAAAGGCCGTCTGAAGCGGCGCCCGCGCCAGAGTCGGACCGAAGGGAAGATTGGGGACGGCGTCCAAAACGGGCGTCGGAGGCGACACCCTCGGGGCCGGCGCCGGTGAGGTCGACCGGCGACGACCCGGAAGCGGATCCGGTGAGGTCCTGCGGTGCCGGGACCGAAGTCGCCGGCGGCGCCGGGGCCGAAGCACCCGGCGGCGGCGGGGCCGAAGCACCCGGCGGGGCCGAAGCACCCGGCGGGGCCGAAGCGCCCGACCCGCTAGGGCCTCCAGCCGGGACCGCTGGGCCCGGAGGCGCCGCGGGACCCGGCTGAGGAGGGAGGGATCTCATGGCCATGAGGTACCGCTCGACCTCCGGCGACGCACCGTGCCCAGGGACCCGAAGGTGTGGGGCAGGCGGCGACGCTTGCGACTCTCTTGGAGCCGCGTGGGCGGGGTCGCCCGAACCCCCGGCCGCATCATGCGAGCGTCCGGGTGGGTCGGAGGAGCGATGATGCCGCTCCGACCTCTCATGCCTCTTACCTGAGGACTTGGATCCCGACGACCGATGTCCACTCCCGGAGCTGCGGGGACTCCGACCCCGCGACCGGTCCCTCGACTTTCCGTGGGACCGGGACCTGGAATGGCGCGGGGCCGACTGCCGGAGCTCGAGCCGCTTGCGGGACCGCTCCCGTCTAGCCTTCGACGTCAGGGGCCAGCAGTCGGAGCAGGTGCGGTCGTCGTGGTCGAGGCCTAAGCACTTCAGGCACCGGCGATGGGGGTCCGTGACCGACATTAGTCGGTCGCACTTCGAACAGGGCTTGAACCCCGGCATCCCTACCGGCACCGATAGAGTCGAAGACTCAAGAAAGAAAGATCAAAAAGATCAAAATGTTTAGTCAAAAAATGACTAGGGGTAGAGCTTCTCCGGATCTGCGCTAGCTGGCGCGGAAAAACGAAGAACTGACGTCAGCGCGCACGGGCGGCATCTAAGTACCCCGACGACGTCATTCCGGCGCTAACGACGGACACGGAGCCGCAGGCGACGCCTAACGACGCGCAGGGGTATTGCTACGCAAAAATTTACGGATCCAGTCTGACGCCTGGGGATATTCTAAGGTAAGGAATCTATCACTAACGTGTCTCTTTCAGATCTTGTATTATCATTAAGATCGACAATGTTTAAAGTTTTGATACGATTTAACACTATATGTCTAACTATTGCGAATTACAATATGTCTGACACTAGGCTTGGCGAGAGAGCGCCATCAATTACCGTGACAATTACGAGAGTTTTTTTCACTTTATTTAAGCACGCTATTTTGTGACAATGTTCGTGTGATCAATGCAAACTTTTTTGTCTAAACGCGTAACGAGCTAATACATAGCGACCAACTTTGCAGAAATTTACTTCCAGAGTGCGTTTTATTGGGAAAGTGTGAAAGAAATTAACTTTGCCGGTTTCTGACGTACCGGCGGTACGCACCACCTAACCACAGGCTCAGTCCCTCTACCTTCCATGTGTGCGTGCGTGCGTATGTATATATATATATATATATATATATATATATATATATATATATATATATATATATATATATATATATATATACACATATATATATATATCCGCAATACCTGGCAGCGCTCCACCATTAAGGTGAAAAACAAGGCATGGACCACTTCTTGTGTAGCATACAATTTATTCGCCCCAACAGCTAGTCATGACGCGTTTCGGCCGTCCCTGCGGCCTTGGTCACAAATATATATATATATATATATATATATATATATATATATATATTTACAACAAAGTTCTTCAATGAAGACGCCGCACACTACCTCGATTATGTTGACTTGTAAGTTTATTTTCTGTAGGTTCCCCACCTACGCGTTTCGGACAAGCAGATTGTCCTTGATCACGGTTAACAAACACGTGTCCATCATTTATGTTTACCTTAAATACATACAAACTCCACTTGGCTATTATGATGCATTGTGGGTTCAGTAGTTTTTAGGTTTTTCGTAGTTGCTTATTTAACTAACATTGCGCTGTTGCAGGCTGGACCGCGGCATTTACGATCAACTGGAAGTTTAGAATTAATGTACTCCACGTTGTGCTAAGGCATGTGACATAGTGTCACAGCGTCTCAAAGTTATGCATTTCACACAACTGAATGAATGCAGAGCACAGGTGGTTTTCAGGATCTAATTACGGACTGAGTGTCCAATTTATGTTGCAGTTACTGGCTGAGTGCCCTAGTCCCTGTTATATTTGTAACTGTCTAAAACATTTCTGGTCTGAGTGCCTAGTATTCCAGTTGTGTCGTTGAATGCTTTGATCAACAGCTCGCACAGCGCAAGGATGAGATTTCTACAAATATTTGTCACATATATTGCACTTAAATTAATCATCATCAACAATCTTTATTTCGATCTATGTGATCATAAAAGATGTACAAACAAACAACAATACAATATTTAAAACTGTAGAAAAGGGATTAATCAGTTAAAAAATCCATGACATGATTCATAGCTTTTCTAAAAAAGAAATGCATCTTTAAATACAATCATTTCCAGTGATTACAGTTAAGTTCTTGGAAGTAAATTAGGGAGAAGTTAGTCCAGGCACAGTGGAATCACTTATAATTCTTGCGCGTACTCTCCACATAGCTGTCAAAAACTTCGCCATTACAAATACTGTGGGAGATGTAAGATCAGTTTTAAGGACTCTATAGGCTGGGGCATAAGTTCGGAAGCCCAAGTTCCTTAAATATGGCATGAGCCAAAAGCTCCTAATGTTGCGGTAGGCTTTACAAAATAAAACCACATGAACGTCGTTTTCTAATTTATGGTTGCACGCGGGGCAGTTGGGTGTGGCATGTTTATCGTCCCAATTTTTAGTGAGCGACCTCAAGGGAAGAGAGCCATATCTCCATTGTAAATACATTTTCCTCACATATACAGGAGACATTGCATCAAGGACATATTCAAAACTGTAAATGTCTTATTTTAATGAATATGTCAGTTAAAGCGCCCTCCCTAATTGAGGTAATAGATCTCTGGAGCATGAAGCCATAGAAAAGTTTGGAAAGTGCTTTCCTAGAAAGCCTTAACGATGTTGCTTGGGGTCGTTCCATAACTCTGGGACTCCAAGGATTTTTGGATATGGATATCATTCTAAGAAGCTCTTGCAATTCGCTTCTATAGTGACTCAAATCTTGACTACTCCAGAGGCGCCTCCAATAGGTCAGTGGTTTAAGGCTCACTTCTTCGCTAATTGGGCACAGTGCCAAGTCCATTCTCAGCGGAAGTAGTGGAGTGCTTGAAGGGAGAGCCGTCAGGTGCCTAATAAAATTGTTCTCGGCGACTTGAGTGGAGTGGTGTGTGGCCCCATAGTTCAGCCCCGTAAATGATACCACCCCGTGCTTGGGCCTTGTAAATTTGTATTGCAGGTGCCAATGGGCGAAAGGGAGATTTCTTAGCGATTCTAGTGATTGCACCCGCCGTCTGGATTAGTTTGGTGGTTGCTTTTGTTTTGTGCGGCAGCCAGGTTAGGTTGTGATTAAGTGTTATGCCCAGATACTCAATCACGTTAACTCTCTCCAGAGGTGTAGGCCCTAAACGAGGATTTGGACAATTTTTGTGTTTGCGGCTCAGGATCATGAATTTTGTTTTTGATGGATTTATTTCTAGGCCCCTTTTGTTACAAAAGTCCAGGAATCCATCCAGGATCCTTTGCAGCCCCATTGGTGTTTTGGACAGCAGCAGGGTGTCGTCCGCAAACATAATCGCGGGCACCCTGCTGCTGTTCAATGATGGGGCGTCGATGTTGGCAATTTTACAGAGGTGTTCTATCACCCCATTTGTAAACAGACAAAACAGGGTCGGGGCCAACACACACCCCTGCCTAACCCCACGTTGGACAGGGAACCTATCTGTAAGCCTACCACCCTTTCCATACCTTACCCGGGCGTAATTGTTAGTGTGGAGCCTAACGAGAATCTGTAGGATGTCTCCGGGGACACCCATGTCCTCCAATACCGCCCACAACCTGGCCCGAGGGACCAGGTCGAAGGCGGCACGGAGATCCACAAAAACTGCATAGAGTGACCCCCCCTTCTACATATGCAGTTTTCCAAAATAAAATATTTAATCTCAGTATTTGGTCCACTGTAGAAACACCCTTCCTAAAACCTGCTTGAAGAGGACTCAAGATCTCAGTCTCTTCCATCCAACATTGGAGTCTATCCAGGATCAGCCTACCGAACAGTTTTTGACTGACATCAATGAGACTGATCGGACGGTAGTTGGCGGGGAGCAGAGGCGAGCCCTTTTTATATATCGGTACCACCTCTGCTCCCAGCCAAGTATCCGGTATCCTCATTCCCTCTAGGACTGCATTAAATAAGACCATTAGATACGGAGCCCAGATCACAGGTTCCTGCCTAAAGAGATCGCCAGGGATCCCATCTAATCCTGGGGCTTTTCCAGATGACAGGGCCGATATGGCCGCCTCGACATCTTTCAAGGTGAAGGGGAGTGATTTATGCATGTTGGAAATACTGAGTTCAGATGGTTGTGACTCCTCTGCCTCAGGGGCGTATAGCCCCTGGTAGTGATCTTGCCAAACATTGGCTGCAATGTTTGGTTCACTTGCCGATGGGAGATCTGGGCAGCCATGGTTAATGATTCTCCAGAATCTACGAGAATCCCTGCTAGCTAGGGCCTCAGCCAGATTCTCCCAGTGAAGTATATCCCACTCCAGTCTTGCGTTGATCATGAGTGCCTTATAGGCACGCCTTTTGGATCGGATCTCCAATATACTGCCTCCCTCTTTTATGGTCATAATAAGGTCTTGTTTTGCCAGACGGCATGAACGATTATACCAGGAATTGTTAGACTGCCCTTGTATTTTTGGACGTGCCTTAGTTGAAAAAACTAGTTCAAGCTTCTGGGTCAGATGGGTATGGATTTGAACTAAAACCTCATTTCTTTCCGTCGTGGACGGTAGACCCCCTAGTTTAAAAGCATCCTCGGGAATGGGCGTTATCCCCGCGTAAAGAGAGGTAAGCCTTTCTTCACTGGAGGCAAGGGTATCCCATTTTATCCGCCTCCTGCTGTTCTCTAAAAGGAGTCCTCCTGTCTGTTTCTCCTCGCCAATCACTTTCTCGCAAGGGATCATATATTCTAGCTCCAGGGTGTTATGGTCACTATCCGGTCTTGGCGATATTTTAAAATCGACCACCCTTTTCCATGTCTTTAATTGTACAAGGAAGTAGTCAGTTCTAGATTCCCTCCCTTGCCTATTAAAAGTGCATTGTGAGGGGATGTCGGACCGAGTACGACCGTTGCAAGCTCTCAGCCCATGAGTGAGATTGAAGGTGTTGATCTGTACAGCCAGAGTTGTCCATGCTCTGGGGGGAGGCGCTTCCGTCCGAGGAACCTGCCAACTCGAATCCTCCTCAAGGGAGGGTCCATCGAGTAGACCAGGTAAGGGCTCAAAATGAGAATTGAAGTCACCCCCTATTAGATAAGACAAGTTCTCGGGGATAGTTTCCAAAACACAGGAAAGGAGCTCTATAGTTTTAGAGGTGGACCCATTTTTGACTGGCCTTGAATAGATATTAATGACCAACAGCTTCAATTTGCCTGGCCATTCAAGGACGACAGCCAATATATCTGCAGAGTCGACTGGATATCTTGATGCTCGGCATCCTATGTCTGAGGCCACCCAAGTTTCCAAGCCCCCAGACGGTCTGCCTTTCCCACCCCATACCGCAGGGATTGAGAATATATGGAAGCCCCGATAGTGGGACTCCTCCCTTGACCAGGTCTCTTGAAAAAGACAGACACTGTTTGATTGTGTTAAGTCCGCCCATGCATCTGAGTCTATTTTATTTGTCATGCCTGCGACATTCCACGAGAGGATATTTAAAATTTGTGGGGATTTTTGGGTATCAGATTCCTTTGGTATAGGGATTGTATTATCTGGGGAGTGAGGTCTGATTATTTCCCCCTCATCTACCGACAGGGCATCTCTGGTGGTATCCGATTTATATGGGACGTCACGTGGTTCAATGGCCCTAGAAGTACCCTTCTCCTGGGTCCAGACTGGGGGGGAGCGGATCTGAAAATTATTTCCTTTTACGTGCTTTCGGGGTGTGGAGGCCAGCTGTCAATCCACCAGTTCGAGACAATCGTAGGGATTGAACAGCGGTAGAGGTGGTGGCTGATAGACTCTTTGGGGCCATGGGTCTACTCGTACAAATCCACCCCCTCCCGTCCTTCTGCTCGGGACAGTTTCCCATCCATAGGAGTCACTAAGTGTTTGGGCGGAATGGGGGTATCTGTGATTGGATGAAGGGTGTCCTCCTCCTTTCATTGTTGCCCTGCCAGTTTCCCCTAAAGTTCTGCTGGTGTCCTCTACTAGGAGGCTTAATCGTGTGTCCATTGGATGGATAAAAGAACGATAGGGGAACAGGCTGGATGTTGCTGCCTTCGTCTTCCAATGATGGATTGCAGACAAAGGCAGCTGTACCTGGGTCACCAAAACTCACCAATAGGCAATCTCCGCTGATTGTTTTTGGGCTCTTGCCTACCCAGGAGACCCTTCTGACCATGCGGATATCGCTGGTCATTCCTCCAGGGAGTGGTCTATGCGTCGAAAGCCAGTTGATGACCTTATTTTTTAACGATTCTACCGTTTCGTATGAATCTACTTTTAGTTCTGGTACCCCAACTAAGATGACCGTATACGGGGCAACCTCGGGTGGTAAATTAACGGTGACCGTTCTGGGTGCCTTTGGCTTTTTCTGGTCGTCCCTATTCTGATTAGCGTTTGAGGAAGGTGTTAGGGAGTTCATTGTTTGTGGGATAGGAAGCACTTTGGACTTGTCTGCATTTAATTGCTGTTTTGTTGGTTGTGACTGTTTGGGTAGACCGGGGGACGGTTTTGTGACTGATTTGGGGTTGGATGGTGGATGTTGATTAGTGCATGTATTTGAGATATTAACACCTGTTGTGGATGTAATCACTGGTACATTAGGTGTTACAGATTTATGGGTATCCGGCCTGCTGTTGTGTTGTGTATCAATAATGGATGGAGTAAGCCCCAGAGCCCCAGATTTCCAAGTGTCCATAATCTGCATAGCAGTCTTTTCTATTTTTATTATTCTTGCCTCCATTTTTATTAGGCGCGCTTCTACGGGGCCTATAATTGACTTTAAGAGACGGCCTATGTCTGCTAAAGTTATATCATCTTCCGGTGACTCCTGATTTTGATCTACGGTAGGTGGTATGTGATCAGTTGGAATATTGGACTGCAGCTGTTGCGAATGGTCAATTACTAACACTGGTGCAACTTTCTCCTGAATATTGTGGGTAGGGGTGGGTAAAGTGGGAGTATTCCCTGTTTGTTTTTTAGGATTTTTGGACTTTTTGCCCCTATTTGAGTTTTCCCCCTATACCCTTTTTTGGACCGCTCCTTCCCGTGTTCCTCGATTAGTGCTAGGTGACCCTGGCAGACTTGAGTTGATGCTTACTGCGTTCGATTCCTCCCTGTTTGATGCGACAGCAGCCTCCCCCAGATTTACATCATTAGGCAATTGAGCAGTTTGTTTTGTGGGCAGTGGGAGAAGACTCATGTCATCTAAGTCGCCTAGTGTGTCCTCGGTAAGGTCTAGGCCATCAAATTGCTGCGCCCCACCCTCTGATCCATCATGTTGTGAGTTTTCGAGGCGCCTAACTTCAGGGGTTTTTGCCATAGCTATAGGACCCAGTGAAGACCGCTTGACCCACTCTATCTCCTGGGAGATGCGTCTTTCCAGTAAGTGTATATCGTCTATTAAAAGGGAGCCTGCTTTCAGGAAATAATTATCAATTGTACCCTGGGTTGGGGCAGTTGACATATGAGCGGTAGCTGCCTGATTGACTTTGCTCCGGGTCTCCATGTGGCTCATGTTTAGAGATAGGGCTCGGAGGGGGGTACAATACAAAATACTGCTTTAGGTTATTGAGTGGATGTGTAGTCCGTACCTTAATATAAATGGGGTGGGCCAGTCCAGTCCTTTCCGTCCTCAAACGGCCCGCTCTTAGCCCGGTCTTTGCTCCGGGCTGCGTCCCGCACTGCGGGAGAAGTAACCCCAGTTATAGAAAGGTTAGAGGGCGGAGAGGGCGGGGTGCGGGCCGGCAGGGAGAGCGGACCGGAAGTTGTCGACGGTCTGACAGGGACTCCTGGGAATTGGAGTCCCTGTACGCTCGCAGCCCTGCAGCCCTCCGCCGAGATTGCAAAAGTTTTTCCAAGTCTCCCCGACTGCTCCTCCTCACGGTGTCCTGGCGACGCGGCACCCGCCGAGCGGGTGCGGCGAGGTGTGGTGAGAGTTCGTGCAGTCCACGTGCAGTCCACACAGTCTTGAGGCAGGTGAGCGCGACCCAGCTATTCACTTCAGCAAAATGTAGAAATGGTTTCCCAATGAGGGCTAAGGAGCAAGGGGTTTAAAGAAGCCCTCCGGTGGGCGGGGGGTGGGCCGGCAGGGAGAGCGGACCGGAAGTTGTCGACGGTCTGACAGGGACT
Organism: Lissotriton helveticus; assembly: GCF_964261635.1. NCBI lineage: Eukaryota > Metazoa > Chordata > Amphibia > Caudata > Salamandridae > Lissotriton > Lissotriton helveticus. Next base: position 190,943,056 of record NC_136069.1, read on the forward strand.
CCTGGGAATTGGAGTCCCTGTACGCTCGCAGCCCTGCTGCAGCCCTCCGCCGAGATTGCAAAAGTTTTTCCAAGTCTCCCCGACTGCTCCTCCTCACGGTGTCCTGGCGACGCGGCACCCGCGGAGTGGGTGCGGCGAGAGTTCGTGCAGTCCACGTGCAGTCCACACAGTCTTGAGGCAGGTGAGCGCGACCCAGCTATTCACTTCAGCAAAATGTAGAAATGGTTTCCCAATGAGGGCTAAGGAGCAAGGGGTTTAAAGAAGCCCTCCGGTGGGCGGGGGGCGGGCCGGCAGGGAGAGCGGACCGGAAGTTGTCGACTAATCAAAAGGAAAAGAGTTCAAGAAAATGATTGAGGAGATAGCCTCTCTAGAATTGGAAATCGCAAAAGAATCTGACGAAGCCACTGTGAAACAACTACGTGAAGAAATGAAAAAACGCCTGGTCAGATACGAACTGAAGATACGACAACGCAAACAAGAGAAGTTTGAGAGGGACGAATGTGATTATATGCAGGGAAGAATTCTAACATTCTCAAAAAAATTTGATGGTCCGAGAAAAGCCCTCAAGAAAAACAAAATCGTTGGACCTGTCGAAGAACCCCCTACATCAGAATCCTCTGCCACAGATGAAGAGCGCGCCGAAGACGAAAGACCAACCACAAGTGAAACAGGGAAGAAAACTCCTTTTCATTTGGAGTTCGACCTGATTCGCAGCACTTGGCTGAGAGGAGGGAAGCTGAAACCACCCGAAAAAGAAAAAGACGAAGAACCAGACGAGGTGGGTGGCAGAGGACGAGGAAGGGGCAGAGGAGCAGGACAACAAACCCGCAAGAAAAGAGGCAAGAAGTGGTAGATGAGGGCCTCACCATCATCAATCTCACAGAAAATCCCCTAACATCAGCTGAGGAAGATACCCTAAAGCTAGGGTTAAGCTTCTGTCCAAACCATAGATTGGAATACACCCAAACACGCACAGGGATGTGGAATTCCTATAGCCCGACGCCCAGGACATTTTGTTTGGGGTCAAGGGCAACACGTTTTAATGTGCATTTTGTCCTTGGGACAAGCAGGCCCAACCCCCTGCAGCACAAACCCTTTGGCTGCCAGTTTGCAGTACCACATTAAGGATCAGGGAAGGGCACCACCTGCAGTTAAGTTAATATTTGTGTGCATATGTTAATGCTGTTCAAACTTGTATTTATGGTTCATTAATTGAGAGACTTTATTATTAGGTTGAGCGCTCTCAGTAAATTAAGTTCTGACAGCACTCAGTATAAAACTGTGGACACACGGTTTCAAAGTTTAGCAATATGAGGCAATGCATAATGCTCCCAGAATGCACTGATTAGAATGCAAATATTTGCAGAAGCTTGAAAGCAAGATTAATGATTATTTGCTTTCACCATAAAATGTTCCTAAAAAATGAAAGTAGGAAAAACATTTTTTTGCTAAACTACTGTAAAATTTCAGGTACCATTTATTTGCAGCATCATTTAATAACATCTGTTGATGCATGCTAGTATTTCCCCCAAAAATTCATATTAGAAAATCAGTGTAACCAGTTTCAATACGATTTTGGGAAACAAAAATAAACAAGCATTGGCGAGACTACCTTGTTGGGGGTCGTAGAACATCTGCGGAGCTTAGTTGATAAGGGACTCACGGCTGCACTGATACTTCTTGATCTCAGTGCAGCATTTGATACCATTTCGCACAGTATCTTGCTTAACTCCCTTTTTGATGTTGGCATACGGGGAATTGCTCTTGAGTGGCTAACCTCTTATTTAGACCAGCGCTCTTTTCAAATTAATTCTAATATAGGCACCTCTGGTGTCTACCAGTCCCCTTATGGTGTCCCTCAGGGCTCGGTGCTTAGCCCCCTGCTTTTTAACTTATATGTTGCCCCTCTTGCCCGTATTGCGGAAAATGAAGGCCTAACTATGTTTAGTTACGCTGACGATTCGCAAATAATTTTCTCTCTGTCCAGCACAAACAAGGACTTACCTTCGCCCCTGAAATCTGGCCTTGCCAAAATCGCAACCTGGATGCGGACCAATCTGTTGAAACTTAACGGAGAAAAAACAGAGGTTTTAATCTTTGGCCCCAACCATGATCTATGGAATGCCTCCCACTGGCCATCCAGCATAGGCCCTCTTCCCATCCCATGTGACCAAGTTCGGAACCTAGGTATAACTATTGATAAAGGACTTACGATGCAGCCTCAAGTTGGAAAACTTACTGCCATGTGTTTTGTAATCCTGAGATGGCTCCGTAAGATCATATGGATGATCCCCGAAGACACTAAGAAATCTGTAGTTAACGCCCTAATAACTTCTAGGCTTGACTACGGGAATGTCCTTTACCTAGGAGCAACCCAAGCTGTAATGAAACGACTGCAGCGTGTACAATATGCTGCGGCCCGTCTATTGCGCAAGTGCCATAGAAGAGAACACATGTCGGAACACGTAAAAACTTTGCATTGGCTTAAAATTGAGAGCAGAGTAAAATTCAAAACTCTCTGTTTCATGCATAAGATAAAATTTGGTTCTGCCCCAAGATACCTAAAATCCCTAGTCCATGTTTATCTTCCCAGTCGGCATCTCAGATCCTCTTCTCAGGGCCTTTTCAACGTGCCTCAAGTCCGGCTTTCCAGAATGGGCGGCAGGTCCTTTTCCTACCTAGGTTATGGAATTCACTCCCCCTGGAATTGCGCATTGAAACTAATCTCGCTACTTTCCGTAGATCTCTGAAAACTTGGCTGTTCAACCAGTAAACCTGACCTGGCTATTTATCTCCCTCCTTCTTTTCTGCACTCAATCTCTCTACCAGCGCCGGGAAACCCTTTTGGGTAGCTGTAGCGCTTTACAAATCAAATAAATAAAATAAATAAATAAATAAGCCAGTAGGTCTGAAATGGTGGTCAGCTTTTTAGTTTTGGCAATGCGTGACTTGTTTTGGCATGGTTTTTGTAAAACCTTATTGATGTGAGCTGCCAGATCCTCACCATTATAACAAACATTGGCAAAAGCAAAAATCGTTTTTGGTCTCAAAAAAGCATGCACTGCCACATTAGTTACTGGCACTGAACAAAACTACTTTGTGTGCCAATATGCTCCTTGTGAAAGAGCAGAATGCTGTCACTCACCGTGAAGCCAGCAGATACAGAGAGAGTATTTTAATGAACACAAAAGGTCATGGTTAACGCCATACCACATTAGGGGCTTTCGTGAATTCTCAAGAATTTACAGCAGTCGAGCAAGAAATAGTACTCCTTGAAAATATTTGTGAACTGCATTTTAGCATGAGCAAATGTGCATGTGTAGATTTGCTCTTGCGATAATCTGAGAGTTTGCAAGTTTATTTTCCCTCCAACCAATTTATTCCCAACTCTGGAAGAAGGTTTACGTCTGCCATTGTCAGGAATAAATTTCCAACATTTCTCAGTATTGGACAAGATTAGAGAAGAGTTTTTGAAAATCCTTAAAACATGCAAATTAGTAGGTTTGCATAGACTCAAAAGGACACTCCAACCCTGGAACGATTGTTTACCACTACCTTCAGTCCCAGTATTTAGATCTGCGGAAACGTAGTAACATAAAGGGATTGCTAGTTTTCAAACACTACTATGGTACGTGCCCTGGCATTATCAGAGAGGCTATAGAAAAGAGCTTTTATATAATGAGCTTGCCATAATTTTGCGCCGCACAACATGGCACCAAAGGGACAAGTGGATTTTGTTACAGGACAAGTAGATTTATGAAGCAACCTGTCCCATGGACAAGCAGATATTTTAGTAAATTCCACACCCCTGACGCATCGACATGTTCAATCTGACCCGGAAAATGAAACTGCACAAATTTCATAAATTGAAGCCACAAACTGAGGGTACTAAGAAATCACGCAAGAAAATCACCACATATCCCACTGATGTTTTATCTGTTAAAGATATCAACACAGCGCATGTGTTGGAGGAACTTCGTGCGGAACAGTATGAAGAGACTAGCGATACCAATGCATCGCAAAGGGAGAATATTGAACAACAATCTCCCATTACAAACTTCAAAGCTCCATCTCAATTCAACCCACAGATGCCCTACGATGCAATCGACACTTTTGCGGACGCTGTCACACAAGAACTCATGCATCATAGACAATCTACTGTTAAAAGACCACACGTAAATAACAACTTCACACTGGCTCAATCAGGGATCCTAACCAACTTGCAGAATAACAAAAAAATAGTGATTAAACCCTCAGATAAGGGCGGGAACGTTGTTCTTTTAAGCTACAATCAATATTGCCAAGAATCTCTAAAACAACTGGATGATCCGAAATATTATCAAAGAGCAACCATGGAACAATACAAAGAAAGTATCCGATTGTACCATCTCCTGTTGACAAAATGGCGCAATAAATCCATGTTGGATACAGACGAGTTTTTGTTTCTGCGCAATCCAGAACCTGTATTGCCCACCTTCTACCAATTACCGAAGGTACACAAAGACTGCAAAAATCCTCCTGGACGACCCATCGTCTCCTCCAAAGGGAGCTTAACCGAGAATTTATCAATCTACATTGACTCCTTTCTGTCCATTTTTGTCAATGCCCTGCCTTCGTTTGTGAAAGACCCCAAAGACTTCATCAGACAAATCGATCAGGTCATTTGGGATCCATCATATTTGTTGATTACCTTAGACATAACCAGTCTCTACACATGTATAGAACATGAACAAGGTGTAGAGGCTGCCAGACATTTTTTAGACACGAGACCAGCCAAATATGCGTTACATGGACAATTTCTGATTGAATGTCTGCAATTTTGCTTGACTAACAACTTTTTCTTGTTTCAGAATGCCCTATTTAAACAACTGAATGGGACCGCGATGGGAACCTGCTTCGCCCCCAGCTACGCGAATCTTTTCGTAGGCTGGTGGGAGGAGCAGGTTGCCCTAAGAGGTGAAAACCTCAAATGGGCTGGTCATGTCGTTGTCTGGCGTCGGTATATCGACGACCTTTTCCTGGTGTGGAGGGGCTCCTCCACACAGGCTGAGGAATTTATCTCAGATCTAAACACCAATAATTTGAATCTTAGATTCACGGCTGATATCAGCAAACAGGAGGTGCATTACCTGGACTTAAGAGTCTATATCCATCAAGGCAAACTGGAAACAGGCCTTTATCGCAAGCCAACGGCTGGCAACAGTACCTTGCATTATGAGAGTAGCCATCCCTCCAGTCTGATTCGGAGCATCCCGTATGGGGAACTCCTGAGACTTCGACGGAATTGTTCCTTGGAGTCTGAATTCATTAAAGCGGCACAAGAAAGCATTACTAGATTTCTAGTAAGAGGATATGATAAAACTCTCCTTGATAACACCTATAAGAGAGTCCTGAGAATTCCCAGACCACAACTCCTCACTCAAATGCCCCGCTCTATGGATGATGCAGACTCCAAAAACAATTTGATTGATAACTACATATTCAGATGAGGTCTCGCATCTACGACAAATTTTGAACAAAAATTGGCACATCTTAAAAACAGATCCTGTTATAGGCAAAGATGTTCCAGAGAAACCTCTCATAACCTTTAGGAAGTCCAAATCCATCAAAGATACCCTGGTACAAAGTCATCTTATGCCACTACCACCTAAATCTACAGGCACACTGAAGGAAATGAAAGGTTTCTTTCCGTGTGGCAAGTGCAAAGCTTGCGATCAGAGCAGAAGGACCCTATCTTATAATGCACCAGGATTAAATAAACCCAAAATGATAAACAAATTTATCACATGCACGACACCCTTTGTGGTGTATTGTTTGGTATGCCCTTGTGGTCTTCAGTATATCGGAAGCACTGTAAACAGCGTGAAGCTACGAATACTTGAACACCAAAGGGCTATCATGAACAAAGATCCAGCTTACCCTGTGGCACGTCATTTTGCCGAGAAACATGGAAGTAATAGGGAGCTATTACGCTATTTCGGCATTGACCATGTACCTGCTAATCCCAGAGGTGGAGACAGATTACTCCGTCTCCGTAGGCTTGAATCCAGATTCATTATTGATTTACAAACCAAGCACCCAATGGGACTAAACATAGGTGAAGAACTGACAGTACATCTTGGTAAATGAATAATTAAAGCGATTTATTTACTTCCCCTAGTTTGGAACTCGTATGATGAATTCCTGATACCACATATCACTTACAGTATGGCCTTTACAACTCTTCATTTCTTCCTTTACCTCTCTTTTCGCAAAACTGAATTTTGGTTTTAATTGTTGTTTGGAATTTAGCACTTCAGTGAATGATTCATATTGACTTGATGTGATCAGAATGACAAATGAAATAGAACTAGGTCATTCCAACCAATACTTGAATAAGAATATATGCATATATAGATATTTTGCTATTCGATTAGCTTAATTTTTTTCTTATACATATCTAGAATTTGCATGATGATTCCAATGTTGATTTGTAAATATCATCTGATGTGCTACCTTACCTGTTACTCTCCGGATAACATTTCACATGTTACCGGAGCCATGCCGATCCACGGCTAGATTGTTTGTATCTCCTATGTTTTTGGAAGCAACTGTGGCAACTGGGCTACGAGAACTATTTCTCTTGGGTTTTATTGCCAGTGCAACGCCGATCCACGGCGATATACATGAAAATTTCTGGCAATGGTAATTAATCAGTCTGTACTATGCTAATGACTGTTTTATCAATTTTGTAATGATATATATGGAAACACTGCTTTGAGAGTATCACGATATGTATCAATTCTACTCAGCATATATATCCGCTGTTATTATGCATAGTCCAATATGGCTGCCAAGTTTAACCCAATTCTTGATCACTGCTAGAAACGCCCAAAAAAAACGCTAAAACTAGATGGTGTATGTATTTATAGTCCACCTTTTGTTTCTATGATTTGCTTCAAATAAGAGTCATTGACTTAATGCCGGCGACACTGAGGAAGGACTACTGTCCGAAACGCGTCTGTTTTCTTCGTTGCCGTGTGAAGAATAAAACATCTTTTGTCAAACCTGGAGTGCTTTCATCCTCTTTCCAGGACGGGAGGGAGTTTAGGAGATAGATAGATAGATAGATAGATAGATAGATAGATAGATAAATAGATAGATAGATAAAATCAGAACTACTGTTCATGCCTTCATACGCCCACAACTAGTTCGCGGCAACGCACAGCTCCATAGCTTTTCAAGAATCCACACTAGCACCCCTGAAGGGCACCTACACTACGGCGAGTCTAATCCAGGGCCTGAAGAATTATGATCACATCACCACCATCCTAATGGACTCTATTGGCTCCTCATGCAACCAACCCTTCATTACCAGCTGCATCATTTGCAAAGCCATCTCAACCAGCACTCTTACTTCTCTTGCAGACACGCCAACTATTTCTAGTGGATCTTTTGGCTCGGTTTGCGCTACAGAAATAGCATATTCATACACACAAACGTAGCATTGTTAGGATTTGTGCGGGGATATGCAATTTGATCTTTTTGGAGGTACTTGCTTGTGTGTCCACACTGGAATTTATAAATTAGAATTGCAGTTTTCAATTAGATCTTTTACTTTGAGATCTTTATTTAAGAACTGGCATCACGTGTGAAAATGAAGGACTACCTACAAAGTATTGGGTAAATATCAAGCTAAAGATTGGTATACTGATACAGGATATTGCCCTGTGTGGCTGCCCTTATTACTGCTACGGTCAAGTGTAAGATGGTTAATGACTAAAATATTAAAGAATTTAATTTCCATACCTGGTGTGAGAAGTAGTGAGCCATCTGGAGTAAAACTAAGCCTCCGAAAGAAAGACTTCATGCTGTCATCATGAAACATCCTGTAGCTTTTAATCTGTAACAGAAAATAGATCTGATTCGCCTTAAAGAGGTACGTAAAGAAAGAGGATGGTGTTTGGACTCAAGGAGACAAACCTATGCATTCAAAGAATCCAAAAATACTGAAAATCTCCATGGTGAATGCTCAACTGATATGAAACTAAATACTTCTGAGCTGCATTTGTTCTCCAGGAAGAACATATATGCCACAGTGGTGCTCAAAACATTGTGACTGCAGTTATGATGTGGTCTATGCCAAACATCTGCAACATGTGCCAGACATTTTATTGTAGTTGCATTTATACATCACTTTAGACCCCTGATTAGACACCTGAATGCATGCACAGTTGCACCTTTAAAACGTTGTACATAAAACTCTTCTGTTAAGTAGTATGACACTAGGCAACAACCAGCGCTAGACAACACAAATAAGAGGTTAACGTCGGAGTCCTCTGGAAGGGCGCACATAAGGATAGTGGCCTATTAGTGAGTGCACCAAGGATCCATTAGGGTTGGAGCATTTTAAATTTTATTTGTATATAACAAAGCTTTTTGATAGGAAATGATGTACATAGCAACAGAACATGTCTTAATTTTGGGAGGGTGTCTAGAGATGATAGATCTGGTGGATTATGGTGATTGTACTTGTTCCATTTACTACATACATTCAACCGTACTTTGACAGATCAGTGTGTGGACATGGTAGTGAAGATAATCCTTGTAGGAGGAAGTGTTTGTCAAGAGCGATTTTACATTCTGCAGACTAAACACATTTCATGGGGAACAAAGTTAGAAGTGCAGTGGTCTCAGTAACAAGCATTTTCAATGCAATAGGTCTGGCATTCGTGAGCGTTTAAGATATATTATTTTTAATGCCAAGACCTCAAACTCTCCCAAATGCAAGAGCAGAGCACTTTAATGTTGGCGGTGCCTCTTTTTTGGATGCTGGATACATATTCAGGTTACAGTGATGAGTATCTAAACAAAGGGGTGCAGCCAACACTAAAGCGAATGTGCTATAGAAACACAGGTTAACCCAATAAGTCGCTGGGACCTGGGTGAATTAATGATGCAAACAGAGTGGTCCCAGATACAAAAGCAAATAAGCTAAAATTAAATAATATCTCAACTAAATACAAGGAAAATATCACAACATTGTTTTTAATCACAACGTGTACAAATATTCAATAAAGAAACCTGTTCATAAAATACATCAATATTTAAACATAAATGGTGCCCCTAACGGAAGGGAAAGGGAAGGGTAGTGATGTGGAAAGTGTGGGAAAACTGAACAAGTGACAAAACAGTGGCCAATTTGACCTCAATGTAAAATTACTGACTATAAATTGACAAAGACTAATAATTAGGGAATTCATAAATTAATATAACAAACTCATGCCTAAGCAACAAATCCACAAATGGAATATGGGGAGAAAGGCTGAGGGTAGAGGAAGTGTCGACGTTTCGACCCAGTTTGATGCAGGTGTAGGATGGGGCCTTGCTAGAGGGTCTTCATCATGACAGGGACGCAGGAGGGGCAGTGAATATTAATGAATGAGAAAGGGGCAGTGATTTTTCAAGGATGAAGAGATGTACGGGTCTAAATAGGTACTTGGCAGAATAAGCAGTAACCGGGTATGATGTCCACTGTTCAATATATCTCGATAATGAAGCGTGGTTGCATGGTAGATAGGGAATCCTCCGCAAGGGTCTGGATCCTGCAGCATTTCGCAGAGTCGTTCGCCCCGGCGGATGTAGAATCAGTGTTTGATAGAACAAAGAACGGCAACATAAGGTTTTCTTCGGTCCGATCTCTGGAGGCAAGGCGTTGCGGGACTATTACGGGGGTCTGGTATGATCCGGGTTCGCCAAAACACTAAAGCGAAAGCACTTATGGTGCTCTCACCCAAAGTGATCAAAAATATTTTCAAAACCTTCTGTAGCGTGACCGCTAAAGTGAAAGCAGCAGCGTTGGTAATTAAATAAGGGCGGCCGCTAAAGTGAAAGCAGACTGAAATGTACATTAAATAAGCACGGCTACTATAATTACTATTAAAATAAAAGCGGGCGGATGCTGCGATGTCGTGGGTGGAATAGGGGAAGAGCATTAAAGTAAATTGTGCTCACCAACTTATAATGCAGATAAGGCGGTACCAAGGAGGGACTAACAAGCCGAATAACGACTTGGAAGCCAGCGTTACGAAGGACAAAGACATAAGCCAATTAAAAATATGGGCCCAGAGTGGGCAGGGCTTCAAAGCCATACTCCACTACTGCATGCCTCGCCGCCCAGGCTCGACCTAAAAAGGAACAACACCTAGTTACAGCACAAGGTGGCATGGGTACAATTTGATGATTTTTTTGGGGGGCGTAACATAGGTTATGGCACCTCATTCTCTAGATATGCTAAGTGGTACTTCAGGGAGCCCCTTATTAAGCATCTGAAGATCAGGACCAGTTGCTTGTACAGTAACTTGTTTTTGGATAATCAAACAACGTGGTGGTACTGTGATGTAGGAGTGCATTTGTACAATTCAACCATGGAGACTGAATTTCCAGCCGCGCACACAGTCTTCCTACAGCCAAGCCTTGGTACCAGGGCAGGGTCGAGATAGGTTTTACGCCCCTCTCTGTATTTCGCACAAATCGCTCCAAAAGTAGTGTTTATGTTGGAAGAAAGATAGGAAGAAATAAGGATGCCGGTGTAGTGCCGGGATACAAAAGAAATATTGACATGACTAGAAAAGTGCAAGGTCTATTTATTACATACGGTAGTGTTTTTTATTGGGCATTGCAAACAATCCAGGGCTTTAAAATGAATACATTTCACACATATTAAAGTTTAAAGATTTTGCTTAAACAACTATGGAACACTACAGACCTGACGTCTATATGTACTGTACAGTAAAAGCATATATTCTCGAAGAAATGGTCAAATGAAGTATTAATCCCCCATTTCTCTGTTACCCTTTCCAAATGCAGTGCTTTGTATAGCTAGTACATTTGGGAATGTCATCACAACATCTTACTTATAGCAAAAAATCTACCACCCATCAAAATGAACCAGTACCAGAGATCAAATATGGGCATTGGCACACAGGACATCCATTAAGAGAAAAACATGCAGGAACTAAAATCTAATGAAAAGCTACGATGAATGAATGGCACAACCTCAGAATCGCAGCACACTGTGGCTGAAAGTCAGAAGAAAGTAGTTCAAGATCTGAGACACTAATATTTTGACTACAGCCCTGTGTTACCAGCATGTAATTACATGATGAACTTGCAGACGCCAGGTCGGTTCGGCTGTCTCTTTAGCAAGCTGGCTTGGCTTTTCGCACTACATAACCTAAAACATTGATTTGTAAAGCGCATATTCACACCTGGCGCAGATGTGGGTGTTTATTGTTACCCACCTCTACAGAGCTCATTTTATCAGCCTCCGAATGATGAAAGGAGGAGTGTCCCTGCCAGGATTCGTACCTGTGGCCATGGGGTCATACAGGCTTCCGGAGTGAATTCATTAGAGCACTGAGCCCCCAGACCCATCCTTAAGACTTCACACCTGTTTGAACACTTGTTACCAGAGAGGAGGCTGGTTCACAGCACGGTAAAAGAAAACGTGCAGGTGTCGTCATTATTAAAGATGTCACTCTAGTAGCAGTAATTTGTCCCACTTGGAAAGTGCAGCTATAATTCAAAGACAAGACCACTGGCTCGGACTTAACCTGAAGACTTCAGAGAGGAAAGCTGTAGCTGATCAACTGAAAGAGGCAGCAGTGTTCACTGCATCTTCCGCACAGTTCTGTTAATATAGTGTGGGTAACCGGTAGGGACTAAACAGCTCCTCTAGAAACCCAGTTTATTCTGGCACTTGTAGATAAGGAGTAATTTTCAGTGCAAGACTAAAACTTACTAGAAGCCAAACAGCTTTGCTGGATAAAACTACTGATGGCTGTCCTTCAACAGCTTGAGAATCTAAACTTATGAGGGAGGCTACGTACTGCCTACTAACCTTCCCTGCTGCTTTCTTGTAAAAGACAATGAAGCACTTTACTAGGATTTGGCATAAATGCCTGATCATGCCCACAATTTCAGGGCCACTCTACTTATGCCTCCACTATAGACAGTGGGACAAAAGGCAGTCATTGGGCACATGTGAAATCAATTTTACCTCGTTGGTAGGTGGAGGCCAGGTTCAACCCTTACAACCCAAGATCCAGACAATTGTGGACTTGGTAGCTCCCACCACCCAGAGTCAAGTCAGCTTGGCTGGGTGCTACAGGATGCTTGTGAGTAGGTTTGTGTCCTTTGTGCCCCTAGGCCACCCCCCCACCCCCCACTCACAGGATCGACCTCCAAGAAGTTGCCAAAGAAAGTGTACTGGACAGTGAGCTGTCAAAAGGCTTTTGACACTGAAGAAAGCAATGTGCTCAGCACCCATTCTGAAAGCTCCAGATTATAGATAGCAGTTCACAGTACAGACAGATGCCTCGCATTTGGGATAGACCGCTCCTGTCCCATGTTCAGTGATGATGGCCATGATCCACCTGTTGCTGTCATTAGCAGGAGGTTACTCCGAGAGCAGCGTTGCAGTGCTATTGAGAGGGAAGCCTTTGCAGGGTCTGGTCCCTGAAGAAGCTGAGGCCATACCAGTTTGGCTCTCAGTTCCTTGTTCAAAATGACCACAGGCCTCTTAGATGGGTAATGTAAATGAAAGGTGAAAACTCCAAACTGTTGAGGTGATCCATTTCCCTACCAGGTATGAACTTTCCAGTGGAACACAAACTTGGGATGGACCATGCGAATGCAGATGGCTGTTCCAGGTTCTTCCACTTAGATGGGTCTCTTGGAGAAGGTTAGCTTTATCCTCTTTCATTTGGGTGAGAGAGATGGGGTTACATAGGATAAGTAGTCCTTTTTGACTTGACCACCTGCAGCTTTTTGCTCAGTACATGATGTGAAGTGCGCTGGGTCCCTGCTAACCAGGTCCCCAGTGCCATAGTTCTTTCCCCCCAATTGGCAATACGTTTAGCACCCTCTACAAGTCCCTAGGAAATGATACCCCTGGTACCTAGTGCCTGTGGTACTAAAGAGGGTCCTTAAGGGCAGCAGCACCAATTGTGTCACCCTAAAGGACCCCTTACCAAGCATATGCAAGGCTGCCATTGGAGGCTGCACGTGTTGGTGCAGACAAAAGCTAAACCTCACACATCCCTGTGCGACATGTCCCCCAACACTAAATGTGATATTTGTAAGTCACCTCTAAAGCAGGTTTGACAGCCCTAAGGCAGGGTGCTGAAAAATACATGTGAGGACATACCATCATGAACAGATATGTCCCTGTGCTGGCCAGTCCTTTTTACTGCCAGTGCAAGAGGACAGGGAAGCCATTTTAAAACCTGGGCTGGACACTGGTGAAAACAAACTCCCCAGCGACATGATGGGCTAGCTGAAAATAGTGATATTTGGTATCAAACATCTCGCATACATAAACCCACACCGATTCCAGTGATCGATTTACCAATACATGCAAGCAGGGGGCACCTTCGAGTTGCCCCCTGAAATTCTACCAGCCTCTGGTGTGCTCACTGGATGGTTTCTGATAGCCTGCCAACCGAGACGCTGTTCTGACCTCCTAGGGTGAAAGCCCCCACTCTCAGGAGGACCAGAACAAAAGCCTGTCAGGGAAGAGGGTGCAACACTCTCTTTCACAGGATGACCAACTGGTTAGCATTCCCAGGCCGGCAAGCTTCAAAGAGCTGCTGCTTTTGAAATACAATTCTAGCTCTCCTCACAGGCGAGGAAGCCGTCCCCTTTGTCCAGGACCCCCTTGGCACCTGGACAGGTGGGAAAAATAGCCTGTCTGGTAGGTGTGCCACCTCCAGGCTAGTACCACCACTGAGATGGGCTACACTGAGATGGACATGACTTTTCAGATATAGGCATCTTTGTGGTGGTATACTTGGGAATTCTGGGACAGGATTATGCCCATTTCCCATAGAAAGTGGTCATGTAGGGGGCATAGGAACCGCAAGGGTCAGTAGCCCATTGGCTACTACCATACACTCTACCTAACACCCCTAAATTCAGTATTTAGAGGAGTCCCCACCAGAAAAACAGATCCTGACAACCTAAAAAGAGAGAGGACATAGAAGAGCTGCAAAAGCAGAGAGGAGAGAGGAAACAGATGACTTGGTACCTACCCTGCCCCTGTCTGAATCTCTTGTCGAAAACTGCACCAAAGTCGACTTCAGAACCTTGGGAGGACTGCCCGCATTTGATAAAGACCCAAGACAACCCATGAACAGCGGACCTTATCTCCTGCATAAGCTCCAAAGCAACTGCTCTGAGGCCTACGGAACCGCCAAAACCCAACAACTGAAGCAACCATTGCACCCGATGCCCTGCCCGATTAGAAGTGGGCCAACTGTGTCAAAAAGGTTCCAAAGTCCTCCAGAGCTAGAGTCCATCGTCGTTTCACCCCTCATGGACTGACGTCACCTGCAGCTTACACATGCAGGCCCGCCCCCCCCCCCCCGACTGCTCCCAGTAAGAAATCTAGATGCCAAAATTCACCTATGCATTCGTTGCCCCCGGGCCGTAGAGAAGAGGGCTCCAGGTGCTCCTACATCCATGAGCATTGCAAAACTTGAACCTTCCTGTTTGTTCAAACCAACTAGCCTTCCAGCCAGAGCCTTCAGTCTCTTTTCGCAGTGACCGATCTCCAAAGACACATATTGGGCTCCATGTGCGGTTTTGCATACTGGCCTCGGCTGCCCCGTGCTGTTGGTGGTGTACTGCTGGTGCTGCCTTTGACCTTGTCCACCACTCATCTAAGCTCCTGGAGATTGGTCCCTTAAGTCGCTGTATTGTACCCATTTGCAGAACGTTTTCTTCCTTTCATAGAGGAACTCTAAAAGTTCACTGTCCACTCATTGAAGTGAAAGGAATTTATATTTACAAACATACTTACCTGAACTATTTTTCTCTGATGCCTAAACATATATAGATACTTGCTATTTTCATAAATTGGTGTGGATCTTCTTCTTGGGTTGGGTGTGTCAGCTTCTGATCATTATGTGTATTTACAGATGTCTTGCAATCCTCTGTATTAATCCTAACGCTACTCGACCACACTACCCCCTAACAGAGCACTTTGGGATTTCACAGCCAGCCCCTGTTCACTCATAAGGGAACCCCTGGACTCTATGGTAGATCAGAGGACTGACATATCACATAAAGAGCCAGCTTCATACACTTGCACTGGCAGTAATGCAACTGACCAGCACAGGTGTATACCTGCTCATGCAGGTAGGCCCTCACATGTAATACTAAGCACCCGCCTCATGGCTGTAAGGCCTGCTGTAGGGGTGACTTACAAGTACTACAAGCAGTGTTAGGGGAAATAGCACACAGGGATGTGTGTCAGGTTGTGTTTTCACTGGTCAGCACCAAAACACGTAGCCTGCGATAGCAGCCATGCATGAGTTTGGTGAGGGGGCCTTAGGGTGACAATTTGTGCTACAGCCCTTAGGTGACCCTCTTTAGTACCGCAAGCCCTGGGTACCATTTGCTAGGGACGTATAGAGGGTGCTAAATGTGTTGCCAAATGGGGGAGCAATTGCACAGTTATAGGAAATATCTGGCATTGGGGACCGGGTCCGCAGGAACCCAGCGCACTCAGTCAAAATCACATCATGTACCAGGCAAAAAGTGGGAGTGACCATGTCAAAAAGAAGTACTTTCCTACAGAAATTATTCCCAAAATAGTTACATTTAGTAACCTCAATCATTTTAATGATGTATTCTCTACCCCAGATAGATAAATTTGAAAGAGACCACTGTTAAAAACCCATTTTAATCTGACCAATAATAGGATTAAGACCATTCCTCATCATTTTTTTAAAGCCAGGATTAAGAAGCATCCCTAGGTATTTTATATTGGAATGCTTCCATTTAAAAGAGGGAACACCAATAGAAGCAATGGTAGTGATTGTAGTTATTGGTGAAGGTTCGCATTTATACCAATTATTTTTATAACCTGAAAAGGATGAGAAAGTGGTCAGAAGTGAAAATTAAATGAAGTGCCTGAACATTTTGGATGTGAAACAGTCAAAAGAATATCATCTGCATAATGGAAGGTTTAATTTATCCAGCAGTGGTTATATCTGTGTTTTGTAGTGTAGCAGTAACGATGAGTTATAGGACCAAGAAGAATAACAATGGATACAATGGACAACCTTGTCTTGTCCCACGATAAATATTGACGTCTGACGATGTCAAACCATTGCATGTAATAGTAGGCGAGTAATATATACGCTTAATTAGGGTTATGAAATCTTTTCTAAATCCCATCCTTTCCATGCCATCAGAACAACAAGTTATCCTTCTCAAGCAGGTAACTTGTTCTTATGGAAACTTCTAACCACAGATTCCTCACATTTAGACTAGACACCATAGCAGTACGTCCGAAAGTGATGGGTCTGTGAACTGGCTCACACCAAAAAGTCCAACGGGACCGAGCGGTCAACACACCCCTCTCCACAGACCTGATTGTTGAGGCAGTAGCGCTTTGGGAACATGTGTACCGACGCTCATGTAACTGCCTCACAAATGTCCAGGACGGGGGCTTTGTGAGCTAATGCAGTTGTAGCAGCTTTGGTCCTGGTAGAGGGAACCAGCAAGCATATGGGAGGCTGCTTCTTTTCCAGTGCGTAGCAGATCTTTATGCAGAGAACAATCCATCAAGAGACTATTCATTTTTCAACTGCCTTGCCCTTCTTTCCTTCCGAAACCTCTCCAAAAAGTCAATCATCCACTCAATAGTTCTTGATACGATCGATATAAAAGCTTATTGCCCTGTCAGGGTCCAAAGAAGAGAGTCTCTCTTCCTCCTTAGAGGGAGGAGGTGGAGCAAAGAATGCAGGAAGGATGACAGCCTGCCAGACATGAAAAGGAGTGACCAATTTTGTTTTTCTGGGAAGAAAGTTGTTTAGGGAGAGTTGACAGAAAGAGCCTGCAGCTCATTTACACATCTAGCCAATGTCGCGATGAGAAAGACTACCTTCAACGCCAAAAGTCACAAAGGACAATTGTCCTCAAAAGGGGTTCACTTCAAATAAAAGTCAGAACTATGTTCAGTCCCACTGAACCATCACAAACTGTTTTGAAAGGAAACAAATGGTGGAATACCTTTCAAAAATCTCATCACAACAGGGGATTTAAATAAATGCCAATCCGGCTAAAAGAGCTGGTAAGTAGTCCTTAACAGTGGCCAAAGCAATGGTGGGCTGGGCAGAGAACAAAAGAAACTTCAGACAACTTTCCTTGCAATCGGTCAATCTGTTGAGTACCGAATAAATTGTCCCAACTGGTTTAATTTTGTAGAATAACATATGGCTTCTGAGAGGACTTCAATGACCTCAGGGCAAAGAACGAAGGAGATCAACTGCTGCAGCTCAATCTCCAAGTATGGAGATGCAAATTATGAAGACCTAGGTGCCACTCTTCCCCTACTGATATGATCGAAGATCCTCTAGATTATGTAGCTTGTTCGGAGGACAGATGCTCATACCAAGGAGTTCCAGGTAATACACTGGCCCAATCCGGTGCCACTAAGATAACTTGGGCCCAGTCATTCCCAATCTTCAGAACTTAGGGCAGGAGAGACACTGACGGGAAGGCATACAGAAGTCCTGAGCTTTACTTTAGATGGAGGGGTCTTCAAACGACAGCAGCTTTGAAAATTCCAAATAGCAGAAGTGCTGACATTGCACATTCTTGTGGGTGGAGAAAAGATTCAGCCAGGGTTTCCCCACTGCTGGAAGAAGCCAGGTGCAACTGTCATTTGTGATCTGCTAAGTGTCTGCAGCAGAGTTTATCCGTCCTAGCTTGGTTTGTACCACCAGAGAAAATCCTTGACAGTCACGCCATTACCAGAGCTGCAGAACCTCCTGACACAGGGCCCAAACCACCACCCTGCCCCTGCTTGTTGCAGTACTACATGCGGTGTTGTGGATGAGCACCTGAACCAACCATCCTCTGATAGGTAGGGAGGCCTTCCTCATCAATGGAATCAGCCTCAACTCAAACAAATTCATGTGCAGGTAAGTGTCTGCAGGAGACCAGAAGCCACTGATCTCAACACCTTTACCAAGTGGCCTCCCAAATCCAACCGTGATAAATCCATGAGCACTGTTAGCTCGGGGGTGGGGCGGAGGGGATAAGGAGAGGGGCCTACAACTTGTGCAGTATCCTCCAATCTGGATACTACCAGTCAGATTCACCTAATACTGTGCCCACTGTAATGTGAGGTCCAACTGCAGACCACGTACTTGCCACCTGATAGGTTTGGCTAGCATAATGCATGAGGTCAACAACCTCAGGGGCCTCAGAATCATACATTCAGACTCAGGATCGAGGCTGAAATATCAGGATCATAGATTAAATGTCCTAGACACTCCACGCCATATATAAAATAGCTATGATGAATGGCAGCATCTGCAAAGGAATTATGTGATTTCAGCAAGTTGATAGTGGACTTCAACGATGTTAAGGGGTTCGCCCATGTCTGGTGATGGCTGACAACTGTTGAGGGCAACCGTGCCTTCAGTATCCAGTTGTCTACGTAGGGAGACTGGTACCCTTGACTTCCAAAGGTGTCTTGCAACCACCGCCATCACTTTCATGAACACCAGAGGGGCACTTGTGAGGGCAAAGGGGAGCGCTGTAAACTAGAAATGTTTCTAGCCCACCATGAACTGCAGTTATCAACTGAGGGCCTGCAGGACAGGCATATGAAAATAAGCATTCTGAGGGTCCTACACCATGTTATGTTATGAGTTTTGTATAGCGCGCAGCTGCCCCAGCTAAGGGGCGTCCCAGCGCTGGCAACTGCAGAAGAGGTGACAGAGAGAGAACACCGGGCCTATAGTGTCAGAAAGAGAAGAGTTGTAATTGCTTTAGGAATGCATTGTGATTGTTGATCAACCAGTCTCCGGTATCAAAGGCAGACAGGACATGGGCTAGCATGGTCACCCTGGATTTGCCTTTCCGCAGTAAGGCGCTGAGAAGATGAATGTCTAAAATAGGACGAAAGCCTCAATGCTTCCCGGCACAAGAAAGTAGTGAATTTAACACACACATACTACCTCTGAGGTCAGAACCCCCTCTGTGGTCCCTTTGGCCTACAGGGCCTATGCTTCCCACCTGTAAGATGGATCTCCATCAGTCGCCCTGAGGGTGGTGGAAGGTGTAGCAGTAAGAAATGGTAGGGTGTAACCATGATGCACAATCTGGAGGAC
This sequence comes from Lissotriton helveticus, assembly GCF_964261635.1. Lineage (NCBI taxonomy): Eukaryota > Metazoa > Chordata > Amphibia > Caudata > Salamandridae > Lissotriton > Lissotriton helveticus. Next base: position 190,962,228 of record NC_136069.1, read on the forward strand.
CCACTTTCTAGTGATGGGTCGTCACCACTTAAGGAAATATTGAATCCTGCATTTGTTAGGGTGTCTGCCTCAAACTAAAGCGTTTTTGCAAATGCTGATGCAGGGGACTGATGTGCACATTGTCCCTGCTGTCCTGGTGTTGTCTCTAAGAACTGCGGCAACGAAAGGACTGAAAGGCCTGTTGGGCTGGTGGAGGAGTCTGGCATTGGTAACATAGAAAACCACTACAGTAGCAACACAGTGGGTGAAATTGCTGTTGGAACAGTTTTCAGGGAGCACAAGGGACATGCTGGGGCTCTGTTCCCCTTGAACCACTACAATGCAGAGTCCGCTTTCACATGAAAAAGGTGAGAGCCATCAAACAGCAGGCCCAGTAATGATGTCTGGACCTCCCTGGAGACGTCTGTAGACCTCATTCAGGCGTGGCACCAAAGAGCCACACTGGTGTCCAGTGCTTAAATGAAGCAGTCTGTAATCTCAAAGCTAGAAGGTATGATAAACTTTGCTGTATCACAACAGTCTTGAAAAGCCTGGGTAAGGGATGCCAGAAGGCTATCCAGAACAGCCAGTAAAACTTGTGTCACAGTATCCCAAAGAGCACAAGACTAGTGGCCTAGAAGGCAGCTGGCATCCACTGACCACAGGGCATGGCTCTTAGAGGAGTATATTTGTATCCCAAAAGACTCCATTTAGATCCCCAATCAGGCGAAGTGGACACCTTTACCACCAGGCTAGCTGGCGTTTGATGTGGAGTAAGAAAGTCATGGTCATGTGGTGTGAGACTACGGCAATGAGCGACCAGCCTATTAACTGGCGAAAGTGAACATGGTTTTGACCAAGTAACCAGAAGGCTATCAGTAATGGCCACATTAAAAGAGAAGATGAAAAAGTAACAGGGGCTCTATAGGAGCCTGGCCGAAGTACCTCCATTAACGCATCAATCTTCACTTCCACAGTGGAGATCTGTAAATCTAGAACTTCTGCCGTTATTTGCATAACTATGAATGAAGGTGCTTTCCCTCATGGGCGGACAAGGCGGAGACAAGACCAGAATAAAAGTGTCCAGACCACAGGTATCTTACAGTTCTTTATACCAGTCTTCTTCATCATACTGGGGAACATAGTTGTCCACTTCATTGCAGTACTCACTGGATAGCAATGGTCAGAAAGCCCAAAGACAAGCTCAAGGTCTGCATCTGAAGGTGCAGAAAGAAACCAATGAAAGTGCACATGGGTAGCCCTTATATGCAGCACCACTAGCCACATACGGAGCACCACTAGCCACATCCGGAGCACCACTAGCCACATCCGGAGCACCGCTAGTCACTACCGGAGCACCGCTAGTCACTACCGGAGCACCGCTAGTCACTACCGGAGCACCGCTAGTCACTTCTGGAGCACCACTAGTCACTTCTGGAGCAGAACGGCATCGGCGTGGAGCCACATGACAACCTACTGGCATGCAAGAGTACTGTTTTAAAGGATTATGGATCCAGCCGGACACCTGGAGGAATATTCACAAGGTGAGGAATCTGCAGTTAGAAATATCCATTAGAAGGAAGAGTCAACATCATACACTATGGCTTTGCTGGACCAAGTCTCTGGCACCATAAGCAATCTGGTTGAAGGCCTAGAAATCTGGCTACACATCATATATTATACAACAGGGTATGAATAGGCTTTTTGTTATTAAAGTTCTCCAAAAGACCTTTCCTTCAACATCAGATCTACACTTATTTTCTGCCGTACAAAACTCTCATCAACATACCTTTAAGAAATTGGCTAAACCAGCATTTCCTCGGGCGAGCCTGATTAACTTGCTAAGCTACAACTTGCAGAATAGACTGATGTTGAACAGCCAGGGTAATCAATTATGGTGGAAGTAAACATTTTTCCACATCAGGCATTATTCAACCTACCACTGAGTGAAGATGAGAATTGTACCAGTTCATTGAGACCCTCAAGCAGAATGAGTCTAAAGTACGTTTGCAAGGAATGGCTCACCTCAATTATCCACTGCGGCCAAACCTGGTTTTGTCTCACCTCCAAATAGATCCAGAGTGGGACATCTTCATCAACATGTGACCAAGGATTTTAATTCTACATCAGAAGTCGAAAAGTGTGTCTATATTTTGGATAAGTGACATTTTAATGCATCTATGGGGGCAGCAGCGCATTTAGTTCAATAACAATTTGTTGTTTGGTTCTTCTGGCTTTCTTATTCCGACATTAACACTAGGCTCACTGAGCCCCCCTTTTAGGTCTCACCTACACAGCGCGCATGCGCTGCATAGGAGACCTTTAGCCTTCGTACATCTCTTTTTCCAAGCACACTCGTGCTTGTGGCGGCATACAGCTTGCGGGGTGCGCAGCGCCTCGCCACAAGCACGAGTGTGTGCTTTGAAAAAGAGCAGACTGCGCGCGCACATACGCACGCGTGCGGCCAATGCTTGTTTAGGTTGAGCTTGCAGGCAGCCATTATTTATTTACCATTCCCTGACAACTTTATCACTCTTCGCTGACTTATGATTCGACAGCACGTGCAGTGCTGTCACTTCCAGAATCACTTCCTTGTTTGTGTGCGGCACATGACCGAAGTATAGATTGATTTACGTTTAGTGCCCATCCACTTTTATTGAAGTACTATTTTTTCTTTTTAAAAAGTGCAAACATGACTGGAATGTATGAGGGCGCTTTACATGAGCACGAGTCACACTATTAGGACTTGCCATTGTCAAAGTAACAAAAATTAACTAGCATTTTTTTGCTATTATACATAGTGTGAAACCGAGCACTTTCTATGAGCACCAGATAACTTGCACAAGGAGACATTCACATTTAGGCTAGGGAAGATTAAAGGGTTTGCTCAGAATCACAGAAGATTGAGCCAATGCTGAGACTCGAACATACTTCTCCACTTCCCAAGCTTGCAGCTCTGGCCATAACGCCACATCATTTCCCCATTCACTTTTACAACCATGTACATAATAAAACTGCAGGCCTCTCGAAGTAACAAGGCGATATCCACTTCATTACAAAAGCAACTGGTGCCTCAGACCGATGAAGCCTGTTGTGTGCAAAGAAGGGACATGTACTGTATGCATGAGGGGTTCTTATGCATTTTAGATTTGTTATAATAAGCCTACAATGCCTTTTAAATATGGTTCAACATTTTTAGTATGAGGGAGCTAGATGGAGTAGTACACACATCTCTTCCCTCCATGTACCTATGCGTTTGTACCAGCAAACGTTGAAATAGACGCTTTACAATAAACTCCATGACAGCAGTATTGCAGTATTTCATTAAAAGTACCAGGAAATTTGGAACGTACAGAAATAGCCATGAATCAAAGGGTGGAGAATATGCTTGTCTGAACAGTCAATCCAGTATTCTATCAGTTCACCCATAAGTCCATCCAACCAACCCACTCAAATCCATCCACTACCCATCTATTCATCGCCCAACCACTCTCCACATTCACCTATTTTCCAACCAAATTCAAACAACCAACTCATCAGTTCACCTCACATTAGTCACCCATCAATCCATCCATTCATTCACCCATAGATTACTTCATTCTTTCACCCACCCAATCGAAAACCACCCCAACTCCATCCACTAACCATCAGCAAGCGATTTATTGCTATGCACTCCCTGCCTAGATCTATTCCTCTATCCCAGTTTACCCTAACCAACCCATTTATATATCCATCTAGTCAAACACTACCAAGCAAACTCATCTATTCATCACCCTGTCTGTCCATTCCGCCTCAGGCACACACCCACCCCTCTGACTATCTATCCATTCGTCCATCTGTTCATCCCCAGACACTAACCTACCCTCATCAAATTCATTGAGGCAGCCCACCCAGTCTCCGGTGCGACTACTTCAGCAGGATCCCAGGCTCTAGTTTGTCCAGCCTGGTGTGCTCTGTCCATAAGCGAGCCCTGTCTCTACCACACACATGCACCCTTTGCCATATCTAATGCAACCGAGATTGTTCCCAGGATTGAAACATTTGCTCTTAAAGGAAGATTTCCCTTTCCCCCCACCCCAGCTCCACCCTGCTTGTGTCTTAACAGGAACAATTAACAGAACAAACTGCTATGAGCCCCAAAGCTTCATAATTTGGATTTTTCTATTGTTAGACCAGGCGAGAGACAGTGCCTTGAAGCTCAATGTAATTTTTTTTTTATAAACCAAGACGAGGAACAGAATCATGAAAAGCCCAGACTCGTCACATGGCGAATGGGACATGGAGGGTGGTGGAGGGGCAAGGTTATGGGGACATTTCACATGATTGGGAAGTTCTTACACACAAAGGATACACTGATTTATTATACTAAATGAGAGCACATGGTGCACAAAGAGGGCATTGCTCTAAACTGTCATGGATTAAGATGTGTAACGGCATAACAATTATTGTCATTTATTTACAACAACGCAAACACCGCTGTTTTGGCTTTGCACGGCCTTAGACCTATTCACAGTGTATTAATGCCCCCTAGAGTGAGTATGGCTGAGACGTGCTGCCGTTGCCCAGCGGTGCGTCCTGGTAATGAATATGCTACTTACCAGTATGCATCTGTTCTTGGCATGTAGGGCTGCTAACATTCATATCTGTAGCATAGATCGCCGCCTAGTGTTGGGTCCGGATGATTGCACATTGTTGTCCTGGAAGAGTCTTCGATGTATCACGAGATAGGTGGCTCCTTCCCTGGACTACAGTGCGCATGGGCATCGACTCCATCCCCAGATTGTTTTTAGCCATTGTGGCAAAGATGGAGTTTAACAGTGAAAGTGATGGCCATGCTAGAGATAAAATGTAAGAAAAGTCTGCAGCCGCTTCGGGCGCCGGGGAGGAGGGCGGGCGATATGAATGTTAGCAGCCCTACATGCAAAGAACAGATGCATACTGGTAAGTAGCATATTCAGTTCGAGGCATGTGGGCTGCTAGATTCATATCTGTAGCATAGAATACATAGCAGTCCCTCCATTAACGGCGGCCGCCCGTGCCAGCTGCAGAAGTCTGAAAAAGTGTTTTAAGAACAGCCTGTCCTACAGCTGCGTGCTGTTTGGAATGCACATCTACACAGTAATGTTTGGTAAACGTATGTGGTGTAGACCATGTGGCTGCCCTACAAATGTAAATGTAAATGTAAATGTAAATGTACAGGAATTTATATAGCGCAAATCACCAAGCGGTCTCTAAGCGCTTGCTTAGGGAACCCGTCCTGGTATTCCCCTGTGAGATAACCCTGGCAGGGTATCCGCAAGGTGAAAGCCAGGCATCCCGCCGCGAGGGGCCGTTGTGGAGATTAAGCAAGCTATTGCCCAGAGTCGCAGAGTGTGAACCCGTGAATCGAGTAGGCACCGGAGCTAGAATTGTCGAGTCCATGGACATTTTAGGACTCAAGACCCTGCCGAGCCGGGAATTGAACCCTGGTCCCGGGCTGACCTCTGCTTCCAGGTCTGCCTCCTCTAACCAGTGAGCCACACTTCCCCACAGTCTTCCAAAGGAATGTTACCCAGGAATGCCATGGAGGCCCCCAACTTCCGTGTGGAGTGTGCCCTGGGAGGGTCCGTTAAAGTGCGCTTAGCCTTCTGATAGCAAATCTGAATACACTTAACGATCCACCTGGCTATTCCTGCTTTGGAAATGGGGTTGCCTTTGTGCTGGGCTGCGAAGGCAACAAAGAGTTGCTGTGTCTTTCTAAAAGGTTGTGTTCTGTCAATGTAGTACATAAGCGCTCTTTTGACATCAAGCGTCGGAGCATCCTTTCTGCTACCGTTTCTGGGTTGGGAAAGAATGCGGGCAGTTCGATAGTTTGATTGACATGAAACTGCGACACCACATTAGGGAGAAATTTGGGGTTAGTGCGCAGCACCACCCTGTTTGAATGAATTTGTATAAATGGCTCTTGGATGGTGAGCGCCTGTAGCTCACTAACACGTCTTAGAGACGTTATGGCAATGAGAAAAGCCACTTTCCATGTGAGGAACTGCAGCTCACATGAATGCAGAGGTTCAAATGGGGGACCCATCAATCTGGTGAGCACCACATTGAGGTTCCACACTGGAGCTGGCGGGGTCCTGGGAGGGATGACCCGCTTCAGCCCTTCCAGGAATACTTTAATGGCAGGCACCCTGAAGACAGAGAGATGCTGCCTGTTTTGGAGATAAGCCGCTATGGCGGATAAGTGTATCCTAATGGAAGCGTATTGAGGAAAATGATAGTTTGCTTGACCAAAATGTCCACTACATAACCCTATGTTACATAAATGTGCATGTCACCCATGCATATTTCTCGTAGTGGCCTGAATCACTAGGCCTCTGCAAACATGTCCTGCAAGTCGAGTCATCAAAGTCTCCCAAACGTTAAGCTAAAATGAAGGCCCATGTATTTTGCATTTTGCATTGTGCACTTTTAAATAAATATCGTACTGAGCCCTTTTTTTGTGGTTGAGCCTGAAACCACTTTCTGAAATATTGTTTTCATGACTGAATGCTGCAGTCACGTCAGCAAGAAGCCTGCCAAGACAGTGTTATGAATAACAGTTATCTGTTTGCTGTACAGAGTGGCATCCCTGCCCGGTGAGGAAATGTAAACAGAACCCGTTCGCGACAGATAAGGCCTAGCTCTCTCTCTCAGCCCCCATGCAATGAACGGAGAAATATATGCTTTTTCTTTATTTCTAGTGATGAACCTTTGCTTCAGATAAAACATCCCCTGACTCTAGACATCAGTTGTACCAGACGTGCTCAAGTCGCCCTGACACAAGAGATTTCTCTGCTAGGCCGAAAGTCAGCTCTCCTCCCATTTACACGTCATACTCAAGTTGCACAATTAGGGCAGAGTTCCAGCTGGTCATGCAAACTCCTCCTCCAAGTACCCACCCACCTATGACACCTACCTATCACCTACCTATGACTCATCAAGTGTACACCCTCATGCACCCTCATACACGCCCACATGCTCTTATCTCTTTCTTTTTTTGCTCTGCCTGGAGCGCTCCTCCCTATGTACAAGGAGTAAAATGTATATATTCTGTTCATTGTTATGAAATGTTAGAACTTCCCTTCCTGAACCTCAGAGGTGATGGAACTGATTCTCCCTTTGACTCGAGTTATTGGAATAAAGCCCATTTTAACTTGGACACCACGGATCCTGTCTCTCATTTGATGCATGATACTTTGTTAATGCCTAGAAATTCTGCCAGGGTAATATTTTATTTACCACATTAATTGGCGCCCCTGAACAGGGACATGTCCCTTTCCCCACTCGCCGGAGTTGTTGGTCTAGTCTTTGCCCCCTTCCACAGCCGTGACGGACTTTAAAGTGTACACGCCATTGGGATTTCCCGCTGCTCCCTCAGGCCCAGGAGGAGGACGGACTGCGACCAGGCATCCATGTGAGGCGGTGAGGAACGCGGATCGTCTCAAACCAGAGCCCAGCCCGTGAGAGAGCAAGGTCAGAGGTCTCCAGAGGTCCACCTGTTCCAAGGCGCATGCGTAGAAGTCCGAGGCCTTCAAGTTTCAAGTTCTGCTGCTTCCCGGTGAGTACCACTATGGGGAATGCATCAAGATTAAAGACGTGTCCATGGTAAACGTGGGTGCGGTAAAGACGTGTCTCATTCACGTGAGACCGGTAAAGTACGGGCCCACGGTTAAACGTGGGAACGGTCAAGACGTGTCTCATTTTTGAGACCGGTATGGTTGTACTGTATTTCAGTGCATAAAGTTTTTCAAGTACATGTTTAGCTCTCTGTATCAGTTTAGGTTGTAACTGTTTTAGTGTTTAATATTTGTTTGTGCGTGAATGATTGTTGATTGTTTCAGTCTATTTTTGTGAATATTGGTTTCAAACATGCCACTGTTTTCAAAGTTACGTCAGATAGGGACCAGAAAAGGTATATTAGAAGAATCAGTTAACATCCCGCCTAGAGACACGCCTGGTCATTATATGTATAATAAGCATGGGCTAGACGCCATTTTGTTTTTAGCTTTATGGGTAGACTACACTAAGGACCTAGAGGAAAAGTATAGATGGCCTGTCTCGGGTACATGGGATTCTGAATGCATTATGAGAGTAGAGGAAGCGCTATGGAAAAAGAAGTCAAGACCCTCTCAGAAAGATGCCATCGAATTGTGGCGCAAAGAGTCACATAGGAGAACAGAGAAGGAATTCAATAAAGCAGAGAGAACTAAACAAGCAGGGGAAAAAGCCAGAGAAAATGAACTGCGGGAGGAGGGGGAACGTGTCAAAACAGAACAGACTGATAGGGAAAGAAACGCCGTTATTAATGGTATTTATCCCGTTCTGTCAGAAGAACTAGCTAAAGTGACCACCTCAGAGAGACCCAGTAGGTCGCGAACGCCACCACCTGTACCATATAGAGTACATAGAATAAAGCCGACAGCATCTGAAGCATTCATTTCCTCGTATCTAGACGATTCCCTCCTGGACTACGTTAATGCAGGTTTTCCTCCACCCCCACCAGCAGATCAGCTCCAGCAACTTCAGCAGCAGCTAGCAAAAGATGACGTGGGTCCCGGGGCAGTGGGAGGGGTGCCTACTGTAGATGTAGCAATTCCACAGTGTATATATGATCCAGAACCAGGAAAGGGTTCAATGCTTGTGATTTCACGTAGACTAAGACAAGCTGTTGCATATCTAGAGACATTACCAGACATGAAAGATCACCTAGATAGCATGTATCGTTTTATTAGAACGGGGGAGGGACCAGATAGTATAGCACAAGCCATGGCACAAAGAAAGGTAGGGGTTAAGAACCATGTCTTACGTTTTATTATTAACTGCCTGATCAGGGAACAAGACGAAGGAGACGGAGATGTAAAGCCAGGTTTGATAGAATGGAGTGATCACATAGATGCCGGTAGACATGAGAAACAGGGACAGATAGATGCCATGTACAAGAAAATACGAAAGGAAATAATAGAAAGGCACAGAAAAGAGTCTGACGAGAAGGGCGAGTCATCAGCGGAAGAGGTAGAGGATCGTCGGGATCCGAAAGGCAAGATTAATTATGTAGGAAAAGCGCGACAGTTTGACAGACCAAGTGCCTTGATTACTGTAAACAAGGGCCAGCTATAAAAGAAAGATATTCCCTTGAAGCTCTATTCCAGGCTACCGAAAAAGCACTGAAACAATGGATAGGGAATGAGAGACCTCCCACACAACACGAAATAGAGTTGGCCCGGTCAGCCACCCAGTGGGTGTCCAATGCCAATATATATAGCAGTGATATAGTGGCTCAGACTTTCTTAAGCCTTCCACCGAACGAACAGCGTTTGGCTGGTATTTACATGGTTCAACACTTGATAACGTTGTATAAAAGTCAGCATTCTGATCCTGGTCACTTGCATAAAATACTTGACGACATTTTACTAGATAGATGGACAGGTTTAGGTACTGAATTAATGAATGTAATCCTGGATCAACGACATAAGTACATAGATTCTCTGACTACATACATGCCTCCAGTCTTACACCATGACAGACATAACGTACACATAGACAGACAGAACCCCCTACGAGAGGTTCATCCCCGTTAAGAATGCGGCCAATGAGTTACAACGGGTGTATGTTTACACCCCCTTAACGAAATTAGAGATTCCTGAAATGAAAAAGATGTTACCTTGTCATGATAAAGACCCAGGGGGATTTCACCGTGAATTAAAAGACATCCTCTGCATAGGAGATTATACATACGCTGACATTCTGAAGCTATTAAAAGTACTGTTACCTGCAGGGATTTATGAAAAGCTTAAGGAAAAAGACTGGGAAGTGGGTGAGAAAAAGTTAAGTTGGGATGCATTGGAAACAGAAGAGAAGGGCAGGCTCCCAGGAGTTGGTCTTGGAGATAGAGCTAGAGAACTACCTGAATTCCTGATACAAGTTTTGCCAAGATTATTGATTACTAAAAAGGAAGATTGGGATGCTATTTCAGCCTGTAAACAAAAGCAAGACGAGGACACTAGTGATTTCTATTCTAGATTTGAGAAATGCTTTACTATTAATAGTGGCCTTAAGCCAGGTAGCGAGTCATTTCCACATCTTTTTGTGAGCAAATTGGTTGAGAATTCCTTACCCCAGATCAAGAATAGAGTACTGAAGGTTGAGAGTACTTGGCAAGCAAACAGTCCTTCACAAATGTTACAGATGCTACAGTATCACCAGAACAGAATTAGGGAAGAGCAGGATCATGAAAAGAGACGCATGAAAGAGACAAAAATGAAGGTGCTGGTTGCCCAGACGGTACCGGCGACTTCAAACAAACATAACACGACACCTGTCAAAGGGAACTGTAATTATTGCAAACAACCATGTCACTTTGTAAAGGACTGTACTGTTCTGAAACACAACATTGCTACAGGCAAGACAAAAGAGCGACAGTACACTCCTAGACAGAATAACACTCAACAGAACACGCAACAGACAGTAGCAAATTATCCTCCACCACCGCCTGTTCAGGCCACACCACAAATGTATCAGCACACACAGTCTGACTATCCAGAATATCAACAGTTCTCATGAAACAGCCTCGAGAGGGAAGTAGGCTTGCCCCTTATTGAGGTTCCTGTAGATAAAGAGGGTCCGTATGTACATAGTCGTGTTCTAGGTCAGGATCGAAAGTTTGATTGACACAGGGGCGAGCAGAACTACCATCAGTCATGACGAGGTTCCAGGGGCACCTCTCTCAGGCTCACAGAATGTTTCCCTGGGATTTTCAGGAAAGCCTATTGTTAATGAAGTATCAAAACCAGTCTCCCTAGGGGTTGGTCCACTGTCACGTACCACTGACTTGCTACTTACTAAGTCATGTCCAGAAAACTTACTTGGTATGAAGACATTAAAAGATCTAGGAGCAGTTATCTGCTGTTCTCCAGAAGGAGTACGCCTGTTCTCACGTGATTTTAAGGGACATTATGTGCTGACTGATTTTGACCACAGACTCAAGAATCAGCCACAGATCCTATGGGCACAAGGACCGACTGACGTAGGATACATGGACATTACGCCTCACCATGTCACACTCAAAGCAGGAGTAGTACTTCCACGTATTAGACAATACAAGTTACCACCTGACGCCGAAACAGCATTACTGAAAATAGTTGACGAATTTATTGCACGGGGGTAGTGGTAGAGTCAGTCTCAAATGTACGTAACTCGCCTGTCATTCCTATCCTTAAAAGATCTGATCCTAGTGAACTGCCAGTGTACCGATTGATTATTGACCTGCGAGAATTGAACAAATGTGTAGTACCACAATATCCAGTGGTGCCAGACATTTCTTCATTGTTGACTGCTATTGATTCAGAGGCTACTTACTTTACTGTTATCGACTTGAAGAACGCTTTCTTTAGTGTTCCCATTCACCCAGACAGCCAGTACCTGTTCGGATTTCCATTAAAAGGTCGTAGCTTTGTCTTTACAAGAGCTCCTCAAGGTTTTACAGAAAGCCCTAGTATTTACAGTCAGGCATTGAAAAGACAGCTAGACAGCATTCACATGCCTACCAACACTGCGTTACTACAGTATGTGGACGATATCCTGATTACAGCACGCTCAGAAAAAGAATGCGAATATGCATCACTGACAGTTTTGAACTTTCTGGCAGACAAGGGGCACAAGGTGTCGCCGTCCAAGCTGCAATTCTGTGAAAAGCAAGTGGTGTACCTTGGACACTTACTTTCCAATGAGGGTAGACAACTAACACGAGAACGCATACAGTTAATTTCTAACCTTTCACAGCCCAAGACACAGAAAGAAGTACGTGCCTTTATTGGCCTCACTTCATACTGTAGGCAATGGATTCCCCAGTATGCCTTTCTAGCCAAACCACTCATACAGTTAACTACACAGGAGGCAGGGGGGACTGTCCTCCCTTGGACACAAGAACACACCTTGGCATTTGAGGAATTAAAAAGAGCTTTATGTCAAGCGCCAGTCTTAGCGACTCCATGTTACAGCAAACCTTTTATGCTTTTTGTGACTGAAAGAGAAGGAACAGCGTTATCTGTTCTCACACAAGATCAAGCAGGAAAACACAAGCCTTGCGCTTATTTTTCTAGCACGCTAGACCCAGTGGCCCAGGCTCTGCCATCATGCCTGAAATCAGTTGCAGCAACAGCCCTAGCCATAAGACAAAGTGATTCAATAGTATTGGGCCACCCTCTGACAGTACAGGTTCCACATGCAGTGGAGGTTCTCTTAAACAGGACTCAGACACAACACTTGACTGTAGCAAGACTGACAGGATATAAACTGACATTATTCCAGCCACACATAGAGATCAGACGTTGTAACATTCTGAATCCTGCAACACTTTTGCCCTCAAGTACAGTAAATACACCACCACATGACTGTGTGGAACTAATGAATATAGTGACGAAACCAAGACAAGACCTGACAGATATTGCACTTTCAGAACCAGACTTAACGCTCTATGTAGATGGATCATGCATGAGAACGAGTGCAGGAGAGTTAGTAGCAGCCTATGCTGTGACCACTGCTACAGAGGTCATAGAGACACAGAAAATAGACACATTGTCAGCACAAGCAGCAGAGCTCATCGCTCTGACACAAGCCTGCATAAGAGCTAAGCACTTGAAAGTAAACATTTATACTGATTCACAATATGCCTTTGGCGTTGTTCATGATTTCGGGGTACTATGGAGGGAGAGAGGTTTTTTGACCTCCCATGGGACCAAGATCCAGCATGGTACGCTTATTCAAGCCCTGTTAGAAGCAATACATTTACCTACAGCCATTGCTATCCTGAAGTGCAAAGCTCACACCAAAGTTACAGACACCATTTCCCAGGGTAATGACCTGGCACTAGATCGAACAGCCAAACTTACAGCCCAGACAGCCCAGACACCAACAGACACGACAAGGACAGAGGTACCATTACTGACAACATGTATGACAGTCAGGGATCCCACTCAAGACGTACTCGACATACAGACACATGCCACTGCAGATGAGATAAAGAAATGGACTGAACAAGGAGGGGTCCAGACTGACCAAGGTTGGATGACTAAGGGAAAAGGCACATGGTTTCTCCCAGATTCCATGGTACAAGTAATCATTAACACAGCCCATAGTCCAGCACACTTAGGAGAAAAAGCAATGTTAGACAGCTTACAGAACATCTGGTTTAACAAGCACATGCGTGCAGCAGCGAAGCAGAAAGTACGAACATGTATGATCTGTTGTCAGTTCAATCCAGGTAAAGGCATCCCGGTGGAACAAGGCGGATTTCATCCTCCTGACCACCCTTTTGAGGTTCTCCAGATGGATTATATCCAAATGGACAGATGTAGAGGTTACAAGTACGTCTTGGTAGTTGTATGTGCACTGTCTAGATGGACAGAAGCATATCCAGTTCCAGATTATACTGCTGTGACAACAGCCAGACAGTTAGTGCGCGAGTACTTCCCCAGGTATGGATTACCTCGGGTGATCTATTCAGACAACGGCCAGCCATTCTCTTCAGAATTAATGAAACAAGTGTCCCTTCTGTTAGGTTATACATGGAAGTTCCATTGTGTCCGACACCCAGAAGCAGCAGGCCTTGTAGAAAGACATAATCAGACCCTCAAGACAAAATTAGCAAAGGTCTGTGCAGAAAAAGGCGTGGATTGGATGGTGGCCTTGCCGGTTGCCCTCTTTTACATGCGTATGGTAGCTCATTCCAGAACAGGCCTATCTCCGTATGAAGTGGTTTTCGGTAGACCGCCAAATATGTGGGGTACGCCTATGCCTAAAAAGATAACTGATGTTGACAGTAACATGCTGACAGATTACCTGGCTTCCTTGATGTCTGCACTACTCTCTTGTCGTTCACAGGTTGCTGCCGCCTTCCCTGACAACACTCAGGTTAAGGAACACGCCATTGTCCCTGGTGATTTCATTCTTGTGAGGAACTTTGACCGATCAAGCCCCCTTGAGCCACGGTGGAAGACGCCGAAGTTGGTGCTACTAACCACGAGGACAGCAGTGAAAGTGGAGGGACGCAAGGGCTGGATCCATGCCCATCACGTTAAGCGGTATTTTGGACAATGTGAAACATTTGCAAAGAACATTGACTTTAATGACAATACAGACTTTGTGCCGCCTTTGCTTGAAAAGACCCCTCAGCAAGAGTATAGGTCCAAGTTAAGACCTAGTAAGTCAGACGTAGTTTAATTGTTTAAGCCCACCCGGTGGTGAATCGGTTAGACTAGTTTCTGACATGTATAAGATCACATATGAGAATAGCAAGAAGAGAGAAAAATACTGCAAGACATTACGCAGTAGATGTATTGTTACCTTGATCATTTTTTTTATTCTGTGCATTGTTATAATTGGTGTTAGTTTATTGCTACATGTTTTCTCACATATACATTCATCCAGTATGCATACATTCAGTGACCAGCCAGACCAGCAATGCAACTGATTGCTGGGTATGTGGCCAACTACCCCCTTATCAGAAAACAAAGGGAGTTCTGCCGAAATAGATTCTAAAAAATTTCCGGGAAAACACCCATTGGATAACATGGCAAATCGCACCTCCGCACAAAACATGCTTTTTCCACCACTTCCACAGCTCAGATCCTTTTCAAATTTGGCATCACAGTAGTCCAGGCGATGCCCTACATCCTCACCAAAAAGCAACCGAATCCCTCCACTGGAACGGGTACGAATTTCCGCACAAAAACACGCCCCCCCGCAAACGCCAAACAACGCCAAAATCCCTCAACACCTTGTTATACAGCATGTTAAAACAAATACTGCCTTCTCAATACAAGATATTGTATTGACAACATACTCTGCACAAACCATGACCACATGGCGCTATTCACAAGCCATATTTACAAGAAACTCAACAAGGTATAATTATGACATGCTCTTCATAAACCATATTTACGAGGAGCTATTTACAAGGAACTTCACTCTCAGACGGACTTTCATCTTTCAAAACATCACGCCATACCTATTTCATTTGCGGTCAGACAGCCTATGTACATCTGCCCTTAGACTGGGGTGGGACTTGTTATATAGCAGACTGAAAAAACTTGGGAGCATTATACAGACTTCAACAAAGATTTGTTTTTCTTTGTTGGCCCCGTCCAAAATAGTATACTAATACGCAAGTTAACAAGAACCCTTGAAGCAGTAGTGAATGTGACTGCATCTGCCCTGGCGAACTTGTCCCAGGAGCAGTCTGCCATGATACTATCTCTGTCTGCAGTGTGGCCTGGCGATTTGCAGCCTGTGTGCAACTGCTTGCGTTCCCCATCCACATGTACAAAGGATAAAGATGAAGAAATTATTCTGTATGATCAACTATACGGTCTCATGAATATGGATGTATCCTAAAGGGTTATGTAGGAGACAAGGAGGGAATGAGGAAAAGATATTTTGATTGACCAAAATGTCCACTACATAACCCTATGTTACATACATGTGCATGTCACCCATGCATATTTCTCGTAGTGGCCTGAATCACTAGGCCTCTGCAAACATGTCCTGCAAGTCGAGTCATCAAAGTCTCCCAAACGTTAAGCTAAAATGAAGGCCCATGTATTTTGCATTTTGCATTGTGCACTTTTAAATAAATATCGTACTGAGCCCTTTTTTTGTGGTTGAGCCTGAAACCACTTTCTGAAATATTGTTTTCATGACTGAATGCTGCAGTCACGTCAGCAAGAAGCCTGCCAAGACAGTGTTATGAATAACAGTTATCTGTTTGCTGTACAGAGTGGCATCCCTGCCCGGTGAGGAAATGTAAACAGAACCCGTTCGCGACAGATAAGGCCTAGCTCTCTGTCTCAGCCCCCATGCAATGAACGGAGAATATATGCTTTTTCTTTATTTCTAGTGATGAACCTTTGCTTCAGATAAAACATCCCCTGACTCTAGACATCAGTTGTACCAGACGTGCTCAAGTCGCCCTGACACAAGAGATTTCTCTGCTAGGCCGAAAGTCAGCTCTCCTCCCATTTACACGTCATACTCAAGTTGCACAATTAGGGCAGAGTTCCAGCTGGTCATGCAAACTCCTCCAAGTACCCACCCACCTATGACACCTACCTATCACCTACCTATGACTCATCAAGTGTACACCCTCATGCACCCTCATACACGCCCACATGCTCTTATCTCCTTCTTTCTTGCTCTGCCTGGAGCGCTCCTCCCTATGTACAAGGAGTAAAATGTATATATTCTGTTCATTGTTATGAAATGTTAGAACTTCCCTTCCTGAACCTCAGAGGTGATGGAACTGATTCTCCCTTTGACTCGAGTTATTGGAATAAAGCCCATTTTAACTTGGACACCATGGATCCTGTCTCTCATTTGATGCATGATACTTTGTTAATGCCTAGAAATTCTGCCAGGGTAATATTTTATTTACCACAGTATGCTAGATTGCATTTGTAAAGATGCAACAGATAGCAGATGATATTAGGAATGGAGGCATCGAGCGGGTCGATAGCGTGCTCGGTACAGTAGATGACAAACCGCTTCCATTTTGCAGCATAGCAAGCTCTGGTAGTGGGCTTCCTTGCCTCCCGGATGATGTCCATGCATTCAGGGGGTAAATCAAGGTAGCCAAACTCTAAGACCTCAGGAGCGAGATCGCCAGATTGAGCTGCTGCGGATCCGGGTGCTGAATGTCGCCACGGTTCTGCGTCAAGAGTCGGGGTGTGAGGTGCAGTCTTTGATGCGGTACCACGGAGAGTTCGAGGAACGTGGTGTACCACGGTTGCCGCGCCCACGTTGGAGCAACTAGGATGAGCGTCAGCGAGTGTTGCTTGAGCTTTCTTGCCACCAGCGGAATGAGAGGCGCTGGGGGAAAAGCGTACGCAAATCTGCCTGACCAGTTCATCCATATCGCATTGCCCTGCGATAGAGGGTGAGGGAACCTGGCGGCAAAGCTTTGGCATTTTGCGTTTTCCTCCGTGGCAAACAGGTCTATCTCTGGATGATCCCACTGCTGGAAGTACGGGCGGAGTACTGATGGATGTAACTCCCACTCGTGCATCTGGTGGCTGTACCTGCTGAGCAGATCCGCCATCTGATTGTCCGTGCCCGGGAGGTGTTCCGCCATGAGGAAGATGTTCCTCTGAATGGCCCACTTCCACATGCTCTGAGCCAGATGAGACAACTGTGGAGAGTGAGTACCTCCCTGCTTTTGAATGTAGTACATGGCTGTCATGTTGTCCGTCCGGATCAACACTACTTTGTTGCACAGATGTACTTTGAAGGACTTGAGTGCCATGAAGATTGCCATCAGCTCCAAGTAGTTGATGTGCATCTTCCTTTGTTGTGCTGTCCATAGTCCCTGCACCGTATAGTGGAGCACATGAGCCCCCCATCCCAGGAGAGACGCGTCCGTTGTTAGTGTAATCTGTGGCACAGGCTCCTGGAACGGTCGACACTTGCAAAGGTTGTGTGGATTCCACCAATGCAGAAAGCTGTATGCCCGACCCGTCACCAACACTAGGTCGTTTAGTTGTCCTTGAGCCTGAGTCCACTGATGCGCTAAGCATTCTTGGAGCGGACGCATATGGAGTCTCGCGTGCGGGACTATGAAGATGCAGGAGGCCATCATGCCTATCAACTGCATGAACACTCTCGCTGGGAGTGAGTGCTGTGGTCTGAACTTTTGGATCAGCGCCTGGATGTTGTCGATCCTCGCTGGGTTTGGCTGAGCTGTGGCAGCCAGAGTATTGATTGTCGCGCCTGAATACTGCCGCACATGGGCTGGCTGAAGGTGTGACTTCGGGTAGTTGAGTGTAAATCCTAGACTGTGAAGGAGGTGAATGGTGTGGGACATGTCTGCGGCGCACTGCTGGGCTGACTTTGCCTGCACGAGCCAGTCGTCCAGATAAGGGTAGACATGTATACTCTGTCTCCGAAGGTGTGCCGCCACTGTCGCCAGACATTTTGTGAACACTCTGGGAGCAGTGGTCACTCCGAAGGGGAGTACCTTGTACTGGTAATGCCTGTTTTGGATGGTGAACCTGAGGTACTTTCTGTGGGAGGGGTGGAGTGGTATGTGAAAGTAAGCATCTTTGAGGTCCAAGGTTGCGAGGAAGTCTCCCTGTTGTAACAAGGGAAGAACCTGCTGCAGTGTCAACATGTGGAAGTGTTCTGAAAGAATGTACTTGTTTAAGGGGCGTAGGTCTAGAATCGGTCTGAGCGAGCCGTCCTTTTTTGGGATTAAGAAGTACAGGGAATAAACCCCTGTGCCTTCCTCCTCCACCGGCACGAGCTCTATTGCGCCTTTTTGCAGCATCACTAGAACCTCCTGCTGCAATAAGTGCAAGTGCTTTGCTGACATAGGACGGTGTTTTGGGGGCATGGGTGGTGGGGTGGATGTCAGTTCTAAACAATAGCCGAACTGGATATGTTTCCTGACCCACCTGTCTGTGGTGATGGACTTCCAGACGGGCAGGAACTGTTGGAGTCTCCCCCCGACAGGTGTTGGATGGTCGGGGGGCAGTGACAGGGAGTCACTGTTTGTTGGCGGCAGAGGAACGGGAACTGTTGTTGCCTCTGCCTCTACCCTTGGCACGGTTTCCTCTGTATCCACCTCTGCCCTGCTTGCTGTAGGAGGATTGCGCACCACTTTTATTGAATGGCGTCTGCTGCGACATGTGCCCTCTGTTAACACCTCGATTGCCTGAGCGACGAAAAGTGTTCCCTCTAAATTGTTGTGACTGGAGAGCTCCCATGGACTTGGCAGTCTCGGTATCTTTTTTGATCTTCGCTAGGGTGGTGTCAACCTCTGGGCCAAACAACCTGTCTGGATTAACGGGTTGGTTGAGGATAGTAGTTTGTATCTCTGGCTTGAATCCCGAGATGCGGAGCCATGCCTGACGTCTCAGCATCACACTAGTGTTGATCGCTCTCGCTGCTGTGTCCGCAACATCTAGCGCACACTTTATAGCAGCGTTGGAGATGAGCTTCCCCTCTTGAATAAGCATTTCAGCTCCCTCTTTCAACTGGTCTGGGAGGTGTTGTAACAGTTGCTCTAGGGTGTCGTAGTGCGCCCTATCGTATCTGGCCAACAGAGCTTGCGTGTTTGAGATGCGCCATATGTTGGTCGCCTGAGCTGCTACCCGCTTCCCAGATGCCTCCAGCACTTTTGACTTTGTCTGGGGGAGGAGCTTCACCCGTTGTTTGGGAGTTTGCCCTCTTGCGGGCATTAGAGACCACCAAAGAGTCCAAAGGCAACTGGCCCCGTATGTAAGTGGGGTCGCCAGGTGCCGGTCTGTATTTCTTCTCAATGCGTGGGTTTACCACCCGGGATCTTGTGGGTTCCTTGAAAATGTCTGCCGCATGCTTAAGGACCCCTTTCAACATTGGGAGAGTCTTTTCAGCAGTAGAGAAAGTGTCAAAAAGGAAGTCCACTTCCACGGGGTCAGCATGCATCTCCACCTTATGGTTCGCAGCTGCGCTTTCGATTAACGCATTAAATGCCGCAGAGTCCTCAGTGGGGGACGGCTTTACGTTATAGACCTGTGGATCCTGGACCGTCTGCTGGTCCCCTTGATCACCAGTATCCATCCATGATTCCTGCTGCTCATCAGGCTCTGTATGAGCAGGGAAGTTGTACTCCTCATCATGGTCCCCTCCATCCCCATCTGAGTATGTGGGTGAAGGTGTTGCACTCCGCCTATGCTGAGGAGGAATCTGCTCCACCAGAACTGGGGTGTCTGCTGCAGGCTTTTTACGTTTCAGAGGAATGGTAAAGGACTGCAAAGGTTGTGAAGTAATCTTCCTCTTGTATAGCGTGAGTTTGCCGGTGTCGGCATCGATGAAATGCTCCGACCGTTCTTCAACCAAAGGTTGTCGCGGTCCCAGCCGGTGGAGTGAACGTCGACACGGTGTCCTTGGGCACCGACCGCGGTGCAAAGGCCTTCGGCGCCACCTTAGGCGGCAACGTGTAGACGAGCGGTGCCGATGTGGTCTTCGGTGTGTCTGGTATCTTCGGTGCGGAAGGAGTCTTCGGTTCTGATGCCGAAGCCTTGTCCTTAAGGCGCTTGAGGGAGTCCGAGACCTGCTTCGTAAAGGAAGCTGACGGTTTCGTCGATCCGACTGATGTCCGTGGTCCGCCCCCTGGGGAAGACCCGAGCGTGGCTGACTTGTGTTTGTCCGGTCGAGGAGCACTCGTGACTGGTGCGCTTCGATCACTGTCCACTACCGTAGACGTCGATGCCGATGGCTTCGGATCGATCGGTTTTCCTTTAGGGGTCACGGCCCCAGACCTCGGCTCTGCGGCCTTCACCGACTTCGCGTCAACGGGCCCCTTGGTCTGTGGCGCAACAGACTTTCCCGATGCTGGCTCGGCAGTCTTCTTGGGCGTCTGCTTGTCTCCCTTGGTAGACTCCGACCCGATGCGCTTCTTCGAGCTTGGCTCCTTAACCACCTTCGGCACCTTAGCCTGGTCGGCAGCTTGCGCCTGTTTTGGGGCCCCCGAAGACGTCGGCACCGGAGCGGACGTCTTCGGTTTCGATGGCGTGTCGGCCATCTTTGTTTTCACCGGTACCGAGGGTTTCGGTTTCAGTAATGGCGGCTCCGCGGAGGTGTCCGTAGCCGAGCCGGAAGGCCGGGCCGTGGATCGAGGTGTAAGGTCGTGGGTAAGGCCGCGTGGCGATCCCGTGACCTGAGCCTTTGTAAGAGTACGAACGGGGCATAGCTCTTCCTCTGAGCTATCTTCCATGGCCCCATATGCTTCGTCGTCGCCCCCTACCTTCTCGACGATTTCTTCAATGTCGGGACTGTGGTCGTCAGCTCCGTCTTCGGACTCGACCTCCACCAGGGTAGGGGAAATCTGCAGGTGACGCACTTGCTCGTCTTCCGCGGGGTCGTCAAAGATGTCCACCGGTGCTGGAGCCGATCGCTGGGCCTCAAGGCGCGCCACGCGCCGAAGCTTGATCGTCTTTTTCGATCGAAATCTGGAACAGGCCATACAGTTGGCCTCGTCGTGGTCCGGCGACAGGCACTTGTTGCACACAGGATGGACGTCGATGTGTGGGTACTTGGATCCACACACGGGACATTTCTTGAATGGACTCCGCTACATGCCGTCGAAGTCTTGCTGCGTCGACTAGGCCCCGATCTACGAGCTGGAAGATAGACGGGACCGAACGCGAACAATAACGACGGTGCCAATAAGGCCTTTTGGCCTTGATAAAGTACTTTTACGATTCTGAACAGGAGACGTCGAAATCACATCCGAACCCAATGGCGGAAAAAAACAATCTGGGGATGGAGTCGATGCCCATGCGCACTGTAGTCCAGGGGAGGAGCCACCTATCTCGTGATACTTCGAAGACTCTTCCAGGACAACAATGTGCAATCATCCGGACCCAACACTAGGCGGCGATCTATGCTACAGATATGAATTTAGCAGCCCACATGCCTCAAACTAAATAGACCAGGCACTGGGTCCTGACTGACCCAGGAATCCCAAGGCAGTGGTTGTTCGCTTGCTAGTGACCAAACTTTTGACTATCCAGCGGCACAAGTCGTGCAGTTTTCTGAGGCACCGCAAGTGACTTCACATGTTGAATCGGATACGAAGCATGACAGTTTGTGACAATTATGAATGATCTGATCAGTAACACTTGGTAGTAGCAGAGTAGCGTGCTACCCGTCAACAACTGCTTCAGCACCTTGGTTGTTTTTTTCTTACTTTGTTTATTTACGTTTATAGCATTAAAAACATTAACAAAGCCAAAGAGTAGAGCTATTCGGCTTTTTTCATCTTATTTTGCCATGTTATGCATTCTGCCAGTGTGGACTGCGTTTTTAGTGATTTTTTTTCCTTCACTTTCAGCCATGCTGCACAGCAGCCTACTGCTGTACAACATGGTTAAACAAGCATTGGCATAGCCGATAGGTCTCGCCTTTGGGACCCTATAAGTATTTAGCCATGCAACACTAGATGTTGCACCAAGGATATCGTGCTGGATAACTAAACACTTAAGGTCCCAAAGGCGAGACCTATTGGCTATGCCAATGCTTGTTTAAAGTTGTTAGCCACTTTTTCCATTTAGGGCATTGGTAGAAAGCAGGCAAGCTGAAACATGCCTGGCGGTTTTCCAAACAGTGTGGATAAAACCGATTTTGGAAAAGGGAGGTGGTGATGGACAGAGTTTCTGAATGATGCAGAATACTCTTACCAAGTCAATAGATCATGGTTTTAATCCATCACCGTTTTTTAGCTCTATGCACCATCCCAGCTCAGAACCTGGCTATATGCAAATTAGTCTGTTCCTGTCCCAGTGCATGATGGGAACAGGGCAAACCAAACTACCAAGCCAATTCTTATACTGGGAAGGAAACAAGCTTCCGGGATGGACTGTTCCCATAAGGCACAGGGTCAGACTGATTTGCATATAGCCATGTCTGAACTGGGGTGGCTGAGTGAACTAAAGAATGGTGATGGATTAAACCCAGATCAGTTGACTGGGGGTGAGTGTTTGATTTGTTCAAGCGCTCCGTCCATCATCCCCTTTTGTATCGCTTTGTTCGCCCTAAGTGTGGCAGGGTATACTCAGACGTGAGTCCCTTGTTCACTTGGCCACTGGATTCAAGATAGCCTGGCTGATGAGGATTATGAATCCGAAACCGGTCCCAGGATGCTTGTTTCCGGCCCAGGGAAGACATGGCTTGGCAGTTCGGGCTGGACTGTTCCCATAAGGCACAGGGTCAGACTGATTTGCATATAGCCATGTCTGAACTGGGGTGGCTGAGTGAACTAAAGAATGGTGATGGATTAAACCCAGATCAGTTGACTGGGGGCGAGTGTTTGATTTGTTCAAGCGCTCCGTCCATCATCGCCTTTTGTATCGCTTGGTTTTCCAAACAGTGCACTACTAAAGCTTCAATTCAAATTTTGAAGGTGTTAGTGTTAAATGCATGTCCAGCAGTGGGGTTGACGAAGATGCTGGGTCGGAAGGTTACAGTTGGGATGGAATGGAGATTTAAAGCGATATTGGAAAATCTATAGCTCTTCTTTCATGACTGACCAGCTTTTTGCAGATAGTTGCTTTATATATTAAAGGATTGAATTCTCTGGCCAAACAAAACCCATGCACAACTTAGACTGATGTTCATAGCCCCAATATCATGTCCCTATAAAAGACCAAGGATGCTTAAAGTGTCCCAAATTTATCTCCAGATTGGCTTTGCTCTTTTTCATTATCTCACCAGTTCCTTCAATCCATGGTTGAAGGAATCCTTCTCAACTCCTCATTAGAGGTCTACTCATGTGACCTGGCTGTTGGAGGCCCCAAAGATGCTAACCATTTCATGCAAGTTATTCATGTTCACAGCATGCTTTATCGAAGAGCCAAATGACACCTACATTGTGACACCATCTTAAATCTTAATTAGGTGAAGCTGCACACCCTTTCATTATTGCTGGGATGTTTGTAAAGTCTCTTGAATCTTCAGCCTAACTCGCCATCAAGCTTTATTTTTAAATTTTTAGGGCTTGCGTTAGCCAACACCTTTTGAATTTACTAAAATTATCTGTTTATATGCACTACACTGACAGGGGCCCTCTTTATTCATTTTTTTTAGTGTCATTCAAATGTTTTGTCTGTTTTCTACAGCACACAGCATGGGCAATAGGTAAAGACCACCTCTGCCAATGACTAACTTTACTTTTTCACAAGTAGCACATCCAAACACAAAGTATTTCATTTGCGTGCTAAGGATAACTATCGCAATGTGTGCTTTTTTTGTATGAAAACTTGGTTTTTAGCCAAGGGGGGTTTTTATATTGGAAAGGGCCTTACAGCTTTCCCCAACACAAAAGTTGGACACAAAGGTTTAGAAAAACCACGACCTAAAAAAAAAAAACACGCACTGACAAAGCCAAAAGGCTGGCAGCAAATGCCAGCTTGTTCAAATCCTTTTTGCAAATGCTTGGCAGCTGCACACTGCTATTGGGCCACTTTTTTGCAACTCATTCCCAGCATACTTTATTTCTTAATTTACCAATCTAAGCATAGCCCAAAAAACATTGGAAGATGGTCACCACGTGAGGGCAGACGTGAACCGTCAAGTTAGCTTGCAATTATTTATATTTGTAGTTTCACAAGAAATATTCAAAGGGGTCTGCTGGTGCATCCACATGCATAGTGAACACGTGGTTGTATGAGCTGTGTAGTTAACACATCTAGAAACACTCTGGTACATTTGCAGGTGCACACATGGCTAACTTTGAATGTTTCTGGGCTTAAAATATGCCAAAGCAACCAAGCAAGCATTGGCAAAGCCAATAGATATGCACCTGTATACTAAAGGCAAGACCTATTTGCTTTACCAAAGCTTGTTCTTGCTTAGGATTGCCGCCAGGCTGTTCCAACTGAAGCTTGTCTTAACTAGCATGCTCTATCATGCTCTATCTGAAGATATGGATTTAACAGACAAGCTCTATCTGAAGATAACATCTTAAAGCACCAGAAAATCCTTATGCACCAGTGGTGTACATCCATACCGCGTGCCAGTCTTTACTAGATTTTGTCCAATTCCACCAACAAGCATTGGATTCATCCCAGTTTATTCTTTAGCTCCTCCATGAAAGGTTTCTTTGAAATTCTGTGTGTGTTTACATTTGTTTTACTGTTTAAGTAGATCTCAGTGTGAACCGAACAGAGGAGTTTGTTTTTACTCCAGCATGCACTTAATTTAGTACACAACTTTCATGGCAAAATCAAGTCGGGTACATGACCTAGATTTGTATTTAGTACTTTCTATACCACTCACTCACGGTATACTAGGCTGTTAATTACTTCAAACATAAAAGGTGGAATTTGCCTTCCAACGTCAAGTTTTCTACCTCTATCTGCGACTCAAACTCTTGTTCAACAAAGTGATTGGTGTGTTGGGATGCTCCCTATGCCTGTTCATCAGCTTTTTCTTAGGATTTTATCTGTCGGATTGCACACTAGTAACCCTTACACAGCCAATATTTCAAGAATGATTAAGCAGAATGAGCCTTAAAGTGATGAGGGAGATTTACTTCTTAATATGTCAGTTCAGAATTTGCACATACTAGTATCAATGTACAATATTCTCAATGTAGATTCTTTATTGATAATTCAATGTGTGTTAGTGGTGGAGGCACTTTTATTCAGTGGCTCAACTGCTTATGTTTACAATATGTAACAGTGGTTTTGCCGCTTTGGACGTATGGACACAAGCAGCCATTGGATGTTAACTCTATCCAATAGGTCTAAATCCACTCTAATGATGGGCCTAAAACAGAATCAAAAGTGACTATCATTTGTGGATTTTAAGTAGCAGATTCTTGTGTGCCTTTGAAGAAGAAAAAACAGTTCTCTTCGAATATCATTATACTGAAGGCTTACTATTTAGACAAGTTCTTGGTCAAGCTTCCTTTGTCAATATATTTGCATGTATGGTCAGGTGTTAACCACTCAAGAAGGATTAGTTACTTACCTGTAATCCTAGTTCTCTTCCAGGGGTATACTCATTAAAGTCATAAGCACTGAATTATCTCCGCCCATGAGCGGGAACCCGGAACACATAACAATATACATATATATGTGTAAATATATCAAAAAGTACATTGTACTAAAATAATTATACACATATACATGTATAACAACCATAATATGCAGCCTAACATATACACATAGGCTAATAAAGCCAACCTTACACACGTTCTGAAGCATGAAAATATGCTAAATATAAATGCAATAAACAGGCATGAGCCCAAAATGCATTTCATAACCATGAAAAACTTTTATTTTCATCAAAGAACCTGTTGTAAACAGTTATTAGCCTAAAAGGCTGCATATGAAAAATTGTCTGTGTACAGAAAATCAGACTGGCACCCTGCCTTTAAGGCCCCAGAGAATCTGCACACTTTGCCTTTAAGGCCTCTAGGAGAACTCTGTTCCCATCATGCACCACAGGTGACAGTTAGGTCAGTTCTTTTGTACGGTACAGTAAACTTTTAGCAGGAATCTGCACTTAAAAACTTCATAATACATATTGAGAAAACTTCAATGCTACTGCTCGCCCGGGGAGGCGGGAGGGTGCTTATGACTTTAATGAGTATACCCCTGGAAGAGAACTAGGATTACAGGTAAGTAACTAATCCTTCTCTTCCAGGGGATACTTATTAATAGTCATAAGCACTGAATAGAGTAGCAAGCTCATACCCACTAGAAGCGGGCGAACAGATAAATGCATAGATGCACTTTTAACAACACAGTGTTTAACTAGAAACAGCAAACAAATTTCTGAGTGATGCTTGTCCCACTTGTGCATCAACCTGCGCATCAGAATCCAAGCAGTAATGACGTGTAAACGTATGCACTGAACGCCAAGTAGCTGCTTTACATATCTCTGACATAGCCACATTCCTAAGGAGAGCTGTGGTAGCAGCTTTCCCTCTCGTAGAATGAGCCCTAGGTCTACCTGATAAAGACTTGTGGGCTAGCTGATAAGCCAGTAAGATACATGACACTATCCATCTAGAAATGGATCTCTTGGATGCTGCCAAACCAGTATTCGTAGGACCATAGTTCACAAACAAACGGTCCGTGTGTCTCAACGACTGTTTTATCTAAGTAAAATTTCAAAACCCTCTTTAGATCCAATGAATGCAAAGTCCGCTCAGCCGGACTCGAAGGGTTTGGAAAGAAAGTAGGCAATGTTATGGATTGGTTCACATGAAAATCCGACACCATCTTTGGCAGAAAAGCAGAATGAGTCCTAAGCACCACTCTGTTTCCATGAAAAACTGTGTATGGTTCCTTGCAACACAGAGCCTGAATCTCACTCACTCTACGAACAGAAGTGATGGCTACCAGGAATGCTACCTTCCAAGATAAGTGTTGCAAAGAAGCTTTATGTATGGGCTCAAATGGTGGACCCATCAACTTAGTCAATACCACATTAAGCTCCCAAGGTGGAGAAGGAGACCTGACTGGAGGGAAAACCTTCCTTAACCCTTCTAGAAAATCCTTCACCACAGGCATCCGAAAAAACGATATCTGTGTAGGCGATTTTCTATAAGCCGTTATTGCAGCAAGATGGACCTTGATAGAACTAAACTGCAAACCAGACTCAGCAAGGTAAAGAAGATAAGGCAAGATCACCTGTTCTTGACCATGAATAGGATCAAGACCTTTACTCTGACACCAGAGGTAAAAGCGTTTCCACTTAAATCCGTAGGATTGTCTTGTAGAAGGCCGCTTTGCCTCCTTAAGAATGTTCAAACACTCCGGATTCAGCTGTAAATGTCCGTACTGGATGACTTCAGGAGCCATGCTGCCAAGCGCAGGGAGGGCAGATTGGGGTGAAACACTCGCCCCTGCTGCTTGGACAGAAGATCCGGGCGACAAGGCAATCTCCTGTGTGGCCTGATGGACAACTGGAGGAGATCTGGGAACCACCACTGGCGTGGCCACTCCGGGCAAATCAGTATCATTCTGGAGTTGGTCTTGTACATCCGGTTGATCACTGCTGGTATCAACGGTGTCGGTGGAAAGGCGTACAGCAAATTTTGACACCAGTCTATCAAAAGGGCATTCCCTTGAGACCCTTTCTGGGAAAACCTGGACGCGAAGACGGGGCATTTTGTGTTTGCCGCGTCTGCGAACAGATCGATGTCTGGTGTTCCCCAAGCCTGGAAAATGCTGTGCGCGACGTCTCCGCTGAGAACCCAGTCGTGCGCTTCGACGAAGTCTCGGCTGAGGCCGTCCGCCTCTGAGTTGCGACTTCCTGGTAGGTGAACTGCTGTTATGGACAGGTCCCTTGCAAGTAACCAATGCCAGATGGTCTGGGCTTCTATGGACAGAGTCCTGGATCTGGTACCCCCCTGCTTGTTTAGATAATACATTGTTGTGGTATTGACTGTTTGTACCAGAAGGGACCGAGTCTGTAGAGATGGAGCCAGAGACTTGAGAGCAAGATGGACCGCTCCGAGTTCGAGTAGATTGATGTGATATCCTTTCTCGAAGTCTGACGTTAGCCCTTGTACCTGAAGAGGGCCCATATGTGCCCCCCAACCAAGGAGAGAGGCATCTGTGATGAGAGTCTGCGTTGGTGGGTCCTGATGAAAAGGAACTTCCTTCATCAAGTGTGCCTTCTTCATCCACCACCGAATGGAATCTCTTGCCGACTGTTGGAGATGAATTCGATCCTCCCAGCGTCCCGTACTCTGTTTCCACTGATCTTCCAGACACTGCTGCAGAGGATGCATCTTCAAACGTGCGTTTGGCACGATGAATATGCATGATGCCATGGACCCCAAGAGAGAGGATACTTGCCGAACTGTCGGACGAGCATACTGGAGGAGAAGCACGCACTTCGCCTTGATAGATGACCATCTCTCCTCCGAAGGACACACGTTTTCGTTTTCTGTGTCCAGCTGCGCACCCAGGTAGTGGATTTTCTGGGTGGGATTCATTATGGACTTCTTGTAGTTGACTTGCAGACCCAACTTGCACATGAGTTGGAGGCATATCGATAGATGTTCTTCTAGTAGCGATGGGGATGAACTCTTCAGAAGCCAGTCGTCTAAGTACGGATATATGAAAATCCGTCTCTTTCGAAGACAAGCTGCCACTACCGCCATACATTTTGAAAATGTTCTGGGAGCTGATCTCAGGCCAAAAGGGAGTACTGAGTACTGGTAATGATGAACCCCTACTTGGAACCTGAGGAACTTGCGATGCTTTCTGGATACCGGAATATGAAAGTACGCATCTTTCAGATCGATGGAGCACATCCAATCCCCTTGGTGTAATTGAGGGACAATCTGATGAAGAGCCAGCATTCGAAATTTCTCCTTCCGAATGAATTTGTTCAATACTCTCAGATCCAGAATGGGTCTGAACTCCGTAGCTGGACCTTTTTTCTGTACGAGAAAAAAATCGAGAGTACAGGCCTTGACCTCTCTGTTGAGATGGTACTGGTTCTATGGCGTTCTTCTTCAGAAGAACGTTCGCTTCCTGCTGCAAGCGCCTTATATTCCACTGAACCATCCTTAAGGGGCGAATGACAGGAGGGGGCTTCTTGAATCTCAAAAGGTACCCGCTCTGAATAATACTCAGCACCCATCTGTCCTTTTGCTTTTGAGGCTGCTTGGTAGCAGAGGATTGCTGCCTGTTTCCATTGCCTCTGCCTCGCCCAGGTCGTCGCTGTTGAAATTGCGACCTCTGCTGATTCTGGCCTTGATTTTGCGAGGACCAATTCGACTGTTGGCCCCTCTGCTGAAAAGATCTTTTGTCAAAGGGACGAAAATTACCCCGTCGTCGAAATTCTTTTTTCTTTTCAAGACCGACAGCTTTCAGGGTGTCCAACTCCACTTTCATTTTAGACATTTCGTCGTCAGCGTGAGAGCCAAATAGAGTCGAACCATTGAAAGGTAAATTCACCATCTTTCTCTGCGCCTCTGGCTTAAGTCCCGTAAGGCGAAGCCAAGCCGTACGTCTAGCACAAACACCATGTGCATAACCATGAGCTGACAGATCCGCCGCATCAGCAGCCGCACTAATACTCTGGTTCGCCACCAATCCTCCTTCTACTATTTCCAGGAAGTCTTTCTGATTCTCCTTAGGGAGTTTATCTGCAAAACGAGTCACTGAGTCCCAAAGCAGACAATCATAGCGACCCAATAAGGCTGACGCACTGGCCACTCTCATGACCGAACCTGAGGTGTTGCACATTCTTCTCCCCAAGGAATCCATACTCTTACTATCCTTTTCAGGTGGAGCAGAAGAGGTAGATGCCGCAGAATGTGCTTTTCTGACTGCCGCCACAATAAGTGAATCCGGAGGAGGGTCAGAACGCAAAAATAAAGGATCCTCTGCTGGAGCCCTGTACTTCTTAGCAATCCTAGAAGGACCAGAACCCACCGTGGCCGGAGTTAAGAAAGTTCTCATTGCTGGTTCTATTAATCCGGGCACTAACGGTAGAAGAGGTCTACCAGTCGTCTTGTGATGTAGGGTTTCAAAGATGACTGACGTTGCTATTTGAGGAACTGCCATCTTGACCTTGAACTTATTCGCCCACGACACAACACATCATTAAATGTGCCCAAATCATCCACTGGAGACACTCTGGAAGGGGGAGTAGATGAGATTGTGGGAGAATAGTCTCTATAGGAAGATCTTAAAGAAGACTTCGAAGACGTAGAAGATGAGGAAGGAGACCTACTCCGCCTCGGAGGAGTTGCCGATCGCTGCCTCATTCGTTCCCGTGAACGTGATTTCTCTCTCACTAAGGACCTAGAGCGTGATCTTCTATGCAGCTCCGTCTGAGGGACCGGAGCCCTCATCCCCATCAGTCCTGCATCTGGACGCATTTTCCAATGTCTCAGGCTTTCCAGCCACCTCGGTGACAAGTTAATAGGCCGCCCTACACGCTCAGGTGAAGCCTCAGGTGACACCTGCACAATATTCAGTCCAGTTGAAGACTTGGAGGCTCTGGAAACTACACTGTGCTCAGAAAACAATGAGCCAGATGGAGTCCGTTGTCTGGGCACCAATTGTCTATCATCCGACACCTGTCCTCAGGTTGAGCCCGAATGAGCCACCACAGAAGAGTCCTGGTGCACTACCTCTTGTCCCACCGCAGACCTGTCGTCTTGCTGGTCACGTGGAGAAGACAAATGTTCTGGACTAATGTCTGACCTCAACAAAGACCTAATTGAGGTCCGAGAGGCCGGTCTGGATAGTCTCGACGCCGACCCATGTTCGGGTGGGGGAGACCTAGACACTCCATGCTTCGAGCCCGAAGCAGACTTCGACATCGACCTATGTCGCGATGGAGACCTTGATCTTCTCTTTTTAGGTCTCGACGTCGACTCCTTCGACGTCGTCCTTTCTCTCGACGTCGACCTCTTCTTCAAAGACATCGTAAGTCTCTCTCTCGACCTCGGTCTCTCCTTCGACGTCGACACTTTCCTCGACGTCGACACACCATCCTTCGACGTCGACACACCATCCTTCGACGTCGACACCTTCGTCGTCGGACGCCTCTCTTCTCTCGACGTCGACTTCTCACGAGCCTTCGACGTCGGACATGGCACCCCCGACGTCGTCTTTACAGCAATCGACACCAGATGTCTCGACGTCGAAAAAGATTTCGACGGCGACCTCGACGCTGAACCTTGCCTCGCCGGCGAAGTCCTCGACGTCGACAGAGCCCTCTTCGACGTCGACAATGTCTTTTTTGACGGCGACGCTCCCTGGAGTCGAGTTTTCTTAGATCTACCTTCTGGAGACGCTGATCTTCGACGTTTAGGATGAGAAGATGGCTTGGAAGAGGAGAATAAGCCCTTGGAACTCTTCTCACCACGGTTTTCTCTCTCCAGGAGGCCGAGCAACCTCATTTTCTCCCTTTCTCTTAAAGTTTTACTAGAAAGGTTGAGGCAGTGGTAACAATCCTCCACCTTATGAGAAGCTGGAAGACACACCACACAAACAGAGTGTGGATCCGTTTTTGACATCTTCCCACAGGAAGGACATTTGTAAAATAAAGGTGGCATTCTGACTAAAAAATACCAACAGTTAGTCAAAACAAGATAGAAAACACCACCAAAATATTCTTTTGTCAAAAAAAGGTAAGAAAAAACCAACTTCTGACAGAAAATACTACAAATGAGCAGAGCTCAAGTTCCAGGTTCCTCACAGAACAAGCCGGAAAAAAGAACTAACCTAACTGTCACCTGTGGTGCATGATGGGAACAGAGTTCTCCTAGAGGCCTTAAAGGCAAAGTGTGCAGATTCTCTGGGGCCTTAAAGGCAGGGTGCCAGTCTGATTTTCTGTACACAGACAATTTTTCATATGCAGCCTTTTAGGCTAATAACTGTTTACAACAGGTTCTTTGATGAAAATAAAAGTTTTTCATGGTTATGAAATGCATTTTGGGCTCATGCCTGTTTATTGCATTTATATTTAGCATATTTTCATGCTTCAGAACGTGTGTAAGGTTGGCTTTATTAGCCTATGTGTATATGTTAGGCTGCATATTATGGTTGTTATACATGTATATGTGTATAATTATTTTAGTACAATGTACTTTTTGATATATTTACACATATATATGTATATTGTTATGTGTTCCGGGTTCCCGCTCATGGGCGGAGATAATTCAGTGCTTATGACTATTAATGAGTATCCCCTGGAAGAGAATGATGAACTGCTCCAAGTTATGTCTGGATGAAGATCAGCTATTGAGGTGTTCTTCAAGAACTATTTATTTTCTCATCTTTAATTCATCTTTGGTTATTTTGCGGACGCTTACATTTGTGTTTTAAATGGTGTGATTTATTCTAAATGTTGATTGCGCTATTTTAGGAGACCTGATTTTTTTCCTCTTATCCTTTCTTCGTTGAGCAGGCAAGATTGGTAAAATTATCTGATCAATAATATAATGTGTTATTGGCGATGAACACAACCTCTCCACTAGAGGGCCAGAGAGAAGGAAACTTTCAGTCTAGCTGACTCTTCATGGTGATGTCAGGGAAGTTGCACACAATTATGCTGAGCAGAAAACAGAAAGCCATGGCATGGGATTGCTGTAAAGTTAATACATAGAGAAAGATGATAAACAACTCCTAGAAAAGAGAATTGGAGTCAACAAGTCTCCTGGAAACAGATCTAATTACGCTCAACTACACATACAAAATGCCAATATAGAACACTCCTTCAACCAGGACTGCATCAAAGCTTTGAAAATAATTTACCTCTCCTTCTGCTGTTGCTCCTGAAGCCATCTTGCTAACGTTGAATGCAACCCGCTTGGTTTGCGTGCTGTACACCCGCATAACCCTAGGCAATAAAAAGAGTAAAGTTAGTCAAGAAGAACTAGAATACAAGACATCAGACCATACTTATCAAAGGGTAATTTATGGAGTATGGAGCACTGAGAAGGGAAACAATAGCTGCACGTAAAGAATTGTCAATGGCAAATAGCATGCTGCTGGAAATCTCAGATAGCACCCAATCTGGAGGGTTGTCGAAAGGAGGTTTGGCATTGGGGCTCGGCTGAAAGTTATGCAATGCGCAGGTAAGTATTTCATGCGTTGCATAAATACCCCATAGCCATAGATTGGGATACATCATTGGAACACTTTAAAGCCCAGGCAGAGGTAGCCATCTGACTAAGTCATAATTACCTCTGCACGCCTATTTCCCCCCACTTCTGTACCTCCCACTTGTCATTTCTTAATAGTGCAGACTCGATGTCCCCTAATATTCTGTACATGATCCTCTACCGCTCACTTACTATATTCTAGGTTAGTGATTTAATAGATGTGGGCCCATTGCAATGGTTTTACGTTTTGGGGTGAGGGTGGGTATTCTGTGGTTGTTTAATAATTGTATAATTTGGTTCCTTTCTTTCTCTGTTGCTTTGTAGGATATACTATTGTGGTTGCAAGTTACTTCACTGACGTCGAACATGCCACAAGCCTATATATGTATGTATATTGTTTGCTGATATATTCTTCTTCATATATCACCTGATACTGTGCCAAAAAAAAGCTATAAAATAGGTTAAAAAAAAAACTTGTTGGATAGAAACATCTTATCCGTGACTCTGGAGACCATGCCAAATTACCTAAAGTTCATCATAGCAAGCTGGGATGGTGACAACAGTATCGGAGGAGGTTTAGCCATCATCCACAAGTCCACCCTCAAGGTCTACACCCATGCAGACGACACCCTCAACACCGCCGAAAACCTGCACTTCCAGATCCACACAGACCCCAGCACCACACTCAGAGGAACACTTGTCTACAGACTCCCCGGACCCCTTGCCCAGTTCAGCGACTCCACCGCCGACCTTGCCAGCACCCACACACTCGCCTCCACGGACTACATTATCCTCGGAGACCTGAATTACCACCTCGAGAACAACAACGACGCCAACTCCGCAACCCTGATCGACAACCTCGGCCTCAGACAGCTCGTCAACGAACCCACCCACGCCGCCGGTCACACACTCAACCCGTCTTCACCACTAGCACCCACGCCGCCTTCAACCGCACCACCGAACTCCACTCGACCAACCACCGATGCATCCATTTCACCTTCAAGAAACCAACCACGCACCACCGCACCCAACAGCTGCCTCACCGCTGCTGGAGCAAAGTCACCAAAGATCAACTGACCTCCACCCTCGCCCAGAACCCACCCTCCGACCCCACCAACCCAGACACCGCCACCCACAACCTCAGACAGTGGATCGACGGCTGCGCCAACACCCTCGCCCCGCTCAAGAAACCCACCTGGTTCACCGAATAGCTCCAGACCTCCAAACGTACATGCCGGAAACTGGAGAAGAAATGGCTCCACGATCGTACACCGGACAGACACGCAGCCCACAAGGACGCCACCCGCAGACATCACCAACTCATCAGAGCAGCCAAGAGGTCTTCCTTCAAAGCCCGCCTGGACAACAACACACACGACAGCAAATAACTTTTCAACATAGTGAAGGAACTCTCCAACCCCAGCGCTATCAACAACGACATCCCGCCCTCACAAGATCTGTGCGACTCACTGGCCACCTTCTTCCACCGCAAGATTACTGACATCCACGACAGCTTCAGTACCATGACCGCCCAGACTACGGCAGACTCCACCCCCCCTCCCCACGCAAACACTACCTGGACCAACCACCTGACCTTGCGTGTCTCAACGATAATGCACGCAAGGTCATGAACTCCTTCCACTCAGGATCCCAGTCAGACCCCTGCCCACACCACGTATTCAACAAAGCTGATGCATCCATCCCACCCCAACTACGGAAGGTCATCAACATCTCCTTCAAGACAGCGACATTCCCGGAAAGCTGGAAGCACGCCGAAATCAACGCCCTCCTCAAAAAGCCCAAGGCGGACCCCAAGGACCTCAAGAACTTCCGGGCCATCTCTCTGCTCCCTTTCCCAGTGAAGGTCATCGAGAAAACCGTCAACATGCAACTGACCCGCCACCTCGAAGACAACAACATCTTACACCCCGCCCAGTCCGGATTCAGACGACACCACAGCACCGACACAGCCCTCATCGCTGCCACAGACTACATCCGATGCCAACTAGACAACAGCGAAACATCAGCACTCATTCTCTTGGACCTATCAGCCGCCTTCGACACGTTCTGCCACCGCACACTAAAGAAAGGCCTCCAAGAAGTCGGAATCCAGGAGAAGGCCCTGGACCTTACCGCGTCCTTCCTCACCGCAGAACCCAGAGTCCGCCTCCCACCTTTCCGATCCAAAGCCACCGACACCAGCTGCGGCGTACCCCAGGGCACAACACTCACCCCGACCCTATTCAACGTCTACATGGCCCACTCCCCGCACAAGTAGCCCGCCAGCAACGACCTGAACATCATCTCCTATGCCGACGACACCCAGCTCATCCTCTCCCTCACCAAGGACCCGCACACCACCAAGACCAACCTCCACAAGGGAATGAAGGCTGTTGCCGAATGGATGAGGAGCAGCCGCCTGAAACTGAACTCTGACAAGACGGAGGTCCTCATCCTCGGCCCCACCCCCTCTGGGACGACTCCTGGTGGCCGACCACACTGGGAACAGCACAGACACCCACGGACCACGCACACAACCTAGGATTCATCCTCAACTCCTCCCTCTCCATGTCGAAGAAGGTCAACGCCTTCTCCTCCTCCTGCTACAACACCCTCGGCATGCTCCGCAGGATTTACAAGTGGATCCCGACCGAAACTAGAAGACCGGTGACCCAAGCCCTCGTCAGCAGCAGGCTGGACTATGGCAATGCACTCTACGCAGGAATCCCGGCCAAACACCTATAACGACTACAATGCATCCAAAACGCCTCAACCAGACTAATCCTCAATATCCCTCGCCGCAGCCACATCACCCCCACCTGAGAGACCTGCACTGGCTCCCCGTCAACAAGAGGATCACTTTCAAGCTCCTCACCCACTCACACAAAGCACTCCACAACACCGGACCAGTCCACCTGAACAGCAGACTCCGCTTCTACACCCCCACCCGCCAGCTCCGCTCCGCCAGTCTCGCCCTCGCCGCCGTCCCCCGCATCTAACGAGCAACCTCCGGGGGCAGGTCCTTCTCCTTCCTCGCCGCCAAGACCTGGACACCCTCCCTACCCACCTGTGGCAGACCCAGGACATGCTCACCTTCAGAAGACTCCTCGAGACAAGGCTCTTCGACCAGTAGCAGCACCCCCTCCCCTCAGCGCCTTGAGACCCACACGGGTGAGTAGTGCGCTTTAAAAGTGATTGATTGATTGCACAACACAACACACAACACATTTTTCATCACTCTGGTCACTATCCTCTGTCCATACCTGCTTTCCTGGTTTTACTGCTTGAAGACACGCATGCACTGCCTCTGGAGGCATGGTATCCTACCTGGTTGCTGCAATAATAGAGAACGCATATCCACCATAAGTTTTGAAATTTTAAAGGGTTTTAAGAAGAAATTAACCTTTAGATCTCAGCGGCTGCTTAGGATATACCAGTTGAAATCATGGCACAATTGCAAAAGAGTGAGGGTGTAAATTGCTCAATGGACAAGTTAGACAGATTGTGGAATTCAACACTCCTTCACACTGACCCAACACTAAAGGTGGCAGCATAGAACTAAAGGTTCTGGATCAAAGTCTGGGAGGTCAAGATACACTGAGTTGCAGTAACCCAGACAGACTGAAAAGGACGCATAAATAATTAACATCTTATGAGAGAACAAAATATTCTTCAGTGTCCATGGTTGAATAAAACTTTTTATTTTACTGCCTTTACCTGCTTTGCCATGGTCAGAGTGGGGAACATTTAAAAATGTTAATACCCATGTTTTTTGTGCATGTAAAAGGGGAAGATTTAGGTCCCAAGGAAGGAGACCAAGTGAGGAACCTTCCAGGGAGGGGAGGATCTGATGGGGCAAAAAGTTAATTTCAGATGGTTAAAGCTCATCCAACTCCCACTTTGGACAGAATCAAATAATTGAGTTATGTCAACATTTGCATCACCAGCGTTTTTAGAGTAATCTGAGCGTCATTGAGGAAGGCGTCAAAGCCGCAAGTTTGAATCAGGTGAGCCAACTAAGTTCTATATATGTTGAAGAGAAAAACTGATCAAATGGGTCCTTGTTGGACCCTACAGCTCAATGTTTTTACAGAGGAGGCAAAAGAAGCAAGTAATAGTTGCAATTTTCTGTTAGCAAGAGCTGCTGATCCATAATGGAACCATAACCATGACGCCCAGTTCTTCAAATCTTTTTGTTACAGAAGTTGGTGATTCACTGTATCAAAGGCCACAGAAGGTCTAATAAAAATCAGTGCAGTGGTGAACATTGTCCAGTCTGGGCGCAAACCCATTGCAGGTTGATGTAGCAGTTGATTTACTGTTACAAACTCTTCCAATTGAAGAAAGGTGGATCGCTCTAGCAGTTCACGCAAATAGGGAAGTTGCTAATTTGGCCAATAGTTGGCAGTGTGTCAGGATCCAAAAAAGGTGTGACATAAGCAAGCTTCATACTTCTAGGAATATATACTTTTTAGGTCGAGCCTAGCGTTGCAGCGCATGCGCTTCGCTCTGCGAAACATGCGGAATTCAGGATGGTGTGAAAACTCTGTGGAAGCTCCGCTCATCTTTTTCATTGGCTTTTGTGTTAAATGCTGCCTTTCGATTGGTTTGAGGCTTTTTAGTCCCTCCTCATGACGACCATGTCGTCATTTGTATCCTTTCATGGATACTGGCCCATTTACTTCCAACACTATTTTCTTCCCCTGTTTCTCCCCTCCTCCCCCGCAGTCCGTGACTTTTCGCATTCCCCGCACTCTCGTTCGTGCCTTCTTTCCCACCCGCACTTCCGTTTCCAATGCAATAGGTTTCGCGTAAATGCAAGTCCTATTGCACTACCAATGCTGGTTTTCGTTCCTCCCTCTACTTGCAGCTCGCTATCCTTCCCTCTGCTATCTCAGGCTCCCCTGGTTCCATTCCGTCCTCTCCTTCCCTCACCCTTTGGAATCTTATTTCGTGGTGTCTGTTACAGTGGAGCTTTCATCTGGTGTCAAGAGGCAGAGGTGCCTTGATGCTGCAATGTTCACGTCTATGCAGTCAAGTATTTTTATTTTGGCAATGCTATATTTAATTGAAGTTGATGAGCAATGTAACGTTTGCCTTGCCTTGGTTGGAATTCTGTTGTGTGTGAACTCAAATGTGTTTACTCCGAATGTTTCGCTTTAAGTATCCTGCGATTCCCCCGCACACCTCCGTCAGCTACAGGCACTCTGCCTGTCTGTTCTGCATAAATATGCAGTAGCAGTTTTAAAGGTAGCTCTTAAATGCAGCATAGGCTGCCTACTTGTTCCATTTCCTTGATTTTCAGTCAACAACCATTAGTATTCTGGGACTTATAATTTAGTTTTTCTCAATGCAAAAAGCAGGCTTGAGGAAGGTGAAATTAGTGAGATGCAGCCCATGGGCACCGACGTGTAGGAAACACAAACAGTGACAACTAGGGCCCGGTGTCATATTTAACCGGGCATCAAGATAACAGAAGCTCATAACAACAAATGTGTTTCCACAGGTTATTAAAAGCAAAACATAACTTGAAAAAGTGACAAACTCAGCAGTTTTTATTTTCAGCCAAAATAGAGCACTTCTCTGATCTTCCAATTCCTGGACAAAAAACAGTGATATGGGGCTTTTCCCAGCGTGCCAGTGCGCTCGTCTTGCTTGAGTAACACATGTGATTTGTTGATTTCCCCCCCAACCTTTGGTCCTGGGTTGATTATTTCAGTAACACAAGTGAAACCAAGTGAGAAGAAAACGGACTCTCTTCGCTTGATCAAGTGGAGATTTTTGCAAAGTTATCTTCCTGAACACATTTTTCTCTGTTATTGATAAAAGGTAGTTTGTTTTTACTTGAGTGTCTACCCAATTGTTTAATGTTTTGTTTGTACTTTAATTGTGCCAAGTGAACTCGCCTAAATTTAACAAAATATCCAGACAACCAAATTGTTGCTGTGTAACTGCAACCAGGATGTTCTTACCTCTGTCGTTGGCAAAATTACAGCAAATTCATTGTGATAGATGTTCTTCAAGTCCACTAGTCCTGTTTTTTTTTTTAATATTATGTCTCGCTTAGGCGCCTACTTGAGGCAGACAGGCCGGAACTCTGCTTCTTTACAGAAACCTGGCTCCACAGCATGGCGGCCTCAGACGTAGCGGCTGCTTTTCCTTCCGAATATTTTGTCACAAGGCTGGAAGGGTGGGGAAAAGGGGAGGTGGCTTAGCAATTGCTGCCAGATCCCCCATTAAGATCAAGGTACTAGAATCTCTGTCTTGTCCTGTGAGAAGTTGGCCTGATGTGCAGTGTTCACTATTCTAGTGATCACTATATATCAGTCCAAACAACCCTTATTGATGATTGGTTGTAAGCCAACCTTATAGACCAGCTATCCTAGTAGCATGGATACGAGCAGTCTAAGGCTAAGACTCTAGAGGGCGTGTTAAGCCAGCTGTTTTACCATCACATTACCCCTTGAACACCCAGTGAAAGGACACCACACAAGTGTTATGAAAATAAACAGTGTATTTATTAGAATCACAACAACCCTGTACTCTTTATGAGGACAGGGTGCTAGGCACACAACAAAACTCTTACGAAAATACTTAAGTTAGCACGTTATACACAAATGCCCGAGGGGCACGAAAAACCATATACTTTAAAAGTGGAATGCGAATTACTAGCAGGTAAGTAACAGTTCTAATAGGCTTTGGAATCGCTAGGACTGGACTAGGGAATCGTTAGATTACTACTAGGAGACCCAGGGGACTCGGGTGCAGAGTGTGCACTCTCACGCGGGATGCGGGACAAAGTCTATGGAGGCTAGTAAAGGCAAAGTTAGTGTTCACGGGCGAACCCGACCTGGTGGGAAGAAAACGACAGTGGATCCTGACCCTTGGATAGTGAGGCTATGCTGGGACACCGGAGTGCCGAAGTTACCTAGCCCAGGGGCTGCATAGGTCTGAAAAGACGTCGGGGATCTCGTTGCCGGACCAGGAGCCTGGAAGGAAGAAGTTGCTGGCAGGCGACCAGTGAAGAAAAGTTCGATGGATCCAAGCCTGGATCAAGGAAGAAGAAAACCTGAAAGCAGAGGGGACCAAGTTCTTGAATCACTAGCCAGTGATTAAGTGGGCACCAGGATGGCACCGGGCGAAGTCACCTCGACTAGGTGAGTGGGCGACGCTGGCTCTGCAGATCTCACGGACCAGGAGGCGTTGTCGGCGACCAGGATGGAGGTGCGAGCTGTCCCACGAAGGTTCTTGCTGTCGACGTCGCTGGACCCAGGATTGGGCAACAAGTCTTGGCAAATGCAAGGCCCACGCGGTGGACCTAAAATGGCGTCTTGGGCGGACCAGGAGGGTCCAGGGTACTTCTCCGATGGAGGGAAGCAAGGGCCAGTCTGGAGCAACCAGACCAGCAGCAGAAATGTCGTCGGGCGTCGTCAGGAAGGCCACAAGCCAGCGGGCTAGTAGCCAAACAACGCGGTGAGCAGCAAAAAGCAGAAGGGCCCCACGCAGATCGTGGAGATGCTGGGGGGCTGCACTTCGGTGCTGGAGCCGCTCAGGGTGGGGGCTTCTCGGACCCCAAAGCACTCACCAGGAATTCACTCGGCGGGCTTGCTGGAAAGAAGTCGTGCAGTCTTGAAGATGGCCGGTCCCTCGAGGTCTCGTCACACCCACGAATCTCAGCGTGACTGATGATGCAGGTAGAGGTCAGAGGTGCCAGGGAAGCCGGTTCTCGTCGAGCTGGGCAGTCGGATTCCGGAGGAAGGACTTGCAGCAGACCGCAGTGTTCTTAGATGGTGCCTGCGGGTGCAGGGTGACTACTCCTTAGTCACAAGGGAGAAATCTTAGGAAGAAGTCTTGAGTTCCTTTCGCAGAAAGTAGTTTCAGGATTCAAAGATGATCTGATTTGGAAGGGGGCCAGTCTCTACCTTTATCCTGTAAAAGGGGGCTGGCACGCGACTAAGTCCTGCCCTATGGGTGGGACTAGGAGGGGGGTGGTTACACCCACTTCCTTGGCGGGCTTTTCCCCAGCACAGGGTCTGGAGTGACCCTGGAACTGGTTCCAGCCAGCCTATGCACAGTGAGCACCGGGGTGCCACGTGCAGTCACCTTCCTCTAAAGCCCTGCCTACCTACAATACACAAAACCCTGTCTGGGACGGTGCTGGCACCGCCCCTGGCAGGAAACCCTTTGTCCTTATCTCCTGCTCTGGGAGGACTCCCAGCAGCAGGAGGGCAGACTTGTGTCTCGTGGCAGCATCCATTTTGTGGATGCTAAGGCTCTGTCTGACTTTTAACCGGGTTATAGGTTACATGCATGTCGTGTCCCTCTAGAAGGGTGGAATGCTAACCCCGTCGCCAGAATTGGCGAGGGGTTAGTATTCCAATTCGTATGACACCTTACTCAACATGTTTTGATAAAGCGATACCAGAGTTGGCACATAACCGCGAGGATTATAATGCATTTAAGAGTATATGGTATGCGATATCATGGAAACGGCTAAGGGATGGATCCCGAAAGCCGCAGACAGGCTCAGCTCATGCCAGAGCACCATCTCACACGATTCCAAGCACTCTGCCTTCAGGATTGTTAAGGCCTGCCATAGGAGTGACTGATAGGAGATCTGTGTGTCCATTTTTTAGGGTTAGATATAGGTATACTATATCTAAAGCAAAGGGTGAGTACACCACCTTGCCCCAGCTGTCGTGCA
The DNA here is from genome assembly GCF_964261635.1 of Lissotriton helveticus. Classification (NCBI taxonomy): domain Eukaryota; kingdom Metazoa; phylum Chordata; class Amphibia; order Caudata; family Salamandridae; genus Lissotriton; species Lissotriton helveticus. The sequence continues at coordinate 191,004,050 of NC_136069.1, forward strand.
GCCAGTTGTGTCAGTTTTAGTCAATCCAGGGGTGGCACAATACATGCTTCAGCCCCTGGGAGACTTCTGGGTGCACCTCAGCCCTGGGTACAGGGACTTGGAGAGGGCCCAGGGCCAATTCAGTACCTGAGTACAATTTGGATAGAGAGAACAGCTAGGCTGTGGGTCTGATTAGCAGGCCCACAGCCAGGGAAAGTCGTAAACCAGTGCAGCAAAAAGCAAAAATCTGGGTGATCATAGGATTGCAGACCCTACTCTCCTACATGTCCCATACTCTAAATTATGATCGTGAACATACAGCTTTCCAGTTTAGACAACTGGCGGGTTGCACTGGTATATAGGCCCCCGGGTACTAAAACAGGCTTTGTTAATAAACTGTTAGAAATAGTAGTCACCCATGCCCTGGCCACGGAGGATTTTGTTTTATTAGGCGATTTTAATTATCACGCAGAGCTTTCCGTCGATCCAGAGACAAGTCTCCTAATAAGGACCATGGAAAGCCTTGGCCTGTCCCAGCGAGTCAGTGGCCCGCATTGAGTTGGAGTTTATTCGATCGCATCCAGCTGCTGATCTCAACCATGCATTTTTTTAAACGCAGGCAGGTGTCGGCAGAATCAACGCCGCATGTGATCAGCAGCTGCGTATCATCTGCATATGACACCGTTCCAAAGCCAAAAGATTTAATTATTTTAGCCAAATGTGTCAAATACAGATTAAAAAGCAGCGGGCTCAAAATCGAACCTTGAGGCACGCCTACCGTAACCGGGCGGCTCCGGGCAGCCAGGGAGTCCACTCGAACGATGGTGAGGCGGCCAGTAAGATAATCCCCAATCCAACCCAGTGCCCCTTCACGGACCCCAATCTCCCACAGCCGATGTTTCAAGATACCGTGGGAGATGGTGTCAAACGCTGCGGAGAGGTCTAGGAGGATGAGTACAGCTGAATCGCCCCTGTCCACCTTTTTTTTTTTTGCAGAGTTTTATATAGCGCGAACTAGAACCGAACCGAATCAGTTATCAGAGCGCTTTACATAGCACCAGTTACGTTACATGAGGACACACTTTCATTTTTTAGGCACGGGGAGATTAAGTGATTTGCCCAGAATCACAGGGGGTTTTTGGCGTCGTTACCGAGACTCGAACCCAGATCCCCAGGTCCAAGGTCGAGCGCCTTAGCAGTTAGGCCAACTCCTCTCACCTTCTTTCCATTAAGGAGCATCAGCAATTTCGCAAAGCCTTGAAAACATGGCTTTTTCCCTAGCATGTGGCCCGTCTCTCTCTGCTGTGAAGCCCGTTCAGTGTTTGTCTCCTTCCATCCGGTTCTTATGCTGCAAGCGCCTTGAGACCATGCGGTGATAATAGCGCTCTATAAAAACTTATGACATTGACATAGGCAGTGCACAAGTTGTCTTTCGAGACATGCTATATCTCCTCAGTGTTGGCACTCTTCCATGTAGCAAAACAGCCAGAGCTGCCAACTTTGGAACTGGAGAACCAGTTTAGAGTCTTGACGTTGGCTCAACATCCTGTGATTCTGAACAAATCACTTAACCTCCACGTGCTTACCAAAAATGAAAGATGCCTTGTGTAACGGAACTAGTGCTCATGTAAAGCGCTCCAATGCATTCAGGTTGAGTCAGCGCTATATAAAACTGCAAATACAACAGAACAAAAAAAATGCTCTACCAGCCTGATGCCTTACAACCCTATTATACTCCCTGGCATTGTTGTTCCAGTTTTTGTCCATGCTCCTGTCCTCTCGGCTCCTGTGGACTGGGCACATTGCCCACACAGTGCTGGTGACCCGGCTGTTCCAGTCTATCCAGGGTTCCAGCCGTTACCCAAGACCTTCCCAGTCCTGTTTTCTCACTCCTGCAGTAAAATGTCTGTCTCCCATCCCCTCCAAGAGTACTGTGGTCCTATTCCTGTGCCCAGGGCATGCCACAGTCCTGCCTCAGAGTCCTTCATTTGCACGAATCACTTCTCAGGTTGTTGCAAAATTGTGGGAAAAGTAGTCGAACAATTTACCTTTAAAAGTAGTGAAACTTCACTTCTACCCAGTTCACTGTGGGTTTCTCCAACACTGAGTTGTCACTTCATATGCTTCTTTTAAATTTCCACCAGTATAACAATGAGCATCTCCTAATGCTTTAGTCTTGGGCGTATTAAGGTAACAAAAATGCTTATAACACAATTTTTATTATAACTTTTCAACATGCTGCACAGCAGCCACAATGCTCAACAACATAGCTTAAAGACATTGGCAAAGTCAATAGCTCTGGCTAAACACTTATAAGGTCCCAAAGGCAAGACCTATTGGCTATGTCAGTGCTTGTTTTTAATAAGACATGAAGCATTTATTATGGCATTCTGAAAGTAAAATTCAAATAATGGCAAACCGTTATGTAATTTTGCGGGATTTTAATCAGCCAAGGCGAACGAGAGCTTGCTTTCCCGAACTATATTGTCAAAACCATCAACAGTAATGGCAAAAAACAGTTGGAGAATTAGTGGGTGCTAGAAGCAGAGGTGTTCTCTTACAGAAATTTGGAAACAGAAGGAAACTATGTTCCAGTATTTGCAGGAAATTCTTTTTACTATTTTTTTTATCAATGTCAGACTCTTTAACCCCTTGCCTACGGGGATGATTCCCCCGCTGTGCTGGGGGAATGGGGGCACGCACAGCACCCAGGTGCTCGTGATGAGCTAAGCTCGTCACGCAGCACGGTGGCGCTGTGCTCAAGACGAGCTGAGCTAGTCACAGCCACACCAGTTTTCTCAGAACGTTCAGCACATCGGGGGAATTAGCCCTGGGTGCGAGCGTTGCAGCCGTTATGACGAGCTCAGCTTGTCATGAGCACACGGCCACCGTGGCTCGTCATGAGCATGGGAGGGGTTAATCTATTTGGTAGAGGGTGCTAATGATGGTGCTAGGCTACTACGATTTAATGTACCAGAGCAACTGGATGATTGTCTGTATAACTGTTTCACTCTTTCTGCCATAACACAAACTTCAGGTTTTAGTTAATCGTTGAAAGGGACCATACCTCTCCAAGGACTGACATCAGGTGGTACGGCAGGAAACCCTACAATTCTAATAGTTGCTGTCTGTTCTGCAATGCACTGTCAATAGCACCTCCCTTGTTCTCATTTGGAATCCTGCATATGCATTCCCATTTCTCTAGGCCATCGATCCGATGCCCAACATCTGCATCTTGGAGTCAATCCCCATGTACACAGCTCTCACACACACCTGCCACCCTCTTCTCCACCCTCTCCAGGTGTGCCTCAACTGCAAGACAGAACTTCCCCAACTAAATCAAAATAACTGCAAAATGTGCCTTGATTTGCTTTGGGACATCCACTATTGCACCACTTTCTGCCTTTCCTTCACCCTTTTCTAACATGTTCCTCTTCTTAGATTCCACTGGCAGAAAGAAACTGTGCTCTTAAGCTTTTGTCCACCATAATGCTTTAAAGGGGTTGCCAAGCCAATGACACAATGGGACCAGCCACGGTCTGCTGGAAATTGTTGCATTTTCCTCATTGGTACCTTCCTATTCGCTCTCGCCCTCTGCCGTTAATGCCAGCCAGGCCCACTAGTTCAGCATCAGCAAGATTACACAGTTTTCTCCCATTGGTACCAAGGATACTACTCTGTGTGTACTGCGTGTCAGACGCGAGTCACTACACCATCATTCTGTCAGCTCCTACTACTCATTCGGGCAAATGCAGCCTTATGGGAGCCATCTAGATCACAATCTTGGATCCGACACACCAAAAGGGAATCTCAACCACTACTGATTGCGTAATTCAGATGAGTATAAAACCTCTAACCTCCATTGACTTCACCAGCGGTGTCCTGTGCCTCCAACACTGCCTGAAGGTGGTTATCAAGTGAGAACCACATAGGGAGTATAAAGTGCCCGTCAAGCTTACCTGGCGCCCCCATTTAGGAGCTTTATATATACTTGCAATGAAAACATCGACATTTTCTGTTAATTTTTTAATTGCAAGAGTTGCTTACTACAACTTTAGAAACAAGGATGTAGTTTGGGACACAGAATTGTAACATTGTCAAAAAAACATTTCACTGGGGTATAAGTGGTCAGTGTGGAATGATACATGAACTAGGTTGCATTCCACAAAGGAATTTTCTTCATATAAAAGAGAATTTAGGAATTATCCACGGAATGGGTTGTTTGGTCAGACTCTTTCACAAGAAGTAAACACCCACTAAAACATACTTTCACCTACTAATGGTGGACGTTTAGGCACAAAGGTGAATAGGTGTTGCATAGTGTTACATCTTGGAGTCTCTCAGCATTAGTCTAACTCACAATTTTCTTCCTATTACAAAAGGTTTAAAGAAATCTCATCATTAGGAGCCAGTGGACAAATGTCAATGGGAATTTTTGACTACCTGTTGCCTGTAGGGCTGCTCTTATCGAAGACACACTTTGTGGATACGTGCCCTCATTGGGCTTTTAACACTAACATTATGAGTCTTTCATGTCTGGCTTATTGACATATGACTTTTTAGATTAAAAAGCCTGATAATAGTCAATTGCTGTGTAAAATGTGCTGATTAACTGGCCTCTAAAAACCTTGCATGCTACTAAATCATGCTTTTATGACACGATTGCCACCTTGAAAACATCAAAACAGGCTAGCCAATCGATGGGAGAATACTTCGGATGCCACTGCCGCACTGGTAAAAGGTTAGGAAGTAAGAACCATATTCGTACAAGAGGATAAACCAGGATCAGAATTCAAGATGTGGCTAGTCAGTCACCCAGATGAAAAATAACTAGATTTGTGTCTTTGTTATTCTGCAGTTTGCAACCCCTGACAATGTATTCTTCTGGGGGCGTTCAACTCCAGACGCAACCTCATTCAATGCCCCTGCAGCACCAAGGACCACTCTTGTATGACCCTCCATTCAACTGCAATTTAACCCCAGCACCAAACGACCCAAACCACAAAACCAATCGACACCAAGCGCAGCCCCATTCAACATCCAACATAACTACATTCTCTGCTGAGGGCCTCCACCAGATGAGCTTTGAAGAGGAAATAAAACATGAAGAAATTACGCTACAGCAGACATTAGTAGAAGCGATATAAAATTATACGTGGTGCAAGAGCAAGGCAGGCCTAAATCTCGTGCTGATGCAAGAGAGGTGAAGAGTTCATTTGAAAACAGAGCGCATAACTTACAAGGTCTTAGTTGATGGAAAAACAGTGTTTGTAATCTTGAAGGAGTTTATGGTCTTGGCACACAGGGACATATTCTGTGTACTCCAGCAAAGTAAGAACATGACTGAAGAATAGGAGCAATAGACTGAATTAGCCAAGAGCACACAGAATCTGATAAGAGGTCTTGGGAGCAGAACGATAAAGCACACACGCAAATACACATGCATTCAAGAGAAGTAAATAGTTTAAGCATTGTTAGAAATGCAATAAAGTATGTGTTGTAAGAAGTAGGTGTTAGATTTGGGGGTCTCTGGTTGGCACAGGTATGCACTTGTGACAAACAGGGACCCTCTCCTCTAGTCAGGGCAAGGGACTTACTCTTAAAAATAACCCCTGCTCACCCTCTAGGCAGTGTGGCGCGAGCAGACAAGGTTAAACTTCAGGGCGTTAGTAGTCAAGCATTTATGACCACATACAGTAATATAGAAATACAACACAAATGGACACCAGTCTAGGAGTTGTATAAAAATAAGATATTTTATATAAGTATTTTAAGCAGGCTTAAGACAAGACCATAATAACATTTATCAGGCTACGGGACTTCTTTAGCAATTAAATTGTCTCTTTTGCTGCAGGATGCAAAGTTCTCTATGTTCGTCCGCAGGTTTTGTCCGACTCTCACTGTGTGTGATCACTCAAAAAGGCAGTTTATCAAAAAGCGTTGCGGGCTCCTGGCCCGGGTGTACGCAACGTAGTGCGCGTTGGACGACAGTACCTTTTGGAGGGTGAAGAGTCCAGCTTGCAGGCGGTGTTCTCACAGGCAGGCACCCCCAAGTTGCTGGCGGCTCCTCCCGAGGTCGGGCTGGGCTCTGGCGGCGTCTCAATACGCGGCGGAGAGCGGGCGGACCTCTTGGAGCGGGGTGAGCGATGCGGGCGGTGTTCACGGCGTACGAGCCGTACCTTCGGTGCGGTTGCTACTTTACAAATGCGGGCAGGCGCGGCACGAAGCCACCAGTACGGGACTTTCGGTAGGTTCTGGGTGTGCAGCGCGGCCCTGGGGACTCCGGAGTGCAGAGCGAGGCAGCCTGGTACGCTTTGTACGGGCCGTCCGGGGCTTCAGGCACCACTTCTGGTCCGATTCCAGCGGGAGGTGCGGGATGAGCTTAGTGCGATTCAAAAGGGGGGGCGAGGTGTGAGTGCGGGCGGCCCAGCAGGACGTACGGCGAGCGGCTCGGATTCGAGCGGGGCTCACACACGGCGGGGGCGGCCAGCCACAAGCGTCACGGCCCAAGGTGGGGACAAGGCACACTGGGGATCACGGCTCCAGCGGGGGGGGGAAGAAAAAGGTCCACAGCAGACAATGAAGGCAGGATGAGAGCCCAATGGTCCTAGGGCTCAGTTCAGGGGGCAAGCTCGCTTCCAAGCCCTTGGAGATAGTTTCTTGTAGAAGGGCACAAGTAGGTTTTAAATGTCTCAGTCTTTTTCTCCTCTCCTTCTTGCAGCAAGACACCCACCACAGGCCAGTCTCCCAGGTTAGAGACAGTAGTCATCCATGCAGCTTTCCCAGGTCCTTCTCTTCGGGCAGAGGTTCTTCTTGGCGCAAACAGGATCTGATTTCTTAGGCGCAGGGCTCCTACTTTTATACACAAAATCCTTTGATCTTGCAGGCCAGGGGGGCCTTGCCTAATCCAGTCCAGTCCCTGAGCACTTTGTTTTGCAGACTCTGGTTTCTCCTTTCAGTGAGCAGGGCAGAGACACCAGACGCTCCGCAGGAGGTGGAGCCAGCATTGTGGTGACAAGTACAGTCCAGGAGTACTCTGTTGAAAGTCTTCCCCTCGCTCTTCACAAGGTGCAGGGCAGAGACATCAGCCACTCCCCAGGGAGCGGAGCCAGCATTGAGGTGGCAGAGCACAGCCCTATTCAGAGTCAAGGGGCACTCCCCCACCCATCCTGTTGTAATCTCTCTATTCACCACCGGTCAGCCCCAGCCTGTCTCCTGGAATTCCCCAGCCCTGTCACACACAGAAACCAGACAGCAGATGCACATCAGAGCAGAGGCGGGCTGAAATGGGTAGGCAAGCAAATACTAACTTTCTAAAAGTAGTATTTGCAAACACAGGATATCAAAATAAACTCCACCAAAAGATGTATTTTACTATTCTGAGTTCAGGCATACTAAACCTGACTCTCTACCATGCTCTCTGAGTGTTAGGATTATAGAGTGTGATAATTCCAGCAGCCCATTCTGGCCTATGGAGAGCAGGTAGCCTCACAATAGTGAAAAACAAAAATGGCTGTAATTCACTATTAGGACATGCCACACACATCAGGGCTTGTCCTACCTTATGCCTACCATGCACCCTGCTCTTGGGCCTACCATAGGGGTGACTAACATGAAGTCAAGGGAAGGTTTAGGGACTGGCAAGTAGGTGTACTTGTGCAGTCAGCATGACAGTACCAGACTGCACGCAGGTTCTGCAATGGCAGACCTTAGACACATCTTACCAGGCCGCTTCTGTGGGTGGCACAACCAGTGCTGCAAGCCCACCAGCAGCATTTGTATTTACAAGCCCTGGCACTCCTGGTGCGCTTTACTGGGGACTGACAGTAAACCAAATAAGCCAATCATGGAAACCAATCAATGTGCACACTTTTCATGGGGAGCACTTGCACTTTGGCACTGATTGGCAGTGGCACAGTGCGCTGAGCAGCCAACACCAGCAAAACATATGAGGCAAAAAGTGGAAGGGAGACTCACGCCAAGGTGCCAGGTCTAACAGTAGGTTAACGGTTGAGTGAAAATCTTGATGAAATATTTTTGTAACCAATGTGCAACTGTTAAGTAACTTATTATTTGACCTTGTGATCAGCATTGTTCATGCTGCTATACAAGTGTCTGCCTGTGATGCCGCATTGGCCAGTTTGCGATATATTCCACCTCCCACCCCCCTCACCCCCCGAGCACACAAACAGCGATCGTAAACAGGAAAAGCGCATCACGAACGGGCAGAACAAGCAATTCCACGTTTCCACGGAACTCTGCGTGCTCGCAGAGACTTTTTACCGTTTCGCGGAGCTTTGCGTAGCGGGACTACGCCAATTCTGCCCACCTCTAATGTGGAGTCCCACAGGGATCGTCACTCAGCCTCACCCTTTTCAACATATATAGGACACAGCTCGCCAGCATCATCCGAACACAAGACATCACCGTCCGCTCCTACATCGATGAAACCCAACTCATCCTCTCCCAGATGGACAAAACAACCACCGTCAGAACCAACTGCATGAAAGTGGTAACAGACTGGATGCAAACCAACTGCCTGCAGCTCAACTCCCACAAGACGGAAGTACTAGTCTTCGGTAATAAGACCTCCCCATGGGACTCCACCTGTTGGCGGTCGGAGCTAGGATCAACACCTACACCCACAGACCACGTAAGTAATCGCAAAATGACGGCTCAAATGCACCTCTTGCTTCCACATCCGGCGCATGGAGCGAAAACTCTTCAAATGGTTGCGTCAAAACACCAGACGGACCGTCATGCAAGCACTCCTCACCAGCAAGCTGGACTAAGGTAACGCACAAAGCCAGAAAAGTCCAAACTACGCAGGCCATCCAGAACACCACTGAGGAATTCATTCCCTACCTCCCAAATCACCTCAGGAAGTTTCCCTGGCTCCCCATTCACAAGCACAGCTAATTCAAACTTCTGACAGACACATACAAAGCCCTACACAACACAGGACCAGAACTCCTGAACATCCACACATAATTTCAACAACCCACCACTTACGCTTTGCCTCAGTATCAATTCCTGCATCCGCAAAAGCTAAAGTGGGGGGTTGCTCATTGTCCTACATCACATCCAAGACATGGAACGACACTCCCACGACACATAATTGCCTGTGCCTCACTTCTACAGTTCAGCAAGTAGCTGAAGATCTGGCTGTTCGTATAAGCGCCTTGAGGTCTACAAAGCTACACACCTGCCCAAACGCCTGGATACCCTCTCAGGTGATTAGTGCGCTATACAAATCAATATAACAATGTGTTTAAATCCCTTTATATTTTTCTAAGGAGTATGATTTTTTCCAACAGTTGTGCTAAAAGAAAAAACAATGGAAAGCATAAGGTTACATTTGCAACTGTTTAATGTGACGAGGGATCAAGCAAGGAGAAGGGATATTCAGGGTTTAGGATCATCAATGAACATCCAATGCTTTTAGTATTTTAGTCTAAATGGCAGCATATTCTATTCAAAATGAATCAAGCACACCTAGGAACCAAATATTTAATCATTTATGCGGGTACGGCGTTCCCATGAATAAAGTAACCCAGCAAATACATTTTTGGAATCCACACTGAAATAGCCATTTGGCCTTAATCGGATCAAGGTGGGAGAGTAGAACTAGAGCTTGCAGTCACAAAGAAATGGGAGAGAATGAATATGCTACTTACCAGTATGCATCTGTTCTTGGCATGTAGGGCTGCTAACATTCATATATCTTTGCATTAGATCGCCGCCTAGTGTTGGGTCCGGATGATCGCACATTGTTGTCCTGGAAGAGTCTTCGAAGTATCCTGAGATAGGTGGCTCCTCCCCTGGACTACAGTGCGCATGGGCATCGGCTACATCCCCAGATTGTTTTTAGCCATTGTGGCAGAGATGGAGTGTAAGGTGTAAAGGATGTTCATGCTAATGATTGAATGCAAGAGTATGTCTGCAGCTGCGACAGGCACCGGGGAGGAGGGTGGGCGATATGAATGTTAGCAGCCCTACATGCCAAGAACAGATGCATACTGGTAAGTAGCATATTCAGTTCGAGGCATGTGGGCTGCTAAATTCATATCTTTGCATAGAATACATAGCAGTCCCTCCATTAGCGGCGGTTGCCCGTGCCAGCTGCAGAAACCTGAAAAAGTGTCTTGAGAACAGCCTGTCCTACAGCAGCTTGCTGCTTGGAATGCACATCAACACAGTAGTGTTTTGTGAAGGTATGTGGTGTAACCCACGTGGCTGCTCTGCAAATGTCTTCCAAAGGAATGTTCCCCAGGAAAGCCATGGATGCCCCCAATTTGCGTGTGGAGTGCGCTCTTGGGGGTATTGTTAAAGTACGCTTTGCCTTTTGATAACAGATTTGAATGCACTTAACAATCCACCTGGCTATTCCTGCTTTGGAAATAGGGTTGCCTTTGTGTTGTGGTGAGAAGGCAACAAAAAGTTGTTTTGTTTTCCTAAAGTGTTGTGTCCTGTCAATATAGTACATCAACGCCCTCCTAACGTCCAAAGTATGGAGCATTCTTTCCGCCACCGTTTGTGGGTTTTGGAAGAATGCAGGCAAGTCAATAGTTTGGTTGAGATGAAACTGACACCACCTTCGGAAGGAATTTGGGGTTAGTGCGTAGTACTACCCTATTTGGATGAATCTGTATGAATGGCTCTTGGATTGTGAGCGCTTGCAGCTCACTGACACGTCTCAGTGAAGTGATAGCAATAAGGAAAGCCACTTTCCACGTTAGGAACTGGAGTTCACACGAGTGTAGTGGCTCAAAAGGTGGTCCCATCAGCCTGGTGAGGACCACATTGAGGTTCCACACTGGAGCTGGCGGTGTTCTTGGGGGAATGACTCGTTTCAGACCTTCAAGGAAGGCCTTAATGGCAGGCACTCTGAAGACAGAGAGATGTTGCCTGTTCTGAAGATAAGCTGCTATGGCGGATAGATGTATCCGAATGGAAGTGTAGGCTAGATTGCACTTGTAAAGATGTAACAGATAGCAAATGATGTTAGGGATAGATGCATCTAGCGGGTTTATGTTATTGGCTGTACAGTGAAGGACGAAACGCTTCCATTTTGCAGCATAGCATGCTCTGGTAGTCGGCTTCCTTGCCTCCTTGATGATGTCCATGCATTCAGGAGGTAGGTGAAGGTAGCCAAACTCTAGGACTTCAGGAGCCAGATCGCCAGGTTGAGCTGTTGCGGATCTGGATGCTGAATGTCTCCATGGTTCTGCGTCAAAAGCCTGGGCGTTAGGCGCAACCTTTGATGCGGAACCACCGAGAATTCCAGAAACGTGGTGTACCATGCTTGGCGCGCCCACGTTGGAGCAACTAGGATGAGTGTCATCGAGTGCTGCCTTAGTTTTCTTGCCACTAGCGGTATCAGAGGTGCTGGTGGAAAAGCGTACGCAAATTTGCCTGACCAGTTCATCCATATCGCATTCCCCTGCGACTGTGGGTGAGGGAACCTGGCGGCAAAGTGTTGGCATTTTGCGTTTTCGTTTGTGGCAAACAGGTCTATCTCCGGTTGACCCCACTGCTGGAAGTACGGGCGGAGTACTGATGGATGTATCTCCCACTCGTGCATCTGATGGCTGTATCTGCTGAGCAGATCCGCCATCTGATTGTCCTTGCCAGGGAGGTGTTCTGCCATGAGGAAAATGTTCCTCTGAATGGCCCACTTCCACATGCTCGGAGCCAGATGAGACAGCTGCGGCGAGTGGGTGCCTTCCTGCTTTTGAATGTAGTACATCGCTGTCATGTTGTCCGTCCGGACTAACACCACTTTGTTGCACAGATGTACATTGAAGGACTTGAGCGCCATGAAGATTGCCATCAGTTCCAGATAGTTGATGTGCATCTTCTGTTGCTGCGTCGTCCATAGTCCCTGCACAGTGTAAGTGAGCAGATGAGCTCCCCATCCCTGGAGAGATGCGTCCGTTGTCAGGGTAATCTGCGGCACTGGCTCTTGGAACAGTCGGCCCTTGCAAAGGTTTTGTGGATTCCACCAATGCAGAGAGTTGTACGCCCGACTGGTAACCAACACTAGGTCTGTCAATTGTCCTTGAGCTTGTGTCCACTGATTTGCTAAGCACTCCTGGAGCGGACGCATATGTAACCTTGCGTGAGGGACTATGAAGATACAGGAGGCCATCATGCCAATCAACTGCATGAATACTCTCGCTGGAAGAGAGTGTTGTGGTCTGAACCTTTGGATTAGAGACTGCATGCTGTCTATCCTGACCTTGTTTGGCTGAGCCATGGCCGTCAGGGTATTTATCGTCGCGCCCAGAAACTGCCGCACATGTGCTGGTTGAAGGTGCGACTTTGGGTAGTTCAGCGAGAAGCCCAGATTGTGAAGGAGGTGAATGGTAGTCGACATGTCCGCGGCGCACTGTTGTTCCGACTTGGCTTGAACGAGCCAGTCGTCTAGGTAGGGGTAGACATGGATGTTCTGCCTCCTGAGGTGCGCCGCTACCGTCGCCAGACACTTGGTAAACACTCTTGGGGCGGTGGTCACTCCGAAGGGTAGGACTTTGAACTGGTAATGCCTGCCTTGGATAGTGAACCTGAGATACTTTCTGTGGGACGGGTGTAGTGGTATGTGGAAATAAGCATCCTTGAGGTCTAAGGTTGCCAAGAAGTCCCCTTTGTTCAGCAAGGGAAGAATCTGTTGCAGTGTAAGCATATGGAAATGTTCTGATAGTATATACAGGTTGAGGGGACGCAGATCTAGAATGGGTCTGAGAGATCCGTCCTTCTTTGGAATAAGGAAGTACAGGGAATAGACCCCTGTGCCTTCCTCCTCCCCTGGCACGAGCTCGATCGCGCCTTTTTGCAGCATCACCACTACTTCTTGCTGCAATAAGTGCAAGTGCTCTTGTTGGGTGGAGTGGACTTTAACTCTAGACAATAACCGTACTGGACAAGTTGCCGTACCCACCTGTCTGTGGTGATGTTTGTCCAGACGGGCAGGAACTGCTGGAGTCTCCCCCCGACAGGTGTTAAATGGTCGGGGGGCAGTGACAGAGAGTCACTGTTTGTTTGGGGCAGAGGAACGGGAGTTGTTGTTTCCTCTGTCACGTCCTCTGGTGCTGTTTCCTCGATAACCCCCTTTATTCTGCTTGGGGTACGAGGACTGTGCTCCACCTCTAGTGAACTGTGATTGTTGACCCATCTGTCCTCGGGTGACTCCACGTGCACCTGAGCGACGAAAAGTGTTGCCCCGGAACTGTTGTGACTGAAGGGCCCCCATAGACTTAGCCGTTTCATTGTCTTTTTTAATCTTTGAGGGTGGTGTCAACATCAGGACCAAACAGTCCATCAGGATTGACGGGCTGGTTGAGTATGGTTGTTTGAATGTCTGGTTTAAACCCTGATATGCGTAGCCACGCTTGTCGTCTCAGCATGACGCTAGTGTTAATAGCCCTAGCTGCTGTGTCAGCGGCATCAAGTGCACACTTTATGGCTGCGTTGGAGATGAGTTTTCCCTCTTCTATAAGCAGTTTTGTACCCTCTTGAAACTGCGGAGGCAGGTGTTGTAAAACTTGTTCTAGGGTGTCATAATGCGCCCTATCATAACGTGCCAATAGCGCCTGTGTATTTGCAATACGCCAGAAATTGGCAGCCTGCGCAGCTACTCTTTTGCCCCCTGCCTCAAGCACTTTGGACTCCTTGTCTGGGGGAGGAGCTTCACCCGTCGTCTGGGAGTTGGCCCTTTTTCTGGCATTTGCGACCACAAGAGAGTCCAGTGGCAGCTGCCCCCGAATGTATGCGGGGTCCGCAGGTGCTGGTCTGTATTTCTTTTCGATGCGTGGATTGACCACCCTTGCCCTAGTAGGCTCTTTAAAGATTTCTGCAGCATGCTTAAGGACACCCTTGAGCATAGGAAGTGTCTTGACTGTCCTTTCAGAGACCGAAAAAGTGTCAAACAGGAAATCTTCTTCCACTGGGTCAGCATGCATGTCCACATCATAATTAGCAGCTGCCCGTTCAATGAGTGCATGAAATCCTGCAGAGTCTTCTGTGGGGGATGCACGTGCACTGAAAGGCTGTGGGTCTTGTCCCACATTCTGGATTCCCTGGTCACCCACGTCGTCATAGGAATCCTGTTGTGCATCTGGGTCATTGATGGGGAAAGTGTACTGGTCATCTTGTCCATATTCCTCTCCCTCTGAGTGGTCTGGGGAAGGTGTTGGACTCCTTCTAGGAGTAGGCTGGATAGGCTCAATCAGGGCTGGAGCGTCCTGTACAGGCCTTTTTTTCTTCAGTGGAATGACATAGGAGTCCACTGGTTGGGAAGTGATCTTTCTTTTGTAAAGGCTCAACTTGCCCGTGTCAGCGTCGATAAAACGCTCTGAATCGTCTCCTGAGTCGAGTTGTCGACCTAAAACACCAGCAGACGTGGACGATTCCGATGTCTTTGGCGCCGTTCTGGGCGCAAAGGCCTTTGGCGCCTCTTTTGGCGGCAGAATAAAGAGAAGTTTTCCAGCCGGCTTTGACGGCATGTCCATCGGCTTCTGGGGCGACGGCGTTGGAGCCGACGTCGCAGAGTCCTTATCCCGAATTCTTTGAAGTGAAGTGGCGATGAGGGATGCGTCACTCACAGCAGCACTTGGCGCCGACGAGGCCTTCACTTTGCCTCCGCTTTCGACGGCTTGTAGGCCCTTCGTAGTCTTAGCCGTTGATGCTGCAGCCGCCGACACAGAGTCCTTGGACCGATGTGTTGAGCCTCCGCTCTTCGATCCGTGCTGTTTTGCAGGTTCCGTAGGCACTGCAGACTGGTCACCGACTTTTTTGGACTTCGACGGCGTTTCCCTGGTCGAGCCATGCCGGGCGACCTTCTTAGAGGATGCCTCCTCCGTTGACGCCTTCGGCACTGTCGAATCGACAGTTTTCTTCGACTTCTGGAGACCGGAGGTCGACGGAGTCGATGAGGTAGCAGGCTTTGGCGTTTTTGTTGGAGCGGCCGCCATCTTAGATGCACTCGAATCCGTAAGTTTCGGTTTCGTTTTCGGGTCGGCCATTTTAGGCGTCGTCGATACCGATGGTTTCAGTTTCGGTTTCGATATGGGCTGCGTAGCAAGGGTGTCCGTGGCCGGGCCTGAAGGCGGGCCGTGGCTTACGGTGCAGGGTCTTGGGTAAGGCTGAGTGGCGATCCCGTGACCCGAGCCTGATCCTCGTAACTTTCGGGGCATAGCTCATCCCCTGAGCTATCTTCCGCGGCCCCATAAACTTCTTCGACGTCCCCTACCTCGTCGACGTATTCAAGGCCTTGATCTACGACTCCGTGATCTACGACTCCGTCGTCGTCTTCCGGATCTGCCTCGACCTCCGTCTCGGGCGGGGAGATCTCAAGATGACGGCTTAGGCCCTCTTCGTCCTGGTCGCCGAAGATGTTATCTGGAGCTGGGGCCGCTTGTCTGGCTTCAAGGCGCACCGCGCGCCGGAGCTTAAGCGTCTTCTTCGACCTGAATCTGGAGCAGGCCATGCAGTTGTCCTCGTTATGGTCTGGCGACAGGCATTTGTTGCAGACCGGGTGCACATCGATATGTGGGTATTTGGACCCACAGACGGGACAGTATTTAAACGGGCTCCGCTCCATGTTGAAAACTTTCGGTCGTGTTGCGATGAGAAGGTCCCGATGTCCGTAGAGTAACTCGACTCCGCAGATTCCGGCTCAAAGAGACGGAAGCACTCGAGACCGTACGCAAACAATACCGACGTAAAGAAACGAAGGCCTTTTCGCCTTAAAGAAGCTATTTTTCTCGGTTCCGACAGAGACGTCGAGACCGCATCCGAACCCAATGGCGGAAAAAAACAATCTGGGGATGGAGCCGATGCCCATGCGCACTGTAGTCCAGGGGAGGAGCCACCTATCTCAGGATACTTCGAAGACTCTTCCAGGACAACAATGTGCGATCATCCGGACCAAACACTAGGCGGCGATCTAATGCAAAGATATGAATTTAGCAGCCCACATGCCTCGAACCTTCAGTTTTTAGATGTTCTTTCAAACAAACATTAGTGAATGAGCGCTTACCTATCACAGCTAAGAGTAGCTATGTAGTGGCCCAGGGGGTCCCAAGTAACACCCTGCACGTAGCTCTTGTGTTCATTAAATATCGAAACTTTTTGCCCTGTAATGTAAAAGAAAAGTACATTATACAATGCAAATTCATAAAAGAGAATCACTTCTGGTGGATGCTGGATTTGCTCTGTAAACAGTCTTAAAATGGTCTGTTCCCAGCGGGGGTTCCAGAACCTTTTCATAGTCCTGAAAGGGTCAGGGTAGGGAGGGGGAGACAGTGAACTGAGAAGTAAACTTATCTGTCAAACCTAGCAAAAAGAACACCTTGGAGTATAGAACGTTTTGGTAAGCTTCTCAAGTACCCTCCTCTAAATCCCAGCGTTTGAGAATTTAGTTTTTCAGAGCCATTCACTCACAAAGCCCTCCACACAAGAAAACCAGCCTACTTGGCTGTCAAACTCGAGAGGGCAGGCCAGATAAGCTGCCTTAGAAGCTCCAACACTCTACTCCTCATCCCACCGAAAATCCGCAGACAAAAAACCGCGTCACGATCCTTCTCTGGAAATGCCCCCAAAATGTGGAACTCCATTCCAGTCCATATCAGAACTACTCTCTCCTTACAATTCAAAAGACAACTCAAAGACTACTTCCTTAACCGGTCTCGCCCGAACGGTTAATCTCGGCTGAAAAGCCCTATCCTGCACTCGACTGGTCAGAATCACCACCTCACCAAAACGTTTACCTCTTTACCTCCTGGCATATGCTCATTATTGTGACTTGGTGGCTCCTTGACCTGTATTTATTTCTAACCACTTAAGACCTCCTCTTATGCCTTTAATCAATGTATGTATATCCTCCTATTGATGCTGCTTTAACCCCTGTTGTGAAGCGCTCCGATACCCTCGGGTCTGGCTAGCGCTATACAAAACTCTACAATAAATAAATAAATTATTAAGAGAGGAGACTGAACTTGAATTATTTTCATCCCCAAATAGTGGACTTTGAAGATTTTTCAGGAGCCTTGTATGTGCGGAGGTTCTACCTTATCAAAGAGATTTGAAAGACCATTATGGTTAGTAAAGTGCAGTCCTCTAGCAACATGAGACTATTCAGAGACTTCTGCCCAAGTGAAAATTGAAGAGTGAATAGGAAAAGAAAGAGGGGAAAAGGAAGACTAAGGGCCTTATTACAAGACATGCCCCAGTGGTGCAACAGGCATGTGTGCCCACTTTGTATACCTGCGGGACATATTACAGAAGGGGACGCAAACGCTTGTGCTGCCCCTTCTGGAATACTGAAAGCTGTAGCACACACGTAGCGCCAGCGTTTTTTTTCAAAAGGGCATTCCCTCATTTGCATTGGAGTGTGGCCTCACGCTAATGGTGGAATCCCTCAGCCTCTGCGCAGCATTATATATGCGGGGGCAGAGGCAAAGAAGCTTTCAGGAGGCGCTCTGTCAATAAGCCCTCTGGAGGGGGGGCAAAGGCGTCCTATAAACCACCCACCCCGCTGCCCACAGATCCCCTTGCAGGCAGATACAGTCACTCACTGTACCCACCTGCATGGGCATCTTAGATCCCTATTTAAAATACAGGCGGATTGCCACCTACACAGAGAAAGACAAAGCTGCTTTTAAACAGCTGCCCGTTATTTCTCTTAAATGTGCTGCCCCGGGGGAAGCGCGCATTTGTGGCAGCCTTGAGGGCCACAAGGAAAACAAGGGAACCCTACTCACTACGGAACCAGGGTGCTTACTATATATCAAAAACAGTGGTTCCAGTGGCGCATTAAATGTATGATCAATAATCAATACAAAACATAGTATCAACTAACACCGAGGGTTTTGGGGGGATGTTGGAGGGAAAACCAAGGCTCATAACACCAAATTTCATATCATCATTAGTATTGTATCGTATCAGAGATAGATATCTACTTTTGTAAACAGTGTTTTAAAAGTGCACAAGTGCCCCAAGTGTATTGTGAGAACCGAAAAAATACATGAAAATACAGTCGAGTGACAACAAGTGAGATATATACAAGGTTTCTGCAGGGGATATTTTACAAGGGAAAGGGAAAAACGACCATTAAAGAAATTATAACCACAAATGTTACAGTGACTATCTACAATCATAGGCACTGTTTGTATGGTTCATTTCCATATAGCGTAGACGGCGTTTCGACCCGGAAGAGGATGATGGGTCTAGTCAGGACTGGGGGGGATGTGGGACATCTGGGTAATGCGGGCTCAATTGCTTATTGAAGAGTGCCAACCATGCGTGAAATAATGAGGATAAAATAACTTACAGTGGACCCGGCCGGGTACACCCTGTGAGTGGTGCGATTGGTGGCAATGGTACCAGCTCAAAAGCAGGATTTCAGAGTATGTACCTTAGGTGGAGTGGGCCGCAGAGGGATAAGTAAAGGCCCCTGATGAAGCTGTTTGGCAGGTATGGCAGACCAGGACAATGCCCGGGGAGAGTAGCGCGATGGCTACTTGCAGTCTGTCTCAATACGACTGATAGTGCCCAGGATAGCGCGCCTAATTTTGTGTTCCTTAGGGTTAGCCTTGAGGGCAGCGGATTCTACGATAGGCCCTTGGTGCACACAAGAAAAGTGCACCCTATCATACATACAGCGTATTTCCCTTGTTTTTGCGATGGGTGCTTCTTTTAAAAGGTGCCCGGGCGCAAACAAAGAAAATGTGCAGCATTCGGTGAATGTGCTGCCCCCAGGGCAGCTATGAACGACTGTCCTGGGGGTTAGCACACATGTGAAAAACAGAGCAGCTGCTTTGAAGCCGCTCGTGTTTCACTTTGTAGGCGGCAACCTACCTGCACTTTTAAGGGGGATTAGAGATCCCCTTGCAGGTGGATGAAGTGAGTGTCTGCACCCGCATGCTAGGGGATGTTTGGGGAGTCCATGGGACTTCCTTTCCCCGCTCAAGAGGGCTGCCATCAGGAGGCGCACTGACAATGCGCATCCTGACAGCTTCTTTGCCTCTGTGCCCGTGTCTCATACGGTACTGGCGCAGAGGCAAAGGAATTACCTCATTTGCATGGGGCCACCTGTCCTGAAGCTACCGGTATTACAGATGGGGATGCACAGGCGTCTGCGGCCCCTTCTGTAATACCAAATTGCCCTGGGGGCGTGCAAAGTGGGCGCAAAGGGTTGAATTTCCAAATTCCATTTAAAACTGATGTTACAGTAAAACAAAAACAAAAAAAGTATTGGGGAGACCGATTACTTGTTTTATTAACGTGGAGCTAGGAGCATTGCAGCTAAGATTGTGATGTTAAGGCATTCCACATTTAAAATGCATGGGAAACTGCCTTTACAACGAAGCCGTTTCCCCGAAATCTTTAACCACGCATGCAGTACAACGCATGCGTGGTTACCACTAATGCCTTTACCACGCATACCTTTACTACGATGTTTGTAGTAAAGGCATATGTGGTAAAGGTAAAAAGAAAAAAGGGGGGCTTGGGGGGGTCTCCCCCCCAAATAAAACAACTCACCATATGTCACGTCGGCGTCAGCGTCGTTTAAGAGAAATCGGAAAAAAATGCCGTTATCTCTTAACGACGTATGACGTCACCACGCAATTATTAGAGGAAAAGTTTATCCGTGGTAAACTAATTCCGTTGTAACGCATGCGTGGTAAAGGCATGCGTTGCAACGGAATTCGTTGTATCATCATATATTCAAAATGCATATTTACATTAGTGCTGGGAACCATGCCTGATGCACTGAGGTAAAAACTGCTGGTAAACTTGCACTTGATGGCCACTAATGTAATCTTGTATTATGTGGATCTATTGCATCACTAAAAATATTGATAGCTCAGGAGCTTTTTCATAGAACATAACATTTGTCCTATTGCAAAAAAAAAAGCTTGGACATCCCTGAACTATGCAGTATGGTCCAGTTCTTCAGCCCTTTACTGACAAGGGAGGCTGCCGGCTGCGAAAGCAAGATGAAAAGCATGCACATCATGCCGCACACCAACACAGACGATATTCTGGGCAGCCTGCAGTTGGCTGATGAGGCCTGGGAGTATTGTTAAGGACTGCTGGATGGCGAGACCCTAATATTTAATATGTTTGAGTACCCGGAGTAGGCAAATTTAGAGCAGGGCTAAGGGAATCAGCCAAAAACAGCATCATCTGTTTTACCTCCCGAGCCTAGCAGTCAAGGGGGGAATCATTTCCCAACATATGAGTAGTGGGAAGATGGAGGCTAGAGGAGGATTTCTTGTGCTTGCTAACATAGTGAAAGCTCAAGACAATATGATGATTTGTGTTTTTTAATGTGCTACCATTATTCAGTGATGGAATTCAGTCCAGAAACCGGTTTCGCTGTGCTACATATCATTATAGCCCTGGTTAGGAAAGTAGTGACAACTGAAGCAGTGACTATTAGTAGTGGCTTCCAATTATGCTCCATCCTTGACGCACAAGTTACTTACCTTCGGTAACGATATATCTGTAAGAAACAGTAGTTAGTATTAGACTCCTTACCTTAGAATATCCCCAGGCATCAGACTGGATCCGGAAACTTTTGCGTAGCAGTACCCTTGCGCGTCGGTAGGCGTCATCTGCGGCTCCGCGTCCGTCGCCGGCGTCCTTGGCGCCGGGATGATGTCGCCGGAGTACTTAGACGCCGCCCTCGCGCGCTGACGTCAGTTCTTATACACAGCTTATCGGCGCCAGAAACGCAGAGCCATGATAAAAACCAACACTGGTGCCATGAAACTTGGGCCCTGAAAGGGGATGACCTTAACCCTAGATATTGGTTCGCAGAACGGGGAGGATGGGTGGGGCGGTAAGGAATCTAATACTAACTACTGTTTCTTACAGACATATCGTTACCGAAGGTAAGTAACTTGTGCATCTGAAAGAAACCGGTTAGTATTAGATTCCTTACCTTAGAATAGATACCCCAGCAATACCAACCCCGGTGGTGGGTCTGCGAACCAATAATCACACCAGAAAGTCCTGGAGGACGGAACGGCCAAAGAAGCCATCCCTCCGGACTTGGCTGTCCAGGCAGTAGGGTCTTGCGAACGTGTGCAGCGAGGCCCACGTAGCTGCCTGACATATATCTGCAAGGGCACTCCCCGGCCCAGGGCAGTAGTAGCCGCCGTGGCCCGAGTGGAATGGGCCCTCAGCCCAACAGGAGGCTCCTTCTTAGCCAAAGAGTAGCATGCCTTGATGCACAACACAACCCACCAAGAGATGGTCCGTTTGTGCACCGCCCGACCCTTCTTAGCGCCCACGTAACCAACAAAGAGTTGGTCGTCCACCCGGAACTGGCGTGTGCGATCCAGATAGTATGACAGCGCATGTTTTGGGTCCAGACGGTGGAGCCGCTCTTCCTCTTTAGAGGGATGCGGAGGCGGAAAGAAGGTGGGCATGGTGATGGACTGCCCGATGTGGAAGGCTGTGACTACCTTGGGCAGGAAAGAGGGTCTTGTCCGCAACACAACCTTGTCCGGATGGACAGAAAGAAAAGGAAGATTAGAAGAAAGAGCCTGGAGCTCACTCACTCTCCTGGCAGAGGTGATGGCAACCAGGAAAGCAGTCTTAAGTTTAAGAAGACTGAGAGGACAGTTATGAAGCGGCTCAAAAGGAGCGCACATCAGGTAAGTTAGAACCAGGTTCAAGTCCCACTGGGGCATCACGAAAGGAACAGGGGGAAAGATGCGAGTGATGACCTTCAAGAATCTGTTAACAATCGGAGACTTGAACAAAGAAGGCTGATCAGGTAGCCTCAGGAAGGCGGAAAGGGCAGAAAGGTAGCCCTTGATAGTGCCCAGAGCAGAGCCCTGTTGGGCAAGAGAAAGAAGGAAGAGGAGAACCTCAGAAAGGGGGGCAGAGAATGGATCCACAGCCTTTGCTGTGCACCATGCCACAAATCTGTTCCACCTGCAGGCGTATACCGACTTTGTGGAGGGACGCCTGGCTGCCACCTGCAGGCGTATACCGACTTTGTGGAGGGACGCCTGGCTGCCACCTGCAGTCGTATACCGACTTTGTGGAGGGACGCCTGGCTGCCAGAATCACATTACAAACTTCAGGAGGCAAGTCAAATGGCCTCAACTGTCGCCGCTCAATCTCCAAGCATGGAGGTGGAGACTGGACAGGTTCGGGTGGAGGACCGTCCCCTGCTGCTGCGACAGAAGGTCCTCCTGAAGAGGCAGACGAATCGGGGGATCGACAGGCATGCTGAGTAGCTCTGGATACCAATACCTTCGTGCCCAGTCCGGAGCCACAAGGATAACTTGGGCCCGGTCGCGCCTGATCTTCAGCACTCTGGGCAGAAGTGGTATAGGCGGAAAGGCGTACAACAGACCACAGCTCCACTCGCGACGAAAAGCGTCTCCGAGCGAGTGCCGCCTTGGAATTTCCAACGCGCAGAACTGATGACATTGCGCGTTCTCTTCTGTGGCGAATAGATCTAACCAAGGCTCTCCCCACTGCTGAAAGAGGCCTTGCGCCACGTCCGAGTTCAGACGCCATTCGTGATCCATCATGCACCGAGGGCGGAGTTTGTCCGCCCTGGGGTTCAGTGAACCTACCAGGTGTTGAACCACCAGGGTCACGCCCTGATGTTCCAGCCACTGCCAGAGGCGCAGAGCCTCCTGGCATAGGGTCCACGACCCCACCCCGCCCTGTTTGTTGCAGTACCACATGGCGGTGGTGTTGTCCGTGAACACCTGCACTACACTCCCCCGGACAGAGGGGAGGAATGCCTTCAGTGCAAGCCGGATCGCCCGCAGCTCCAGAAGGTTGATATGGAGCTGGGACTCCACAGGAGACCAGAGGCCTCTGATCTCCGCCTCTCCCATGTGGCCCCCCCCCCCAGCCCTGGAGGGACGTGTCCGTCACAACTACGTGCTCCGGTTGGGGTAGGGATCTGCCGCTGACCCAATCGCGGTCCGTGAGCCACCACTGCAACTAGTTTGCAGTGCCCTCCGAGATCAAGACATGGTCGGACAAGTTGCCCTGATGCTGGGCCCACTGAAACTTCAGGTCCCACTGCAGAGCCTGCATCCGCCACCGGACGTGATGCACCAGAAGGATGCAGGAGGCCATCAGCCCCAGAAGCCGCAGCGTCAACCTGACCGAGACTCGGGATAACGGCTGAAAGATCGGAATCAGAGCCTGAATATCCCGAACCCGCTGTTCGGGAGGATAAACCCGAAACTGCGCCGAGTCTAGAACTGCTCCGATGAAGAGGAGCTTCAGAGACGGACACAGGTGTGACTTCGGCACATTGATGGAGAACCCCAGCAGGTGCAGGAGGTCGGCCGTAGTCTGGAGGTGGCTGACGACTGTCTGGGGCGAGTCCGCCTTCAACAACCAGTCGTCGAGGTAGGGGAAGACTGAAACCCGTAACCTGCGCAGATGTGCTGCGACCACCGCCATCACTTTCGTGAACACCCGTGGGGCGCTCGTAAGGCCGAAGGGGAGCAAGGTAAACTGAAAGTGCTTGTGGCCTACCGTGAACCGCAGGTAACGCCGGTGGGCCGGCAGGACGGGGATGTGAAAATAAGAGTCCTGCAAGTCCAACGCTACCATCCAGTCTCCAGGGTCTAGGGCAGCTAAAACCTGAGCCAATGTCAGCATCTTGAACTTCTCCTTCAAGAGGAAGCCGTTGCCATTCCGTAGGTCCAAGACAGGGCATAGGCCCCCTTTGCCCTTCTTGGGTACCAGAAAGTAGTGGGAGTAACAACCACACTCTACTTCTGGCCTAGGAACGCGCTCGATGGCCCCCTGGCCAAGAGGGCCATAACTTCCTCTTGTAGAAGTTGCAAGTGATCCCCCGACACGCGGTGGTATGGCTGGAGGGGACGCCTCGAAGGGGAGGGAGTAGCCCCTTCGGATGATTTGCAGCACCCACCTGTACGATGTGACAGTGCGCAAGTGGTGGTGGTGATGGCGGACCCTGCCCCCCACTGGCGTCACATGGGCCTGAAAGCACGGACTAGCAGGGTTTTTAGGCGGATGCTGCAGGGGTAGGTGTGGACTGGCCTCGCCGTTGTCCCCGACCGCCGCCACGGCGGTTCCCACATCCGCCACTGCGCTGGATGGTAGTCTGCGGCCCGTGGCTGGCAGGACGTGTGGGGGCGCCCCTTCCTTGGACACGAAAGGAGCGAAAGGCAGCAGTTTGCTGGCGCGGGCCGAGAGGCCCAAGGACTTGGCCGTAGCCCTGGAGTCCTTAAAGCGCTCAAGCGCATGGTCTGCCTTGTCGCCAAAGAGGCGACGGCCATCAAACGGCATGTCCATAAGGGTGTTTTGGCCATCAGCCGAAAAGTTGGCGGACCTCAACCAGGCGTGGCGACGAATCGCCACCGTCGTTGCCATCGCTCTGCCCAGTGAGTCAATGCTATCCAGCCCACACCGGATGGCATACCGTGCCACATCTCGACCTTCCGCAAGGGCTTGGGCGAGTTTAGTTCGGGCCTCCTCCGGACATTGTGGCAGCACGTCCGTGACCGTGTCCCACAGAGTGGGTGTAACGGCCCAAGAGGCATGCGGTGTTGACTGACCGCAATCCCAAACTCAGTGAGGAGAATACCCTCTTCCCGTATTGCTCATACCTCTTGGATTCCCGATCAGGGGGAGCCCCGGGAATGCGGTCTGGGAGTTAGAGGCCTGGATAACCAGGCTCTCGGGAGTGGGGTGGGTGGACAGGAAGCAAGGGTCGCCCAGAGCCGGGCGGTGGCACCTGGCCACGTTCCTATCTACAGGCTGACCTGTAGCGGGCTTGGACCAAGTGCCCAGAAGAACGTCCGACAAGGCCTCATTAAAAGGCAGCAGAGGCTCGGCCGAGCTTGTCTGCGGTTTAAGGACCTCTGTGAAGAGGTTAGTCCTCACGGCCGCGACAGGGAGCTCAAGGCCCAAGGCCTTGGCAGCCCGCACCACACTATGGGCAGCCCCCTCCTCTGTAGCCACGGTAGAAGGGGAGACAAAACCAGTGTCGGGCGAGGTGTCCAGACCACTGGCCTCCCCAAGCTCACCTGTCCAGTCCTGAAAAGACTGACACTCCCGTGTCAGAGGGTCCTCGGACCCCTCCCAATCACCCTAGTCACCCATCGCCTGATACTCAGGTTCCAAAGATGGGGCCGGGTCGTAGAAGTAGAATTCTCCCATCAGCGTCGAGAGCGGCGCCGCTACGAGGCCGGACCCGAATCGAGGGCAGGACCGGGTACGGCGTCGTCCTGGGATGGCGCCCGGGGCGACACCCTGGGGGCCGGCGCCGGCGACCCGGATCCGGCTCGGCCCTGCGGCGTCGGGACCCAAGTCGCCGATGGCGTCGGAGCCGAAGCACCCGACGGCACCGGGGCCGAAGCACCCGACGGCACCGGGGCCGAAGCACCCGGTCCGCTGGGGGACCGAGTCGGGGCTGGGGGACCCAGTCGGGGTTGCTTGGCCCGAAGGCGCTGCGCAACCCAACAGAGGAGTGAGCGACCTCATGGCCGAGAGGAAGGCCTTGATCTCCTCGGGCGTCGGGTGCTGCCCAGGGACCGGCGGGTATGGAGCAGGCCGTGACGCCTGCGGCTCCGGCGGTGTCGCCCAAAATCCCCAGCCGCGTCGCGCGATGGCGTCTCTTCGACTTCTTGTTCCTCTTACCGGAGGACTTCGAGCCCGAAGACTGGTGACAACTCCCGGAACTGTGGTGACTCCGGCCCCGCGACCTCCTTCCGGACCAGGACCTCGAGCGGCGCGGGGCTGACTGCAGGAGCTCGAGTCGCTTGCGGGACCGCTCCCGCCTAGCTTTAGACATCAGGGCCCGGCAGTCGGAGCAGGACTTGTCGTCGTGGTCTGAGCTCAGACAGTGAAGACACCAGCGATGCGGGTCGGTAACCAACATCAGTCGGTTGCAATCGATGCAGGGTTTGAACCTGGGCATCCCTACCGGCACTGTCGTTAGAGACTCGAAAGATGATCAAAAAGGATCGAAAAAGTTTGCCAAAAATGGACTAGGGTACAACTTTTTTCGGATCGGCGCTTGCTGGCGCGGAAAAAAGAAGAACTGACGTCAGCGCAAAGGCGGCATCTAAGTACTCCGGCGACGTCATGCCGGCGCCGACGACGACGGACGCGGAGCCGCAGATGACGCCTACTGACGCACAAGGGTACTGCTACGCATAAGTTACCGGATCCAGTCTGACGCCTGGGGATATTCTAAGGTAAGGAATCTAATACTAACCTGTTTCTTTCAGATTTTGTGCTTCAACCTACTTATTTTCCTGCTACTGACTGTCAACTCCGTTAGAAACCCACTGTGCAGCTCACAAGGTCATACAAGGGCACTGTGTTGTAAACATATTCCCAGTCATAGCCTCAGTACGAACACATGCAAGGGGCAGGGTACCATGATAGATTTATCACGTCAGGAGACGACACAAAATCAGCAATATAAGTGCAGCAGATACTAACTTCTACCTGAACAAGGCAATATGGGTAATTTCAGAGGGGTGTGCCAATGGTTTATCATTCCTCAAATCAGTGAAAACGAGAGGGTAGTGGAAGGTTACTGATTTTCTAACTCCTTATGTCCTTAAAACGCCAGCTTTTACAGCAAGTTAAGCTGAGCATTAACAGGATCCTGTATTAAAAGAGCTGCAGTTTCTGTTGTAAGAACCAACCATACACCAACCACATATTGCAAGAAACAGCTCAATAAGAAAATACAAGATTGGGGATTAAGAATTCGAAACTCTGGTGTGAGCAGAGGAGAACAGATTCCTGTTGAAATACCCTTTATGTACTTTTCAGAGGCCATGGGAAAAAGGCAAACACTGAAGTAGCCTTTGTTCCCAACAGCACTGCAAAAATGCACAGAAAAGTACGAGAAGGCTGCGCAGTATGCTGGACAACATTAGCCTGCAGACAGAAGTCTACTGCCAACGGGATCCCATTACAGGGGCAGGATTCATCTTAGATACTTAAACAACCAACGTGCCCAATAGAGAAATAGCCAGAGCCCCAGGAGCTGCCTTATGAGGAAGTCAGTTTACGGAGTGTGAAAGAATAAGAGGATATGGGTGTCGTGATCAGAGAAGTAGCCTGAATATATAAAGTTGAAACAGGAGGGCAGTCTTAGTGCTCCCAAGCGCTCCTCGCAGCCTTAGGGAAGGACCTTAAAAGTGCAAGGGCGTACAGGGCTCACAATTCATATGGGGCAGCACATCCAACTCCTACAGGGTTCACAGGGAAAGGAGCAAAAGACTTCAGGGTACCCGAGACAATAAACGAAATATCCAATATTCCCTGAACAGAGGCATTGGTCTATAGTGGTCCCCTGCACAGGCTAGAAAAGAGGATTGTTGCTCATCTATAGTGCTACAAAGATGGCACTGAAATCCCAGATGAGGTAAACTATCTTCCTTTATTATCAATTAACCTTGAGGACCCATCCCAGTCGTCCCTCACAGGAAAGGTCCTAATGACAACTTTCAATATTCTCCAACATTCTACTTTAGTCAGGAGGAACGAACCAAGATATGGGAGAAGAGGAGAGTGCCAGGAAAAGTAGAAAAGGCAGAAAGGATGCAATAGGGAAAATGGGCCGTTACAACAGGCAGAGACATTGTTCAGAAGATCTGCAGTCCAGCAAAGTATTAATTCATACTCCTCCTATCCAAATTCAGGGGGCGTTGCTGGGGAAATTTACTAAAGAAAGAATCTACCCAGGTTACAGTATCCATCCGAAGAAAACTCTGAATAGCTTTGGTAATAATTTAGAATTTCTCCCTTCACACTCTTAAACATCTGCTGGCCTCCATCTTTTTCCCTGGAGTACTCAGGTCCCCAGTGTTTCCAGTCAGAGAAATATGAGGGACAAAAGCATGGCACGTGCCTTTTGGGAAACCACTGGGAGTCCTCCATTAAGCGCCGCATGGAACTAGTCTAAGATTATTGTACATAATTAGAGCTTTATAAAAGAGTGGATAAACTCTGAACTGCAGCCTGGTGCCCTACTTATTTCAAAGACAAACAGCAGAGACCAAGTCCATAATCAATTTTAGGAAAGGTAAGCAACCAAACATCTGTACAGTGCACTAGAAATAAAGATTAATTCATTTAAAAAAAGTTCCATTAAAATACCTGGTACGATAAACTAGCTTCATCAGCCACATTCACAAAGACATCCCTGCATCAACACCTGCTTATAATTTATACTGTTATTGGTGAGAGAACCAAATGGGGGGCTTATGGCCCAGCAGAGAGAATGGATATTTAGAAGCACCTAGATAACAAGTAATGAACAAAAAATCTAATTACCTTTATTAACATCCCACATGATGGCGGTATTGTCAACGGAGGCAGATGCCATATAGTTCCCATCCAATGTCCAACAGATATCATATACATCTTCCAAGTGCCCTCTGCAAATAAAAAATGTTGTTGAAAGCATTTGCAGTATTATTCCATTAAAGAAATAACATTTTAAGAGGACTACAGAAATCAGAAGCTTTTCTCAACTGTAAAAAAAAAAAAACATTACCCTGCTTAAAATATTTTACTAAAGATATCCATGGATGGAGTATAATCAACTAGCTTTAGCAGGAAGCAATTTAAATTCAAAATCAATAAGAAGGACATTTTATATGAACTGTGATACTGCCAATTTATGCCCATTTCTGTCAAATAAAATAAAGGGTGGTCCAGTTTGTAATCCAAAACATGTTACTTTGTTTTAATGGTATTTATATAGCACTTTCCATAGCTTGCAATGCATAAAATGTGTTCTGGGTGGTCCGGCTGCACTATTTATAGCACTCCATAACCATGCCAAAGACTGAAGCGCTCGGAATGCTCAACTGCCAAAACTAAATTCCTCCTTCTTTCCTGTTTGTAGTCAACACTTCAATAAAATCATGGATTAACTCACTCAACATCCTTATCAGCAAACCCATCATTGTTGGCAGTGCCACATCATTAAGGGTCATTCTAGTTAAAAGACAGCTTCCATTCACAAATCAACACTATGGCTAGAAAGGTGAGATATCAGTCTTTTCTGGGGGACCTACCGTTACATTCCAGAGCGGGACTTGAAATCTCTTATTCAATCACTGGTGCCCTCCAAAATTGAGTATTGTAACTCTCCCATCCCATTGAAATCAATTCCCCATTAGGTTGTAAACTTCGTCCTTGTGGCCAAAAACAATTACATTTCAACTAGGATGATCACTCTCAGTGTGTTACCCATTGGAAGCCAGGTCCATTTACCATACAAGACTGCTGGTTACCCATGAAGCCAGGTCGATTTACAAGACTGCACAGGGCCTTACACTCACCCACTCCCAGTTACTTGGCAGACAAACCTAAATTCTCTGATGGCAATAAACCATTGCAAAATGTTGTAGCTCCTCTGCTTGAACCTCCTATCTCTAAAGACCGACTCTTGAACCTCCGATCTCTAAAGACCGACTCAGGCACAGTCCTTCTCAGAAAGCATATTCAGAATTTGGAAATCCCTACCCCCAAAAAACTATGCACTACCTCTTTGCGGGTGGTTTCCAAAATGGAGCTGGAAGCCCTTCTCCTTCAGAGGAATTTAAGCTAATGAAATCCTAGCTTCTCATTTTGGGGAACATGCTCCTTCACTTCTATGGATCCACCTCTGACCATCTGGTTTACTGCACTACCTATTTCTCTGAACAGTAGCAATTCTGTGCCTTTCTTAACTATCTGCCATTTTAATTTTGGACTTTGTAGAATTATCTTTTATTGTTAAGGGAACAATGGTAACGCTGTAAATTATACTCTTGTAAATTGGTGCCTTGGGTAATAGTTACTTTGTAATCTTGGACCTTACGTGACAATCCTTGTCTATTGAATAGGACATTTGGGTAAAATCCACGCCAAATAAAAATGCATGAATAAATTGGACCAGCAGTCAGACTGAATTTTTCCAGAATCTCCCTCCCATCTATCCCTAGATTCTGAAAGTCCCATCTGTTGTACACACACAAAACGGCCTAGTTGTAAGACACTGCTTGCCTGGTGGTCTCCCTCATAATGCTCAGTTAGAACCAGATGTTCACCGGCACTGTTGGGAACAACTGCCATGGCAGCCTGTCGGAGCTTAAAGTACAGCAGCAATGCATGTGGAAATCCCACCAAAGTTAATCAACTGTCCTTCTGGAAACAGATCCATTATGTTTATATATTGCTTTCATAAGAGTTACTTTCTACCAGGTGCGGCAAGCTCTTCCAAGCCTCCCATATAGTGTGTACTGTGAGCATTACTGCTCTTCTCTCAGTCAGCCCTGTGTTGAGCACTGTCTTCAGGGAACCTCCCCACTACCCTCAGATGTAATTACTGAGAGGGGTGTAGCTATAGAACAGCATATTGGACATGAGCTGCTAAGTAATATATAGCTCAAAGGTGTTGGGCAACCAACTCCTTTCTCCGTTCCACAAGTGACATGAGCACTTCCCTTCAAATTCTGACCTGCAGCCATACCCAGCTAATTTCAGTATTAGGTTCTTCACCGAGGTGAACAATTGTCAATGTATTTTCACAATGGCAATGCATTCCATCAAAACAACAGCAATCCAGTCCACCTGTACCACCAGTTTGTTGAGTGGCAGGCAATGGCTCTCCCATTCCTTGCATTAAATATCCTTAGAAATATGGATACCCAGATATTTAGGTCTCCAGGGCACCCGGAAGTCACCGCACACTCACACCTCAGCGTTTGTTAATGTTAGAATTTTTTTATTTTCCCCAATTAATTAGTGTTAGAAGGTGGTTCCGACACTATGGGCCGCCCGGATTGTTTGCTTTTTGACCACCTAATTTTTGCGCTTTTACTGTGGGGGAACCTCATAATCTGAGACTCACCCCCAGTGAACTCATAATGAAGGAGACTGCATGGAGATTTTACTGGTGTACCCCTGGCTTGACTAGGCCGCTGCGCAGCAGCTGGAGTATGGGACACCGTGCTGGTTACATGAAGACACGGGTGTACACGCGTGTGCACACGTGTAGGGGCTGCGCATAGGACAGTGGTTCCCAAACTGTACGCCGCGGCGCCCCGGTGCGCCGTGATGAGGTGCCAGGGGCGCCGCGCACACTTGGGTGACCAACCAGCCTTAAATTTCACGGGGCGTCCGTACGCCTTTTGTTTGTCATTTTGGCCATCACAGGGAGCAGCGCTGCTCCCTGTGAGACGCCTCAGCCCCTTGATGCTGGCGCCTCGCACTCCTCCTCGAGCACAGGCGCAGCCCCTCCCGCCCATTGTCATTCTGTATGGGGGTAATTGCCACATACAGAATGTCAATGGGGCAAGCTGGGGGTGTGACGGCATGTGGTGGCGGCCTCCTGCCTCAGTGTAAAGTAGGGCATTCTGTATGATAAAAGGTAAAACGCCCACGCTGCAACGGTAGAAAACAGTTCATTTAAAGAAGGATGTAAAAACTTAAAAATAACCGGTTATAGTACTTTCACTGTCTCCTCATTTTAGAACTGAAGTATTTTCAATATTGTATTGAACAAAGCCATGGTTGCTGCTTTTTTATTTTAAGGAACTAGCAACCATTTACAAAGCCAATAGTCCTGGCTTGTTGTTGGTGTAATGATACTTGCTGTATTATATATCTGGATGCAAGGACAGAAACAACATAATACCAGTCGGGCGCAACTCTATGCTAAGCGCAGATTTTTACCTAAGCGGTTTTAAACTGCGCTCTTAATTACATCGAACACCCCCTTTGAAGAGACCCCCCAGTTGTTTTACGCCACTTAAAGTCTTGTAAACAGCACCATGTCACAGTCACCTCACATCCTGGCACTGTGCATCATGCATGACTCATGACTTCTAGTTTTCAGATTGCCTATGTGCAGGGGCATAGTGAACCCTCCCCCACCCCTTGCTTTAGGAACTACAGCAAGGTGAAGTTCTTGATGGGCCTCTTCTGTCTGCAACCCTGCAGACAAAGGCTCAGCTCATAATGTGAAAAGGTGGGTGAGTAAATAAGTGAAGGAATGTGTGAATGGCTGGATGGATTACTTAACGGATGAATGGATGAATAAAAGGGTGAATAGATAGATAATGAAAGAATGGATGAGTGGAAGTATGGCTGAGAGAAGGTAAATAAATGGATGTATGGGTGGAAGGGTAGATGGATGGGTAAAAGGGTGGATGGGTGAGTGAAAGGATGGATGGATGAGTGAAAGGGCAGCTGATTGGCGAGTGAATTGGTGGATGGGTGTGTGAAAGGATGGATCGATGAATGAAAGGGTAGATGATGTGCAAGTGAATGGGTGAATGGATGCATTGATAAATGAAATGGTGAATGGATGGATGAGTGAAAGGGTGGATGTAAGGATTGATGAGTGAGTGAATGGGGGTAGATGGAAAAAAGGATGGATAGATGAGAGAAGTGAAAGGGTGGATGGAAGAGAACGGATGGCTGGATGAGTGAACGGATGGCTGGATGAGTGAAAGGATCGATGAGTAATAGGATCAATGGATGGATTCATGAATGGATGAGTAGATGGGTGGGTAGATGGATGGATAAGTGAAAGGGGTATGTGAGAGAAAGGGAGGATGAATGACAAATGGTGAATGGGTGGAAGGATAAATGACTGGGCGGATGGATGAGAAGGGGAATGGGTGGATGGATGAGTAAGTGAATGGGTGCATGGATGAGTAAGTGAATGGATGGCTGGGTGGAAGAGTGGATGGATGGATGACTGTACAGATGGATGGGTTGACAGGGTGGGTAGATGAATAATGGATGGATGAGTGAAGAAGTGAAAGTGTGGCTGGATCAGGATGGATGGATGAGTGAAAGGATGAATGGATGGATGAGTAGATGGGTGGGTGGGTGGGTGGATAAGTGAAAGGGGGATGGAGAGAGAAAGGGAGAATGAATGATTGAAAGCGTGAATGGTTGGAAGAATAAGTGACTTGGTGAATGGATTGCACGACCACCTCCGACGTGTCTGTAAAATGTACCTTTTGTCCCGAAGTTTTGTCCTGAATTTTGACCTTTTGTCCTGAATTTTTGTCCTAAATTTAGTCCCTTTGTACTGAATTTCTACACTCACTGTCCTGAATTTGCACCTATGCCAGTTGGTCACCCTAGTGCACACGATTTGGGAAATTGCAGCCGCAGCATAGGGGGGAGTGTAGGGGGGAGTCCTTGCCGATGTGAGATGAGGTATTTTGCCTGCCCATACAAACGTCTTAATACGTTTATTTAAAGTACGGGACACATTTGTGTGGACTGTAAGTGGCAGCCAAAGTGATTGCCAGTGGATGAGATTAATAATTCAAGCATTCCAACAATTATAATACCTTCATTGCGTCCCAATTACTTTAAGGAAGACAACAGGAAGTACATACCCCCCACCCACCGGTAAAAAAATGGTGGGGAGCCACGGCCAACTGCCGATTAGGTCAAGGGAGCCACAGGTCAAAAAAGTTTGGGAACCACTGGCATAGGAGATTCCTAGCGTGCGCAGTCCAGGAGCAGCTACAGAGTGAATGGTGTGGCAGGACTTCTGCAGAATTTGGTGGTGACATGGAATAGGCTTTATACACTGGAAAGGAACATGCCAGGGAAAGTCAGTGTGTCTTACTGTGTTTTCAGATCATTATTTCCCTATGGGGATGTGGGGCCCATGGCTAAAATGACTTCCACAAAGCCTACAGATTCCAGACACGCACTAATGTCCAGTGTAGCAGATGTGAAAATGAGTATTCTGCAGAGTCCAATGTCATATTTGTACTGCTTTTGGGGCATCCGGAAATGTCATATTTCTCGGAGTCCCTGGCTGGGGCCTGGCCATGGCAGGTTAGATTAATGACCTTCCTTCCCAGAGCGAAGACCTTCCCTCCAAGGAGAAAAGACAGGTGGAGCTAAAGCCACTCCCTCAACTGCTGTCGCTGGGTGACAGGCACCAGGCGGCACCACGTGAAGGCAGTGAGGGGGAAAGGAGTTGGGTTTCAGAGGCCATGTGGCCAGAGACACTGGACGACGCCA
Source organism: Lissotriton helveticus (assembly GCF_964261635.1). Taxonomy (NCBI): domain Eukaryota; kingdom Metazoa; phylum Chordata; class Amphibia; order Caudata; family Salamandridae; genus Lissotriton; species Lissotriton helveticus. The sequence goes on from NC_136069.1 coordinate 191,038,067, forward strand.
TTTTGAACAAACCCAGTGGCTGGACAAGGAGGGGTACAGGGGCAGGGAAGTGAGGTGTCGCAGTTTGATAGGACACACAGAGACTTCCTGCCAGCCCCCTACTCAACGTTTAAAAAAATCCTTGCACAGGAAGAGAAGCTCTCTCTGGGGTATGGTCTGCTGAGGCGAAAGGTGCAATGGGCAGTTGAAGGACGTCACCCCTGACTGCCCCCCAGGCCCCTAACAGCGCCAGAAGAAGAGCCCAGGATGGGGGTGAAGAAGAAGAGGCCTCTGCGCAGGGAGAAGAGAGGCGCAGTGAGCAAGGGAAAACTGCTCCCTGCAGAATGCACCCTCTTGGAGACCCGGAGGACGAAGGAGAGTGCTCCCAGTGGCTGGGGGACGCCACCAGGAGCGAGAAGACGCGAGAATGGGGCAAATCTGACTCAAGGGGGCCGAGATATGCCCCCGAGAAGGTAGGCGACCTTTGACCCCGCCTGGGACCGACTAAGCACGTGGGGCTCCGCCACCGGTCGCAATCATGCACCCGGGGTGGGTCAGGTCCCGGGGGCTGCAACCCCAAAGAAGTAAACCGAGGTGCGCCGTTTCGCACCCCGTGAAAATGCCTCCGTGGGGTGCCAGGAGCCGATTCTGGCCCCTCCAAAACCTGCGCTGGGGAGCGTGCCGCCGCCCTCCCCATGAAGCGCTCCCCGTGAAGCGCTGCGGGAGAGGGGCCCAGGAGCGCAACTCCGGGCCCCGTGTGAGGAGGCGGGGTGTGAGGCGCCATCGCGCCCCCACCAAGAAGATGGGAGGAGGGGCCCAGGATCCCATCTCAGGGCCCCACAGTGTCCAGGATGGGGGGGGTGGGGGTGGCGCTCCCCCGCTCCCCCCCTCCCCCCCCCCCCCGAAGAGGTCGAGGGGCACGGGACCCCCATCCCCGGGCCCCAGACAAGAACTGAAGGGCCGGATCCCGCGGTCGCACACAAGGGTGCTGGACGGGCGGGGAGCCGGCGGGGTCAGCCAGGGGTGGCCTCCCTGGACTGCCCTCCAACGTGGAAGGCTTGCGGGGGGCTGGGTGGGACCGGGCCCCAGAAAATCGGCGGATCGGCCAGGGGGTGGGCTCTCCGAGCCGAATTACTTACCTGGGGGTTCGGGTGGGACCGGGCCCCACAACAAGGCCTGAAGATGCGGCGAAGCCGCCAGCGGGTCAGAGCGGCTCTCCGCAGCACAGCGGGAGAGCCGCTCATCAAATATTCAAGAAAAGGAGCAAAATCGCCCCATAATGCCTTGCCCGGCGTTTGGAAGCCTGCTATTCTGGTGCATGGTGGCCCCCCAGAAGGGGGGGGGGGAGGTCACCCTCAATGATGAAAAGGTGCTTGGGGGAGCTGCTGGAAAAGGCAGTCTCCACCCCAGCATGAAGAGACATGTCAACCTAGGTGTCCTGGGGATTTGAAAAGAATAACCCCTCCAGGGCTCAATCTGCATTAAACACCTTCTGGGCTGGAACTTTTGTTCTTCAGCTGAGGGTGTTTTGAGAATTGCCTCATGAAATAAGAGCGGAGTTGAGGGTGTCTGGAGAAGGGCATCCCCTGGAGGTGAAGAGTGTAATTGCACAGAAATGCATTTATTATTGGTTATTTCTTTTTAAGGGACTGATGATCAATGTGAAGTAGTGGTTTAAGGTGATGTCATAAGCAAAGTGGATTTAAGTGGCTAGACACTCCAGCTAGGGTGTCTGACTGTATTTACTTAATCCTGTGATCATCTGCGATGCCTTTAGGGGCTGTAATTGCACTGCATTTTTAATGATATCCAAATGTGCTGAATACTGTCATTCTAAAGTGTGCGTAAACCTGTGTTCTTGCTGCTGCGCTTAGGTGAAGACCCCAGACTGTTAGCCCTTAAGATGAAGAGTTGCATACTTTATGGTCAGTAGGAAATGCTCAATCAGGGTCATGTGTCACCTAGGCAGGTGTAGCCTGTTTAATGCTTGTTGAGGTAATGGGGTGGGTCGCCACTGGGATGGTGCCAGTGCGCAGGGCCCTCGCTCCAGGTTAAGCCCAAATCACTGCATTGGGAGCAAGATGATGTGCATACATGGGAGTGGTGGCACCACAAAAGGATACTCTAAAAACTCAAATACCATTAGCAGAATGGGTATTAAGTGTGGAACACTGAGGGGCAAATTCAGACTCACCTGGTTACAACAGAGAGGGCATAAAAGGTAAGCATTCTATTGACCATTACCTTAGCTAGGATTTTCCACTCATCTGAGTGATAATGGTATACATGAAATGTGTTACTTACCTGTAACTGCAGTTATCCAGTATTGGTATCTTTCATAGATTCACATGCCTGAATCATTCCCCGTCGTCGGGATGGGAGTCCCCGGTACATAAAGTAATATCCCATTAGACATATAGAGTAATAGGCCAAAGGCCCCATATTAGTAACATATCCATGTCCTTTTGTAAAAAGGACCAAACTCTAGAGAAGAGCCAATCAGCTATCACCTCCCTCTAGAGCCCTTCTGAAGGAGCTCCTGTCCCTCCGATTTTTGTAAGCACCGTGCTAACTAGGCGTATTACTGAGAGAATTAGAGGAGTTCTTCCAGGGGGAGGCAGGAGGGTTGCATGTGAATCTATGAAAGATACCAATACTGGATAACCGCATTTCTTATCCAGTATTAGGGTATTTATTTATTTATTTATTTATTTATTTATTTATGCGATTTTTAAAGCGCTGCAATTACCCATAGGTGTCTCGGCGCTGAGAACTAAGTCTAATACCAGTAATGTAGAACTCTAAAGCAATAGTTTATGTAATTTACAGGTGGTCAGGTCTTTGAGAAAACAACCATGTCTTTAGTTGCTTTCTGAAAATAATCAACGTGGGACTGGATTTTATGCTTCAAGGCAGGGAATTCCATAATTTTGCAGCTGCGATGGTAAAACATCATATCTTTCATAGATTCACATGCCTGAATCAGAGTAGCAGGCACTGATAAGCACATGTCAGATGGTACAGCATACACAAATTCACCAGATAATAACATATCAAAGTTACACATAGAAAGTATCAAATTGTAATTAAAGATACCATTAAGAAATACAATAGAGAAATGTGCGTATACAAGAAAGGATGGTGGGATGAAAAGAAGGCTCACCTCTATCGAAATAGATGACGAAGTACTGCTTGTCCCACTGCAGCATCCTTCATGAGTTCTGTATCGAAGCAGTAATGCTTGGTGAATGTATGCAGTGTCTTCCAAGTTGCCACTCTGCAAATGTCTATGATAGGCACACCTGGGAAGAGCGCCATGGATGTAGACATCGCCCTAGTGGAAAGGGCACGTACTTTAGAATGCGGGGGTTGCCCCACTTGCTCGTGACAGAATGTTATAGCTGCAGAGCTCCAGCAAGAGATACTTTCTTTAGTGAGTGCAAGACCTTTTCTAGGTCGACTGTAAGTCACAAAGAGTTGGTTGGATTTGCGGACGGTCTTTGTCTTCTCAATATAAAACTTTAGGCAGCGTTTAAGATCCAGAGAATGCAGAGTTCTCACTGCTATAGTGCAAGGAATTGAAAAGAAAGAACGCAAGACTACAGGATCGTTGAGATGGAAGTCAGACGGGACTTTCGGCACAAATTTTGGATTTGTTTGTAATATCACCCTGTCTTGTTTGAATTGAAGGAAAGGATCTTAAATTGAAAAAGCCTGGAGCTCACTTACTCATCTCGTTGAGGTAAGGGCGAGAAGTAGCGCAGTTTTCCAAGAAAAACGTAGAGAGATACTGGAGATCAGCTTGGTGTATCGGCTCAAAGGGATGTTTCATGGGCTGAGCAAGAGCTGTGTTGAGTTGCCAAGCAGGAGGTAAAGACTTCACAGGAGGAAAAGTCCTGAACAGGCCTTTAAGAAACTGCTTGATCAACCGGTTAGACCAGAGAGAAGGGCCAGCAGAAGATCTTCTGTAACGGGATATTGCCTCCAAGTGAACCCTGATGGAAGGGTGAGCAAGGCCGGAGTTCGCCTAAAATTGGTCTCCATTTTTCTCCTTTTTCTGTATCAGGAAAAAACGGAAGTAAAATCCTTTCCCCGTTGAGAAAGAGGTACTCTTTCTATAGCTCCCTTCTGGAGCACAAGTGAAATCTCCCGGAGTCGAATACGTAGATTTTTATGAAGCATAGGTCGGGGAGGGGTTTGGGGAAGAATTTGAGTAAACTCCAGTGATTGACCGAATTGAACCAATTGCAGAAGCCAACGCCGTAGTAATTGGTTTCCAATTTTTCAGAAAATGGGAAATTCTTCCTCCAACTTTTGAGGGCGGAGATGAAATGGAGACTGGCTGAAGTTAAGGGTCATTGTCGCCGGGCAGCGCCTTTGTTGACCCTTGCCACGAAAGGAGGATTTATTATAGGACGATTGCTGCTGCTGACCCTTTTGGTACTGTGGTCGATATTGTTGACCAGAAGAGTAGGACGACCGATTCTGGTAATCACCTCTAGAAGAGGACTGCCCTCTTCCTCTTGCGCCACGAAAGGAAGGATTTTTTAATTGGAGGGTACCCAAAGCTCGGGCCGTGTCGGTATCCTTTTTTATACCTTGGAGAGCTTCATCAATATGCGGCCAGAAAAGAAGTTGGCCATCATAGGGCATATCCAAAATGTATTTGTATTTCAGGTCAAAATGAAATTGCTTTCAACCAACCCTGGCGTCTTAACGCTGCTGCGCCAGCCAGCTGTCGAAATCCAGTAGATGCGATATCCATCACGCAATCTATTATTTCCGATGCCGAGCGTTCACCTTCAAGCAAGATCTTTTTTGCTTCTTCTTTTGATTCTTCTGGCAATGCAGCCAGATACGGAGCTATGTCTGCCCATAACTGTCTGTATAACATCCTAACAGTGCCAAGGCATTGGACGCCGGTACTGTTAACGCAGACATTGAAGAAAAACGCTTTCCGATGTTATCAAGCTTTCGACCTTCCTTATCAGGAGGAGCGGTTAGCGGGACAGGAGGATTTTTTGATTTTCTTTGAGCGACCTGCGTTATGACAAAGTCTGGTTTGGGATGACCTATCAATCAAGCTGGAGCAGTATCGGGCGCTCTGCATTTTTTATCCAGACGAGGCAATACTGGGGGCACCGAGGCAATACTGGAGGCACCGAGGAAGAGTTATGCATATTCTTCACACCCTGACCCCATAGGTATTCTATCATGGATATAGATCTGACCGATTTCTTGAAAGGCTCCTTAAAATCATACAAGAAGCAACCTTGTTGGTGTGAAGTCATGGGTATTTGAAAACGTTGTGCCGCTCTCTCAACTATGTTATGAAATCCCACGGTGGTGGTGAGTCAGCCTGCGCAGGCACCGGAGAAGCAGGACAGGGAATGACATAGTCGTCCCATTTATCATGGGTAGACTGGGAATCATGGAGTTCCCCCATCTTCATGCGGATCTTCCTCCTCATCAGTAGATGGAGGATGCGGCGAAACTACAGGCTCTGGCTGTAAATTCAAAGGTGGAGGCCGTGGTCTTGGTGGTGGAGACACTGTTGGGAGTTGAGTTTTAGGAGATGTAGGAAACCTCTGTTTATAGTCTGCAATGAGGAACTGTAGGTCTGAAACCAAGCATGCTGGTAGACAAACCATAGGCGGAGGAGGCGGCTGGTATTCTTCCCGATAAGCTGTCTGATCCTCCTGGTCTTGGTCCTCCTCATCTGAACTATCTTGGTACTTTACATTAAGTTCAAAGGGGCTTGTTGCTGTTTGAAACAAACTGCCCTCGTCAGAATCCTCCTCTTCAAGAAGACAGTGGTTGGACCCTACTTTGAAAAGTCAGGGCCGGTGTCAAAGTACGCTTCGTGATTATTAGATGTACGTATGTACTTTGTAAATTTGAGTCTGCCGTAGTCGACGTCGAGACGTCGACAGGTTTCATTGCCGATGGAGTTATCGTCGACGGAGCAGTCGTCGACACCGCTGGCGTCGACTATGGAGATTACGTCGACGGGGTATTTGTCGACGGAGCCTTCATCGACGATGGAGTAGACGTCGACGGGACAGTCTTCGTCGTCGAGCCCGTCGATGACCCAGTCGTCTGAGATCGTAGCGTCGACGGTTGCTTCGACGATGTCTTCTTTATTGTCGATGACACAGTCTTACCAGCCGTTGACGATGGAGTCGTCGATGTGGATAATGAAGAAGCCGCAACAGACGTGGAGACAGTAGTCGTCGACGAAGTCACACAAGGCCGTAGAGACAGATCTTCTCATCGCTGAAGCCACCGTCTACGATGTAGTCGTCGACAGAGTGGAAGAAGGCTTCTTAAAGGTGTGAACAACTTCCTGAGAAGACACCTTCGATGGTAGAGCCTTAGAATGTGCCTCTGAAGACTTGTGTCTTCTTCTGAGGAGGCTGCGACGAAGGGCCTGGAGAAGCTACCCTTGGTCTTTACTGAGAGGATTTGGAGGATATGGAAGATTCCTCACTCTCCTCAGAAGACTCCAATTGGTCTTTATCTTTAAGCCTCTGCAGCCAAATTAAGAGGCGTACCTCCCGATCTTTGAGGGTCTAAGTAGAAAAGGTACGACATACCTTGCAGTCCTTAGAAGAGTGGTCCGGGTAAAGGCAGTAGAGACAATCTTTATGCTGGTCATCCACATGAAGTCTCTTTTTACCACAGGAACCACAGCGTCTAAAAAGGCCTTTCTTAGGTGTCTAAGCCATGAAGAACCAAAGAACTTCAATCAGAAGATGTAAATATGAAGCAAGAAAACACTGGAAATGCAGAAGAGAAGTAAACTGAGCAGAGCTCAGAGGAGACTCCCTCTGCACAACGTGCAGTAGAAAATCTGAGGGACAGGAGCTCCTTCCAGGAGGGTTCTAGAGGGAGGTGATAGCTGATTGGCTCTTCTCTAGAGTTTGGTCCTTTTTACAAAAGGACATGGATATGTTACTAATGTGGGGCCTTTGGCCTATTACTCTATATGTCTAATGGGACATTACTTTATTTATGTACCAGGGACTCGCATCCAGACGACGGGGAATGATTCAGGCATGTGAATCTATGAAAGATACCCTAATACTGGATAAGATGAGAATTTCTCCGGCCCTTTTCCCAGTTTTAATACAGTGACAACAACGGCCTCACTATCGGTGCAGTAGATCTATCCCATTTTAAGTGATTCCTCATACTTGTGCAGCGGGCAGGGCGATAGCAGGTCTGTGTATTCCTGATAGAATCCTACGACCAGGCAGCCCTGGCCTGGGGACTTGCCATTCAAGTCAAAAAAGTAACTCTTGTTTCTTAAAAAGATGGGGGGAATTTAGATGTTCAAGTTCGCCTTCCACTCAGGGCAGAGCCAGGAGTCTAGCTATTATGTGTAGTGATGGCTTTCCAGCTTATTCACTGCGGTCATCATTTGGACTGTGATTATTCATGAGGACACATTAGAATGTTGGGATCTGAGCTCTAGTCAGTTGGGAGTTTGGACTGAGTTGAAAGATGACAGCTCCTGGTGGGGTTTACTTTATTTGTTTTATCTTAATATTTATAATTACCACCTTGTATCATCCTACTCAATAAAAGCCTATTATTACAAGAACCTAATCATCATGTACTTCACTACAGATGGTCAGTACTCCTAGAGCTATTTTGTGCACAGAGAGGTCATGGGCACTGAAGACGTAAATATTGAATTATTCTCGGCAAGTCTGGCACTCTTAGTCCTCAGACTGTGAGAACAACCAGCCCCGAGGTAACATTTGCGATTCATTGGACAGTGGCTGGCATGAAGCCGTACAACTGGCTGGGGGAGTCTTATCAGCAGGCCTTGGGATACCTGATAGAGAAAGGGGGGCAGGCTGCTGCTGAGGGAGGCGGCGAACATCGTGGTAATAGAAAAGAATGACATGAGACAGAAGAGTGGGGCGAGAAAGAGCAAATGCAGAAGAAAACAGCAAATGAGAGGAAAAGGTGGAGGAATGTATATCGGTGTTTATGAATAGGAAAGAATGGATAGATGGAGTGAGATGAGAAAACAGCAAAGAGGAGAGGAAGTAGATAAAAGTGTATGGGAAAATGGAGGAAAGGAAAGAGGGGGAGGCAGTGGAGGTTTGCAAGACTCGAAGGCCTTCGGTGGAGGCGAGGATAAATGACCTGAGATAAATGAAGACAGCAGGTAAGCAGGATGGGGATAAGGGCAGGGAATGGGGAAAGTTGTGGAGCAGACAGGGTGGAGGAAAGAGATGGAGCGAGCGTAAGAGAGGAAAGGACAGAGAGGTTCGATGAACGAGGCCTCAAGTAAATAAACGAGGAGGTGTTGCAGGAAGACTAGATAGAAAGGATTGTGGGTTTAGCTGTCTGAAGCTCTCTCCCTCGCTTGGCTTCAGCTCCTGCAAATGACCATTCTGTTTTTGAGGCATTCGTTTTGGGACCTGGAGTTGGACTTAATCCACAGATATCTCTGAGCGTTGCTTCCGCAGCATGCAAAGAAGCAGAGGCATTCACACACCTCGACATTCGTGCCAAAAGGTTCAAGTGTCCTAAACCTTAGAATCCACCCAGCCTCAACGAGCAGCTGGCTAAGTAAGGCCATTGCAGCTCTTTTTCTTTGTGTGGTTCTTGCACTTTTAGTGTCCCTTGCTTAACTCTGCACATTCTCGAGTATTTCACCTCTGACCTCCTCCCCGTCGCGCCATCACTGAGCACAGCACCCTCTTAACCCTAAATTGAAAATCCTCTGTCAGAAGGATTCAGGTTCCCTTTCGAGGACGGCACACACCATTGTAGTCCGGGGATTTCAGAAGGGCTCGTATGTAGCACAGGCTGACAGACGCTCATCTGCAGCAAACCAAAACAGGTACCAACATAATGACGACGTATGTATGTACCCAGCAACAGTGCACGTTTCATTATATATCACCTGAGGTCATGGCAGAGGGCCAGGCCCGAGCCACATTGCCCTGTGTTGCGTATTACCGTATTACGTCGAAGCCAGTCGATGGGAGACGGTCCCGTCAGGGCACAGCCCGCCTTCCTGTTCGCGCTTTCACATTCCTTGCTCAGTCCAGGACACTGCTCTCTGGTGCATGTGGCACAGCCAAACTTGAACTGGGTTTGTACACCTACCCCCTACTCGATGTACAGATAAAGTCGCTGCTGCAATATACCCCTAACATCAATGGGCAAAACAATGTCATTGCTACTGAGAGATGCTTACAAAGGACAGCCATGTTATGGGAAAGACAGTTTACATTCTGAGCATTTGTCTCACATCATTAAAGCATTTTCAATGCAATAGGTCTCACTTTTGCAAGCGTTTAAGCAATTGGCATTGTAAATGAATGCCTTTTATTTATGTGTTTTAAACCAAACACGTAAATAAAAGGCATTGTTATTTGTAATGCCAATAGCTCAAAGTCTTGCAAATGGGAGCACTTTAATGTTGGCCGCACCCCTTTCTTCCGACGCTGCTGGCCGTATTCACTGTACAGTGAGCAGCGTATAAACAAAGGGCCACAGAAAATATTAAAGTTAAAGCGCATATGGTACGCTTTCTCACAAAGCAAAATATTTTTTAAACGTTCTGCAGCGTGGCTGCTGAAGTGAATGCGGCACGCCCTATTAACAAATAAAATTAATAAGCGCAGCCGCTAATGTGAACGTGTCCACCTGTAAAATAAATAAGCATGCTAAACTGAAAGCAGACCTCGCCCTAAATTAAATAATTGAATAAGAGCAGCCATTATAGTTAAAGTAAACGGTGTAGTAATTTTAAATAAATACAGTACTCCAAGAGTGCGGAGTGCCGCAATGTCCTACGTGGGATAGGGGAATAGCATTAAAGAAAATAGTGCTCACCAACTTCTATAGCAGACCATGTAACACCACCAGTAAAAGTTCCAGTGGCAAAGTCAGGTAACAAATGCAGACAAGGCAGGACCAAGGAGGGAATAACCAGCCTACTAACCACTCGTAAGCCAGCCTTTACGAAGGACAATGACATAAGCCAATGAAAAATATGGGCGGGGAGTCAAAGCCATACTCCACTAATGCATGCCTCGCAGCAGGGAATGTGTGCTGCCCAGGTTTGACTTAAAAGAACTAGTTACTTAATTTCAGTAACTATCATTCTGATGGATACCGTATTCCTTACCTTGTGAATAATCCCCAAGCATCAGACGGGTCTGGAATCTTTTACAGCAGTTATCCTGCTCATCACTCAGTGGTGTCACGTGGCTCCACGCCAACCTAGTTCTGCTCCAGACATGACAAACTGAGCAGTATACAAGCGCTACCCATCTACTTGTACATTAGTATGACCAGTGTGCAGGTCTATGCAGGGAACTTTATCAATGGAAAAAGAGCCTAATGGGGAGGTAGTAGGTTTGATAAGGTAGTTGCAGTTAGAGTATCCACCAAAAAGATCTTTACTGATAGATACTACTAACCACAGATTCTTTATCTTGTGAATGGATACTATAGTAGTACCTGACAAGGTGGTGGGTTTGTGAACCGGTTCACACCAAAAAGTAATGTAGGACCCAAGCAGGCAAATCGCCCCTCATCAATGCTGAACACCACAGAATTATGGCATGCTTCAGTGGTTGTTATATGCAGCTATCTGCTGCACCTGAAAAGTTGACTAAACACTTTTTTTTAAAGTACTTTAAATAAACAAAAATTACATATAAAATTAAAATAAATCTCAAGCTGCACAAGTTAACTTAACAAAATATGGCCTTCACCAATCGTTCATGTAGAATTTGATGCCTCTTCATTATGTACCATTTCCTAACTTGTGGAAATATACAGCATTTGCAGGGGTAAAATAAGTGCATTCATCATATAGTCATAAAAACATACCTTAAAGTTTTAACAACGCTCCAATTTTCCTTGCTGAGTAGTGCTTCGTCGTCCTCTGGATCCTGAAATGATGTTGGCTCGGGCTCTTTATTATCATTCAGTTTCCACAAAAGTATAGCTGCATCTGTGAGACAAGGACAGAACTCAGACATTTTAATGATCCAAATAAAATGGTAGGTTACAGGGCTAATTAACCATACATTACAGATGCCTGCTGCAACACAAAGAAAGCAACAACAAAATGTTTAAAAAAAGACACTTCACCTCCCTCCACAATCACCCTGATGCTACACCTTCAAGAATTAAGCCTCTTCCGTGTTATTCTCAGCTTAATTACTTCATGAAATAAAACTCGTTTGACAATTAAATCCAGAGAACAGTGATAAATGAAACTAAAGTAAAGAGAAAAGTAGATAAGGGTAACAAAAATAGGTAATGGTGAATACATTTTTTTTTAATGGGGTGAGTGAATGAAAAGGTTTAGGTAATAAAGGGCAATATTTCCAATAATGTTAAAAAATAAAGAAAAACATGTTAAAGATGTATAACTAATTAGGGGAATTGGTCAAATAGTCTGCGTATTTAGGTGGAGTGATATTCACACAGTATCATAATTAAGAATTAAAACCTGGACGTTTTTGAAGTATAATTACTGCATCCCAAGATTAACACAAGTGCCCCATCTCAAGGCACAACCATTTACTTTCTGTGCCTCCATTCAAAAAGACACAAACAGGTGGAACCGTCTGTAGGAAGCTGGATCTGTATATACTATACCAAAGTAAGGTATATTGTGCACAGAGTCCAGTGGATCCCAAAAGGCTTACAGAGGTAAAAGTAGAGAATACCTTACTCTCCCTTTGTGATAGCGTGGCTGAGAAGTAAGGCATTATCCGAGGGTAGTGTTAAGTATTTTTTGTGCACACTCGGGCAAGAAATGATGTCACACACTGAAAGGCTGAACTCAGACCAATTCTTTGTATCCAAAATAATTCTTTAGTTGTATTTTAGAACCAAGCAGGACTTGGTACAGGTAAGTAGAATTGTACTTTTTAGGACAGATTGATCAAAACAAGCAAGCTGGATGAAACTGACTGTTACAGGTTTGTAAAATATTTCAAGACCATAGGTATGTGTAATTACTTTAATTGGGATTACTTTTCAGATCACTCAAGAGTACTTTTTAGATAACTTTTTCTACTCCGTGTGATATGCCTAGATAACACACTGGCACATTTCCCAGATAAAGGTTAAGTAAAACTGTTTTGCATTAAAACACAGTTGCTTAGGTTTCCATACAAACAACTCAAACCTTAGAACTTTTTCAGAGGGAAACAGTCAATGCAATGAGGTTATTAGTTTGCAGATAAGCAATCAGCATTTAAGGTTGAGTTTCGGGGGTTAGAACAAGCGTTCCACCAGGGTCAATGATGCACTCAAAAAGCACCCTCAGCAGCACCAGGGCAGCAGAGTGCTTAGGCCCAATGTTAGCCTATGGGGCTAGGGGGCAGTCGGTTGGTGGCTGCTCTCGGGCAAGCAACAAGATTGAGGGAGCAAAGCTCCTAGGGTTAAGCTCAGGGCAAAAGGGGAACAATGTTAGCACACAAGGTGCACCCACAGGGGCGGCTGGGCACAAGGTTGCCCTCGGGTGCCCTGTTTTCAATGAAAGATCTCCGGTCGGAACAAACACTGCATGCAGGTTCGGGCAGGGAGGCTTCCTGAAGGCGACCACTGGTTGGAGATGTAGATGCAAGTTCGGAAGCAGGGGGTTGCCTGGACACTGTTGATTGGGTCACCCAAGGCCGTGGGGCGTTGAGTGCAGGGGTATGTTTAGAGTGGGGTTTCCTTTCCAGCCCCAGTAAAGGTCTAGGGGACCCTCCAGATAGAGGCTGCAGGGGTCGTCTGGAGGCTTGAGGTAGATCCCAGGCCAGGATAACGGGGGGGATCGCCTCAAGGTGTTGGGCCACTAACTCGTGCCGTGGGCGTCTGGTGCAGAGTGGTGCAGACTCACGGATTCGGCCAGAACCAATGTCTAGTTCCTGAGCAAGTCTGTTGCTCACAGGAGACAAAGTCTTCATAGGTAAGGCAGAGGGCAGGTCCCCCGGGTTCAGGGGGGGGGGGGGGGGAGGGGGGAGGGGGTGGCAGCTGCTGGACATGCCAGGATTCCGCTGGTGCGGGTAGAGTTCAGGACAGGCCGATAGGGTTGGGGCCAAGGCAGTTTGTGTTCTCTTCCTTTAGCACGGCTCTTCGTTCCTTCTTACTTGTTTGAGGAGGCAAGATCTGGGATTGCCACTACATACTAAATTTAGGAGCATTTCAGGTAGGTACAGATGGGGACAATGGGTCCCTTACTTGGGGTGGGTACGGTCCCTTACTTGGGGTGGGTACATTCCCTATTATGCCACCCTACAGTGGGAGGGGTCATAAGCCACTCTCTGGTTGGCTGCCCCCCATCTTTAAGATGGCGGAGACAGAGTTGTGCTTCTCCTCGCCTCCCCCACTTGGGGGGTGGAGTTGGCAAAGGTGGGCAATCTTGGTTTTCCTGTTGATTCTCCCTCCCAAATGGGGTGTTCGAGCCAGTGGGGGTCAGTTGATGGGAGTAGCAAATTGATGGGTCAGATCCCAAAAGCGGCAAGACACAGGTATGTGTGCCATGTCTACTTCACTTTCCTCTGCACCATAACACGCAGCCTGCAATTGGAGGGGTGCAAGTGTGTGTTCAGGTACAGGGCCCTCTCTGTGTGGCACAATATGTGCTGTAGTCCTTAGAAACCTTCCCTGGACAGTGTCAGTGGTACCCATGGTACCTTTTACAAGAGTTACATGTGGCCAGAGTGGTGCCAATTGGGGGTGCAAAGGTACAGTTTTAGGGGAAAAACACACGCCCTGGGTACCTGGTAAGAACCCGGGGTACACTTAGTAAAAGAACATCAAGCAAAAAGTGGGGGGCAACCATGCCAAAAGGGGCACTTTCCTACACCTCCTTAAATTCTGTCAAACTCTCTAACTCAATGCCTGCTTGAATACAGAGAACTCAAAACTATTTCCAATTCCAGAAAGCATTACAAACACAGTACTGTCAAAAACTATAACCACAATATCCAGAGCATGCTCTGCGCCAAATAAATATGCGCAGCTGCATCCATCCCCACACCATCTGCAATATTACATGTTTAAGCACTGCGATGTTTGCTGCAACATGGTTGGAGAAACTAAGAATCTCATAGACCTCAACTACCTTCTCCCACAAAGACTACTCCAAGCTAAACATCTGTCTAACCGTAGGTACCAGATGCCATCTCTGTATCAATGCAAATCTGAGAGCTTAACAGCCTCTCTGAGGAATACAGCGCAATACAAATACAATACAACCTGAACTAGCCCTTTAAGTGAATAGTGCACCAGAGAAATTACCATGGAACCATATTTGCTACTTGACATCTGCCCACATTCACAGTTCATACAGCAAACTGAATTATTTAAATATATCCATGGTGCAGAAAATACCCAAAAGGGTGTTACAATAGGATTCAAAGTTGATCACGAAGCAGAAGGTGTTAACAGTCCCTCCTTCAAGAGAGCCTACTTATTTGCACAACAAGGCTGGCAAGATTCAAAGAAGCTCCCGCTTTGAGATGTGACCTTGGCTCCCCTCACAGGAGAGGAGGCCAACCCCCCCCCCCCCCCACTTTATCCAGAGACCTTTGGCACCTGGACAGGCTGGTAATTAGCTAGTCAGGTAGGTGTGCCACCCCCCAGCTAGTACCACCACTAAGGTGGACTAATCTGATGTGTGTACAATTTTTCACAAGTGCCCATCTTTGAGTTGCCACATTTAGGAACACCCTAAACTTCCCTAATGACCCTAAACTCAGTATTTAGGGGATGCCCTGGCACCAGGAAATCAGATCCTGCTGACCTGAAAGATGAAGGATGTAAAGAGTCGCATCCTGCAAAAACGGAATACCCAGCAACTGACCTGGCGCCCTCACTGCCGGCCTGCCTTCTGACTTTGACAATTGCGCCAAAAGTCAATTTGTCCTGCAACTGCTGAGTCCCCAAATCCCGGGAGACCTGCCAACACTTCACCCAGGAACCAAGTCCTCTCGAGAAATAGAGGGCCTGCTTCCCTGCGACTATCAAAAGACTCCAGTGAGGACTAGACTACAGAAACCCGACGCCTGAAAACACCACTGCACCCATCGCTCCAACCCAGAGTTTAAGTGGGCCAATGGTGTCATTGTGGTCCCCCAGCCCTCCAGAGACAGGGTCCACCATGATTTCACCCCCAGTGAACTCTCCAGCGCCCCCTACATCTCTGCACGCAGGCCCCCCTCTAACGTGACTGCGCTCAGTAAGGAAAACCTGAAGCCTTAAGACATCTCTGCACCCATTGCGCTTCGTTGGGATCATGGGCATACCACTGGGTGGGGAAATCCATGCAGTATCATTACACGTGGACGATCTGTTACTATACATTAGAGATACCTGATCTTTCCCGGATGTCATACCACATCTGCTTACTCGCTGAATACATCTATCAGCACTGAATGTCAACTGGGGAAAGTCCTGCTTGTTTCCACTCTTTTCTACGATGCCTAACACGGTACTCATAATTAACAGAGTTTATGTAGCTTGGCAACCAACTATGTTCTGTTATTTGGGCATTCGGATTTATCATATTGATCGGGACCTACTTGATGGCAATCTCACAAAGGAACTCACTTTCTTAAAGGCAGCAATTTTTTTCCCTTACTCTCTCGGACGTTGGGAGACTTACTCACAAAAATGGTGGTACTCCAGCATCTTTACTTTTTCACTAATCTGCCGCTGTACCTTACTCCACATACTCGAACGCATGCTAAGAGACCTTATTTGGAACACAACTCACTGAAGGGTAACACTCTGGAAATTGTATCTACCATTGGCTCAAGAAGAATTAGCAGTACCTAATTTGAAGCATTATTACTCAGCGTCTCAGATGCAACAATTAGTCAGTTGGATGGTGGAACTACACCTCTCGGACACAGCAGCAGATGGTCCTCTTAGTCGAATGGGTGCCCTTTTTAGGTCTCGCCTAGCGAATGCAGCGCATGCTTTGCACTGCTTGGCGAGACTATTGTGTGGCTTTGGTGAGCGAAGGGAGACAAACCATGTGCGCACACGGACAGGCGATGTGCGCGATCATGGGGTCTCCTCTGCCTCACACGCTCCCACTGCGCGCTCCCACTGCGCACTCCCACTGCGCGCTTGTTAACTCTGGTGGTGTTTCCAGGAACAGACCTTCATTGTTTGTGATGCTTGAGTTAAAACGGACTCAATTACAAAAAAAAGTGTTGCTTTCATAGCAAAAACAAAAGGTTTTTACACGTGCAGGGTTTGTTTCCAACAGGATGTAGAACGGCCTATAATGAATCGTAGCATTCACAGACTTTCAATATAACCATATTTTGAATATGCTACTTACCAGTATGCATCTGTTCTTGGCATGTAGGGCTGCTAACATTCATATCTATTGCATAGATCGACGTCTAGTGTTGGGTCCGGATGATTGCACATTGTTGTCCTGGAATAGTCTTCGAAGTATCACGAGATAGGTGGCTCCTCCCCTGGACTACAGTGCGCATGGGCATCGACTCCATCCCCAGATTGTTTTTAGCCATTGTGGCAGAGATGGAGTGAAATAGTGTAAAGGATGTCCATGCTAATGATTGAATGCAAGAGAGTATCTGCAGCCGCTACGGGCACCGGGGAGGAGGGTGGGCGATATGAATGTTAGCAGCCCTACATACCAAGAACAGATGCATACTGGTAAGTAGCATATTCAGTTCGAGGCATGTGGGCTGCTAAATTCATATCTATTGCATAGAATACATAGCAGTCCCTCCATTAACGGCGGTTGCCCGTGCCAGCTGCAGAAGTCTGAAAGAGTGTCTTGAGAACAGCCTGTCCTACAGCTGCTTGCTGCTTGGAATGCACATCGACACAGTAATGTTTGGTAAATGTGTGCGGTGTAGACCACGTGGCTGCTCTACAAATGTCTTCCAAAGGAATGTTCCCCAGGAAAGCAATGGAGGCCCCCAACTTGCATGTGGAGTGCGCTCTTGGGGGGGATTGTTAAAGTACGTTTAGCTTTTTGATAACAAATCTGAATGCACTTAACAATCCATCTGGCTATTCCTGCTTTGGAAATAGGGTTGCCTTTGTGCTGGGCTGAGAAGGCAACAAAAAGTTGCTGTGTTTTCCTAAAGTGTTGTGTTCTGTCAATGTAGTACATCAACGCCCTTTTTACGTCTAATGTATGGAGCATTCTTTCAGCTACTGTTTGTGGGTTTTGAAAGAATGCAGGCAGGTCAATAGTTTGGTTGATATGAAACTGTGACACCACCTTCGGAAGGAATTTGGGGTTAGTGCGGAGCACTACCCTGTTTGAATGAATTTGTATGAATGGCTCTTGGATTGTGAGCGCTTGCAGCTCACTAACACGCCTGAGCGATCTAATAGCAATGAGAAAAGCCACTTTCCATGTCAGGAACTGAATCTCGCATGAGTGTAGTGGCTCAAAAGGTGGGCCCATCAGCCTAGTGAGGACCACATTGAGGTTCCACACTGGAGCTGGTGGTGTTCTTGGAGGAATGACTCGTTTCAGTCCCTCCAGGAAGGCTTTAATGGCAGGCACCCTGAAAACAGAGAGATGCTGCCTGTTTTGGAGATAAGCCGCTATGGCGGATAAGTGTATCCGAATGGAAGCGTACGCAGATTGCATTTGTAAAGATGTAACAAATAGCAGATGATGTTAGGAATGGATGCATCTAGCGGGTTGATATTGTGTTCAGTACAGTAAATGACAAACCGCTTCCATTTTGCTGCATAGCAAGCTCTGGTAGTCGGCTTTCTTGCCTCCCGGATGATGTCCATGCATTCAGGAGGCAGGTTGAGGTAGCCAAACTCTAGGACCTCAGGAGCCAGATCGCCAGATTGAGCTGTTGCGGATCTGGATGCTGAATGTCGCCATGGTTCTGCGTCAAGAGGCTTGGAGTGAGATGCAGCCTTTGATGCGGTACCACGGAAAGTTCTAGAAACGTGGTGTACCATGGTTGGCGTGCCCACGTTGGAGCAACCAGGATGAGCGTCATCGAGTGTTGCTTTAGCTTTCGTGCCACCAGCGGAATGAGAGGCGCTGGGGGAAAAGCGTACGCAAATCTGCCTGACCAGTTTATCCATATCGCATTCCCCTGCGATTCTGGGTGAGGGAACCTGGCGGCAAAGCTTTGGCATTTTGCGTTTTCCCTTGTGGCAAAGAGGTCTATCTCTGGATGACCCCACTGTTGGAAGTACGGGTGGAGTACTGATGGATGTATCTCCCACTCGTGCATTTGATGGCTGTACCTGCTGAGCAGATCCGCCATCTGATTGTCCTTGCCCGGGAGGTGTTCCGCCATGAGGAAGATGTTCCTCTGAATGGCCCACTTCCACATGCTCTGAGCCAGATGAGACAGCTGTGGAGAGTGAGTACCTCCCTGCTTCTGGATGTAGTACATGGCTGTCATGTTGTCCGTCCGGATCAACACGACCTTGTTACACAGATGTACTTTGAAGGACTTGAGCGCCATGAAGATTGCCATCAGTTCCAGGTAGTTGATGTGCATCTTCTGTTGCTGCGTCGACCACAGTCCCTGCACCATGTAGTGGAGCACATGAGCTCCCCACCCCTGGAGAGATGCGTCCGTTGTTAGGATAATCTGTGGCACAGGCTCTTGGAACGGTCGGCCCTTGCAAAGGTTGTGTGGATTCCACCAATGCAGAGAGTTGTATGCCCGACCGGTAACCAACACTAGGTCTGTCAGTTGTCCTTGAGCCTGTGTCCACTGATTCGCCAAGCATTCTTGGAGCGGACGCATATGCAACCTTGCGTGCGGGACTATGAAGATGCAGGAGGCCATCATGCCTATCAACTGCATGAACACTCGCGCTGGTAGTGAGTGTTGCGGTCTGAACCTCTGGATGAGCGACTGAATGTTGTCGATCCTCACTGGGTTTGGCTGAGCCATAGCAGTCAGGGTATTTATTGTCGCGCCCAGATACTGCCGCACATGGGCTGGCTGAAGGTGCGACTTTGGGTAGTTCAGTGAGAACCCCAGACTGTGAAGGAGGTGAATGGTGTGGGACATGTCTGCGGCGCACTGCTGTTCCGACTTGGCTTGAACGAGCCAGTCGTCTAGGTAAGGGTAGACATGTATGTTCTGTCTCCTGAGGTGCGCCGCAACTGTCGCCAGACACTTTGTAAACACTCTGGGAGCAGTGGTTACTCCGAAGGGTAGGACTTTGAACTGATAATGCCTGTTTTGGATGGTGAACCGGAGGTATTTTCTGTGGGATGGGTGGAGTGGTATGTGAAAATAAGCATCCGAGGTCCAAGGTCGCTAGGAAGTCCCCTTGGTTTAGCAGGGGAAGAATCTGCTGCAGCGTTAGCATGTGAAAGTGTTCTGACAGTATATACAGGTTGAGGGGGCGCAGATCCAGAATGGGTCTGAGGGATCCGTCCTTTTTTGGGATAAGGAAGTACAGGGAATAGACCCCTGTACCTTCCTCCTCCACTGGTACGAGCTCGATTGCGCCTTTTTGCAGCATCACCACCACTTCCTGCTGCAATAAGTGCAAGTGCTCTGCCGACATAGGACGTTGTCTTGGGGGAATGTTGGGTGGAGTGGATGTCAACTCCAAACAATAACCGTACTGGATAAGTTTTCTCACCCATCTGTCTGTGGTGATGGACGTCCAGACTGGCAGGAACTGCTGGAGTCTCCCCCCGACAGGTGTTGGATGGTCGGGGGGCAGTGACAGAGAGTCACTGTTTGTTGGTGGCAGAGGAACGGGAGTTGTTGTTTCCTCTGCCTCTGCCCTTGGCACTATTTCCTCTGTAACCCCCTCTACCCTGCTTGGGGTACGAGGACTGTGCGCCACCTTTCGTGAATTGTATCTGTTGTGCCAGGTGTCCTCTGGTAACACCGCGGGTACCTGAGCGACGAAAAGTGCTCCCCCTGAATAGCTGAGACTGAAGCGCCCCCATGGACTTCGCTGTCTCATTATCTTTTTTAATTTTTTCGAGGGTGGTGTCAACGTCTGGGCCAAACAGTCTGTCTGGATTAACGGGCTGGTTGAGTATAGTTGTTTGAATGTCAGGTTTAAAACCTGATATGCGAAGCCATGCTTGGCGCCTTAACATGACGCTAGTGTTAATCGCACTAGCCGCTGTATCCGCCACATCAAGCGCACACTTTATTGCAGCGTTTGAAATGAGCTTTCCCTCCTGTATTAGCATCTCGGCTGCCTCCTTAAACTCATCTGGGAGGTGTTGAAGGAGATGTTCAAGGGTGTCGTAATGCGCCCTATCATATCGTGCCAACAGTGCCTGTGTGTTTGATATGCGCCAGATATTGGCAGCCTGCGCAGCCACCCTTTTACCAGATGCCTCAAGCACTTTCGACTCCTTGTCTGGGGGAGGAGCTTCACCCGTTGTTTGGGAGTTTGCCCTCTTGCGGGCATTTGCGACAACCAACGAGTCCAGAGGCAACTGTCCCTGAATGTATGCAGGGTCCCCAGGTGCCGGTCTGTATTTCTTTTCGATACGTGGGTTCCCCACTCTTGCCCTGGTAGGTTCCTTAAAGATCTCTGGGGCATGCTTAAGGACACCTTTTAGCATAGGAAGTGTTTTAACAGTCTTTTCTGAGGCAGAGAAAGTGTCAAACAAAAAATCTTCTTCCACCGGGTCAGCATGCATGTCCACATCATGATTTGCAGCTGCCCGCTCTATTAAGGCATTGAATGCCGCTGAATCCTCAGTTGGGGATGTCCGTGCACCAAAACCCTGTGGGTCCTGTACCACCTGATGGCCTCCCTGGTCACCAGTGTCCACCCATGAGTCCTGTTGCTCATCAGGGTCATTGTTAGCCGGGAAATTGTACTGGTCATCCTGGTCATTGTCCTCTCCCCCGGACTGATTGGGGGAAGGTGATGGGCTCCTCCTTGGTGGAGGCTGAATGGGTTCAACAAGGGCATGAAGGTCTTGTGCCGGCCTCTTCTTCTTTAGTGGTATGACATAGGATTCCAATGGTTGGGAAGTGATCTTTCGCTTATAGAGCGTCAATTTCCCCGTTTCGGCATCGATATAATGCTCAGATTGTTCTTCTGAAGCCTGATGTCGATCCAATCGGCCACTTAGCGTCGAAGGTTCCGAAGTGTCAGTGTTCTTCGGCACCGACCGGGGTGCAAATGCCTTCGGTGCCACCTTCGGCGGCAGAGTGTAGAGAAGCTTGGTTGAAGTCTTCGTAGGTGCGTCAACCAGTTTCGGAGCCGACGGCGTGTGAGTCGTCGACGTCAAAGTCTTCTCCCGAATCCGTTTGAGGGAGTCAGTGACCTGCTTTGTGAAGGAAGCTGAGGGTTTCGTAACCGATGCCCTATGTCCGTCACTATCGGAGGACCTCGGTGTCGACGAGGTGTCCGCCGACGCATCTTCGGCCCCAATGGTCCGCGCCTCCGTTGTAGGCTTAGGCGCCGATGCCGTTGCTTTAGATCCGGCGTCTTTGTGCCGATGCGTAGGGCCTCCGGACTTCGGCTCAGGGCCCTTTGTCGACTTTGCTTCGACCGGGCGTTTGCCTGTCGGCGCCGCAGTAGCGTCCGAAGGAGTTTCAACAGTCTTAGTGGACTTTGCCGGAGTAACCGTGCTCGACACGTGTTGGACGACCTTCTTCGAGGACGGGTCCTTGGCCACCTTCTGTGGCGCTGTCGGCTCGACAGCCTTCTTCGGCTTCGGAGGGCGACGGAGTCGATGACGTAGCAGGCTTTTTCAGTTTTGATGGTACGTCGGCCATCTTTGGTGTCGTCGAATCCGAAGGTTTCGGTTTCGATGGTATGTCGGCCATCTTTGGTGTCGTCGAATCCGAAGGTTTCGGTTTCGATACGCGCAATGGCGTCTCCGCTGGTGTGTCCGTGGCCGGGCCAGAAGGCGGGGTCGGGGATAGCGGTGCAGGGTCGTGGGTAAGGCCGAGTGGAGATCCCGTGGCCTGAGTCATGTAACTTTCGGGGCATAGCTCTTCCTCTGAGCTATCTTCCGCGGCCCCATAAACTTCTTCGTCGTCCCCTACCTCCTCGACGTATTCAAGGTCCTGGCCCTCGACGAGTTCTCCGGGATCCGCCTCGACCTCCGTCGATGGTGGTGAAATCTGCAGGCGATGGCTTGGGCCTTCTGCCTCGGGCTCGTCGAAGATGTCGTCGGGTGCCGGAGCCGCTCGCTGGGCCTCGAGGCGCGCCGAAGCTGGAGCGTTTTCTTCGACCTGAACTTTGAGCAGGCCATACAGTTGTCCTCGTTGTGGTCCGGCGAGAGGCATTTGTTACAGACTGGATGCACGTCGATATGTGGGTACTTGGATCCACACACGGGGCAGCGCTTGAACGGACTTCGTTCCATGGTAAGATCGTCGGGGTCTTGCTGCGACGACAGGGCCTCGATGTCCGAAGAGTTAGTCGACTCCGCAGAATTTCGACTCGAAGAGTCGGATGAAGCCCGAGACCGTACGCGAACAATACAGACGCAGTTAACGAAGGCCTTTTGGCCTTAAAGAAGTATGTTTTTCGATTCCGACAAGGAGACGTCGAAATCACATCCGAACCCAATGGCGGAAAAAAACAATCTGGGGATGGAGTCGATGCCCATGCGCACTGTAGTCCAGGGGAGGAGCCACCTATCTCGTGATACTTCGAAGACTCTTCCAGGACAACAATGTGCAATCATCCGGACCCAAAACTAGGCGGCGATCTATGCAATAGATATGAATTTAGCAGCCCACATGCCTCGAACATTGTGTTACGGTCACAATTGTGCTGCTATCATTGCCAAATTCAAGGTTTTCAGTGCATCGACCACTGCCAAATTCAAGGTCTTCAGTGCATCGACCACAGAAGTAGGAAAGTCCTAGTCAGTCACCCTTCAGGCTATACTCCGCTAACTGAAGCAAACAGAGTAGTCCAATATGTTCATGTTCTGTTAGGTAACGTTATTTTATGTTACATTATGTGACACAATTAGCACTTGTAGAACGCACTACTTGCCTTTTGTATGGCACTGCAATGCCTTCAGCAGTTTGGAGTTTACTTAGCGCCAATATCCCATAGCAAGGCACACACACCCTGAATTGCACTGACTAGAAGCATACAAAAACAAGCATTTGCAATGCACTACACGAGTTTGAACTATTGGTATTGTAAATGACAATGACTTTTATTTATGTTTTGTTTTTTAAAACATAAATGAAAGGAATTGTCATTTACAATGCTAATAGCTTAAACTTGTGTAAATGCGAGACCTAATGCATTGCAAATGCTGGTTCATTTGTTCCATTCCTGTTCTAAGGCATCCCTACCTCGTCCTCTACTATTGCAGGTGGCCTGTTGTTGCTTCCGCCGCCGCTTATTTCTCATTAAACTTATTACACATTATGCCCCCACAATACCACTGTTAGGTATGCTCAGGGGGAAGCAGGGCACCATCGATGACTGAACTCTCAAAGTGGCATGCTTTGGGTTCACATACACTGGGGGACCTGTATCAAGATGGCATACTTGTACCATGTAAGTGTTAGAAATGGGGGTCTCTAGTAGGCAGAGGTAGGTACCTTTGTCCAAATAGGGACCCTTGCTTCTAGTCAGGGTAAGGGGATACACACTCTAGATAACCCTTGGTAGCTTGGCACGAGCAGGCAGGCGTATTCCCAAGGCAATGTGTAAAGTATTTGTACCAACAGTAACAGTGATAACACCACAAAGAGACACCAAACCGGTTTAGAAAAATAAAGTATCTTTATCTAAATGAAACCAGACCAAAAGGACAAATATTCAACATACAAGCATTAAGAAAAATGACTTTCTAAAAGGTTTTAGCAACTGGGTCTATAGAAAACTAAGGATGCGTGATTTCTTGCAATGCACTTGTTGTTGCATCAAAATTCACCAAGCCAAGCAGCGATGAGAACAGTCGAAAAACAGATGTGTTGATTCCGGAGACCTTCGTGGATGCGATGAGTCAATTCCGCTGGACACAGGGGAGCGGTGCGTTGGGTCCAGCCTGTTGAAGGAAGCGATGTGTCTATTCTGAGACAACTCCGATCCGCCAGTGATGCGTCAGGGAAAACTTGCTACACAGGGACGATGCGTGGAAATCCGGGCTGCATCGGCGAGCGGCACTACGTTGATTTCTTCAGCCGCGATCCCTAGATGTGTCGATTCTTGCAGCGGCGACAGGCGCTGCATCTGTTTCAGCAGCAGCGTGGTGAGATTCTCATACCATGGCGCAGCATCTGTAAAAAAACTGTCACAAGAAGAGCGATGCATTGATTTTCTTGTTGTTGCGTTGCTTTGCAGCAGGAACAACTTCCAGAGGCCCCACGGTGTCACAGGAACTTCTCATCAGGTCAGAACGCCAAGCAAGGAAGTTCAGGGGAGCTGGGGGTGAAGTCTTTGTATTTCTGGGTCTTCAAAACAGGAGGCAAGCTCTACTCAAACCCTTGGAGACTGTCCTCAAGCAGGAGACGCAGCAAAGTCCTTCTCCTTTCCTTGGCAAAAACAAACTGCAGGCCAACCCCAGACACAGCAAGGGCAGTACTTCTCAGTTTCACCAGCTCTTCTCCTTGGCAAAGGTTCCTGGATTCCAGAAGTAGTCTACAGTTCAGGGGTTTTAGGTCTGATACTTATACCCCAAAATGTCT
Source organism: Lissotriton helveticus (assembly GCF_964261635.1). Classification (NCBI taxonomy): domain Eukaryota; kingdom Metazoa; phylum Chordata; class Amphibia; order Caudata; family Salamandridae; genus Lissotriton; species Lissotriton helveticus. Next base: position 191,062,675 of record NC_136069.1, read on the forward strand.
TTGTTCTCTTTGTGCAAAGAAGCCCTGTGTCCAGTCAAAACCAGTTCTGTCATCTCTGGTGCACCTTCCTGGCAGGAGGTGGAGACAGCATTGGGGAAAGCAGACCAGGCCCATTCAGCCCAGCCCGACTCATCAGGCTCTCTGGAGCCACTGCTCCTCCCCAGCCCCTGACACTCCAAACCCAGACAGTCAATCCACATCCTAGCAGAGGCACACTGGATGGCTAAACAAGAAAATACCTACTTTCTATTGGTGGTATTTTCAAACACAGAATGTAAAAATCACCCTCACTAAAATATGCATTTTAACATTCCGAGTTCAGGCATACTACACTTTATTGCCCTACCTTGTCCCCAGTTATGTTTATAAGATATCACTAACACCCCATTCTGTCCTATGGGAACAGGTATCCTTGCAATAGTGAAAAACTAAATTGGCAGTAATTCACTATCAGGACATGCCAAACACATCAGGGCATGTCCTACCTTTCACACACACTGCACCCTGCCCACAGGGGTACCATGGGCCTACCTTAGTGGTGCCTAATATGTAAAAAAAAAAAAAAAAAAAAAGGGAAGGTTAGGGCAAGGCAAGTGGGCGCACTTGCCAAGTCAACATGGCAGTTAACTGCACACGGACACTGCAGTGGCAGGTCTGAGTTACCTTTTCAGAGCTACTCATGTGGGTGGCACAATCAGTGCTGCAGGCCCACTAGTAGTATTTGATTTACCATCACCGGCACACTCAGTGCCCTTTACTAGGTATTGACAAGTAAATCAAATATGCCTATCAGGTAGAACCAATCATAATAACAATTTACACAGGGAGAACTTGCACTTTGACACTGACAAGCAGTGGCAAAGTACCCAAAGCATCTAAGCCAGCAAAAACGAAATCCAGCACAGCATCAAAAATACAGGAGATAGAGGCAAAAAGTCAGGGGAAACAACATCAAAGATGCCAAGTCTAACCGTGAGACACAGACATAAGAGGAGGGGTTGCCTTGTGGATTGGCACATTACAGCGACATCGGGGGGAGGAGGTGGGGTGTTACACAGAAACCATTGTCTCACCTTACAATGCAGTATGTGCATGTCATGGGAGAGGGGCGGCATCTCATCTGGTGGCTGGCAGACGCACTACTTCCGCTGCAAACTGCCACAACATGGACTTCACTGCGGCATCAAAGGAAGACGGACATGACCCGTCGATGTACCTCCAAGAAATGGGACAAGATTCTGTCACGTCCCACATACGTCCCTCACAATTCCAGGTTCCGGCTGATACAATACAGGGGAGAGGAGTTGGCCTAACGGCTAGGGCGCTCGACCTCGGAATCTGGGTTTGAGTCTCGGTAACTACGCCAAAACCTCCTGTGATTCTGGGCAAATCACTTAATCTCCCCGTGCCTAAAATGAAAGTAACTGGAAACGTAAAATGTAACGTAACTGGAAAAATATGTAAAGCGCTCTGATACCTGATTCGGTTCGGGTCTAGTTCGCGCTATATAAAACTCTGCAAAAAAAATAAAAATACATTCTACATTACACACAGGGTGCATCTAACCCCCGAGAAGATCAGTCATTATTTTCATAAACTGGATGCATCTTGTCCCCACTGCAGCCACCCTGATGTAGATATTTTACGCATGTTGCGGTCATGCCCCTTGTTACAGCCGTACCGGGAGGGGGTCATGTGACATTGGTCGAGCTGCACCGAACAACAGATTGAGTGCACATCGGAGGTCTATATATAGGGCATTCTCCCAAGAGATAGGTAGCACAGGGCCACTACACGCTTTCTGGACCATGGTTACGTAGCGGCATAGCACCTCATTACAAAGCACTGGAAGTCCAGTGAACAGAAGTTTATAACGGCCTGATTACACTCCATCCTCACGTGGGCTAGGGTGGAAGGGGTTCCCCTTTGTAAGGAGGACACACTAGGACTACGCCAATACGCCATCTCATCAAATGGGATGCGATCCGGACTGCCATCCAGACTGCATTAAGTCCCGAGGAGTACGTCGGTGTCGCCAGTGTAACTTAGATGATTCCTGAACAAATTTACCCATATAGACAATGATAATACTGTCAATGATGTGTCACTGAAAATACAATGAGATGTGTACCACATGATGCAGAACTTTTATTGAGAAGATGGTAACTTACCCAAGGCGAACTTGGAAATGCATTGAGAGACAGTGAACCCTCTATGTTTTCCCCTTTTCCCAAACCCACTAACACGCCCAACTCATGTTTATCTCTGCTCTCTTTGAGCTAACTGGTTGTAGGAGAGTAGGGAATGCTTCCTATGGTCACCCCCACTTTTTGCTGTGATTCTCTGGTTTTTCGACTAAAATATGGCTGTGGGCCTGCTAATCAGACCCACAGCCCAGCTGTTCTCTCTCTAAATTAATACCATGCACTTTAGGTGCATACCAGATTGGTTACTGGGTCACTCTTGTGAGCCCCTGTATAGTGTACCATAGGTACCCAGGGCATAGGTGTACCCTAGGCCTACCAGTGGCTGCAGCATGTATTGTGCCACCCTTGGTTTGCCTTCCAAAATGACACCACAGGTCTGTTCACACAGCCTGGGTAAGGTGGTGTAATCACCCTTTAAATATAGTACACCTATATCTACCTTTACATATAGGCACATATACACCTATAAGCCACTCCTATGGTAGGCCTCGACAATCCTGGAGGCAGAGTGCTTGGTTTTATGTGAGAGGGTGCCCTCGCATGAGCTGAGCCCCATACCATATACTCTTAAGTGCATTATAATCCTCGGGGTTAAGGCTAACTTTGGTTTGGCTTTATCAAAACATGTCATGTAAGGTGTCAAACACTTTGGAATACTACCCCTCCCCGCATATTCTGGCGGCGGGGGTAGAATTCCTCCCTTCTAGAGGGTAAAAACATGTATGTTACTGCATTACCTGGTTAAAGTTAAACAGAAATCCCAGTGTGACTCTATGCTTTTGTAATCATGTCAATTGTACATGAGGACAAACACAGCAAATCCAACAAACCATACCACCAAAAGTGAAGCACCAGTAAACGTGAGTCACCCCTAATTAAGGATTCCCATCAAAAGTCTTGTATGGATCAATATTCTCATTTGGTAGTCCTTATCGGGTATCGTGTCTCTTGATCATTGAGACCGGCATACCCAGACAGCCAGTTCGGGGTAGCGACCCACAATCACTCGGTACTACCACATGATGTTGATACGATGGGAAGTGCAGTGCAAAAGCAAAAAAGTGGTGATTTAAAAAAGGATAGGGAACTTAACACAAACCAGTTTTAATGAACGTTAGCCCCTTCCCCTTTAAAAACAAGAACAGTATAACATCATCAACGCAGTCCACACAAATAGCTGCGAGGAGACCAACATGTTTCAGCCCCAAAGGGAAAATTCCCCAGGCTTTCGTCAGGGTCTCTGTTCTAAATATATGCTACTGCTTATAAGTGAATAAAGTGTGAAAAAACTATACAAAAAACACACAAGTGAAAACCAGTAAAGGATATAATTTTCCTTCAACTGTATCAACTCCTCTCTTCGGCACCTGGTCGACTTAGTCCTGTATGTTGGGGACAAACATACCGGTGAATCACGATCAGTTATCATGGTCTGCTAAAAGAGATACATCGTTCCTCAAATATATACAAATTCATTACTCACCCAGGGTGTCCGGGGAGTGGACCTCACCTCTTCCTGGACCTGGCTCAGGATATGTGAGACCCCGCTCTACAATAACAGAAACCGGCTCCGTAAATACAAAGGGCAGAGGGATCAAGCATTGATCTACTCTGGCACTGTAAACATTACGAAGTCATAAGGTCTTCTGTGCATGGAGTACACTAACATCTATCAAAACATTACCATTACAACCAGCTATCCAAACCCTTGTTAGCCACAAACTGGGAAGCCATTGGTGTGATAGTCACTAAAGTAAGAAATCAAGTGATAACAACCTTGATACAAAACTATTGAGAGAGGTAGAGATGTGTGTCCTACCTGTCCGTCGTTGTCTCAGGATGTGAGACTGAGTCAGGGGGAGGCACCGAACCTCCTTCGTTCTCCCTACTTCATTAGTCTGGTCTAATAAAATAAACCAATCGTGGCCGGTGGGGGAGGGGCATGGCCGAGAGGCTGAGTTCGATCTCATTGCCCAATACCTTATTTCTCCGCATCCGCTGGTATATGATGTAGATTGGAGACCGGGGGGAACCCGGGTCTGTGTCACCGACTGCCTTCGGTGTTCGAGAGGCTTGCGCGCGTAATCTCGCGAGACTAGCACGTCGGAACTACAGGATGACGTCACGCGTCAGTCTAGTGTAGTTTATTCATACCGTTTCCGCCATCTGAGGCAGGAAACGCGCGCTGTGAGCCGTGGAAGAACTACCAGATGACATAGTAATCCATGGAACAGTAGTTCAATGTGGGCGAAAGTCACTATAATCAACTTGGCATACAATAACTCACAGAGTCTGTAAACTATGCCCCAAACTATGTTCAGCGCCATAATAAAAGTAAATAGTTTATGAGAGGGAAAGGCAAGAGTGTAATTATAAACAGCTGTTCACTGTTTATGAGTGAAACCACAGGGGAGCGACAGTATAACTACAATCATCTGTCAAACCCCCTATCGAGTCCACACCCGCTGAATTATGTGGTGCAGATAAAGCACTGAAGGAGTAAGGGGCACACGTAAGACACGGTAGCAGTAAATCCAATGTTGCTATAAACCTTCTATAAGGGGTCTTAATCACCAGCATAAATCCAACCAGCACTATGCAGATCACTCTCGCATACCTATATGTATATTCACGACAGATTAAACCAGGGTATATCATCGTTCAATCCTCGTCTGTCTGTGCCCAATTTAAAAACCCACTTTTGCTCACGTAAGAACAAAAATCTAGCCACATCACTCACATGTGGTGGAATGAACGGTTTTTCCAGGACATGCCACTTAAAATCTGTTTCCGCATGATTGTGTGTTATGAAGTGCTTGGTGAGCTTCGAAATGTCTTTTTTGCACCGAAAGGTGCTTCTGTGCTCTTGCATCCTCACACGCACCTTCCGCGTGGTCATACCCACGTACCGTTCGTTACACGTGCAGGTAATGAGGTAGATTAGGTTTGTACTGTTGCAGTTGGAAAACTGCCGCAGTTCCCAAGGCCGATCGGTACCAATGTCCACACTTGTAATTTTAGTAGTCAGAGGGCAAACAGAACAGCCTCCGCACGGATGGTGACCCACCACAGGAGGTAGGTTCCATAGAGTGCCTAACTCTCTCCTAGGTGTAGCTTTAGGGCGAGTGTGTACCAACTGGTCCCTTAAGTTTCTGGAGCGTTTGAAGGCAAAGAGCAGAAAAGCAATTTTCTCTTTGCCACTGTTCAGAATTCTCCAATGTTTCTTAATCACTTTCTGAACGTAATTGGACTTAGAGTTAAAAGTACTCACTAGTGTCAAGCGATCCAGAGATGGTTTCTCTGTGCGAGGTTCCAGTAATGCAGCCCGATGGTTATTCGCTGCTCGTTTGTTGGTACACACTCGCCCTAAAGCTACACCTAGGAGAGAGTTAGGCACTCTATGGGACCTACCTCCTGTGGTGGGTCACCATCCGTGCGGAGGCTGTTCTGTTTGCCCTCTGACTACTAAAATTACAAGCGTGGACATTGGTACCGATCGGCCTTGGGAACTGCGGCAGTTTTCCAACTGCAACAGTACAAACCTAATCTACCTCATTACCTGCACGTGCAACGAACGGTACGTGGGTATGACCACGCGGAAGGTGCGTCTGAGGATGCAAGAGCACAGAAGCACCTTTCGGTGCAAAAAAGACATTTCGAAGCTCACCAAGCACTTCATAACACACAATCATGCGGAAACAGATTTTAAGTGGCATGTCCTGGAAAAACCGTTCATTCCACCACATGTGAGTGATGTGGCTAGATTTTTGTTCTTACATGAACAAAAGTGGGTTTTTAAATTGGGCACAGACAGACGAGGATTGAACGATGATATACCCTGGTTTAATCTGTCGTGAATATACATATAGGTATGCGAGAGTGATCTGCATAGTGCTGGTTGGATTTATGCTGGTGATTAAGACCCCTTATAGAAGGTTTATAGCAACATTGGATTTACTGCTACCGTGTCTTACGTGTGCCCCTTACTCCTTCAGTGCTTTATCTGCACCACATAATTCAGCGGGTGTGGACTCGATAGGGGGTTTGACAGATGATTGTAGTTATACTGTCGCTCCCCTGTGGTTTCACTCAAACAGTGAACAGCTGTTTATAATTACACTCTTGCCTTTCCCTCTCATAAACTATTTACTTTTATTATGGCGCTGAACATAGTTTGGGGCATAGTTTACAGACTCTGTGAGTTATTGTATGCCAAGTTGATTATAGCGACTTTCGCCCACATTGAACTACTGTTCCATGGATTACTATGTCATCTGGTAGTTCTTCCACGGCTCACAGCGCGCGTTTCCTGCCTCAGATGGCGAAAACGGTATGAATAAACTACACTAGACTGACGCGTGACGTCATCCTGTAGTTCCGACGTGCTAGTCTCGCGAGATTACGCGCGCAAGCCTCTCAAACACCGAAGGCAGTCGGTGACACAGACCCGGGTTCCCCCCGGTCTCCAATCTACATCATATACCAGCGGATGCGGAGAAATAAGGTATTGGGCAATGAGATCGAACTCAGCCTCTCGGCCATGCCCCTCCCCTACCGGCACCGATTGGTTTATTTTATTAGACCAGACTAATGAAGTAGGGAGAACGAAGGAGGTTCGGTGCCTCCCCCTGACTCAGTCTCACATCCTGAGACAACGACGGACAGGTAGGACACACATCTCTACCTCTCTCAATAGTTTTGTATCAAGGTTGTTATCACTTGATTTCTTACTTTAGTGACTATCACACCAATGGCTTCCCAGTTTGTGGCTAACAAGGGTTTGGATAGCTGGTTGTAATGGTAATGTTTTGATAGATGTTAGTGTACTCCATGCACAGAAGACCTTATGACTTCGTAATGTTTACAGTGCCAGAGTAGATCAATGCTTGATCCCTCTGCCCTTTGTATTTACGGAGCCGGTTTCTGTTATTGTAGAGCGGGGTCTCACATATCCTGAGCCAGGTCCAGGAAGAGGTGAGGTCCACTCCCCGGACACCCTGGGTGAGTAATGAATTTGTATATATTTGAGGAACGATGTATCTCTTTTAGCAGACCATGATAACTGATCGTGATTCACCGGTTTGTTTGTCCCCAACATACAGGACTAAGTCGACCAGGTGCCAAAGAGAGGAGTTGATACAGTTGAAGGAAAATTATATCCTTTACTGGTTTTCACTTGTGTGTTTTTTGTATAGTTTTTTCACACTTTATTCACTTATAAGCAGTAGCATATATTTAGAACAGAGACCCTGACGAAAGCCTGGGGAATTTTCCCTTTGGGGCTGAAACATGTTGGTCTCCTCGCAGCTATTTGTGTGGACTGCGTTGATGATGTTATACTGTTCTTGTTTTTAAAGGGGAAGGGGCTAACGTTCATTAAAACTGGTTTGTGTTAAGTTCCCTATCCTTTTTTAAATCACCACTTTTTTGCTTTTGCACTGCACTTCCCATCGTATCAACATCATGTGGTAGTACTGAGTGATTGTGGGTCGCTACCCCGAACTGGCTGTCTGGGTATGCCGGTCTCAATGATCAAGAGACACGATACCCGATAAGGACTACCAAATGAGAATATTGATCCATACAAGACTTTTGATGGGAATCCTTAATTAGGTGTGACTCACGTTTACTGGTGCTTCACTTTTGGTGGTATGGTTTGTTGGATTTGCTGTGTTTGTCCTCATGTACAATTGACATGATTACAAAAGCATAGAGTCACACTGGGATTTCTAATTAGACCCCTAAGTTTGTTGTTTATTAGCTTGTTCCTGTGGGGGATAATACTTAGGCTTGGTCTCTAAACATCCCTCTAGCCCTGAAATACTGTGTGGTTTTTTCGTAAAGTTAAACAGAGCCTCAGCATCACAAAATGGATGCTGCTGCCACAGACACACGAGTCTGACCACCTGGTGCTTGGGGAAACTCCAGCAAAGGCGGCCTTGACAATGGTTTCCTGTCCAGGGAGGTGCCAGCACCTTCCCAGACAGGGGCTTTGTGTATTTGGGCAGGGAGGGTTGCATTCAGTGAATGCATCTAGACACTGCCTGGGGCACACAAGGTGCTCTATGCATAGCCTGGTTCAGACCAGTTGCTGGAACCCCAGCTCTGGCACGAAAATGTACAACGGGAAAGGGGTGTAAACCACCGCTTTCTCAGGTCCACCCATAGGAGGGACCTAGTCAGGTAATCCAGCCCCCATTCTTAGTATAAAGTATCGGAGCTGTGTCCCCAGGACTTTAGATTATCTTGGAACGAAACTTTGATACACAACTCTTGCACCTTCGACATTCTATTCTGACTAGAAGACGGAAGACATCTCCCTTGTGGTCAAGGAGTGACCACCCAGTTCAAACAGGCACCAACAGCAACTTTGCCGGTCTGCAGTTTCAAGGCTCCCGCCGGAACCCGAAGAGACTGCGACTCAAGAACTGGACTTCCAGACTTCTGATCCCGACCCACATCAAAGCTGAGACGCCTGGCAGACACGAGAGAGGTGGTACCGGACATCTTGGATTTTGCTACCTGTGATGAAAAGCAGCGAGACTCCCAAGACTTTCGATGCCGCTTGGTGCAAACCACATCTAATTCACCTTAAGATTAGCTATCAAAATAACGAGGCAGGCGCTGGACACTGGAAGGCGAAGAACAGGTTTATTTCTCCAGAGGAGAACACATCACATCAGACAGCGGGGCTATCGTCAGGAGGTGCTCTAACTGCATTTCTGTAGCATGGCCTTTTATATGCTTTTTGTCAGTTTGTTACATGGTCAAACATTCCTGGCATCAGTTTATTGCATAATCAAACATCCTTGGAATCCCCGCCTCAAACTAGTTCCCACACAAACCCTGCAGCAATCGTCCCTCCACCAAGATCTAACAGATGATCGCTATCTCGCAGCTGGAACATTCCGACAGGATCTAAAACATGTGGAATCTGTCTGATCCAAGGGGTCGTGTCACTGATTAAATTCTGGCACCTTTGTTGGTGAAGCAAGTTCTGTCGTATGTGGGTAATATACTATGTCCACAGGGGTCGGTTAGTGCCTGGGACCGGATTGAGTGGCCAGGAGCTGTGGAGGAGGTTATCAAAGGGGCCTGCCCGTGCGCGGAGGATGAAAGGACAAGTGGGTTTGGTGCAGGAAGTGACTCCGGGGCATTGTCATGCTGACAAGGTTGATGATAGCGAGGTCAGTGTGACTCACAGGTGACCAGCAGAGTATGAAATGGCCGCGATGTCTAAAATGGTTGCTGCTTACGCGCACGTAAAGGCCTTCGCTAAGCAAGATGGCGCCGGCAATGTTCATATTTGTCGTTTTATTTTGTACACCTGCACTCCTTTTCTGAAACCTTAGTAAGTTGTGCATTGGGGTACGAGAAGCCCCAGCCCCGAGCATCATTTGACCTGAATCCCGTGGGCCCCGCCTTTACATTTGTGCTCGACGAGTCTTCCTGGCTCGTTGCCAGTTAGCTAGTTAGCCCCCTGAAGTCGCCATCTTGAAACTGTTGCGATCCTGGTTGATCCAGGCTTCCTCCAGCTTCCCTAACAAGCATTTACAATGCAACGGTCTCGCCTTTGCAAAAGTTAGAGCTATTGGCATTGTAAATGCCAAATTTTTTATTTATGTGTTGGTTTTGAAAACAGATAAATAAATGGCATTGTCATTTACAATGCCAATAGCTTAATCTCTCGCAAATGCGAGACCTATTGCATTTGCACCCACACACACACACAGAGCCACACACATAGATGTGGTGGATGTGGTGGTGTTGGATCTGGTGGATGTGGTGTTTGTTGGATGTGGTGGATGTTGTGGTGGATGTGGTGGTAGTGGATGTGGTAATGGTGGATGTGATGGATGTGGTAGTGACCCAATCTGAAAAGGACGGGGCTTAAAGAGAAAGAAGAAGTCACTAGGACCTCTTCTCCAATGGCTGGCCACCGTTTAGGAGGCCAGCCAATGGAGAAGAGGGTCGGGGCTTAACCTCGCTTGTGATATTCTCTCTATCTCGCCAGCCAGACTGTGCATGTCTGCGTAGCCATCGCAGGCTGAGACCTAAAGATGTAAGGCATATTGAGAAGGATAAATATGCTCACATCAGTCTTTTTGTCTTTCAGTATATTTGTTTTAATAAGTTAAAAGTAGTTGAGAAAGCAGAGCCCGTCAAGGTTTCCCTGGCCTTAACTCTCTTGCCGTTTAAATTTCACAGTAGGTAGTCTCTGGGAAAGAGGAGTACAGAGTACTTCCATCTCATTGATGGTAGTTTAGGTGAGTATGCCATCAATGACACTACAACCTCTTGCTCTGCATCAGTGCTTTGTTTACACTTTCCCAGGGATTCTGAGATGGAGTACTTCAATCCTGTAAGTCTATGAGCGGTCCAAAGCTGGAAACCCAGAAGTCTTTAAAAGTTAGGAGTGGACACAACAACCTTTTTGAAACTAGTAGATAGTGGGGCTTGTAGATGGTGGGGTGTACAGAGCAGAGAAAAAGGGACATACAGCAGTGTAGGAGGGAAAAGCATACATTCCATGAATAACCTCTTGTATCCCTCAGACAGGCTGCCACTGTTGGTGGATTGCAGGAACACTAATCCTCTATGGGTCCCGGAGTAGCATGCTACTCTCCGAAAAAGCGCTTCGACACCTCGTCAGGGGTAGTAAGCCATATATAAATGCAATTACAATACAATACTAGGACAGTGGAAGAACTGGTCGCCATCAACTGAATCATTTGAGCTTCTTTTGTGTTAGAGAAATTTAAGTGCTTGAAGTTTTCCAAGACTTTCACAGCCACTCCGACCAAATCTTGTCATTTAGAGTTCATCACTGTGCTGTTGTAAAGCTCAAACATACCTACAAATCACAATTACGTTTTTTTTTTCTTAATACGTATACTTTTATATGTGTGCACCTAAAAATACAAGCAAATCAGTTTGTGCGATGTGATCGAAAAAGTATGGAAACGTTAAATGGAGTTTGAGAAAAAAAAAAAAAAATCGGTCTTTTTTATATTTAACATCTTATAAACATTTCCACCAACAAGAGCACTAAGGAAATGGTTGCCACAACTCGAAATTAAGAACCTAAATAGGAATTACATTTGAGGAGTTATTTGAGTGTCTCCTACCGGGGACGGGGTGGGGGTACTTACGCAGTGAGCTGGGGACACGGATTTGCAACGTAAAGTAGCAAAGGGCACATGGCGAGGGTAGTATATAAATGTTGCCTATATAGATTGAAAATATGCATACTATCAACCCTCCCAAATGTAAATGTAGATGTTGATGCTATCAGAACCAGATAAGGGAGTTTAACACACTTACTGAATGACTCTACGCTGTGAATCACTGTCCACTTCAGGTCCTGCCCTTGACTATCTAAACATTAACCCAGCACTCTTTCAACCGGCTAAAGGTTAGCATCAATTAAACAAGCTGAATACCCCTCAGATTGAATCGAATGAATTTGAAATTAAAATCGCTCAGTCTCAAGAAACATTCACTCATGACATCCCTCAATGCCTTTTATCAATGCTAACTGTTTTATTAGCTGAAACCCACGGTATCTTATGTTCTGTAACGCTACATCCTCATCACAGAAATAAGGAGCTAGAATTCCTTTGCTGAGCTTACAAATAAATAAATACCTGTCTCTTGGCTTAAAAACAGAGTGGGCGAGGCGTCACAAGCGCAATTAGCACCAGTACAATACCCTTGTCTCTCCAGCTGCAGCGCTGACAGTCCATGGCTCTCGCGGAGAGGGTCTCCTCACCCCCAGCAGCGACGATCAATTCTGCAGGGCAGGGTAATCACAGCAGCGCGCACAGTGTGCAATGGGCTCCCTGTATGTATGCTTTGGAAGACGAGCTACTGCCCGGCCGCCATCTTCGCCGAAATGGCGAAAACAAACATTGAGAAAAAAAAAAGTAAACCCGAGGGAGGGCATTCATAATAAATGCTCCGCTTTCGGAGCTTCGTGAACTCGCCACCGCAGAACCTTTGGGACATCGGGGAAAGGCAGCTGCAAGGTCGGGACACACTTTGCAGCATCTTAAACAAGCTACTGCCCGGCCGCCATCTTCGCCGAAATGGCGAAAACAAACATTGAGAGAAAAAAAAGTAAACCCGCCCACCGCCGCAATGATGTTCTTAAAGGGGCGGGATGAGTAAAAATCCCCGGAACGCCCACGAATCTGGTCCGGCCATGACGGACAGATCTCTGTTCCAATGGCTAGCCTCCATTTATGGAGCTAGCCAATGGAACAGAGGGCGGGACTAAGCCCTACACTGTAGGGACATAAGATTTCTCCTGGGCGGAGCTAGGAGCTCCGACGCCAGGCGAAACCTAAAAAGGAGAAGCGCCACAGACCTTGCTGGTCTGCAACAGAGCCAATCTCGACATCCTGCGTGGGTTGCGGTTGCCAAGGCTTGTTGGGTCCAATCAGGATACCAACGCCGCAGTCATCTAGATCCATCGTGGGACAGCTCGAATCCAGCTCCTGGTCATCGTCGATGCCTCCTGGACCTCGTGGCTGAAGAGACAAACTCACCTACTTCACCGTAAAGCACCAGACAGCCTGTCTGGCTAGTGACCCAGACTCTGTCCCCTCTGCTTTCAGGTTCTTCACATCTCCGATCCACCCTTGGATCGACCTGGACACTTTTCCTCTGGTCGCCTGCAGCACTTCTTTGCAGCTCTCCATAGAAAATTACGAAGAAACCCGACATCAAAAGACACCTATGCACCCGGCTTCCGTGGGTGAGGTAACACAAGTACTCTGGTAGTCTCGAGGGTATTGGCCCTCCTAGTGTCTAAGTCTAAAAGGGTTCTGTCTTAGTCCATCCGGAAGTGTCCTTAACGTGTAACTTTGTAACTTGTACGAACTCCATAGAAAGTCAATGGGAACCAGCGCCTGTGTTTAGACACTGCACGCGGCTCCCGTGGTCTCCTACCTCTTAACCTTTGGTTGCTTAGTGTAGCCCCAGCGATTCTACAGGCCCTATACCTGCTTTCTAACTCTCACGTGGTACTTATACCGCTTTCTTAGTATATGGTTAGTGAGACCCCTAGAGCACTTATTGTGTATTAACTGTGTGACTTGTATTGTATTTTTACCTCTGACCTCGAAGAGTGCAGAGGGGTTGTGTTTAGATTAAATACATATATATTTGATATATACCTTGTGTGGTGTCCTCTCATTTGGTATTCAAGGGATTATATATGGTAAAACAACTTGCTTTACTCGCCTACTGAAGTCTTAGCCTGAAGACTGCCGGTTCATGCTACCACTAGGATAGTTTTCTATAAGGTTGACTTTACAACCATCATCAATAAGGGTCGATTAGACTGGTGCAAGGTGCCCACTAGAACTAGTGGACATCATATGCCAGGCTAACTTCTCACACTGGTTGCTCACAGTTAAGCAGTTTAAATATATGTGATGTCTTTGGGGCGCTAGGTGGCGCATCAGCGGAATGGCCGACGGTTAGCGAAGCTCCCGCAGTCCGGTCGCCTCTAAATCAATTATCCTGTAATAACGTTCCTGTTAGGAGCTGAAACTGGTGGGCAAAGTTGGAGGAACTAATGCTGCTGCGTCCGACCGAGGTTTTAAGGCTGACAATTGCTGCTGGTGCGCCGATCTGAGAGCGCGACTACTGCAGCGGTGCTGACCCGGAGTCTTCTTGGTGCTTGTGACGGGAGGCGCCGCTACGGGAGCACCGACGATCCCACGTGGTGTGCAGGCCACGGCGAACTCTGCGAGGCGGCGACTCTTTCCACGCGCTCCAGTCCGTGGTAGGTGGCAGCACTACACAGTGCTGGGGGCTGAAGCCTGTTATGGCTTGACTGGTGTCCGATACCTGCCTGCGGAGGAGGGGGGCGAAACATCGTGGAGCCGGCGGAGGAAAGGGGCACAGGTGGCCATACGGACGCTGCAATATTGGTGCCCTGCCAGCAGGATACAGAGGAAGGGTGCCCTGTCTTTGGCTGAGAGTGCTGTGGCTTGCCAGGTTTTGCGATACCGGCGGAGCGAATTGGGCTGTGTGCGGGCTTTGGGACAGATGATTGCTGCCGCCCCTGTCCCCTTGCTGCAGGAGTGTGCTTCAGGGCGGCCATACTGGGAAGGCTGAGTCCCTTGGATGTGCATGGGCCGAAGGATTTGATCCCGACGCTGATGGTGCTTGGCCGTGTTGGAGAAGGAGAGGGGTGTATAACGTCCTACCAGTGCCGCTTTCGACGCACTTATCCTTGTGGCCTGTGCTACTGTGCATTAGACCCCTGACCGGCTTTTGCGCTGGGAGGCTTGTGAGACGGACGCGGTTTCTTTGGCGGCAGCGGTGTGGTCGGTGGGCCGGCCCCCATTACAGGGCTGCCACGTCAACCCCATCAGAAGTATATTAACTGTATATGGCCGCATACCTGTAGTCTTTTAACCGGCGGACTTTGGCCGGTCTGGTCACTACGTGCGCTCCACCCTATCTGCGTCCCTAAAATTGGCTGAGTGGCCAAAGTACAAACACGGGACGCCTTGAACAATATGTGGAAAAAATGCTTATGGCGATCACAGATGAGGGAGCACTGTCCTCCCAATTTATAGTGGAAAGAGCGCACAGATCGCTAGGGCCTCGATCTCCCCCCGGAACTATTCTTTGCCCCATAATAGCTCGCCTGTGAAATTATCGAGACAGGGATGTGGCCCTTAAAGTGGCAAGGGAGAAAAAGCAACTTAACTACTCCGGGGTTTCATTCACATCTTTCCGGATTTTACGGCCCGGGTACAGGAGGAACGTAAGAAATTCAACGGAGTGAAACAGAAACTCTGCCAGGAACAAATAGACTATGCTCTTTTGTATCCGGCGTGGCTACGGATCACCCACCAGGGTAAGCAAAGCTTCCACAAGACGCCGCAATCGGTGGAGAAGTTTCTTAAAGAAATGAAACAACGGAAGTTCACCGCTGCAGGAGAAGATGTGCTTACTCAACAGCAATTATAGGACGTGGAATGAAGTGATGATTTTATTTATTTATTTTGGAAGTTTTATATAGCGCGAACAAGATCTTTGCAGATAACAGAGCGCTTTACAAGGCATAAATGGGTGGAGGGGAGGGTACACGAGGGAGCATCGTAGGAAGGTAAGGTACGGTAGGTCAATGCAGTAGTACAAAATACAAATAAGAGGGAGCATGAACACTCGATTAGGTCAATAATACAAGTAAAACCGTTGTGCAAAGGGATCCAAACAAATAATATAACTCGACGGGGTACGGTAAGGTAGGTCAATGCAGTAGTACAAATAAGAGGGAGCATGAGTAATCGGTTAGGTCAAAAATACAAGTAAAATACAAAAATACACGTAAAATACATGTGAAAAGGGATCAGGCAAATAGTATAACTCGACGCAAAGTCTTAAAAGATCAAGGGTAGTAGTTCAAGTGTATTTAGCCATGAGGATAGCTTTAACTTCTTTCTTAAAAAGAAGAGTGGATGAGATGAGCCTCGTTTCAGGAGGGAGTGAGTTCCAAATCCTAGGCGCCATTCCTGAGAAGGAGCATTTGTAAGTTTTTTCCTTCCGGAATCTTCGAGGCTTCAGTAGAAGATTGTTTGTACTTCTAGTGGTTTTGGACCCGCCGGAAATTGTCAACTTCTGAGTGAGGTAGCCGGGTGATTTCAAGTGTATAGCCTTGTGCGTCTTGCAGGCAATCTTCAGATGTATTTTGGCTTCAAAAGACAGCCAGTTCAGGGATTTAAAGTCAGGGGAGATATGAGAGTGTTTTTTTGATCAAGTGATGAGTCTCGCTGCCGCGTTTAGCGAGGCTCTCAGGGGTGCAGTTGTAGGGAAGGGTTTAAGTTTCCTCAAGGTATTTATTTGGAAGTTCGCTCCCTTAGTTGCCTTGCTGATATGCTGCTGCATGTTGAGATTGGCGTCAAGTGTTATGCCTAAAGATTTTGCTGAATCCACGACGGTCGGTTGGACATTGAGTGCAGTTAGGTGCTTAAGCAACGTTTGAGTGGTAGAGATTTTCGCGGGCGGTGAGATCAGAAGGAACTCAGTTTTCATAGCATTGAGTTTGAGGTGGTTATCGGCCAGCCAGGATTGGGTGTTTCTAATCGTTGAGTTCAGACGCATAATGTCTTTGGGGGATTGTAGTTTGAGATATAGCTGGGTGTCATCGGCGTACATGTGAAAATGTACATTGGATGCTTGTAGCAAGGTGGTGAGAGGTTCCATGACAAGGTAGGGGATAGGCAGGATCCTTGGGGGACACCTAATGATACAGGTATTGGAGCGGACATCAAGTTGTTGCTCTTGAATTTTTGAGATCGGTTGTGTAGAAAGGAGGTGAACCACTGAAGAACAGTTCCAGAGAGACCCATTCTTGAGTTTAGGAGTTTGAGTAGGTTCTCATGTTTCACAGTGTCGAATGCTGACGAGAGATCAAGAAGGATGAGGAGGCAGGTATCATTTTGATCTAAAATTTGGAGGGCGTCGTCAACTATGTGAGTCATAGCTGTTTCGGTGCTATGTTCTGCTCGGAAGCCAGATTGATGAGGGTTGAGGAGATCAAACTGTTCTATGTGCTTTGTCAGTTGTAGTTGAATGCATTTTTCCAATAGTTTGGCGAGAGTGGGAATGTTGGTAATCGGACGGTAGTGGTTTAGATCAGTGGGGTCGGCTGTTGGTTTCTTTAGTAGAGGTGTAACTTGTCCAACTTTGAGGGAGTCTGGGATGGTTCCTCGTTGAAGTGAACTATTGATAATTTTAGTCCAGAGTGGGAGGAGCAAAGGGGTGAAGTCTTTTACAGCGTTAGCAGGAAGAGGGTCAGTGAGGTGATTGGATGGTTTCAGGGTGCTGAGTAGTCTGTCAATTTCTTCTTCAGAATAAGTGACAAAGGATGACCATGTTGCATTGTTTTTTGGCTCATTGGGTGTTATGCGGTGGGGTTTGGCGTAAAGGCTTGCGTCAATGAGGAGATCGCTCCTTATGTTGTCAGTTTTTTGGTTAAAGAAAGTAGCGAAGTCTTCACAGGAAGGTGTATTGCCCATAGTGTCGACTGCTTGGGGTTGTTCCTTGGATTGAGATCGGATTAGCTCGAACAGTTTTCTTGGACGGTTTTTTGCTTGGTCTAGCTGGAGTCTGAAGAACTCTGATTTTGAGCGTTTTATTTTCCTGAAGTATGCGTTTCTCTTTTTCCTCCGAATTTTTAGCTGTAGTGCCGAGGGAACAGATCTCCAGGTGCGCTCTGCCATTCGTATAGCCCGTCTGTCTTCATTGAGACTCCCGTCGTACCAAGGGTTGGATATCTTGGTGGAGACTCTTTTCAGTTGCATTGGTGCAGCCTCATTGATTATTGAGGTCATAGTGTTGAGATAGTGGTCAGTTAAATACTGGACGTCGGTAACGTCGGTAGGGGGGAGTAGGAGATTGCAGCTGTTCGAGGGTAACTAGTTTGGATTGAGTTTCTTTAGGTCTCTTTTCCAAACTTTGGGCTTGGAGGATTGGACCGGGATACGTTTAACTTGTTCCTTGATGAAGAATGTGACAATATGGTGGTCTGACCAGTCACAGGGTTGGATTGAATCAAGTTGAATATTGCCTTCTTTGGAGATAAGGTCGAGGATGGAATGTCATTTGGGGAAGCGATTTCAATGTAGCGTTGGCGCCTGCACTAGACAGGGCGGACGGTCTGCCACAGTATCACCCTAAGATGAGAGAGACGCTACAGGGTATTGTGGAAGAGGGAGGCCTGGTGGATAGCTGGAGGCATCTGCACCCCATGAGTCAAGAGGGCACACGTCACCCCATAACTTACAGAGCCCACCAGGCAGCGATGTTGATGACGGAGTGTACATATGTGCTGGACTTGGGTGGACTTGATCTCCGACAACTGTAATGTATACCATTGATACTCCACTTGACATGGTTTTCAGTGATTTTATTGTTGTATTCAGTGTGACATATGGAAATTCTACAACGTACAATACTTGATCTTTATACCGGACACCCTTGCTGGCTTGGGGACCACTAGACGTGGACAACCCCTTGGCTTGTAGCAAGGTTCAGGTGCGTCATCTGGAATGCGAATCCCCATGGAGGTACCCCTGCTATATTGTGGTTTGGTTTTGTTGATGGGTGGGAGGGGTGGAATATGTCTGGCATGATTGGGATGCTTCAGTGGGAGGGGGAGGGGATGGGTTGCAATGGTTCTTATCGGCTGATTGCATTGTTGGGGAAGGGTGGGCAGGGGAGGGTTTTGCTGGCATGTTTGGGAGGCCTCAGTGGGTAGAGGGGAATAGTTCAACCTACTATGTTTTCTATTGATGCACGAGATGAGCTGGCGGTCCGGTATGGTCTGCGGGTGTTGGAGGAACCCTTACGGGCATTGTTGATATGTTTTGCATATATTGTATTAATTCATTATGGGTAAGCTGCCTGCAAACACTTATACGATACTCTCCGGGAATATTAGAGGGCTTAAGGATGCTAGAAAGCGCAGGCAGGTGTTAGATTACTTTGATCAACATAAAGTAAATATGGTGTTGTTGCAGGAGACACATCTCCCCTCAAGCGATTCCTTCTTTTGCTAGCAGATGGGCGGGCATTAGGGATTTTTTCTAACTACTCCTCCTACGCCAGAGGCACTGCCATATTGATACAACGATCCGTTCCTTTCACACTCTTGGGTCAATTGGTGGATAATGCTGGTCGCTACGTGATACTGTGGGGGAGATTAGGTGATGGAACGGTTACCATAGTTAACTGTTATGCCCCGAATACAGACACACCTGAGTTTTTCACACTACTATGGTGGAAGATACTGGATATTGGCTCCACACACGTCATTAGGGGAAGCGATTTCAATGTAGCGTTGGCGCCTGCACTAGACAGGGCGGACGGTCTGGCACAGTATCACCCTAAGATGAGAGCGACGCTACAGGGTATTGTGGAAGAGGGAGGCCTGGTGGATAGCTGGAGGCATCTGCACCCCATGAGTCAAGAGGGCACACGTCACCCCATACACGGGCACGTGGGCACGGCTTGATTATTGTTTCTTGTCCAGAGAATTGGCTATCGGTGTGACTCTTGTGCGGCACTTGGCTAGAACCTATTCTGACCACTGTCCTGTGTTTGTTATGGTGGCCATCCATGGGTATGACCGCCCTAAACGGACTTGGCGTCTCCAATCCACCGCCCTGCTAGATGCCGTCTTTTGGGAAGAGCTGAGGGAAGACATACAGGACTTCTTTCCTCGTAACAAGGATACGGGCAATACTGTCAAATTAGTATGGGAAGCATTCAAGGTCACAGTTCGAGGGTGGTGTATTGCCTAGAGCTTTGGGGTGTTGCGTGATATTCAACCTACACTACATAAGCGCCAGGATGCCTCTCGAGGTGATAGCGTGCTTTACAAGTGCAATAAATAAATAAGCTGGAGGGAGAACTGAAGGGGTTGGAGAGACAGATGCTGGGCAGAGATGGGGGGTTGCACACAAGGAGTTTACAGCCAAACTATCGGAATATGAGGAGGAGGCGCTGAGCGAAACGAACTTTCGGGGCAAATATTGGGTTGCCCTCAAATATGGTGAAGGAGAGAGGCCAGGGAGAGCATTGGCTGAGGTCATACGGACTGCCCGGGGCACTAACACTATCTTGGAACTTACGGACTTGGAAGGGGAGACCTGTAGGGACAATGCACAACTTCTAACTATCCTTACAACACATTATGAGCACTTATATACTACACAGTCTATGGGAGAGATCGATCTGTACGGCTTCCTAGGGGGGGTGGCATTATGCTGGCTGAGCGACGTACACAGGGAGTTCTTGAGCGCCCCATTGACATTGGATGAGATTAGAGAAGCTATAATGTCTCTGAGTAACGGGAAGGCGCCTGGATTAGACGTCATACTGGCAGAGTTCTATAAGTGCTACATGGACATAATGGCGCCGGTGTTGAGAGAAGCATTTGAAGACTCCCTGGAGGTGGGGATGTTGCCCCGGTCTATGCGTGAGGTAGTGATCACGTCCCTCCTACACTATGTGATTTCTACCGGCCGTTATCGTTAATAAATTGTGACGCGAAAATATTGGCCAAAGTATTGGCCATGCGACTGTCCCTCTTAATGACCAAAATTATTCTCCCAGACCAATCGGGTTTTGTTCCGACTAGGGCGACCTCTCATAACCTGCGGACTCTTTTTTCCCTCATACAAACGGTGGCACCAGAGTTCCACTTGCCGCTGTGTTTTTAGATGCCTCTAAGGCATTCGACTCCGTGGAGTGGCGATATCTTTTTACTGTCTTACGGAAGTTGGGCTTTCCACCGGTCTTCCTGGAATGGGTGCACTTGCTATATACTGGGCCCACGGCAAAAATCCTTGTCAATGGTCATTTATCTGAACCGCTGTCAATAACCAGGGGCACCCTTCAGGGATGCCCGCTCTCTCCCCTTCTCTTCGCGATAGAACCCTTAGCGTGTCGGATACGGCAGTTACATCAGGATAGCGCCTTTCGATGCTTTCAACGTCAAATATCCGTCTCACTTTACGTAGATGACGTAACGCTATATGTCACGGACCCTTAAACTAAATTAAATGCCCTGTTGCGTGAATTAGTAGTCTTTGGTGGTATGTGGGGGGTTGCCATTAACTGGGGGAAGTCACAATTTTTTCCCTTAACCCCTGCGGTACCTGAATTTCCCTTAGATTTTCCCCTGGAGTGGAGCCACTCCGACCTGCGGTATCTGGGGATCCAGGTTTCCAGGGATAGGAAGAGACGATACGGCTGAATTATGGGACAGCCATCACGAAATTGGTCGACATGGTGAATAGGGCTTCCTTTGTCACTGGCTGTCAGAGTTTCCCTTATTAAAATGGTCATATTGCCCCGCTTTTTATACTTATTTCTTAACATCCCCTACTATCCAGGAGCCTTTTTTTTTTTTTAAGACCTTGAAAACGGAATTGATTAGACTAGTGTGGGGGGGCCGCCAGCCGAGGCTCAGATCGGCCAATATGGCGCAACCATATACCAAGGGGGGATTTGACATACCAGACTTTGAGGCATATTACCTCAGTGCGCAAGCCCACTATTTATATCACTGGGTTAAGCCTACACCGTATATGCCCCAGATTTCTGTAGAAGACTGGATAGCTCATCCTTTACCCCTTAATGGCATTGTTCATGGCCCTGCTCGTGCGCTAGACGCTCCACTGACCACGGTGTCGTCTACGATTGATGCATGGCGGAGAATTTTGCGTATATTGCAGGTCTCATTGCCTTACGCGCCACGTATGCCCCTTACCTATCATCCCCGGGTAGAGCGGTTACAAGAAAGGGGTTTCAGAATATGTCAGCGTCTTCATATAGTCACATGGGGGGGCATGTTCATCAATGGTGATTTCGGGTCTCAAGAGCTCTTTTTTGGCGACACTGCCCCTAACCCTCTGGAGGTATTCTACTATATACGGCTGCGGGAAGGCATGAAGGCACTGCTTCCAGAATATCCAAAGGAACCAGCCTGCGTTGCCCCCTTGAATGTTACCCTGTTTAGCACTGATGGCATGCATTTGGTTTCACACATCTATAGCAGCCTTCGGACTAATACCCCGGGGGTGATGGGGACGGCTAGGGACCACTGGAGCGCAGATTTAGAGAGGGATGTGACTGATGAGCAATGGGAATATTGTTGTGGACTTACAGGGCACATAACATCCAGCTGTCGCTTTAAAATCATCCATTATAAGTTCTTACACAGAATCTACTACACCTCTGCACGTAAATACAGGTTTAAGCTGGCTGATACGGACCGTTGTGAATGGTGTAGACAACCTGGAGCCGAGTTTCTACATTTGTCGTGGGAATGCCCTCAGGTGAGACAGTACTGGGAACAGGTGCATGGTGCATTGGAACAAATGCTTGACGCTAGCTTGACTAAAGATCCACTGGTACTGTTATTAGGCTATAATGCACAGATCCCCAGAAGCAGCAGCAGATTTCTGGAAGTGTCTTTGCTACTAGCTAAGCTACGACTTGCCTGTCGATGGGGGAGGGGACAGGCCCCGAAGTTCAAGGAGTGGGTGCAGGACATGATATACTGCCAAGAACAAAGTGGGATCTATGCAGAGACTCAACCCATTGCCTCCAAACCCAAGGACATCTGGGGCCCCTTACTGACCTACATGCAGCAACAGGGGTCAGCACAGAAGGACGATACTATTCAGGACACGAGGGGGCAGGAGAGAGCTGATGGGGTAACTGTTTCCTAATGACCGTACTCTGGTTGGACACTGCGATATTCATGAGGGACCACGGGTGTGCCCTGTGAGGGGTAGTATATACACGATACGGTTTGCCCTAACGCATTCATATTGGCTTTGATTCTGTTGGAATAATGTGTTTCTTTTTTCTACACTGTCCCTAAGGGTATGTTTCTGAAAGAACGATCTATGTTTGTAGCATCTACATCCATATGGCCTGTAAAACACTGTCTGCCGAGCCGCTTGCTATACGGAGATTGGATTCTTTTTGAGTGATTCTAAATACACTCTGCCATGACTGGCAAGCCAATAACTGTGTCGATTGATAGTTACGGGGGATAAAAAAACACATTTTAGTAAAACAGTAGTACATATGCACAAGGCTGATGCTGAAATGTGCATATTATTATTTAAGTGCCTTGATTTATCTTCTGATGGTGTTCATATCACTGAAACCTGGCAGGCATTCAAGCAGGACTGCAGATTTATTGGTTAAATAAATGCAGACATATACCAGTTTTAGCATTATTTTTTTCATAAAACCCATATTAAATATGGATAAATACAGATTAAGTTGACAAAAAATAAATATGGATAAATACAGACGGATAGGTCAAAAAACTAAATACCATAAAACCGGGAGCCCTAGTTAGAATGTATACAGACCTGCTGCTTAGTGACTGTTACTACGCAGATTAGGCTTATGTACATGGTTACAGTGGTGGTAACAATTACAGCTGAGCAGGCAATGGAGCTCCATGTATGTGTAAAGAAAAGCAATACATCAATGCATGCAGACAAGCTGCTTAGTGATTGTTACCACGGCAATTGGGATTATGTGTGAGGGAATGGAATCCTCACACAGCGGTTGACAGTTACAGCTAAGCAGGGGAGGGAGCACCATGTAACTATCTGGTTTGAGAAACGAACTTGAGTTACTCAGGTTTCTGTATCTTACTTCAATTTTCATAGGCCGCACACATTCTTACATTGTTCAGAAAATTATTCAACTGAAAGAAATTCTTTAAATTTAGTGATGACATGCTTATATACGGTAAAGATCAACAGGAGCATGGTCATGCATAAAGACAAGTGTGTACGTGTTCAGTTGAAGCAGGTCTAAATTTCAAAGACATTTGTGAATTTGACTGAACAATTTTTTGGACAGGTATTTTCTAGTCAAGGAACGCAC
Organism: Lissotriton helveticus; assembly: GCF_964261635.1. Lineage (NCBI taxonomy): Eukaryota > Metazoa > Chordata > Amphibia > Caudata > Salamandridae > Lissotriton > Lissotriton helveticus. The sequence continues at coordinate 191,086,332 of NC_136069.1, forward strand.
CTCGACCTATCAAAACGTAGACACTCCAGTACTAACTGATGTTTCTAAAGGGACATCTTTCTTAGGTATAGGCAAGCTATTGTTTTTGTCACATTCTTCATCTTGTAACTAAGTGCACCTTTAGGAGAATTAACTAGGAAAGTGTAGAGAACAGGGTTTTTGTTGGTTACCCCAACCCTACTTTTTGCACTGAGACCTGCTAACTATACTTCAGTGCCAGTGTTCTAATCCCTAAAACAAGATGTTGTCTAATGTGCTACAACTGGCAAAGGACTTTAGCATCCCATAAGTCCCTAGTAAGTGGTCCTCCAGGCACTTAGGGCAGAAGTACTAAAAAGGGTAACTAAAGGCTGCAGCATATTGTATGCCACCCTAATGGACCCACATACAAATGCCACACTGACTGCCACTGCAGGCTGTGTGACATGGTGCAAACCATGAGTGAAAACATGACATGACACACTCCTGTGCGTCATGCCAAAGTCCATGTGTCCAATAAACGTAAGTCACCCCCAACAGCAGACCTTTGAGCCCCAAGTCAGGGTGCATTATATTTTATGTGAGGATACATCTGCATGAGCAGATATACCCATGTGATGTCTAGTTCTAATACTAGGTATTGAAAGTGAGCAGGGAAGCCATCTTAAGGAATGTACTGGGTTCTGGTCAAAAAGACTTCCCCAGCTACGTGTTGACTTCACTGAAAATAGGGATGTTTGGTATTAAACATCTCGTATTAATAAACCCACACTAACCGTGTTGGATTTATTAATGCACGCACCCAGAGGGCACGTTCGAAGTGCCCCCTGAAAACCTACCAGCTACTGGCGTGCAATTGACTGTTTTTCACCATTCTGTCACCAGTCAAGTTTCTGTCCCACCCCCCTCCCCTAACCTCCCCGTTGAGGGCCTTTGTGCTCAGGTCAGAAAAAAGCCTGCTCAAGCACACACCCTGGAAGTGTACTAGGGACTTGTTGTTCCTCATAGTAAAAACAGCTAAGAGACTGGCAGACGCACTACTTGCCAAAATCACAGCTTTAGAGACTGCCATTAGGGGGACATTGACTAAAACCCCATTTACCACCAAGTTGGCAGAAATCAATCAAGAGATCTCAGATAGCCAGGAATTTCTGCTCAAACAGAAAATGACTAAACTCCAAAAGGACATTTCCAAATTTGACAAAGAAAAGGTTTATCCTTACCTTAGGGAAGGGTATACCAATAAAAAGACTAGCTACTCTTCTGACGAGAGCTCTGAATTGAATAACCGGCGGGGCTCCTCCAGCAGTGATTCAAGCGGTGGCAACCCACCTACTAACAAAAGGAATCAGCACCAACAAAGATGGAACCAAGGTTACAACCAAAACCAGATGTTCCAGGGACACCACAAATGATACCACCATGGCAATATCCGTTCTATCCCCAAGGTCCACCGCCACAATTCTTCCCCGTGAACCCTCCTTTTCACGACAGAGGTTGGGGCAGAGGAAGAGGGCGGAGGCGAGGAAATCAGAAAGGGGTACAATTCCAAGACCAGCAAACAGCCTCAACATCGGTGGAGACGAGGAGCACAACCCGAGGGAGGAGAGTTTAATAGTCAACCTCTCCACTAGACCGCTTACCCCTATGGAAACAGCGGTCCTCGAGAAGGGTCTAGGTTTCGTCCCCACCCCCACTCCGGACAACTTTAATGAATTGTGCGAGATCAAACAGCTGTTCAGAAAAATACGGCTTCGTGCCTATTTTGGAGATGGCCCCACAAACGATTCATTAGACACTGGGCTGCGTAAGCCATCCACTTTCACACCGACTGATGGTATGGTTCCCCCGGAAGTACTAGTCTTTGAAAAAGCAGTACTAAAATCCCTTGAGAAAAAACCTAATAAACCAGTCTTTAACAACCTGTCAAAAATAGAGAGACTAGCTATCCAGAATCTGGGAAATGATAGCTCGATTGTCATCAAACAAGCTGACAAAGGGGGAGCTACCGTGATTCAAACCATCACAGACTCAACTTAAGATCCTCCACCGGGTGTATGTAACTGGTCCGCGTCTGGTTGTGATGGGTTTTTCCCCGGATGGTTTATGTAAGCGTGGTTGTGGGATGAGTGCCACATTTCTGCATATTCTTTGGGAGTGCCCGGTGGTAGCAGCCTACTGGATTGATGTGCTTGCGGTGATGACTGTTGTCACTGGTATTACCCTGCGGCCTGAGGCCCGACGATGCCTGTTGAACGTGTGGGAACCCACCGACTATTCTGTGGCCCAGACCAGATGGGCGACCTTGGGATACATGGTCGCGAAGCGGGACATTGCGCAACTTTGGGGCGCATCCAGACCTCCCGAAGTTTCGGTGTGGGAGGATAACATGGACTGGTCCATGTTCCGAGAGAAGACCGTCTATGTGGCTAGGGGCAGACCCAGGGCGAGGACGAAGATTTGGGGTCAGTGGAATGCATATCGTGGAGATATTTGTGCCCCTCCCCTGGTTGACGCTCCAGATGTGACCCTATCTCCCTAGGCTGACGTTCCCGAAAATTTGTCATATGGTTTTAGGATTTTCCTGCCCCCCCCCCCCCCCCCGGCCATGCAGAGTCTCATTGCTTTGCTTTTGTCTTCCTGATTAGTTGCTTTCCCCTCCGCCTCCTGGGCTGACTTGATTACTGTGCATTCGCCTTGTTTTAGAGTTTGTTGTTTTTATGATTATTATAAAAATTGTCATGTCCTGTCCTATGCTTCGAGCAATAATTGGTACCTTCCTTGTGCCCGGCCACGGGAATGATCGTTCGCTACTTATGTTGTGCGTTGCTACTAGCGGCCAGCCCGTGTGGTTGTAGGCCCGTCTCTGTAACTCTTATTTTATTGCTCAATAAAAGTTTTTAATAAAAAAAAAAAAAAAACACATCACAGACTACGATTCTGAATGTAAACGCCAACTGGCCAACACAAGGCACTACAGGCCATTGACATCTGATCCCACTCCTAGACTTACCACTGCCATCACAAGTCTAGTCATGGAAGGTGAGACCAATGAGTGGATCTCAAGAAACGAGGCTGATTTCCTGACCACAAAGGACCCAGTTGTCCCTTATTTCTACACCCTCCCCAAAATACACAAGGGTACCACACCGGTCCCTGGGAGACCAATAGTGTCCGGTATTGGCTCACTACTTGAGCCCCTATCCAAATTTTGTGACGTGTTTTTACAACCCCTCGTGAGAAAAATACCATCCTTTATACAAGATACTAGGGATGTGCTCCGCCTCATTGAATCAATTGACGGCAGAGAGAATGTAGACCTCCTCCTAACTCTAGATGTGGAGGCTCTATATATGAATATTCCGCAACAAGCCACCCTGGACGCTGTTGAGCTCACCCTCCGGTCAGAGAACTGGTGTTCGCCCACGCCCATCTCTTTCATAATGGCATGTGCAAGTCTAGCACTAACTGAAAACTTTTTCCAATATGGGTCCCAACTTTACCATCAAATACAGGGGACCTCTATGGGCTCGACCTTTGCTCCTAGTCTGGCATGCATCTACATGGCCACCTTTGAAAACCTCCACATCTATTCAAACAATAATCCCTATAGCCAGAACATCACAATGTGGCGCAGATATATTGATGATGTTCTGATTCTATGGCATGGGAACCGGGAGAGCTGTGAAGCCTTCTGCTCCTGGATTAACCAACGAAACCAGTTTCTCAAATTTACAGCCACTATCTCAGACATCAAGATACCCTTCCTAGATCTTACAATCAGCCTCAATCAGGAGGGACTCAGTACCTCTCTGTACAGGAAAGAGACTGATAGGAACAGTTTATTGCTCTTCGGGAGCCACCACCCCAGATCTCTACAAGAGAATCTCCCATTTGGGCAGTTCCTGAGAATCCGGAGAAACTGCTCAGCTACCTCTGACTACAAGAAAGAGTCCATAACGCTGCAACACAAATTACAAGACAGAGGCTACCCCGCCAGACTTATTTATAATTCACGCAAAAGAGCGCTCAACAATCCTAGAGAGGCTCTCTTGGAGTCACACCCGAAAGAGCCTGATGATGTCATCACCTGTGTTACCTGTTACACACAGAACTCTACTGGTATAAAAAGAACAATCAACAAACACTGGGGTTTACTAAATACAGGGGATTTAGAAATACCACGCCCCCGCTTTGCCTTCAAGCGTACGGCCAACTTAAAAGACTCCTTGATCCACACACGCCCTAAAAAACAAATGACTGCCAACCAGAGTACTCTGTGGAAGTTGCCACCAGTGGTGGGTCACTACCCTTGCGGTGGGTGCGTTGTATGTCAACAAACAACACAATGTAAAGAGATTAAAATCTCAGACAATTTCACCTGGCACCTTAACAGACACACCAACTGTAACAGCTCAAGATGCATTTATCTTTTGACCTGTCCTTGAGACAAACACTATATAGGCATGACGATGAGATCAGTCAAACTAAGGATCATGGAACACAAGAGCAACATTCGTTGCTCCAAAACCCACACCAGACTTTACGAACATTATGCACTACATGGCCACAAAGCTGACAACATTAAATGGGTGGTCCTTGAATCCCATACTTCGATTACCCACCAGGCACTGTTCAGGATTGAACAACGGTGGATACATCGCCTTCAGTTGGACACCCAGGGCCTCAACGATTCCGTGGCCTGGACATTACTAGCGAGATAACTCCTTATTCCGGGAGTTTCCCTCTCCGAACCACCCTTACCTTGATCAGCTCACCTTCTCTAGGCCGTTTGGGTTTTTCATGTGCATATTTACTTATAGTCCCGGATAGCCTCCCATTGGCTCTATATCATGGCTGATACCACACTCTGTATTCACTTACATACAGTTCCCTGTTTAGTCCCTCATAACTGATTCCTACAGAGACACTACCTCAGTCTTGGTCAAGACTTATACCGTCACCATTGACCGCCACCAGACTGCGTCCAGTTTCTCCACCCTCATCTTTGCCTTGTGAAACGATGACCATGTGAGCCACACTACCATCACTAAATCATACCCCTTTTTTGGCAACGGTGATATTGGTCCCTATGGAGAAACTTCTACCACCGCAATATCACCCGTTGATATACCCCAGTATGTAGACTACTGGACCATACCACTTCAACATTGCCAATGATACAGCTAACCGACCCAACCTGCCGGTTCTCTAATCCACGTCAGTGACAAGGTATCCATTATAATTCTGGAACCGCTGGTTACCACTACTACTTTTAGAGAACCTAACCTTTCCTCTTAGCAGACTCAGTATAGCTTCGACAATTTCATTAGTAGTCCCCCGTGGCCATTAATGCCAGACAGTTCAAGCCTTCCAGTATCTATCCTGAAGTTTTCACCCCATTCTAAGATGGCCGCCACATTAGAGGCACTATTTCACCACCCAGACACGTTATGCGCTCTGACGCACTGATGTGACGGGGTTTACGTGGGACACGCCCACCAGCGGGGCGTCACTCGGCGGAGTCGCAGACCACAGCTTTAAAAACACGGTGTCTCCGCCGAGACTACACCAGCTGTTCCGCGCTACCGGCAGGAGCGCTTCGTGGTGTGGGTAGGTTTCCGCCCTGGCAGTTCATCGCATCAGGTAAGCGTTGGAGCGTAGTCATGCCCATCCCATTAGTGGATTTGGTGATTTGCGGGTTGGTTCACGGAAGGGAGATACTGGCCAGCTCCCTCGGCGCAGCTCTGACACGCGGTCTCTGGCACGCTGTATGCCTCTGGGTTGGATTGCCGTGCCAAGGTCTGGAGGATTTCCCAGTGCCTGGAACTGTGTGACCATCACTTTTGCGGTTACTAATCCTCTCCGACACCCGTGTGGGGCCGGTGTTCCATTCAGCTTTGTGGCGCTTCCAGCACAGGGCACACATGCGTCAAGGGCTGACTCCAGGGCCCCAGAGGGGGACTGAATCAGTTCTCTTTGGGTCTTCCATCCGCATTTTTTCCGTCCTCGTTATGGTCAGGGGGTCCCTATACCATCTTGACCTTTGCTTGCTACCATTCCTGTTATGAACAAACCCGGTGGGGTGCCTGTATGTGTTTCTCTCTTACAGGTAATTCACCACATGAACTGCCCCACGGGAACAGACTGCGGGGCCCTTTAGGGATGTTCTTGGGGTAAGCACCTATCTAGTCATCAATATATATGTGTGATGTTGTACAATTTTAGCCTTCTTTTTAGCTTTCCGTTTAGTCGTTATTTCTTACTTCAGATTGATAGCATTGTCTTCGCAGTGTTAGCCTGCAGTCACACTTCCTGAATAACTCTTGAGTGGTCTCACCATTAACCGATGTGCCCATTTTTGTGTGATTGATGTGCCACACTGTAAACCGATGCAAGATGGTGTATGGAGTATCTATTTGGAACCTAGTTATTGAAGGGTAATGCATACTACTCTTTTAGATTACAACCCTTCCACTTGTCTCTTCTAGGTTCCCCTCCAGAACAAGACCTGCTGGCTTGCTTCCTGATTGACCCAATGAGGTTGTATTTAGAATCTTTATTAATTTTCATTGTCTCTTTTCACTGTGTAGTACCCAACACTTGAGGTCCTGAAGAATTGCCACATAGGCATGAAACATGTCGACCTTCTTAGAGGGTTGAGCAAGTTCACTGTAGTCCATACAGTCCCTTTCTCCCCTCCCACCCTTTTAAACTAGGGAGCCAGCCACCCCAAATAAAGTTTATTGTGGACTGACTCACCTCTTTTTAAACCTCACCTTCTCACTCACGACTACACTTACACCAGACCCCTCACACGCACACAAAAATTGGCTGGAACAGAAGATCTCCAACAAAGAGCGCCTACGGCGCCCGTCAGACATTGCAGCGCCAGTCTGACGAGGAGCAGGAGACCAATGATGAAGCATGACACCTAGGCTTCTGTCTGGGTGTGTGAGGTCCCCTAGTTCCAACAAGGGAACACCTTGTTCCCTGACTCTCTCCCATCTCCATACACCTCGTCCCTTTCCTTTCCTTTTTTCTAGTTTGGGGAACTAAGTATTTATTTGGTTACAAGCACACACCCTCCCACAGGATGAGCTGCAGATTAGCATTTCAAAGCAGGGGAGCTTCAAACAACCTACCGTCTTTGGTATGTGAATCTGGCTTTGCACAGGATAGGAAGCCAACCCCCTTTGTCCAGAGCCTTTGGCACCTGGAGGGGGGAGATTAGCTATACAGGACGTGTGTTGCATTGCCAGGCTGGACACACCTCGAGGGTGATCAGCTGGAAGTGAACACAACCTTAGAAATCCTACCATATTGTGCATGGTGGAAATAGGCATTCTGGAACAGGGGGTTGCCCACTTCCCAAAGGAAGTGGTCATCTAGTGGTGTTTAGTGAACCAGAAGTAAGTAGCCCATTGGCTACCATCCCTCACTTCCCCCCATAACAGCCCTAAATTGAGTACTTAGGGGACCCCCTGATATCTGGACTCCAGATTTCTATGGACCAAAAGAAGAAAAGAACAAAGACTGCTGACCCGAGAACCAAAGAGCACGACTGTCTTGGCGCCAACCCTGTCAGCTTGCCTGCTGCACCAAACCCTCATGGAGCATCTGACTTGTCCTGCCGCTGTGCAGACCAAGTAATCCGGAGGGCTGCCAGAGCTTCACAAATTGCCAAAGAAACTCCATTGGAGTAGAGGAGCTACTACCCTGCAGCCGCAGGCACCAAAGATGCATGGTGCAGTCCACTGAGTTGTCCCTCCCCTGTTAGCCCTACACAGCAGATCCCCAGGAAGAAGATCCTGTGTTCCTGAAGGTCATACCTGCCCTCCCACCAAGTTAGAGGACACCAGGGCCAACCTTGGCCACACAGGGCTGATACCCCGAGGGCCTAGACCCCTTGCAGCTGCCAATTCTTGTTGTGCACAGTCCAAACACCAATGCAGAGGAAGACAGACCAGCACATTGAGGGACTCCGGGGACCGAAAGAATGACTTTGTGAGTGGCCCAGCTGTTCTGTTTACCCCTCTTCTGCAAAACAAAGACCGAGACGAGAGTCTGACTGCAGCCACCCAACGCCTTAAGGCACCAATGCACATGTGCTCCAGAGTCTAAGTAAAAGGGAGGTGACTGTGCCAATGGGGTCCTCGGAACAACAAGAGCCAAGCCCAAACGTGGGTTTGCCCAAACTTGTGCTTGCACAAATTGAACTTCCAGTCACCATATGCAGCTTCTTTCCGCAGGCCCCCTCAAACGCAAGAGACTCCTGCACCAGAATCCAACGTCAAAAGACCCAAATGCACGCGAGCCCCACAGCCAGAGGAGAAGTGGACCAATTGAATCAGCCCATGCCAGAGAATCTCAAGGGTCGTGCCCCGCTGTGGGTTCCTCAACAGGTCCCCTAGTCCCTGCTTGCAACCGCTTTCTAACCGAACCTCTCATTGAAGTGAATGGGACAACCTACGCCGTGACACCTCTGTACCCGGATGCCCCAGGGCCTCACAAGGTGACCCGTTGGTGTGGCCTTGGACCCTGCGCCATACTTACCTTAAGTCCTGAATGATTAGGCTGCGCCATCTATGAGTAGAGGGTAGAATTGAAATCAACATTCCATAAACAGTCACGATACATCAAGTTATTTTTCACCAGCATATGCAACAAAAGTATTTAGGGCACAGTATCTAGGTACTCACCATCTCCACCAGAAGCTAGAACATCACCAGTGGGAGAAAAACGCACAACATTCACAGCTTTGGTATGCCGGGCTAAATTAGACAAGAATTCCACAGTTGCTTTTCCATCTGGTCCTCGTTCAGTTTTCCATATCTAGTTTAAAAATAAAATGTATAAAATGAGAACAGGTAAATTAAAACATTTATCTCCTTGCACAAACAAATGGAGCATAAAAAAATTCCACATATAAGCAAACATCAGCCAAATGCACAGGTTTGCCTCGTATGTCAACAAAAAAATCCTTCAAGCCGAGACAAGAAACATGCTACACTCCCTCTCCATGGCTCACTTAACCATCTTCCAAAATATATACAAATCGGAGGCTACTTTGGAGCTAGTACTACACTGATATCATTGCCAAAAGATGTTTCCAAAATCATAAATGAGCGAAAAAGCAATGCTAATACAGGACCATCATTAAGGTATCATCGATGAGCAAACAGCATTTTGTAGATACTTCAAAACAACAGCACTTGTTTGAAGAGGACTGTAGGAAACTGGAATTTTGTGACAGTTGCCCTCCCACCCCCCATTTTGTCCACCATAGAACTATTAGGTGATGGTTTTCAACTCTGACAGAGCACTGAACCCTGATAATCAGGCTCCAGTGCATTTTTCCTAAAACAAAATGGTCTAATTGTGGTACAATTGGCAAACACTTTAGCATTACTAGAAGTCTCTCGTAAATGGTACCTACGGCATGGCTACTAAAGAGGGTCCCCAAGTGCTGCAGCATGTTATGTGAAATGAACTTGTAAAGCGCACGTACACCAGACGGTTTCATGGCACTGGAGTCTAGGGAATGCTGCAGCAGTGAGGATTAGATTAGTCATATGCCTGGCGGAAGAGCCAGGTCTTTAACTGTTTCCTAAACAGTGCATAAGAGATCACTGATCTAATCTCCACAGAAAGAGTTCCAGAATTGAGGGGCTAAGACCGCAAATCTTAGTCCCCCATGTTTCTTACGTTTAAAGAACGGGATGACCATCAAATTCAAATGAGAACCTGAGGTCCCGAGAGCATGTATAATGCCACCCTAAGGGACCCTCAAGCAAATTGAATGCAGACTGTTAGACATGGTACATTCACTGTGTACCAAGCCAAAGTTTCTACATCCAATATATTTAAGTCACCCCTACGGTAGGCCTTATAACCCCAACGAACACTGCATTATATTGCATGCTAGGGCATATCTGCATATGATATATGCCCCTGTGCTGTCTAGTTAAAATACTAGATGGTACAAGTGAACAGGGAAGTCATCCTAAGTACATGTGCTGGGTACTGGTTATTACGAGTTCCCCAACTACATATTGACTTTACTGAAACCTATAGTGTTTGGTATCAAACACCTTGTCTTAATTTTTTTATTATTATTTTTGTTTTATTATTTTTTCTGAGTTTTATATAGCGCGAACTAGATCCGAATTGGGTATCAGAGCGCTTTACATAGCACCAGTTACGTTACATGAGGACACACATTCATTTTTTTTTGTTAGGCACGGGGAGATTAAGTGATTTGCCCAGAATCACAGGATGTTTGGCGTAGTTACCGAGACTCGAACCCAGTTCCTCCAGGTCTGAGGTCGAGCGCCCTAGCCGTTAGGCCCAAATCTATACTGTTGCCAGTACAAGATTTATTAGGGCATGCACCAAGAGGTGCCCCCAGAAAAACCTACCAGCCTCTTAGTGTGCTGGCTGACTGGTATCATCCAACCTGCCACCACAGACATTTCTGATGCCCTGCAGGTGAAAGCCCAGGCTCCTGGGTGGATGCCAGAAACCATTCCTGCTCCAGCGGAAGGTGTTCAAATCTCCTCCAGTAGAATGGCAAGTTATTGAGCATATCAAGACCAGGAGCTTCAAAACCACTGCCGCCTTTGATATGCGACACCTGCTTCCCCCAGGCCAGGGAGATGCCATCTCCTGCCCTGAGGCCCATTTGGCACCAGGACAGGCGCGTAATTTGCTATGCAAGGAGGAATGGAGCAGTACCAGGCCAGTCACACCACAGGGTGGGCTGCCTGATGTGCTCAATAAAAGAAGAATTACAACAACATGATTTTGGTGAAATTAGGAACTTTGCGACAGTGTTAAGCCCACTACCCACAGGAAGTGGTCATTTAGGGGGTGTAGAGACCCCAGGGGCAACTAGCCCATTGGCTACTACCCTTCCCTTAACACCCCTAAATGTAGTATTTAAGTGGCTCCCTTGACACCAGGAACTAAGATTTGTCTGTCTTAAGGACAAAAAAAGCCAAAGACATGAGAAGTGTGGACCAGCATCTACTTTGGGGCAAAACACTGCCCGACTGCTGCTCTCCCAAAATATCACCGATAGACTCGCCCATAATCAAAGCAGCCTCCCCAAACTCTTGGAGGACCGACCAGCACTTCCTTGACCCTGCAGCAGCTCCCTTGGAGTGGAAGAGTTACTCCCCTTAGCCAGCAGGCAGACTACAGCTACACGGTACACCGTTCTGTCGACTCCTGGACCCACAGAGGGAACAGCACCCAAACAAGAGATCTTCATGCTTCAAGAGGTCAGATCAGACTTCCTGTGAAGTTCGGAGACGCCAGTTCCCCCAGGAGCTGCCCTTCAACAATACTTGAGGTACTACATCCAGTTGCCCTCCTTGTAGCCTTTTCTTACAGTTACTTTACCCCATTGACTTTAGCGTGTAGTGTTCAAGACTACCACCGCTGAAAGCACTTCTGCACCCGGACACCACAGGGCAGGCAAACTTGAACTGTAGGTGGTTTCTTGGTCCCCTACCTACCTTAAGTCCAGAAGACCAGTCCTGTAAGTAATCTGTAAGTGAACCTATGCAGTGAATGTTTCTCCCATAAGATAACATTACCGCGTTCAAGGCTTGTGACTCATTTCAAACAGCTGTCCTTTTCTACTGTGAAATTTGAGAACGTCTGAAGTTGTAACCCGATGATCTTGGTGTCAAAAATGACAGAAATATATGCTATTTTTCTAAACTGGTCTTGAGTTTCTTCTTGAGTGATTGTCTCATTTATTGACTGTGTACAACAAATGCTTAACACTACACTAAACTGCTCGTCCACACTACCACAAAACAAAGCATTTGGGGCTACTAATTTAAGCCCTGTAAAGAAATAAGGGTCACCTGGACTCTACATAGTGTACCTCATTTTGGAACACTACCTAAAAAGCCAGCTTCCTACAATAACCACAAGCTTGATGTGCTGCAGGGCAAACATAGTGTTAAGTAGCTATGGGGTGACCCAGTATCCCGAAGAACCTGGGCAGTAAGGCAAATAGTAAACAAATGGTTCATTCGGATGCACTATATTTCTTCATTTATCTTAACATTTTACACAATATATTCATTCATTGAGAAACAAATAAATCAATGCGAACACAATTATAAATAAATAAAAGGAGGAATCCAAACCATCAGCAGTATTGCAAGATACTATTTAAATTGTATTCATTTTTAAGTACTCTAATTTTAAAAAGGTATAAAAGGCTGTCAACTTTATACAGTGGTGTGCAAAGTGAACATTTTGTGATAATTAGCGCCAAGTGGAATTAATGTGCAAGTGCTGTATACATTATATACAATGCCAATTTTAGGTCACAAGGAGGGGGGAAAGGGAAGCGTGACCAATAATACACAGTCGCTAAGAGTGTATACCACAATAGTCAGTCTCGAATACAGAATCCTTAGAAAGATGGTCCACTGTTATGTTATGTCGACGTTTCAACCCTAATGTAGCGCTCTTGAAGCGTCTGCGCGGGTCTTCATCAGGACTGAGTGTGGGGGGTAGGTGTGGCAGCCTAGTGATTGAAAAGGTAACTGTCAGGTATGGATTCACAAACACTAAGTCATTTAGGCAACCGCATAGCAACTGTGTATTATTGGTCACGCTTCCCTTTCCCATTCCCCTCCTTGTGACCTAAAATTGGCATTGTATACAGCACTTGCACATAATTCCACTGGTCACTAATTGTCACAACATTTTCACTTTGCACACCACTGTATAAAGTTGACAGCCTTTTATACCTTTAAAATGAGGACTTAAAAATGAATACAATTTATAAAGTATCTTGCAATACTGCTGATGGTTTGGATTCCTCCTTTTATTTATTTATAATTGTGTTCGCTTTGATTTATTCATCTCTCAATGAATGAATATATTGGGTAAAATGTTAAGATAATTGAAGAAATATAGTGCACCCGAATAAACCAGGTCCTCCCTGGACTGGAAACAAGCATCCAAGGACCGGTTTCAGGCTTTCAGCCCTAATCAGCCTGGATAGCTCGATTCCAGTGGCATGGAGAGCACGGGACTCACGTCTGAGCATACTCGTCCCACTCGGGGTGACAAATGCAAAAGATGGCGGCCGCGACGGAAGCACTATAAGGAGCTCTGGAGCAGGCCCGCTCACACTCCTACATAATCCTGCCCATCCTGCCACAGTGTGGGGGCTTTACCCCCTTGTCTTCTGGAGAAGGTTTTACAGCCATTAACGGCGCGAATTAAAATGTACGGGCACAGCTGACTAAGACACGTCAGAGCGACCTACACCTGCTGGCTTCTGCCGGGAGGCCTTGAACCTCCTCGCGCTGGGTACCACCGCAGACTGGGGAAACTGCGGCAAGCGGCCGAAGACAAGAGGAGTCCAACGCGGAGGCAGGTGACTGCCGAGTGCCCCAGGTATATGGGGGAGTTCAAAATGGGGAGCGGAGACCAGTCTGAGACAGTGGACTCCAGTCGAAGGTTAGAAACTTGATGGGAGGGCGGACGGGCTCTCCACTGGCCTGGGCAGCGACATGAGGCAACAAGTGTAACATGAGCCAGCACCCAAAATACACTGCTCCGGTGCGGCGACTTGGTGAGAGGCGATCCTGGACCGCTGAATAACCGGGGAGGGTAGCTCACTAGGAGATCAGGCGACAGCCCACCTCCCTCTGGCGGCCTGCATCAGCCGAAACAGAGCTTTTCCTTGAAAACTGGATCAAAACGACACTGCCTGCCGCTCCCTTCTCTTCCCACTTTGTGATCGAACGGGTGCTGGTCCCTACCCCACCAGTCGGTGCCTCCCCACACACTCTTATTGCCAAGATCATCAATTACAGACTAAGGAACAATACATGGGGACAAAGTGAGGCATTGCTGCGAGCCCAGCGCATGGTGGGAGACATATGGGATAAACTGGATTGCCTGGTCTGCACCAGGAAGGGAACACATTGCGTAAACTCTGGCATGGCTCCTGAAGCCCAAACGCCCCCGATTATATGGACGATAAACCGAGCTTATGGTGCCCTCGTCTATGCGCAGATTGCCATAAATGCTTTACTTTGTACACATTTGGAAGCGGCATATAGAGAGGACAAGGTGGTTGACAGGCCACAAATGGTTCCTTGACAATATAATACTATCCCATTTCACTGATTACTTGCGCAATGAATTAGGGGGGGAAAGTTCGACTTGAAGACCTCCTGGAGGCAGTGCAGGATATAGCACAGTATAAAGCCCCGGCTCCTGATGGCCTTCCGGTGGAGTATTACCAGACGTTTGCAGATATACTACTCCCTAGGATGCAAGAGACACTGTAAAAGGCCAAACGTGTAAGGACTCTCCCTTCCTCTATGCGAGAAGCCCAGATAGTCATACTTCCCAAACCAGGCAAGGACTCACGCTGCCTAGATCATACCGACCCATATCCATGTTAGGGGTAGATACAAAAATTCTGGCTAAAGTATTAGCAATGAGACTAAGTAGGGTGGTTAATCAGCTGGTGCACGAAGATCAGTGTGGGTTCATGCCAGGTCGGAGGGGGGGGGGGGGGGAGGAAGAGAATCAAATGTGAGCAGACTCTCATATACTGAACTCTACAGCTGGCATGGATGTGCAGGCGGCTGCGGTCGCCTTGGATAGCGAGAAAGACTTTGATACCCTACGATGAGACTATGTATGAGAGGTATTGGGTAGAATGGGGCACGCATTTGTATTTCCTGGGTCCGCCTGCTATATTGTCACCCAACTGCCAGAGTGCGAAGCAGTGAAGTAATCCCTGCGCTCATTAATAGACAGCGGGGTACGAGACAGGAATGCTTGTTGTACCCACTCCTTTTCGCACTAGTGATGGAACCACTGGCAATCCGGTTGCTGCCGAACATGGCCCAATGAGACGTAGTTGTGGATGGACGAACTTGCATCATTTCTTTGTACGCGGATGACACACTGCTATAATTGCATCATCCTACAGAGAACATGCCTGCCCTCCTAACAGTGCTGTCTGAGGTTGGGACAGTGTTGGGTTGGTTATAAATAGCCAGAAATCTGTTATGTTCCCCCTGGCAGATCTAGCTGGGAGAGATGTTACGGAACTCCCAGCCACTACTTGTGCATGTAAATGCGATCATTTCCGTTATCTAGGCATCCATGTTGCCCATACAGCCGAAGCTCAATATGCCTTAAATGTGGGAGCGGTCCTCCCAGGCCTAGAGACACCGATACATTTCTGAAACCGCCTCCCACTATCTATAATGTGTCGTGTATCCCTGGCAAAAATGGCACTACTGCTGCAATGCCTATGTGTGTTGCAAAACTCCTCGTGTCAAATCCCCAATGTTACATTCACTACCCTGAACAGCCTTTTGTTCACCCTGGTGTGGGCCAGGAAACAGAGTAGAGTGAATCTGAAGCTGTTAAAGCTGGATATGGACCAGGGAGGCCTTGGGCTTCCAGACCTACGTCTTTACTATCTCGCCAGATTCTTCCAGTACGCTGCACAATGGCGCTTTGAGGGGCCAAACACAAAGAAGAAATTACTGGTGGAATGGTGTGCAGAGGCTGACCGTCCGCAATACTTTATGATGGGCTCAAGGACCCCCTCACTTCTCGACCCCCTCACTCCCCTCCCACCCCCTCCCCAGATTGTCCAGTTGTGGCTAGCCAGGTTGCCTGGGAGCGCGCAGTCACCCTTGTATTTCAGAAGGCCCCATATTACCAGTCACTACCTGTAACATGGCTTCACAGCTTCAGTCATATACAGACTGTAATAGACATGCCCGGAAGGTTTGATGGTGGCTGTGTAACAGCGGAAGATCTATACTTAAATGGAACCTCTCTTGTAGATGCGAGAGAAAGTTACCAGGTCACTTCCTACAGTACGCTAAACTAAGAGCACGTGAAGTATGGACCACATTTCCTGAGGAGCCCCACACCCTGATGACAATCTTGGACCGAGGCTCCTTTACAGGATTGATTTCTCAATTGTATAAAGCCTTGAAGGCGGACCGTAGAGTAGATGTATCTAGGGTCCAGAATAGGTGGCTGGATGACTTGTTGACACCTAACAGAGTGAGTGGAAAAATGTGTTCGCGCAGGTAAAGTAAGTGGTCAGCAACCGAGGATTTAAACTCAATTTTATTATCTGCACCGCATCTACCTGACTTCCCCCCTCCCCCCTCCCCTTAGATTATTGCGACTTGACCCAGCACATGCCCTTGATGTGGAGTGGGATCAGCTCATTTTGAACATATGACTTGGAACTGTCATCACCTCCACCCCTATTGGACAGAGATTCTGGAAATCTTGCGGAATTCGACAAGATTCCCAGTGAAGATGTTGATCAAACATTGCCTTTTAGGTGTATTATCGTCCCCCAAACCAAAAACCCGCATGCAGTACAGATTTACCTCTCTGGGGTTAGTTCTTGGGCATGCATCGAATAGCTATACATTGGAAGCAGTCTGCAACCCCTTGTACGACTAAATGGAAGGCAGATGTGTGAATGGGGGGCTGCAGAATAACACCGCCTGCACATTGTTCGCACTGTTGAAAATGCTGAGCGAGACGTGGAGTATTATGCTAGAGAGACTGCAGGCGACTGATTACCCGAGTGGGGATACAGCAGACTCGCCCAGGGTGGCAACCCACTCTCAGAGGGTACAGCTGTCAGAAACTTCCCTGTCTGATAATGACCATGGTTGATGGACGAGTAGATTGACTGGCAGGGGGCTGAGGGGTCCAGAAGCCTATACTCGGGTCAAATCTTCTTTATGTGGGCCCTGTGGGGGCGCAACGGAATTACCTGCATATCCTATATATATATATATATATTCACATTAGCTAGGTTGGTTCCCTGTTGCCATGTACTGGAAAACTTAGAGACTCACAGTCTCATCCCTCCCCTGCCCAGAACTAACAGGTTCACACCTGAAGAGTAAACCAGGGATGGGACAGCTGCTAACATATATACCAGCCCGTCTGAATGCTAAAAAAACTAAGAAAATACTATTGTGCTGTACCCCCTACCGCCAAAAGTTTTGTAAAACACTGTTTAGGTTTATAAATAGATAAAAAACCATGAGACAATGCAACCCAATTGAAATATAGTATTATTACCCTGAATGGTACCTGTGGACTAATCAAAAACACAGAACTTCTCAGGTCTTCAGAAAAAGTGTGATGAAAAGAGTGTCTCTCAGTAAAAGCTCTCTGGGGAGCAATCCCTTTTTTAGGACGAATCCCCTCACTCACCATAGGTGACATGCTTCATCATATGGGCATCTCCTCCCAGTGGAAAAACCTAGTTCTACTGAGGGCTACCACTACCTCACTGTGAGGTAGGAGCTCTGGGATGTTTTAGCAATGTATCCTATGTTGGACTATGGATGCTAAAATCCCATAGGCGTGTATAGGTGTAGGGAGGGTGCAGCGCTGTGTGTGAAAAAGCAATAGTGATGTTAAAACTACCTAATTTGGTACAAAAATCTTTGATTGCCCATATTGGCAGGATTAAAAAGCAGTGCAAAGCAGTGTATATTAAACAACTATGGTGATCAGGTCGGTCGACATGTTTCAGCCTATATGATCTAAATGTATCGGGCTTTCATCAGGACCATAAACAATGCTGCTCTGAGAAAGTATTCGGTCATCAACCTGTCTCCAACGAGATTCCAGAGTGCAGGGGAGCCCCAGCAGGGTCATTTCTCCCATCCCCTCTTCCACCCCTCCACCCCACCCCCCCACCTCCCTCCCTCCCTCGTGCAAGAAGCAGCAGGCCCACGCCATACCTCAATCGCCTCCTTACCACTGTCAACTCTGGCCACCATCTTGCAGAGCCACCTCACCAGAGCATAGAGGACAGTCATTTATTCTATATTTTAGCCGCACAGCGCCCTGGCCCGTGGTCTCGGGGCTCCAGGGAGTGCTCGCCTCTGTGTCTGGCTAGCCCTGCATTTTATTCAGGGTGGTGCCAGAAGGGGGTTATTTCCCCCACAGAAGCGCGGAGCTCTGCTGCCTATTCCATTGGCAGTTAGCCACACCCCTTCACTGAAATTGAAACTCGAAAGTGCTTTCAGTGTTCTGGGGCTCAGCCATGGCTGGACTCACCATTCAGCCAAGTATTCATTTTCCTAGTGGGCTGCAGGCTACTGGGCAGCTTTCAGAAATGGATAGGCATCCACGACCCAATCTTTAAGTCTGTATGGCCCCAATTCTAGGTGTGGGACTCTTGGTTGAAGAAAATCAGGGTGGAGGTTCCGATGGTACTCAAGGAACCTTACCAATATTGGGTATTTCTGAAAATTAGAGACCCGGGATAACCAGGATGAATTGACTTGCACGGCTTATCCTGTATTCTCCCAATTTCTCCTAACAGAAATAGTACCCCCATGTAATGGTCCTAGCACACAAAGAAAAACACCAAAACTGTTCCCTTGTGAATATCACATTAAAACTTCTTTACCTTCCCACAGCCACTTTTGATGTGTTCATGTCTTGTATTATGGGGTCATCAACAAATGCGTGAAACTGTTTGTGTTAGAAGAATTGTATGAAGGATGAAATAACTATTTGCTATTGACTGACAAGTTCCAAAGTTTTTCGTCATATAAATGGAAGCACACTTAGTTTTTTCATCTATATTTTGTCATTTGTAGGACGTTAAGAGTAAAAATGGATCCAGACTACCCACACCACCCCGGACTACCGCATTAATTTCGTTTTCATAAATGTGTGAGGTTGGTAGGTGCCCCTTGGTGCCAGCAGGCCGGGCCCCAAAAATGCATCTACCTGCATCCCAAAAGAAAGCCTTTTGGGAAGAAGAACTGAAGCTTTTTTTGAACTTTTTATGTTGTGGCAATTGGCCCATTAACCCACGAGGCATTATTTTTAAAAGAAGTGTGGGAACAGTGAGTGTTGGGACTTAATCCAATCCCTGCTACTTCCAGAATTTTCAGTCACAGATGTGCAAAGGACATCCAATTTCTGAAGCACAGTTTGACATTTACAGGGAAAACAAGCATTTACAATGCAATGGTCTCGGCATTATTAAAGGTAGAGCTATTGGCACTGATCATGATTTTTTTTTTTAAATCTCAAATAAATGGCATTGTCGTTTACATTGCCAATAGCTTAATCGTTAAATAAATGGCATTGTCATTTACAATGCCAATAGGTTAATCGCTCGCAAATGCATGACCTATTGCATTTACACCCACACAGAGCCACCCACACAGAGCCACCCACACAGACAGCACCACACACAGACAGCACCACACACAGACAGCACCACACACAGACAGCACCACACACAGACAGCACCACACACAGACAGCACCACACACAGACAGCACCACACACAGACAGCACCACACACAGAGAGCACCACACACAGAGAGCACCACACACAGAGAGCACCACACACAGAGAGCACCACACACGGAGAGCACCACACACGGAGAGCACCACACACGGAGAGCACCACACACGGAGAGCACCACACACGGAGAGCACCACACACGGAGAGCACCACACACAGAGAGCACCACACACAGAGAGCACCACACACAGAGAGCACCACACACAGAGAGCACCACACACAGAGAGCACCACACACAGAGAGCACCACACACAGAGAGCACCACACACAGAGAGCACCACACACAGAGAGCACCACACACAGAGAGCACCACACACAGAGAGCACCACACACAGAGAGCACCACACACAGAGAGCACCACACACAGAGAGCACCACACACAGAGAGCACCACACACAGAGAGCACCACACACAGAGAGCACCACACACAGAGAGCACCACACACAGAGAGCACCACACACACACACACAGGCACTTTTACGTTTTTACTGCTCACCATTGTTGGAGGCTTAGAACTATTTTTTTATCGTCAAAAATAGTTCTTGATCAATAAAATTAGTAACAGGTAAATAACAGAAGATGCTGCTTATACCTGGACAAAACATCTTGAAGCAAAACGGTTCTATTAACATCTACTCAGTCACCAAGGTAGCTTTTTAGAATCTCGTTAAAGAACTGTCAAATAAATGTTTCCTTTGCTGGGTTTCACATCTTCCGAACCAATATCCTATTAAAAGACTGAAAAGGAAATGACCAAGCTTGAAAGAAAAATGCAACCGTTGTTCCGCAAGTTCAATGTGCAGAGCACCCTTAAAATTTGCAACAAAAAGAATTGTTGCTTTACGAATAAAAGTAACTAATGTATACAACAAAGGCCATAAATTGGGTCCACATAGCACAAATTGAGAGCCCAACAAAAAGGTGCTCCTTCATCAGAATGGTGGCCAGCTCGGGTCAGCAGACCATTTTTTTTTCTGCTGACCCGAGCAGGCCAACATTCTTGTGATGGCTGTGATTCCCAATAGGTCACAAATTGCAACGTACCTTATTAATATGCATGAGATCAATCTATTTGCGACCCACTAGGATTTAATGAAACGCAAAACAGTTTCACACATTAGAAATACTGATTTACTAATTGCAATTCAGAGTTGATCGCAATTAGAAAATCAGCATTCCTAATGTTAGTACATGTGGCACCAAGTTGCTTAACACTAACTGCATTTCACTTCTCCCCACAGTGGTTATGCTTGCGTGGTGGAAAATTGGTCAAATCTCCTACTCCAGACAGAGCGACAGTATGGGTAATTACAGATCATTTGAAACGGTGGGTGGCCGATAAAAAAAAAAAAAAAAAAAGACAAGCAGATCCTGGAGCAGAGTTGTGAAAAGTACTGCCTGAATTTTACTTTTAAGGATATCGAAAAATCTGCCCATCAGAAGAGAAATGAACGTTTGTGTCTGTGTTTCCTCTGAGCAGCTACTCTAATCAAACAAACAATACAGCACGGCAACGGTAAACACAATGCAGCGCAATTCAAGCCACAATGCCAACTTTAAATTTAATCTCAGTCCTGTTTTGTGACCATCCATATTGTAACGGACACTATTTAGCTGAAAATGTAACACAGTAACAATTATACGAACGTGGGGGGCAATTAGAATCCAGCCTATTTCATGTGCTCTACTGTTTTACAGACTAGCGCCACGAGTCTGGGTTCTAAGAGCAATCCATCAGAAGGGCTGGCATCTTTGTCTCACAAATAATATTTCTAAACAGCACTTAATGCTTCCGTGCATTGATTTCTAAGCACTCTAAATAACTGACAGGGTCTTCCTATTTTAGGTTAAAATTAGAATTTCTTCAGTCTGTAAGGTAACTTTCCTGTGAGTACTCTGCATCGTGCAGATTACGGGCTCCAGAAACAGATCAGTGGTTCCGGAGTCAGGTCAGATGTTCCAGAGACAGATCAGTGGTACGCCTACTGATGAACTGCCTGAAGTGCACAGGACACCGCTTCTGAGCCGAGAGAGATCAAGAGGGTCAGAGCCTTCAAGGCAATATGTGCGTTTCTGTCACCTATATATATGTTGAGGTGGCCAACTCACCCCCTTCCATGCCCACTGTCAATTAGGGTCCCAAACTAAGATTCAGAATCCCTATAAAGCTACGAATTCTGGATGAAGGCCACCCACAGCAAAATGTATGCAGTTTTAGAATTTAGTTTACAACCCTTTACACAACTTTAGACAGAAGTGGCTCTCCCAACTTTGGACTATCATTCATGAAACGACCTGAACAGACCCTTCACATAATCGCTCAATCCACGCCGCCTACATTATTTCAGTGACAAATCTAATGTCCTTGCCCCTTCATGCATATACTGAGTGTGTATTGTTCGAGTCTCTAAACACACCTGGGTCTAAGGAAAGGCCTCCTGACACAAATGAAACAGGGGCCAGCTGTTACATGCTAAGCATCTTTTCGAAACCAACGGGAGGGTTACGTTTATGCAGTGACCGTGGTTTAGATAATCAGGGTCGAATTCACAATAGGTGTGAACCAGTCTGACTCAAAAACACTATTCTTTTTTGCAGGGCCCCGTGGCTCCAGGAAATGCGAGCAGCCTAGTTTGTAATATTCGGTGTGGTGATTTGCCCTCCCAGTAACACTTAACTAGTGAGGAAAGCCCTTGAAAACGTGCCATTGACGAATGGCTAATATTGCTGCTGAGGGTATGAACGAATAGCTGACCCTGAAGTGGCAGACAAATATATGAAAAAGTGCTTGGCGAAGTACATAGACGGATAATTGAGGGAATCAATGAACACACGCTTGAAGCAGGATGACGATTTAAGGAGGGAATGTAAGAGATGTACAGATAAACGGGGGGTGCAGGGGAAGGAGGAGGAGGAACAGGTGGGTCGAAGGGGAGAGATCGATAAGGAGACATGTACACAAAGGCAGATACGAACGACTGGGTGAATTAATCACTGTTCAAAGGAACGAATAAGTGAACTTGATGGCTTAATGCGACAACAAACAGTGTAATTAACAAGTGAACGGCTATATTACTAAGGTCACAGGTGATTAACTGGTTCAGTGAGTGAACTGACAGGGGACCAGACAAACACATGAGGTGACCGTATGGTAGAGTCGTGGATAAACAAAAGAACAAGCGGTGCAAGTAGTCGCAGGTGATGTTAATGAGAAGGTAACCTGTGTGTGCGAACTAATAGATAAATAAACGCCCCGTACCTCCCCACTCTGGTAGAGCTTGTCGAGGGCCGCCCTGGGTGCCAGGAAGTCCCGGTGCCGCAGATTCTTGGTGCTGCTCTCCTTGAACCACATGCCCGGCACTGGAGAGGCGCCACCAGGAATTAATGCAAGGCTGAGCGCCTGGAAAGTATCTGACACTCGGAGGCCTTGGTTAAGCGGGTTCCCGCCTACTGACTCCATAGTAGCAGACCCCCGGCGGGCCGAGAGCGGCGCCCTACAGGTGGGGATAACGGAAAGTGGGACCGGTAACCATAGACACGAGGGGCTAGAGCGTCTCAACCAACTGCAGCTCAGGATACAAGAGTGAATAGAGCCTAGAAGGGGCTAGAGCGTCTCAACCAACAACTACAGCCGCCTAGAACCTGCAAAGTCGGCAGCTTGGGCAGTTATGCCCGTTGAGGCCCGACCTCTACGATGCCTACAATACAAGCAGGGATCAAGTTAAGAACACTTATACTTGCCACATACTACATCCCAAAACAAGACCAAGACGATAGCACGAAAAACTGCACAAACGGGGTTGTGAGGGCTAAGGGGGGGGGGGGGGGGGGACTGATGAACAGCTGAAGAGTTGACAAGGACACACGGGAGGGAAGGGGGTGGAGTCATGGCTCGAGCGGAGTACTCCTATGCGGCAATGAAGACAAGTAGGGACCGGCCTGTAATCCGGTCGTCTGTATCCATGAAGCGGGCAGCAAGTCAACCAGTGATAGGCAACGGGTGAAAGGCACGAACAAACAGGGGTGCAGAAGCACTAAAAACGGCACAAACGGGGGCAGAGGCTCGAGGCTCACCTTCACTGCAGGGAAAAGAAATATGGCGGCCGCAAGCTTCCGATTTTTTCGGACTCGGGGCGTGGTTTTGCTGTTTTGAGTGACAGACAACGTCACTGTCTAAAGAACAGCAAAACTTACGCCCCCAAATCCGAAAAAGACGGGGCTAAATCGGAGTGACTCATCTCTCCTTCAATGGCTGGCCTCCGTTTAGGAAGCCAGCCAATGGAGGAGAGACAAAAAGAGAGGCGGGATAAAGCAGCCACTCTAAGTAACAATAATTCTCCGGTCTTCCGGTCTTGGCCTACGGCCAAGCCTACAGTCCCTCGACCTAAAAAGGTGGTGGGATCCATCAAGCCACACCACTCTGGACTCCCACAGGTCTATAGCTTTCAGAAATGTTTGGGACTGATCGACCCGGTGCCCAATTAACGAAGGCAACTACCACCACAAAAGTCTATCTTCGCCAAATAACATTTCCTCTCCTCATGGTTATGTGTTGGTCCTTTCCCGTTCCATGTGAAAGTCCCACTCAATTGTGGGGTTTATTTTTTTGTTATTGTGATGAATGTGGGAACTGAGAATGGTATGGTATATGTTATCTATTGAATGTCTCTATATTTTTAGCTTACGAGTACAAGTCAGTGTGCAGAAAAACAAAACATTTCTGCAATCTGCCCGATTACTGCTCGTGCATGCCTCCCTTGCAATATTCTTCAATTCATTTCAGTTGTTGATATCCATGTCCCTTCACTTGAAACAGTTCTGGATTCCCAGGAGAGAAAGAGACTCCTCTGTCTCACTGCTCATATAATAAATAGTCATCAGTTTTTGCTTCCCTGTTTTCTCGCTTGGGGAGGTGGACGGTGAAACTGGAGAGTGAGTGGAGACCCACAAAAGCCTCTGCTAAATTGACTATTATTCCAGTTTTCTAACCTCGCTCGAGGATCCCCTAAAACTTAAACTGAGGAATCGCTTCTTTTAAAAAAAACTCACTCTGGCAGATTTAGTTTAAGAAAATATATCTGTAGAACGCATGCTAACTTAAGCCACACTTTACGAAGTTCAGAAGCAAGTAGTCACTGCCTTTTAGGTCATTTATGATCAAGCATGCCTTTCGCTGCTGTATATGTAAATACACTTATGAAAGCAGTGCCAGTAATAGAAGGGAATAACCATCTCACATAGTCCATATACATTTCCTAAAACCATATGATTTTTTTAAATCTTAAATTCTAGAATAGGTATCAAACTTACACGAACTGTAGTGTCGACTCCTGCTGATGCCAGTCTGTTGATTTTGCCATCATTACCATGTTGGAAGTCTACGCTGTACACAGGTTCTTTGTTGTGCCAGGCTATTTCACATGTTATAAATTTCATCCTTTCAAGGAAAGAATTGGATCAGGTTACTTCCAAGTTCAAAGTGACACTGTGCGTAAAAGAACAAATAAAATCAATTTTTAAATGAAATCTATGACAAATATTAACATTAAGAGGAGTTTCGAAAAACATAGATTAAAGACAGCTGTCTAAACAATATTTTGCCAGTTTGTTACTGGGCAGTCAGTGGTGGGTACTAGTCAGTATTCAGCATGGCAGTTACTTGACATTCCAGAGGTAGCGAAGTCAAACATCCACAACTTACTCAATATGGTAAAGGTTAGAAACAGATACATCCTGAAATAACAATGTAAGAAACTGGGTTTTGGGTTGAGGTGGTGAAATTCTATACTGAAGCAACAACCACAATCTTTGTCATGGTGAACCACAAAAGTAACTAAATTAATATGTGCTCAACCCTCTGGTAGCACTAAAGCAATCAGGCTTAACTTGAAGGCAATATGTAACGTATTTATGTAGCACACAAAAAGTAATAAAGTGAAAACACAAGAAAAACCCCAAACAAATAGAGAATTATAATACATATAATCCCATGAAAATGAATTAAATCCCAACAATAGAAGAGGAGTTATAAGCTATTAAAGTTTTTAGTGTAAAATAACGCCTTAAGATCAAAGTCCAAAAAGCGGGTATCTGGTCTTGTGAGACTGGAGCAAAGTCAAAAGTTATGTGCAATCACAATGGAGAGCTGGTCAGATACAAGGAATAGATTGGGCCGGTTATCTGCTTACCTTCGGACTTAGAATAGCTCTTGAAGAAAAGTCCAAGAGAAGGCAGAGTTCTGGATCGGCTGGCAGGTAGTTTCTGCTCTTCGGTCAGTACTTCTGGCACTTTTGGTGGAAAGATTCAAAATCTCATGTTGCAGGGGCAGCACTTCTAACACTACTTTCAAGAGTCTAGGACCTGGGGCATAACCTGGGACTCACTCCAGTAGAGACCAGGTGCAGGATTCAAGGTATCTAGAGCTTGGTTTATCCCAGTAGCTACACAGGAGGCCAGCCAACCAGCCATTTGAGTCCATTCTGGAGTACCAGAGTTCAAGGACATGATCTATTTCGCCTTCAAACAACAGAGCAGTCCTCTGGTAGATGAAGGGCAGTACTTTGAGGTTCAAGGTAGTTCTTCTGAAGTCTTACACAGCTCCTGGAGTGTACTCAAGTAGTATTCTGAGGGATCAATATTGATACTTGGAGTCGGCCTTTGAAGTGTGCTTGTATGGGGGTAATTTCCTATACTATCTCCACATATGGGTCTGGAAAGTTTTTTCCTTCCCCTGACTAGGCTCCAAGAAGCCTGGGGTGGCAAACGGCTAGTGTCAGGGACCTTTGTGAGTGTGTTGGAAACAAGCCCTTTGAATTGTAGGTTGGGGCAAGGAACAGCTCCACAACCAGCAACCCTGGCAAGAGAGCCCACCCAGCTAACACCTTTTGTCTCACTGCTGGTAGAATACACAACGCTCAACAGTAGACCCATTCACAGTCATGAGACCTAGGACTCTGAAAGCAGGTGCCAAATTGTTAGGACAATAAAAATACCAACTTTTTAAAATAAGCATTTTCACAATTG
This sequence comes from Lissotriton helveticus, assembly GCF_964261635.1. Lineage (NCBI taxonomy): Eukaryota > Metazoa > Chordata > Amphibia > Caudata > Salamandridae > Lissotriton > Lissotriton helveticus. The sequence goes on from NC_136069.1 coordinate 191,112,727, forward strand.
TAATTAACATCTCACTACCATTAAAAAGGATTTTAATTTACAATTCATTTGAGCCCAAACTTTACATCTCTATCTATTCCCAATCAAAAGTTAGCACTTATTATAAGGTAATCAGGTTACCCAATTCTATCCAATGGGAGAGGCAGACCGTAAAAATTAAGAACACGTCCTAAATTTGAATTTCAACGCAACCTGCACTTTGGGCCTTTAGGGCCTACCTTAGGGGTGACATATGTATAAACAAGCATTTCCAGTGCAATCTGTCTCACCTTTCGGACCTTATAAGTATTTGGCTGTTCACTACATTATTGTGGGTACAGCAACATTTACTGCTGTAGTGTGCACAAAGCAGTGAAAGGGTGCAGAACCAAAGGCTCTCAATAGGTGTCCCTTAGGAACTCTTGGCCACATAAGGCACTGCACCCTGCAACATAGATGGGAAAAAACAGGAGACAGAGTTCCAGGTTGTTTTAGCCCACCTCGGAATGTGGCGAGCTGCTCTCAAGCAACACAGTTGCGCGAGTTCTCTTCACAAACCCAAAGAAAGGCGGATGAAACAAGGCAGAAAAGACTCCCATTATTGTGAACTGTACAGAGAAGTACACCAGAGTCACTGACCTATAATCAACGTCATTCAGTTAACTGGTGCACATTTGGCTGCAGCAATTACACTTCAGTAGCATGCAGTGCGCGTGAGCGGGTATAACTGACACGGTTGCACAGAAAGACACACAGTTAGAGACTTCCTATGACCCTCGTCATAAGCAAAGATTTTAAAAAATGTAAACTTGGTTTATCAAATTGTTCTGAAAAGAGAATTCAGAAATGGCCTTACAGACTGACAAACCAAAAAGAAATCTCGGCGTATCACATACATGAAGAAAACTAGCTGTGTCGTTTTAAACCTGAAAGTGGGAGTCAAAAGACCAGAGTAGCCGTCCCTACATATTACCATATGTACAAAAGAACATATTAGAGAACCACAATAGTGCACCTCACAAATACCAGCCAGAGAGAAAATTGCTCAGGTTCAATTGTATAGGAATAGTGAATTAAACTTGCATGTGACGATAGGACACGCCAGTCAGGCCGGGTTGTTCGAGTGCACCCTTTAAGCAAGGTAGTTTACATAACAGCTTCCACCATACAGGGCTGTCTAAAAAAGAGATCCCTTTTTCTTGCGTGACTTTAACACACACCCATACAATAAAGTGCAAAATGAACTGAATCTGTTACAGAGAAGGAGGGAACTCTCTCAGTAGGTCGTGTCACCAAATACAAGGGTAGAGGAAGTGAAATGCACCCATTTTTTCCCTTGTCCCTGCCCCTGCAATTGTATCCTGTTTGCTGCTGTGGTACTGTGGGAAGTATGTAGGGTGGAAATCAAGAGAAAGTAAACATGGCTCCTCAAGATTGGTTTTTTCTGGCCTGACCAGTCCCTTCAGGGCCCCACCAAGAACCGGGGCAGAAAGGGCATTTCTAGGTTACCCATCAGCAGTACCCAGCTCACAGTCAGCTGTAAATATGAATACAATTTACTTTATTCAGGAAGAAAAATAACTTTCCGAAACACATAAAACCAATTTTTAAAAAACATGCAGCGATCTTGGAGGCAGGGGCAGGAAAGCACTGTTGTGCAAGGGGAAGGGAGGGAGAGTAAATTAGGGCACTGCACTGTAAAGCGAAAATGAACCAAATGTTAAAACGAGCAAAACGAGCAGTGGTCTCGGTAAGGTGGAGGCGGCTTGCGAGCAGTGCTGTAGGAGGGATGAGGTGGAGGCACAGGGAGATTAGGAATCGGCAAGCAAATGAGGTGACCGAAGTTTCATTGCACAACAGAACATTTAATGAGACAAGAGGCAGGCCAACAAAAAAATAATAAAGAGTTCTCTCAAAGTATAAATGACCTGAAATGTAAGAAAACAAGTAACTGGGGCAGTCCTCAGAAGATACAAAATTCCAAAAGGAGGGACTACTAAGTGTATTTACTAATGAAAAGCCAGCATTTCTAAAGGAAAGCAAGAGGAACCAATGAAAAAGACGGGCGTTTTTTGGAAGCCCATATCCTAGATACAGCAGGTCGAGGGAGAGAGCACATGCGCCTAGGCAAGACCTAACTAGCATTTGCAATGCAATAGGTCTCGCATTATTAAAGTTTGAGCTATTGGCATTGCTAAATAATGCAACACCAATAGCTCAAACTTTAATAATGCGAGACCTATTGCATTGCACATGCTTGTTTAACACCTTGGCTGCTAAGGCTTTTCCCGTCCTGTGCTGACTGATTGATAATCCCATTATACATGACGAGTTCACCTTGTCATGAGCACAGCTCCAGTGTGCCTGATGACGAGCTGACCTGGTCATTAGCATAGAAGGGGTTAAGACTAAGGTAAACATTTATGTTACACTGATTTTTTTTCGTTTCTTAATCACATTATATTTCAGCATGGTTAGCTGTCTGAACACATCTATGTAAAGGAAAGAGCTACAGTTGCTAAGCACGTTTTTATGAATACAATATTGTTAATTAAGCAAATAGAACACAAGCAAGCTCTGAATGTAACATAATCTGGGTACTGCTGCTTTACTAAGTGGCAGTTGGCAACAAGGTACTTGTTTTGCTGAACATGCTTAAGGATGTAATGAGTTTTTTATCATGCTGTGAAAGGATTACAGCCCCTCAGAGGCACCTGCATTAGAAAAGCAGCAAGATAACTTCATGAGTCTGGGGAGAAATGAACTATCAACCGTCCAATAAACAAAATGTCCACTTTTATTGACGCTCTTCTAACAGTGGTGAACTCCGAAGTAAAACGTTTTATGAGAGTCCAGTATACAGCGCTAGCATGGAAAATAGGTCACTGTTATTTAATGGAAAACTGAACAGGCCCGTTAACAGAAACGGCCAGAAGGCCTAAACATTTGGGAAAGTGGGTGCCTCGGAAAACGTTGCTCAGGAGACAAGGTTAGCAAAGTTCAACAGGCAACTCAATTTACAGCTGTAATATCTGAGAGAAAGGAAGGGGAGAAGACAAAACGAGGGTGAGGGCAAAAATGAACAGCCCGGTATAGAGCCGTTTCGGCACCTGCTTTTTTAGAACCGCCGTTGCTGTGCCCCGGCTAGACCCGGCCCACTTAAAGCCCTGGACCTACTACCCCTCGGTTACAAGGAACAAAAAGAAAATGCTTGTGTTAGCCCCCAGTTGTAAATGAGACACCACAAATAGCCATCCGTTTTCCTGCACTGTTGTATCTGCAGTTCCACCAACCTCAGTAATGTAAGCATGCACAAACCCTACCCAATCACAAAGAAGCGCCTCGGGTCTCGTAAAGTATGTGAAGCACTGTGCTGATAACACGTGCAGATGCAGAGTAACCTATTGCGATCCAGATCTGTCAGTAATAAGATGAAGTGATGTCTGTCGACCGCTACATCGTTCATAGTAACTCCCGAGGGGGCAGGTGGAGGGAATAGAGCGTGTGCGATTCCAGGGTCCGTTTTGAAACCCCGAACAAAAGAGCTCTCGCCTGCGGGAGCACTGCCACGCAGTGCAACGCAGGGCGCAAGCCTTGAAAAGGAGGGTTAGGCCCACCAAAAACTTTCTTCCGCCCGGTCTAATTTGTAGTTTAAAACTACATTTCTGACTGCAATGGCAGGCCTGAGACATGTTTTATAGGGTTACTGTAGTGGGTTGCACTATGAGGGCTAGTAGCATTTAACTTACAGACCCTGGGTAGATCTAGTACCATATACTAGGGTCCTATAAGCAAATTAAATGTGCCAACCAGGTGTAAGCCAATTTTACTATGTTTAGGACTTAAGCACTAGTTAACAGGTGGAAAAATGCAAAAACAAATTCAGAGAACATGATGGACAAAATTTTTCAGGTGACCCTGAAAAGTAAATTTTGCCATGTTCTGTGTCCCTACGTGTTCCCCATCTTATGTTATGTGTGCATGATTAATATGCATATGCATCCCCATGTTTGATTAAAGACGCAATTACAGTTGTGTCCATCTCTAGTATGCCAGTTCCCAGTTCTCGTGAAAGCTACGAGTATTAGGCCTATGTAAAGTTACGTTGCCACGTTTCTCAGTGTGCACGTTATTTCATTGAAAAGTCCCCGTTTCTAGGCCTCAAAAGGGCCCGGACACCAGATTCAGCTCCTGTCTCCTGAACCCTCGCTGAGGAGCGATACAGCCCCCACCTGTATCCTCGACCCTTCACTTACTTCCTGCCTCACAGTGCCCGGCTCGGCCTGGCTCTGCCTACGAGTCTGCCAAGAGTATGTTATGATTCTAGTTATCAGTCCAGCCCTCCTTCTCTGCATTCCTAAGCTACTGAATCGCATCAATAGTTTCCGTCATTGTCTAGCCTTTACGTCTCCATGTAGGAGAAATACTGTATTAATGGTCATTTAATATTCTTCATCACGCACTACATGTAGAATAATGCATGCTCCAGTCTTAGAGTCTGTTAGCCTCTCCCCTCCTGACTCTTAGTTTATATCAACATGTTCTCTAAACATTAGATACTAGATAGGGTTTAGGTACATGTCGCCCTGACTCTCCAGACTTCAGTCTCTACTCCTAGCACAGAGTTCATAGCCCCCAGCTTCTCCTAGTAACACGTCATTGTCAGTTTGCGCGCACCATTAGGTTAGAGGTCCCGGCTCCTTAGGTAGCCCCCTCCATGTTTCCGCCCCATTTATGACATATTCTGTTACGTTTACATCACATGTCCATGTATACGCCTCTTGTTACACCCACTTTCACCCTTATCTTTCGCGACTGCTATTGACCACACCCACTGCTCCGCCTACTGTATTCACTGTAATGCAACTGTTTTAGTATATATGCTTGTGTACTGTTATTAAATGTTACGCCGACGCCGATTCCTTTTCCCCTAGCGCGCTCATTCCCTGTCCCCCCTGCAGGGCCCCTGCCATCCTGTTCCCGTGCAGGTTGTCCTGTTCCTGTCCTTTATGCTGTATTAAACCTGCAAACTCCTACTACCTCGAATCTTGACTCTTATTTATTGAGCTATCTGTTATTGCTATGTCCAGTCAAACCTAGATCCGGTATTATTTATTTATATACCACAAGAGGGGGCCAGGTCCAACACCGCAGTAACAGTAAAGTACACTCAACGTATGTGTCCAGCTAGTGCCTTATAGCGACATATTTACAGATATGAATCACTGTTTAAACATATAATACACAAAGAAAACAAGATGGTGCCAGCACTTACCGGGCAGATACACAAAGAAAACAAGATGGTGCCAGCACTTACCAGGCAGAGCTACTGTTAAATACCAGACTTTCTATAATATGGTAAATATGGCCAATGCTACTTTAGATGTGGCTGCACTCAGGTCGACAATGGGAAATTCAAGCCTCTTCAGGTCTTTCTCTATCTTTTACAACCTGCTCCTGTTGATCCAATTAATGCGACGGCAGAAATGAAACCAAAAGGTCTATATGCAAATACTATACAATTGAGTCAAAGGTGCAGTTCATAGTTCACTTGAAACCTATGTCCGAGCCAGTCATGACTGAGGATCTGGATAGGCCACAAAGAAGCCAACACAAGTTAAGGCATCAACATTTTAAGTTTTCAGCAGGAGGCTTTATAAGTAGAATAAACACGTACTTAGAAGTTTAACTATGGCTCCCCTGTCAAAGGGTGGTGGGGAGCATTTCAAAAGACTGGTTCCACCACAACTTTTGCAGTGGCAAAAGCAAAGTAGGGACCCCAAAGTTGCTGCAGTTTCACCTATGATGAGTGTTGTTACTGGAAACATAAGGGCCACACAAATGGTTCAGACGTTTCCAGGTTAAAGATGACCTATTCCAGCCAACAGAAACGAAACGAACCCCAGGATTAAGAAGGCCTGTGACAGGCATCCTGAGGGTTCTGGGAGGGCCAGTAACAGTTCTGGTTTCCCATTTCACTCAAAGTAAAAGCATTTTTGCTGCTTAGTAACAAACAAATCTTCCATTCGTCTGAATTCTTCTCTGGGGGAAATCACATGGTCCTTATGTGGTCTGTAGTGTCATGTAAATAAAGAACAGAACAGAACTCTTTTGGTTCCTGAAGGACCCCATAGGCCTGTGATGTAAGTGATGGGGGGTAATGAAGTGAATGCAGGTTTAGAACGCCGAGTTCTCCCTTACACAAAGAAGAATAAAGACTACTCTACGTGTGTGGCATAGTCATTAGTGAGTACACAGGCTAGATAGGACGCTAAAACTGGCAACAAGTAGGGGATAAGTAACCCGTAGATCGAAAGCACTCTCCCAGAGAGTTTGCCGTGGTCTAGCAAACTGTTTGTGCGTGCCACAGTCGAAGTGCAGATTCAACATGGGCAACTGTGGAGTGTCAGCGCAACACCAGCCAGTGTAAAGTGATTGTGAACTCATAAAGCATAAGTGAAAATCTACACACCGGTGGCTGAGAATCGAAATGAGAAGGCCACAAACTGAGGTACAACGCTAGTACGCAAACTGATGCTCTTTGTCATATGGAGTGATAATGCTAAAAGGTGGATGCAATCAGGTCTCGAAAAACAGCGTATTGTGACAATCCATTGCAAGTTAAACAGTAATCTGATGTGCTATGAAGCAACCAGATCAACCAGGTGGTTATGAAGAAATATTTAAGCGCAAAGCCAATTAAATATCATAATGTTATCTGCTTATGAAATAATTTGTATTGTAAACAACAAAAGAGTATTACTTCCTATCAAGAAGAAAAATAGAGTAAAGTGAGCATGGGGAATCTTACTAGATTCGGAAAAATCATTCTAGATTTTTTAAGAAAGCCCACACTCACCAACCTAGTTGGTGACATGCTTCATCATCGGGCCCCACCGGGAGAGGCTGAATGCCTCCCCAGTGTGCTGCGACGCCAGAGTTACTGCGGAGCTGGATTTTTGGGAAAGTGAAAGTGTGATTAAGTGGTTTAAAAGTGTCTAGATTGTGTTCCAAAATAACTTTATTAGATGGCCAATCTGACAGGGTAAAAACAAGGTGTGGGAAATAGGGCTAAATAAATTGTTCAGCTGTTTCCCAATAAGTGGGGTCGACATGTTTCTGCCATCGTGGTATAGTTTACCTGGCATTCATCAGGACCAATAGACTGAACCTCTGCAATATGGGCGCGCTAAGGCACACCCTAACCTGAGGATGTGAAAGTGAAAAGGTAGGTGTAAAAAATGTAATCCAGGAAAAAAGTGAGGTTACCCTTTCATTTAGGGAAACCCGATTGCACCTATGGAGAAAATGACAATAAAGAGAGAAGACAAGACACACAGTTATTATACATCTTGCTTGGTTGTTTGTTACAAGATTTACCATGCTCAGACACTTAATTTAGTGCGCTTCTACTCAGAAAAGATCCTGTATCCAGAGGAGGGCAACACGTGCTCATTTATCATGTGACACTACCGCCAGCTAAAACAGCATAGCAGTGAAAGGTTAAAATGACCAGTCATTTGTTGAGTAGCACTATGACACCTGCATGCCTACTAGGGCGTTTAGCGGGAAATGTTGTGCAGTGTGTAGGTCATGTTGCCAGTCCGTGAGCCTCCACAGCGTGAAAAAAATACCCACAGAACACATGCACAAATAGACGGACATAAAACAAAAATAAGCATCTCACATTTGGTGTCAGAAGTCTCAACACCATGGGTCTCGGGCCTCCTGGTGACGAATGCCCCTCGGATGTTCCTAAATGATGTCACCTTTAGGAAAGAATGGGCCACGATAGCATGGCATTGCATTTGTGACCTGCTAGTGCTCATCATAAAAACAGCCCTACGCCTATCAGAGGCTCTCATGATTGAGATACAAAAGACAGAATCACCTTTTAAGACCACACTGACAGGGTACAAGAAAAAACTTGAAGAGATCAACAAAGAAATTACTGAATACATAGACAGTCTAACTCAGTCTAAAGTTACTAAATTTCAAAAAGATCTTAAAAAATGTGCATTTATCAAGGTCTATCCCTATGCTGACCCAAGCTACACACCGTCTGCAAGAAACCACATCAATTCTGATAACTCAGATGATAACTCATCTAATACCAGTGGGTCGAGCGGGGGAAGTTTCAGACAGCGACAAAGAAGAGGAATAAAGGGCACCCATAGACGGAATTACCAGCAACCACGATGGCCACCTTTATCTACACCGGGGGAGGACTACCCAACATGCATTTCCAACAACCACATTTCCCAATAATGGGCTGGAATCCAGCTTACATACATCCGTCACAATTCCATCAGAACCCGTACCAGCCTCCTTTTTTTAGAGAGAGGCCGGAGAGGAAGAGGCAAAAGAAGGGGACAGAACCAGGTCACATGGGACACAGGGGACATGGTGGGGAACAATACACGCAGCAAAGCACCGCTAGCGAGCACAAGTGCACAGGGAGTTTAATCACAAACCTTTGACACCATACTAACCTCCGCTGAAACCCAGGTCCTGGAAAAGAGGCTAGGCTTTGTACCTACGGCCTGCCACGACAAATTTAAACTACACTGTGAGCTTTCAGAGTTCGTTAGGAAGCTGAAACTGAAAGCGTTCCTTGAGGGGAAGGAGGGCAATGCATCACAGTGCTGCCGAATTCCAAGCCCTACAAAGACTGAAAAACAACATGGAGATCACTATAAAACTAGCGGATAAGGGTGGAGGCATAGTCATCCAAAATACCAAGGACTGTGAAAAAGTATGCCAAAACCTCCCGGATGACAGGAAGAATTACACCTTACTTAGGAAGGATCCCTCCCCTGAGCTAAAAGCAAGAATAGGAAACTTGGTAAAGGAAGCTGAGGAAAATGGCCACATAACAAAACATGAAGCTGAGTTTTTGACCACAGGGGCCAGTGTGATACCATACTTTTACGCCCTTCCAAAGATTCATAAAAACAAAATGCCCCCTCCTGGACGACCTATAGTGTCAGGTATTGGTTCTTTATTGGAACCACTATCACGGTTTTGTGATCATTTTCTTAAACCAATTGCCCAACAAAAATCGACATACCTAAGGGACACAAATAACCTTCTACAGCTGTTATAAGGCATAACCTTTGAGGAAGGGTCTACTATACTAGTGACCCTTGACATCGAGAGTCTGTATACTAGCATCCCCCAGGATGACACCATCAGGGTCTTGGGTCCTGCTTTGGACTCCATAAACTGGGAGTATCAGACAACGAAGACGTTCATTCTGGAGTGTGCCACTTTGGCCTTAAAAGAAAACTTCTTTGAATACAAGGGAAATCTATTCCTCCAATGCACAGGCACTTCAATGGGCAGTAACTTTGCCCCAAGTGTGGCCGGACTTAAGGTCCACGACTTTGAAGCCAAATTTATCTTGCCTACAGACACCCCCTATTCCTCGTCCATAGGCTTATGGAAGAGGTACATAGATGATGTCCTCCTAATCAAGAGGGGTACCAATGAACTCGAGTGAATTCCTGAACTGGATCAATACCCTAGATGTGAATCTAAAATTTACACACACCTGCAGCAAACAGGAAGTGGTCTTTCTAGATGTGGTAATTGCTATGAGCAATAACAACTTCACAACCAGAACGCACTATAAACCTACTGCTAAAAATTATCAGCTTACATTCTCCAGTTTCCATCCACGGACCCTGCGGGAAAACCTCCCCTATGGCCAGTACTTGAGGGTCAGGAGAAACTGTAGCGACCTGAAAGACTTCCGTGATCAAGCAGTAGATCTGACCGCTAGATTAAAAGTTAGAGGCAACCCTGACGAAGTCCTAAACAAAAGCTACAAGAGAGCGAAAAAAAAAAAAACAAGGGAAGCCTTCCCGGAAGATGTCACCAGGGAGCCCCAAGAAACCTCCCTCACTTGTGTAACGACCTACAGCAGCATGTCCAACGTTCTGAAAAAGTAAATTAATAAGAACTGGAAAATACTTACCAGCAACAAAAGAACATGAACAAAACCACTATTATCTTTCAAGAAGAGACGGAGCGTGAGAGACACTTGTTCACACACGTCAGAGAGAGAGATCTGTGATGAACGAAACATCCGTCACTGACACCTGGGGTCTCCCAAAAGTGGTAGGCCACTACCCTTGCTCTAGCTGCAGCGTTTGCCACCTAACATCACACACAAAGACTTTACTCATTGAACCTGGCAAAATTTGGACACAACTCGTCCACAAAAACTGCAATTCCACAAATGTGGTTTACCTCATCACATGCCCTTGCCAGCTACGGTATGTTGGCATGACCACACGTAAAATTAAACAAAGAGTTTGTGAACACAGAAGCAACATCCGATGTCGGAAAGTCACTACGAAGATGAGTGAACATTTTTTACAACACAATCAAACCATCAATGATCTGAAATGGACTTATTGAACAGGTCAATACCAGGAGAAATATATCACAGATTTTGTTGGAAAAGGAACAAAGATGGGTCTAGCGCCTGGGGACACATAAACAAGGCCTAAACGACGGCCTATGTGGGGTACAGTCCTAAAACGTTAGTACCTCCCGGGTTTACTAGATCATCGCTGACATCTCAGATAACACCAGACCATGGTGCTAATGGATTTTTCCTGAAGGAATACTGTTATGACCCAATTCTGTTGAGGGGGTCTGCACCTTCAGTTGCCTTTCCTCTTTTAGTGCCCTTTCACGTGGAACTCCTTTATTACTTGGAGATTTTAGATCACTGTCCCGTAAACAGACTTTGTGATAAAGGTTTATCCACCTTTCCCCTCATTCTGAGAGGTTTAATCCTATCATGACCTACTATTGACCTGGTGAGGATTACCCCACCTGATTCTCTTTAAATCACCCCCTAGTTTGGTAATGCATTAACACAGTGTATGCAATTAACAGAGGAGGGGTTTATATGCATCTAGCCCCCTAACACAGACCTGTGTTGCCAACAAGGCTTTCTTCACAAACATTAGTGCTGTAAATCCTCACTTCCGCCCAGAAGCGCCCCGCTATTGGCTGTGTGGGCATGCATACGCCGTGACGCTTGTAACCATGCCCACGGCTGCCCCAGACCACGCCATCCAGCCGAGATTTTTCTCGCTTTAAAAACCAAAGCAGCATTTTGACCTCGCAACGATGGGGTCCGGTTGTGAGGGACGTTCCTGGGTCCAAAGCGGGTGCCTGGCGACGCGGGTGTGTCTCCTCCTTGGTTTTCCCAGGTAAGTACTTTTAAAACTGTATGCGAGTTTTGCGCTCACTCCATACCGCATCTCTTCTTCCTCCCACAGGGTGTGCCAAATCCACCACCACCCCCCTCCCGAGACCCATGGTGTTGAGACTTCTCACACCAAATGTGAGATTCTTATTTTTGTTTCATGTTAGTCTATTTGTGCATATGTTGTGTGGGTATTTTATTCACGCCGTGGAGGCTCACGGACTGGCAACATTGAGGAAAATGATATTTTGCCTGACCAAAAATGTCCACTACATATACCCTATGTTACATATATGTGCATGTCACCCATGCATATTTCCCGTAGTGGCCTGAATCACTAGGCCTCTGCAAACATGTCCGGCAAGTCAAGTCATCAAGTCTCCCAAACGTTAAGCTAACGTGTAGGCCCATGTTTTTGCATTATGCATTGTGCACATTTAAATAAATATCGTACTGAACCTTTTTTTTGGTTGAGCCTGAAACCACTTTCTGAAATCTTGTTTTCATGACTCTTGACACTGAAGCTGCAGTTACGTCCCTCTGACCTCGCATACTTCTAGCTCAGCCGAGAGAAGCCCAGCAAGAGGCCTGCCAAGACAGTATTATGAATAACAGTTATCTGAGGAAAAGTAAACAGAACCCGTCCGAGGGAGATAGGGCCTAGCCATTCTGTCTCCAATTAAGTAAATTACAGTGCTTGCACCCATAGAAAGCTCATGCAACGAATAAATATGCCCTCTCTGTCTTTTAGTGACGAACAACCTTTGCTTCTTTTGCTTGCCGACTCTAGATATCAGTTGTACTAGATGTGCTGGTCGCCTTGACATAAGAGATCTCTCTGCTAGGTTGAAAGTCAGCCTCCTCCCAGTTACACGTCAATTGCACGTCATGCTCAAATTGCACAATTAGGGCACAGTTCGAGCTGGTCATGCCAACTCCTCCTCTAAGTACCCACCCACCTATGACACCTACCTATCACACACCTATGACTCATCAAGTGTACACCCTCATGCACCCTCATACACACCCACATGCTCTTATCTCATTTTCTGTCTTGCGCCTGCTCCTATCTACAAGGAGTAAAAAGCATATAATATAATGTTTTGTTATTAAATGTTAGAAGACTCTTCCTGAACCTCAGAGGTGATGGAACATATTCTCCCTTTGACTCGAGTTATTGGAATAAAGCCCATTTTAACTCGGATACCACGGACTCTGCTTCTCACTTGATGCATGATACTTTGTTAATGCCTAGAAATTCTGCCAGGGTAATATTTTATTTACCACATAATTTGGCGCCCGAACAGGGACATATCCCTTTCCCCACTCGCCGGAGTTGTCGGTCTAGTCTTTGCCCCCTTCTACAGCCGTGACGGACTTCAAAGCGCGCCAGCAGGACTTCCTGCTTACTCCCTCAGGCCCAGGAGGAGGACGGACTGCGATCAGGCATCCATGTGAGGCGGTGAGGAACGCGGATCGTCTCAACCAGAGCCCAGCCCGTGAGAGAGCAAGGTCCGAGGTCTCCAGAGGTCCACCTGTTCCAAGGCGCAAGCGTAGTCAAGTCAAGTTTCCGAGGCCTTCAAGTTCTGCTTTCCCGGTGAGTACCACTATGGGAAATGTATCAAGTTCAAGACGGGCTCATTTTAAATGAGAACGGTCAAGACGGGCCCACGGTAAAACGTGGGCCCGGTAAAGACGTTTCTCATTTCTGAGACCGGTATGGTTGTACTGTATTTTCAGTGCACGAACTGTTTTTCAAGTACATGTTTAACTCTCTGTATCAGTTTAGGTTGTATCTGTATCTGTTTCAGTGTTTAAATTGTTTAGTGTGAATGATTGTTGATTGTTACAGTCTATTTTTTGTGTATTGTGTTTCCATTGTGTTGATTTCAACATGCCACTGTTTTCAGAGTTACGTCAGATAGGGACCAGAAGATGTTTACTAGAATAGACAGTTAAAATCCGGCCTAGAGACACACCTGGTCATGTTATTTATAATAAGCATGGGCTAAACGCCATTTGGAGAAAGAAGTCAAGACCCTCTCAGAAAGATGCCATTGAGTTATGGCGCAAAGAGTGACATAGGAGAACAGAGAAAGAATTCAATAAAGCAGAGAGAACTAAACAAGCCAAGAAATGCCGTTGTTAACTGGTATTTATCCCGTTCTGTCAGAAAAACTAGCTAAAGTGACCACCTCAGAAAGACCCAGTAGGTAGAGAACGCCACCACCTGTACCCTTTAGAGTATGTAGAATTAAAGCCGACAGCATCCGAAGCGTTCATTTCCTTGTATCTAGACGAGTCCCTTCTGGACTGCGCAAGTGCCTTGTGAGTAACTAGTTGGTTTATTTGTGAATTGCGCTTTGTGCTTAAGACTTGTGAGTAGTTTGTTGAATTTTCTTAAGTATAGCTCCTTGTAAATATGCCTTGTGAATAGCGTGTCATTTTAGTGACTTGTTGAGTTTCTTGTAAATATGGCTTGTGAATAGCGCCATGTAGTTATGGCTTGTGCAGAGCATGTTATCATCAGGTCCCTAGCCATTACGTTAGGCAGGAGAGAGCTGGATCTCTTTCAAGTGCTTAGAGAAAATGTTTTGAAGATGTGCGTACGTGTTATGTGATAACGTGGAGAGAGGAGTTCATGACTTTCCCATGTACTGCAGTCATTGGGGAATGATTGTGCTTCAGCTGCCAAAGAGTTAATATCTTGTACTGAGTAGGCAGTATTTGTTTTAACATGCTGTTTAACAAGGTGTTGAGGGATTTTGGCGTTTTTTGGTGTTTGCGGGGGGCGTGTTTTTGAGCGGAAATTCGTACCCGTTCCAGTGGAGGGATTTGGTTGCTTTTTGGTGAGGATTTAGGGAATAGCTTGGACTACTGTGATGCCAAATTTGAAAAGGATCCGAGCTGTGGAAGTGGTGGAAAAAGCATGTTTTGTGTGGAGGTGCGATTTGCCATGTTATCCAATGGGCGTATTCAGTTTGCAGATTGAATGGTAAAATGTTGCATGGAGAGTAAAGAAGTGTATTTGTAAAGGGTTTGCCTTGGAACACTTGATTTAATGTGTTTGGCTCAGAGGTCGGTATAGTTGTAAATAGACCAGTCGAATTGAGATAAGGGTTTGCACAAAGAGTGCTTCAATGTTTTCACGGTTGGAAAGAAAATATGAAACAGACCCATTAGAGAATGTGCTTTAAATTAGTGTAATGCAACAGTGTTTTTTGTTTAAATAGGGATGTTTCTACAAAATATGAATTATTATTTTTCCCAATGCAAGCTGCCCTTTAGCGTGTGACAGTTATCCCACTCACTTAGGAAAGTGGCTATTTGTAAATTAATGAACGTGGCCCTTTTTGATAGCTACAATACACTACCATCTTAATGCATTGCTATGTGTCCCCTACATTAGTTTAATTTGCATTCATTTAGTTTCAAGGCTCACCTATGTACTTTGACAGGCTGCTGATAGAAAGGTATAATCTTGCACGGTAAAAGCAGTGTTCATTGAACATACTGCCTGTTATATGTCCACCAGCCTTTGAAAATAGGATTTATTATGTCTGATTCAGGGCTGCAATACTTACACAGAGGGTTTCAGATAAACATTTAGAGGAGAAGGCTCAATTGATATATGCAGAGAACAGTCCCAACGCAACAGTCCATGATAATTCGTTTTTTTTTCTCTCAACTGCAAAGTGCTTAGCATTGTGTGCAGAAGCAAATTGTCCCTTTTATGTGTGCTAATTTGCATGCTAAACAAATGCCCATGTTCAAAATGTCTTGCCTTCTAGCTGAATTAGGTAGACAAAAGTGTTTATTAGAAAGTGGAGTTTTTAAGTAGCAGTACAGAATTATTTTAAAATGCTAGCATGTCACTCAGTTACAGAAAAATACATGTCTTTATTAATTTACTAATGGTTCTGGCCTGGGAAGAGATATGTTATGACGTACAAGGAATGTGTTTTTCGACCTTGAGACACAGTCCGTCCGAGATGGCCTGGTTCCCAGTAAATGTTGTTTTGTAAAGGGAGGGCTTTTTCTCTCTTGGAGTGCCTGTCTTGTTGATATTGGCCATCCTCCAATTCCTTTCCGCGGACGATTATTGGCTGTTCTCCAGCTAAGTCAGGCTTCCTTCGCAAGCAGAATAAAAATACTTGACGAGCCACGGAGAAAATGTTTATGTGAAGGGGGGCCAAGTTGCTCCTCTGAAACGGTCAACACTAAAAGCTTCATTGACTTCAGATAAAGTCACGCTTGCAAATGGATAGTTATTCCCCCAGTAGTGTAAACAGCTTAATTGGCAGGAGTTTTGCTCTTGCAGATGGGTTCAGCATCTGGCAGTCATTCAATTGTAGATCTCAGTGTAGCCCGGCTTGGAATTGATTCAAAACTCCGAGCGCGAACATAATTCTAGAGGGAGGGGCTGCTTCTCAAAGGAGTGAGGAGTGGCGAGGCTCTAGGCCTTCTGTTTATGACAAGAATAATGTGGATTTTATTCAGATACATTTAGAGAACATATTGTAGTTAGTATGGTCATACTATTACCAGGATTTAGAGTAGGATTTTTTTTTTATGAACTGCAGAGGTTTTGGATAGAGGTTCCCCAATATAAAATAGTGCTTTTGAATTGAGAATTCATTTTTATTTATTTATTTTTATATAATTATTTCTGCTAGATTGATGACAGAAAGTCCTAGCATTTACAGTCAGACACTGAAAAGACAGCTGGACAGTGTTTACATGCCTACCAACACAGCACTGATACAATACATAAACGACATTCTAATTACAGCAAGATCAGAACCAGACTGTGACATTGCATCTCTGATAGTCTTGCACTTTCTGTGTAAAGCAAGTGGTGTACAACACTTGCTTTCCAAGGAGGGTACACCAGGTATACAGCTAACACGGTAGACAGCTAACACAAGAATCATACAGCTCATTACTAACCTTTCACAGCCCAGGACACAAAAGGAAGTACGCATTATGTCACGCGCCAGTTTTAGCGACTCCATGTCACAGTAAACATTTTATGCATAGAGATCAGACGTTGTAACATTCTGAATCCTGCAACACTTTTGCCCTCAAGTACAGTAAATGCACCGCCACATGACTGTGTGGAAGTTGTGAATATAGTGACAAAACCAAGACAAGGCCTGATAAGTCGTAGAGACACAGAATATAGACACCAACAGACACGACAAGGACAGAGGTACCATTACTGACATAAAGTATGACAGTCAGGGACCCTACACAAGATGTACTCGACATACAGACATATGCCACCACAGATGAGATAAAGAAATGGACTTTACAAGGAGGGGTCCAGACTAACCAAGGTTAGATGACTAAGGGAAAAGGTACATTGTTTTCTTCTCAGCACATAGTCCAACACACTTAGGAGAGAAGGCAATGATAGACTGCTTACATAATATTTGGTTTAACAAGCACCTATGTGCAGCAGAAAGTGCGAACATGTATGATCTATTGCCAGTTCAATCCAGGTAAAGGCATTCCGGTGGAACAAGGCGGATTTCATCCTCCTGACCACCCTTTTGAGGTTCTCCAGATGGATTATATCCAAATGGACAGATGTAGAGGTTACAAGTACGTCTTGGTAGTTGTATGTGCACTGTCTAGATGGACAGAAGCATATCCAGTTCCAGATTATACTGCTGTGACAACAGCCAGACAGTTAGTGCGTGAGTACTTCCCTAGGTATGGATGACCTCGTGTTATCTATTCAGATAACAGTCAGCCATTCTCCTCTGAATTAATGAAACAAGTGTCACTTCTGTTAGGATATAAGTGGAAATTCCATTGTGTCAGACACCCAGAAGCAGCAGGCCTTGTAGAAAGACATAATCAGACACTTAAGACAAAGAAAATTGCCAAGATCTGTGCAGACAAAGGCGTGGATTGGATGGTGGCCTTGCCGGTTGCCCTCTTTTACATGCGTACGGTAGCTCATTCCAGAACAGGCCTATCTCCTTATGAACTATATATGTAGGGTACGCCTATGCCTAAAAAGAAAAACTAACTGATGTTGACAGTAACATGCTGACAGATTACCTGGCTTCCTTGATTTCTGCACTACTCTCTTGTTGTTCACAGGTTGCAGGTTGCTGCTGCCTTCCCTGACAACACCCAGGTCAAGGAACATGCCATAGCATCAGAGGATTCTATACTTGTGTCCGGAATTTTGATCGTTCAAGCCCCCTTGAGCCACGTTGGAAGACGCCGAAGTTGGTGGAAGGACGTAAAGGCCGAACTCACCTTCATCACTATTTGGAACTTTGGGACTTTTATAAAGAACACTGACCTTTGCTAGAAAATACCCCTCAGCAAGAGTATAGGTCTAGATTAAGAACTAGTAAGTCAGACGTAGTTTAATTGTTTAAGCCCACCCGGTGGTGAATCGGTTAGACTCGATTTCTGACATGTATAAGATCACATATGAGAATAGCAAGAAGAGAGATAAGAAGGAAAAATACTGCAAGAGATTACGCAGTAGATGTATAGTTACCTTGATCATTCTTTTTATTCTGTGCATTGTTATAATTGGTGTCAGTTTATTGCTACATGTTTTCTTTCCCATTTCCTCACATATACACTCTTCCAGTAACCGTACCATAGAGCATACATTTAGTGACCTGCCTCCCCATGAATTGTCATATCGACTTGCACTACGTAACAATACATTTATTCGAATGTTACACCATTCTCTTCAGACCAGCAATGCGACTGATTGCTGGGTATGTGGCCAACTGCCTCCTTATCAAGAAACGAAGGGAGTTCTGCCCTTCTACCCTTTACCGTTCTCACACAATGGTTCGTGTGGAGCATGGTTTGCTCTAATGACCTCAATAGATAGAAGGTACATAGCTTATCCAGGTGGCTGGATATACGGAAACCTGAATAAAGTAATGAATGAAGCATGCTTTCCAGACAAAGACGGATTCCCCCAAAGAAAGGGATCCGATTTAGAGAATGAAGAGTACGAGCAGGGAAATGCATCTGTTAATTTTATAATGTTAAATGTTCAGCCCAAGCAAAACACAGGTCCACCGTTTATATCAGTCCTGCCAGCAAAAGGTGATTTATGTGTTGGTAAGAAAGGCTCAGTACACATGGGACACAGCGAGTGTAACACTGTAGTAGAGTTCAATGATAACAGACTTTCTTCTTTCAAAACATCACGCCATACCTATTTCATTTGCGGTCAGACAGCCTATGTACATCTTCCCTTAGACTGGGGTGGGACTTGTTATATAGCATTCCTATTGCCACCTGTTTTCTTGGCCCCATCCCATTATCACAGAGATTCACAACTAGAACATGTTAGACAAAAGAGAGAGACAGATTCCGCAGGGATCGATCAGACTGAAACAGCTTGGGAGCAATATACAGATTTCAACAAAGGATTCTTTTTCTTCATAGGTCCCGTCCAAAACAGTAAACTGATACGCAGGTTAACAGGGACTCTTGAAACAGTTGTAAATATAACTGCATCTGCCCTGGCGAACTTGACCCAGGAACAGTCTGCTATTAGACTTGTCGTTCTTCAAAACCGCCTCGTTTTAGACGTCATCTTGGCGGATAGGGGCGGAGCTTGTAGAGTCATCCGATCTAGTTGTTGCATTTTCATCCCAGATAATGCACCATCTGTGTACGAAGCAATAACAAGGCTCCACAAAATTGCTAATGTCATACATCAAGACCCAGGCACATGGACTTGGTCCAGTTGGTTCTGGGGTGTAATATCTGCGTGGGGATGGAAAGTTATGTCCTTCCTAGGAATGGCCCTACTTATGGTATTTGGTTGCTGTCTCTGTCTGCAGTGCGGCCCGGCGATTTGCGGCCTGTGTGCCACTGCCTGTGTTCCCCATCCACGTAAACAAAGAGTTAAAGATGAACAAATGATTCTGTATGATGAACTATACGGTCTCATGAATATAGATGTATCCTAAAGGGTTATGTAGGGGACAAGGAGGGAATGAGGAAAATGATATTTTGCCTGACCAAAAATGTCCACTACATATACCCTATGTTACATATATGTGCATGTCACCCATGCATATTTCCCGTAGTGGCCTGAATCACTAGGCCTCTGCAAACATGTCCTGCAAGTCAAGTCATCAAGTCTCCCAAACGTTAAGCTAACGTGTAGGCCCATGTTTTTGCATTATGCATTGTGCACATTTAAATAAATATCGTACTGAACCTTTTTTTTGGTTGAGCCTGAAACCACTTTCTGAAATATTGTTTTCATGACTCCTGACACTGAAGCTGCAGTTACGTCCCTCTGACCTCGCATACTTCTAGCTCAGCCGAGAGAAGCCCAGCAAGAGGCCTGCCAAGACAGTATTATGAATAACAGTTATCTGAGGAAAAGTAAACAGAACCCGTCCGAGGGAGATAGGGCCTAGCCATTCTGTCTCCAATTAAGTAAATTACAGTGCTTGCACCCATAGAAAGCTCATGCAACGAATAAATATGCCCTCTCTGTCTTTTAGTGACGAACAACCTTTGCTTCTTTTGCTTGCTGACTCTAGATATCAGTTGTACTAGATGTGCTGGTCGCCTTGACATAAGAGATCTCTGCTAGGTTGAAAGTCAGCCTCCTCCCAGTTACACGTCAATTGCACGTCATGCTCAAATTGCACAATTAGGGCACAGTTCGAGCTGGTCATGCCAACTCCTCCTCTAAGTACCCACCCACCTATGACACCTACCTATCACACACCTATGACTCATCAAGTGTACACCCTCATGCACCCTCATACACGCCCACATGCTCTTATCTCATTTTCTGTCTTGCGCCTGCTCCTATGTACAAGGAGTAAAAAGTATATAATATAATGTTTTGTTATTAAATGTTAGAAGACTCTTCCTGAACCTCAGAGGTGATGGAACATATTCTCCCTTTGACTCGAGTTATTGGAATAAAGCCCATTTTAACTCAGATACCACGGACTCTGCTTCTCACTTGATGCATGATACTTTGTTAATGCCTAGAAATTCTGCCAGGGTAATATTTTATTTACCACAACATGACCTACACACTACACATCATTTACCGCTAAATGCCCTAGTAGGCGTGCAGGTGTCAACAAATGACTAGTCATTTTAACCTTGCACTGCTTTACTGTTTTAGCTGGCGGTAGTGTCACATGATAAATGAGCATGTGTTGCCCTGCTTTGGATACAGGATCTTCCTGAGTATAAGCGCACTACATTAAGTGTCTGAGCATGGCATTCTTGTAACAAACAACCAAACAAGATGTATAATAACGGTGTGCCTTGTCTTCTCTCTTTCCATGTTTGTTATTGTCATTTTCTCCACAGGTGCAATCGGGTTTCCCTAAATGAAAGGGTAACCTCACTTTTTTCCTGGATTGCATTTTTTACACCTACTTTTTCACTTTCACGTCCTCAGGTTAGGGTGGACCTTAGCGCGCCCATACCGCCGAGGTTCAGTCTATTGGTCCTGAGGAATGCCAGGTAAATTATACCACAATGGCAGAAACATGTCGACCCAACTTATTGGGAAACAGCTGAATAATTTATTTAGCCCAATTTCCCACACCTTGTTTTTAGCGTGTCAGATTGGGCATCTAATAAAGTTATTTTGGAACACAATCTAGACACTTTTAAACCATTTAATCACACTTTCACTTTCCAAAAAATCCAGCTCAGCAGTAACTCTGGCGTCGCACCACACCGGGGAGGCATTCGGCCTCTACCGGTGATGAAGCATGTCATCAACTAGGTTGGTGAGTGAGGGCTTTCTTAAAAAAATAGAGAACGATTTTTCTCAATCTAGTAAGATTCCCCATGCTCGCTTTACTCTATTTTTCTTCTTGATAAGAAGTAACACTCTTTTTATTGTTTACAATACTTTGTTTGGGGTTTGAGAGTGCTACATGTGAAAAACCCTCACTCTCTTGTTGTTAACCGGTATGAAATAACTTGAACACAAAAGGATTTCCTTACTAAACGGAAACAAAGGAAGCCATCAAACCACCTCTTGCTGTGGAGTGGCCCCAAATAGGGAACTGTGTTTGTGAAGCTGTCCATAAAGCAGCCGCCACAAAAAGCTGCCAAATGAGGGCTCAAAATAACTCCATAGACCCCCATAAAAAAAAAGAGCTCCAATGGAGAGCAAGTGTGAGGCCAAAGCTTCTCCAACTGACAAGGTGGACCATGAAGCCTGCATGTCACAAAGCTCTAGAGATAGACTGCATGAGCCAGTTCACCAAGAAGCATTCAATTAATCAGCAATTTGTATAGCGCGCTACTCACCCAGTAGGGTCTCAAGGTGCTGGGGGGAGGGGTCCGTTACAGCTTGAAAAGCCAGTTCTTGAGTTGTTTCCTGAAGGAGAGGTGGTCCTGAGTCAGCGTAGGTGGATGGGGAGGGAGTTCCATGTCTTGGCCGCCAGGTAGGAGAAGGATCTTCCTCCAGCGGTGGCTCTTCGAATGCGTGGTACGGCGGCGAGGATGGCCGATCGTAGCTGGCGGGTGGGTGTGTAGAAAGTGAGGCGGCTGTTGAGGTACTTCGGGCCCATGTCGTGGAGAGCCTTGTGTGCGTGGGTGAGGAGTCTGAACGTGATCCTCTTGTTGACGGGGAGCCAGTGCAGGTCTCAGGTGGGTAGAGATGTGGCTGCGGCGAGGGATGTCCAGGATGAGTCGTGCGGAGGCGTTCTGTATGCGCTGGAGTCTTTTCTGTAGTTTGGCAGTGGTTCCCGCGTAGAGGGTGTTCCCGTAGTACAGTCGGCTGGTGACGAGTGCCTGGGTGACTGTCTTCCTGGTTTCGGTGGGGATCCATCGGAAGATCTTACGAAGCATGCGCAGGGTGTTGAAGCACGATGACGATACGGCGTTGACTTGTCTGGTCATCGAGAGGGAGGAGTCCAGGATGAAGCCCAGGTATCGTGCGTGGTCCGTTGGCTTGGGGGTGGTGCCCAGGGCAGGGGGCCACCAGGAGTCGTCCCAGGCGGAGGGGGATGATCCCAGGAAGAGTACTTCCGTCTTGTCGGAGTTCAGTTTCAGGCGGCTGTTCTTCATTCACTCGGCGACGCCTTTCATCCCTTCGTGTAGGCTGGCTCTGGCGGTGGCGGTGTCGTTGGTGGGGGAGAGGATCAGCTGGGTGTCGTCGGCGTAGGAGATGTTAAGGTTGTGATGGCGTGCGATGGGGCTCATGTAGACGTTGAAGAGGGTGGGGCTGAGTGAGGATCCTTGTGGTACGCCGCAGATGACTTCGGTGGCCTCGGATCTGAACGGGGGGAGGTTGACTCTCTGGGTTCTTCCGGCGAGGAACGAGATGATCCACTCCAGTGCCTTCCCTTGGATTCCGATGTTGCTGAGGCGCTGTACTAGGGTGCGGTGGCAGACAGTGTTGAATGCTGCAGAGAGGTCCAGGAGGAGGAGGGCCGCAGTTTCCCCGTTGTCGAGCAGGGATCTGATGTCATCGGTGGCTGCGATGAGGGCGGTCTCGGTGCTGTGGTTGGCTCGGAAGCCGGACTGCGAAGGGTCGAGGTGTCCGTTTGTCTCGAGGACGGCGGCGAGCTGTTTGTTGACGGTCTTCTCGATGACTTTGGCAGGAAAAGGGAGGAGCGAGATGGGGCGGAAGTTCTTAAGGTCGGTGGGGTCCGCTGTTGGTTTCTTCAGGAGGCCGCTGAGCTCGGCATGCTTCCGGCTCTCCGGGAAGGTGGCGGTGTTGAAGATGTTGATGATGTCCCGGAGTTGGGGTGCGATGATGGAGTCGGCCTTGTTGAAGACGTGGTGGGGGCAGGGGTCGGTTGGTGATCCGGAGTGGATGGTGTTCATCGTGCGGGTGGTGTCTTCGGTGCTAACCGGGGTCCAGTTGCAGAGGGTGGTGGGGGGGGGGCGTTGGTTCGGTGGTTGGGTGCGTGGTCTGTGTGCCGAAGCTGTTGTGTATGTCGGCGATCTTGCGGTGGAAGAAGGTGGCGAGTGAGTCGCAGAGATCTTGCGAGGGTGTGATGTTGTTGTTTCCGGCGTTGGAGAACTCTTTAACGATGCTGAAGAGTTCCTTACTGTTGTGGGTGTTGTTGTCCAGTCGTTCTTTGAATGTTGTCCTTTTGGATGTGTGGATCAGCTGGTGGTGTTTCCGGGTGGCGTTCTTGAGGGCAGTCATGTTTTCTGTGGTCTGGTCGTGGCGCCAGGCTTTTTCAAGGATGCAGCAGTTTTTCTTGGATGTTTCGAGTTCGTCGGTGAACCAGGAGGCTTTCTTGCTGCCGGGTCTGCTGGAAGGGTTCTTCAGTGGTGCGAGGTAGTCTGCGCAGTTGGTGAGCCACTGTGTGAAGGTGCGAGCTGCTTCGTTGGGGTCCGTTGCGCTGGCGGGAGGGAGGTGGTGAGCTGGTCGGTGGTGATCTTGCTCCAGCTCCTGCGAGGAACCTGTTGCGGGTGGTGGTGGGTCGTGGTTCTTCTGAAGCTGAAGTGGACGCAGCTGTGATCCGTACAATGAAGTCCGGTGGAGTGGCTGAAGGAGATGTGCTTGCTGGAGGAGAAGACGGGGTCAAGCATGTGGCCGGCGTAGTGTGTGGGGGTGTTCACAAGTTGCTTGAGTCCGAGGTTGTCCAGCAGGGTGGTGGTGTTGGTGTCGTTTTTCTCCAGGTGGAAGTTGAGGTCCCCTAGGAGGATGTAGTCAGCGGAGGGGAGGGCATGCGGGCTGATGAAGTCTGCGATGTCTTCGCTGAATTGTGTGCGTGGTCCCGGGGGTCTGTAGATGAGGGTGCCTCTGAGGGTGGTCTTGGGGTTTCGGGGTGGCTCGGTAGCAGGCGGGGTTCCGGTCGGGTTTGAGTGCGTTGAGGGTGGCGGCGGCGTAGTCCGTCGTGTGGGCTGGCATCCTCGGGGGCCAGGGGTCCTGGCGCTGGGCGCGGGCCAGGCGTAGACGGGCTTGCCTTCGGCGCACAATCGGCGCACAATCGGCACGCCCGCTGCGCATACGCGCGGGTTCCATTTAAGGCGAAGTGGGAGGGAGGAGCAGCTGGGAGCGGGCGGTCAATGGGGACACAGAAAGGAAAAGGGGGTGGGGCCGCGAGGGAGCAGCGGCGGGGAGCGGAGGGGGGGTCACACCAGGGGAACAGTGACAAAAGACAAAGCGCAATAAAAACCTACTTTACAGAAAGAAAGCACTAAACAGTAAATAAATACAAAACACTGAAAACTGCGCACAGAGGGGCAAAAACGGTCAAAACGGGCGAAAAGAGGGAGCAGCAGCGAGGGGGCACCGAGGTCAGGGATGGACCTTTGGCGCTGGGGGAGAGACGTGACTTCAGCTGGTGGGCCGTGCGGCGTGGGGGTGTCCTGGGTCAGCATTAGAGAGACCACTGTTGCCCACTAATGGTTATACTGCTCCAGCATTCTGAAAATCACCATCACTTGATACTGCCAAAAAACACTATATTGCTAATAGGTGGACTGCTTGGATAGATCCTTTTGAGGATTTCATAGACGCAATTGAGGAAACAGAAGACAAAATGATTTATCAAGTATCTGAAGAACATGGCTGGTGAATGTGTAAATGAGGCCATAAAAAAAAATGGGTTAGCACGGGATGGCAAAGTGGCATGCAATCACAAAGCAACTTTGAAGGTCAAGTTCAATCCAGTGCCAAGCGTAGATTATGAACAATACACCTTCAATCAAGAACACCAAAGAGGAGGAATTTCTTGAAAGACTGGATCTCCTCATAAAGCACTACAAGTTCAATTAATTTAATGATGCGGAAGCTACACGCCCCACATTGATAGATGGGAGGTCTGTCAGATTCTTTTCAACGACTTATGCTCATAGCTGCCTGCGCTGAAGAGCGTGCTAATCGGCAATCAGCCGACATGGAGGCCAGAGTTACCCAGAGTGCGTCTGTCATAAACATGAAGAGTAAGTCAAAGCATAAAGCTGAGTGGAGCAAAGTGATGTCTCCCTAGCACAGAAAAAGAAAATGTGCTTTAGATGTGGATTATCGTTTCGACATGACAATAAATGCCCCGCCATTGGACAGATTTGCAAAGGCTGTGGCAAGGCAATGTTGGGCTCCTGATTGCTACTGCAAGTTCAGACCTGGCGCATCATTTTCCTTGATCTCTCCTGCCGTAGAATGTTCCACTCGTCCCGACTCTTTATTACTGCCCTCAGGCCTGCCCTCCCTCCTCTCAGAAAAGCGCACGCTCTCAGACTCCCTCCATCAGTACTACGAGCTGCCACTAACCCTACCCTCTCCCACACTCTATGGTTTTTGGCATACTAATTAGTAAGGCGCATCCCTTTAGCCCTCCCTATACACCACACCTTAACACCCTATCCTGTAAGACCTATACCCCTCACCTTAACACGCTATTTCGCAATATTCATCACCACGGAGGGTCACTCACTGGTAACCTTTTTACTCCCACCTCTCTATTAACCCTAGTCAAAATAAACCACCCCAGCATGCCCCCTTCCGCTCAGTTCAGAATGGACGCCAGACTCCAGAAACTAGGCATTAATAGTCTCACAATTAATTACCCAGCAAACCTCTCCAAAACCGCGACTAAGTCTCTAAAACAGACTACTCAAAGCCAACCCAGAAACCATTATCTGTCACCTACTTCTGTCACAAAAAAGGAGCGATTACTAGTGGCCTGATCTTTCAGACTAAAAGAAGAGCTCAGTGGAGGATAGCGCTACACTCTTTACTCAGAATCGCCTAATAAATTTCCCCACGGTATTAGATTACTGGCGATATCCTCACCCACTTTTAGAGCAAACGCTACCATCTCCATCTATAACAATGGGATCATACACAAACAGGCCACAGATTGCAACCTGGCCATCTTTGATGAAAAATTCTACCTCATTAAGGAATCGCTAAACCATAACGAAGCACCTACTCACCCGTTGAACGACCTTCCACTTACTCCAACCCAGGGTCAACTTGATCCCCTCTTTTGTCCCACAACCACCGGTCAAATGCGCCTCCTAACTCGAACAACTCGCTTAAAGCTCCACCCCCCTCACCTAGGCTCCTCATACTTATCCACAGGACCTCGACCACTGATAATTTCTCTACTCCCCTCCCGCCTGGCTATTGAGTCTGCTATCCCTAGCCCGGATCACGTTTCCCATATCTCCCACTCTGGCCTCCCTCCGAACGATCTCCTGCCTAACTGCCATTCCCCACTTCCAATCTCCTTGTTCTCCTCTCCATCTGAGACAGAAATCCACCTCAGAGGATTTCTCCCCACCCCCTCACCCCTTTTCTGTGAACTCACCTGCGTCCACCACAGTGAACAGCACTCCTCCTCCCATCTACGTGAACCGCAAACCACACGCGGATCCAGCTGCTAAGCTGCAAGATATAAATCAGGAACTTCTCAAACTCAAAACTGCCATCCAAAATCTCTTCTCACTACCGCTGACCTGGCCCTTGAGCTCGCTTCCAACAGGACCTCGCAAGTTTCCCAGCCCTCTACCCTGCACCACCATTTCCCATCTTCCCATACCACAATGTCTCCTACTGACCCAGGGCTGAAACCCATAGGTCAGAACTGGAATACCACCCCTTACCCTAACGCCCCATCTCGACCAGACAGATCCAAAAATCAGCTATTTGAAACAGATATTCTCTCCCTCCTCCGTGAGTACAAGGACCCACAGACTGCCTTCTCATCCCCTTCTAGATCTTCTCAAACCACCCTTTTTAATCCACCATAATTGAGAGGTCCCAAGCAAGACAACTCCGAGACCATACACTGCATCAGTCCTAACCCACATAGAGCCCCCAGACTTAACACCAACACCTTAAACGCCAGCAACTTCTTGCAGATCTCCGTTACACAGCTCTCGGTCATTGAACAAAAAGCACACCTAAAATGCCTGCTACTTAACTGTAGATCAGCGGTGAAGCATGCCACAGACCCGTGAAATCTCATCCTAGCTCAGGAACTCGACCTACTTATCCTCACCGAACCTTGGCTCACGGACTCCTTGGGCCCCATCCTGGACATTCTTGTCCCGCCCAGCCACAACATTATCAGACTTGATAGAGTTAAGAAAACGGGCGGTGGATTGTATCCACCACAGCTCTCTCCCAGCAAAACAATCCCCCCTCAACTAATCTCTCATCCAGGGAGTATCTTCCCCTTGATATAACTACCAAACATAGACCCATTTGTAGCCTGCACATCTTCTACCACCCTCCTGTTTATTGAACAAATTATGGAAAGCATATCCTCCAACCTGGGACGACACTCCCCCCAGATCTTCCGTTGAGACTTCAACCTCCACTGGAATGATCCACTTGATCAGGCAGTTAATAGTCTCAAAACTTCCTATGCGATTTCCACCTGTCCCAAATCTGACACTCCACGCACAAACTAGGCTCGACCCTAGACCTAATCATCGCCAATCCCAATTCCATTCAGCTCAACTTTCCCCTGTGACTGGTCTGACCATCACTACATCACCTTCCGTATCCTTGAAAGCTGGAACTCCAAAAGCTCACAACCACTCAAACAAGCAGTGGAAAAGATCGCTACATAATACCAACTAATGAACTCATCTCACACCGCAATATCTCCCTTCGGCTCCCTGATAACAGAGTCAACGTTCACGTCCTCACGGAACACTACAACACCTCCATGTCGTTTGCCCTCGATGCAGCTGTCCCCTTCAAATAAAACAGATACCCAAAGACTCCCAAGCATGGTTTAATGACCGGTTTAATTCAGACAGACGCAGCCTTCGATTAGCGGAACGCGCATGGAGATCAGATCCATCAACTGAGCTACTAAAATCTCTTAGACTAAAAAGGAGCCGGTACAATAAACTCATCCGAACGGTTCTTCAAAACACAACTTGACAAAGCCAAAGACAGTCCTAAAAGACTCTGAGCGGATTAAGTCACAATGTAATAACAATTCCAGACAATCACCTCACATCTCCCCTGCTCTCAACCGAACTATAAGGCCATTGCTGACTTCTTCCTCGCTAAGGCGAATAAGATCAAATCGGACTTCACATCGGCCCTCATCAAATTCGCTCCTTCTCCGTACTATGCTGACCCCTTTATACCCACCTCCCCTCCTACGCTGTCCTTTCTCTCCCCTAAAAACAGCGCCTCTTGGAGCCAATTCACCCCCCTCAACAAAACTGCCATCCTCAGCATTCTATCAACCCTGAAACCCTCTAATCACTTTAATAACCCTCTCCCCCACAACTTCTTTAAAGAAATGGTGAGAACACTAGTCCCGCTCCCGCTCTGGTCTAAGATAATCAACGCTTCGCTTTACCAAGGGGAAATCCTGTGCTGCCTGAAGGCGGCCCTAGTTCTTCCTATTCTCAAAAAACCCATGGCTGACCCCGATGACCTTAATAACCATCGACCAATCACAAACATCCCTACCCTGGCTAAACTCTTCGAGAAATGTGTACATGATCAACTGCGCAGCGCAAACGCATTGACCAATTCCAACTTCTCGACCAATACCAATTGGGCTTCCGTTCTGGTCACAGCAAGGAAACGGCCATCACTCATATAGTGGATGATGCCCTCTCTATGCTTGACCAGAACAAATCGTGCCTACTAATACTATTCCATCTCTCATCTGCTTTTGGCACAGTCACACATGAAAACCTACTTAACCTCTTCGAATGTAGGATAGGACTCTCAGGCACAGCCCTTAAATGGTTTGCCTCCTTCCTTAACAACAGAACACAAAGAGTCAAATCCAATCATACTCTATTCAACTCCAGTCCCTGCACACTTGGTGTTCCACAAGGTTCCTCACTCTCCCCTACACTCTTCAACCTTTTCATGGAACCACTGACTGCAATCCTCAAAAATTCCAACATCCAATACCACATGTATGCGGATGATACCCAACTGTACATGAAATTATCTTCACCATAAGATATCCAGTCTGATACCCAACTGTACATGAAATTATCTTCACCATAAGATATCCAGTCTCCCAACGGAACCCTGCACAATACCTTAAAAAGGTAACCTCCAACCACCTCAAACTAAACGCTCTTTTTTGTTCAAATCTGTTTTTATTGATTTTAGTTTTCACATAGTCATGAGAGGTAACTAATATGTAAACGTACAGTTGTGCACGAGGCCATTTGCCAACATCTGGATGTACAGTAACATTGGATTCACATGCATACTGATTGTACCTTAATTGTTAAGAGGAGCACTCACGCAGGAGCGAGGTTAACTTTGATATGGGAGTCATATTACAAACGCAGAAGTTACAGTTCAGTAGCAGTGTGTTAACATCATGACAGTGTGTAAGGTTCCTTCCCATTCATTCACCTTGGGCGTTTAAACAGATGGCCTATGTAAGAACAAAAAAAACATAGCAGCATAGATCGGTATATATATATATATATATATATATATATATATATATATATATATATATATATATATATATACATATATACACATATATACACATATACACATACATACATATACATATACATATACACATACATATAACTCTCTCACCGCCTCCCCCAGTGTCCATTATTTACTTTGTGATTGTGGCTGTGCATTAGGGGCGACTACATGCATGTACAAGCTCAACCAAGGGTAAAGCTTTACTGGAATATAACTGCAGTGCGCTGGTGGTAGATGTATCCCCTCTTATGTGTTCCTTATCCATTCTCTCAGGGTGACTCCCTGGTCCATCCCTCTCCATCTGCTATAGCACACAGAGTATTCGTTCCCAGTGAGCTGCTATGGGTTCTTTCCTCAGCCCCAGTGTCTCCTCCCATCGAATGGCAATTCCCTCTGCCTTAGCCTATGCCAGGAGTGAATAGCTCCTGCGCCTTCCACCTCTTTGTTAGGAGACATTTCGCAACCGCTAGTCCCAGATCTAGGAACCTGGACGTCACCTTTTCCGTAGGGGTCCTCCTGAAGTGGTGCAATAGGTGCATGGGCCATTCAAAAGGTATAGTGCGGCCTGTGCAACCCTGTAACAGCCTGTTGATTGTGTGCCACTATGTGCTTAGCCTAGGGCAACTCCATAGCATATGTAGCAGTCCGGCCCCTTGCGCTCTACACCTGGGGCACATTGCATCATTGAGGTGAAAGTACCTGTTGATCAGCCCGGGTGTAAGATATGCCCAATGGACAATGAATAACTATTTGGCAGAATCTCAAGTTTCTGGGTATACATACCGGGCTTTTTAGTAGCCTTACCTATTCCTTATCCGCTAGCTGTCGCCCCAGATCCAGTTCCCATTTGCGGCGGAGTGGGTCTAGGCTTAATGCTGGGTGTGTTCACAGCAACACCGCAAACCAGCAAACAAGGTGTCTCCCTCTCCCCGTATCATGTAGATACTGTATGGTTAAGTGTTGACTGGGCTCTGTGGTCATATCCCCCCTTTTGGCGGTCTGTTTCGCCATTAGGGAGCGGTGTGCTAAAAACTGCCCATTGGAGCCCCTCCTCCGCCACCAGGGACTCGTATGGTATGAGCGTGCCATCCTGGTATAAATCTCCGAGGGTTTGGATATCAGCCTCCTGCCATTTGCAAGTGTAGGAGCTGTGAGCACCCCTTCTCCTGCTAGGGGATCTCTCCAGTGGTATTGCAGGCGCACAGGGGGCAGGAGTTTTGGGGAGATATAGGGCCCTACAGTAGAATTTGTATGCCACCGCTAATAGGAGCGGTGCCGGTAGCATGACATTGGCAGCAGGGTGAAAGAGTTATTTGCTCCAGCAAGTATGGTGGCAGTAGTGTTGCCGTGTCCTCTCTACCCCTGTCTGCGAGCCAGCGCTACCCATTGCAGCTGGGCAGCAAGTTAATAGTGTTCAAAACAAAGAGCAGCCTGGCCTCCCTGATCTGTTGGTAAATATTTTGCTAGTGCCAGTCTATGCAGAGAGGTACCCCAGATAAAGTCCCTTAGTAGTTTAGTGAGTGTGGGAAAGAAGGCCGCTGGAATAAATAGGGGTAAATAGGCGAAATCGTACAGGAGTTGAGGGAGCATGATCATTTTAGCGAGCGCTACCCTGCCTGCGGAAGTGTGTTCCAGAAGCGCACCTACAATTTAATCGCAGTTACTGTCCTCCCCAGGTTCCCATCAAACAGGTACGTCAGTTGGCGATGGATCTGTATCCCCAGGTAGCAGAAGGTACACTCCTTCCACTGTACTCGTGTGCCACTAAGAGTTTACTCCGGGTCAAGGTTTCCCCTCACCAAAAGGTGTAAAGGCAGTATTTGCCCACGTTCACTCGTAGTCCCGAAATGGTGGCAAAGGTCTGCAGCAGTTGAGCCAGCTGGCCAGGTATGCTTTCTATGTCTTTCACATAGACCAACAGGTCGTCTGCATAGAGCGACACTTGATGAACCGCGTCCCCCAGTGGTATGCCATCCCCTAGAGTTGCACGTATCGCCACGGCTAGGGGCTCAATCGCCAGCACGAACAATAACGGGGACAAGGGGCACCCTTGCCTGGTGCCCGACTCACCGAAATGGCATTGGAGATGTATGGGCCCAACCGTACTTGGACTGTGGGGCTTTTGTACAGTAAACCGACCAATTGGAGGAACCCCATGTCCAATCAGTATCTCAGCAGCACCGCCGACAGGTAGCCCCATTCTAAGCAATCAATTTTTTTTTCAAGGTCTAGGATGAGACATCCCGCCGCCCTGGGCCACTCCTGTGTGGCTTCAGTCCCCACCCTGAAATATCTCCGCATGTTCCGTGACATGCACCGTGCGGGGACGAGCCCATTTTGGTCAGTGTGAACTAAGTGGGGGACCACCAGCCCCAATCTTTCCGCCAGTACTTTAGCAAAGATCTTATAGTCTACATTGAGCATCGCCAAGGGGTGATATGATCCTAGGGCTGTGGAGTCTCTGTCCAGTTTTAGCAGGGAGACCAGATACGCTTCCCACATTGAAGGGGGTGGTGTGCCCTCCTCTAGTGCCATGCTATATAACATGTGGAGGAATGGAGTCAGGGATTCGCGGTACGCTTTGTAGTATTCGGCAGGCAGACCATCCGGCCCTGGCGTTTTCCTAGAAGCCATAGATTTGATCGCCACCCCAATCTCTTCTAAGGAGAGGAACCTGTAAAGTGCCTCCTTCTGTTCCTACGATGCTGTGGGCAGTTGGACAGAGTCCAAGAATCTCTCCAGGACATTTCTGGGGCCACTTCCTCTAGATCTGTAGAGTTGGGCATAGTGGTCGGTCATAACTTGGTGTATCTCGCACTGCGTGTACACCAGGGTCCCCTCCGCCGTGTGGATTGCTCCTATCGGGCGTGACTGCCCTCCTGCCGTAGCAGCCAGGCTAGCAGGCGGCCCGATCTATCGGCTCTGGCGTGTGTTCGGGCTGTGGCATCTCAGACGCACCAGGAGTTCCGCATGCTGGGCGCGGAGTTCCTCCAGCTGACTCGAATGTCTGCCACCCCCATCTCTTTCACATTCGTGTTGTAACAGCTTGGCTTCCAATTGTGTGAGGGAGGTTGATAGCGTGACTCCCAGACAGTGGCCCCTGACCGCCACTTTGTAGGCATCCCATTCTACTAGAGCGTTACTTGACGTCCCTTCATTAATGTCAAAGTACGTGAGAATAGCCGTCCCCAGCGATGAACGGAACTACGGGTCCTCTAGCGCGCTCGGCTGGAGCCACCATGTGGGCACAGGCAGTGGTCTGCTTCCCAACTGATCTGGAACCATATGGGGTTATGATCGGAGTGTGTTTGTCCTAGATGTTCTGATTTCGCAACTAGCAGAAGCAAGGACTGGGACCCCCACCAGCCTGTCCAGCCATACATGCAGATCATGTACTGTAGCGTAATATGAGTAGATTTGTTCGGTGAGGTGGACGATGAGCCACAGGTCTTGTAGTGCCCAGTTTGAGAGCCAGTCCCCGAACGTTTGCGTGTTTGACACCGCCATTGTTGTGCGGAGAAGAGGAAAAGATCTGGCCAATTGAACATAAAGCAGCATCTTAAAATCCCCACCCAGCAGCCAAGGGAGCCCAGTGTAGGGGGTCAGTACCTGTGACAGTTGTGTTAGAAATGACGGCTGATTTATAGATGGGGCATATATCGACCCCAGTAGCATCGTTTGGCCATTTAACTTCCCACGCACGAAGGTGAACCTGCCCTCCTGGTCTGTTACTACCTCTTCATATATGAATGGAGTGCCCGCCCGCACCCAGACCAGTGTGCTTCGCACGTGTGCTGAAAAGGTGGTGCCGTATATCTGCCCTCTCCAACGTCTGCAAAGCCTGTCAAGCACCGCCTGCAACATGTGTGTCTCCTGTACAAGGGCGATACCCACTGAATGCCGCTGGAGATAGGAAAAAAAATAGAATAGCGCCTCGTGGGTGTGTGCATGCCACGTATATTCCATGTTATTATATTAGTTCTTGTCATCGCTAAGCTGGTTAGTCAACTGCAGCGTTGAGTGCGGGGGTCGAACCGGTGAGCGGGCGTCATGGTTGGGGGAAGAGTGTGTCGATGTGCTGCAAAGAAAACATAACTGCAAACAACAGAACAGTTGGGGCGTATCCCCAGAGAGGCATCCGCCGAAACATCAGTAACAATAATTAAGTGTGAGCTAGTCTAGTGTGATACCTGGTGGGGTACGTGTGCTAGCGGTGTCTTGTCTGTACTATCTCCCCCTATTACCTCAGGTGTCTATTACCTCAGGTGTGTGTGGGAGATGCATCATCATGCTGATGGTCTAGTATGGCGCACAGTGCTGGTTTGAGACGTGATGGAGGCTCTCCAACTACAAGCCATCTCAGTGTGGAGTGCGGTACAGTCGGACTTGTGCCCGGCGGGCACCTCACTGTCTCCTAAGGTATCGTGTGTGCCCCTTTGGGCCTTGGTGTCAACCCTAGTCAAGTAAGTTGCAGTTAGGTCGAGGACATTTTGTAAGGTACTAGTCCTACAGGACTAGTACAATTTTGGGGATTTTTCGAGCCCTGTGATTTTCTCTGGGCTAGGCGTAACTGGGCCTGACCTTGCAGACTGGAGTGTCCCGCGTCAGAGGTCTCTGCTCCATCAAGTTGCCAGTATCCGTGCTCGGGGGTCGTGTTCCTGTCCACTGACCAGACGCCTCTGCTGGGGAGTCGAAGAAGCAGGCCCCCTCTTTCGTTACCACTCTCAGCCGGGCCAGGAATAGCAGGGAGTAAGGCAACTCCAGTTCCCTAAGTTGGTGCTTCACTGCCTCAAACGAAACACACTTAAAACTGAATTCCTCAACATTTCACCCACCAGGCAAATCCCCACTGTAGTGAACTTCCTCAGAAACCTCACCGCTCTCAACTGCACACCACACATCATGGACTCCACTAAATCATTGGGTGTTGTTTTATATAAGAATCTAAACATGCAAGACCACATTAGAGCATCGACCAAAGGAGCGAACTACCATCTTAGCATCCTAAGAAAACTCAAACCTTACCTCCCACAAGATAACTTAAAATCGGCAGTGCAAGCACTGGTCATTTCAAGACTCTAATATGGCAGTGCCACTCTATGCGGTCTTCCTGAACTCCGAGCATCTCTGAATGCTGCGACTAGACTGATCACTGGCACCAAGAAATCCAACCACATTTAGCCGGACCTGAAATCACTCAACTGGCTCCCACTCGAGGAAAGGATACAATAAAAAAAATTGCCTGTATGACCCATAGAGCACTTCACTTCAACACCCCTCTATACCTGAAAAATAAGCTTGAACTATCGGGTAGTGCTCGGTCCCCAAGGAGCACAAGCACTCTGCTCCATAAGTCAAAGAAATGTAAAAAACTAATTGCCCCGAGAATCTGGAACTCCCTATCTGTTGAAAACGGGACTGATTAAATCAAGTTTTGCATTCAAAAGGGAAGTGAAGGCTCTACTGATTAACAATTCGCTGAACTAGTAGCCGCTCTCCCTCAACGCCCGGCCTGATTTAGCGTAATAAGTAACCAACGGCCCTATGCTGAAGCCCTGTATCGCCTGCTACTGTTATTGCTATTCCCAATGTAACTTGTCGTAACTACTACCGGACCTCTGTCACGGCTCACTTTCGCCCGTATTCATGTCAATGTTGCTCCTGATGTATATTGCCTATTTACCTTATCGACATGTATCCTCGACCCCCATATGAAGCGCTCTGATACCTGCTTGGGTCATGTTCGGGCTATACAAAACTATTTAATAAATAAACTATTTTGTGACAGTTTGCAAGGCAAGGGTAAAAGTAAGTGTGTCACAGGGCAAAGACAAAATGGTTGAACGAGCTTTGCATCAACGACATTCGACGGGTTGCCAGAAGGCCAAGCGGTCACACCAACTGAGGCAAATCAACACCAAACGAAATTGATTGTCATCAAAATAATAAAATCAGTATTGATTTGAAGTGACGAAAAAGATAAAGATGAAGACACCAAAGCCTCCAAACATTGTTCGAAAATGATCCTGAAGATAAATGGGTGTTTGATACCTTTTATTATTGATAGCGGTGAACCAATCAACATTATGCCAGAGGAGAAATATTGTGAATTTTCTCCATTACCACAACTTACGCAATCGAAAACTTAAAAGGACTGTGTATACACCTTTAGAAAGTCAAGGTTCATTCGTAGCTATGATGAATCACAAGAAAACAGTGGTGCAAGCATCTATTCCTGTACTTCAAGGTACAGCTTCAAGTGCCTGTCTGCTGAGTTTCAACACTGCTGCTATGGAACTAATATCAGTAAACTACAATTTGAATGCTCTTCACGAAATAGTAAGGCCATTTCCTTCATTAATTTAGGAGTTAGGAAAGCTCAAGACTATGAAAGTACAGTTACATATAAACGAGTGTCCTATTATCCAAAGACACACACTAATTGCCTTTCATTTGCAAGAAGCTGTTGAAAGAGAACTTAATTTGTTGCTGAAACACTAATTGAATGCTCTATTAGTCCAAGAACATGGGTTTCTCTCACAGTGGTAGTGCCTAAAAGAGACCGTCAAGGAGCTGTACGCATTTATGTTGACATGCGTCAAGCCAACAAGGTAATTTGAGAGAACATCCAGGACCGCACATTGCCGATATGATAACTCAATTGAACGGTGGGAAGTTTTCCTCGCGACCTAAACAAAGGATGTCACCAGTTGGAACCGGAAGAGAATTGCAGGTATATTACAACCTTTTCAACACATATTGGTATGTTTCGCTATAAACGACTGAGTTTTGGTGTATCCTCTGCTGCAGATCTTTTCCAAGATGGCATTCGACATACCATAAAGCTGGTAGTAAATGCCTTCAAATATAATAACTAGCCTTCGCAGCTACCCAGAAAGCATGACAAAACACTAATGCAAGTAAGTGGTTTGCTAAATGATGCTGGTTTGGCTTTGAATGCTGTCAAATGTGAATTCCATGAAACAAAATGTAAACTCTTTGTCCACATCGTTTCTGATAGGGGCGGGACTCCTGATCCAGCAAAAGTTCAAGCGTTATTATTTATTATTATTGACATTTGTTGAGCGCACAGCTACCCCCGACGGGGGTGTCCCGGCGCGAAGGATTGCAAATTGAAGGAGGACATTTAGCAGGCAGAAAATAAGAAGGTCTTTAATTTGCCCCTGAATTGAGATTCGATGTCAATGAGACGGAGGCTGATGGGGAGAGAGTTCCACAGTTTTGATACAATCACAGCAAAGGCTCTACCACCTCTTCTCGCAAGGCAGAATCGGGGGGGGGGGGGGGGGGGGAGTAAGAGGCGAAGTTGGTTGGATCTGAGATTAAGAGAAGAATGGACTAGTTTTAGTCTGTGTCTAAGGTATTTGGGGCCTTTTCCGTTCAGAGCCCTGAAAACTAGTAGCAGGGCCTTGAATTTGACGCGAGCAGTGATCGGGAGCCAGTGCAATTTCCTCAAGAAGGGCGAGATGGAATGTCGAAAGGGGACTTTACAGATCAGCCTAGCCGCGGCGTTCTGCACGATCTGCAGCCTATGAAGGAGGTAGGCAGGGAGTCCCACATATAGGCTGTTCGCATAGTCCAGGTGCGAGGTGATTAAGGCGTTTGTCACTGTCTTCAGTGATTCCGTAGGGAGAAAGGGGGCGATTTTTTTTTTTTTTACATGTGGAGTTTACCAAAACATGCCGAGGTGACTTTCTGGATCTGGGGTTTAAAAGATAGTTTGTTGTCGAACTGGACTCCAAGATTGCGCGCCACCATCACCGGGGAAGGCGATGGGTTGAGTTCAGCAGGCCACCAGGTGGCAGGTGACATGGGACTCATTTGATTAAAAAAACAACACCTCTGTTTTATCCGTATTAAGTTTTAACGTATTAAGGGTCATCCAGGATACAATATTAGAGAGGCAGGTTCTGAAATTTTTAAAACCAAGGGGCGAGTGATCTCTAAAAGAAAAAATAAGCGGAGTATCATCAGCGTAAGAGATCACTCTCACCCCAGATGCCTCAATCACCTTTGCAAGGGGTGCAACGTAAACGTTAAAAAAAAAAAAAAAAGAGGACTGAGGGCAGATCCTTGGGGCACCCCACAATCAAGCGGTTTCTTGTTTTTAGACCAGAATGGTCGACACCATACTTGTTGTGTACGGATTGTTAAAAAGTAGGTGATCCAGGCTAAAGGGGTGTCACAGATCCCCAACTCTTGAAGTCTGTTCAAGAGGATGGCGTGGGAGACCATGTCGAAAGCCGCGGACAGGTCGAGGAGCACAAGCATGGCTACCTCTCCCCTGTCCACAGTCTCCGACACCTCCAGGTGTGCAGTCTCCGTGCTATACCCGGTCCTAAAACCGGATTGCGAGTCTTGTAGGAGATCATTGCTTTCAAAATAGTCAGAGAGTTGTTCTTGGACTATTTTTCCCAGGATTTTGGCTGGCTTAGGTAGCAACGATATCGGGCGATAATTGCCAAGAACAGTGGGGTCTGCCTCAGGTTTTTTCCAAGAGGGGGATAAGGATGGTCTGCTTCCATGTCTCCGGGAACTGGCCTGATGAGAGAGAGGAATTCCAGATTGATAGAAGGGGTTGTACAATCGCCGAAGCAACTGTGGAGAAAACTTCAGCGGGCAAGGGATCTAGGGGTGAACCCGATTTACAAAGCTGAAGTTTATTTAGTGCAGAATCCAGGGTGATAGATTTAAACGCACTTAGCCTTATGTCCTTGGAGATGGGATGTATCTGGGGTATGGCCTCTACGTCAGATCTATCCGCTGCCTTAAAGGAAGCATAGATAAGATTGATTTGGTCATAGAAGAAATTCGATAATTTATCACAGAGTTCTTGGCAGGGCTCTGTCTTGTGCATGAGGGCAGCGGGGTTGGTGAAATCTTTCACAATTTGAAAGAGCAGCTTGGCTGACTTATCTGCAGATTTAATTTTACTGGCAAAATATTCCCTCATGATGCTTTGTTTAATTTTATGAAAATCTTTTAATGCCACTCTAAGTTGTTTTAGCAGCTGGATCATAAGTCCGGCGCCAAAGGCGTTCTAATCTTTTACATTTGCTTTTTTCTTCCCGCAGCAACTGGGAGAACCAGGGTGCAGAGGGTTTGGTTCTGGCCAAGGAAAGAACGGTAAGGGGAGCTTATGCCCTCAATGGCTGTAGTGAGGTATTGGTTTAAGTTTGTTACGTCCTCATTTATGTTTGTGGAAGGTTGCCAATTGAGCTTGGCTAAAGCAGGCTCAATCTCTTCCAGCGTTACTTTAAACCACTTTCTTCCCATCCTTTCTGTCCTACAGACGGGGAGCCTAATAGGTGGGATTTTAAGGTTAAAAGGAATGACGAAGTGGTCAGACCATGTCACAGGGAGGGGGGCAAGGGTGAAGAGGCCAGGTGAATTAGTAAAAATAAGGTCTAGAGTGTGACCGGCAGTGTGAGTGGGGCCCACAACTTTCTGAGAAACGTTAATGCCCGCCATGGTTTCTATTAGGGAGCACGCCTTTGCACAGTCACTATTATCTACATGTAGATTAAAATCCCAAGGACGGTGAAATGGGGGTGTTTTAGAGAGAGATCTGCAAGGATCGTAAGTAAGTCCGTAGTATGGGTGGGTGTTAGGTGGGTTGTAGATTAGCACCCCTGCACAAATGAGGAGAGTGGCCTCGGAGATACTGAAGTACATGGCTTCAATGGGGCCCAATTATCTAATTTTCTGGAAGACATTTTTCCAGTGCGGTCTAAGGATAATAGCTATTCCTCCCCCTGCTTTTGATCTGGGTCTGTTTAGCCCAACAAATTGATAGTCTGGGGGGACTGCTAGGGCAATATCGGGGTTAGAGGCATCTTTTGTCCATGTTTCCGTGAGGAACACCAGGTCCCAGTCGTTCGATGTAAGAGAGAGCCAGATCTCACTGGCATGTTTCGGTAGGGACCGGCAGTTGACAAGGCAGGCCTTCAGTTCACGTGGGGGAGCGAGGAGGCGTCTCTCTCTTGTGTCCCTGCACGGATTAGGCAGAGGGGGGTGTAGGACATATTGGCATTTTGAACAGGTGTAGTGTTCCTGGGCTGAGACAGGGTTGTACCTTGTATGATTGTCTGCTGATGAAGGTCTTAGATCTAGGAGCCTTTCTCTGAACCATCTGCGGCATTCTGTCGGGTCAATTTGAGCACAGTGACCGGCTCTGGGCGTGGGCCAGGCGCAGACGGGCTTGCCTTAGGCGCGCCCGCTGCGCTCGCCGCGCGTGTGCCGACACATGGGATAAATAGAGAGCGGAGCTCGCGATCAGCTCCGCCCCCTGTACTGCCGGAAACGCCCTCCGCGTTCTAGTGCCCAGTCTCCACGCCCTCCACACAAACAGCTGCGGGGACCGAGGCGGGAGCTGAGAGGTACAGAAATATGAATGTGCAAAATAGGCAAAATTACATGTTATTAAAATCGCTATTCATTTTAATATATATATATATATATATATATATACACATACATATACATTATACACACTTCAGGCCTGAAATCCTTTACAGGAAAAACCAGAGTCGAAGCCCAATTGTCACGGTGCAGCATCAGTGTTTAATCAGCCGAGAAAACAATACGCCCGACGCGTTTCGAGATCAGCCGATCTCTTGGTCACGGGTGGAGCTTGCCGGCACCATCAATCATTTAAAGGTACATTGCATACTAGTCACGTGGTCTTAGACATAGAGAAAGTAAAATACACTCTGTGTTTCCAAATAACCAATTCATAAATGAACAAATATGTACAAGAGCGGAATTCAAGAATAAGCAATTGTCATTCATAATCTGGCAAGATACGGTGCAAAATTAAACGGAGTTCACAAACAAATGTTTCGGGCAAACAGTGACAACTACAGTGCAGAGTGAAGCGGAGTAACGGTGCACACAAACTTATACCGGCTGGTAGTTTGTGTCAGGGAATATGGCTGAAACAAGAAACAATAGGAGGCTGGAAGCAGCATCAAAGCTTTTTACACCAATCGAGTCCAGTGGTGGGGATACTTCCAAACCACCTGGCAAACAAACTGATGAACTCAGATCTACATGGGACACATTATGGAAAAACTTAAAACGTGAACAATCGCGTTGGTGGGAGGCGGCTGCCCTCGCCAAATACTTGGAATGCAACAGGATACCACGTGGGTTAAGAATTTGTCATTCCGACGTTTCCAAATCCTGACCCCGAATTAATCAGTGAATGGATGGATAACAACCATGCCTGTTCTCTCAACATGCTGAAAATGCTGATTAGAAATGCTGAAAAGGAGTGTGCCAAATTAAATACGGAAAATGAGGCATTAATCACTAAACTGAAGGTCAAATACACAGAGAGCGAATTCACAAAAGAAATGGAGAAATTGAATAAACGCCTTGACAAATTAGAGGAAGAAATCAAAGAGAAAAAACAGCGGAAATTTCACCGTGATGAAATTGACTATAGCAAAGGACAGATCTTAACCTTTGCCAAGCGGTATGATGTGATCAGGGATGCCGCTAAGAAAACAAAAACACACATGACACCCGGCACAAAGAAAAATATTTCAAAGCAAACAGATCCTGGAGATTCGGTGACTTTGGAGGATGAAATTGAGTCTGTGGAAAGTGATGTCTCAGAGCCACTGGATAATATGCCAGTAAAAGATTTAATTTTAAAGGAGGTAGCCCTAATCACACAGGTACGCCAGACAGGCACCCCATCAAGAGGGCGTGGAAAAGGCGGCAGAGGCGGACGCGGAAAAGGCAACAGTTCCTTCGAAGCACTGAAAAGTCCAGTGGGAGTCGTAACAAGAGGCAAGGCAGCGAGGAAATAAACTCCAAGACAGTGGTAAACCTTTCTGATCGTATTTTAACATCTGCACAACTTGAAGTATTATC
The DNA here is from genome assembly GCF_964261635.1 of Lissotriton helveticus. NCBI lineage: Eukaryota > Metazoa > Chordata > Amphibia > Caudata > Salamandridae > Lissotriton > Lissotriton helveticus. Next base: position 191,154,249 of record NC_136069.1, read on the forward strand.
TAGAGGGCTTTCATTCTGTCCCACCTCTAATTTTAATTTTGCCAATGCACGTATTGATTTATTTTGCTTCACGCGAAAACTTAAGTTAAAGAAGTGGTTTGCCACTAAACCTAGACTTAGAAAGGATATAACAGTTGACAAACCAAGTGCACTCAGTATAAATGATGCTGAACTCTTGCAATCGGTACACTTGTTAGCAGGCTGTGACAACGTCAGTGATGATGCTATTGTTAACTTAATTGGAACTGAAAACACAGTCGATATGTGCAGCAAGAGTGGGTTCAAACCTAAATCGGTTTTTGTACCGCAAATTATCAACAGCAATATTGACAGCTTTGAACAAAGCGTAATACATGACATGAGGTTAATGGACAGAATGAAACATAGAATGAATTGGAATTTGACTAAGAATCAGTTTGTTGCCTTAAAGGAGATGGAGAATTGGACTGATGTGATAATCAAGAATAGTGATAAGGGTGGAAATGTTGTGGTCTGGCCCCTCGATTTGTATCTTAAAGAGGGTTTAACACAATTATCTGACACTAACAGTTATGCGCATGCTAACAAAGATGATTACAATGCTTTGAAAACTGCATATGGGGACAAATTATGTGACTGGAAAGCAAGGGGGTTGTTAGAAAATGATGAGTATAACTACCTCCATGTCAAATACCCTAAAGTACCGGCACTTTATTTACTGCCCAAGTTACACAAGAATTTGCAGACACCCCCGGGCAGACCTATCGTGTCTTCGGTGGGTAGTCTCTATGAAAATACCAGCAGGTATATAGACTATTTCTTGCAACCTTATGTAACTAGCTAGCCCTCATACGTAAGAGACTCATCTGATTTTTTACGCATTCTTGATGAGATTACATGGAGTCCTGAGTACTGGCTGGTGAGCTTTGATGTAACCAGCCTGTACACAAGCATTCCCCAGGAACTTGGTGTAGAGGCATGCAAATTTTACTTGCAGGAGAGGTCAATCTCTTTACTATCACATACTCACATGCTGCTGGATATGATGCTTGAATGCTTAACAAACAATTACTTCATTTTCAACAAATCTCTGTTTAAACAAATCCGGGGGGTGGCGATGGGTACCTGCTTTGCCCCCAGCCTAGCGTGTCTTTACCTGGGCTGGTGGGAGGAGCAAGTGGTGCGTAAGATCTCCCACTTTGGTACCCACGTCATCCTCTGGAAAAGATACATTGATGACATTTTCTGTATCTGGAGGGGCACTCTCAATCAGATACACAAATTTGAGGATATTCTAAATGATAATGCCCTTAATTTGAGGTTTACCAGTGTGATCAGTAAACAACAACTGGAATTTCTTGATATAAAGTTGGAAGTCAACAATGGAACTCTGAGTAGTGTCCTGTTCCGGAAACCCACGGCAGGCAACAGTCTGCTCCATGCAGGAAGTAGCCACCCTACTAGTCTCATACACAGTATACCTGTGGGAGAACTGATCAGGGCTAAGAGAAATTGCAGTTCTGCTGAAGGGTTTTTCGCAGAGAGCCAGATAATGGCCAAACGATTCTCCGAGAGAGGATACAGCCAGAGAATAATTAAACAGGCACTTGCAAGGGTTAATGTCATGGACAGAAATGAGTTGTTAATTCCTAGACAATGTAGCAGTGAGGACAAGGTACGGTTTATAACCACCTTTAACAGTCAATCATGGAGACTGCGCAAATGCCTAAGTAAACATTGGGATATCCTCAAGCTTGACAGTGATATAAAAGAAGCTATCCATGACATTCCCTCTGTAACATACAGAAAAGCGAAATCCCTTAAGGACACACTAAGTAGTACACTGATTAAAGAAAAACATAAAACTGACACCATTCAGGGATTTTTCCCGTGCCGCAGGTGTAAGGCCTGCAAGTACAGTAATAATTGTAAATCAATACAATTGTCAACAGACCGTTGTGCACACAAAATCACTAAGCATCTCAGTTGTACAACCGAGTATGTTGTTTATGCACTAGAATGTCCATGTAAGAAGTTTTATATAGGGTGTACTACCAAACAAGCAAAACTCAGAATTCTAGAACACCAGAGAGCGATTAGGAATGTCAACCAATACCCTGTAGCAAGACATTTTGCAGAAAAACACAACAAAAATCCCAATCTGATGAAATTTTGTGTGTTGGATAGTGTTGAGAGAAATGAGAGGGGCGGCAACAGATGGTTGGAACTGAGAAAGTTGGAGTCAAGATATATCATAATGTACAATACCATGCAGCCTGTGGGACATAATTTGGGAGAAGAACTAGCCATTCACCTACAGACTTAAGTTTCAGTTTAATTATTAATTTTGGATGTATATATGTGATGTTGCTTCCTGGGTATTTGAAATTCAGGTTTTAATTGGTTTTAACTGTACACGTATCAGTTCAATAAGATTTGTTACATACAGCAGTGTTTTCCCCTTTTTTTCAGGATTTACGGAATTCAGAAGGATTATGCCCACTAGGGCTAAATTTATGAAGTCATTCTATGGGACAAAAGGACTTTTACGACATGCCCACTGGGGCCGTATTGTTGGTCATGAATACTTTCTCAATTGTATGTAACTAATACAATGGTGGCACTAGCACAAGATTTGGGTTTGGCAACTTGCCTGACATCGTGTTTACACGCATTAATTTGTTTGTGGACTCCGTTTAATTTTGCACCGTATCTTGCCAGATTATGAATGACAATTGCTTATTCTTGAATTCCGCTCTTGTACATATTTGTTCATTTATGAATTGGTTATTTGGAAACACAGAGTGTATTTTACTTTCTCTATGTCTATGACCACGTGACTAGTATGCAATGTACCTTTAAATGATTGATGGTGCCGGCAAGCTCCACCCGTGACCAAGAGATCGGCTGATCTCGAAACGCGTCGGGCGTATTGTTTTCTCGGCTGATTAAACACTGATGCTGCACCGTGACAATTGGGCTTCGACTCTGGTTTTTCCTGTAAAGGATTTCAGGCCTGAAGTGTGTATAATTGGAGGGGGTTGGCGAACCCCGTCGTGAGCCCGCCGCCCAAGCGGCTTAAGCACGCCAAACCTGTGTGTGGATATATATATATATATATATATATATATATATTTATTATATAATATATTATATACTGCTAATCCCCCAAAGGACATTTCTGTTATGTTCACTCCTTAGGACGGCCAGTTGCTGTTCTATATACATGCAAGACTTTTCCAGGGTCAGTGTGCCATTACGAGAGGGGACAAAAAAAGAATGTGGTGTGTCAATGGTCATGTCACTTTGAGGCATGTTTCAAGAGAATCAAGCAAGCCATTGGAAATTCCATTGAAATGGCCTACTTTGATCCCAACCTTCGTATTGATGTTGCAGTTGATGCTAACCCTTTCGGGATAGGCACAATTATTGCTCAACACAATGGACAGCCAAATGGCCGAAGGCATATCATGGCTTAAGTCAGTACAAAATGGTCACAAACTGAACATGCTTATTCACAAACTGAGAAAGAAAGTGGTGTGGGATTGTTATGTGGTAGCCATGTGTTCTATGGAAAGCCTTTCACAGTGGTGACTGATCATCAAGCACTAATGACAATATTTGGAAATCCTGATGCCACGATGCCTCCTCATTGACCACCCAGGGACAGACAAAAATCCTGCTGATTATTTTTCAAGGAGTGTCATAACTCCCCAGAACCCCATCTAAGACAGCTGTAACCTACATATATTTAATTGTAAAATCAAGCACACCAGCTGCCATGTCATTAGTACATATTGTCACTGCCACGAGCCAAGAAAGTAAGATGCTGTAGAAGGGTGGCTTAGTATATGGTGCACATGTAAAGTGATGCGCCTTGCACTAATCCAAGCAACCCATATGATGATTTTAGTGGTCTTTGATAACCATAGAAAGCTTGTTTTACTAGTTTAATCATGAAGTGTAGGTTAAATGAAAAAGAAAGTCACCTTGTTTATATAAAAATGCCTCTATTTATTACACTCACTAACCCATTTGTATAACACCTACACGGAGATATCAACACAAATAAACAACAATACTTCAATTGCAATAAGGTAAGTAGAACAAAATACAGGGCACCAATTATGCTCTTCAAAGCAGTATGGTGTCGATGGCAAGGGCCCCCACCCCAGCTCAATATACTAAGTCCTGTCTGGGAGGTGGTGACACCTCCCCGCGACAGGAAAGCAATTTTTCCCACCTTCCACTGCTCAAGCTTGGCTCAACCATGGGAGTGCAGAATCGGGTCTGTAGTCATCAGCTGCACTAGCTTGCTGGCAGACCCTGAAAGGCTGTTACCAGTAGTACAGGGGGGGTACTCAAAGGGAGCCCCTCCACGCCAGTTCATGGGATCATACTTCCAACACTGGAATCGGTGTAAGGGTATGATTTCAACATGTTTGATACCAAACATGACCCAGCTTTGGAGCAGCCACTATATAGTTAGACAACTCTTAATGATGGATGTCCACTATATATATTAAAATGGCTGACCAGACTTATAAAGCCAATAGAATTGACTCTGGGGTTTGTAGGGGTGTCCTGCTCGTGCAGGGGCACCCTCACACCTATAACCAAGCACCCTGCCCTCAGGGCTGAAGAGCCCGCCACTGGGGTGACTTATAGGTTTTAAGTGTAGTGACCCCAGATATAAGGAAACATCTATGGTGAGAGGTGCAAGCACCAACTCAAACAGACTGCAAGGGCAGGCCTGTAGTCAAAGTTTAAGTGCACTCCCATGGGTGGCACAATACTTGCTGCAGCCCATGGGAGACCCCAAGTGTACCTATGCCCTGGGTATGTTAGTACCTTAGTACCATATACGAGGGACTTACAAGGGTACACCAGTAGCCACTTGCGGATGTACAAAAGTACTTACCTTTGTCAATTTAAGGGGAAAGCACAGTGACTGGGGTCCTGATACACTGGATCCCAGTCAGACTATGTCAAAACATACTGACACCAAGCAAAAAAAGGGGGGGGGGGGTAACCATGAAAGCAAATCCTACTTTCATACACATGCTAAAATTGAAAGACATTATTGCTCACCAATCTTAGAACCAGCACTCGATGACTCACCAGTGACAAGGAGTACTTAGAATGCAGAAATGTCTATCTCAGGAAGGCCTCATCTTGCAAGGTACCCGAATTGTCATTCCAGAGAGTCTATGACAAGTAATTGAAGTGGCCCAGGATGGACACGGAGGAATAGTTGCCACGAAGAGAGCTCTTTGAGACAGAGTCTGGTTTCCACATTGCGCCCAAAGGGTTTAAAGAGTTAAAGGCCTGTCACTTATGCAACTGTCTCATCACACATTACTCAGCACCTGTTAAACATGCCAGAATTGCCCAACCATACTTCGGAGAGAATAGCTGTTGATTTCTTTTCTCCTCTTGAGAATGGACATCATCTAATGGTCATGGTTTATCAATACTTCAGATTTCCACTGTTAGATCAGACGGCATCTTTTGCAACATGGGGTGTACCAGTGATCTTGAAATCTGACAAAGGCCTACCCTTCCAGAGTTCAAAGACCTTCTCAGCCATCTCAGTATTAAGCATCAGAAAAGTACTGTTATTTGGCCCCCGGCCAATGGCATGGTAGAACGATTCATGAGTACTCTAAAGAAAGCGGTGCAGCATGTTGAATTAGATAAGCTCAACCTCAAGGTTGTTTTGAATACAACTCTTCGAGCTTACCAATCGACCTCTCACTCGACTACAGAAAGCCCCGCAACCTTAATGTCTGGGAGAGCCCTGACAACCAAGTTGCCTCAACGGACCAATCTCAGATCAAAGATTGAGAAAGACATTTGCACAGAAGATTGTGGTTGCAAATAGAAAATGAAAATGATCCTAGCAAGCAACATTCTATGAAAGAGATGACTTTCAAGAGGAGATCAAATTCTAGTTCGACAATCCAGAAAACGAAAATCTGATGCCCTCTTCGAGGCTGAGCCCTTTTCTGTCACCATCACCAAAGGACACATGGTGACTACCCAACATTCTGGGAAGTCCTATATGAGAAATTCTTCTCACTTCAGACAAGTGGCTCATCACACACCAAACATCGATGTCACCATAGAGATGAGGTCCAGGCAGACAGCTAGTGATCCTGCAACTTCTGTGGTTTGCACCGCACCTTGTGCAGATCATTGACAACTCGACTGATAGCTCCTAGTTTCTGATGACCCGATCAGGACGTGTGATTTAAGAGCCACAAAGGCTCTTTGAAGACTTATAAGTGCATCTGTAGTTGAAATTATTTATTCATTTACTTATTTATTGTAAAAAGTTGTAACCTTTTATTTAACATAGGGGGAGATGTAGTGTTGTGTAAAAAAAGAATGAAAGAAGACTTTTGGTTCCTGATGGACTCTGTAGGCCTGTGACGTAAGCGCTGCAGGGTAATCTAGTGAATACAGGTTTAGAACATTGAGTTTTTGCTTACACGCTGAAGAATAAAGACGTGTCCAGCTTCCTTCAGTTACGCAAAATTAGGAAAATTGCCCATCTACTCACGCACCCTGCCCTCATTCAGGTGGTTCTCGCCTTGGTCCTCTCCCGATTAGACTTTTCAAACTCTATCTATTTAGGCCTTCCCCTGTTTTTGTCTAAACGCTTGCAAATTGTGCAAAACCAAGCGGCCAGACTAATCTTCAAGAGCCACGGTAGGAGTTCGGCAAAACCATTGTTGGCCACTCTTCACTGGCTACCTATAGCCCAACGGGTAATATTCAAAGTAGGATGCCTGGCCTTCAAGGCTCTCCACGGGAAAAGCCCTATGTTCATCAACAGCTTAATAATCAAACATGAGCCGACCCGCAATCTCCGCTCTGCTTATCAGCCCCTTCTCATTCTACCCTCCTTTAAACGGAAACGTCTTGGCGGGTGTCGATTTGCTCATCTTGCCCCAAAGGTTTGGAACTCTTTCCCCTTGTCGCTCAGGAGTTGCACCAATCTCATGGAGTTCAGGGGTGCACTGAAGACCTGGTTATTCAAGCAAGCTTCGTGTTAGGTTAACTGTTTTGTCACTCTTCCTCACTACCAGCGCCATGAAACCTCTGGGTGCCCGTGCGCTTAACAAATTCAGAATAACATAACATAACACTGTGTTGCATAGTCATTGGCGAGTACCCGGACTGGGTAGGACGCTACACGGTCTTGTTCCTTGAAGCACCCTCCGTGCAGATTTCCAAGGCCCATCTGCAGATAGTCGCAGAATCAAGACAGCTAAGCTTATTTCAGGGACCCTACAGCTACTTTTCACCGGTAACAGAGCTTCGTCAAGAGCCCATGCTTTGTCTTCAGGCAGAGTGAGAGAACTGCAACCAAGCAGAGGTTAAATTCCATGGAATGTATTTACTTTGGGCTGGTGAGTTCTAAAATGTCTAAACAATGTCCAAGATAATGGCTCACATGGACTGTTTGTCACACTTTAATGGCCAACACAGGAAAGCCAACAAAAAAATTTATTTTTTTAGATCAGATATTTCTCCAATCAGATGAGGAATTCATATTCCTTTTAGGTCCAGTTTCAAAACCTTCACGAGCGAGTCTCAGAATAGAACATCAAGAACTGGTTTCAGCCATTTTGGGGGATCGGAAGACAAACAGCACAGCATAGGTCTGGCTCAGAACTTCGAGAAACAAGAAATCACATATGTAGGGGCCAACTCTGCCTTAACTATGGGCTTCACAATGTCTAGTCAGGTATTACAAAAAATACCACAAGTACTCACTCTCATAATGAATTTGGCATGGCCCAAAAGTGATAGTTTCGAAGGTAAAAATTAAATTTGCTTGGTAGATTCCAGCAGTTTTTGTTTGTCTGAAGTTCACTGGACACATTCCATTGAAACATCTAGAGTTTCAATCTCAACCCCATAATCTACCAAAACTGATAGTGGCTTTACACTGCAGAGTGATGTCCAACAGTCCACTACTCTTAGGTGACGCTGCCTGCGCGAAGCGCTAAGCCCACACTGTTTTAAACAGTTGTATTGTCTTGAATTTGAAAGTCACTACTGAATTTGCGATATGATGCACTGAATTTTAAAACTCGAACCTCACTCACCGCGCCAAATCCGCCGCCATTCCAGCTCGATTCTCTTCCTGGTAGAGCCACCACCCGAGGGCCAATCAGAGAGGAGGGGGAGGGGCTGGGGCTGCCTAGGGATATGAATGCCGATAACGCGGAAGCGCAGTGGACGAGCGCAGCGGGCGCGCCAAAGGAGAGCCCGTCTGCGCCCGTCCGCGGCCGACCGGGGCAAGGGGTAATCCACTACGCCCAAACCATTACCTACTCTGCAATTCAGCTGAAATCGCTCCATTCCAAGACCCTAGCTATTGACCAGCGCTGTTGGGGGAACATAGCCGCTAACAGGATAATGGCAAAAAGATCCTCATGGCCAGAAATCAGTGAACAACACCCGAAAAAACTATGAACCTCAAAGACACAAACAAGGTAAAACCCCTAACAGTGACTTATTTAAATACCCGCTCCTTGGTCCGACACCAACTTGAAATACACAACCTATTGACAACTGAAGAACCAGATATCCTACTACTAACAGAAACCTGGCTAACACAGGACTCCGCCCCTGATATCCTAGCAGCACTACTCAGCAACTACTATATACTCCAAGCCAACCGCCACCAGGGAAAAAATGGAGGAGGGGTAGCAGCCATAATACACCAAGACCTAAAATTCTCAGTACTTGCCCCCTTGAACTACCACAAGTAGAGAATCTAATGATTAAACTAGAGTCCGATTCTACCCCACTAGTTTGTGTCATACTTTACAAGCCACCGCAGAGCATGCCACAGTTCCCTCAGTCCCTGAGCGAACAGATGACACACCTCATAACTAACCATGCAAAAATACTCCTCATTGGTGACCTCAACTACTGGGCCAATGACCCAGCAGGTGGACCTCCCTCGGCTGAAGTAACTGACCTACTTATGGGACTAAATCTCAGCCAGCACATCACCACCTCCACACACATTAAAGGGCATACTTTAGATCCGGTATGGTCCACAAATCTGACTATGACTAACTTAGATGTAATTCCCTGCATTTGGTCAGATCACCACATGATTACATTCTCCATAAGTAACCTCGCCAAGTTGAAAATTCCCCCACCGGACCCTGGATACTTTAGGAGCTGGAATACCATCAACAAATGTCAATTTGTGGAAACCCTGGCCAATACAATCCCCGTCACTCAACCCTCCATAGAGGAGAATGAGGAAAACTTGTCAAACTGGCTGCTGACAGCCAGCAATAAAGATGCCCCGCTTAGGAAAACACAATGGCCATGACGCCCAGAAATGGTTTTCCACAGATCTAAAAGATCTAAAACTTGCTTTGCGCCAAGCAGAAAGGAAATGGAGACACAAATATTTACCAGACACGAGCACCTTCTTAATAGCCCTTAAATTTTACAAAAAAAGATTATGACAGCAAACGGCGAATATTTCTCAGCCAAAATCCTCACTTCCAAAAACCGATCAAAGGACATCTTCTCCATAATTAATGACCTATCAAACCCTGACAGAGTAATCCAAAAAATCAAACCCTCCCAATCTCCAAGTGACTCCTTGAACAACTTTTTTATTGACAAAATAAAAATGATCAAAGCCAGCATCCCTCTATGCCCAAAACCCACTTGCGAAATAAAACCAAAAAACATACAAAGGCTAGAACAGTTTCCTATGATAAGCCAAGAAGTTTTTACAGACTTGATAACCAAAGTAAAATCAGGCTCTCCTAGAGATTGCTGCCCCCCCCCCCTTGGATTCTAAGAGAAGCCTTCTCGACCTACCCAGAGCCAGCCATGGCCCTTTTAAACAATTCACTATCCCAGGGCCATGTACCTGATACTTTCAAAGAGGCATCCGTCATCCCTCTCTTGAAAAAGCCCAGAGATGATCCCGGGACCCTTACTAATTACCGACCCATCTCACTACTTCCTTATTTGGCCAAACTACTTGAAGCACATGTTGGCAAAAACGTATCTGCTTTCCTGGAGCAGTCACACTACCTGGATCCTCATCAAGCAGGGTTCCACCCGGCTCACTCCACAGAATCAGTGGTACTAGCAGTCCTGGACTCCCTGCGGGAGAAAGGGGACGAGAAATCACCCCAAGCACTAGTGCTACTGGATCTCTCCGCCGCCTTTGACACGGTCGACAATAAACACTCGAATGGGTAAGTTCCTTCCTAAAAAACCGTTGCCAAGCGGTTTGCCTGGGAAACTTCACAACCCCCAAGATCATAAACACCTGCAAGGTCCCTCAGGGCTCCTCACTCTCCCCCCACTTGTTTAACCTATACATTCTCCCGCTGATCCACACACTAAAAGAAAGGAAAGTCCAAACTTTCAACTATGCAGATGACTTCCAACTAATTTTTCCGATTAACAACTCCCCTACCACTGCTCACGATTTCCAGATGACAATGCTGTTCATCCGAGACTGGATGAACAGCAACTAACTCAAACTTAATCCGGACAAGACTGAAGTCATCCTCACAGGTGGCCCATGGAGCTCCCACTTCCTGCCTAAAGAACTGGGACAATCCCCCGTCCCCTCTACATCTGCCAAAACACTGGGGGTCGTAATCAACAACGACCGGACCATGAAAAATCAAATCGGATCTGTGATCTCAACTTGCTGTTTCCAGTTAAGGAAAATAAGGAAAATTAGCAGGTTCCTTAATCAGGAAGCAAAAATACAGGCAGTCCTCGCGATGGTAAAATCCCACATCGACTATGCCAACTCCCTCTACCTTGGCATTCCGGCCTACCTCACCAACCGCCTTCAAATGGTTCAAAACCAGGCGGCAAGGTTGACCCTTCATGGTAACAGGCGCCAACACATCACCCCTCTGCTGAAAAACTGCACTGGCTCCCAATAACCCAGAGATGCGCCTTTAAGATTGGATGTATCGTCTTTAAATCCCTAAATAGAAAAAAACCAAAATTCATCAACAGCCTGATCAGTAGATACATCCCTGCCCTTAACCTGCGATCTGCCCACCTGCATCTCCTGCTCATACCCCCCTTCAGGTAAAAACGTGCCGGGGGGGACAAGGTTTGCCACCATAGGCCCCAAATTCTGGAATTCCCTGCCTCTGGAGATCAGATCCTGCACTGACCTCATGAGTTTCCGCAGACTCCTGAAAACTTGGCTATTCAAACTGGCATACAAGTAACACCTTAGTACATTTCCCTTAGAGCAGCGCCAAGAAACCAACTTGGTGTACATGCGCTCTACAAATAAAGTTTAACATAACATAACAGTGTTTGTATAGCTTTGATGGTCTCAGTGTGGTCTTCTGGGCATTAAAGCCTGCCTACACTAAACACTAACACCATCCACCAACCAGTGTATGTGCATCACACCTGCAACTAGGCAAATTGTCACCCTCAAAGGTGCAAGAAACAAATTAAGCAAAGCTGTGAGACGCGAGTCTTTAGAACTTCGCTCACACCTATTCGCAGACTGAGGAGTTTACCGAAAGGAAAAGAGTAAGCCAGGGTTTATGATTGAGGATATATATTTTTCATATCAGCACACATATAGGCAGGACGGGGTCATCTTTTTCAAGCAAATTGGAGGACACCCTGACGAAACACGTGTTGGCTGGGCACCTGGAAAACTAATAAACCAATCAGAAAAGAAAATGTCATCTGGATCATAGATGGTGTAGTTTTAGAAATGCTTGCAGTATTAATACTGTTAATCGGAATCACGTGTGCACAGGTCACCTGTATTATAAGTCACATCAGTAACAGGTAAGCGAAATGGCACACCAACTGACGAAATAAGACCCATCTGCAGTTTCAAGGTATCGAAAAAAAAATTTTTTAACTGGGGTCAGGGGCAGAGGATGTCCACAAAACCAAGAGAAAATAATACAGAAAATGGTGTGCCCGCTTTAATGTTTAGATCAATATGGTACAATTGTTGTTGTGGAGCGAGGGATAGACTAATGCCTGCTGGAGCACTAATTCGTTTTTGGTTGAGTGCATTTCGAATGGATTGCATGAATCGACTAGCAAGGTTCTGGGCGTCATAGCGGTGTACAAACAATTTGAAAACCCTAAAGGCATCTAGTATTTAACATAGCCTTTTCACAATAGCAAAGTGAGTCCTGCTTCCTTTAGCATCATTTTTGATTATAAACAGATCCCCTTATGAGATCAGACATATACAATGAAACAATCAGGTGTATAGTGTAGGAAAGTGTCTTTTTTGACAAGTCACCCCCACTTTTTGCTCAAGTGCACTTGGACCCTGCTAACCTTTTCCATAAAAAAAACTATACACATGTAGAATTGTACCCCAATTGGCAAGGATTTTAGCACCCTTATAAGTCCCTGGTAAAAAGGGTACCCTGGGCATGGGTACCAAAGAGGGTACCTATTCCCTGCAGCATGTATTGTGCCAGAGGTACCCCAACAAAGACTACACGCAGACTGCCATTGCAGACTGCGTGAAATGGTGCAAGTAATTTATGAAAAAACAACATGGCACACTCCCTGTTTGACATGCCCAAAGACACTGCATGTAGTACACGTAAGTCACCTCTACAGCCGGGCTTAGAGCCTGAAGTCAGGGTGCATTATATTACACATGACGACATAGCTGCACAAGCAGAGATGCCCCTGTGATGTCTAGTCTAATTACTAGACATTACAAGTGATTAGGGAAGCCATGTTAAAAGCATGTACTTGGCACTGGTCATTACGAGTTACCCAGCTACGCGATGGCTTCAATGAAACCGATGGCGTTTGGTATCAAACACCTGGTCTTGATAAATCTGTACAAATGCCAGTATCAGATTTATGAAGACATGTACCCCAAGGGTACCTACTAGTCCTCTAGCGTGCTGGCTGACTGAAATCGTCCAGCCTGCCACCACAGCTGGGTTTCTGACATGCTGGAGTGAGATCCCGCACTCAGAGGCCAGAAACAATGCCTGCTCCAGAGGAAGGTGCTCACCAGTCATCTTGCTGGAGGAGGTGTGGTTTAGCATATCATAACCAGAGGCTTTAAAGCCACTGCCGCACTTGATATGCTATTCTGGATTCTCCCAGTCCTGGTGAACGCCACCGCCTGCCCTAAGGCCTATTTTGCACCAGAGCACGCAGGAAAATTAGATACAAAGCGTGCAACACTTGCAGGCTAAGCACACTCTTAAGGTGGGCTACACAAAGTGGACAGTCGAGAAAGGGTTTCACCATTTTGGACTTTGTGAAAATAAGAACTCTGGCTCAGGATTATGCCTCTCTTCACAGAAAGTGGTCATATAAGGGGTGTAATCACCCCAGAGGTAAGCAGCACATTGGCCACTACCCTATACTATCCTAAATTCAGTATTTAGGGGTCGCCTTGACACCAGGCACTCCGGAGCGTCTACCTGGGAACAGGAGGAGGACAGAAGAGAGCATCCACTGTGAGAACAGAGGCCTTACCCTGAACTTGGTGCCAAGCCCTGCCTTGATGGTGGTACCTCGACAATTGCACTGAACAAGCAGGTCCAATCACTGTAAAGTAAAGTAAATCCACATTTGTAAAGCGCATAATCACCCGTAAGGGTCTCTAGGCGCTGGGGGCCGGCAGGAAGATTAAGCAAGCTATTGCCCAGAGTCACATGATGCTGGGCTAATCTGCCGCCGGTGCTCGGGATCGAACCGTGATCCCCAGATTCCGGAGTCAGACGCCCTGGCCGCGGCGCCACACCTGTGCATCCTCCCAACGCTTTGGAGAACTGTCCAGTACTTCATCAACCAAGCAGCATCTTCCTTGGGGAGGAGCCACATCCTGCAACTGCAGGTACAGACCACACTTGCCAACCATCAGGTTCACCAAGGGAGTATCTCGCCAGGAAGAAGTCTTTGTTGCCCCAGGAGGTCTGACCCTTCTCCTTGCAGAGTTTGGAGATGCCAGGCCCTCCAGGAGTCGCTCAGCACCAATTCCCTGGGTATCTGAGCATTTGCCGCAATCAAGGCTTGTTGTGTGTCCAGGCTGGGCACCACGACTACAAAACTGACCTTCCGACGAGGTACTTCAGGATCACTGAAGCCAGCACTGAGAATGTCTCTGCTGTTCTGTTTTCTCTCCCTCTCTAGGTCCACACAGCCAAGTGAGAGCCTCTACAGCAACCCGCCGCTCAAAATACCTCTGCACCCAAGCCTCCCAGCACTAGTTCACAGAAATCAACTGTGTTCCTGTGCCCCAGAGACCCTCAATAGCTGAGCCACTCTTGCCCCCAAGCCCACACTTGTAGTCTCACTTTGCAGCTACCTTTGCCATCAACTTTAATACGTAGCACTCAAGGCTACCAACATGACCAGCACCTCTGCTGATGGTTTCTAGGACCGTTGCACTTTAAGTCCCTAAAGGTATTTCTAAAAACTGTTCGCAAGTGTGCCTATGCAGTATGTTTCTCCAAAGGACAACATTAGGCCTTGTAAAATCATAAAAATGTTCTTACACCTGCAGGTCAAGTAACTTGAATAATCTACTCAACCTAACTGTAATGTGCTTGATCCGTAAACTGGTCTCAAATTGTATGATCATTGGCAAATGTTTTTTTTTTTTTTTACAGTCACAGTCACCTTTTTCTTCATTCTCACATATCAGTGGGGTTGCATCTTTGCCCCACTTCCTTTTATTATTTATATCAATGGGTTGAATAAATCATTAGTATCCATGTCTCAAGATGTACCTATGATTAATGGGAAACCCCTCCCTGTGATATTATACGCTGATGATGCGGTTCTTATATGCCACACCCCTAATTCTTTGCGCACTTTAGTACAGTCTTGTCAAATTTATGGAGAGTCTGGACCTAAGAGTTAATTTTAGTAAATCATTTTTAATGTCCTGCTGCCCTCGGAGACATCAGCTCAGTTCCATTGTTGTTGGTAGTCAGAAATTGATAAGCACCTGTAAATTTCCCTACCTTGGTGTAGTCTTTGCTGCTAACGGCTCCTGGACTGAGCATCTTACCCATTCCAGAAGCAAGTTCTCAAAGACCATGAACTCATTTTTAAGTTTCCCTCACCCAAAGAACACAGAGCCAGTTTCGCAATCTTAATATCTTTTCAATTACAATGCGTTCCAGTGGCCACCTACTGAGCTCAGATATGGGGTATTGCGAACAGCATCTGCATTCAGCAGGATGAAAATAGATTTTGTAGGAAGCTGTTGGGCATCCCAATCTCTAGCCCACAATATGTTTGCAACAAAGAACTAAATTTAAATTATATAACTGATTTTATACGTGCCCGACCAGCTTTTTTTTGGCTATCGATCTGGAAGAATGAGGCAGCTATTCTCACCAGAGACATTATCACTGATTGTTTGAAGTGTGATAGCCAGGGGATATCCATCCCCTTGCTAACTGGGGTATATCAGAGTTTATGCAGCATTAACAAAGGCTGTATCTTTTTTAATTCTGGTAAAGCCGAAACTCTGCACTAAAAAGACCTCAGAAGTGCTCTTTACTAGTTGTATAGCACCGAAATAACATCGCTGGAATCAAAGAAATCTTTCATTTCTAGTTATATGTCTCTGGAGCGGCCCAACCAGTCTCTACCAAATTATCTTGTTTTACCTATGAGTCACTGGGAAAGTAGTCTTTTATTCCGTTTGAGAGCAGGGACAGTTAAATTCTCTTTGTGTTTTCCCCTTGGCTACCATCCGAAACTTGATCTAGTACCCTATTCATGTGACGGGATGAGTGGCCAATCTACTCTTCATTTCCTGCTTTTTTGTAAATATTACATTAAATACAGTAAGGTGCTTCTCTACCCCTTTTTTAATAGGAATAGGCCTATTAGCTGTGACTCTTCTTACTCAAGTATGCTTGCCCTGACTGATTGAAGGGCTGGTCTTTCGTTTAAATACATTTTTGAGAATTGCTACCATGGCACGCAAGACAATGCTCAATCATTGAGTTTTTAATACATGAAAGGTTAAGTCTAAAAACGGTCACTCATTTACAATCCTGAGTTTGTAATATTGTGTTTTGTACTTGAATTTTTTTTATTAATATGTATAGTCACTCTTCTCTTTTCATGTAATCTTGTTTTAACTGTGTTGCACTCTTATTGATACAATGTTTATCTTAATAAAGTTACTGAACTGAACATATTAGAGCACCTTCAAATATGTGAGTTCAGCATTTCTGCTGTTTGATTAAACAGACTAAACGTTTGCTCCATGCATAATAAGAATCAATCCGACATAAGGTACACATCATTCAAGACTTGCCTTTCAGTTTATTAATAGCATTGCCATCAAGGCATTAGTGTTTCTCAGTTCATGTTTAAACACTCACTTTTAATAATTATATTACTAAAGCATAACGTGGTAGCGCACTTTCATTTACAGACAGTAAATTTCCATGAAATGGCCAAAAACTTTGCATTACCTTTCAGTTTTACTGTTAAAACTATATAGTGTATAAACAATCTGTGAAAATGGAGTTTCAGAAAACATTTAGCATTTGCACATCACCAAGTAAAGTGTTCTGAAGTAAAGTGTTCTGATTTTCTACCTATTAAAATATTTTGTTCATCAAACAGAAGTACAAAAAATGGGCGTTCACAACTACTGAAATATATTTGAAATGTTTGTACAGTTGACTTATTAGCTATTTGATGGGTCTTAGTAAAAACCTGACAGCCTTTCATTTCACACTTCATACAGCAGTTCAGACAGCTGGAACTCTGCAGTCAGAGAAGGAAAAGTAATTGTAAACTGACTACAATCTCTGAACACAGAGCAAATGTGACAAGTTAAAAACAAGATTTAAAGGCATCGTTATTGCTCCTTCACTTTAACTGAACAGAACACCGGTTCTTTGTCAACTCAGCAGAAAGAGCAAATAGGTCCAAAATATAGCTAAACCAGATAAAATCTGACCCACCATAGTGAGTGGGCGTATAGATTTGTTGAGGCCTGAACATTAGCATGTTTGAGGCTCATACCTCAAAACGGTTAGAGTATTTTTGTCTACTGTAAAAAATGTTAATCTCCAAAATAACTTTCCTGAAATTGAGGATCTTGGTGTCTAAAGTTATATAAAAAAAAATTGTTTCTAACTTGTTCTCGACTTTTCTTCTTGAGTGCAGGTCACATTTATTGACAGTGTATAACAAAATGTTTGGCACTACTCTTTGATAAGCCCAAGTTGCTGCACCACACAGCCGCAAATAGAGCACTTTGTGATTCTTGATTTGAGCCTTGTCAAAGCAATAAGGGTTGCCTGTACTTTTTGCACGGTGTGCCTTTACATTGGCACTACCACATAAAAAGCCATCTTACTACATATAGTCTTTATCATTGACTTGTCACTGTAACCAGTAATGGCCTGTTATATTAATATAAGCTTTCCCACAAGGCAACCTTCAGGTATGCAGTCCTAAAATTACAAATGTGTTTTAATTTAATGTTGACAAACTAATTGCCTAGAAGGAACTCATCCTGTTACTCAAGATTTCACAGACAAACTGGCAAATCATTACACAGACAAAGCAGACACATTGGAATCGTACTTAAAACAGAAACAAAGCACCAGCACTAACCCTTGTACAAAACAACAATCCAAAAATGCTCTAATCAAGCCTCTCCGTTCCTTCCAACACATCTCACACGATGAGTTTATGGACCTGGCCAAAGCAAGCAGGCCTGCCGGCAGCCCTTCTGACCCCTGTCCGCCACAAACTTGCAAGACAATTCTTTTAACAACCTCTGCTGCCACTCCAGTAAGAAGAATCATCAACGATTCCTTAACTACTGGAATATTTCCAGAAGAAATCAAAAAGTCCTACATACGCCCTTTACTGAAGAAAACAAACTTGGACCCGCTGAACCCTGACAACTAAAGACCCATTACAAATGGACCGTTCCTGGGCAAACTGATAGAAAGAGCAGCGTTCGCCCAGATGTTACAATTCATTGAAGAGAATGACATACTTAGAGACTTCCAAACAGAATTCGGTCTGGGAAGAGGCACTGAATCTGCCCACCTTGCCATCTGGGATGACCTAAAGAATACAGTTGACCACAACGGGGTTGCTGCGCTACTCCTCTTGGACCTCTCAGCTGCCTTTGACACGGTTGACCATGACACTCTGAAACAAAGACTATGAGGCCGGCATAGAGGGAACTGCTTTAGACTGGATAGCGTCATACATTCGAAACAGAATTAATGTCATCCATACCCCACCTTGCTCGTCCAAACCATACTCCACAAAAGCAGGGGTCCCTCAAGGTTCTATCATCTCGCCCATGCTTTTCAACATCTACATGAAGTCATTACCAGTACTGGTCAATAAATTTCACCTCACGTGCTATAGCTATGCAGATGGCACGCAAACACTCCTTCAACTGGAATGCCCCAAAGACATTGGAAAATCACCAATTTTCAGCTGTCTCAGAGCCGAGGATCAGTGGATGACCTGGAGCTATCTCAGATTGAATGCTTCAAAAACTGAAATACTCACATGTGGCGATTGGAAACATTACACCCCGCTTGCCGCAAGGCCTGATGAACTGGGATCACTGCCTAAAGTATTGAAGGAAGTAAGAAACCTCGGCATGACCATGGACTCCAAGCTGTCGATGAATGCCCAAGTGGATAAACTAGCAAGATCAAGCTTTGCTACTATAAAAACGCTGCGACTAATTTTCCCTCATTTGGGATTTCCACACAAGGTCCAAGCTACCTTGTTCTGTCCAAACTCGATTACGCCAATAGCCTCTACCATGAATCACCTTTAACAACCATGAAAAGACTACAACGGATTCAGAACTCGGCTGCCAGACTACTCTTGCATATCAAAGCGCAAGACCACATCTCCCCTGCCTTGAAAGCCCTGCATTGGTTACCGGTTACCAGAAGATCCACGTTCAAGCTGCTTTGTATCACCCACAAAGCAATACAAGGAATGGGACCGCTCTTCATCAGAAATAAAATCACCAAACACATTCAACAAAGGAACCTCCGCTCTAAAGGAGCATCTCGCCTCAAAATCCCACCATACAAGAAAAAAACCATGGGTGGCACATCCTTCTCTGTTCAAGCAGCCAAACTATGGAACTCTTTACCCCCCAACATAAGGTCCACCGACAACCACCTTATCTTCAGAAAACTACTCAAGATTTGGCTCTGCCGCACATAAGCACCCCACGCAAACAGAAATTTACAGCATATCCCTCTGTATACAAGCGTTTTTTCCACTATAGATATGTACCTATCTTTGTATATTACTTTGTATACACATGTAAAATAATTATGTTGTTGAGAGAAAAAATAATAAATAAATAAAATTCATCTTTGGTCTACACTACATGTACATACTTCCATTGTGCATCTATGTATCTTCCATGTACTTGGATCTATGTGTGTTACTTTTCTCCTGAAAAAGCATATCCAATGCACTACCCTATTTCTCATCCTGTGCCTCTATCAATATCTTTAATCTACATATACTTACCTCCTTTATGTATCTATATACTTTCAATGTAATTATGGATCTATATATTTATCACTTTCTTCTAATTTAGCATTTCCAATGCACTACCCTATTTCTCATCCTATACTTCGCTCAATATATCTTCTAGCCCAACCTTCTGACTCCTCTCAAACTTCTTCTATCACTCTTTCCAATGCACTACCCTATCTCTCATCCTATACATCTATCAATATATCCTCTACATCCACACTCATTTATCCCAAACCCCATACCACTACTAGGATTGCCAAAATAACCCTTTCTAGACTCTCTCCTACTCTACCCCTCCTTGCATCATCTGACACCTCTTTTACTATACCGATCCCCTAAAACAAACCTTTCTAAACTCTTTCCTGAGTTCTCCCCTCCAAAACTCCTTTTTACTCACCCAAAAGCCGCCTCCTATTGCGAAGACCTAAAAAAAATATTTAAAAAAAATAATCTTTCACTCTTATCCCTCCACTAACCTTTTCAATCAAAATTAACAGACTAACATGTTCACTTCTCAAATTACATATTAATCTATACTAATATACTACCCAAATAACTGAATAATATATCCACTACTCACATTACTTCATATTTTTTTTTTATTATACTAATTTTTAACAGTAATCCTTTATGGGTTACTGAGTGGCGTGCTACTCGCCAGAAAAGCGATTCAACATCCATCAGGGGTAACAAGTGCTATATGAATAAAAATCTTTCTTCCCCTTTTATCCCTCCGCTATCCTTCTCACTCCAAGTAACTGACTAATATCCACCACTGAAATTACTTCATATTTCACCATATTAATTCATCACTAATCCTTTGTAGGCTTCCTGAATAGCGTGCATCAACAAGTGCTATATAAATACAAACCTTTGTCCTCTATCTTTCTGCTATCATTCCATATAACTGACCAACCTATCCACCACTTAAAATGTACTTGCATGTTTCGCTATACTAATTCAACACTAATCCTCTATGGGTCCCGGAGTAGCGTGCTACTCGCCGAAAAAGCGCTTCGACACCTCATCAGGGGTAGTAAGCGCTATATAAATGCAGTTACACACTACCCCCCGCCCACACTAAACGCCCCCCCTACTCGAAGACAGTTAAAAAAATGTTTCTCATTGCACAGTTTCTACCCCCAGGTATTGTCAGAGAGGGTTCCAAACACCAAAAACTTACCTACTATAGTATCCTGTGTGATTCTATGAAAATATACATGTTTACAGGCTTTTTAAAGAGCAATATTAATCTACTGGTACAGGCAACAAGCGTGAACATATAAGTTTCACAATCAATAAGGCAGTGTTTACTAGCTTTGTCGAAATAATGATAACGGGGTGACCCAATATGAAGGGGGGGAAACCTGGGCAGATCAATAATAACAGCACCACTGCGCCTTCACAATTAACCACTTGTTAGGATCTTGTATCACTTTATATATCCGTAAAATAGTGCGATGCAACTTGATTGAATATACAAAAGTAAGGAAAAACAAACGTGAGAAGGAAAAGTTTTTTTTTTTTTTTTAGAAGGTCATGTTAATTTAATAGGGAGCTAAATTTCAATCAATTAGAGCAAGGGGCGAACTATGAAGTGCTCAGAGCAGAATAAGTAAGGCAATAGCTGTGCAAAGAACAGTCTTTGTAGAGTATACAATTATCCCCAACCGAACAAGCATTCGGCTGAATCAATTTTATAAGGAAGGGAGACCAAATTCCTCAATTAGATTACAGTCTTGGTCTGTGAAAATAAAGTGCATGTGGCACTCACATGTAGTCGAGATTTTGATTTGTTAGGATCAGTCAAGAGGTAATCATCAGGATAGAATACTTTTTTGAAGACAGAATTTATTTGAACACACATGAACAATCCTGCTGGGACATTAAGCATAAGTGTTTTCTAAAATATGTTGCTTAATACCTATGTGTATGCGCACCCACTAGTATACCCAAGTCAGATTATTAATTTACTCAATGATCTGCTAGGTGTTTGAGCAGTGTACAGAGCAGCTGTCCTTGCCAGTCTATAAGGGAGAGGGAGTGACTTGAGGTGTAAGGCCTGAGAGGCCCAAGACATGTGCACTGTGTGGAAGCAGAGGGGCAGGAGATATCAAATTCCTTCCATCTTACGCTTCCCACCACTTTTTATGCACAGATAATATCTATTGGATGCAGTCTTGGTGAGTAAAGAAGAGGCTGATAATTACATACATGATTGAGGCAGAGGGGGTAGTATTCCACTCTGGAGACTGAGTGGCGCTAAGTGACCCCCAACTGGAACTAGAGTGGTGCATACCTAACATGGACCCAGACTCCGGCTCACATTTAGGGCTATTCACGGCTGTGGTCTGCCCCTGTCACAGCCCCTGTAAACACCTAAGCCCTAAAGCATAACCACAATACCTACTTAATAAGGGTACCTGGATTCCAGGGAGACTATTAGGTGGTTAACTTCAATAATCTTTGGCAAGCAGACAAACTTCTTGAGCCTGCACACTGCCCGATATGGGGAATATCGGGAATAGCTGCACTTCCATTGGGATTTTTATATAAGCAAGCAGGGAAATTGGTTCTTTAGATTCTCATCACACTCATAGGGGCCACGCTTAACTAGTAAACATCCTGAATCAGGGTTGTAACCTTGTGTGACTGTTGCTAAGATATTTCTGCCACTGGCTTGTTTTGAGTCCTGCGACTGACTGGGTGTCTGCGATCCTGTTCAGCATCCCAGGGTAGCTGTGTCCCTGGAGTAGTCCCCAAAAGGTTATACATTGTTGTCCTGGAATATTGCAGGTCTATCCACCAATATTGACCCAAGGTGGATCCAGTTCGTTAAATCCTTCCATATTATTGTCTCCAAGAAAGTTGGGAAATGGGAAATAGTTTCTATCTTGAGAGAGATGTGACATATTTGAACCAGCCATACATCCATGGGCAGGTAGGCCAAAGGGGGGAAGGGGGGGGGGGGGGGGGGGATTATTCACGTTTGTTAAAGTGGAAATGAGTGGCTGTATTTTGGACCTACAGGGGCCTATACATATAATGCAGGGGTTTCAGTGAACACTCCCTGGTTTCCTCTCTGTGCTGTTAGTCAATTTTTATAATAGCAAATGTGGTAGTTCCGAGCCAGGGGGGTGGGGTTGTCTCACAATTGTGATTTCAGGGGACTTTGTCACCCGTGTTCGACCCCCCCAGGTCCTCCTCCTCCGGATGGGCACCAAATTTATGTTGTCTGCCGAGAGATGGGCAACATTGCAGGTCGTTTCTCGATTTTTTTTTTACTCTGCATCACTACATTGGTTTAGTACCCATTTTAACATTTTTAGCCCTTATAGTGATCCCAACCCCTTATCGTTACCTTGGATGAAGTTATGGTTCCCCGGGGCACAGCATATGGGGGCTTTGAGGAGGCTCTCCATCGCCGACCAGGGCAGACTGCTGCAATAGTCTCAGATGGATCCTTAGCACCTTCAGGCAGCACTTTTTGCACTTTGTTCGAGTGAAATTATTTTCTGTCTTGACAGTGATGCAGGAAATAGGGAGGCACTGGAGGCTTTTAAAGCTTTGCTGTTGGGTTCTTAAAGTGAGGACGGTTCCAGTTTCTAGTAGTAAGGAGTCACATGCCCCCAAACGGTTTGATAAAGATTGTTTTAGAACCCTGCATCATTTGAAGGCGGCTCTGAAGCAGTCAGCAAGGGATGGGCAATTGGTTAAATTGCAGGTGGGGTTACAAGCAGGCTCTCTTGGTCTACTGCTGTCATTGCTATCATCTTTAAGATGGGGAACAAAGACAATCCACAATGTTACAGGCCTATATCATAGCTGGATTCAAGAGTTAAGGTCCTGGGGAGGGTGATTGTAAATAGGCTAAGTGATTGGGCAGTATAGAACAATATCCTGAGTGAGGTTCACTATGGTTTTAGAGCTGGGAAATCCACCTCAGACCAATGCCAAAATCTCCATCTAATTATTAATAAATATACAGTGGCTCGGTCTGAATCTATAAACTTAGCCTTCATGGATTTGGCATCCACATTGGACAGGGTGAATCGAGCAAAACTGTGAATCCTGCTTTGCGAGATGGGGATTGATCCTAGTATTGTGACCCTACTGGCTAACCTGCACTCAGAGACCTGAGGTACCAGAATCGATTCCCGATCACGTAGTATTGATAATCGATATGTTAGGATTAGCATGGTGTCACTAAACTCACACTGTAGACATGCATAATTAGTATTTACGGTATTTACTTTCACTTAGCTTCATGCCACGTTACGCTATATGAATACCATACTATGGCCTTCTTTAATATCGTACATGCACAGGCCTTATTCTCCCTTAGCTCTAAAAGCCCTGCTCCTGGGAAAGAAACCAACTGTTGCAGAAACTGCTGTTTCAGCTCGGTAGGCTCGGCAAGGTCGTAGTTAGCCGAGGAAGGGCCGATAAGCACATTCCGGGAGGGGTGCAGGGTGGTTTGTCTCTGAGAAGACAGAAGGGAGTCACCCGTCTGACCTTGCTGCCTGAGCGAAATCAGGAGCTCTTTGTGTGCCTTATATGGGTTTTCCTATTACTGTACTAGCTTGTACCAATTTGTATTTTTCCATGTTAGGCCATGCCGGTGCCAACGCAATTGTATATATGTGATGTGCTGACAATGTGCCAGCAGTCTTCTTGGCGGACCTTTTGGGTTAGGTCGCAAGGAGCTCCTCTGGCAGAGTTTTGTGTTTGTCTAATAAACGCTTGAACCTTCTACACTGCCGACCGACTGCTTATTGGTAATGGTAAGGGGATTTGGTAATGTAATGATTATTGTTGGGAGGGGATCATATAATTTTCGGTACTTCAGTTGGCGACTCCGCCGGGACTCCGCGTTGGGGTCGTCCCTGTGTAGCCACAGGCGACATCGAAAGGGGTCCTCTTGATCGGGAGAGTTGCAGACCAGACGCATAAGAAATTGGGGTTTTGCTCTGCCCTCCCGGTCCGGAGGGCTTCAGCTGCTAGTAACCCCACGCCGGAGTCCTTCGGGTGCAACCCGAGAACCTGCAGCGCTGATACTGGGCAAACGTCGGCAGTGAAGAACGTTCCGGCAAACCTGCGTGCACCAGGTGAGTGTTGTGTCTCGTTATATGTTGAATTGCATATGCAGATTTAAATAGCGGGATTTAAGCATTTGGTGGCCCATGGTCACGGAGGAACTCTGACTTTGCATTAGTTGTCACAGAGAGGATCTGGTCGGAGGTTCGACGGGGGCAGTGTGGAACTGCACGTGCGAACGCTCTGGGTACACTAAAGATAAGGATTATACGCCTAGGGGAACTGCGGTTCCTGCTCGGCCGGACTGTTCTCGGGAAAGCCGATGGTTGAGATTGGGTAGCACCCGGACAAATCTGGAGCGGCGCTGAAACGCGGGCTTAGCCAGAACAGTTCGGGAGGTGAACCATGAATGCTGTCGGATGGCCTGTAGACCGGTCTGTGGTTTAA
This sequence comes from Lissotriton helveticus, assembly GCF_964261635.1. Lineage (NCBI taxonomy): Eukaryota > Metazoa > Chordata > Amphibia > Caudata > Salamandridae > Lissotriton > Lissotriton helveticus. The sequence continues at coordinate 191,179,284 of NC_136069.1, forward strand.
AACCTGTGTAACTATCTTTAGGCAGTCTGAGGACGAGACTGTTGTTGGACGTGTTTTTGCAGCCTTTTGAATAAATTAGCAGAAGAGTTCTCCACAAGTGGGAGCCGACGGGCTCCACTTTTTGATTGCAATTGCTGGAATTTATATGTTACGTTTTACGTTTGTCTGATGTATAAGGAAAATACGGATGTGAGAATGATGGGTGTCATGGCCATGAGAATGAAAGTACAAGGATAACGTGATATTTAAGTTCGTTGAATTTGTACTAACGGAGAAATTCCTTTTCAGCCAGAAACGAGATAATACGATATGCCGTGCCTTAGCAAATTGTGTTTTGGTTGTGTCCATAGCGACGAGGGGAGGTTAGACGAGAGTCAGCCGAACCCACCAGAAGGGACACCTAGCCACTTTATGTATTGTAAGCATGGTATTGGCCCCCTCATCTTTAACTCTTTGTGGCATAAATACACTAAGGACAATATAGAATTGCAATGGCCAAAAACCGGGTCTTTCGATGAACAAAAACTGGCATATTTACAAGAACGTCTTTTTATTAAACGCAGCCGGCAGTCGATGTTCGACACCCTTAACAAATGGCAGAAAGAAGCGAAGAGACGACGCATTCGATCTGAAAAATTAATGAAGATAGAGCAGGGACAGACTATTACCCAGAAGGCTATCGCATATGATAAAAATAAGGTAGAACAAAATATTGAAATTGCAGACAGGCGGTTTAAACTTCAGGTAGACCAATGTTATGTAGCCAGAGAAGGGGCGGAAGATGAGATTGAGGAATTGTTAAATGCAAGGCCTCCCCCACCATATGCCCCGGAGCGTATATACCCTGCAATACCTGTCCAGCCAGAAGTTAGACCACGGGCATCTGCGCCCGAGGAACGGGGCTCCGTTACCCATGAACAAGATAACGGTGTTTCCTCTCCTCAAGGTGGGGCCTTGGTTACGCTTGTCCCCGAGTCTACACAACTGATCACATCCCCTCAGACGCACTTGAGTCTCCCTATGCCGGAGATATCCTCCCCCCGAGTTTGTATTACACCCAGGGGGTTTGACCCGACCCCGAGGGGAGCTGTAGGGGGCCTAGATAGCAAGCGTTTGTTCACTAGAGCATCTGTAGAATATGGCGAAAAAGAAGCATTAGGAGACCAGGCTATCAAGTGGGTACGGAATGAAGTATATACCCTGATTGACATATGGAGTACTGTGAAGGATTTAGAGCCGGTCATGCAACAACATGTGCTATACGAGATGTCCAATTCGCTCATTGGGTCTTGGGAAATAAACTTTAGGGACGGGACAGCCCCCCAGATCCTGTATACTATCAGAGATTGGGCCCATAAATTTAGCCTAACACCGGAAGAAGTATTTAAGAATGTAGACACTTTGGTACAATATCGCGACAGATTATTCTTGAAAAGTCCACAGTGGACTACGCAACACCCTATGCGGGAAGTACACCCAATCTATCATCCCGAAATCCCCGAACAACGAGATGGTAATCAGGCGATCATACGACAAGGGGTGGCGGCTCGGTTCCAGGAACAGTGGGTTTATACCCCATGGAAAAGAAGTGAAGTACTGGCGTTGAAATCTCAGCTGCCAGATCCCCGAAAGAATCCTACTGCGTACTACAAAGAATTGACCGAAGCAGCTGCATCCGCTGTAATGACTTTAGCCGATGTTGAATTGTTCTTCGGACTACTAGTACCGGTTGATATATGGCGGCAGGTGCACGATTCTAATCATGCTGAATTTGGTGGCACGTGGGAGGAGTTAAGGGGCTGGGACCAGGATCGCAAACCAGGGGACAAACCAAGAGTGGAAATAACTTCTCTTCCAGCGAAAATAATAACTTTTATGCATACTCTGATCCCACCCCGAAAAGTCGATTGGGATAAACTGTCCGCCTGTAGACAAAAGAAGGACGAAAGTGTGTCCGACTTCTTTACCAGGTTCGAAGAGGTTTTTATTGATTTTAGTGGGCAAGATTTGGCCACAGAAGGGGGCACAAGGTTGTTCGTTAACAGGTTCGTTACGAACCTGGCTCCGGAAATTTCAGCACGACTGGAGGCGGCAGAGAGTACCTGGACTACCTCTTCCCCGTCTGTAATCCTCAGCATGGCCCAGTACTACGAGCATAGAGAAAATGAAAATAAGGATAAGGTGGATAAAAAGGTTAAGGATCTGAAGACTCGAGTACTGTTACAGCAAGTGGTTCGAGGGCAAGGAGGAGGTAGAGGTGGTCGGGGCCCAATGACGAGAGGGGCGGGGACAGGAAGGGGTTCAGGAGGAGCCCCGTCAATCGGCATCAACCAGTGTTCCTATTGTAAAGAGGAGGGACACTGGAAGGCTCAGTGTCCATACTTGGCCGCCCAGAACGCAGCGATTCGCGGACGAGGTAGAGGACGAGGGGGCCCCGACCGAGGTGATATGCATAGAGACGAGCACAGAGACGTTCAACAAGACAGGTCAGAAAGGAATCATTTTGATAACCCCCAACGCAGACAATACTACCATGGTGACTATGCCGAAGGGAATGATGATGAATATGCCCCAGCATAGGATAGCCAGGGACAGAGGGGGGGCCATGTGTCAATTCCGGTCAATCAGAGGGGACCCTACATCAGAGGGGAAGTGTTGGGGACATCTGAAAATTTTCTAATTGACACAGGAGCAATGAACAGTTCCGTTGCTCGATCATTGGTTCCAGGGGCAGCTCTGTCCGGGCAAAACAATGTTTCGGTGGGTTTTTCCGGAGTCCCCGTTGTAAGCCCCATCTCTAAACCTATCCCCTTTACGATTGGTCCAGCCACTATGGACACTCCTTTCTTATTGACATCGAATTGTGGAGAGAATCTGTTGGGATTGGATATGCTGAAAAGATTGAATGCTACTATACATTGTTCTGCGGATGGGGTCTATTTAACTATACGTCCCTCTGTAACACCTGTTAAACAATGTTTTACGAAAAATGAACGACTCCCACCGGAGTTCGATGGCGTCCCAACCTCCCTTTGGGCGATAGGGGACGCAGATGTGGGTGAACTGGACATACCCCCAGTTCACATCACGTTGAAGCAAGGCGCTAAACTACCACGCATCCCACAGTACAAAATAGCACCGGCGGGGGAACGGGCTTTATTGCACATCATCCAGGAACTGATTGACAAAGGGGTTGTAGAAGAAACAAACGCCAATATTTGCAATAGCCCGATCCTCCCGATTTTGAAGAGGAACCATGACCAAGGGGAGATGGGTGCTGCCTATCGTTTTGTGATTGATTTGCGAGCCGTTAACAAAATTGTGGTGCCACAGTATCCTGTGGTGACCGATATCACTACCATTCTCACCATGATCCCTCCGACTGCACAGTACTTTTCGGTCATTGACCTGAAAAATGCTTTCTTCAGCATTCCTATCCACCCTGATAGCAGGCAGATCTTCGGATTTTCAATATCCGGACGCAGTTTCCGCTTCTGTCGCGCTCCTCAAGGCTACACTGAAAGTCCGAGTATATATAGCCAGGCTCTGAAGGCTCTGTTGGATGACTTAGAATTGCCGGATGGCAATGTCCTCTTGCAATATGTAGATGACTTACTCATTGCATCTGACACAGAGGATGGATGTAAAAAAGCTACGGTTAAATTGTTGCACCATTTGGCTGTCAAGGGGAACAAGGTATCCTTATCTAAATTTCAGTATTGTCGAAAGGAGGTGACCTACTTAGGTCATCTCTTATCGAAGGAGGGTAGACGACTAACACCTGAACGTATTGCTACCATTTCTAACATGTCTGTACCTTGCACGCAGCGTGAAGTCCGCGCTTTTCTTGGCATCACATCTTACTGTCGCCAATGGATACCTAATTTTTCACTTCTGGCTAAACCTTTGTTGCATTTGACTACCAAAGATGTGCATGAACCCCTACCCTGGACGGATGAATGTCAGCTCTCTTTTGACTCTCTAAAAACTGCTTTATGCTCTGCCCCTGTTCTGGGTACTCCAGATTATCGTAAACCTTTTGTACTGTATGTACACGAGGTCGACGGTTGTTCATTATCTGTTTTAACGCAGGCCTTTGGAGGTAAGCAAAGACCGTGCGCCTATTTATCAGCAACATTGGATAATGTTGCAAGAGCACTTCCTAGCTGTCTGAGGGCTACGGCTGCAGTAGCAGTGGCCATCCGACAATCAGAAGGACTCGTTTTAAATTCCAATTTGACTGTAATGGTGCCGCATGCAGTAGACACCTTGCTAAATAAAACAAAAACGCAGCATCTTACGAGTGCACGCCTTACTGGGTATGAGCTGACCTTATTTGCACCACATATTACGATTACTCGATGTGCAACACTGAACCCAGCCACATTGTTACCACTCCATACGAGTGAACAGGACACTAATTTACACGATTGCATATATCGCACAGAGGAAGAGACCAAGGGTAGAATTGACCTCACAGACACACCCTTAGATCAACCCCAGGGAGAGCTATATGTGGATGGTTCCTGTTTCAAACTAACAGATGGCACAACGACAGCTGCATATGCGATCACGACCCTGAAAACAGTTGTTGAAACACTTAGACTACCCCACCGATCAGCCCAAGCCGCTGAACTTATGGCCTTGTTACGAGCCTGTGAGCTGAGTGAGGGACTAGAGGTCAACATTTACACGGACAGCCAATACGCCTTTGGCGTAGCCCATAGTTTTGGGCGGCTGTGGAAAGAAAGGGGCTTCCTTACTTCACACGGTCAGAGAATACAGAATGGGCAGCTGGTTTTGAGGTTGTTGGATGCTCTCATTCTCCCTAAGAAAGTGGCTATTATCAAATGCAGTGCTCACAAAGTGATTGTGGATGAGGTAGGAGAAGGCAATGCTTTTGCAGACCAGGTGGCCAAGCAGACAGCACAGTCGCTGATGTCACCCATGTACGTCCATTCCTCTACTAGATGGGTGGGGGGAGACTGTGGATTATTTGATAATACTATGGAAAGTGTGAGAATACTACAGAAGGAAGCCACCTCAGCGGAACTAGAGAAATGGGAACAAGAGATAGGGAGATTGGATGAAAATAATTGTTGGATCGACTTGACTGAAAAGCAAAGATGGCTACTGCCCAATGCATTAGTACAGGCTGTGGTAACAATGGCACACGGACCAGCACACATAGGAGCAAAAGGTATCTGTGGGATCTTAGATCCAGTTTGGAATAATCCGAATATCCAACGGACGGCTGTCCGTTTGGTCCAATATTGCATGGTCTGCTTGCAGCATAATCCAGGAAAAGGAGAAACTGTTTTGGCAGGGAATTTCGCACCACCTGCATTGCCTTTTGAAGTGCTCCAAATGGATTATATTCATATGGACCGCGTCAATAATCTCAAATATGTACTGGTTATAGTCTGTGCATTTAGCAAATGGGTTGAGGCATACCCTACTAAGGAGAACACAGCCTTGGCAACTGCAAAAGCTCTCCTGAAAGAGTTTGTGCCTCGCTTCGGATTGCCTCGCTTGATCTGGTCGGACAACGGGCAACATTTCCATGGGGCCCTTGTGCGGCATATCTGCGAGGGCTTACACATACAACAAAAATTCCATGCTGCCCGACACCCCCAATCAGCAGGGCTCGTGGAGAAGTACAATGGCATTCTAAAATTGAAAATGGCAAAAATAAAGGAGAGTACGGGGTTGAACTGGCCTGACACTTTACCTCTAGCCCTTATGTCTTTACGTGTCACCCCGCACTCACGTTCGGGTCTCTCTCCATATGAGATACTGTTTGGGAGACCTGCTAACGTGTGGGGGGTACCTCGACCTCGTTCTTTTGCAGATATTGAATATCCTATGTTGATTGATTACCTGTATGCTTTGACTAAAGACCTTCGTTCTGTTCATCAGCAGGTAGCTTCTGTACTGCAGCCACTGCCAGAGGGCCCCGGTCATCGTTTACAGCCCGGCCAGTGGGTCCTGGTCAAAAAGTTCGAGCGGGACACCAGCTTGGCTCCTAGATGGTCTGAGCCACGGCAGATTTTGTTGGCCACCCGGACGGCGGTTAAAGTGGATGGCCGCAAACATTGGATACATGTTTCGCATCTGAAACGGCTACCACTTCCACTCCCTGGTGAGCGGTCACGTCCAGGGGAAATTCTAACACAGGAAACTGAAAGAGCTGATGCATTTGTGCCCTTTTCTGACGCCTGCGAGATTGAGCGGAGGCTACAGGAAGGATCGGCGAGATCAGATGACTTGGTCTCCACTGAAGTTGCAAGTGAGCGTGCAATAGCGTTGAATTCTGTTTCAAGTACCCCAGACGACCAAACATCACCAGTACGGAAAGCCCCGGGTGTGCTCTTTTCTGACCCTGAAGTGTTGGGTCGTGAGCGATACAATCTTCGGCCCAGAAGGCCGACACACGGCGCCTCAGACCACATTGTCAGGAGATAGGGAAGGACTTCATTGCATAAGATAGGGTTTGCTAGACTACCGGTCTGAGCGCTGAGCAAGACACTGGACTGAACTCGTTGAGAGCTGGAACTTTTCAATCATTGTGCTCTGTTCAGAAAGAAGATCCTGTTCAAACGGATATGGCTTCTATCTTGGAATAGGGATACGAGTCTGCCTGTGAGACTCTGACGGACGCAGGAACGAAGAAACCCTCTGGCAGGTCGGACTGCTAGGCCTATTTCTGGACTTTTAGCTAGCAATGTACCCTTTTGGTCGTGTAATCCTAGAAGAAGAGTTTCCTATCGCGCCTAGACGCATACCTTTTTATGAGCCAATGTTTTCCACATGGACCACGAAGGTCAAAATAGCTTTTGTTGTAACTATAACTGTTATAGTAGCTGTGTTCATGAGTCTGTTTGTATACCTAGAACATAAATACCCCTTACAAAGGTTTTTGCCCACTACTGCCGCACCTCCCGAACATTTCCTGTTTACCCTAGCGCCCCACAAAGAAAGGCATCGCCAAAAATATGCTAAAAATGTATTCATAGAAATGTTGCATCAGACGCACAATGTTACTAACGCCACGGATTGTTGGGTTTGTGGACTCCTGCCTACTGTAGTGCGCAATCATGATCTATTTCTCTCCCGCCCTCTGTCTTATCTAGGTAGTTGTGAAGCATGGTACAAACTGTTTCTGGCGATATACCGGCATGGGAGTGAGCATTTCAGGGATCTAGATGTCAATGAGCATAATATTATTCTTGATTATGTTCGAACACACTATGCTTATAATAGAACAGGACATGGGGATAAGGTGATAATTGACCCACAAGGTTGTATACAGCTGTACTTAGCGGCAATGAACAAAACTTGGTTACAAGATGAACTGTATGATTTTAAAGACTTTAATGCCACTCAATACTTTCAGATTTTCATCGAACGAAATGTTACCAGAGACCGCACTGTCCCCATCCCTATTTTGAATGTTTCTGCAGGATTTTGTGTGCAAGGGATAGGTAAGGTACAAATGGGGAATAGCATCTGCAATTATACCTATCGACTGCGAAAACGTATTAGCCCTCCTTTGATTACTCCCCACAATGTGTACTTCGTGTGTGGGGAACATGCATACACTTGGCTACCACGAAACTGGGGGGGACGCTGTTATCTGTCCTTTCTGTTTCCCCCTGTTTATGTGGCTCCCTCCAACTATCATAAAACGCATCAGTTATACCCGATGCGGTCGTATCATGGGAATACAGCCGCTCCAATCACAAGCACGCCGATAGCAAGCTTCACCGAGGTGACCTCGAGCCATTCCCGTAGTACGCTCTTACACAGAGCACGTAGACAGCTCGATATGACTGAAGTTGATCAGACAGATACTTCATTGCAGCAATTTACGGATTTCAGCAAGGGTCTAGTACCCTTTTGGGGGCCTATTTTCAATAGTAGGGAAATTAGGAGACTGTCTAGAATAGTGGAGAATGTCATTAATATCACTACTGATATTTTAACAAACCTAACGGTGGAAATTCAGGCTACTCGCCTTGTAGCGCTTCAAAATCGAATGGTTCTAGACGTTATCTTAGCTGATCGGGGTGGGGCATGCCGCGTCATCGGCAGTTCTTGTTGTGTATATATTCCTGACTCCGCCCCCTCCGTCCATCTAGCCATCCAGAAACTGCATCGCATTGCCTCCGAAATGCATGTTGACAATGGGTCTTGGTCATTGTCAGGTTGGTTTTGGGGACTTCTGGCCACATGGGGATGGAAGATAATGTTAATTTTAGGAGGAGCTGCTGCCATCATTTTTACGTGCTGTGTCTTGATGCACTGTGGTCCAGCCTGCTGTTCTTACTGTGCTTCCCGTATCACCACTCTGTGTGTCCCATCCCCTATCGCTGTTAAAGCCCAAATGCTGCAGAAAGAGGTACACGATATGATGGTCATCGATGAAGAAATATTCGAGGAGTAGATGTCTGTTGTCATTTAGCGCCACCACGCTAAAAGGAGGGTTTGAGGTACCAGAATCGATTCCCGATCACGTAGTATTGATAATCGATATGTTAGGATTAGCATGGTGTCACTAAACTCACACTGTAGACATGCATAATTAGTATTTACGGTATTTACTTTCACTTAGCTTCATGCCACGTTACGCTATATGAATACCATACTATGGCCTTCTTTAATATCGTACATGCACAGGCCTTATTCTCCCTTAGCTCTAAAAGCCCTGCTCCTGGGAAAGAAACCAACTGTTGCAGAAACTGCTGTTTCAGCTCGGTAGGCTCGGCAAGGTCGTAGTTAGCCGAGGAAGGGCCGATAAGCACATTCCGGGAGGGGTGCAGGGTGGTTTGTCTCTGAGAAGACAGAAGGGAGTCACCCGTCTGACCTTGCTGCCTGAGCGAAATCAGGAGCTCTTTGTGTGCCTTATATGGGTTTTCCTATTACTGTACTAGCTTGTACCAATTTGTATTTTTCCATGTTAGGCCATGCCGGTGCCAACGCAATTGTATATATGTGATGTGCTGACAATGTGCCAGCCGTCTTCTTGGCGGACCTTTTGGGTTAGGTCGCAAGTAACTCCTCTGGCAGAGTTTTGTGTTTGTCTAATAAACGCTTGAACCTTCTACACTGCCGACCGACTGCTTATTGGTAATGGTAAGGGGATTTGGTAATGTAATGATTATTGTTGGGAGGGGATCATATAATTTTCGGTACTTCAGACCCATGCCTCTGTTTGCTTTTCTCTGGACGCCGCATGTACTCGCTCATTCCGGACCTGCTTGGGTGTGCTTCAAGGGTGTATTCTGGCTCCCTTTTTATTTACTCTGTATGTAAATGAGCCTCGAGTCTGTGCTGTTATAAGCTGTGGCGGATTGCCCAAAGGCTGGTGACAGATTTCTTCCGGTGGTGTTATACCCAGACAATGCAGTTCTTATGTCATGGACCGGTCAGGGGTTGGACTTACTTCAGGAAAGTTGCGTATCATGGGAATCTCGATTTGGCTGAACATTTTTAAAATAATACATGATGGTAGTAGGCCCTAAATCAACTAGGAACAAGATCTTCAAGGTGGCTAATTCTACCCATGGCAAAGTGAAGGCGTTCCCCTTTTTGGGGGGTTTTGTTGATGCAGATAACTGTTGGAAACCTTTGGTGGAGACGAAGAGAGCTGAGTTTTTAAAAATTATGTGGGCAGTTTTAAGCTTTGCACAGAGGGTTGCCTGTAGAGTGCCAAGGGATCTGTTAGAAATGTACCAGGCCGGGTGTATTTCCCAGTTACGATATGGTAATGAGGTCAGGGGGTACGCTAAGCTGGGTCGAATACAAGCGGTCGAAAATAGTTCTCCTCGCAAAATAGTTCTCTTAGCAAAATGGTTCAAGTCCCACACTCTACTCCAGCATTGTCTGTTCAGGCAGAGCTTGGGCTGGACTAAGTGTTGGATTTTTTTGTCCTGGAATCCATTCCTGTGTTGGGTGAAGATTTGGGGCATGGCGGAATGGTCTTTAAACAGATTGCTTTTAGCAGACTGCCTGGCCCTTTATCTGGCACATAGGATATCCTGGTTAGCCCATCTTAAAGCTGCTTTCATCCATGTAGCTAGACCAGATATTTTTGATGACCCCACCTCTCTTTCGGAGCAGGATGTGGGGGGGTTGTTAAAAAGAGGTTCTTGGAACACATCTGGGGAGAGAGCACCTAGAGCTTCTGAAAAAAATCAGTTTGAGGTCATATGTTTACTAACAGCATGACAGGTTTCTGCTGACCAGATTTAGGTTCAATCAATTGCCTCCCCTTTTGGCTTCCCCTTCTGGGTGGGTACGGCCTGAGGGAAGGATATCCTGCTGCTGCAACATGTCTCCAGAGGATTTGTTGCACTTGACAATGTTTTGTTCTTATTATAGTTGGCAAAGGAAGCAATTTTTAATTCCTTGCCTGAAATCTTTGAATTTTAATCAAGTCAGGCCAGCTTTGTTGCATCTCCAGATGCTTCCAACTGATCATATTACTTTTATAGTTTTGTACTTTTTATGAGCAGCCTCGGCGTCCAGATGAACAAGACCTGATTGATCGCCCCTTTTTATTTTTGGCGAAATTTACACTGACTATGAATTAGTCAAATGAAGTTCTTGTTTTGTATACTTTTAAATTGATTTTATCAGCCGAACCAAGATTTTATTGACTGACTAGATCTCAACCGTAGAAAGTACTAATAGAATCCATGTTTGCTATGACGATGTCAATTTTACATTTGCAACAACTTTTTTTTGTCTTTTTAATGTGTGTGTATATATATATATATATATATATATATATATATATATATATATATATATATATATATATATATATATATTCAAACTATTCACTCGGAATTGAGGCCGCTCACCACTCGCAGGTCGGTTTTCAAAACCTTTATTAAAGAAACATGCAGCTTGCAAGTCCTGTGTTGTTGTCCTTTGGCCTTACGCGTTTCGAAGCCTTGTCGCTTCTCATCAGAGGCCGCATCACATGAGTCCAAATCATTGCGGTTACATCTCCCCGTGCTTTATTCTAATTGTAATTGGCCCCAGCTGTGCCTCAATGTCAATTGCAGTGTTCGCTGGGAGATGTAGTCCTTTTGCATATTTGCTACCCTCCAATGGGTCCGATTCATGTGTGCTGATTCAGGATCAATTTTCGCCCTCCAGTTTGCTCCAGGGTTGCAAACGACATGTTCAATTCTGTTGCCTGCCGTGCCATTGCAAAGGAGCTCGCTCTCTCCTCTGCGGTCCTTTTACCCTCTAGGCAGTGCGATCCCTCCACGGCCGGAGCCGCCGTGTTAACATTCAAACTATTCACTCGGAATTGAGGCCGCTCAACACTCGCAGGTCGGTTTTCAAAACCTTTATTAAAGAAACATGCAGCTTGCGGCCGAAAAAAAGCACAAAATAAACAACGCTGCACTAAATAAGTGGAGTCAGATCCGTTATTTCTTCCACTAAGCAAGAAGAAAGGAAGTATCGGAAATATATCGCTGGACAATAGTGGTACGACTTGAATATTATCAATTTTGATTTTGCGCCCACTGGGGCTGGACTTAGCAGGATGTTTTCAGTCAACTGTGCTGACATTAACTTTTATTGATTGCCCACTGGGGCTGGACCGAGGAAAGTGATCTCAGTTAATGACTTTGATGTTTAGCTCTGGGGAATCTGCTATTTTTGATACCCAACCTTAACAAAATGAGGTGATTAGGTCTGAGTCATTCTCGAGATTTTTGTGATGCCCACTGGGGCTGCAAATGATAATTAGTACTTCCGTTGGCTAAAAGTGGTTTTACAAAACTGTAACACTCCTTCAGACGAAATTTGAATAGGTCATGCTTTATTGAGTGTCATGATTTATTATGCGCGACCACCACAGGTCGTTCTGTTGGCTAAATGTGGTTTAACAAAACTGGTAGTCTAACAGATGAAATTTGAATACGTCATTCTTTATTGACTGTCATGATTTATTATGCGCGATCACACTGAAAGTTGAAATTTTCGCAACCGCGTGCGTTTTGACTTTTATTTTATTCCATGCATCGTACTGTGTTCTGCAGCATTTATTTATTTTTCTGGTTGCCAAAACAATGTAACTGTGCAATGCAGCTCCACAATGTTTAACTTCAGAGAGGCTGTTCTCCATGTCTATGTGTATGCCTCAATACCATGTGACTTGTATTTAAGAATACCTTCACAACACACTCGTGAAAAAGAAGGCTAGCACTTCGAAACGCGTCGAGTGGAGCGAACTTGAAATAAATACGCTTCCCTGAAACTTGTGGCCTGGACAGTCCTTTCTTGTACCCGTCAAAAGGCGAAGCTTTGGAATATTTATATTTTATTTTTTTACAACAGAATACAGTGACAATTCTTATTAATGTCTCATTAATAGTGCTGTTATTTTATTCAAGAAATATTTGGCTGAAATAATTAAAGAATTATAGTTTTATTGTAAAACTACATTACAGTAATAGGAGCGCTTAGCGGACCCATGAGTGGGGGTTTTGCACAAACTATTAATTTAGCACTATACACGGACACTTTTTTAAACAGATGACTAATATTGTACTTTTCTGATCTATATCCATGCCCCTTGCATCCATGTCATTACCTTTGTATTGTGCACTGACACTTCTTGGAAATAGATGACATATTCCACTGTACTTTTATGATCTATGTTTTATTTAGATCTAATAAAGTGAGTAATTGAATGGAGTAGATCGGTCTTTGAAGGACTGTCACCAACATCAACCTCCTTGCCCTGCTCAAGTAATCTGCAATCCAGAAAAGTGAAGCCCTATCGTAAAACTTTGACCGGTGTGACCCACTAACCTTACTCAACTTTCACTCCAGGGTGATCAGCCTGAAATCATTCATAGGGGTTTGTCTACTGGAAACAGTGTTTGGCCCTTTTGCCTTAAAACTTTACAAATCCATCTTTGGTTCAACTGTGGTTTCTGCTTAATAAATGTTATTCATTTTTCTAAATTGTTTTTTAGAATGGTGTGTTTTTCATTGTAATTTTGTTTGGTAGTGGTTCACCTCACCACAGACTTCTCTATGAAACGGGTAGCAGTTTGTTCTATAGCCTTAAAACCATGTTCTGACATAACCAGATTGTGTCAAGTCAGTACAGTCCCAAAAATGAATAACCCAAATGTTTGAATGGAAAAAAATGGAAAAAGCATTATTCTGATTAATATCAATATGCTGATTAATAATAGCTCGTCTATAAAGTACTTGCTGATACATCACTTTAGTTTTGATAGAAAAAAGAAAATGGTTGGATTTTACTGCGGACTTGTCCCTGTTTGGCTAACTTTACACATGTATCAGAAATTGATTGTTTTACATCAATGATTGCTGTAAAACACCAATTAAGTAATTTCTGTAGAAATGTGGTGAATTCTTCTGTTGGTAAGGCCTCAACACATAATAGCAACTGGGAAGCTAGTTTCTGTATTATTTCAATTAATAAAAACTGGTACAGTGTACAGCACAATAAAACATAATATCCTAAATTAGTTACAAAGTAAATGTGTTAGCATAAAGTTTGCATAAAAGTAAATCATTTAAAAACATGACAAGTTAAAACTAGATACAACGGTCATTTAAGTATTGAATTTGAAGGGATGGGTGATCGACATTATGTCACCCTAGTTTCTAAGTGCTTCATTGCGTTGTGTACAATGTCTACGAACCACGTCCATTCGTCTGCTGGTTTGAACACAATAACTTAAGACCTCTTGGCAGGATGAGAAGCCGTGATGTAAAAACATCAAAATAGAGTGTGGTGTGGGGTTAGGAATTATGGGCACCAGCATAGATGATGTAGCATGGTTTCTCTCCGATAGTTACAGAACCTACAAGGAATTAACCCGGGACTATTCAGCTAGTGGTACCGATATTTGAATATTGATATGAACGTTAGTCAGGCAAGCAGTATTAGAGGTCTATAATGTCTGTTTAACGCCAGTTTTAGTTAAGGCTGAATTTTTGGTTATGCATATGATATTGTCATGTAGGAAACTAAAGAATTACAGATTTTTTCCAAGCAGATTGTTTTACAATCAACATGGCTGTAAAACACCAATTAAGTCATTTCTAAAGAAATTTGGTGAATGTTGCTTTTGGTGGGGCCTTAACACAACAGCAACTGGAGTCACCACTTAATTTGCCATGACAAATACTCAGAACTTAACATTTGCACATGCAGTATCACTCAAGACATAGTCCTTATTCATTTTAGGAGTCCGAGCCACTCAAGACTCTTTACAATCTCAATCTTGTGGTCTGGGCAATCCTACAAATTGTATCAAGATATAGAAAAGGTTCTAATACTCCATCAATTACTGGTATACCCCTATGTACGTATATAACAGTGCTTGATCTGTTACATATTGTTCCACAAAGAGCAGATTTGGAATGTATGTATAATGCTATGGTCTCGTGAAACAATTTATCTGTGGGCCAAAATACCAACTGACACAAAATAAACAATATATATGTACCCTTTCTTTTCAGTACCCTGCTATTCACAGAGAATCCGTTACATCCCTTGAGTGTGCCTTGCTATATCTAGGCTACTTTATATCCCTCTTTAGGTCGGAGCTGAAAATACAGCTGCCGGCAGTACCTACCGATTACAATATACAGATAGTTGTTGAATGGGGCTGACCAAAAGTCCACTATGTAATAACACTTGGCTCTTTAAGCCATTAACTTGAGGCAGTGCCAATCGCATCTAAAGTCAGCTTAGATGATTACTTATCTGACAATGTCTACTGTTCAGTTTTCCCCCCTGCAGTGCAAGGGGACTACTTTGCATCTAAAAGTACTCAATCATCACTTAGTCATACTCAAATCTTTATCTAATACACACACACATATATGCATCTAATACACACATATATTTCTAATACACACACATATATATGGCCATTTTTCGTTTTTTAATACAGCAGGCTATTAAAAAATGCTTTTGAGATAAATCCAGTGCGAGCTTGACACCTCCCCCCCCCAAGAGTTCAATACCATACTAACACAACTATCAAAACCAGACAATGACCACAAAGATAACACCACAACCACCACCAATAGCAGTGCTAATAATAATAGCAATAACATCACCTCTATCAAGTATAGTCACAGTCAATAGCTCCATCTTTGAACTGCTGGGGAATAAAAACGTATGTTCTACATGCCTGTGTTGTCCCATTAAACCCCAAGCTACTAGCTTACCCAAAGCTTATTTTAAAACCTGTGGGATCTCACTATAATGACAACAGTGTGAAGCCGAGGAAAGAAACGTAGGCTTGCAGACAACAAATTTCCTTGTACATAAATACAGCTAACAGAAGACGCATCTTTTTTTCTTTGTAGTAACCGTAGAACAAAACCGAAAGTGTATTTTTATTTTCCTCGGGAGATCCATCCTATTTCCGACTACTTGCTTACAGGATCGCAGTTATGAAGTGACAGGTTGCTATCCAATTGTGATCATGCAACGGAGAACTCTAGTGATCACACTGGCATAAATCTGCTAAACATTAGTCAACGACGTCCCAGTTGCACAACCATCATTCCTATACTTATACTATGCCAGACAAGAAAAGTGACAGGCGGGTGGACAAAACGACAAGAATCGGTGGCCTTCATGATGTGTACGCAGGCATGCTAGGGGGGCTGTGGGCTACACAAGTTCATGAGGGGATTTTTGCTGAATGGGGCAGTCACGATGAAGTACCAGTGAACGGAGTTTGGTATCCTGCGCCCTTCCGGGGGTTTCCAGTACAGGCGATTATAGCATTGAGGATCATGCAGTCTTAGAGCCGGTGGCATCCTCCATAAGGAAACAACTTAGTTGGGGAGAAAATGTTTTCAGAATTGGGAAACTTCAGGGATCTTTTACAAGAATTAGATTTCAAACCGGGGGTTCAACTTTTATAGCGATGTTTCCCTCAGCTAGCAGTAGAGTGTATCACATCACAGAATCTTGGTGGTGGGTCATCAACTCCCTGTTGTACGCCGGAAACACTGCTGTGGCCGGCTGACCCTGCAGTGGTCGGGGGTCAGATGGATCATCACTTAAATTATTTGCTTCATCAGCCCCGTGCAGCCGGTACCCGAGATTCCCCACGGGGGCGCTGGATGCCTATCTGGAGCGACAGCGATGGGTTCACCACTTACCTGCCGGAGAAGGTAGGTCTCCTGCTGGGCGGTGGAGGCTGGGGCGCTGAGTGCAGAGTTTGACTGCTCACAGTTTTCCCGCGCGCGCTGTCCGAGTCACTCTTCCCTCACCATAGAGTCGGGAGCGGGCAGAGAGGAGAGAGCGCCGCTCCCACAGCGCCCCTGCCGGCATGGCCTTGGACGTGACAGCGGCGCTCTGTGGCTTACTTCCAGCTCGGTGAGGTATAAAGCGGCTTGCGGTGTTTCTTGGTCTCAGCAAGTCTGTAAGCAACACGATGATTGTCTCGCCAACTCTAGTAACCACAGTTTGATACAGTTATCACAGCTCTTTCCACATACCAATTAGAAAGACCCAAGCGTCGCACAAATACAATGTAACGTAAAAACAAATTCTATGTCAGTCCACGGAGGCTAAGATTATGCTTCTCTTTACTTTACTGACATAAACAGCAGCCAATAAAAAACTTTAAACTGGCATGACCCCGGAAGGACAACCCCCTCCAACAGTCTGCACCAATCAGTATCAAGTCTCTTGTATAAGTGTCCATGCACATAATACGACCTCCTCTTTCTTTGCTGCTGCAGCAGCGAGTTAAGTGCCCTTCTATATTACTTCTTTATTCTTGGGGGTAATGTGTGTTGGGGCGGTGATTGTTGACGGCGCGCGCGCGCGCCTGTGATGTGGTGGTACGGAGCGGGTCTTCGCTCGTGATTTGATTTATTGGTATATTTTGTGGTTGTGCCTTATTTTCTTGGCCGTTTCATTGTTTCTGCCCGTGCGTGTGTTTCTCGGGCTTCCGCGCGCGAACCGAGGCATGCTGTGCGCTCGGTAGGGGGCGGTGGAGCAGGAGGAGGCAGACGCGAGACGCTCGCGCTCAGGAGGCAGTCGAGCCCGGCCCCACACGCAACGCGCATGCGCGAGGAGCCGGCTTTCGTTTTCCTCGCATTACCGGCTCCTCACGCAGCGCGCGTTTGTAGACTGCACAAGTCCTGGCCTCATCAGAACGCTGAACGGAGCGTATCCGTATTAGAGCTCTGCTCTAGGGGAGAATTTAGTGTGTTTTCAGGGGTCTCCTTCCACCTGATTTTTGGCCTCATTGCCTGTAGTGTTTCTAGTTGCCAGTGTTGTGTGTGTGTTAGAGGCACCCCTGGGCTACTCCCCCCCCTTGAAGTTCCTCCACACCTCCCTGCTTCAGTGCTATGGCGTACTACGCCGAGGAGGATAACCAGTGGGCTGAATATGATGAGTATGTTGACTATGAGCCACAAGAAGAGCAGTTGGAGGAAAATTTGGTAGAGGCCCTGGATTCCCACGTCCAAGGGTCAGTGAAGACTGCACTAGTCCAGGCTCTTAAGCCTTTTGCTAAACCCCTTAAAAATTACGGAAAGAGAAAGTTCAAATCTGCCGGGAAGGGCGGTACCTCTTCTCAGTCCTCGGCCCAGATGTTGGCCCGAATGGCCAGGAATGTCCTGAAAGACCATGGCTCCATGGCGAATGACACGTCTGGGGATTCTTCCCCGACTCCGCCGGATTCCTCCGATTCGGAGGTGGAATCTGTGGCCCCCAGGAAAAGATCTAGAAAGGTGAAGCACGCCCAAAAGGCGGACGTTGGTCAGGTACCCAGGAACCTTCTTTTTAACCCAAACAATATTGTGCATCCTCGGTCCACTGAGTGGATACCGTGCCCTGAGGTGGCACAATATGTGAGCAACAACCTGCGTCAGGGTTTCGATAATGGGGTAAGGGCCACGTTGCGTTCCGAATGCCCCAGGCCATCCTTGACAGGGAAGGTGGCTGACACACCGGATTTAGATCCCACAATGGCGGCGTTTATGCGCAAGTTTGCGAAGGATCCGAAGAAGGGGCTGGATAGAGCATGGAGAGGTGTCCAAGACAAAATGTTGGATGTCACCGGTCCCCTGACGAAGATTCTGGACGCGGCAGTGATAGCCAAAGATAGGAATGTGCCGCTGGATGTGTCGGAGGTTCTGGAATGGGCACAGCGTGCCATGTGCTTTTTAGGTAATGCGAATGTGGCCGTGTCTACAGAGCGGAGGCGCTCTTTTCTTATGAGACTTGACTCCCAGCTGGCGGAGATGGCCCCTTCCGAACCTGGTGTCCTAGCTAATGGTATGCTATTCGGAGACAAATTTGTCAGGGAGATGGGCAAATTTGTTGCCACCTTCTCCGCATTGGACAAGGCCCAATCCAACATCAAGAGGGTTCTCCATGGTGGTGTTTTTGACAGGGCCGGACGCCCAAGAGGTCGAGGGTCCGGCCGAGGTTATGCACAGACCTCACGTGGGGCAGAGCAGAGAGGCAGAGGTAATCGACGCCCCAACTTCTACCCCTCCCGTGATAGAGGAGGTCGTGGCAAGGGGCAAAGAGGAAATTATCGTGGACAACAGGCGAACTCAGGAGACTACTCCTATTCAGGTACGACTTCTATGCCCATCAGAGCATATGGTGGGGGGCAGACTGTCACTTTTTCTCCACAGGTGGCGCCAGCTCACAAACGACCCTTGGGTGTTGCAAACGGTACAGGGTTTCCACATAGAATTTTATGCCTCCCCGATGCAGCGGCGGAGACCAGGTCCACTGTGTTTTTCCCAAACAGAGCAGAGTTTCATCGACGCAGAGATATGCTCATTGATCCAGAAGGGGGCGATTGTGGAATCCTCCCCACACGAACCAGGCTTCGTCAGCACCGTCTTTGTGGTCCCGAAGAAGGACCAAGGGTATCGGCTGGTGTTGAATCTCAAGGAGTTCAATGGCTGGGTCGTTTATCGACACTTCAAAATGGAGGGGATACATCTCCTGAGAGATATACTATTGGAGCAGGATTGGATGGTGCGTCTGGATTTAAAGGACGCCTATTTAGCGGTGGCCATCTACCCTCCACACAGGCGGTTCCTGCAGTTTCAATGGCGCGATCGGTGGTTCGAATTTTCCGCCATGCCCTTTGGACTGTCGTCCGCCCCATGGTGTTTCACCAAGCTGATGAAACCCATCGTGCAGAGGTTGAGGGAACGGGGTGTTCGCCTCATTATTTACCTCGACGACATCTTGATCTTAGGTCAGTCACCGGAGGTGGTGTCGCTCCATCTGTCGTGGACGATCCACCTCCTTCAGGACTTGGGTTTTCTCCTGAACATACAGAAGTCGATCTTGCAGCCTTCTCAGGTGATGGAGTTCCTGGGTTTCCAGGTGGACTCGGTGAAAGCTCAATTACTATTGCCCCTCAAGAAGAGGGTGGCGGTGAGGAAGGAGTTGAGGAGAGCGCTTGCCTCTCCGACAATCTCCTTGAGGACGTTGGCACGCCTGGTAGGGCTTCTGGCTTCTTCGATCCAAGCGATCTTTCCGGGTCCTTTGCATTACAGGGCCCTGCAGCGTTTGAAGGCCTTGCATTTGCGCAAGGGCCTGACCTATGCCCAACAGATTTCTCTTTCTGCGGAAGCACGTACGGAGATAAACTGGTGGTTGGAGCATATGGATGCGTGGAACGGCAGAGCTATTTTCGCGGCCACCCCGGAAGTGGTGATAGAGTCGGATGCCAGCCGGTGGGGCTGGGGAGCCCGTTGCGGCTCGGTGGAGACCGGGGGCCGATGGTCCCGCGAGGAGTTGAGTCTCCACATCAACTGTCTGGAACTCCTGGCGGGTTCTTTTGCGATCCGCACTCTGTCCCCTCAGGGAGTTTCGTGTTGTATTCTCCTCCGCATGGACAATGTGTCCGCGGTGCGCTACATAAATCGCCTGGGAGGCACCAGGTCGCGTCTCCTTGCGGAGATAGCCAAGGACTTTTGGCATTATTGCCTGGCCCATCAAATTTCGGTGACAGCGGAGTATATACCGGGATCCGCCAATGTGACGGCGGATTGGAACTCTCGATACTTGAGAGATGCCAGCGATTGGAGGTTGCACCCCCGGATCTTCAGGGCACTGGATCTCAAATGGGGTCCGTGTGTAGTGGATCTGTTTGCCTCGCGGCTCAACAGGCAAGTGCCCCAGTTTTACAGTTGGCGGCCGGATCCGTTGGCGATCAGCTCGGACGCCTTTCTTCAGTCATGGACGACGGGCATTCTATATGCGTTTCCTCCATTTATTATGATCCCGAGGGTTCTGGCTCAGGTTCGGAGGCAGAAGGCGGAGATGATATTGATCTCCCCGTGCTGGAAGGCGCAAGCATGGTTCCCAGGAGCGATGAGTCTCGCCTGTGCACCGCCG
Organism: Lissotriton helveticus; assembly: GCF_964261635.1. NCBI lineage: Eukaryota > Metazoa > Chordata > Amphibia > Caudata > Salamandridae > Lissotriton > Lissotriton helveticus. Next base: position 191,199,706 of record NC_136069.1, read on the forward strand.
GTGCGGATCTCGTCGTTCCCGGATCTTCTGACGGACCCGGTGGGTCTTTACCATCCGCTGGTACTTCAGGAGCAGTTGTCTCTTATGGCATGGAGACTTTCCGGCGCCGTTGGCAAATGCCGGGAGTTTCGCAAGACGCTCTCTTTTTCTTATCTCAAGCATGGGCACCTTCCACTCACAAGCGGTATGAGTCAGCTTGGAGACGGTGGGTCGGTTGGTGTGCTGAACGACAGGGTGATCCAATGGGATCCGATATCACTGTGATAGTGAACTTTCTCTCTGAATTGGCGCGGTCAGGAATGGCTTACAGATCGGTGAATAATTTCAGGTCGGCTATTTCGGCGGGACATCCGCATGTTGAGGGCAAGCCGGTGGGGGAGCATCCCCTGGTTTGTAAAGTAGTTAGGGGGATTCGCCTGGTGAATCCTCCTCAGCCACGATACACTGAACTTTGGGACGTGTCTGTGGTCCTTCGTTTTTTGACTACCTGGCCGGCTAATGAGGGGCTGTCTCGCAAGCAGCTCTCGGCGAAGCTGACGCTTTTGCTCTGTTTGATCTCGTGCAGGCGAGTATCGGATATTCGCGCCTTGGATTTGGCAGGTAGAGTATTCACTCCCTCGGGAGTTTCTTTTACGATTTCTAAACGTACTAAGACACATACAAAATGTATTGCTTATCCGGCTTTTCCTCATCACAGTAAATTATGTGTTGTTCAATGTCTGAAGGTGTATGAGGATTGTACTAGAGAGTTTAGGACTGGTTTTGGTCAATTGTTAATTTCCTTGCAGAAGCCTTTCCGCCCAGTCGCCTGTGCGACTCTGGCCAGGTGGGTTACCTGGTTGTTGGACCTTGCCGGTATTGATACCTCTAAATTTGGGGCTCATTCTGTGAGGGGTGCTATGGCATCTAAGTCATTTGGAGCTGGTTCTCGGCTTCAGGATCTTATGACTGCGGCAGATTGGTCTTCTGAATCCACGTTCAAGACATTTTATCATAAGCCTATTGTGGATGTAGCCTCTGTGGTGGTGGGGAAACTTTAAACTAGCATAATCTGAGCCTCCGTGGACTGACATAGAATGAAAAATTGTCTAGCAGACGCGACAAAGAATTTTCAATTCTATTAAGGACACGGAGGCGAGGATTATCCCACCCGGGCTTGCAGACTTGTGATGTCATGCATTATTGAATGTTTATATGATGTACTGTACCCACCCGAATGTTTATGATGGCTTGCTTGTATTTCCAGTTTAAGGAATGGCCATTACGACATATATTCTTGTTTCAGGTGATCAACAGAAGCAGACTTGAGTTGTCCTGCCTATGATCTGGATTGTTTGCAGTTCTGCAGAGGAGGACTTCCTCGACGTTGGATGCGATGGTTGCCATGTTGGCCTCCGGTCACGTTGGACGGATGATGTGTTCGCAAAGAAAGAGGAGGTCGTATTATGTGCATGGACACTTATACAAGAGACTTGATACTGATTGGTGCAGACTGTTGGAGGGGGTTGTCCTTCCGGGGTCATGCCAGTTTAAAGTTTTTTATTGGCTGCTGTTTATGTCAGTAAAGTAAAGAGAAGCATAATCCTCGCCTCCGTGTCCTTAATAGAATTGAAAATTCTTTGTCGCGTCTGCTAGACAATTTTTCACTGTACGCCCTTAAAGTACTATTTCGAATTCTGCTACTTTTGCGTCATACGTGCTGCTGACCCACAGGTTTCCCGTTCATATTTGATTTTTAACATATGCGAACAACAAAAACGTAGGAGGCACTCAAATCAGTAATTAGTCATCTATAATAGACTTCGCTGTGAGGAAAGGGTGGTACACACACACACGTAAGAGGTCAGGGAAGGGCAAGGAACAAACTCCAATTTGCTCTCACTGAGTTTCAACCAATTCAAACGAATATATGCGCGGCCTATGTAATAAAATACACGCCCGATCCTCTGCCGTCATGTGTACTGCTTCTCATTCACCGAATCACCGTCTCTACTTTACATATACACCCTCAGGTCAACTAGGGGAATACAAAATGGCCACCTCATTAATACAAAGTAAGTGCGAGTCCTTTGAAGTCGCTGCCGCCTCAATGGTGATTGGTAAAGGGGAAAGCAACTAGGACTAGACAGTGGAGACATAAAGATACACTTTTGATATGGCTATATATTTTATTATTATATGAGTATTTGCATTCTTCTGTAGTGGCTACTTTTTTTCAAGCATTAAGGAAGCTTGTTTGATTTGTTACATAGGGAATTGCTAGAATGTTTCACCCATGAATTCCTCATAAACCAGGTGTCTCCAACAGTCCAGTAGCTGGAAGCCTTGAGTTCATTTTTAAATAAGCACACGGTCATATTTTCTTTTTAAATTTATAGAAAGGCTGTGTTTATTTCACAGTATAATCATCAGGCTGCAGATAGTAGGGCCTGATAATGAGCAGCTGTCCTCAGTCAGATTTTTGACCCAGGCAGGGGCACAGAGGTGAAGAACCGAAACACTGAGGTATTAAACTCTTTCATAAAAGTCCTTATCAACTCAATATTGGAGCGCAAGAGCAAAATTATGTTTCTGAATGCTTTTAAATGGGAAAAAATTAAAATGGAACGTTATCTTAATGTCAAGAAGCCCAGAGAGTACAGCGTTCACACAGGGGCAAAAGGATCAAGACTATGTTCAATGAAAATGTATCCTTGCTGGATGAATCACTTACCATGCATGAAGGGTGACCGAGAATCCATCAACCAAGTTTAATTCCCCCGTTTGTAACAAAGAAGTAGCTGCACTAATTCAAGATGGCAGTTTCACCACATAAAAGAAGATTTAGTGCTCTTGTGTTTAGCCTAATAGAGCGCGAGCGGCACAGACTGCATCACAGACGCTAAAAGAGGGAAACATGCACTTGAACTGCTTGAGGCGAGCAGTGTCTCCTGCCCGGAAGAGGAATTCAATCTGAAACCCCTCATTTTTGTAACCCACCCTCTTGAGAATAGTTGGTGTGCACACCAGAGGAATTCCCCATTTAGAATAATGTTTCTTGTTTCTTATATGTGTTCCAGAGCACCTGAGAGACTTGCCCAGTTTGCATTCTATTTACTGAGAGAAGTTCAAAGCACTAAGAGGCTTATTTATTCTCTTGATTCCATGATGGATTCCATCCATCACGGTCGCTCCCCCAGCTCTCCACTCGCTTCACAGAAGCCCTGTGCCAGTTGCCTGCCTTGCCTGCCCGGATTCCTGCTGAGTGCCATCCTGCTACAGCGCTTTCATCATCTAACTGCGCTTGGTATCGTTTCTACCCGCATTGCTTTTCAGACCTAATAACATTAAGTTAGAGCGCTCGTTATCGCTAGTGTTCGCATTGCTACATTGTATCTAATTGTGTAAAGCGGCGATTGTGTTTGCCGGTAGAGCGTCTCTTTAGTTCCTTAGTAAAAAGAATCTTTTAGTGAAGCTCCGGCTGTGCCCCACTTTCAATTTCATTCTGGGCGGCCATTTCGACTTGTTTGTAGTTTCACCCGTGTCTCCTCCCAGACCACGCCTCCCAGCTGACCCTCCCACACACTGATACACAACACCAGTCCCGTCCTCTCTTTCCCTGTGACCGTCTGGATTCCATCCATCACGGTCGCTCCCCCAGCTCTCCACTCGCTTCACAGAAGCCCTGTGCCAGTTGCCTGCCTTGCCTGCCCGGATTCCTGCTGAGTGCCATCCTGCTACAGCGCTTTCATCATCTAACTGCGCTTGGTATCGTTTCTACCCGCATTGCTTTTCAGACCTAATAACATTAAGTTAGAGCGCTCGTTATCGCTAGTGTTCGCATTGCTACATTGTATCTAATTGTGTAAAGCGGCGATTGTGTTTGCCGGTAGAGCGTCTCTTTAGTTCCTTAGTAAAAAGAATCTTTTAGTGAAGCTCCGGCTGTGCCCCACTTTCAATTTCATTCTGGGCGGCCATTTCGACTTGTTTGTAGTTTCACCCGTGTCTCCTCCCAGACCACGCCTCCCAGCTGACCCTCCCACGCTCCGCCCCATCCACACTTCATTTATGCCTGATGTTCCAACGCGCAGCGTCCACGCGCTACGTACACGCCGAAGGTGCGCCAAAGGTAAGCCCGTCTACGCCCGTCCGCGCCTGGACCGCGCCCAGCGCCAGACCCCCTGCCCGTCGCGCTACCCATCCCCCCCGCGTCACCTACGATGCCGCCACCCTCCTAGCCCTTAACCCCGGTCGCGCCCCCACCTGCGTCCAAGCCGCTCCTGGACGCACCCATGGACCTTTCTCATGCTACTCCTGCAAATTCAGCGGCACCGACAACATCTCCGCTACGACCACAACACAGCCTCCCGACCCCAACCACCTAGAATGCATCCTTCTCAACACCCGCTCGGTCCACAGGCACGCCATTGACCTTTGGAACCTACTAGACACCATCTCTCCTGACGTTGCCTTCCTAACGGAAACATGGATGAACGCTTCCTCCGCCCCTGACATCGCCATCGCTATCCCTGATGACTATAAGATCACACGCAAAGACCGCACCGACCATACAGGAGGAGGAATCGCTATCGTCCATAAGAAATCAATCCGCATCTCAACCAGCTCTGACACCAACCTCGCTAACTCCGAACACCTTCACTTCCAGATCCACATCGACCCCAAAACCACACTCCGAGGCACCCTCCTCTACAGACCACCAGGACCCCGCGCAAAATTCAGTGAAGACATCACGGACTTCATCACCCCACACGCGCTCCCCTCCAAAGATTACATCCTTCTGGGAGACCTCAACTTTCACCTTGAAAAGATCAACGACCGCAACACCGCCACCCTCTCGGACAACCTCGCCAACCTCGGACTTAAACAACTGGTCACCTCCCCCACCCACATCGCAGGTCACACACTCGACCCCATCTTCACCTCCAGCAACCATGTCTCCTTCAGCCACACTACGGATCTCCTCTGGACTGACCACAGCTGCGTTCACTTCACCTACAACAAGCCGAAACCCATCATCCACCTCCAACCAACTCTACAAAGAAACTGGAACAAAATCACCACGGAGCAGATCTCCACATCGCTCCTTCTAACCTCCCCAGCCCTCTCTTCTAACGCCAACGAAGCCGCCTCCAACCTCACCCTATGGTTGTCCAACACCGCCGACACCTTAGCACCACTGAAAAAACGTCAACACAATCTTGGCATCAAGAAGGCCTCATGGTTCAACGATGACCTCAAGAAGTCCAAGAAACTCTGCCGCTCCCTCGAAAAGGCCTGGAAAAAAGACCCATCCACCAGCACCAAGGACGCCTTCAAAAGCGCCATCCGTACTCACCACCAACTGATCCGAAAAGCCAAGAAAACAGCATTCAAGGATCGACTTGACAACAACGCCCACAACAGCAAGGAACTTTTCAACATCGTCAAGGAATTTTCCAACCCCTCGGCCAACTCCAACGACATCACCCCCTCTCAAACCCTCTGCGATTCCCTAGCCTCTTTTTTCCACAACAAGATTGCTGACATCCACAACAGCTTTGACAACCAACCCGGAAGCCAACCCACCCTACCATCAGCTGACCATCTTCCCCCTGTTAACACCCTTATAGCCTGGAACCCAATCTCCACTGAGGACACCATCCGCCTGATGAATTCCATCCACTCTGGATCCCCCACAGACCCATGCCCTCACCACATCTTCAACAAAGCAGACTCCGTCATAGCTCCACACCTCCAAGACGTCATCAACTGCTCCTTCCATTCCGCTACCTTCCCAGAAGACTGGAAACACGCTGAACTCACCGCCCTTCTGAAAAAACCAACAGCAGACCCCACCGAACTCAAAAACTACCGCCCCATCTCGCTTCTTCCATTCCCGGCCAAAGTCATCGAGAAAGCTGTCAACAACCAGCTCGCCGCCTTCCTCGAAGCCAACAAATCACTCGACCCCTCACAATCTGGCTTCCGAGCCAAACACAGCACTGAGACCGCCCTCATCGCAGCAACAGACGACATTCGAACTCTACTGGACAATGGAGACACAGTCGCCCTCATCCTCCTCGACCTCTCTGCAGCCTTCGACACAGTCTGCCACAGCACCCTTTTACAACGCCTCAGAAACATCGGAATCCAAGGAAAGGCACTGGAATGGATCACCTCGTTCCTCACCGGAAGAACCCAGAGAGTCCGCCTCCCACCATTCAAGTCCGAGGCCTCTGAAATCATCTGCGGCGTACCACAAGGATCCTCACTCAGTCCCACCCTCTTCAACGTATACATGAGCCCCCTCGCGGCCATCGCCCGCCAACACAACCTCAACATCATCTCTTACGCGGATGACACTCAACTGATCCTATCTCTCACCAAGGACCCCAGCACCGCCAAAACTAACCTACACGAAGGAATGAAAGAAGTCGCCGAATGGATGAAACAAAGCCGCCTGAAACTGAACTCAGACAAAACAGAAGTCCTCATCTTAGGTAAATCCCCCTCTGCATGGGACGACTCCTGGTGGCCGGAAGCCCTCGGAAATGCACCCATCCCGACAGACCACGCACGGAACCTTGGCGTCATCCTGGATTCTTCACTCTCAATGAACAGACAAGTCAGCGCCGTATCCTCTTCCTGCTTTAACATTCTTCGCATGCTCAAAAAAACTTTTCGCTGGATCCCCACCGAAACAAGGAAAACGGTCACCCACGCTCTAGTCACGAGCCGACTGGACTACGGAAACACCCTCTACGCAGGTACCACCGCTAAACTCCAGAAGAAACTACAACGAATCCAAAACGCCTCAGCCAGGCTCATATTAGACATCCCACGCAACGAACACATCTCTGGTCACCTTAAAGACCTCCACTGGCTACCCGTCAATAAGAGGATTACTTTCCGTCTGCTTACCCACGCACACAAATCACTCTACGACATCGGACCAGATTGCCTCAACTCTCGACTGTCCTTCTACACCCCCTCCCGCCAACTTCGCTCTTCCAGCCAAGCCTTCGCCACTGTACCTCGCATCAACAAGACCACCATGGGAGGCAGATCCTTCTCATACCTGGCTGCCAAAACATGGAACTCACTCCCCGCTTACCTTCGCCTCACCCAGAATCACCTAGCGTTCAGAAAGCAGCTTAAAACGTGGATATTTGACAAATAATCCTCCTCCCCCTCCTAAGCGCCTTGAAACCCTCTGGGTATGTAGTGCGCTATATAAATTTTATGACTTGACTTGACTTGACTTGATTAAGCAAAGACTGAAAGTTGAAAGGAAGAAAACCTAAACAAGCTAGTTTTAAAAATGTTAAAAGTAAAGTTTTCAATCTAAGGAATAGCAGAGGAGAAGCTGTGGATTTAACAGAACAACATATATACATATATATTATATACGTATATATTATATATATATATATTCACTGAAAAAACCATAGGTTATAGACCATATATAGTTAGGAATTAGCATTTAAAAAACCTTATTTTACTCACACAAAACCATTGAAATTCCATATATAGTTAGTTGCACTAACTATATATCGCGCACCCGCAATCCACTGCTGATCATGTCACATATTACATCATTCATGACATGGTCAGTGACATCACTGATGACATCACTGATGACATCCATCAAAAGGAATCGAGCAAAATCAGTAGGCCACTAATGGGATCTCTTTTTGACCTCGCTAAAATAGAAACATTAGGAACAACCTGTTGAAAATAGCAATGCGTATGTACATAAGCGGCGTTCATTTGTGTTCACAGTACCCCTTGTTGATTTTTTCAATCGAGCATTGAATTGTTCGAAGTTAATTCTCTTAAGGATCTTCTCTACCTGCAAACGAGGAAGAATAGGAATATTCTCTCTCCTTTTGCAGATAGTGAAGGGTAGGTAACGCAAGCCTTTAACACGTCGTACCTATTTCATTCCTCATTGATTGATTGATTGTCCGAACATTGACTGTTTGGGAATTAGTTCTTTTTGGAGGTATTCCCTGTTTGCAAATAAACGTAGGAAAATCTTTGCAAGTAGTGAAAGGGTACGTAATGCGGACCTTTCTCCCCCGTTGTAATCTGTCATGCCTATCTACTCCCCACTGATTGATGCACCTTTTTCACCCGGACCATTTACTAGAGATACGTCATCTGGCCCGACCAGAGAGCACCCCTAGTGAAAAGGACATATGCAATAATAACGAAGTGATCACTGTATCCTGTTAACAGAAACTTTACCATGAAACAACCTGGAAAGAAAAAAATAGGAAAACGAAAATCAGTAGGCCACTGATGAACATGAACTTTTATTAAACAACAAACAAAGAAACAATAACATAACGTAATGATAAAACCTATTAATGTCCTAGAAACAAGAAAACGTTAAAGTATGCCAGTGGTGAGAGACCAGAAAAACAGTCCGAGAAACCAAATCACCCCTCGCTGTCCCAACTCATGCACTCTGAAAGTTCAAAGTTTTGAGGAGTGCTTGTAACATTGTCTGAAGCCTATTTGCAATTGCTTCATCTTCACTATTCTTAAAGTAAGTGGGGGCTGTTGTGATGCGGTGCCACCCTGAACCGCTTGACGGAGGCCCCCGAGGGACGGTGTCATGTCGCGGACTCGGAGGGGGCGCTTGGCTCCGGCCCCCTCCCCAAGTCATGTTGCCCTGGTGTGGCCTGAGATCGCCCCCGACATAGGTGGCCGGCTCCCGGGGTCAAGCGGAACTTTTTTCCTTTTGGTGACTCTTCCATTCTTCACCTTGTCCCACAATCCGTTTCACCTAAAGACACGCTGTAGTGGGGCACCCCTTTTCCGTTTCATTTGCCATTCAGCCCGCTTTTGCTACACTGTGCCTCTTCCGCTATTCAGCTGTTTACCGCCCGCTCTTTCGACTACAGCGTCTCGCTCACCATGTACTTGAGTTGCTCCCGCTCTTGCGGTGCAGCGATAGGCGGCTGCCACAGGACTCTCAAAATGGCGGCCATCTCTTCAGATTTGGGCGTGGTCCACTAAATGGGCCTGCGACACCTTGGAACTCGGACGCTTGTCTGCTAGAGCTTGGGCTCCATTCTCGAAAGCGTCCCCTCATCCTTGAAGATTCTACAAAAGTCTTGGGGGCCCCCGACTCCCGCAGGCTTCTGGTGGGGAGCGCCTAGCATGATTGCTTGTGGAATGGCCACGACGGAGCTACGAAATGGTGGTGCTCTCATGCTAACGCCAGCTTCAGTCTGAAACATCCAGAAACACTGTAGACTACCAATTCGATCAGTTCCGGTAGCGCTCCAACGTGACCCGGTAGAGAAGAACTTGCCCTCCCCTCTTTGACTGATGGTTCTTGTTGCCTGTCCCTTCTGTTGTCATTTAACAGAACTATTTAGCCTGCTGAAAGGGGTTGTGTGCCGTCCGCTGGTTGGTGGAGACATTTTGACTATATTCTGGACCTGCGTTGTCGCGTAATGCGTCATATGACGCGCCGCGTTAGAAAGTTTAATAAATTATGAAACACAATAAACAATCCTTAAAAAAATAAAAAAAAATAAAAAATAATCAACAAAAGCAACAGCTAGGTAATACACATATAATTTTATCTCCGCGAAGCGGAGCGCTGTTACAGATATATATCTTGTTTCTGAACGTTAATTTCTCAAAATGCACTGAAGCACATATATTGAGACCTAGCAAAGGCACATCGGGCTACCAGTCCCTACAATTTTTCCAAGTTTCGTGCAAATCCATTCAGCTGTTCGATCCTACCGAGAGACAAGATGGCGGCCGCTACGGACTGTTTGGAATGTTTACAGACACCGGAGAGCCAATCAGCTTCGCTTCGCAAAGCTCCGTAACGCGAAAAGTACGCGAAGCGGTGCGCTGTTACAGATATATACTTTTTTTTTAACGTTAATTTCTCAAAATCCACTGGAGCACATATATTGAGATCTAGCAAAGGCACATCGGGCTACCAGTCCCTACAATTTTGCCAAGTTTCGTGCAAATCCATTCAGCTGTTCGATTATTATTATTTTTATTTTTTTTTGCCCCGCGGGGCCCTTTTAAAACCTCCACATCAAACCTAGGGGGTGAGCGACAATGTACTATGCCCCCTTATGGTCATTTGCCCCTTCGCTTTGGCCTCCTCTTGTCTCTCGATCCTACCGAGAGACAAGATGGCGGCCGCTACGGACTGTTTGGAATGTTGACAGACGCCGGAGAACCAATCAGCTTCGCTTCACAAAGCTCCGTTGCGCGAAAAGTCCGCGAACCAGAGCGCTGCCCGGTCCGCTGTTACAGATATATATCTTTTTTTAAACGTTAATTTCTCAAAATCCACTGGAGCACATATATTGAGACCTACAAAAGGCACATCGGGCTACCAGTCCCTACAATTTTGCCAAGTTTCGTGCAAATCCATTCAGCCGTTCGGGCTAAAAGTGAGGCCAACCGCCCTATGGAAATTAACATGGGAAAAACGCGTTTTGGGACCCCCCTTTTTTCTCGGCCCCCCCTTGACGAACCCCCCCAAAATTTTCAGGGGCTGCTCAGAAACAAAATGTGCCATTTTCCTGAAAATTTCAGCCAATTCCGTCCACAAACGCCAAAGTTATTAGACATAGAATTTTCAAAAAACCCATAGAGAAAAAATCCTAACTATATATACCTACTGGCGACCGCCAGTAGGTAATATATATATATATATATATATATATATTGACTATATATATTGACTTGGCGCCACCCGCACCTAGGGGGGGGGGGTGGCGCCCTTAGTTGCATCTCGGGCGGGAGCCCGGCTTTCCCTGTCTTCCCGAACACTCCAGAAGGGCCCTAGTGAAGGGGCCGTGCCGTGACGTCATCCAGGTGGGCGATGGACTCTAGGGGGTAAAAAGTGGGGCAGCGTGGAACCTTCCTCTTTTGCTCCTTCCAGCCTGCATCCCTGAAGAAGACGGACCTCAGCAAGCTTCCCACACACCCACCCACCCCCTGTTTTTTCTTTGGCGGGGTCCTTGGCAGTTAAGTAGAGGGAGCTGCAGAGAGTTAAATTTTGATATGGACTGACTAAGCCCTCTGGACTGGGGAGGAGCATTCTTTCAGTGCGGCTCCGGGCTGGCGGGAGGGGGGACTGACCTGCTGGTGGTCCTGGACTCTCCTGCCCTACCCGTAATGCTGGTAGTGGAAAATATATTTGGGGGTGCACCTGAGAGCAGGTACCCCGGTGGGAACCAATGCGTTATGCGGTGCCCTGGTTAATGGTTACCTCTTGGATGGAGGTGGGGAAGTGGCTACTATGTCTATTGGACAATCGTGCAATTTGGGGCCTGCTGGGTCAACGAGCACCGTGTCATGACACTATTTGGTTGGGGTTTTAATACAAGTTCGCATTAATGTAAATGCAATTTCACTTATGTAACCTACTTCTGCCTGCTTCTGTATCTTTATGCCATCTTCAGGATGACTTCAGAATGTCGTTTAAGCATCATCTAATGTTAATGTTGAATTTCCTGGTCATGAAGTATAAATGTTCACTGGCTAGCAATCATGTTTACGCAAATAAACGACTACGCTGTGGAAGATCAACTATGACAATGTGTAGCCTCTGTTTCAAGTTTGTTTGGTAAAGGCTGACTCGGCCTGTGGTTGGTGGGGGGCAAATTGCACGTAGTATGCACACTAATATATATATATATATATATATATATATATATATATATATATATATATACACATATATATATATATATATATATATTACACCAAAAGTGCTGCTACCATGATCCTAGGCCCGCGGCAAGTGGCGTGGTGTGGTGTGTCGGCGGAGCTGTAAGAGATGTAAAATGATTTATGAGAAGCATAACATTTCATTCTAATCCTAAACACACAGTGACTTATTGCATGAATGTGCGTAAAACCTTAATAGAAAGAAGTCTATTATAACAATGATTAGGCTTGAAAATGAGTAACGTACACATGGTTCGCCTACGCTAATAATGTGAGTACTGTCCAATTCTAATTTAAAAAATAAACAAGACATATACGATGATTTTAGACCCGTTTTATAAGAAGCATAGCATTTCGTATTGATCATTAAGCCCACCCGGTGTCAAGGTGCCCAGTTTCTTAATCCAATAAGTTTCCCGGCGGGATAATGCAATATTATGGTCTGTGCCTGTGTGTTTTTCTACAAGTTCTAACACTGTGTATCTCAAATGTGGTATGGTGTGGGATGACTTAATCCAGTGAGTAGCTAAACTGGATGTAGATGATTTGTTGCGTATTGTACTCTTATGTTCGATTATGCGAGTCTTTATTTTTCTGGAAATTCTTCCCACATAAGTCAAACCGCATGGGCAAAGGATCGCATAAATCAAACCTGTGGAATTGTAATCAGCACTGTTTTTGAGAATAATGTCTTTACCAGTGTGAGGGTGCGGAAACACCTTACTCACAATGACGTTATTACATTGACCACAGTTGTGGCATTTTCTCATCCCTTTAAAGTTAGTTGCTTGAATTCTCCTGGGATTCTTGAGTATTTCCCTGATGTTTTTTGCACGAGTATGTGCTACAATTGGAAAATGTTTGAATAAATTAGCAAAGTCTGGTTCGTTGGCTATCATTTCCCAGCGTTTCTTGAGAATTTGTTTAATCCTCTGTGATTGCGTGGAGTGTTTCATCACAAACACTATTCGTTCATTGGGGGATTTCTCTGTTTTATGCAAAAGTTTTTTTCTATCCATTGTGGAGACTCTTTGTACTGAATCTTCCAATACCTTCATCGGGTAGCCTCTTTCAGTGTATCTCTCTACTTGTTCTTTAAATAAAGTATCACACTATGTTTGATCGGAAGCTATCCTTTTGATACGAATCAACTGTGAGGTGGGTAAATGATTCTTCAAATTCATTGGGTGTGCACTCGTGTAATGTAGCGCATTATTAACATCCGTTGGTTTTCGAAAAATAGTAGTCGAGATACCTTCAGGCGTTTTACGAATCTCTATATCCAAAAACTGTATCTTTCGATCTTGAATGTTGTGAGTAAATTTGATTCTGGGGTTACAATCATTGTGTTCTTTAATTCTGTTTTCCAACTCCTGTTTGCTGCCACGCCAGATCACCAGGATATCATCTATGAATCGTAGAAGTAACACCAAGTTATCTGTCCACCTTGTGTCTGTTAGGATGTATTGTTGTTCAAAATGCGCCATGAATGTATTCGCATAGGCGGGGGCCCCCGAAAAGCCCATGGATGTACCTGTTTTCTGCAAAAAGAACTGAGATTGCCAACTGAAGTAGCTGTGGAATAGTGAAAAATGTAAGAGCTCCAGTAGAAAAACACTTAGTTGTTGGTCAAGGTCGGATTGTAAAAGTCTCCCTTCTGTGGCTTCTAAGCCTTCCGTATGTGCTATCGACGTGTAAAGTGCCACCACATCAATGGTGCACAGCAAGATGGTATCGTCAATAGAATCATTTACTTCTGCTAGTTTTATCAAACAGTCAGTTGTGTCTTTCAAATAAGTATCCCAGGCTTGTACCAATGGTTGCAGATGGTGATCGATGAAGCGTCCGATTGGTTCATGGATAGAACCACATCCTGCCACGATGGGTCTAAACGGTGGATCACTGATGCTCTTATGTATTTTAGGCAACATATATATATGTGGCACTTGAGGTGTGTTAGTTCTCAGATATTTGCCTGTGTTGGTGTTAATGGTTCCTGAGCTCTCAGCCTTGGAAATGATTTCATCTAGCAGTTTGCAGAATTCCTGTGTAGGGTCTTGATCAAGTTGAATGTATGTCTCAACATCGTAAACATGCTCGTTCACTTTGTGATCGTAAAATGAGGTGTCCATCATCACAAGTGCACCACCTTTATCGGCTGGTTGGAATGTGATAGGGGTGTCCTGTTTCAAGTTGTTTAAGATTCGTTTTTCTCTTTTAGATAAGTTCTGATTTTTAGGTGTTTCATACCTGATGGCCTCCAGGTCTTTTCTCACTAAAATTTCAAAATTGTCCAATATTTTGTGTGAGATAGGGGACATGAATTTGCTTTTGGGTTTGAATTTTTCTGGTGGTCGTCTGGTCCCATTCATTGTTGTGGTCGAAAAAAAACACTTGAGTCGTAGTTTCCGTAGGAATTTAAACAGAGCAATTTCTGTTTCTAATCCATTCGAGACATACGTTGGGACAAACGAGGTCCCCTTATTTAAAACTCTTTCCTCGTCCTGTGTTAACTCTCTGTTTGATATATTAACCACTAGGTTACTTTTTTTGTTACCACTCGTTTTGGTCGTCCGCTTTCCGGAACTTTTTTTGTAACCTTGTCCCCTGCGGGTCCGTCTGTCCTTGTTTCTGGTATTGGATCCGGTGGGTGGATAGACGATTGGCCTTCTGCTAAAAAAGACGGTTTCATGCTTCTGGATGGTCCAGCTGCGGTTGTTTCTGATGAGTCGACACTTATGAGAGTAGGCGCCGGTGCTCTTTGTAGTGAGAGCTCTTCATCCTGAACTACACTTTCCTCTGATGAGGTTTGCTTTGGAGTTGTTCTGCTTGTAAATCTTTTTTGTGCATAGGCTTCCGCCCATGTGTAGACCTCATCCAGTTTATAATCTATCGTATCTCTACGAAATTTCCGGATCTTACGGTCATGTACCTCCTTAGCATGAACATCCAATCTGGTGTTGATATCCTCCAATATCTTTGTCCAATCCTCTTCTGGCATGTTGCTTGTTAATTCTTGCTGAAGTTTGTAGATGTCTTCTTTTAAATCATTTAATATTTGTGAAAGCTCTTCATTTATCAAAAGGATGAGGTCCAACGAACATTTGTTTAAAATTGTTTGCCACTTAGTCATGAACAGCTTGTTAAATTTAAACAGCATCGGTTTTAGCGCGATTCGAAGTCCTCTGGGTATTCTCTTGACTTTATGGTATTCAATCAATGTCGTTGCATGCAGACGTTGGTTAACCTCTCTGCGCATAGTGTATTCGAGTTGCTTCAGCATTTGTGTTGTGGTGCCTTTCGACGTGCTGAACGTGCGTACTTGTTCAATCAATGAGTAAATGGATGCTGCTTCATCTGTACCATATACTTTTGTTTCAGCCTGATTGAGCGTGAGGTTCGATATTTCTTTAAAGGAAGCCATTTTCAATGGTTATGTGGGTGCTGGTCTAGTGAATGGGCCGTACTAAAGCTGCAATGTAATTGTCTAGCCTGCACACCCTGAGTAAAACCAATTAATCAAATGTGAGATAGTTCAAACTGATGTTGGGAGCATCCCAGTTGTAAATTGTGCCAAAAATTTTGTGTGAATCAGCCCTGTAGAGACCTACAAACAACCAGGTCGTACTGGGAGCTCTCCCTGTGTCCCTCGGGTTTCAAATCATTTCATCAACTTTATCGCAAATGTGGTCCCAACTTTTACAATTAATAAACAATAATACGCTTGTATTTCAGTAATGCTTAAAGTTTACTGATTCACTCCAAACATTTCAATACTGTGAACGTTTCAAAGTATAAGGAAGTCTAAACAGACATAAAATGATGTAATTCACTCTTATTTATACATGTACAGACAATTATCAATTTAAAGAAAAGATAACGACATTTCCCAATGCATTTCGGGTCATGTTCGACCCTTCTTCAGGGGAGTATGACTTTTAAGATAAATCCTTGATATTCGGTATTTTTTCTGGTGTTTTGCACCTCAGTTCCTTTTCCGGGCACTACAAAATAATGTGATGTTACATTATACACAACGCTGTATACATGATTAACAATTTGAATTGACACCAATTTCCAAGAATGTGTTGGTGAATGAGTAAGGTGTAAAATCATCAAGTGGTGTGTGTAGGAAGACCAAAAACCAATCATATGTGAACACTCAACCGCTGACTACCGCCACCAACCAAAGGTGAAAAGATAAGGTCAACAGTCGTAACCTATTCGTTGTGTCTATTATCAGGTGTCACCTAACTCTACGTGTTACCAAATCCACTCTGTGGCAAAAGATAACTAACTCACACTTACCCTAGCCGTGTGACTACCGCGATAAACCGTATCTGATTACCGGGGCTTGTGAGACCCCCATCTGAAAATGACGTGAATGAAATTAAGTAACGGAAAGAGTTATTTAAGCCAATACTGTCAGAAATCAACACTGCCCCACGCTTACCCAGTTCTAATGGTGTGCGATCCGT
Source organism: Lissotriton helveticus (assembly GCF_964261635.1). Lineage (NCBI taxonomy): Eukaryota > Metazoa > Chordata > Amphibia > Caudata > Salamandridae > Lissotriton > Lissotriton helveticus. Next base: position 191,215,890 of record NC_136069.1, read on the forward strand.
GATATCTCCCTCACTGCTACCGTTCTTCAATGTTCTTACAGATACTCCCACTTGAAAAATAAGTGGAGAAACGGGTAAGGAATAAAAGCCGCCATACCCCTCAGATGCATTCATAGTGTACGCAAATTATAGCGTTATCTACAAGACTCCTACCTCGCTCACCGCGGCTTGCTGCGAACTCTGACCCACTGATTACTTCCGGCATAAACATCCGGTCCGTCATTAGTTTCTATATATAGCGAGACGCTGCCGAGGTCCGTGAAAATCATTTTACAAAAAGTAAAAGAAACTTTAGTGAGGGTGCTACCAAGTGCTCTATGTTGTAGAACGAAAAGTATGATGAAACACGGATGTTGTAAAATAAGAAAGTATGATGAAACATGAATGTGGCAAAAAACACGATTGAAGCAAGGTAGTGTGTGACATTCAAAGGAATTAAGTGTCAATTCTGTACAATATGTCGCATAAATGCAAACATGACCTAGGTAGGGTAACATTTATACAAACGACGATTAAACCTTAAAAAGAATACCATACCAGCTATTTGCTTGCGCTAGAGATATTGGTACTGTCAACCTGACTTGAGAGATTAACAAGAGATGTAAAATGATTTATGAGAAGCATAACATTTCATTCTAATCCTAAACACACAGTGACTTATTGCATGAATGTGCGTAAAACCTTAATAGAAAGAAGTCTATTATAACAATGATTAGGCTTGAAAATGTAAATGTAAATGTAAATGTAGTATACTTGTAAAGCGCACAGCTGCCCCAGCAACGGGGCGTCCCGGCGCTGTATAACTCTGGGGAACCCGTCCTGGCTTTCCCTGTGGGATGGTCCCTTGCTGGGAGTCCCCAAGGTGGAGCCAGGCATCCCCGGAATTGGTGGGGCCGTTGTGGAGATTAGGCAAGCTAATGCCCAGAGTTGCCGAGTGGAACCCCTGATTAGAGTAAGCACCGAAGTGAGAATTATCGAGTCCGCTGACCAAGGTCCACGACCCTGTCGCGTCGGGAATTGAACCCTGGTCCCAGGCTGACTTCTGCTCTCAGGCCTGCCGCCTCTAACCAGTGAGCCACACTACTCCACATGAGTAACGTACACATGGTTCGCCTACGCTAATAATGTGAGTACTGTCCAATGCTAATTAAAAAATAAACAAGACATATACGATGATTTTAGACCCGTTTTATAAGAAGCATATCATTTCGTATTGATCATTAAGCCCACCCGGTGTCAAGGTGCCCAGTTTCTTAATCCAAAAAGTTTCCCGGCGGGATAATGCAATATTATGGTCTGTGCCTGTGTGTTTTTCTACAAGTTCTAACACTGTGTATCTCAATTGTAGTATGGTGTGGGATGACTTAATCCAGTGAGTAGCTAAACTGGATGTAGATGATCTGTTGCGTATTGTACTCTTATGTTCGATTATGCGAGTCTTTATTTTTCTCGAAGTTCTTCCCGCATAAGTCAAACCACATGGGCAACGGATCGCATAAATCAAACCTGTGGAATTGCAATCAGCACTGTGTTTGAGAATAATGTCTTTACCAGTGTGAGGGTGCGGAAACACCTTACTCACAATGACGTTATTACATTGACCACAGTTGTGGCATTTTCTCATCCCTTTAAAGTTAGTTGCTTGAATTCTCCGTGGATTCTTGAGTATTTCCCTGATGTTTTTTGCACGAGTATGTGCTACAATCTGAAAATGTTTGAATAAATGAGCAAAGTCTGGTTCGTTGGCTATCATTTCCCAGCGTTTCTTGAGAATTTGTTTAATCCTCTGTGATTGCGTGGAGTGTTTCATCACAAACACTATTCGTTCATTGGGTGATTTCTCTGTTTTCTGCAAAAGTTTTTTTCTATCCATTGTGGAGACTCTTTGTACTGAATCTTCCAATACCTTCATCGGGTAACCTCTTTCAGTGTATCTCTCTACTTGTTCTTAAAATAAAGTATCACACTCTGTTTGATCGGAAGCTATCCTTTTGATACGAATCAACTGAGGTGGGTAAATGATTCTTCAAATTCATTGGGTGTGCACTCGTGTAATGTAGCGCATTATTAACATCCGTTGGTTGTCGAAAAACAGTAGTCGAGATACCTTCAGGCGTTTTACGAATCTCTATATCCAAAAACTGTATCTTTCGATCTTGAATGTTGTGAGTAAATTTGATTCTGGGGTTACAATCATTGTGTTCTTTAATTCTGTTTTCCAACTCCTGTTTGCTGCCACGCCAGATCACCAGGATATCATCTATGAATCGTAGAAGTAACACCAAGTTATCTGTCCACCTTGTGTCTGTTAGGATGTATTGTTGTTCAAAATGCGCCATGAATGTATTCGCATAGGCGGGGGCCCCCGAAAAGCCCATGGATGTACCTGTTTTCTGCAAAAAGAACTGAGATTGCCAACTGAAGTAGCTGTGGAATAGTGAAAAATGTAAGAGCTCCAGTAGAAAAACACTTAGTTGTTGGTCAAGGTCGGATTGTAAAAGTCTCCATTCTGTGGCTTCTAAGCCTTCCGTATGTGCTATCGACGTGTAAAGTACCACCACATCAATGGTGCACAGCAAGGTGGTATCGTCAATAGAATCATTTACTTCTGCTAGTTTTATCAAACAGTCAGTTGTGTCTTTCAAATAAGTATCCCAGGCTTGTACCAATGGTTGCAGATGGTGATCGATGAAGCGTCCGATTGGTTCATGGATAGAACCACATCCTGCCACGATGGGTCTAAACGGTGGATCACTGATGCTCTTATGTATTTTAGGCAACATATATATATGTGGCACTTGAGGTGTGTTAGTTCTCAGATATTTGCCTGTGTTGGTGTTAATGGTTCCTGAGCTCTCAGCCTTGGAAATGATTTCATCTAGCAGTTTGCAGAATTCCTGTGTAGGGTCTTGATCAAGTTGAATGTATGTCTCAACATCGTAAACATGCTCGTTCACTTTGTGATCGTAAAATGAGGTGTCCATCATCACAAGTGCACCACCTTTATCGGCTGGTTGGAATGTGATAGAGGTGTCCTGTTTCAAGTTGTTTAAGATTCGTTTTTCTCTTTTAGATAAGTTCTGATTTTTAGGTGTTTCATACCTGATGGCCTACAGGTCTTTTCTCACTAAAATTTCAAAATTGTCCAATATTTTGTGTGAGATAGGGGACATGAATTTGCTTTTGGGTTTGAATTATTCCGGTGGTCGTCTGGTCCCATTAATTGTTGTGGTCGAAAAAAAACACTTGAGTCGTAGTTTCCGTAGGAATTTAAACAGAGCAATTTCTGTTTCTAATCCATTCGAGACATACGTTGGGACAAACGAGGTCCTCTTATTTAAAACTCTTTCCTCGTCCTGTGTTAACTCTCTGTTTCATATATTAACCACTAGGTTACTTTTTTTGTTACCACTCGTTGTGGTCGTCCGCTTTCCGTAACTTTTTTTGTAACCTTGTCCTCTGCGGGTCCGTCTGTCCTTGTTTCTGGTATCGGATCCGGTGGGTGGATAGACGATTGGCCTTCTGCTAAAAAAGACGGTTTCATGCTTCTGGATGGTCCAGCTGCGGTTGTTTCTGATGAGTCGACACTTATGAGAGTAGGCGCTGGTGCTCTTTGTAGTGAGAGCTCTTCATCCTGAACTACACTTTCCTCTGATGAGGTTTGCTTTGGAGTTGTTCTGCTTGTAAATCTTTTTTGTGCATAGGCTTCCGCCCATGTGTAGACCTCGTCCAGTTTATAATCTATCGTATCTCTACGAAATTTCCGGATCTTACGGTCATGTACCTCCTTAGCATGAACATCCAATCTGGTGTTGATATCCTCCAATATCTTTGTCCAATCCTCTTCTGGCATGTTCCTTGTTAATTCTTGCTGAAGTTTGTAGATGTCTTCTTTTAAATCATTTAATATTTGTGAAAGCTCCTCAATTATCAAAAGGATGAGGTCCAACGAACATTTGTTTAAAATTGCTTGCCACTTAGTCATGAACAGCTTGTTAAATTTAAACAGCATCGGTGTAGCGCGATTCGAAGTCCTCTGTGTATTCTCTTGACTTCATGGTATTCAATCAATGTCGTTGCATGCAGACGTTGGTTAACCTCTCTGCGCATAGTGTATTCGAGTTGCTTCAGCATTTGTGTTGTGGTGCCTTTCGACGTGCTGAACGTGCGTACTTGTTCAATCAATGAGTAAATGGATGCTGCTTCATCTGTACCATATACTTTTGTTTCAGCCTGATTGAGCGTGAGGTTCGATATTTCTTTAAAGGAAGCCATTTTCAATGGTTATGTGGGTGCTGGTCTAGTGAATGGGCCGTACTAAAGCTGCAATGTAATTGTCTAGCCTGCACACCCTGAGTAAAACCAATTAATCAAATGTGAGATAGTTCAAACTGATGTTGGGAGCATCCCAGTTGTAAATTGTGCCCACAATTTTGTGTGAATCAGCCCTGTAGAGACCTAGAAACAACCAGGTCCTACTGGGAGCTCTCCTTGTGTCCCTCGGGTTTCAAATCATTTCATCAACTTTATCGCAAATGTGGTCCCAACTTTTACAATTAATAAACAATAATACGCTTGTATTTCAGTAATGCTTAAAGTTTACTGATTCACTCCAAACATTTCAATACTGTGAACGTTTCAAAGTATAAGGAAGTCTAAACAGACATAAATTGATGTAATTCACTCTTATTTATACATGTACCGACAATTATCAATTTAAAGAAAAGATAACGACATTTCCCAATGCATTTCGGGTCATGTTCGACCCTTCTTCAGGGGAGTATGACTTTTAAAATAAATCCTTGATATTCGGTATTTTTTCTGGTGTTTTGCACCTCAGTTCCGTTTCCGGGCACTACAAAATAATGTGATGTTACATTATACACAACGCTGTATACATGATTAACAATTAGAATTGACACCAATTTCCAAGAATGTGTTGGTGAATGAGTAAGGTGTAAAATCATCAAGTGGTGTGTGTAGGAAGACCAAAAACCAATCATATGTGAACACTCAACCGCTGACTACCGCCACCAACCAAAGGTGAAAAGATAAGGTCAACAGTCGTAACCTATTCGTTGTGTCTATTATCAGGTGTCACCTAACTCTACGTGTTACCAAATCCACTCTGTGGCAAAAGATAACTAACTCACACTTACCCTAGCCGTGTGACTACCGCGATAAACCGTATCTGATTACCGGGGCTTGTTAGACCCCCATCTGAAAATGACGTGAATGAAATTAAGTAACGGCAAGAGTTATTTAAGCCAATACTGTCAGAAATCAACACTGCCCCACGCTTACCCAGTTCTAATGGTGTGCGATCCGTGATATCTCCCTCACTGCTACCGTTCTTCAATGTTCTTACAGATACTCCCACTTGAAAAATAAGTGGAGAAACGGGTAAGGAATAAAAGCCGCCATACCCCTCAGATGCATTCATAGTGTACGCAAATTATAGCGTTATCTACAAGACTCCTACCTCGCTCACCGCGGCTTGCTGCGAACTCTGACCCACTGATTACTTCCGGCATAAACATCCGGTCCGTCATTAGTTTCTATATATAGCGAGACGCTGCCGAGGTCCGTGAAAATCATTTTACAAAAAGTAAAAGAAACTTTAGTGAGGGTGCTACCAAGTGCTCTATGTTGTAGAACGAAAAGTATGATGAAACACGGATGTTGTAAAATAAAAAGTATGATGAAACATGAATGTGGCAAAAAACACGATTGAAGCAAGGTAGTGTGTGACATTCAAAGGAATTAAGTGTCAATTCTGTACAATATGTCGCATGAATGCAAACATGACCTAGGTAGGGTAACATTTATACAAACGACGATTAAACCTTAAAAAGAATACCATACCAGCTATTTGCTTGCGCTAGAGATATTGGTACTGTCAACCTGACTTGAGAGATTAACAAGAGATGTAAAATGATTTATGAGAAGCATAACATTTCATTCTAATCCTAAACACACAGTGACTTATTGCATGAATGTGCGTAAAACCTTAATAGAAAGAAGTCTATTATAACAATGATTAGGCTTGAAAATGAGTAACGTACACATGGTTCGCCTACGCTAATAATGTGAGTACTGTCCAATGCTAATTTAAAAAATAAACAAGACATATACGATGATTTTAGACCCGTTTTATAAGAAGCATAGCATTTCGTATTGATCATTAAGCCCACCCGGTGTCAAGGTGCCCAGTTTCTTAATCCAAAAAGTTTCCCGGCGGGATAATGCAATATTATGGTCTGTGCCTGTGTGTTTTTCTACAAGCTCTAACACTGTGTATCTCAATTGTGGTATGGTGTGGGATGACTTAATCCAGTGAGTAGCTAAACTGGATGTAGATGATCTGTTGCGTATTGTACTCTTATGTTCGATTATGCGAGTCTTTATTTTTCTCGAAGTTCTTCCCGCATAAGTCAAACCACATGGGCAACGGATCGCATAAATCAAACCTGTGGAATTGCAATCAGCACTGTGTTTGAGAATAATGTCTTTACCAGTGTGAGGGTGCGGAAACACCTTACTCACAATGACGTTATTACATTGACCACAGTTGTGGCATTTTCTCATCCCTTTAAAGTTAGTTGCTTGAATTCTCCGTGGATTCTTGAGTATTTCCCTGATGTTTTTTGCACGAGTATGTGCTACAATCGGAAAATGTTTGAATAAATTAGCAAAGTCTGGTTCGTTGGCTATCATTTCTCAGCGTTTCTTGAGAATTTGTTTAATCCTCTGTGATTGCGTGGAGTGTTTCATCACAAACACTATTCGTTCATTGGGTGATTTCTCTGTTTTCTGCAAAAGTTTTTTTCTATCCATTGTGGAGACTCTTTGTACTGAATCTTCCAATACCTTCATCGGGTAGCCTCTTTCAGTGTATCTCTCTACTTGTTCTTTAAATAAAGTATCACACTCTGTTTGTCGAAAGCTATCCTTTTGATACAAATCAACTATGAGGTGGGTAAATGATTCTTCAAATTCAATGGGTGTGCACTCGTGTAATGTAGCGCATTATTAACATCCGTTGGTTTTCGAAAAACAGTAGTCGAGATACCTTCAGGCGTTTTACGAATCTCTATATCCAAAAACTGTATCTTTCGATCTTGAATGTTGTGAGTAAATTTGATTCTGGGGTTACAATCATTGAGTTCTTTAATTCTGTTTTCCAACTCCTGTTTGCTGCCACGCCAGATCACCAGGATATCATCTATGAATCGTAGAAGTAACACCAAGTTATCTGTCCACCTTGTGTCTGTTAGGATGTATTGTTGTTCAAAATGCGCCATGAATGTATTTGCATAGGCTGGGGCCCCTGAAAAGCCCATGGATGTACCTGTTTTCTGCAAAAAGAACTGAGATTGACAACTGAAGTAACTGTGGAATAGTGAAAAATGTAAGAGCTCCAGTAGAAAAACACTTAGTTGTTGGTCAAGGTCGGATTGTAAAAGTCTCCATTCTGTGGCTTCTAAGCCTTCCGTATGTGCTATCGACGTGTAAAGTGCCACCACATCAATGGTGCACAGCAAGGTGGTATCGTCAATAGAATCATTTACTTCTGCTAGTTTTATCAAATAGTCAGTTGTGTCTTTCAAGTAAGTATCCCAGGCTTGTACCAATGGTTGCAGATGGTGATCGATGAAGCGTCCGATTGGTTCATGGATAGAACCACATCCTGCCACGATGGGTCTAAACGGTGGATCACTGATGCTCTTATGTATTTTAGGCAACATATATATATATGTGGCACTTGAGGTGTGTTAGTTCTCAGATATTTGCCTGTGTTGGTGTTAATGGTTCCTGAGCTCTCAGCCTTGGAAATGATTTCATCTAGCAGTTTGCAGAATTCCTGTGTAGGTTCTTGATCAAGTTGAATGTATGTCTCAACATCGTAAACATGCTCGTTCACTTTGTGATCGTAAAATGAGGTGTCCATCATCACAAGTGCACCACCTTTATCGGCTGGTTGGAATGTGATAGAGGTGTCCTGTTTCAAGTTGTTTAAGATTCGTTTTTCTCTTTTAGATAAGTTCTGATTCTTAGGTGTGTCATACCTGATGGCCTCCAGGTCTTTTCTCACAAAAATTTCAAAATTGTCCAATATTTTGTGTGAGATAGGGGACATGAATTTGCTTCTGGGTTTGAATTTTTCTGGTGGTTGTCTGGTCCCATTCATTGTTGTGGTCGAAAAAAAACACTTGAGTCGTAGTTTCCGTAGGAATTTAAACAAAGCAATTTCTGTTTCTAATCCATTCGAGACATACGTTGGGACAAACGAGGCCCCCTTATTTAAAACTCTTTCCTCGTCCTGTGTTAACTCTCTGTTTGATATATTAACCACTAGGTTACTTTTTTTGTTACCACTCGTTGTGGTCGTCCGCTTTCTGGAACTTTTTTTGTAACCTTGTCCCCTGCGGGTCCGTCTGTCCTTGTTTCTGGTATCGGATCCAGTGGGTGGATAGACGATTGGCCTTCTGCTAAAAAAGACGGTTTCATGCTTCTGGATGGTCCAGCTGCGGTTGTTTCTGATGAGTCGACACTTATGAGAGTAGGCGCCGGTGCTCTTTGTAGTGAGAGCTCTTCATCCTGAACTACACTTTCCTCTGATGAGGTTTGCTTTGGAGTTGTTCTGCTTGTAAATCTTTTTTGTGCATAGGCTTCCGCCCATGTGTAGACCTCATCCAGTTTATAATCTATCGTATCTCTACGAAATTTACGGATCTTACGGTCATGTACCTCCTTAGCATGAACATCCAATCTGGTGTTGATATCCTCCAATATCTTTGTCCAATCCTCTTCTGGTATGTTCCTTGTTAATTCTTGCTGACGTTTGTAGATGTCTTCTTTTAAATCATTTAATATTTGTGAAAGCTCCTCAATTATCAAAAGGATGAGGTCCAACGAACATTTGTTTAAAATTGCTTGCCACTTAGTCAAGAACAGCTTGTTAAATTTAAACAGCATCGGTTTTAGCGCGATTCGAAGTCCTCTGGGTATTCTCTTGACTTTATGGTATTCAATCAATGTCGTTGCATGCAGACGTTAGTTAACCTCTCTGTGCATAGTGTATTCGAGTTGCTTCAGCATTTGTGTTGTGGTGCCTTTCGACGTGCTGAACGTGCGTACTTGTTCAATCAATGAGTAAATGGATGCTGCTTCATCTGTACCATATACTTTTGTTTCAGCCTGATTGAGCGTGAGGTTCGATATTTCTTTAAAGGAAGCCATTTTCAATGGTTATGTGGGTGCTGGTCTAGTGAATGGGCCGTACTAAAGCTGCAATGTAATTGTCTAGCCTGCACACCCTGAGTAAAACCAATTAATCAAATGTGAGATAGTTCAAACTGATGTTGGGAGCATCCCAGTTGTAAATTGTGCCCACAATTTTGTGTGAATCAGCCCTGTAGAGACCTAGAAACAACCAGGTCCTACTGGGAGCTCTCCCTGTGTCCCTCAGGTTTCAAATCATTTCATCAACTTTATCGCAAATGTGGTCCCAACTTTTACAATTAATAAACAATAATACGCTTGTATTTCAGTAATGCTTAAAGTTTACTGATTCACTCCAAACATTTCAATACTGTGAACGTTTCAAAGTATAAGGAAGTCTAAACAGACATAAATTGATGTAATTCACTCTTATTTATACATGTACCGACAACTATCAATTTAAAGAAAAGATAACGACATTTCCCAATGCATTTTGGGTCATGTTCGACCCTTCTTCAGGGGAGTATGACTTTTGAGATAAATCCTTGATATTCTGTATTTTTTCTGGTGTTTTGCACCTCAGTTCCGTTTCCGGGCACTACAAAATAATGTGATGTTACATTATACACAACGCTGTATACATGATTAACAATTAGAATTGACACCAATTTCCAAGAATGTGTTGGTGAATGAGTAAGGTGTAAAATCATCAAGTGGTGTGTGTAGGAAGACCAAAAACCAATCATATGTGAACACTCAACCGCTGACTACCGCCACCAACCAAAGGTGAAAAGATAAGGTCAACAGTCGTAACCTATTCGTTGTGTCTATTATCAGGTGTCACCTAACACTACGTGTTACCAAATCCACTCTGTGGCAAAAGATAACTAACTCACACTTACCCTAGCCGTGTGACTACCGCGATAAACCGTATCTGATTACCGGGGCTTGTGAGACCTCCATCTGAGAATGACGTGAATGAACTTAAGTAACGGCAAGAGTTATTTAAGCCAATACTGTCAGAAATCAACACTGCCCCACGCTTACCCAGTTCTAATGGTGTGCGATCCGTGATATCTCCCTCACTGCCACCGTTCTTCAATGTTCTTACAGATACTCCCACTTGAAAAATAAGTGGAGAAACAGGTAAGGAATAAAAGCCGCTCTACCCCTCAGATGCATTCATAGTGTACGCAAATTATAGCGTTATCTACAAGACTCCTACCTCGCTCACCGCGGCGTGCTGCGAACTCTGACCCACTGATTACTTCCGGCATAAACATCCGGTCCGTCATTAGTTTCTATATATATAGCGAGACGCTGCCGAGGTCCGTGAAAATCATTTTACAAAAAGTAAAAGAAACTTTAGTGAGGGTGCTACCAAGTGCTCTATGTTGTAGAACGAAAAGTATGATGAAACACGGATGTTGTTAAATAAAAAGTATGATGAAACATGAATGTGGCAAAAAACGATTGAAGCAAGGTAGTGTGTGACATTCAAAGGAATTAAGTGTCAATTCTGTACAATATGTCGCATAAATGCAAACATGACCTAGGTAGGGTAACATTTATACAAACGACGATTAAACCTTAAAAAGAATACCATACCAGCTATTTGCTTGCGCTAGAGATATTGGTACTGTCAACCTGATTTGAGAGATTAACAAGAGATGTAAAATGATTTATGAGAAGCATAACATTTCATTCTAATCCTAAACACACAGTGACTTATTGCATGAATGTGCGTAAAACCTTAATAGAAAGAAGTCTATTATAAAACAATGATTAGGCTTGAAAATGAGTAACGTACACATGGTTCGCCTACGCTAATAATGTGAGTACTGTCCAATGCTAATTTAAAAAATAAACAAGACATATACGATGATTTTAGACCCGTTTTATAAGAAGCATAGCATTTCGTATTGATCATTAAGCCCACCCGGTGTCAAGGTGCCCAGTTTCTTAATCCAAAAAGTTTCCTGGCGGGATAATGCAATATTATGGTCTGTGCCTGTGTGTTTTTCTACAAGTTCTAACACTGTGTATCTCAATTGTGGTATGGTGTGGGATGACTTAATCCAGTGAGTAGCTAAACTGGATGTAGATGATTTGTTGCGTATTGTACTCTTATGTTCGATTATGCGAGTCTTTATTTTTCTGGAAGTTCTTGCCACATAAGTCAAACCGCATGGGCAAAGGATCGCATAAATCAAAGCTGTGGAATTGCAATCAGCACTGTGTTTGAGAATAATGTCTTTACCAGTGTGAGGGTGCGGAAACACCTTACTCACAATGAAGTTATTACATTGACCACAGTTGTGGCATTTTCTCATCCCTTTAAAGTTAGTTGCTTGAATTCTCTGTGGATTCTTGAGTATTTCCCTGATGTTTTTTGCACGAGTAATGTGCTACAATCGGAAAATGTTTGAATAAATGAGCAAAGTCTGGTTCGTTGGCTATCATTTCCCAGCGTTTCTTGAGAATTTGTTTAATCCTCTGTGATTGCGTGGAGTGTTTCATCACAAACACTATTCGTTCATTGGGTGATTTCTCTGTTTTCTGCAAAAGTTTTTTTCTATCCATTGTGGAGACTCTTTGTACTGAATCTTCCAATACCTTCATCGGGTAGCCTCTTTCAGTGTATCTCTCTACTTGTTCTTTAAATAAAGTATCACACTCTGTTTGATCGGAAGCTATCCTTTTGATACGAATCAACTGAGGTGGGTAAATGATTCTTCATATTCATTGGGTGTGCACTCGTGTAATGTAGCGCATTATTAACATCCGTTGGTTTTCGAAAAACAGTAGTCGAGATACCTTCAGGCGTTTTACGAATCTCTATATCCAAAAACTGTATCTTTCGATCTTGAATGTTGTGAGTAAATTTGATTCTGGGGTTACAATCATTGTGTTCTTTAATTCTGTTTTCCAACTCCTGTTTGCTGCCACGCCAGATCACCAGGATATCATCTATGAATCGTAGAAGTAACACCAAGTTATCTGTTCACCTTGTGTCTGTTAGGATGTATTGTTGTTCAAAATGCTCCATGAATGTATTCGCATAGGCGGGGGCCCCCGAAAAGCCCATGGAAGTACCTGTTTTCTGCAAAAAGAACTGAGATTGCCAACTGAAGTAGCTGTGGAATAGTGAAAAATGTAAGAGCTCCAGTAGAAAAACACTTAGTTGTTGGTCAAGGTCGGATTGTAAAAGTCTCCATTCGGTGGCTTCTAAGCCTTCCGTATGTGCTATCGACGTGTAAAGTGCCACCACATCAATGGTGCACAGCAAGGTGGTATCGTCAATAGAATCATTTACTTCTGCTAGTTTTATCAAACAGTCAGTTGTGTCTTTCAAATAAGTATCCCAGGCTTGTACCAATGGTTGCAGATGGTGATCGATGAAGCGTCCGATTGGTTCATGGATAGAACCACATCCTGCCACGATGGGTCTAAACGGTGGATCACTGATGCTCTTATGTATTTTAGGCAACATATATATATGTGGCACTTGAGGTGTGTTAGTTCTCAGATATTTGCCTGTGTTGGTGTTAATGGTTCCTGAGCTCTCAGCCTTGGAAATGATTTCATCTAGCAGTTTGCAGAATTCCTGTGTAGGGTCTTGATCAAGTTGAATGTATGTCTCAACATCGTAAACATGCTCGTTCACTTTGTGATCGTAAAATGAGGTGTCCATCATCACAAGTGCACCACCTTTATCGGCTGGTTGGAATGTGATAGAGGTGTCCTGTTTCAAGTTGTTTAAGATTCGTTTTTCTCTTTTAGATAAGTTCTGATTTTTAGGTGTTTCATACCTGATGGCCTACAGGTCTTTTCTCACTAAAATTTCAAAATTGTCCAATATTTTGTGTGAGATAGGGGACATGAATTTGCTTTTGGGTTTGAATTATTCCGGTGGTCGTCTGGTCCCATTAATTGTTGTGGTCGAAAAAAAACACTTGAGTCGTAGTTTCCGTAGGAATTTAAACAGAGCAATTTCTGTTTCTAATCCATTCGAGACATACGTTGGGACAAACGAGGTCCCCTTATTTAAAACTCTTTCCTCGTCCTGTGTTAACTTTCTGTTTGATATATTAACCACTAGGTTACTTTTTATGTTACCACTCGTTGTGGTCGTCCGCTTTCCAGAACTTTTTTTGCAACCTTGTCCCCTGCGGGTCCGTCTGTCCTTGTTTCTGGTATCGGATCCGGTGGGTGGATAGACGATTGGCCTTCTGCTAGAAAAGACGGTTTCATGCTTCTGGATGGTCCAGCTGCGTTGTTTCTGATGAGTCGACACTTATGAGAGTAGGCGCCGGTGCTCTTTGTAGTGAGAGCTCTTCATCCTGAACTACACTTTCCTCTGATGAGGTTTGCTTTGGAGTTGTTCTGCTTGTAAATCTTTTTTGTGCACAGGCTTCCACCCATGTGTAGACCTCGTCCAGTTTATAATCTATCGTATCTCTACGAAATTTCCGGATCTTACGGTCATGTACCTCCTTAGCATGAACATCCAATCTGGTGTTGATATCCTCCAATATCTTTGTCCAATCCTCTTCTGGTATGTTCCTTGTTAATTCTTGCTGAAGTTTGTAGATGTCTTCTTTTAAATCATTTAATATTTGTGAAAGTTCCTCAATTATCAAAAGGATGAGGTCCAATGAACATTTGTTTAAAATTGCTTGCCACTTAGTCATGAACAGCTTGTTAAATTTAAACAGCATCGGTTTTAGCGCGATTCGAAGTCCTCTGGGTATTCTCTTGACTTTATGGTATTCAATCAATGTCGTTGCATGCAGACGTTGGTTAACCTCTCTGCGCATAGTGTATTCGACTTGCTTCAGCATTTGTGTTGTGGTGCCTTTCGACGTGCTGAACGTGCGTACTTGTTCAATCAATGAGTAAATGGATGCTGCTTCATCTGTACCATATACTTTTGTTTCAGCCTGATTGAGCGTGAGGTTCGATATTTCTTTAAAGGAAGCCATTTTCAATCGTTATGTGGGTGCTGGTCTAGTGAATGGGCCGCACTAAAGCTGCAATGTAATTGTCTAGCCTGCACACCCTGAGTAAAACCAATTAATCAAATGTGAGATAGTTCAAACTGATGTTGGGAGCATCCCAGTTGTAAATTGTGGCCAAAATTTTGTGTGAATCAGCTCTGTAGAGACCTAGAAACAACCAGGTCGTACTGGGAGCTCTCCCTGTGTCCCTCGGGTTTCAAATCATTTCATCAACTTTATCGCAAATGTGGTCCCAACTTTTACAATTAATAAACAATAATACGCTTGTATTTCAGTAATGCTTAAAGTTTACTGATTCACTCCAAACATTTCAATACTGTGAACGTTTCAAAGTATAAGGAAGTCTAAACAGACATAAATTGATGTAATTCACTCTTATTTATACATGTACAGACAATTATCAATTTAAAGAAAAGATAACGACATTTCCCAATGCATTTCGGGTCATGTTCGACCCTTCTTCAGGGGAGTATGACTTTTAAGATAAATCCTTGATATTCGGTATTTTTTCTGGTGTTTTGCACCTCAGTTCCGTTTCCGGGCACTACAAAATAATGTGATGTTACATTATACACAACGCTGTATACATGATTAACAATTAGAATTGACACCCATTTCCAAGAATGTGTTGGTGAATGAGTAAGGTGTAAAATTATCAAGTGGTGTGTGTAGGAAGACCAAAAACCAATCATATGTGAACACTCAACCGCTGACTACCGCCACCAACCAAAGGTGAAAAGATAAGGTCAACAGTCGTAACCTATTCGTTGTGTCTATTATCAGATGTCACCTAACTCTACGTGTTACCAAATCCACTCTGTGGCAAAAGATAACTAACTCACACTTACCCTAGCCGTGTGACTACCGCGATAAACCGTATCTGATTACCGGGGCTTGTGAGACCCCCATCTGAAAACGACGTGAATGAAATTAAGTAACGGCAAGAGTTATTTAAGCCAATACTGTCAGAAATCAACACTGCCCCACGCTTACCCAGTTCTAATGGTGTGCGATCCGTGATATCTCCCTCACTGCTACCGTTCTTCAATGTTCTTACAGATACTCCCACTTGAAAAATAAGTGGAGAAACGGGTAAGGAATAAAAGCCGCTCTACCCCTCAGATGCATTCATAGTGTACGCAAATTATAGCGTTATCTACAAGACTCCTACCTCGCTCACCGCGGCGTGCTGCGAACTGTGACCCACTGATTACTTCCGGCATAAACATCCGGTCCGTCATTAGTTTCTATATATAGCGAGACGCTGCCGAGGTCCGTGAAAATCATTTTACAAAAAGTAAAAGAAACTTTAGTGAGGGTGCTACCAAGTGCTCTATGTTGTAGAACGAAAAGTATGATGAAACACGGATGTTGTAAAATAAAAAGTATGATGAAACATGAATGTGGCAAAAAACGATTGAAGCAAGGTAGTGTGTGACATTCAAAGGAATTAAGTGTCAATTCTGTACAATATGTCGCATAAATGCAAACATGACCTAGGTAGGGTAACATTTATACAAACGACGATTAAACCTTAAAATGAATACCATACCAGCTATTTGCTTGCGCTAGAGATATTGGTACTGTCAACCTGACTTGAGAGATTAACAAGAGATGTAAAATGATTTATGAGAAGCATAACATTTCATTCTAATCCTAAACACACAGTGACTTATTGCATGAATGTGCGTAAAACCTTAATAGAAAGAAGTCTATTATAACAATGATTAGTCTTGAAAATGAGTAACGTACACATGGTTCGCCTACGCTAATAATGTGAGTACTGTCCAAAGCTAATTTAAAAAATAAACAAGACATATACGATGATTTTAGACCCGTTTTATAAGAAGCATAGCATTTCGTATTGATCATTAAGCCCACCCGGTGTCAAGGTGCCCAGTTTCTTAATCCAAAACGAGAGGTAACAAAAAAAGTAACCTAGTGGTTAATATATCAAACAGAGAGTTAACACAGGACGAGGAAAGAGTTTTAAATAAGGGGACCTCGTTTGTCCCAACGTATGTCTCGAATGGATTAGAAACAGAAATTGCTCTGTTTAAATTCCTACGGAAACTATGACTCAAGTGTTTTTTTTTTACCACAACAATGAATGGGACCAGACGACCACCAGAAAAATTCAAACCCAGAAGCAAATTCATGTCCCCTATCTCACACAAAATATTGGACAATTTTGAAATTTTAGTGAGAAAAGACCTGGAGGCCATCAGGTATGAAACACCTAAAAATCAGAACTTATCTAAAAGAGAAAAACGAATCTTAAACAACTTGAAACAGGACACCTCTATCACATTCCAACCAGCCGATAAAGGTGGTGCACTTGTGATGATGGACACCTCATTTTACGATCACAAAGTGAACGAGCATGTTTACGATGTTGAGACATACATTCAACTTGATCAAGACCCTACACAGGAATTCTGCAAACTGCTAGATGAAATCATTTCCAAGGCTGAGAGCTCAGGAACCATTAACACCAACACAGGCAAATATCTGAGAACTAACACACCTCAAGTGCCACATATATATATGTTGCCTAAAATACATAAGAGCATCAGTGATCCACCGTTTAGACCCATCGTGGCAGGATGTTGTTCTATCCATGAACCAATCGGACGCTTCATCGATCACCATCTGCAACCATTGGTACAAGCCTGGGATACTTATTTGAAAGACACAACTGACTGTTTGATAAAACTAGCAGAAGTAAATGATTCTTTTGACGATACCACCTTGCTGTGCACCATTGATGTGGTGGCACTTTACACGTCGATAGCACATACAGAAGGCTTAGAAGCCACAGAATGGAGACTTTTACAATCCGACCTTGACCAACAACTAAGTGTTTTTCTACTGGAGCTCTTACATTTTTCACTATTCCACAGCTACTTCAGTTGGCAATCTCAGTTCTTTTTGCAGAAAACAGGTACATCCATGGGCTTTTCGGGGGCCCCAGCCTATGCGAATACATTCATGGCGCATTTTGAACAACAATACATCCTAACAGACACAAGGTGGACAGATAACTTGGTGTTACTTCTACGATTCATAGATGATATCCTGGTGATCTGGCGTGGCAGCAAACAGGAGTTGGAAAACAGAATTAAAGAACTCAATGATTGTAACCCCAGAATCAAATTTACTCACAACATTCAAGATCGAAAGATACAGTTTTTGGATATAGAGATTCGTAAAACGCCTGAAGGTATCTCGACTACTGTTTTTCGAAAACCAACGGATGTTAATAATGCGCTACATTACACGAGTGCACACCCAATGAATTTGAAGAATCATTTACCCACCTCACAGTTGATTCGTATCAAAAGGATAGCTTCCGATCAAACAGAGTGTGATACTTTATTTAAAGAACAAGTAGAGAGATACACTGAAAGAGGCTACCCGATGAAGGTATTGGAAGATTCAGTACAAAGAGTCTCCACAATGGATAGAAAAAAACTTTTGCAGAAAACAGAGACATCACCCAATGAACGAATAGTGTTTGTGATGAAACACTCCACGCAATCACAGAGGATTAAAAAATTCTCAAGAAACGCTGGGAAATGATAGCCAACGAACCAGACTTTGCTAATTTATTCAAACATTTTCCGATTGTAGCACATACTCGTGCAAAAAACATCAGGGAAATACTCAAGAATCCACGGAGAATTCAAGCAACTAACTTTAAAGGGATGAGAAAATGCCACAACTGTGGTCAATGTAATAACGTCATTGTGAGTAAGGTTTTTCCGCACCCTCACACTGGTAAAGACATTATTCTCAAACACATGGCTGATTGCAATTCCACAGGTTTGATTTATGCGATCCTTTGCCCATGTGGTTTGACTTATGTGGGAAGAACTTCCAGAAAAATAAAGACTTGCATAATCGAACATAAGAGTACAATACGCAACAGATCATCTACATCCAGTTTAGCTACTCACTGGATTAAGTCATCCCACACCATACCACAATTGAGATACACAGTGTTAGAACTTGTAGAAAAACACACAGGCACAGACCATAATATTGCATTATCCCGCCGGGAAACTTTTTGGATTAAGAAACTGGGCACCTTGACACCGGGTGGGCTTAATGATCAATACGAAATGCTATGCTTCTTATAAAACGGGTCTAAAATCATCGTATATGTCTTGTTTATTTTTTAAATTAGCATTGGACAGTACTCACATTATTAGCGTAGGCGAACCATCTGTACGTTACTCATTTTCAAGCCTAATCATTGTTATAATAGACTTCTTTCTATTAAGGTTTTACGCACATTCATGCAATAAATCACTGTGTGTTTAGGATTAGAATGAAATGTTATGCTTCTCATAAATCATTTTACATCTCTTATTAATCTCTCAAGTCAGGTTGACATTACCAATATCTCTAGCGCAAGCAAATAGCTGGTATGGTATTCTTTTTAAGGTTTAATCGTCGTTTGTATAAATGTTACCCTACCTAGGTCATGTTTGCATTTATGCGACATATTGTACAGAATTGACACTTAATTCCTTTGAATGTCACACACTACCTTGCTTCAATCGTTTTTTGCCACATTCATGTTCCATCATACTTTTTATTTTACAACATCCGTGTTTCATCATACTTTTCGTTCTACAACATAGAGCACTTGGTAGCACCCTCACTAAAGTTTCTTTTACTTTTTGTAAAATGATTTTCACGGATCTCGGCAGCGTCTCGCTATATATAGAAACTAATGACGGACCAGATGTTTATGCCGGAAGTAATCAGTGGGTCAGAGTTCGCAGCACGCCGCGGTGAGCGAGGTAGGAGTCTTGTAGATAATGCTATAATTTGCGTACACTATGAATGCATCTGAGGGGTAGAGCGGCTTTTATTCCTTACCCGTTTCTCCACTTATTTTTCAAGTGGGAGTATCTGTAAGAACATTGAAGAACGGTAGCAGTGAGGGAGATATCACGGATCGCACACCATTAGAACTGGGTAAGCGTGGGGCAGTGTTGATTTTGGCTTAAATAACTCTTGCCGTTACTTAATTTCATTCAGAAAAGGGGGTGGTGATGAACAGAGTGTCTGAATTAAGCAGACCACTCTTACCCAGTCCAAAGATCAAGGCTTGATCCATCACCGTTATTTAGCTCACTGCCCCATCCCAGCTCAGAACCTGGCTATATGCAAATTAGTCTGTCCCTGGCCCAGTGCATCATGGGAACAGGGCAGACCGAACTACCAAGCCAATTCTTCACCAGAAAGGAGACAAGCTACCGGGGACCGGTTTCTGGCATTTCAGCCTCGTCGGCCCGGCTTGCTTGAATCCTGATGGAGCAGTGAGCAAGGGACTCATGTCTGAGTATACCCTGCCACACCTATAGTGGCCAAAAACGATTCAGAAAAGGGGGTGGTGATGAACAGAGTGTCTGAATTAAGCAGACCACTCTTACCCAGTCCAAAGATCAGGGCTTGATCCATCACCGTTATTTAGCTCACTGCCCCATCCCAGCTCAGAACCTGGCTATATGCAAATTAGTCTGTCCCTGGCCCAGTGCATCATGGGAACAGGGAAGACCAAACTACCAAGCCAATTCTTCACCAGAAAGGAGACACGCTACCGGGGACCGGTTTCTGGCATTTCAGCCTCGTCGGCCCGGCTTGCTTGAATCCTGATGGAGCAGTGAGCAAGGGACTCATGTCGAGTATACCCTGCCACACCTATAGTGGCCAAAAACGATTCAGAAAAGGGGGTGGTGATGAACAGAGTGTCTGAATTAAGCAGACCACTCTTACCCAGTCCAAAGATCAGGGCTTGATCCATCACCGTTATTTAGCTCACTGCCCCATCCCAGCTCAGAACCTGGCTATATGCAAATTAGTCTGTCCCTGGCCCAGTGCATCATGGGAACAGGGCAGACCAAACTACCAATCCAATTCTTCACCAGAAAGGAGACAAGCTACCGGGGACCGGTTTCTGGCATTTCAGCCTCGTCGGCCCGGCTTGCTTGAATCCTGATGGAGCAGTGAGCAAGGGACTCATGTCCTGTGTGGGACAGGAACAGACTAATTTGCATCCTCCCTATGATTTAGCTTAGAGGGACGACCGGTGTACCGACGGAGAGTGCGGTGCATCCACTACCTGAGCTCGTGCCAGGTGAGGTGGGGCTTTTCCTTCCCATCGAGTGGGATGAGAGGAGGATTGTACGGTAACATACACTATCCAGGTGATATGGTTTATTTTTGAGCTTATTTAGCAGTAGCACTAATGGTCCTGAGGAAGCAGCAGGAGATCTCGAGACTCCATTCGACTGCAGAAACATGTCGACCGTACATCTTTAATAAGTGGTTATTTGTTATGCCACTAATTTGCACTGTTTTTATTGATTTAGGAGTGTGAGGGTGTATATTAAATTTGTTGTCCCTGATCTCGACCTAATTTTAGAACCCTTTTTCTTATTTTTTCCACAAACACTTTTCACTTTATGCACTGCTATTCAGTTCTCCACCAGACACGCCATTTTCTCACATCCATATAATTGCTGTGGTTTTTCCTGGTGCATGGTTAGTCAATAGCCAGCACAGGTTTTTTCACCTTTAACAGCAAGAGCTATATGTGTCTAAAGAGATCCCAGATGATGAAGGGCGGTCTCGATGGTGGACTGATGGGAACTCGTTTTTGTTAAACTTTTCCCTATTATATTGTATATTTGGGTACTTTGTTTGTTTGTAGACTCACTGTTAACATTGGTTGGTGTCATTTCTGTTCAGGGGATTTAACAGGAAGGGTCTTTAAACATACCCCTGGGACCTTCTTATTGTGATTAGTAATTTGCATATAGCCAAGTTCTGAGCTGGGATGGTGCAGTGAGCTAAAAAACGGTGATGGATCAAGCCCTGATCTTTGGACTGGGTAAGAGTGGTCTGCTTAATTCAGGCACTCTGTTCATCACCACCCCCTTTTCTGTTACTTAATTTCATTCACGTCATTTTCAGATGGGGGTCTCACAAGCCCCGGTAATCAGATACGGTTTATCGCGGTAGTCACACGGCTAGGGTAAGTGTGAGTTAGTTATCTTTTGCCACAGAATGGATTTGGTAACACGTAGAGTTAGGTGACACCTGATAATAGACACAACGAATAGGTTACGACTGTTGATCTTATCTTTTCACCTTTGGTTGGTGGCGGTAGTCAGCGGTTGAGTGTTCACATATGATTGGTTTTTGGTCTTCCTACACACACCACTTGATGATTTTACACCTTACTCATTCACCAACACATTCTTGGAAATTGGTGTCAATTCTAATTGTTAATCATGTATATAGCGTTGTGTATAATGTAACATCACATTATTTTGTAGTGCCCGGAAACGGAACTGAGGTGCAAAACACCAGAAAAAATACCGAATATCAAGGATTTATCTTAAAAGTCATACCCCCCTGAAGAAGGGTCGAACATGACCCGAAATGCATTGGGAAATGTCGTTATCTTTTCTTTAAATTGATAATTGTCGGTACATGTATAAATAAGAGTGAATTACATCAATTTATGTCTGTTTAGACTTCCTTATACTTTGAAACGTTCACAGTATTGAAATGTTCGGAGTGAATCAGTAAAATGTAAGCATTATTGAAATACAAGCGTATTATTGTTTATTAATTGTAAAAGTTGGGACCACATTTGCGATAAAGTTGATGAAATGATTTGAAACCCGAGGGACACAGGGAGAGCTCCCAGTACGACCTGGTTGTTTCTAGGTCTCTACAGGGCTGATTCACACAAAATTGTGGGCACAATTTACAACTAGGATGCTCCCACCATCAGTTTGAACTATCTCACATTTGATTAATTGGTTTTACTCAGGGTGTGCAGGCTAGACAATTACATTGCATACATAATACTGTCCATGTGGTACTCAATGCATTCATTCTGTATACCACCAACTGAAAACATATTGCAGCCCACATGGGCGGTACAGGTGGGGTTTTATATCCAAGAGACATAGGGGCCCATTAGGATGGCGGGCGGACTTAGTCCGCCCGCCATCCTATCGGTCTTTGGGACCGCCCGCCATAAGTGCGGGGAACCGGTGGGGGGCATTAGGATGCGCCCGCCACTGTGGCGGGCGCATCCAGCATGTTTAGCATTGTGGAGGGTGGTGCTCTCAGCACCGCCCGCCACAATGCTAAACATGCACGGATGCATTTGCATTAACAAAGCGGCAGGCACCGCGCGGTGCCTGCCGCTTTGTTAATGCAAATGCAGGGGGGTACCACAGTTACCCCCCTGTGCACCCCCCACCTCTCCTTCACTCCGGGGGCCCACAGGGGGCCCCCGAAGTGAAGACCGCATGCCTTTCCGTGGCGGCATTGCCACCACGGAAAGGCATCTATCCTGGGCCATGCTAATATGGCTGGCGGGGTCTAATAGACACCGCCACCATGTTAGACCTTTTCCGCCCCGGTCTCAAGGCGTCCGGGGCGGAAAAGCGGCGGATGGTCTTTCTGTCCGCCGAGGTCACCCCGCAATACTAATATGGCAGGGGGCATTTAGGTGAGGATGGCGGGCGGATTGCCCCCGCCAGGCCGGCGGTGGCTACCGCCAGCCTGGCGGGGGCAATCCGTCTGCCATCCTAATGGGCCCCATAGTGTCAAAGTCCGTCTAGATGTCTGCTGTATGTACTCGTTACAAACCCAAATCCCACCACAGGGGGCAAAGTGCCTGAAAAATGTATACAGTGTGTTTAAGCGGGTTGGATCTCCAAAAGGTACTCCAGGGAGTATGCAGTTATATATACAATTGTAAGCGCCATACTTATATATATCAATCTTTTGTTGGGCATATGCACAGAACACAAATGCGATCTAATTTGTGTTTATTGATTGTTTTGGCAAATTATACTAGCAATATTTAATATTCACATATGCATATGTCACTCCATGACGGCCGCAACAGTAACTTTACATTTGTTTACCCATGCGTAAATGCAGTCCGTTTTTCCTTTCGTGCAATGACTATGTATTGTAACATTTTCCGGTGTACCCATTGTGTGAACAAGACAGCTTTGACTGTCGAAATGCGTTACATGTGTGACATAAACCCACTTTGCACTGCCAGAGAGTGCGGACATTACTTTCTTGTTTGAGTGTCATGTATATATATATATATATATATATATATATATAATTAAAGTCTTGGACCTGTGAATTCCCATGCCTTAGAAAAGAGACAAACATTAGATCTTGATCTTGAGAAAGGACATCAGCTTTATTTGATAATAGAGAGAGAGGCAAAATCCTGTGAAGTCAGAGTTAAAGAGATATATGTGTGTAAGAAACTGAGAATGAAAGAGCGTGTCAGATGAGAAAAGAGCAAATTAAAATAATATCTGCTATTTATTAAGAAAAGATAACATTTTAGAACTGTATTTAAGGATAAAACAAAATTGTTATTTTGTTCCTGATTTAGATGACATGCCGTCCTGAAAATTGACCTCAGCCAACAAATCCAGAAGGTGGTTGTTGGTAAAAGGCCAACGCCCTCTTCAGTGGCAGACCATGTGACATGACGGCAAGCTGCAAGCACCAGTTAATACCCACAGTGATTATACACAGGTGTAACACCTGAAGCAATGCTTTCTGGGACTGATGGTTTAGTAGAACCCAAGTTACTGTATAATTACTGTGGGTATTTACTGGTGCTTGCAGCTTGCCGTCATCTCACATGGTCTGCCACTGAAGAGGGCGTTGGCCCGAAACGCGTCTGGCAGGAAAAGGACTTTGTTCGCGGCTCGCGCCCTTGCATTGGCATTAATTCCTACCTGTAAGTGCATGCCACCCAGGGGCAACTCTTTCTTCCTTTTGTTAGCAGCCGGCCCGGTCGCGGGTTTGCACTACCACGGAAAAACTGCGGGTCCACAGCAACCTCATTTGGGCAGCTTACTGTGGTACGGGAGGTGCCTTTTACTTGCGGGGTGCTTCCGGGGACATTGGCAATCCTTTTAATACTTTTTTGCATGTGAATGGCGGCGGCGACCCACTTGGGTTCCACTAAACCACTAGTCCCAGAAAGCATTGCTTCAGGTGTTACACCTGTGTATAATTACTGTGGGTATTTACTGGTGCTTGCAGCTTGCCGTCATGTCACATGGTCTGCCACTGAAAAGGGCATTGGCCCGAAACGCGTCTGGCAGGAAAAGGACTTTGTTCGCGGCTCGCGCCCTTGCGTTGGCATTAATTCCTACCTGCAAGTGCATCTCACCCAGGGGCAACTCTTTCTTCCATTTGTTAGCCGCCGGCCCGGTCGCGGGTTTGCACTACCGCGGAAAAACTGCGGGTCCACAGCTACCTCATTTGGGCAGCTTACTGTGGTACGGGAGGTGCCTTTTACTTGCGGGGTGCTTGCAGGGACATTGGCAATCCTTTTAATACTTTTTTGCATGTGAATGGCTGCGGTGACCCACTTGGGTTCTACTAAACCACCAGTCCCAGAAAGCATTGCTTCAGGTGTTACACCTTTGTATAATTACTGTGGGTATTTACTGGTGCTTGCAGCTTGCCGTCATGTCACATGGTCTGCCACTGTAGAGGGCGTTGGCCCGAAACGCGTCTGGCAGGAAAAGTACTTTGTTCGCGGCTCGCGCCCTTGCGTTGGCATTAATTCCTACCTGTAAGTGCATCCCACCCAGGGGCAACTCTTTCTTCCATTTGTTAGTGGCCGGCCCGGTCGCGGGTTTGCACTACCGCGGAAAAAATGCGGGTCCACAGCTACCTCATTTGGGCAATCTTACTGTGGTACGGGAGGTGCCTTTTACTTGCGGGGTGCTTGCGGGGACATTTGCAATCCTTGTAATACTTTTTTGCATGTGAATGGCGGTGGCGACCCACTTGGGTTCTACTAAACCACCAGTCCCAGAAAGCATTGCTTCAGGTGTTACACCTGTGTATAATTACTGTGGGTATTTACTGGTGCTTGCAGCTTGCCGTCATGTCACATGGTCTGCCACTGAAGAGGGCGTTGGCCTGAAATGCGTCTGGCAGGAAAAGGACTTTGTCGCGGCTCGCGCCCTTGCGTTGGCATTAATTCCTACCTGTAAGTGCATCCCACCCAGGGGCAATTCTTTCTTCCATTTGTTAGCGGCCGGCCCGGTCGCGGCTTTGCACTAACGCGGAAAAACTGCGGGTCCACAGCTACCTCATTTGGGCAGCTTACTGTGGTACGGGAGGTGCCTTTTACTTGCGGAGTGCTTGCGAGGACATTGGCAATCCTTGTAATACTTTTTTGCATGTGAATGGCGGCGGCGACCCACTTGGGTTCTACTAAACCACCAGTCCCAGAAAGCATTGCTTCAGGTGTTACACCTGTGTATAATTACTGTGGGTATTTACTGGTGCTTGCAGCTTGCCGTCATGTCACATGGTCTGCCACTGAAGAGGGCGTTGGCCCGAAATGCGTCTGGCAGGAAAAGGACTTTGTTCGCGGCTCGCGCCCTTGCGTTGGCATTAATTCCTACCTGTAAAAGCATCCCACCCATGGGCAACTCTTTCTTCCATTTGTTAGCGGCCGGCCCAGTCGCGGGTTTGCACTACCGCGGAAAAACTGTGGGTCCACAGCTACCTCATTTGGGCAGCTTACTATGGTACGGGAGGTGCCTTTTACTTGCGGGGTGCTTGCGGTGACTTTGGCAATCCTTGTAATACTTTTTTGCATGTGAATGGCGGCGGCAACTCACTTGGGTTCTACTAAACCACCAGTCCCAGAAAGCATTGCTTCAGGTGTTACACCTGTGTATAATTACTGTGGGTATTTTCTGGTGCTTGCATCTTGCCGTCATGTCACATGGTCTGCCACTGAAGAGGGCGTTGGCCCGAAACGCGTCTGGCAGGAAAAGGACTTTGTTCGCGGCACGCGCCCCTGCGTTGGCATTAATTCCTACCTGTAAGTGCATCCCACCCAGGGGCAACTCTTTCTTCCATTTGTTAGCAGCCGGCCCGGTCGCGGGTTTGCACTACCACGGAAAAACTGCGGGTCCACAGCAACCTCATTTGGGAAGCTTACTGTGGTACGGGAGGTGCCTTTTACTTGCGGGGTGCTTGCGGGGACATTGGCAATCCTTCTAATACTTTTTTGCATGTGAATGGCGGCGGCAACCCACTTGGGTTCTACTAAACCACCAGTCCCAGAAAGCATTGCTTTAGGTGTTACACCTGTGTATAATTACTGGGAGGCCGCACACCACACGCGCGGCAGGCAGAGAATTGAACATGCAGTTTTGAACCCTGGAGCACACTGGAGGGCTATAAACATATCTTGAATGGGCATACAGGAAACTAACCCATCGGAGGGTATAAAATGCTTAATTGGACTACATTTCCCAGTAGACAATGCTATTTGGATTATGGAGGCACAGCTGGGGCCAATCGCAATTGTAATAAATCACGAGGGAAATGTGGCCGCAATGAATTAGTTTCCTGCTATGTGGCCTCTGATGAGAAGCGAAAATGCTTCGAAATGCGTAAGGCCAAAGGATGAAGTACTGGATTTGAAAGCTGCATGTTTCTCAATAAAAGGTGCGTTAACCAACCTGCGTGTGGTGTGCGGCCTCATATCTGAAGCAAATTTGGAAAATGTTACTCACGGCGGCTTCGGCCGTTGAGGGATCGCACTGCCTGGATTGAACAAAGGACCGCTGGAGAGGTAGTGACCCTCTTTTGCAATGGCGCGGCAGGCAGAGAATTGAACATGCAGTTTTGAACCCTGGAGCACACTGGAGGGCTATAAACATATCCTGAATGGGCATACAGGAAACAAACCCACCGGAGGGTATAAAATGCTTAATTGGACTACATTTCCCAGTAGACAATGTTATTTGGATTATGGAGGCACAGCTGGGGCCAATCGCAATTGTAATAAATCACGAGGGAAATGTGGCCGCAATGAATTAGTTTCCTGCTATGTGGCCTCTGATGAGAAGCGAAAATGCTTCGAAACGCGTAAGGCCAAAGGATGAAGTACAGGATTTGAAAGCTGCATGTTTCTCAATAAAAGGTGCGTTAACCAACCTGCGTGTGGTGTGCGGCCCCATATCTGAAGCAAATTTGGAAAATGTTACTCACGGCGGCTTCGGCCATGGAGGGATCGCACTGCCTGGATTGAACAAAGGACCGCAGGAGAGGTAGTGACCCTCTTTTGCAATGGCGCGGCAGGCAGAGAATTGAACATGCAGTTTTGAACCCTGGAGCACACTGGAGGGCTATAAACATATCCTGAATGGGCATACAGGAAACAAACCCACCGGCGGGTATAAAATGCTTAATTGGACTACATTTCCCAGTAGACAATGTTATTTGGATTATGGAGGCACAGCTGGGGCCAATCGCAATTGTAATAAATCACGAGGGAAATGTGGCCGCAATGAATTAGTTTCCTGCTATGTGGCCTCTGATGAGAAGCGAAAATGCTTCGAAACGCGTAAGTCCAAAGGATGAAGTACAGGATTTGAAAGCTGCATGTTTCTCAATAAAAGGTGCGTTAACCAACCTGCGTGTGGTGTGCGGCCCCATATCTGAAGCAAATTTGGAAAATGTTACTCACGGCGGCTTCGGCCATGGAGGGATCGCACTGCCTGGATTGAACAAAGGACCGCAGGAGAGGTAGTGACCCTCTTTTGCAATGGCGCGGCAGGCAGAGAATTGAACATGCAGTTTTGAACCCTGGAGCACACTGGAGGGCTATAAACATATCCTGAATGGGCATACAGGAAACAAACCCACCGGCGGGTATAAAATGCTTAATTGGACTACATTTCCCAGTAGACAATGTTATTTGGATTATGGAGGCACAGCTGGGGCCAATCGCAATTGTAATAAATCACGAGGGAAATGTGGCCGCAATGAATTAATTTCCTGCTATGTGGCCTCTGATGAGAAGCGAAAATGCTTCGAAACGCGTAAGGCCAAAGGATGAAGTACAGGATTTGAAAGCTGCATGTTTCTCAATAATAGGTGCGTTAACCAACCTGCCTGTGGTGTGCGGCCTCATATCTGAAGCAAATTTGGAAAACATATATATATACACATGTACACACACATATATATATATATATATATATATATATATATATATATATATATATATATATATATATATATATAATATATATATTTATATATCCAACAGCTGCAGTCTCTCAACACGCCGAACGGACGACAGAGAAAACCACGCAAGTCCAGCGTTTCTTTTGGCACAGACTTTTATTTAGGTATGAGTATCCAAATCTGAAGCGTTTCGGGCATCCGCCCTTACTCACAGACAGTCAGTAAATGAAATGAACATCATTTAAATAGCACTCGTTCCATAGTTTTTTTCAGAGGCAGTTTTTTTCTTTCACACTAGCCACGTGTTAATGGAAAGTGAGGACACACTACACAGTAAAAGCCATGTTGAGTACATCTTCCAAACATTTCTAGATTTTGTGAATAAATGCATAAATGCAAAGGTAGAATAAAACCCAAAACTGGTTAAATTCATATATACATTAGTTAGAGCAATATAATATACATTGAAAAAACACTTAAAACAATGTATAAGAAATATAAAAAATATAGCAGCGTAAATGATTGACCAAACGGAGTTATAAAAATACTGTTTCAGTCCATATTAATTGTTACATGTGCAAAAAACGCCTAATATCCAGATGTGCAAATAACGCACAGTATTGGAATGTGTAAAACATCGCTCAAAAAGTGCCACTAGGGAACCGTTTTTGTGCAAAAAATGCTGATAGTGTGCAAACCTTGCAATATGTAAACAATTAGATATATAAAAAAGGTCTATATTAAGATACAAATATCAAAATAAAAACACAGATCTAATTGTACAAAATACGCAATATTATATGGACAAAGGAATAAATATATAAATATAGGTAAAAATATTCCTATTGATCAAATTGGATTTTAAAACAGTATCCTATGAAATATCTGCTTAAATGCAGTAATGGTCAATTTCAATGCTATTGCTCCAAAGAACATTTGTTGGCATGTCCCCAGTGTAGAGTATTCGATGATCGAAGAAAACCAAAAGTACACACTGTTTATGTCTATGTCCTCATACCAGAAATATAGGAAAAAGGTGATTCCCAAAGAAAGAAGAATGGGATTATTAAAGAAAAAAACCTATCACCATGAAACTAAACTAAAGTGATAACATATTTACTTACAGAGATTCAGAAAAATATTAATTTGTGTAGAAACGAAAGGCAAAGCACTCCACTTAACCTACCAAGTTATAGAGTGAGTACATTTACTTAAAGGAACACGTACAGATCATCAGTGGTATTCAATCCATTAGGGAATTTGCTATCCAATTCCAAGATAAAGTGTGATTCCAGCCTCCTAAGAATCTTATCTCTGTCCCCTCCCCTACGAGGCTTGGGAACTGAGGCAATAACGTAATAGGTTAGGCATTGTAAATTGTTGTTATGTATAGCTTTAAAATTCCTAGCCACTGGATACGTGCCATAATTGTTTACGATGGCACGTAAATGCTGGAGAATCCTGACATGCACCTGTAGCCGAGTGCTGCCAACATATCTCAGACCACAGGTGCATGTCAGGACATAAACCGCAAATTCCGTCTTACAGTTAAACGACCCCACTATATTCGTCATGGATGGACTGAAAGGTGTAGAATATTGGGTGGTGTTTATTCCAAATTTACACACTCTACAAGTAGAGCAACATTTGAATCCCGGCCGGGATTTCAACCAGTCTTCTTTTTTGCCCAGTTCAGGAAAGTCATGGCAAATTTGGGTCCTAAGGGAAGGGCCCCTTCGGTATGTTATAGTAGGACCCTCAGGTAGCCTAGGTGCCAAAACTAAATCCGTTTTAAGAATTGGCCACCTTTGTTTGATAATGGACCTAATTTGCCTGGCCTGTTTGCTATAGGTTGTTATTAGTCTAGGGGCCTGTTCATTATCTAAAAGTGCTGTAGGAGTAGGAGTAGGAGAGAT
Organism: Lissotriton helveticus; assembly: GCF_964261635.1. Taxonomy (NCBI): domain Eukaryota; kingdom Metazoa; phylum Chordata; class Amphibia; order Caudata; family Salamandridae; genus Lissotriton; species Lissotriton helveticus. The sequence continues at coordinate 191,246,143 of NC_136069.1, forward strand.
GGTAGTGGGGGCCAATAGTGACTCATGACTCCTAACCTTCATTTTTTGTACAGCTAGTTTTAAAACAGACTCCCTATAACCTCTGCGTCGGAATCTGTCCAGGGCTTCATTAGTGCAGTTAGTGAGGTCCATATCGGTACTGCATATTCTCTTCAGTCTCAGTAACTCACCAAACGGAATATTGTCAATCACATGTTTTGGATGTGCACTGCTGGCATGTAAGAGCAGTGTTCTTCCTGTGGAGTGTGGTTTCCAAATGTCCCTCATGTACAAATACTTTTACATAAAGGAATTCAACCTCACATTTGTTGATAACCGAGGTGAATTTAAGGTTTATCTGGTTATCATTAATAGATCTAATGAAGTTGTTGGCACTGTCAGAGTCACCCTTCCACAAAATAAAAACATCATCTATATATCGCACCCATAGTGCAACATGTCTATTAAAAAGAGTCTTAAGCGTTCCTCTGAGGACCTGCTCCTCCCACCAGCCCACGTGTAAACACGCATAACTGGGGGAGAAGCAGGCCCCCTTGCAACGCCACGTTTTTGAACATAGATATCATTTCCAAATAGAAAGAAAGTATTATATAGACACCATGTTGTAAGTTCAATTATCATTTTGTTATGGTTATAACAATTGATGGGTCTTGTTCCTAGAAAATATTCCAAAGCATTCAAACCAGCGTTGTGTTTAATGCTCGTATAGAGCGATTCGATGTCTAAGGTCATTAAAAGCACATCGTCTCTCCATGGAATGCCTTGAATTTTCTTAATAAAGTCTCCCGTGTCTCTGATATATGTGGACAAGTACTTAACCAAATCCTGAAGGAAATAGTCTATATATTCCGTAACATGTTCCGCTACCCCTGCGTTTGCCGAGATAATAGGTCGACCGGGAACTGGGACAACCTGTTTATGGACGTTTGGTAAAAGATACAGCTTAGGCAAAACTGGACATTCTACATACAAAAACTCAAATTCTTGTTTAGAGATCATGCCTTCCCTTTTCCACTTGTGTAATAATTTTTTGAGTACTTCTCTAGCATCATTGTATTGCTTTATGTTAGTGCGGGAATAGCAAGATAAGTCACTGAGTTGTTTGTTTGCCTCCTCAATGTAGGCGTCCTGTGGCCAGATAACCACATTGCCCCCCTTATCCGCGGTAGTGATAATAATTTTATGATCTTTACTCAGTCTTTTGGTTAATGACAAATACTCCAATTCTTTCTTGCTCTTGAATCTTTTCTTGTGTTTTATTTTGTGGTGTAGTTGTTTTAGGTCCTCAACCACTACACCCTGGAAGACATCGACTGAGTCTCTGGGCATAGTGGGAATACATTTAGACTTGGGTCTGAATGGACTGATATTCGCCCCTACTTGTTCCATTGATGCTGCCCTTAATTCGTCCTGGGTTGTAGCTATATCAATGTCTGATGTAGTATTTGTTGCTAGTTGATGCATCGTTAGGAAAGTTTTGGTGTCCTTGGCAGGTAGTATAGGAGGTTTATTGGCAACTATAGTATTCCCAGATGGTTCCTTTTCATTTGAACCCTCCTTGATAGTAAAGAATTTTTTAAGTTTGAGCTTTCTGATGTAACAGTAAACATCCACTCGGGTTTTAGAGTAGTTGAAGTCCGATACTGGGCAGAAGTTTAAACCAAGGCTAAGCAGTTGTTTCTCCGCCTCGGTAAGTATAACTGATGAGAGATTGATAATAGCATTGTAATCTATTTCTTTTTGCGCCAGTATTGATTCTTTTGCTTTTTGGGCGGTTTTGCGCTTTTTTCGGCGCTCCCCCCTCCTTTTGTTGCATCTTGCTCTTTTTGCTGCTGTTGCGCCCTCGGTTGTTGTCGGGTCAGAGGCCTTAGTGTTTGAAGTCGATCCGAAACTAAAAAATCAACCTCTTCTCCCAAATCTCGAATTCGTGAGCTGGGATCCCATGTGCTGCACCCCTCTTCATCCGATGATGGGCCACTGGTCAATGTTTCATTGTCACTTAATTCAATATTTGTATCCGATGTAATAGCCATTATGGTGGAACTGGATGCCCCTCCTTGATTGATCTCTTTGGTTAGTTTAGCTTGTTGTTCAAACTTGTTTTTTTTAGCTTGATCAAACTTGTGGGCAAAGGTGTAAATGCGTCCTTGAGCATAGTCCTCCTTGTCTCTAGCAAATTTATACACCTTTCGGGCTTTTATTTTTTTCTTCCTGTTTGGCTAGTTTGTCATCGATTTGCTTTCGTGTCTTGGTGATAAACTCATTTGGTTCAAATTTTGCCAGTAACCCATTGATTTCATCTATTTCTTTCGTTAATAGTTCTCTGTCAATTGTGGCGTATTTGACAAGGATTTGAATTAGTTTCGCCGAGGATTCCAGATTTGTGTGGCCCCATTCCTTCAGCATATCTGGGTTGGGATTATCGTAGCTAGGTGCCAATAATATACGGAGCCCCCGCGGGACCCGATTTTCCTCTAAATACATGGTGCGCGATTTGTGTTCCCACCATTTCGACATTTCTTGGTACATGCATTTTTCCAAGCGTTTTAGGGCAGTTTGTATTTGAGTTTCATTCGAGTTCTCCTTTTTCTTTTTGTGCATTGTGTTGCTCGCTCCCGAGCCGGAAGTCACTTTTGGTAGGTTAGAGTAGAGAGCAGCAGCCGCCGCCTCTCTACCACGTAAAATCACAGCTGACATGTTAGGATACTCAAAATACCTTTGTCAATTTCAAAAGACACGGTAACAGACCCGAGCTAGGTTATGCTCCCAGAGTCTGACCGTTGATGCCGTTCACTCCTCCCCACCGAATACAATAACGAGAACACTCACCGCCGAGGGTATTGCTTGCCAAGCAGACGCCGTCCGATGTTTAGAAGCGGTGCTGCTGTCTTAAACCCTCGGTTGGAGTTAATAACTCCATTCAGATACGGGGGCTGCCGTTGAAGAATTCCTCTTGACAGGACACAAAAAGATTGATTGCACACAGTAGCCTACTTTCGGGGAGTGGACTTGCCTCAAAAGCAATCACCTTCCGAAATGTAATCCAATAGCTGCAGTCTCTCAACACGCCGAACGGACGACAGAGAAAACCACGCAAGTCCAGCGTTTCTTTTGGCACAGAGTTTTATTTAGGTATGAGTATCCAAATCTGACGCGTTTCGGGCATCCGCCCTTGCTCACAGACAGTCAGTAAATGAAATGAACATCATTTAAATAGCACTCGTTCCATAGTTTTTTTCAGAGGCATTTTTTTCTTTCATACTAACCACGTGTTAATGGAAAGTGAGGACACACTACACAGTAAAAGCCATGTTGAGTACATCTTCCAAACATTTCTAGATTTTGTGAATAAATGCATAAATGCAAATGTAGAATAAAAACCAAAACTGGTTAAATTCATATATACATTAGTTAGAGCAATATAATATATATTGAAAAAACACTTAAAACAATGTATAAGAAATATAAAAAATATAGCAGCGTAAATGCATTGACCAAACGGAGTTATAAAAATACTGTTTCAGTCCATATTAATTGTTACATGTGCAAAAAACGCCTAATATCCAGATGTGCAAATAACGCACAGTATTGGAATGTGCAAAACATCGCTCAAAAAGTGCCACTAGGGAACCTTTTTTGTGCAAAAAATGCTGATAGATAGTGTGCAAACCTTGCATATGTAAACAATTAGATATAAAAAAGGTCTATGTTAAGATACAAATATCAAAATAAAAACACAGATCTAATTGTACAAAATACGCAATATTATATGGACAAAGGAATAAATATATAAATATAAGTAAAAATATTCCTATTGATCAAATTGGATTTTAAAACAGTATCCTATGAAATATCTGCTTATATATATATATTTCCAGAGCAAAAGAAAAACTGCAAAAAATGCTGGGTCAATGGCGCAGGGAAGGTTTAATCTCTGTGGAGGAGTATAAATTCATGAACATCGAATTTCCTGTATTACCTTCCCTGTACCTAATTCCAAAAGTACATAAGCTAAAAAATCCCATCCCAGGCAGACCTATCATTTCTGCCATTAATAGCATGGGAGAGCATGTAGGACAATACATACATTATTTCCTACAGGATTTTGTCAAAAGTTTACCTAGCTATGTACGTGATACGAGTGATTTTTTATGTAAAATTCAAAATTTGACATGGAGTACAAACATGTTGTTAATAACGTTAGATGTAGAATCACTCTATACGAGTATCAATCACTCGCAAGGACTAGAAGCTATCAAATATTATTTATCTAGCAGGAGTATTGAATACTACGAGCATAACAAAGTAATTATTCATTTAATTGACTGGTGCCTGAACAACAATTTATTTGCATTTGGTTCTGATCTATACAGACAACTAAGAGGAGTAGCAATGGGGTCCTGTTTCTCCCCCAGCTATGCGTGTTTACACGTTGGCTGGTGGGAGAAACAGGTCCTAATGATAGAACACAAACATTGGGTTGATAGTCATGTCTGCTGTTACTTACGTTACATAGATGACATTTTTATCTTGTGGAAGGGTGAGGAGCAGCAGGCCATCAAGTTTGTAGAAGACATTAACCAAAACTCCCTGAATCTACATTTCACATCCCACATAAATAAGAGCAAAATAGAATTTTTGGATGTTGAAATATATATAGAAAATGAAACCATTAAATCAACTTTACATAGAAAATCCACCGCCGGGAATGCCACTTTGCATGCTTCCAGCATGCACCCGAGACATCTTATATCTAGCATCCCATACGGTGAGATTTTAAGATTGAAAATAATTTGTAGCTCACCCCACGATTTTGATATATGCGTGGAAGAAATGGTCAAGCGCTTTAAAACACGTGGCTACACTGACGCTATTCTGCAAACAGCTATTCAAAAAGCTAAATTACGATCCAGAGACAGTTTATTTAAAAAGACTAATGTAAATAGTGTGGAAACACAACCTAGCAACGTGACTTCTGGAGTGACACTGAAAACAGGCAATGCTAACATATGTCCACGTCTCATCACAACTTTTAGTAGGGAAGATAGGAAATTGAGAGCCATTATTAATAAAAATTGACCGATTGTGTTAACAGACAAAATCCTCAATGGAAAACTCCCTGACACTCCAAATCACTTTTAGACGAGCCAGAAACATGCGGTCTACATTGGATAAGGCAGCACCGGAAACAAAACAAAAATTGTCCTGGCTGCAATCTAATAGAGGTTTTAGGAAATGTACTAACTGCCGTGCATGTAAATTTGGTCTCAATAAAACTACCTACTCAACTCCATTTGGCCCAAATGAAGCACCCATTAGAGGCAATTTCAATTGCAAAACAGAATTTGCGGTATATGTTCTCACGTGCACCTGTGGCTTAAATTATGTAGGAAGTACAAAGCTACAGGTGCACGTGAGAATACTGCAACATCTAAGGGCTATACTTCATAACGATCAAGCCTACCCGGTGGCTCGCCACTTTAAAGACGTCCACAATCAGGATTTAGACTGTCTCAGATATTATGTGGTGGGAGCCATTCCAAAACTCAAAAGAGGAGGCAATCGTGAGCGCTCACTGAGACAACTAGAAACTAAAATGAATTTAGAATTCGATAGTAAGTGGCCAAATGGACTGAACAATATTGAGGAAATGCACAGTTTTGTATAAATTGAAGAGTAATGTTTACAGCCTGTTCCCATACATAATTTATGTGTCAGTTTATTTATTGCATCCCCCTTTTGTATTATACTATATATTCTAAATAAATAGGTTCCCTAATATTGGAGATTCACAATGGGAGGGCAATGCAGGACATCACACCAGTATGGTCTTTTAAACTGAGCTATTTGTCTATACTGACCTAAATTTAAAAATCTGAATCTGTATTTATACTATCTTTGCTCTATCTTGATATCTCTGATATTAACTTATGTGTATATAGTATTAATTTGAACATCACTTTGTATCTCTTGTCTTGTTATATGAAATATTTTTATGAAATATTTTAATGAAATAATTGTTATTTGTATATACGTGTATGTATATATCATTATTATATTCCCAATTTTCTATTTTTCTCAGTTTCCTTTGGCCAATATCCCCTTATTTATTTCCTAAAGTACCATTTTTACTGTATTGATGAATTTTAGAAGGTAATTTATATGATTTTAACATCCGTTACAGGGCTCTGTAATGGATTTCAGTTAACAATATTGATACGTTTCTTATATCAAACAGTCACTTGCACTTTATATATAAGATGTCTTCTTTGCACTTACATTTTGCACAACTATCTGCACTTTAAATTCTTTGCTGCTTTGCCCAAAAATCTTTGCATTTCATTATGGTCATGTTGAATAGAGCATATTTAAGTTACCCATGTACATAATGATCATGGAGGTTAGTAATGATTCTTAGTAACTAGGTACTGAGGAAACTTATCTTGCATTTACACAGATATACTGTAATTGTCAGACAATTGTATATTTGGATTTATCCATCAATATTGTGCCATCATCGACCTAAGTACATGTACTAGATTTTGCATTTATGCTGAAATATTTGTGTAATCATTACTAACAGTTGATTTATACGAAAACATACTGCTATCAGTATGTTTTTCCTTTCTATGACCATGTGATGCATGGTGTCACTATCTATGGCGAGCAGGTTTATGCACACATATAAAAAAGCAACAAAAACTTTATTGACCTGCAGCGTGAACAAGGGCTCGTGTAGCCTGAAACGCGTAGCTGTTTTCTCTGTGCTGAATAAAATCACTGCACCTGATCCTGTGGTCCGTCTCCTTTCTCGCTGGTATTGCTGGACAGCTTGCCGGAGGTGTTGTGGAGTTTCTTTGAATATATATTAAAAGAGGATATGACATACACTCTTTAGAAAGAACACTGATAAAGGTCAGAAAAATCCCAAGGGCTGGTTTATTACAAACTAGAACTGAAGCAAAGGAGAGAGATATAGGCGGCAAGTTCCGCATGATAACAACATATAGCTCAGAATCACATATCCTCAGATGGATATTGGCCAAAAACTGGCATATCCCCTTAACTGATCTGACAATCAAAGAGGATATTCCTGTGAAACCGCAGATCACATTCCGCAAAGCGAGATCTCTTAAAGACACGCTTGTGAGAAGCCATTTTGAACAGAGGAAACCTAAACAACAGACACTGACCGAAATGAAGGGCTTTTACCCTTGCGGTAAATGTAAAGCCTGTGTTGGGAGCCGACGGATACTATCCTATTATGTACCGGGGGCAGATCTAATCAAACCTATAAAGAAATTTCTAACATGCAGTACACCATTCGCTGTTTACTGTCTTGTCTGCCCTTGCGGCCTAAGATATGTGGGCAGCACTATCAATCCACTAAAGATGAGGGTCTTAGAACACCAAAGGGCGATTGAGAAGGTAGATACATCATACCCAGTCGCAAGACACTTCAATGAGGCACACAATAGAGATAGGAGTAAGCTACAATACTTTGGACTCGATAGCATCCCAGCAAGCATTCGGAGAGGTGACAGACTAAAACAACTGAGACGTCTGGAATCCAGATATATAATTGATCTGATGACAAAGGCACCTCGAGGGTTGAACAGCGGGGAGGAACTGGCAGTTCACCTAGGCAAATAGACACTATACTGTATAGAATATTGATCTGCATCTTGTGGAGTCTGTTGCTATAAATGAGAATCTCGTGAATACGCTAAGCTTTAAATAGGGAAATGAATTTGAATATGGTGAAAAGGCAAACTCACTATACCTTGTAAATTTTGTAGATATAGAAAATTGATTAACTGACTAATTTGATTGTTGGAATGAGTTGATCTGATAGTTTATGGGCTCATGAACTCTTCATCCTCTATATGGGGCGAATCTAGCTTTATGATATAATGTAATATGATGTAATTCTTTGAAAAACTGTATTTTTGATCACTGCACTAATTCCAAAACAGATGAAGTTCCCACAGAAGTAATGTATTGTTATTGTTAATGTGTTGTAGACACTGCATATGGGTATGCAGAGTGGCATGGAACTGATACTGTGACATGGAGTAATTATGATATTGTATATGGTCTCTTGTTGGTATCGCCCTCGTTAGAGCTTTGGCACGAGGGCACTTAGCCGATCCACGGCAATACACCTAGGTCTATATGACTAATTAATTAATGAATTTGGATTATTTAGAAACTATTATTTACCTGTGAGACCACAAACGCCCCTTACAGCATTTCTTTTCAGGGGTGACATGCCGATCCACGGCTACACACACACTAAACTCCATTCAAAGATGGCCCCCATAGATGCGCTAAGGGTGTGGTCCGTCTTCTATGTCTACAACATTACTAACACAATATGTATGGCTGACATGCAAAATGCAATTGACACCGAGGAATATATATATAAAAACATGGGATTCTGTAATCCCTGTATAAAAGGAAATTTCTAATGTCTTTATAATTAGCGACCTCAACAACTTACATTAATTTCAACTTGTAATACAAAGGCAAGCTTAATGTAACGAGTTGTTTGATATCTTGGAGTGCCTTCTTTGGATGCACCGTTCAGGAATTAGAATAGCGGAGGGAATTGGTGACCAATTGGTAAAACAGTAAAACATCAGTTTGCATGTTTTACTGTCAGGACCTGCGAAGTACATGTCCTGCTTGTGTCATATGTTGCACCTTGGATTTAGGGCCCGGTGGGCCTGCCAGAGAGGTGACTTACACACTTGTCCAGAGAAGTGGTGGCTTTGCCAGTGCTTTCAGTGGCAAGGTCCATCTAGCAGTGCACAACTGCTCTACCAGTCTACAATGGCATTTTGAGGCTCTTGTTTTACCTGGGTACCCCTCTAACTTACATGCCTTAGGTACCAGGGTACCATTTACTAGGGTGTTACAGGTAAGTTAGCCTTTTCCAATTGGGTACAGCCGATTCAACTTACAGTTTAGGGTCAGGGAACTGGCAGTGATGTCTAGTTAGTAGACCTCAGTGCACTATCACAGTCGAAAAACCAGCCCCATCAACTAGGGGGGGGATATATATATATATATATATATATACAGGGTACAGACTCCGTAAGCAAGGATGCAGGTAAGTGTAGTTTATTCAAACATCATTGTCCAAATGATGCGTTTCGGCCGCCAGACATGCGGCCTTGTGCACATAGCGCGCTGTTAGAAATGGTGCAATTGATACAGGTGACAGTGGTAGTATTTTTTCCATTTTAACTAAAGTGAATAGGCATTTTACCACATATGCCTTGCTTTTATTGTAGCGCTGCTTTACTGCAATTAATGGCAATAACACCAGCAAAATTCGGTCATGAATGATATAATAAACAGACTATTAATACACATACATGTGAGGCAGAGGAAAAAAGCAGACTGTGCAGATGTCAGTGTTTTCCCGCTCTGCAACTTACTACAATAAAGTTCGAGCAAACTCTTGCAAACTGAATAGTAAGTTGCTGCGTGACAAGGGAAGTACCAAGCTTACCGCTGACCCCCTACTGGAAGCGAGTTCTCCCATAATTTGTGAGTGCCATGAGGTTACAGGGAGCATTAGACAGCTGGCGGTGTGGGGAATGCAACGCAGTGTGCATGACTGGCACGTTGTGGCAGTACACACTCAATGAAAGTGCAAAAAGTCTGTGATTTAAAATCCGCGTGATGCATAGCAAGGTCCGTTGTGCCTGGCAGCGTTTATGGGTCCTCGGGGCAACCTAACTTCATTAATACCGCATACATTCAGGGATACTCACCACTGGAGTATAATCGAATGAAAAAGTGAGTGTGAGGGATATGTGCTGGGATATGTACAAATATGAAGAGGCGTGCATGCTTAGTGCGCATAAATAGTGGTAGTAATAGTGCTGTGATGTGATAGCTCTTCATATGGGTGCTGATAAACAGTGTGGCAAGTGCGGAATCCAAATAGTCATAGATGCTATATGTTGGCCAATATAGCCCACTAATGCCTTTAAATTCTGAGGCTATAGTCATTCATGGGTAAAATAAATTCTAGAGTAAAACATGTAATAAACATGAAAAGTTTAAACGGAACACAGATGATGAGCAATGCTGGCAGTGCAAATAAAATGCACAAATGCTGTTTCAGATTAACATATAAATGTGAGCGAGTTCCCCAACTCGAAATTAATGGGGTGGTGCGCTCAGTGTATATACAGTGCAGATATGGCAGACTACGCAGCCAACGCAGAAATGGTACACACATATATACAAAATAACAGGTATCCCAGACAGAATATGCAGTACAGAAATCACAAAAAGTGATGCAAATCCTCGCTAGTGTTAAGACCTGTGGATGCCTTGGTGTTGAACTGAAGGATATATTTACTTTCCAACTGACGCAGACGCTTCTCCCTGTTGCCACCACGTCTCAGTGTGGGTATGCAGTCTATCACTGAGTATTGGAGGTGATCTAAGTTATTGTTATGCACCTCCTTGAAATGCCTGGCTACTGGATAAGCCGGATCACTGTTGATGATAGCTCTCAGGTGCTGCAGAATACGCAAATGCACCTGTAGCTTGGTACTACTGTTGTAGCGCAACCCGCATTTGCATTCCAGGATGTAAATTACAAACTCTGTTCTGCATGTGAGCCGGTACTTGTTGATGAGTGGTGCATTTCTGAATGTGCGTGATGTTTTTTCCAAACTTACAGGCTCTGCAACTGTTGAATTTCACAAAACCCTTTCTATCAGCCAGCCAGTTCTGAGTGGTTTTGATTTCTGGACTGTTTCTCACTAATGCATCTCGCATAGGAAAGCACGCCTGTAGGTGAGGGTGATCTGCTAGCAGTGAGCCCAGAGTGGGGTCAGATTTAATAATGCCCCAATGTTTATTGATGGCTGATCAGATCGCTCTTTCCTCAGTGTTATGGGTTATGATGAGTCTGGTGCTCACTGTACCAGCTGGCTCAGCAAGAATGCTACCTGCGCTGCTGGTTTCAGGTACGGGTTTGCCCATGAGGAGTTCTTCTCAGGGAATGCTATTGGCTCTCTCTGTGGCTTTTCGGATGTTACTGGCCGAATAACCCTGTTCCCTGAATCTATATATATATATATCTATCTATATATATATATATATATATATATATATCTATATATATATATATATATATCTATATATCTATATCTATATCTATATCTATATCTATCTATATATATATATATATATATATATATATATATATATATATATATATATATCACCACCTCCATCGGTTCCAGGTATTTTTTGCCAAAAACAATATCCACAACCAGCTCCGGCACACCAGTTTACTTTGCCAGAAACGACACCACAGTCAAAATTGAAGGTGCAAGTGCAAGTTATTATGCTTTCTGCTTCTGAAAAGCAAGTGCTGGTGTTACATTGTAAGCAGTTCAACATTAAAGTGCAAGTGCAAATCCTGCTCCTTTACAGACCTCCACCTAGCAAGGCAACATTCCCAGACGCACTTCTAGACACAGTTTCAAACCTGATAACAATACTCTCCAACCTATGCATTCTGGGTGACCTTAACATTTGGTTTGATAAAACCAAAATGATCTATCCAAAAACAATACTCACCGGCCTAGACGCATTGAACCTGCATCAGATTGTCCCCAATCCGACACACATCGCTGGACATATCCTAGATGTCATTTTTGCTAATACTGAACTAGTTACCTTTCAAACTATAACTCCAGTCACATGGTCAGACCACCACTTGCTTGCTTTCCAACATAAAACAACACTAAGCGACTCACCTAAAACTACCTTACATCCATCCACCTATCGGCCGTGGAACAAACTCAATTTGGAACACTTGGAAACATACCTAACATCCCCATATCACTACTATGATCACCAAAATAACCTTTTCTAGACTCTCTCCTGCTCTACCCCTCCTTGAATCATCTGACACCTCTTTTTACTACACCGATCCCCTAAAACAAACATTTTTAAACTCTCCCCTCTCACACCTTCCCTCCAAAACTCCTTTTTACTCATCCAAAAGCCTCTTCCTACTGCTAAGACTTAAAAAAATAATCCTTCACTCTTTTATCCCTCCACTATCCTTTTTCAATCAAAATTAACAGACTAACATGTTCACTTCTCAAATTCCATATTCCATATTCAACTATACTAATATACTGCCCAAATAACTGAATAACATATCTACTACTCAAATTACTTCATTTTTATACTATACTAATTTTCAACACTAATCCTGTATGGGTTCCGGAGTGGCGTGCTACTCGCCAGAACAGCGCTTCAACACCCATCAGGATTAACAAGTGCTATATGAATGCAAATCTTTCTTCCCCTTTTATCCATCCGCTATCCTTCTCACTCCAAGTAACAGACTAATATCCACCACTGAAATTACCTCATATTTCACCATATTAATTCACCACTAATCCTTTATAGGCTTCCTGAATAGCATGCGTCAACAAGCGAGCGATAAATAAATACAAACCTTTGTCCTACTCTATCCTTCTGCTATCATTCCAAATCCAAATAACTGACTAACCTATCCACCACTTAAAATGTACTTGCATGTTTCACTATACTAATTCAACACTAATCCTCTATGGGTCCCGGAGTAGCGTGCTACCCGCCAAAAAAGCGCTTCAACGCCTCGTCAGGGGTAGTAAGCGCTATATAAATGCAATTACAATACAATACAATACAATAACAGTGCTTTGTATCACATTTCTAAGTTTGCCACAAAAAGTGCTAGTACCTTAGTGCATATTACTGTTTTAAAGTGTCAATGCATTACTGGACGATATCCTCAAACTAGCAGCAACAATTGCCTAGGTAACTACCTAGTAGGTATTTGTATAAAATTGCATTACAACTTCTAGATAAATTAAAGTGCATGTGCTCCAGTGCAAACTCTTTTATCACTATCTATGTGCAAAACTTAAAACACATACTGTTAAAATCACATTATTAAATCTAGTAGGTTATATAGAATTAGTTAAAAATATCTTTATATGCCAGATTTCTTAATAAACTCTTTAAGGAATTTAACCTTTAGTGGTTAACACCACAGAGCATGCTATTCCATTCAATTGGTACATGAAAATGTCTGTTTATAATGTACAAAGTCTTAAAAGCCACAAAAAGTGGGCCACAGACAGAATTGTCCTAATATCTTTCTTTGAATTAACTTTCTTATATGCCTCTTTGCCATGGAGGATGGATCATAATTACTGCACATTGTTTTATCGTTTAATCAAGATGGACATATAGATCTTCATCAAAATTCAGACCGTTAGGAGTCTTACAGTCAAACATTAATATATATCGAAACTCCAGTTCCCTCAACTTTCCTTCACGATTCCCTCCCCATTTTTTGGGGGAACCGAGTCAACTACAAAGTATGTTAATTCTTAAACTGTGCCTCCATGGACATCATTGATACGTCGAGCCACTGGGTATGACTGGTCCTTATTTCTCACTGCCCTGAGGTGCTGGAGAATCCTGACATGGACCATGTGAATTGTGCTGCCCACATATATCATTTCTACTGACTATGGCTGAACAAGATACCTTCGCGTATATTGAGGACCACATCCAGAAATTTATAAACGCAACCCCTTTGTTCTCCTCAGTTGCATTGAGTGATACGGCAAAAACACAAAATGAATCAGACAAACTTACAAGACTAAAGAAAAAACATATTAGAACGGATCTTCACAGCCATTATTTATTGCAACACCTTAAAGCAGGGACTATCCCTGGGGGTCTCCAGATACAAAACATTCCAGTAATCTTTACGGACGATCCGCTATACAAGAAAGGGTACAGCTACATCGAAATCAAATGTAGCAGGGATCTAATGGGTGTAATGATAGAGACAGCTCAACGGATTTCCCAACAAGAACTAGCAGAGATTGCGGAATTAGAACAAGAGATAAAGGACAATCAAGCAATAACAGATGCCAAAACCTTATTGCTGAAAGTCGAAAAGTAAATAGCGGAATTCAAGGACTATACAATAAATCAAAAAGAAACTAAAAGGAGGAGGAGCTGCGCGGGCAACCGAGATGGCCGCGTGAGCACAGAGCTCTCCGGACCCCCGCCGCTCCCGGCATAATATCCTGAAAATATCCTGAATTCGTGGACGGATTATTGAATAGGAACCTGGGCTGAACTCATAACTCGTTTCAGATTTTGATTTGGACCAGGGGAACCGAAACTACGTCGACTCGAAATTTCGAGGCCCACTCTGGGGCGAGCCGGGGGCTTGGTGGCGTGTGAGGCCGAGTCCGAGTTGACCAACAACGGCAGCGGGGTTCGTCCCAGGCGCCTCAATCTAACTTTCGGTTTCGTTTCTGGCTCTGGCAACGTCGTGGGACGGCCACGTCTGGCCGGAGTTTTGTCCAGTCACTGAGAGATGTGAGAGAGACCTTCGCATCCACTAGGATTAGTTTGGGCCGTGTCTCATCTTGAATCGCCCTTACGAGTGACTTTTGTTCGGTGGTGCCCTGTTCGCCTGCGGCCATTTTCACCAGGTCGCGAGGGTCCTTCTGGGGCTCATCTTCCAGCATGGCTGCCAGGGGAGATACAGAGAGACCCTGGTGGTGCTGAGGGTGGCTTGTCTTGATGTGAGCTTCGCATCGGCCCCTGAGCTCCGGATACAGGACATTGTTTGCCGGGGCTCCATAACTGTGTCTACGATGTTTTCCTGATGTTCCTTTCGGGGTGGCGGGTGGGACGGGGCCCTTTTCTCCTCCGGGGTCTTTTTGTAGAATGGGGGTGTTTGGGCGACAGGCACACTGCATTTTGGGGTGGCTATTTAGTCTACTGCAGGGGTGCAGGGAGGGGGGAGTTGTAACGGATGTTGGTGGGAGGGTGGGTGGGGTGTTTGTGGTTGTGTTTCCTTTTTCTTGAGGCGACGTATTATTTGCATTTCCGTTTCAAATGTCTTGCTCTTTGTGGGGTGGCTCTTGCGTTACTTGTTGGGATGGGGGGTAGTGGGTTGAGGTTCATATCTTGGAATGTCAATGGCTTGGGGGATCGTATCAAGCGGGGGGTGGTGTTGCGATATCTGCGACGATTGTCTCCTGATGTGGTGTTTTTGCAAGAGACGCATCTGGTGGGTAACACTTGTCTTGCTATGAATAGGTGGGGTTATCGTCTAGTTGCACACTCTGGGTTTACTACGGGTTCCAGAGGGGTTGGTATCCTGATACGGTCTTCCCTCCCCCTTGAGATTGATGACGTACTCCTTGATGATAGGGGGCGCTACGCCGCCCTCACGGGCAGATATGAGGGTAAGACCCTTTCACTCCTAACTGTTTATGTCCCCCCGGGCCTTCAAACCTCCACC
This sequence comes from Lissotriton helveticus, assembly GCF_964261635.1. NCBI lineage: Eukaryota > Metazoa > Chordata > Amphibia > Caudata > Salamandridae > Lissotriton > Lissotriton helveticus. The sequence continues at coordinate 191,261,516 of NC_136069.1, forward strand.
TTTTCAGATGTTGGCCGTGTGTTGCTGGAGCTTCCTGATTGTCTCCTTCTCATGGGTGGTGATTTTAACTCTGTGTTTTCGGGCCTGGTTGACCGTCACCCCCCCAGAGATATTCCTCCGTCCCAGTCATGGCTTGGTGGTTTCTTGGACACCTTTGGTCTGGTGGACTGCTGGAGACTTATGCATCCCACCCAGCGCCAATATACCTTTCACTCCGGGGCACATGGGAGTCTATCTCGACTTGACTATTTCCTCATGCCCGCTGTTCAGACTTCCTTGGTCCGGGAGATTAGACACTTGGCCCGGGGCATTTCCGACCATTCTCCACTTTGGCTCTGTTTTGACGTGGGGATAGACGCTATGGCGCGGGTTGCCCCTATCAATCCTTGGTACCTGCGTGCTCCTAAGACTCATAGCCAGTTGATTAAATCTCTGGACCACTACTTCCTGGACAACGAGGGGTCAGTTTCCTCCTCTGTGTCTCTGTGGGAGGCCTTCAAGACTGTTATTCGGGGGCAGGCCCTGTCCCTTATCGCTGAAACTAAGAAAGCCAGGAATCGGGAGGTGGTGGGTCTGGAGGCCGAAATATTGGATCTGGAGGCCGAATTGGACTTGGGTGTTACCCGTGAGAGACTCCATACCCTTGGTCTGAAACAGTTTGACTATAAGTCCCTTGTCACGGATGCTGCCAAGACGATGTACAGGGAACAGCAGGGCAGACTTTACGATGTAGGGGATAAGGCGGGAAAATTGATTACCTGGCTGGACAAGAAGGAAAGAGCAAATCGTGTTGTCCCTATGGTACAGACTTCGGATGGTGTGAGTGTGACTGACCCTGTTGAGATTGTGGAATGTTTTGCGGCTTATTTCCGTACCGTATACTCTCCAGTGTCTGAAAGGGATGAGGAGGACTCCCACTTCCTGTTACGCGACATTGATCTGCCCTGCCTCTCCGAGGTGGAGCGGGTGTGTATGGAGGCCCCGTTCTCCACTGACGAGATTGCGACTGCAATTCGATCTCTCCGTTCGGGCAAAGCTATGGGCCCGAACGGCCTGCCTATCGAGCTGTATAAACTGCGACCGGATAGGGTCGCGCCTTATCTCCGCGATATGTTTAGGGAATCGCGTGCTCTGGGCGCCCTCCCTTACGATCAGCGCCTGGCCACGATTGTGGTCATTCCTAAGGAAGGTAAGCCTCGGGATCTTTGCGCATCCTACAGGCCCATCTCCCTGCTGAATGCTGAGCCTAAGATCCTTGCCAAGGTTCTAGCCACTCGTCTGCTTACAGTGATCGGTGTGGAGAAGCGTGGCTCAGTGGTTAGAGGCGGCAGACCCGGAAGCTGAGATCGACCGTGGACCAGGGTTCGATTCCCCGCCTCGGCGGGTTTCGGGCTCAAAAATTCCACGGACTCGACAATTCTCGCTCTGGTGCCTACTCAACTCACGGGGTCACACTCTGCGACTCTGGGCAATAGCTTGCTTAATCTCCACTACGGCCCCTCGCGGCGGGATGCCTGGCTTTCACCTTGTGGACACCCTGCCGGGGTTTCTCACAGGGGAATACCAGGACGGGTTCCCTAAGCAAGCGCCGGGACGCTCACGGGCAGCCGTGCGCTTTACAAATCCAGCACATTTACATTTACATTTACCTGATTCATCCGGATCAATCCGGATTCATTCCGCACCGAAACACAGCCCTCAACTTGCAGCGTCTGCATGGGGTCCTCGCGAGGGCGGGGTCTCTTTCGGAGCCGGCCATCTTGGCCTCGTTGGACGCCTCGATGGCCTTTGACACGATAGAGTGGCCCTATCTCTGGGCGGCTCTCGCGAAGTTTGGTTTCGGCCCGGAATTTATCGGATGGGTGAAATTGCTCTATAAGAATCCACTGGCCCAGGTGGTGGTTAATGGTCGAGTATCCGAACCTTTTGTCCTCGGTAGGGGTCCTAGACAGGGGTGTCCGCTGTCCCCATTGCTTTTTGCTCTCGCACTGGAGCCGCTCGCTGCGTGGCTCCGGTGGGAACCGTCCATTAAGTGTATTAGGTGGTCCCCTGATTTCGAGGATCGTGTCTCGCTGTACGCTGACGACATTCTTCTGTATCTTACTCCCCGCGTAAATCTTTAAATGTCCTGTTCGATGTCCTCACCTCATTCGGCAAGAACTCTGGCCTGGTTATAAACTGGGCAAAATCCTGTGTGTATGTCATTTCCGGCGGCCTGCCTCCGCTACCTCGTAGATTTCCCATCCAGATTACTCAGTCAGGCTTCAAATACTTGGGGATTTTTATTACGCTGGACCCGGTAGCCCGCTATGAACGAAATCTTCTTCCTCCTCTCCGTAGATTACGGTTGGACGCGGCTAGATGGCGTAGATTGCCTTTGTCTCCGCTTGGCAGGGCCGCTCTCTTTAAAATGATGTCCCTACCCCGGTTTCTTTATGCACTCCAGAATTCTTTTGATACTATCTCTGCTAGCTATTTTCGGGAGGTGGAGGGTCTGCAGAGACGACTCGTTTGGGACGGGCGTGCACGCATCGCCCTCGCGAAACTCACTATCCCCTGGTATGACGGGGGCATGGCACCTCCGGATATCAGACGGTATTACTGGGCCTCCCAGTTGTCCGTGATTAACCATGCAATGTACTCACCCGGCCCGAATCCTGCTTTTGAGATGGATAAATTCCAGTTGCCGGGTGGAGATTATAATAGAGCGCTCTATTCCAGGGCGGCTGGGCGGAACCTCACGGGACCCACCAAGATCGCGGTGAGTGTGTGGCGGGCGGCGAATGTGAGCATGGGTTGGGATGAACGGGTGACGCTGGCGACCCCACTCTACGCGTCTGAACGATTGGGATGTCTCTGGACGACGAAGGGGTTTGAAAGGTGGGATATGATTGGTATCAGTAGAGTGGGTGACCTCTGGGTGAAAGGAGCTGTGAAGTCTTTTGAGGTGCTTCAGAATGAGTATGAACTGAGTGGAAGGGAGTTTTTCAGATATGCGCAGGTCCGTCACGCCCTGACGTCAGTCCTCGTTCCCGACACTACTGTCCCTGGATCCTCTCCCCTTGAGGACCGCATACTTGACGGTCATCTACCCGACAGTACGATTTCTTTAATCTATAAGAAATTGATCAACAGTCGGGCGGATCTCCTCGTTCGTCTTAGAGAGGTCTGGACCGGAGATGGGCTGGAGTTGGACGACGAAGACTGGCAATCAGCGTTGTCTTCTCCGAAGGAGGTCGCCATTCCCGCCCGTCTCCGCCTAGTCCAGCTTAAGATTTTACATAGAGTGTTCTTTACTGGCCCTCGTTTGGTTGCAATGGGATTTTCTTGGATGGGTTGTGCAAGCGTGGGTGTGGTCTGAGTGCTACATTCCTCCATATCATCTGGGAATGTCGAGAGGTGGCTGCATTTTGGAAGAGGGTGCATGCGGTGATGGCGGATGTCACTGGGGTCGCCTTGCTGCCTGAGGCTCGCAGATGTCTGTTGAATGTGTGGGAGCCCAACGATTACAACGTAGCCCAGACCCGGTGGGCGGCCCTTGGGTATATGGTTGCAAAACGGGATATAGCGCAGCTGTGGGGTTCCCAACGGTCCCCCACTGTGTCAGTATGGAAGGAGAATATGGACTGGTCTATGTTTAGGGAGAAGAAGGTGTATTCGGCTAGGGGCAGACCGAGGGCATGGACGAAGATCTGGAGTCAGTGGAATGCCTATCGCGGGAACGTCTGTACGCCCCCGCTTGAGGAGATCTCTGATGTTCCCCTGTCCCCTTGAGCTGACATTCCCGAATGACAATACTCCTTTTCTGGGTTTTTCCTGACCTCCCCACAGTTTCTCCCCCACCCTGACTGGCTCCATTGCTTGCAAATTTGTTTTATCCTTTTTGCGAGTGAGTTCCCCCCCCCCCCATTAGAGCTCGACTTTGTTCATTACGCCATTCGCCTTGAAGTTTTATGTGTTTGTTTGTTTCCTTAGTGTTTTTCTAAAAATTAGAAAAGTATGTTATCCTGCTCATATCCTGTGTGCCTTGACTTGGATCCTGTTTTCGCCTGGCCTCTTGGTGCTTGACCGCCTTTTCCTGCTGTTTGTACACTATGCCTCATGTTTTGGCGGCGGCCCGAGTGGTTGTAGGCCCATACTTGTACTTCTATACCTAACTGCACAATAAAAGTTTTTACTCAAAAAAAAAAACAAAAAAAAAGAAATTACATTTGAAAAAGATAGAAATAATTTTTCTTTGGATACTACATATCCCTACCTGCAGGTAGATTTTTATTCAAGACAGGAATCAAGAAGATTCCTTCCTGAATATCAAGGGAGATCAAGAGACAAGTTTATCTCTTTTTCGGACACTTCTTCCTCATCTGGAGGTGAATCTGAGACTAACGAAAGTCGATTTAATACTTTCAATCCTAACAGACGTTGTAATAACCAACAATTACCAAGTACATCTTTCACTGACAGAGGAACACCTTTTTTAGGAAGAGGCCAAACGAGGTCACGCGGCAGAAGCAGATATCCCAACCAACCATGGGAGATGAGAACGAGGCGCCAATATTACAAGACGTAACTGCTTCCCCAATTTTTAATATCTCGACCAGACAACGCACTTCGGCTGAAGAAAGTTTACTAAAAAGAGGACTGTCTTATGTACCATCTAAACATACAGATTTTGTCAAAATGAACTCTGAAGTCATAGAATTTTGTAGAAAACCTTGACTAAGGACCTTCTTCTTGGAGAATCCAACATCTCCAACTTTAGAATTGCCTGGTCTGAGGAATAAATCAACATTTTGTCCGCCAACAAATAAAATATCAAAGGAGGTGTATATATTTGAAAAACTGTTTTATCTGCAATTTCTAATCAAGAAAAAAAGAGAAACTTTGTCAAACATAACTTTTCAATTTCGGAGAAAGAGGCCATTTCAACTCTTAAGAATGACACATCAATTGTTATAAAACAAGCCGATAAAGGTGGATCTCTGGTGGTTTGGAGCACTCAGGATTACATCGCTGAAGTGAAACGACAATTAGATGTGAAAGAATGTTATCGAAGGATTGAAAAAGATCCAACACCAGATATTCAGAGGGAGTTGACATCAATATTAAAAAATGGTCACGAGATGGGATTTGTAGGCCCGAAGGAATTTGATTTTCTGAATAAGAAACACCCCAGAATTCCACTATTGTACATCCTACCCAAAGTTCATAAAAACGCAACCCATCCACCCGGGAGACCCATTCTCTAAGGGTGTGAATCAATTTTAGAACCCATTTCAAAATACGTGGATTTTTTCCTCAAACCGTTTATGGATCAAATACCATCTTACATTCAGGATACCACAGACTTTATCAATAAAATTGAAAAAGTCAAATTTGAACCGGAACATCAAATCTTGGTGACACTTGACATAGTATCGCTTTATACCCATATCCCACAGGAAGATGGATTAGAAGCTATACAATCATTTCTTGAAACAAGACCAAAACCCAACAGAGTACCAACTGAGTTCATAATGGAACTTGCAAGTTTTTCTTTACGAAAAAACTATTTCAGATTTGAATCAGACTTCTATTTTCAGACAAAAGGTTGTGCCATGGGATGTCCGTTTGCCCGAGAGTTGGCAATCATTTACATGGCAAAATTTGAAGAAAAGTTTGTGTATAACAATAACCCATTTTTTCAATATATTTCCAATTGGGTTTGTTATATTGACAATTTTTTTTTGCTATGGATTGGAAATGAGGAGACTATGCTTCTCTTTTTTGGATGGGTAAACAATAGATCAGCAGACATCAAGTTTAGCATAAATCATGCATCAAAAAGGATGACATTTTTGGATGTGGAAGTCTATGCCTCTGAAGGATGTATGGTGACAACACTATATAGAAAAGAAACTGATAAAAATAAATCCTTACACTACAACAGCCACCACCCCCGGAGCTTAAGGGATAATCTCCCTTATGGACAGTTTTTAAGGATTAAAAGAAATTGTACTTTTAAATAAGAATATTTCTTCCATGCAAACCAACTAGTGGATAGAATAAAAGATCGAAATTATCCAAGAAAACTACTGAAACATGCAATGAAAAGGGCCTGGTGGACACCTAGGGAAGTGTTGTTACAAAGGAAAGAAAAAACAAAGATGGATCGCATGGTATGTGTTACCACATTTTGCCTGAGTACAAACTTTCTAAAAAAGATCATTTGACAAAATTGGCATTTAGTGCAGAAATTGGATAACACATTGAACCAAAGTCCATTATTCGTACTCAAAAAAGAAAACAGCATTGGTAATCAGGTGGTACATGCAGCTCTTCCACGAGTGGGATCAAGAAAAACTCTGCGGGAACAACTGTGTTTGCCCCCGATTAAGGGTCATCACAAATCTGGTACATGTCTTTGCTGCAATCAGACAATAGAAGGCTCTGTTTTCTCTCACAAGAATGTGAGTTGGAAACATGACATCTTTACGAATTGTAAATCCAGGAATGTTGTGTATGGAATCCTTTGTCCATGTCAAAAACTTTATGTAGGCAAGACAAATCAAGAAGTACGACAAAGGATAACTCGGCACAAATCAAGAATTCGAAGAAAAGTACTGTCCGCACCGTTAGTCCATTATTGGATCAACCATAACCATGCAGAACAAGATTTACGCTGGACTGTAATCTCAAAATTAGAACCAGATCCACGAGGAGGGGATTTGGAAAGGAGATTGACACAGAGAGAGGGATTGTTAATCGTCAAATTTGATACTGTCTTTGATGGCCTTAATGAATTATCAGAAATGTATAATCTCTAAGATGTGAGTATCAGCCTTAGAGCAAAAGCATGACCTCGTTTTTTGGCTTCATCTTGGTGGCGCTGACTTTTGTAATCATTGCCATTTTATTTAATTTTTAGGTCTCGCCTAGCTATCCCGTAGGGATGGTGGGCGAGATTATAGTAAGGCTTTCGAAAAGTCTACCCAATCTGCGGATTAGTTACAGTGCATGTGAGCCAGGCATGTGCACATCGCCAGCCACATTGCACATCGCACACCCACACCATTTGTCTGAGCCTCGGCATCATACTTCAAAGGAAGCCGCTCCCCCATCCCCGCCACCCAATGCCACTCCCCAGCCACCACCACGCAATGCCGAGAGCTTGTTTCTCTCCCCATTTAATCTTTGGTTCCAGACACTAATCGTGCACCCGTCCCCATCGCACATGCCTCCAAGGCATGCGCGGGCTAAATGATAGTTGGTAGCGCACATTAACATATGCCCCAGTTGGCAGCCACCCTGGACGAACATTTATAAACATTTATCTCTTGAATTGCAACCGCAGAATTTATTTTTGAGGCTCAAATTAGCCAAAACGGATTTTGTAAACTTTGTTTTACATCAATTGTTGCACTGATGGCTGGTGGTGTGTGTGCCTGTAGAAATTGTGCACTGATGGCTGGTGGTGTGTGTGCCTGGTGGAAGTGTGCACTGCCGGCTGGTGGTGTGTGTGCCTGGTGAAGCGTGCACTGACGCCTGGTGGTGTGTCAATTGTTAACACATTCACAATTAACTATTGTAGCAATCGCAGTATGGGCACTTTACTTTTAAACATATTCATCTAAAGCGCAGCATGCCACCATTGCTACAAAAATAAATAGGCTTTTTTTTGGCCTACAATTTATAGACTTTTGTTACAATTGGTGTTGCATTATTTAGCAATGCCAATAGCTCAAACTTAATTAATGCGAGACCTATTGCATTGCAAATGCTTGTTTGGACTTATTACCGCCCTTTTGAATTTTATGTTCATCGTTTAATTGATTTTTACAGCGCTACAATAGTAAAATACATTTCCAAGAAGTCTAGGCATGTATGGGTCACACAGGAAGTTCCGGGTTTGGTAAAACAGCTCTGATCAGATTGGATTCCTACTCCTTTGTAGGAGCAAAGAAGAAGCGTCACTAACAGACAGAACAAGTAAGTGCTTACACCATCGGATTTGGAAAGCATACTACAGCAAAAGTTTTAATGTGCAAGCTCGGCCGCAGTGTTAAAAAAGCGTACTGCGTCCATAGCTCGACTAATGCGCGCAAACATTTCCCGGTTGGGTTGACTTGCCGCTGCGTTTTTATACAAAAAATCCACGCCCACGGCGTCACAAGTGAAATTCGGTTATAGGAATTATTCTAAGTGGCTGTCATATACCGGATACTTTTATGAAGCTCGTGCTCGCGTCTTTTAAAAAAATGACGTTTTTTTAATCAAAATGTGAAACATGTACGTACGATTGAGCATTGCCTTAATGGGGACTTTTTGGTTTGTTTCCTAGGTCAGCCAAAATCGTTCAACCTGACATACGAAGTGAATAATAGAAAATAAGAAAGGTAATATTTCGTATGATTGCAGTGTTATGTCATCATTAAGCAGACCCTCCAGCTTATCGCGATTTCGCGATTTGCAAAAAAATCGCGAAATCGCGCGATCTCCGCAAATGCCGCGATATTTGCCATAAAGCCCGCGAAATTTGCCGTTTCCGCCCGCCGCCCCCGTTTCCGCCTTAAAAGAAGGCGCGAGGCACCCATTGAGTCATTTGCGGCGAGAGAAGACGGCGGCCGAGCGAAGGGAGAAGAAGACCAGCACCACACCAAGAGGGGGAGGAGAGAGCACGAAGCTGCAGCGACGACACGAAGACTCTTCCTCAGCAGAGACCGGGGCTCGGAGCAGGAGGAAAAGCCGGCCGGCAAACAGAAGACAGGTAAGTCCGGTCCGTCCTACGCTGGTGGGGCCCCGCCGCACACATAGGGGAGAGCGCTGCCCTGGTGGGAGGGGGGCAGCGGAGATGAGGCCGACCGGCCCCGGGCTGCGTGTTTCTGTGAGAGCGCTGGCCGGGTGGGAGGGGGGCAGTGCAGGGAGGCGCAGGGAGTAACAGTGCCACAAACTGTGTAAAGCGCTCGCACATGTTTTTATCTGTTGTTTACTCATACAAGGATTTTCATGTCAGCAAATTTGTGTGGGCGCTATGTGAGGACTGGATAATACAGGGCGTGAATGCCCTGGGAGTTTTTGTACACCAACACGCTTACATATTTCGTTACATACAAAGACTCTTTCCTGCAATGAAAAAGGCTGTCGATTTACCTGCTCGTGGGGGAAGTTGTTTTATTCCTGTGAAAATATACTTGCCCATAAAGAAATAAAAAGTTATCAAGTACATTTACACCTTCATTGCATATTTTCGCATACAAAAATATACATATGTATACTTTGGCATGAATAAATACAGTAGATTTGCTCCCATGCAAGGCCAATTTCCAACCATTTTTTGTGGATTTGGCCCAGTGGCAAGAGGTGGCATCATCAAAATTGTCTGGGGGGAAGCATGTTGAACTCAATTTACTCAGTTTTAAGGCATGACCTTTGACTCAAGTAAAGTTTCAGCAAATGATGTCACGCAAAGTAATGTGATTGTATGAGGCCCTTTGAGGATGCCGTCCGTCCTTCACGCTGGTGGAGGCCCGCCGCACACATAGGGAGGCTAGGTAGGCAAGTTTAAAACCAGCTTCGTTTAGAAGCGCTGCTCGGGTGGGAGGGGGGCAGTGGAGATGTGGAAGAGGAGAGAGAGAGAAAAGCTTTTATTGCAGGCCTCGCCCGGCCTTGGGTAAAGTTCTTATTATTTATTTATTCATGCATTTTTATATAGCGCGGACTTTACCCGAAGGCGTCAGAGCGCTTCACATTAGGAACAGAGATGAAACATAATGAGAAACATTACAAAAGAACAGATTGCAAAAACATACGTTACTTACATAAGGTAATAGTGACAATTGTGAGCAAACAAAATACATGAGGTAGTAAAGGTAATAGTGACAATTGTGCGCAAACAAAATACATGAGGTAGTAAAGGTAATAGTGACAATTGTGCGCAAACAAAATACTTGAGGTAGTAAAAATTGTGAGCAACCAAAAATACATGAGGTAGTCAAAAGTGCACAAGAGGAGATGAAAGTGACAAGTGTGCAGTTATAAGAGAAAACAAAGTATAATTTGATACCACACATCCATTTCCTTGGTTTCTGTATATTTTAAAACACGGTAACTGTGCGGTCCTGACGTGTCCCACCACTTGTCTCTCCTTTTACAATTATTTATAGTTTTGCATGAAGGAAAACATAAACCCAGGCTTACGAAAAAGTATGTGTCCAGGACTAAAGGATTTTTGTAAATGTGGATATTAATGTTGCTTTCTCCCTACTTGCAAGCTAGTCACAAAAATTAGTGACATCGTTTTGTTATAATTTTTTTATTTATTTAATATATGCTCAGCAATCAGTACAGTCCTAGTTTCTTTACTCTACAAAGCGCTGTGAATGATTGATAGCATTTGTAAAGCTCTCCCCTAAATGGCTGTTTATTTTCTACAGAGTGAAGAGCTGGAAACGGAAAGTTAGGCTGTTCGATGGGTTCAGGGGGGTTTCAACGTGAGAGGGGGAGCATGGAGCGGGCCAAGATTAACATGCCTTTTAACTAAAACAAATGGGCTGAATTGTAAATAAACAAAATGTACAAAGCTCCATGTTGTCAAATAACTCAAACAGTAAGATATATGTGTTTGGTGTTGCAAAAACCCCAAAATAAAATGCCGCTAAATGCTGCTAAATTTCCATTTTTGTGCCGCTAAATTTTCATTTTTGTGCCGCTAAATTTGCCAATCCATGCCGCTATATCCTGGGGGGTCTGATTAAAAAGACAGGCTGAACACATTTCCGGTACCATTTTCATTTCATTTCATGTTTCAGAGGCAGTAATACTGAGCAAGGATGGCTACCCATGCCCTCCAATAGAGAGACCCAAGTAAGTGCATAATAGTGCATCTCAAGTGGCAGAACTTTAGGTTTCAAACAAACCTTGACGGTCTATCTCTCTCTCTTTTCTCTTTGTGTTTCTCCTGTATGATTGTGGTGCAGAAAGTATTTTTGGAGACATTAATTATTTGGAAAATGAGATCGGCTGATCTCACCAAGAAAAGGTAACTAGGTGAACTTTGGAGGTGTCAAGATAAAGTTTTCTCGTTTTTGGAGAATTGATATCACAATATTATATTTTGTTTTTTCAGCTATTGGTCCTGATGAGAACCCCTTATCTATGAGGGTTTGAAGCGCGTCAACCTTGTATTGTTTTATAACAAGTGCAGCACAAAGAAAAGTCCCCCTTATCTCGTTATAAATGTTTGAACAAACTATTCTATCATTGAGATTTAGTTTTCACGAGTAGAGAGGTGTTTAAACAATAGGCACTGTTGATTTCAAGAGGTTTATTTAGCGCAATCAAAAATAAGCAATTTTTCTATGAAAATATATGTCATGTTTGTGTTTTTTTGTATAAAGAATGTTTTTGTTTTTTATGTTGTAATTAGGTAATGTCAAAAAGCAATTTTTGTCTGTGTTTTGTATTAATGTATAAAAGTGGGTGTGGGTTGTTTATAAGAGATGTATAAAGTATATTAAGTATTGAAAAAAGATATTGAAGAATTTGAAGAAATATATCCACTCATTCTTCAATGTAAATTGCTATATATATAATGCATATTTAAATAACGAAGCAAACCACATTCACTGGATGATGTCATCAGTGATGTCATCAGTGATGTCATTTGAGATGTCATCAGTGATGTCACTGACCATGTCATGAATGATCTAATATGTGATATCATCAGCAGTGGATTGCGGGTGCGCGAAATATAGTTAGTACAACTAACTATATAGGAGCAATTTCATTGGTTTTGTATGAGTAAAAGGTCCAGCTAACTATAACACCACTAAAACTTATAGTTTTTTGAGTGAATTTCAAAGGTTTTTTAAAAACTAATTCCTAACTATATAACGCCTGAAACCTATGGTTTTTTCAGTGAATTTCAAAGGTTTTTTTAAATGATAATTCCTAACTATATAAGGCCTGAAACCTATGTTTTTTTCAGTGAATTTCAAAGTTTTTTTAAATGCTGATTCCTAACTATATAAGGCCTGAAACCTATGGTTTTTTCAGTGAATTTCAAAGGTTTTTTAAATGCTAATTCCTAACTATATAAGGCCTGAAACCGATGTTTTTTTCAGTGAATTTCAAAGGTTTTTTAAATGCTAATTCCTAACTATATAAGGCCTGAAACCTATGGTTTTTTCAGTGTTTTAAAAAAAAAATGGATTGGTTAACTGGCTTATTAAGTGTATCTTAGTGAATACATATGTTAGCGAGTAATGTTTAAATATTTAAATATATGCATGAGTGATGTAATATGTGACGTCATCAGCAGTGCATTGCAGACGTGCAAGTTATAGTGAGTCCAACTAACTATAACGTGGGAATTTCAATGGTTTTATGCGAGTAAAATTTCCAGCTAACTATAACTGGTGTGAAACCTATGTTTTTTTCAGTGAATTTCAAAGGTTTTTTAAATGCTAATTCGTAACTATAACTGGTGTGTAACCTATGGTTTTTTCAGTGAATATATATATATATAACATTTCTATGGCAAAATGAAACCCCTCTTTTTGTTCCTTTTCAAATTAAATGTATTAAGTGTTACCACTTTATTCCAATCAAGATGACTTCAGTTGTGCCATACTTTTGTCATAAGTAAGACTGTTAGCGTTCTAGTTGTTCTTTAGAACACTCTGGGACATTCTGTCATTGGGCTATAGTTGGGCTACATCTGGCTGATATTTGGGCTACATTTGGGCTCTTTTGTCTCTGGTGGCCATCTTGGGAGACTGCATATCAGAATTTTTTTAATGAAATTTAAGAGGATTTGAGAAGTCACTCAAAATGTGCCCTAATTTTTCTTTCTTCAGCACTAATCATAATTTCTATGGCAAAATGAACCCCTCTTTTTGTTCCTTTTCAAATTAAATGTATTAAGTGTTACCACTTTATTCCAATCAAGATGACTTCAGTTGTGCCATACTTTTGTCATAAGTAAGACTGTTAGTGCTCTAGTTGTTCTTTAGAACACTCTGGGACATTCTGTCATTGGGCTATAGTTGGGCTACATCTGGCTGATATTTGGGCTACATTTGTTTTTTTTTTGTCTCTGGTGGCCATCTTTGGGCTACATTGGGCTACATTGGGCTACATTTGGGCTCTAACATATATATAGCCCAATGTAGCCCAATATATATTTTTTCAAAGTTAATTTTCGTAAAAACCACTGGAGCACATATCTTGAGACATAGCAAAGGCACATCGGGCTACCAGTCCCTACAATTTTGCCAAGTTTGGTGGAAAACCATTCAGCCGTTCGGGCTAAAAGTGAGTCCAATCGCCCTATGGAAATTAACATGGGGAAAACACGTTTTGGGACCCCCCTTTTATCTCGGCCCCCGCTTGACGAATCCCCCCCAAACTTTCAGGGAAGGAGCGGAGCGCCGCGAGGCAAAGTTAAGGAGAATTTCAGGAAGATTCCTCAACCGGCGCCAAAGTTATTCCCAATAGAATGTTGCGATTTCCCTATGGAAAACAATCCTAACTATATATACCTACTGGCTATCGCCAGTAGGTAATATATATATATATATATATATATGTTTTAAAAATATATATTTTTTAAGTTACAATAATTATTTATTAATTTTAAGTTTATTTAAGTATTTTAAGTATGTTTAAATTAGTTATATTTATTATTATAGTACTTTAAAATTACTTTTAAGATATTTAAAAAAATCGATATTTTGACTGTCTATATTTTTTCCTATCGATATTTTGGAGTCGATATTTTTGTACTTACCTGTTTGTAGATAGGAAGTCGATATTCTGGCATTCTATATTTTTACCTCGATATTTTGACTGTCGATATTCTCTCAGTGATCCGTTCTCTTCATGGGAAGCTGTCCAGCATATGAGATACTCTTTTTTAGTTTTTGAGGATGAAAACTGCTAGAGTGCAATATAGAGTTTCCCGCAGTAGGTGTACTAAAAGTGCGAGCGTGCAGATTGCCATTTCTGATAAAAATTTCCAGATAAAAAAAATGCACATTTAAATCACTGATAGTACGTGTAAAAATCAGGTTTTGTGTGTTGTCATTGAGGGCTGTTAAAAACACATTGGCACTTTCTATCAACCTCCTCCGTAAGATGAATAGGTCATCAATGAATCTGCACCAGACCTTAATGTTCTCATTGCACTCTTTCTCATGTATGACCCTGAGCACCTGCTCCTCCCACCAGCCCATGTGAAGATTTGCATAGCTGGAGGCGAAGCTGGTGCCCAGGGCTGTCCCACTAAGCTGTCTGTAGGTGTCATTGCCAAAGAGTTCTGCCATTTACATTAGCTTTTCCGAGTGTTGGTATACATGTAACGGTCTGCTGCCTAAAAAATGTCTAAGAGCCCTTAGCCCATCTTTATGTGCAATGCTCGTATAGAGCGAGGCTACGTCAAGAGTTATTAGCAGATCTTCTTCTCCCCACTGTGTGCAGGGGTGTGCAATTTATTAAAATATCGACTTGTCCATGGGGCAGATTGCTTCATAAAACTACTTGCCCAATAATAAAATCCACTTGTCCTTTTTATGTCATGTAATGCAGCGACAAAATATGGCAGCAATCTCATTATATTATGCCAGGGTTCATACCATAGGTGGGTTTGAATACTAGAAATTCCCTTACGTTGTCACGTTTCCGCAGATCCACATACTGAGGCTGAAGGTAGTGGTAAGCAATGGTTCCAGGGTTGGATTGCCCTTTTGAGTCTGTGTAAACCTACTAACATGCATGTTTTAAGGATTTTCACCAACTCTTCTCTAATCTTTTCCAATACTGAGAAATATTGGAAATTTACTCCTGACAATAGCAGACGTAAAACTTCTTCCAGGTTTCTGAAAAAAGTGGTTGGAGGGAAAGTGAAGTAGTAAACACAGTTTTTCGTATGAGCAAATCTACACATACATATTTGCTAAAACTAAAATGCGGTTGAAAAATATTTCTATGAGTACTATTTTTTGGCCTACTTCTGTAAATTCTTGTGAATTCATGAAAGCTGTATATCTGCACTTAATGCAAGGACATGTACCATGGGTGCACTTTTGAGACTTTCTTTAATAATTAGGCTTCTAATTAGACCTGGTGTTAACTGTGACCTTTTGTGTTTATTTAACTTCAGTCTCTGTCACTGGCTTCACTGTGAGTGACAGCATTCTGCTCTTTCACAAGGAGCATATCGGCACACAAAGTAGTTTTGTTCAGTGCCACAAACTACTGTGGCAATGTGTGCTTTTTGAGACAAAAAAATAAGTTTTGCTTTTGCCAATGTTTGTTATAATGGTGAGGGTCCGGCAGTTCCCACACCCATAAGGTTTTACAAATACCATGCCAAAACAAGTCACGCATTGACAAAAATAAAAGGCTGACCACCACGCTTTCTGTGATGGTGCTCAGCTGCAAAATTAAAGGAGAAGGATGTTCTCTTTTGTGGTAAAGGAATTTAGCTGTGGGAGGCCAAACATCTCCATGATTCTCTGATATAGGAGGGGGCATAGAAAGAGACACTGAAGAAGGAAGCTGGCAACTCCGATCAACAGGCTCATTCTCCTTCTCACCAAGATAGACTACCAAAAGAGACAGGAGATTCTCCTCAGTCCATAGGCAAATATTTTGGGAAAGGAGAGCTTGTACAGGCGTCTGTCAAAACCACTGGCCAGATTCAATTGAGTCAACAAACACTAGTGATCATCCTAAATAGCCATAGTCACTGGAGTTATGGCTTCATAGTCCTCAGATAAGGGCTCCAAAATTGCAGCAGATAGAGAGCCAGGTTATTGCGATAGGGACGACAGCAGGGCAGATTGGAGAGTGTGGAAGCCCTCTCACTTTGACTCCCGAGCCAAGTTCCTACTGAGGCATGAGTTCTTGGCAGATGACTTGCTAAATGAGAAGATAGCATCTCCTCACTGGAGAAGTGAAGAGAAGTGTGGCTCACCGATTAGACCCTGAGGCAGAGGTCTGGCCCGGGACCAGGGTTCAATTCCCGACGCGGCAGGGTCTTGGGCTCAATGTCCACGGACTCGATAATTCTCGTCTCGGTGCCTACTCTAATCATGGGTCCCACTCTGCAACTCTGGGCAATAGCATGCTTAATCTCCACAATGGCCCCGAAAGCGCTAGGATGCCTGGCCTCACCTTGGAGGTGCCCAGTAAGGGGCATCTCACAGGGAAAGCCAGGAAGGGTTCCACAGCGGTATACAGCGCCAAGATGCCTGTCAGGTGATAGTGCGCTTTACAAGTATACACATTACATTTATTACATTTATTTCTCTCCTCAGGAAGACCTGACCAGATCCATCCAGAACATCTCCCTAATTAATGGGTTCTAGGAATGAGTTGAGGTAGGATTTTGTATAGTTGAGTGGAAATTAAAATTCTTGCAGCACTCTGCCAACCCGGTGAATGCCTTTTTCCATGTTGGAGGGAGTAGAAGATGCCATTAGCCAATTGGATACACTTGAATACTTGTAGAATGTAGCACACCCACTAGAAGGGGCAGGAGGTTTGTAAAATCCCTTGGTGATGAAGCAAGGCAGAAAGGCAAAACTTAGACCTGTAAATAGCTGCCATCTATGCAAACTGAAGAAATCTCTGGAACATGGTGAAGGATAAACTTGTTTACATCTTTCAAGTTCAGAAATGGAAAGAAGTGCCCTGAAGAATTTTGGACAAACAAAGAGTATTGAATATCATCTCTGTTTCTAAGGAAATTGAATTACTGCAGCCCTGCTTTGCAAGAGCTGAACTTCCTCGAGAAAAGCTCGACGATGGATAGCTCATTGAGGCAGAGGAGTCTGACAAAATGGTGATGTAGTTCTCCTTCAACAACAGATTTGAGAACCTCTTGTAACAATCCTTAATGTCCAGGCATTTGTTGTTGAGACTTGCTAGGTCTCCTTGAATAAGAACAGACACCCAGCTGGAGTTTGTGGCATGGTCAAGCCTTTTAGGGGAGAGGCGAGGTTTTGGAGGTAGCAGGAGACTGGAACTGGGATTTGACAGCTAGAAGGCCCCCCCAGCAACAGTCCCTGCCTCACAAGGGCTGGTTATTGCCCCTGTTTGTTATTGGTCCAAAGGCCCTTCTGTAGCCAATACTGCAAAATCTGCTTCTTCAACCTTTTGGCTGCACAACTTTGAACCTCCAAATTGCAGCTTCATAAGAGTATCTTTCTGTCATGCTTCAGTCATCCACAATCACGTCCATGTATGACTGTGAGCTGCAATTGGAACTTCCAATGCTGCAGCAAAAGCACACAAATTATCAAAGGATGTGACAAACAAAAAAACGAACTTGCTCCTCCACTAATGAGAGTTGCAGAATAGTCCATTACTTTTAGCAGTTGGTCTGCAAGTGTCGGAAAGTGTCTAAGGAATGACTGTATTGTGTAGGCCATTAGCCTGGATGGCAACATTTGATGCGCCATAAGCCCTAATAACTGTACCCTCTATCTTCTTGTTAGTTCACTCAGAGTGTAAAGCCTCCTCAGATATCTCTGTGCCTTGAGTAGACAGGCCAGCAATTAGATTGTCTCTCAAGTTCGGCATCACCTCCATTAAATATGAGCCCTGTATGAATTAATCCCTGATGTCTTTCTTTTCAGGGCCACCCGCATCATCGCCTGGTTGAACATCTTAAGAGGTATAGGAGCCTGCTTGTTTCTAAATGCTGCTTCCACAGCAGCCTGCATCTTGCGTTGAAATTTCATCAAAGGAGGGTGCAAAGGTTGAGGGACCAGCTTCTTCCTCAGGAAGTGTGTTCTCAGCTGGGTGCTTCCTAGAACTGACTAACTTCACCACTGCAGACTACAGTAACTTGTAAAAGCTTCCAGCACCAATTACTAAGGCAATGAAATCGCCTGGCTGAATACTAAAATGTAAATAACATGGGCAATGTTTTAAGCACATCACTATTTCTAGGTCGAACCTGGGCAGCGCATGCGCTGCTCTTTGGGGCATGCTGTACTAGAGTATGCACTTGAAGCTCCGCCCACTATCCGCCCATATTTTTCATTGGCTTGTGTCTTTTTCCTTTGTAAATGCTGGCTTTCTGATTCAGTAATTGGCTTGTTAGTCCCTCCTTAGTACCGCCTAGTCTTCATTTGTAACCTCCCATGAGGACTGGCCCTTCTACTTCTGTTGGTACACCGTCTGTGTGATATAGTCTGTAGTTAGTTTAGTGAGTTTTGTCTTACTGCGGCGTTACGTGCTGCTTGCAGTAACATTCAGAGTGCCATGCGTGATTTCACATTCCAAGCAGTCGAGACAATGGCGGCTGCTTCTTTGCAATGCCATGGTCTCGCATTTAGGAGAGTTTGAGCTATTGGCATTGTAAATGACAAAGCTTAAACTCTTGCAAATGCGAGACCTATTGCTCTACAAATATATTTTTCTGGTGTTTTCTCCAAGCACCCCATGTCGCGCTTGCACTTAACAAAGGCCACGCCCCTTTCTGTAGATTGGGCTTGTCTGAAGAAAAGGGTGTGTTCTCTATTAAGTGCAAGCGCAGCAGGGGGCACTTGGAAATAAACAATATTTGCAATTCAATAGGTCTCGCATTTGTGAGAATTTGAGCTATTGACATTTACAGTGACAATAGCTCAAAGTCTCGTACATTCGAAACCTATTGCAGTACAAATGCTTGTTTTAAATATAAGAAGGCAATATTGCTCATCGATAACTGCTAAGTATGAGTATGAGAGCTCAAAGTCCTGTCTGCCCAGCAAGATGGAAATGACCGATACCTGCGATATACGAGGTCACTAGAGTTGACCTCTACGAAGCCTAAAAGGAATTAGATTAATCACAGATGAGAAGGTAAACAGTCTGCCAAAGCCCAGAAGTAAAAAAAATAAAAATAAAGTGATCATGGTAAGTTCCTATTTGGTTATTTATGGGTATTTGAGTGCCATCCTGGAGGTATATTTTAGGTTGGGCTAGTTAAATGAGATCTATGAGGTCGGAAGACAACTCTTGGAGTAAGGACTGTATGAGTGTAGAGTAAGACTTCTAATCCAAATGGTGGCTTCATATACAATTGATTGATGTAAGAGGGACCCACGCACCGCACAACCATCTCCAGTATTCTACACCAATTGCCACACTGGACACCCGTACAGAACATCGAAGAGACAACAGAGCAGAACATAGAATCTAGTTGAAGTTACACCAAGGTAATGATTAAAGAAACACAGTGGAATTACCTGTAAATACACAGGGGTTTATTTACAAGCCCCTTGCACCACCCATATGCTTACTTTTCCCATGTTAAAAATGACGCAAAAGTGGCGCAAGGGGCTTGTAAATCTGCCCCCACAGTGAGTACACACGATTATGGTTCGATGAGGCAATGTCTGACCTGAAGCCAGCCAGCAGTCTATGGTGGTCCTATGAGGAAAGCAGGAATCAGACGGGAGCCAGATGAAGGCAGCTAATCTGGTCAAATCTGCCCAGAGGAGTCAGGCAGCATTAAGGACTGTTGAGTAAACGGTGTCTCTGAGAGCCCCAGCAACTCATAGAAATACTTAGATGGACTGGATCAATGGATGCCAACAGGTACCCTTGTGTCAATGCAGGGTGCACTGGATGGCGCATTGCAAAGTGCCTCGGCCTTACCACCCCATTAACACGTTCTATTGCCTAAAATGCCAAACTCCTGCCACTTCATATTCTGTACTTTTAACCATGTTAATTCCAAGTAAAAATTAACAGTTGTTAAGGCACTGGCCTGAGGGTTGCTCGAGTCTCCTTATAAATAGTGTTGTGAGTATAGTGGTACAGTTGCATTCTAAAACATATTAAGCACTAAAATGGGTAGCAGTTCAGTATCATCATTATAGGAAAATAGCTAGAGTGTAATTCTTCAATTCTCAAGTATTCAAATTCTGATTAGTGCGAATAGGGGTTTGAATTGTTTATTGAACATAAGGACTGAGCATTAAGGTCTACATAGTCCTCACAACGAAGCATACTTGTGCAAGAACTAACACACTAAAATCAGATTCTGGTGTTAACAAGTCTAGTGAAGAGCTTTTCAATCTGGCCCCTGATTAAATGACTTTAATTTCAAAGCGGAGACGGGAGGGGGACGGTCAGGGCCGGTCAATGGATTTATCGGGGCCAGGGCAACAACAGGAACTTGCGAGGTCCCTCTAATTTGCATAAGATGTAATATCACAGGAAGTGACTTCAATTGACCATTCATTTTCTGGCATTGTGGAAACAGCTTTGTAAGAAGCTTCTTATCTAGTGTGGATATCTGTAAACTGGCTAGCAATGCATATAACAACCCTAATAAAATAAGAAAAAAAATGTAAGGCTCTGTTATGGGGAAATACACTACATTAATCCAATTGGATGGAAAAGCTAGGCCCAGGTCTAGTATAGGGAGCCTCAAGCAGCACTGTACGATGTATGTGACAGAACTGAAAAAAGTGGAAGGATCCAACCGCTGTCAAAACAAGGGCTGAGGCATCCAACTCCCTTCCCTACAATCCCTCATATGCATCCAGGTCTGCTCGCCCGCAGGCCTTACTCCAAGGCATTGGGCCTGCACTATCTTGTGGGGCAGTATTCGTTGTCAGGCTGGGCTTACGTTTCCCCCGTGGACCTGTGGTATTACCCACCACCGTTTTCTGAGACTAGGCAGCAGGGCAGGAATGATGATCTCTAGATGCCAGTCAGGATTTGGGCAAACAAAAATGGTCCCACTTGCAGGTAGATTTCTTAAAAAGTTCAAGAGGAATAAGAGTGAAAACGGAGCAGGCTGAAATTCTGCAGGCACATCAAGGATGGTTTAAGATCAGAAACCTTTGGAAAGGAAGACATCCCAAAACTAAGCCAATTTGTTTACATGGAAAATAGAGACAGGGAAGTGCAATTGGTGGCAAAAGGCTCAATGTATGTAGCAGCACACTAGTTCAAAGACATTTTTACCACTCCTCCACCCTTTTACGTTTTTTCTTTACTGATTCTGACTACTTAAATCTACCTCTTTTCTCTATGCTGTGCTTTCCACCTCACCTCTTGCCCGGTCTATTACCTTCTCTTGCCGGTTTGACTCCTCTTACATCCACCTCAAACTACATGCTCATCTTTCAACGTCTCATTAATCCACAAGCCTCTTACATTCTCTCTCTGGTTCTGCCCCTCTTATATCCATCTTTCCCCTGTATGCTCTACCCTTGACCTCTCATCATTCCACCCAGCCTCTCACCTTCTCTTTCTGGTCCTGCCCCTTTACATACACATCTCAGTTCCTGTTCTGAGAACTTTGTCCCTCTTACCTCCATCTCTCTCCTTTCCCTGGGCTTCTTCGCATTCACTTTCTGATTCGGGCCCTCTTATATCCACCTTTTTCTTCCACTCTCTACGCCTCACTACATCTCTCCCCCTCTCCCTTACTTTTCTCACTGATTCTGCCCTTCGACATTCACCGCTCACCATTCCCTCTCTCTTCTCTGCATAAGGTCTCCTAATAGCTCTGCATCTTTTAGATCTATTTCTTCCATCTATCTATATCTCCCATCCACTCTATATCAGTTCTAATCTTTCCATCCAGCCTCCTAATTTTTATTGCTGGTCTGTCTCCTTTACATCCACCTCTCCCCTTTGACCTACCTCAGCCTCTTACCATGCCTCACTGTGCCTGTCTTACATCCACATCTCCTTTCCATGCTCTATACATCACCTCCTGTCTCCTACCTTTCTCACTGATTCTGCCCCTTTACATCCACCTATCTGCTACACACTTCACTTATCTCTCACCAGCCTCTAACTTTCTCTGGCTGGTTCTACCTCTTTACCTGCTCTTCAAGGTCCTGCCCTTTTATATTGTAGTGTAGTTCCTATATTCCCAATAGGCTCTGCGCATTGGAATAACATAAACGATAGTTTACATACTGAATATGTTAGACTTAATTATGAATGCCAGCTAGCTCAGAGGTCACTAGAAACTTTCTCGAGTGAACAGGAAGGAGTTAACTTTCCTGAATAGACAAGAAGGGATTAGTTTCTGACAACCGCATAAACATGACAACTTTGCTCCCCCCAGAATAAGGAGTATATCTCCAGAGTCGCGGAAAACAATAGACAATTATTTCACTCAGTCAATCGTGCATGCTTAGTTTCACCAGGAGTGCAGAGAAATAGAGAGACGGGCGTTTTCAATAAAAGTTGTTATTTATTGAGCAGTCCTCTTTCTCGTGCAAGAGAAGTGAATTGCCACAATTGCAATTCTTGTCATGAAGTAAAGTGCGTACAGTAAAAGGAGTATTATGAAATAATACTGTAAAAGCATTCATATGGTTTCTAAGCCATAAGATACTTAAAACGGATAAAATATATACATACATAAAATCATTGACTAAACGTACTCAACTGGTGCTTCTAAGATACGCCTACCCCGGTGTACCTAACCTAAGCCTAGTACGTGGGAAGGAGTAAGTGAGCTGCAGTTTAAGTTAAGTTAGTTTTTGCCAAGAATCTGAATCAAGAATTCTCTAAGGATCTAATCAGCACCGTACCTTAGTTATAGAATGAAGGAGGTCTTGTATCTCTTTCTCAGGACTCAATCTCCCAGCAACCCGCAAGGGTGACTGGAAACGCTGGAGCTGGATTTCTCGGCAGGAGAAAAGACAGCGTCTCTCTCAGTGCGTCAATGGGAGGGTCGGCTTCCTTCGGCTCTCGTTACAGCTGGGCTTCGGGTAAGTAGATAGCCGATCTGCTCCAAAACCACCGTGTGTTTGCTTAAGGCAAACTCTGGTATATTTATACCTGGAAGGTGCCGAGTTTGACGTAAGGTTGGACATAAGACGTCAATAAGAACTTACAGTTCTTTCTGGACTCCAGGAGTTCTTGGACAAATCAAAACAAAAGCAGGGGGAATTCCCGGGCTGCTGGAGGCTTGGTTTTTTTAAAGAACGCGTTGTACTTTCTAGGAGTCTATGGGAGTAGCCTTGCCGTATTTGGACTGCATTGGCTATGACTAAATATGGATATGATTCTTATGCCTTTAGAAGGACATGATTTGTTATAACCACATAAGGGCATGAATCAGGAATATGTAAATAGGGTCCTAGATACGTTCACAACACCCACTCCACGTATAGTGTCCATCATTACTAAATACTAAGCAATACTAAACATATAACGATGTATGTGTTTTCCAACCCACCCCAAAATACATAAATTGCATTTGAAATGGTATACGGTTATACAAGAAAATGAGTATTTGTACTGTACGTTTTTCAAGCAGTGGTATCATTCAGATAAAACATACATAAATATTGGCTGAATGAATTGCGAAAATTACATTTATGAAATGGCTCTTAATACAGAAAAGAAGGTCGAGACCATTTCGT
This sequence comes from Lissotriton helveticus, assembly GCF_964261635.1. NCBI lineage: Eukaryota > Metazoa > Chordata > Amphibia > Caudata > Salamandridae > Lissotriton > Lissotriton helveticus. Next base: position 191,284,894 of record NC_136069.1, read on the forward strand.
TCACATATTTATACAATACTGTACATGTGCTAGAGGCTAAGTTAAAGTATTGTCTCTAGAGTTTCTAAAAATAGAAGTTCTGTTCTCTAAGAATAGTTCAACTTTAAGCAGAGTACCATGTGCCAGAAAAAAGGGTAAATATTTTGGAAATGGAAAAATAATTTCGCTTTCAGGGGGAAAAATAGTTCCAATTGTTTTCAGTAGTGTTGTTTATCAAAAACTGAAGGCCGAATTCACTGTCCTGGGAACGCTGTGTGCTCGTTGTTTCAAAAGTTATTCTCGTTGTTAGGAGAGAACATCAAAACGGACAGGCTGGCGAAAAATTGGTCTACAACAGTAGGTGAAAGTTCTACTAAGTTTGAAAAAGCTGAAATAGTGCATATGTGAGAATCATTGCCATCATCGATGTCTGGATCAGCAAAGCTCACAGAAGGTTGTACCTGTGTGGTGCTGCTTTCATCTCGTACTTCACCGCCACCTAATCGTAATGGTGAAGTCTCAACGAATGCCGTCATCAGAATAGGTAGCCGCTGGGGACAACACGTTGCATGAGCCGTTACCGAACCAAGCAAAGTATCGATATTCATAGGTACTGCTGATGGTAGTGTAAGACAGACGTCCAACACGCATTCTTCTCCGCATAGCAGACATCGAAGCACAGGTAAGATGCAATCTTGCCAGATTGGTCTGAATGAAAGAAACCAGGTAGTACTCAGATCTCTTAGCCGGGCAAAGCCGAGGACATTAGTGATCCGTTCTCGGTATCGTATAGCCACGATCGTTTCTTCCATTGTAGCCTGAGTTTTGTCTGTGGCTTGACTTGCCATATCGGAGCAGAAGAAACAAAAATAAAATTCCTGCTACGAGTCCCAAAAGAAGAGGCAGGCCGCCGAATACAGAATGGCAAAATTCGGGAAGATGCCAAGAACTGTTTCAAATGGTGCTAACAGTCCCGAAAAAATTGTCTTAAATACATGTGCGATGCCACTGGTATCTGACATGTTTAAGATTTGGCTTAACATTTCTACGAAATGCACGGGGCAATTTGTCGATAATAATAATGTATGTATCTCTGCCGCTGTCCTTGCAACTTGCAGATCATACGTCTCTTTGGACGAGGTAAAAGGCACAGTTGTTTGTAAAAGAATGGATTTCATTCTGCTTAAAGTATCAATTCGAATAGAAGAGATATTCAGGGAAGGCCATATTGCTGCCTTCTTGTCTGGTTTGCTGTTTGGATACAATACTTGCATACAGCAAATGACCCTGGAAGGAACGCTCACGAGATAGGCTTTTCCTGGCACCAGGCCACAACAGCTGTGGTCACTTATTATCACATAGCTGCCGTTGGAAAGCTGTCTGAAAAAAGGATATCTGTGTTGCAGGGGTGCACTGCAGGTGACATGAAAGGTTATTTGATGAACCTTCGCAGGCTCCATGCAAGTTAATACCTTGACACAGAAGTGTACCGCTTAGTGATTTTTTACAGTTTTTGCCACTAAGAAATACTTCTTTTTTCCCTTCACTATAACATTTATTTGTATAAGGTAAATTCCAGGGTGACTTGATGTATACTTTACCCAACCTTTCATACAGGCCTGCTGGTATATACTTTTGGCAATATTGAAACTGAAAAGTGTTTATCGGAATTGTAATTGTACCATGTATTATCCATTCAATGACAGGTCTCTCTGACATTGTCAATGGTAATCTCTCAAGTTTTTCAATGCTCAGAATCGTATAATCTGCTCCTTTTTGTGCCAAACTGATTTGTTTATCAGTAAGGTTAAAGATAGAAAATAATGACGTTATGTTGATTAGACGCCATGGCACGTGACCTGAACGCAGATTTTGTAACGTCCAGCCTAACTGTGCAATAGAACGTAATTGGGACTGGCCCTGTTGTAACATTAGCATATCCTGTTCTAATATATCAATAGCAGATGATACAATGCTGTCCAGTGAAAAAATTCTGGAGGACAGAGTCGTTAACCCATTGTCCGCTACAGACAGTGAGTTTTCCAAATTTAAACGATCAATTTCTCGTATTTTTTCAGCAGTTTCAATTTGCATTACTTTCCAAGCCTCGTTGTAAGCTGCGTATATGAAACGTTTTGACGCTGTTTGCGAGTTCCCAATATGAAATCTCGCAAGTCAGCACCTTCTTTAAGTAAAGTTAAGTGTTGCTTAATTTCTTGCAGTGTGGATCTCTGTAGCCATTCGAGGCATAGTTTCCCTACACTGTATGTTGTAATTATCCCTGGATGTTGTCTCTGGGAATATCTTGGGTCTGGCCTGGTCTGTTTGAACCCCTGTGTTTTGTTCAGGAATCTATCTTGACAGTTATTAGTGTCTGTGGGCCAGATCAACCATTTTTTACAATCAGGATTTGTTCTGTTTTGGTGTAAAATATGGGATACGTCTATCTCCACATCTGTAGTGCTGTTACTATCAGGTATGGGCTTTGGAATAGACGGTTTGTTTAGGGCTTTTATCTTGGCTAAGCCAAGACAGGTTGTTTGTTGAATGGTGTCATTCAGGAATATTATCTGTTCTGGGATCATGCAGGCTCTAAATAATGATTCTAGACCTTGTACCTGCCAGTCTTTTGTACCCCAGATGGTTTTTGTCTCAATGTTGTTTTTCCAAAATTCAAAACCAAATGTAGACATATTTTCATAAAATGTTTCAGAATAAATCAATTTAGTATTTGTCAACATGTTTTTCATTCCTGTCTTATTTAACATTTTGAAATAAAACGTTTCTGGATCAGTGTTGTTAAACCCTGAGAAGTATGGACATTTCTCATAAAATGTTTTCGAACTGCCTTTTGGCGGTGTAGGACAATGTTCCCATTGATTATAAGCAAAAACATTTCTAGGATTAGCAGATTTATGCAAATAGTGATGACCATAATGATTAAAACAGTACATTTCTTCGTAGTTTGATGAACCCTGCAAATAATCATGTTCTCTGAATTTTGCTGACATTTGTAAATCTGACATCATATTATTAATATTTTCAAAGTCCCAATCATCAGAGAAAGTACTTGGTGTCACAAAGTCACTTAAGGAAACCTTGAACTGGTGTGGATATTTCAAGAGCTCAATCGGGCCATAGATTTCGTAATCCGTTTTGTCCCATGCTACACCACCTGCTATAGGATTGCCTGTGATGTTTACTGATGGCAGTTCTCTTTTTTCAGTGTGAGAAGATCTGTGAGGCTTTAGGACCAAGTTGATGTTCTGACTTGCTGTGTCCATTGTACTATGTTTTCCATCAATAAATCTACCCAAACTTAAAATCAAGATGAGCCACAGAAGGAGGAAAAGTATACCTAACACAATCCATAATTCAATCCATGGTGAAATCAGATATGTTTCTTTGAGTTGATGAAAGAGTTCAGTCATTTTTTGTTTGAAAGTTTTTGTTGCTGGCGTTTCTTCATGTACACTTGGATCATCAGAAAAGTCATCAAAATTGATGAAGCAGCCAGATGCAGTTCTGTCAATTGTTGGAATTGCTTCCGGATTTTCATTAATCTTTGGATATGTATGTTCAGAGGCTACATCATTGTAGACTGGTGTTTCTTGACTAACTGTTGCAATTTGGGTTTCAAGAGGCACAAGTTCCATGGCTTTGTTGCATAGTCCTTCTTTGTTCACTGCAGGTTTATCAAAAGTGATTAGTCTCTCAGTTTGAACCTCTTGGATTGTAGCGAGGTTTGGTCTTCTGCTACTTCTTGGGAGTCCACTGGGCCTACTACTTATTATTGGCCACATGATTGTGGTTTTACCAGGTCGATTGATACAACTCTGTTCTCCTTTTTACCAGCAAGGGGCGGTAGTACTACTGATCTTGTTCCGCTGACAGCTAAGACAGGTACTGCTTTTCTGTAAGAAGGCCCAAATACCTTCTTCACCGCAATCTTTTCTCTGACTAGATCCCCAATCTTTGGAATCCAGACAGGTCTTGCTGGGACAGGTGGTTTTTCTTCAGTGGCCGTTGGCTTTAGCTTTATGTTACTTAGACTTCTTCTTGTTTCATTTAAGTCCTGTAAAACAGCCAAACGATCTTTGATATCAAAGGTTTTTTGTTTCACCACTGAAGTCTGACAATCTAGATCCTGGATGATCATTCTAGTACCGAACAAAAGTTCGTACGGAGTGATACCTCCTAGAGAATTTCTTGGCAGATTATTAAGACTACGTTGGACACTTGTTAGATGTTTGACCCACTCGTCACCCGAACCTAATACCCTCGCTGTTATAGATTGCTTTATGTCACGGTTTTTTCTCTCCACTACCGCATTTCCCTCGGGATTGAATGGACTAGAGTACCGCAATGCAATGCCCATGCTGGCCATGGCCTCCTTGTAAGCTCGAGAGCTAAAGGCAGGACCCTGGTCAGAATGTAGCATGCCAATTGCGTATGTGCCGATAAAGACTCGCAAATCTTTTATAACAGTTTTGGCGTCAGCCGAGCGCTGGGGCCACATCCAAATGAATCTCGTCTTAATAATTATGGGATCGCATTTCTCCGCCTGGATTTCTCCGTATAGATAGCCTAATGCTTTTTAATAAAGGTCTCCTGGCAATTGTCTGGTCCGGTTCACAACTGCGATTTCTATTGCAGTTCTGACAATCCATTGCAAAGTTATAAATTTGCACGCTCATCCCCGGCCACCAGTATTGTGATTGTAATTCTATTAGAGATTTCAAGATCTCTTGGTGCCGCAGACCCATTCCCATGTGTGCTTCTTGAATCAAGTAAGCTCTCTGGTTCGTGTTTGGTATTACTCTATCCCCCACTCCAGGGATTTGAGCAAAAGGAACGGAGTTCGCATCAATTATATATTTATTTCCGAGTGGATAATTTAGAAGTAACGCCGCATTGTTGCCTTTCATTGAGGCTTTTACTGCTAGTAGCGTTTCACCGTCTAGTTGTTTTTTAGTACGCTTTTTTGTAGCTACGGAAGCCGGTTTGACCGCTGCCGCTGTGGCTCTGTCAGCCAATGAATTCCCTGCAACGTGAACGCCATCACGTTGATGACTCAGTGTATGTATCACGTGAGTCTTTTGTAGTTCTTTCTGCAAAAGAACTACCTGTTCCCAAAGTTTTTTATGCTTTATTGTGGCACCAGTCTCATCTTTGTAACCGTTTTTGATCCATGTCTGCATGTCATTATTGTAAGACTGGACGCAATAATGCGAATCGCACACTATTAGTGTGGGGAATTCGCGATCGGCATTTTCAAGCGCCATCTTTAAAGATCTTATTTCAGCTCGCTGAGCTGTACAGTATCTGAGTGATTCAGTTTTAGTGACCATCGGTCTGAATTTACCTAAGCGCCAGCGACCTTTAACAATCGCGCATGCAGCATTGTAAATTTGTTTACCCACAATGTAGTGTTGTGCAAATCTGTCCGTGTAGATTACACAGGTGTATTGTTCGAGAGGCAGAATTTCGATTGACAGAGGATATTCATGTTCGTAGTCTAGATCTTCTAGTTTTTTCATTTTCGGATCAAATGCGTGTTTCACGTCTGTTGCAGCAAGAGAATTTTCCCATTGTATCCATTTTGGATATAATGCCACAGCATTTGGAATGCGTGGTCTTGTTACTGCCTCAAGGGCTGATATTGCTGTTAAAACAGATATGCTCTTGCCTTGGGCTATGTCAGGCTGGTAGCTGATGTTGCCTCGGAAGTACCACGGAGTGAAGCCCTGTCCTCAACTCCCTCTCACTGATTCACCTTATGTCAGAAGGTATATACTGAGAACAAGAGGGTGATGCCAGCAAGGGGAAAGAAGGGAAACAAAACAAGGTAAGGTGGGGAAACACAGGCTCTTTTGGCACAGAGGAGATAGCTGGTAGTCTTGTGAGCAAATGTTCCTCTGTCAACCGTCTCCTATGAAAATAAAGAACAGTTATATATTTTGTCTCTTTAATTTATGGATGATTGTATAAAAGAGTAATTGTATGAATGTACCTGTTCTCTTTATACTGGAGGTATGCAAGGTAAGAAATGAAATGCTTCTGAACAGGAATATAGTGGTAGAACAGGCCCTGTAATGTAGCATATATCTTTGTTACTCCTGTAAACACACCTAGATGTCTAAACAATAGTAGGAGAGCTAAGTATTACCTTTGTGGGGTTATATAGCTAGCAGAGAATATAATGTCAGGGTCAGTTTTCTCTCTAACCCAAAATAAAGGATAATATAACGTTTCCTACACAACCAGTGTATAACCGTACATAAGGAAGAAAATAAACACAAAATAGGTAGACAGGTATCTACCCTGCAAATCTCATTCGAGACAGAGAATCACTAAACAAGAGTAGAAGTGGATTAAATATCATCCACACACTCGAACCTAGAACTACGGAGTTGACAACAAGCAAAAAGAATATAAACTCGGAGTACACACGTACTTCAAAGTTCAGAATACCTTAGCCCATAGTTAAATGCTGAGTGCCGAATGGGAGAACCGCCGCCCGCTGTAACCCGACGAGTCCCGCTAAACGCCACCACCGTGACACGGACGCCAAACTCTACCCCAGAACCGGAAAGGAACGCGAAGCGTTCTCGGGATTGCGATGCGGAAAGAAATCACGTCATTTTCCATTACACGCATGCGCTACTCTTCACGCATGCGTGGTGCTCCTCGTGGTCATGTTGCCAACCAACAGTACGTGGCGTCTTTGCCAACCACGGCTGTTTGCATGCATGACAGGCTAGGGCTCTTTCTTTTGCTACAGCAGTTTGAACCGCAGTCAGAATTTTTTCAGTAGAACTGAATTTCATTTCAGCTTGTGTGTACAAGTGTGATTTATAAGCTATTGGTACCGTTTCTCCCTCATTAGAGGTCAGGTACGTGAATCCGCATCTTCCTGGGATGACTCGGATTACAAGGTTGCGTTCATTTGCGCGTTTGCAGTTTTGTTTTAGTTAACATATCTGTTTGTATTGATCTCAAAATTTCTGTATGTTTCTGAGTCCAATTAATTGGTTTGAAATCAGGTTTTATTAATTCATAGAGAGGTTTAACCCTTTCTGCATAATTTAGAATGTATGTTCTTTCAAAATTCAGGAAACCTAGAATTGATTGTATGTTTTTCAGCGTTTTTGGAGCTTGGAGTACTGCACACTTCTCTAAGAAGATGTCTGCTAGGCTTTTGCCTTCACTTGATAATTCATATCCTAAAAACAGGACAGTTAGGTGGGCAATTTGTGACTTTTTAAAGTTGAATTTGTACCCTTCATCTGCGAACCCAAGTATTATGGTGTTCACTCTTTTCAAGTGTGTCTCCAGGTCGTCGTCTGTAAGATAGATGTCATCGACATAGGATAATGCCTCATCATCATACATTTGTAGTAACTCTGTTACCCTTGCTGAAAATAATCTTGGGCTATTCTTGAATACCTGTGGGAGTCGACAGAATTGTTTTTGGGCCCCCATACAGGAGAAAGCGGTCAAATACCTACTTTCAGGTGCAATGTTTTGACAAAAGAAACCATTTGAGATATCTAATGTTGTTTTATATTTTTTGCGCACGATGTTATTCATTAGTGCTGCACTGTGTGAGTTTTGTACTGTAAATGTTTTGCAACAAGAGTTTAGGTGTCTGTAGTCCAAAACTAGATGATATGAATCGTCTGGCTTGGAGACAGGAAACAAAGGATTGTTCATTTGTGAGGTGCATGTTTCAATCACCCCCTGATATTCAAGTTGATCTAAGATCTCCCTGACTTGTCCTTTAGCTTCTTGCTTAACAGAATACTGCCTTTGTGCAGTAGGTTGATTTTTTAACTGGATTTTGTGGTGAGGAGAATCCTCATCCCATCCTACATGATTTTTATATAATGCAGGGGCTTGGGCTACTGCCCATTTTCTAGCATATGTGTATTTTTTATGAATTGGAATGTGATTTGAGAAGGCAGGCATAATCATTTCTTCGCCATGTGGGCACTCCCTGACAAACTCTGGTGGCCAGTCTTTTTCTGCTAGAAGGATATCATAGCCTTTCGAAAGGTTATCCCAAAAGAGACCCTTTATTTTCCTAGTTTTGTCCCCCTCTATACGTAATGTTATTTCATATAATTTATGGGGTATGCTAACTCTGGTGTCTGCAGTTTCCACCTGAATGTATTCATTCGTGTCCACTGTCTCCAGAAGATTCATCAGGATCTTGCGAGCTATGGTCACTTCTGCTGCGCTGTCTAGCATTGTCGGGCCCATTCTCCGTTTTTCAGTTGTGTCCTCAGAATCCTCGGCATGTTTTATTTTAATACTGGCTACCTTCTTTTTTGGAAATTGTAATTTTTTACTTTGATGAGCAGGTTCCTTGTCTTTGGACTTGACGTGCTCTTCCTTGTGTTCTGACCGTCCTCTTCTTTCCGATTTCTGTGAGGAAGTCTGAAAAGATCGAGAGGGGCGTGCATCAATATCTTGGTATCTGTCAGGTTTTCTCAATTTATCCCTATCTCTAAGGTTGTATCTTTTCTCAGAGGGCTCCCTGTGGGGACTCGTGCCTCTTTGTTCTGGAGATCTATTTCTCCGTTGGGGAGACCTTCCTCTGGATTGGAACTGTTTTTCTCTTGGAGTAGTTTGTTTATTACCCTCCCACTTCTTTTTTGGAGTGTTGAGATTATTCTTGATAAAGGTTTTTTCAGGATTTTCAGTTAGTTGTGGTTTTAGTGGTTTCCCACCCAAACTATCTCTACCTAGTTCTTCATAGGATTTTTCTATGATTCTGGCAAGTTCAAAAGGTTGTTCTGCTATATCTGTTTCTTTCAATTTCTGGCAGATCGCCACAGATGCTGCTTCTCCTTTTATGTTGGCTAGTAGTATAGCCGAGACTTGCTTAAAGTCTTTCAGTAATTTCATACCTAGAGTTAAAGTAGGTTCTGGACCATATTCATTTTGAATCTGTCTTAGTACGTCTGGTATAACCACCAGGGACGGAACACCAAGTGTTTTTGTGTAAATCGAAGCAAAGACTGTGCCCCAAGTGTCACAGTCCTCCACATGTGGTGCGATCCCCATTGGAAGACAGATAGTCAGAATTCTGTGTTTCTCATTAGGAGTAGTATCAGGAAATACTGCCTCTATTTGAGTGATTTTTTGTGCTAACCAGAATGGAATTTGTTCCCGTTTTGCGGGTATTTTGCCAATGACTGATTGTATAGTCTGTGGTGTGATTTTATTTGTATTCCCTTGGTGAGGGGTGTGTTGTGGAATTCTTATTGCTGGTTGGACTGTTGAAGTCCGCATGACATATTGGACCAATTGTCTATGTATTTTAATTAGTAGTTTTAGCTGAACTAAAAGTTCTCGATCTGACATTTTTTCAATGTCGGGATGTGGTGTGTAGCTGGCTAGAACCGGCCATGTGGCTCCTGCTCTACCTAGTGGACCGAGCCTGGTAATGTGATTTTGATGTTTTAGGGCGCCATTAAACCAGAGCAAGTGCTCTTGGTATGTTAGTGGAATTTCAACGTCCTCGAAAGGGGCAAATTCCGTTGGAGATTCCTCTATTTTGTAATAGTGGATATCGTGTGTTATTGGATTTGCTTCAGGAAAATGTATCCATGAATAGAATACCTCTGTCTGCCGATATTCATGGGCCTCTACCACAAATATGACTGTACCACCTCTTGATGATAGTCCATTTTCTAGAAGTTTAATGGTTATAGTTTTTCTTACATTTACCAGAATGATTATAACATTCGGGTCTTCATTTTGGAGACTTGTGTCATGCGCTAGAAGTTGAGCTGCTATTCTAGCTCTCTCCCTTTCATCGTCACTTTCCACCATTTTACGGACAGAAAGTTTTTTGTTGCAGAGCAAGTTTCAAGGTAACAAAGATTAGGTGCACAATAATTTGGAACACTGTATCCTTCAACGTTGACTAAACCAAAAACTAATACATAGCAATCTCTTCCTTCTAAGTTTCGGCGGATATTAACCTTTCACCCACTCCAGCCGTCTATTGGAGTATTTACGGGAGAAAGGGGTCTGTGTGAAAAGCACGACTGAGTTACTCTAGTATCTAGCGTTAGATTATCGCCTTACCAAACGTTGGGTGCCATGTAGTGTAGTTCCTATATTCCCAATAGGCTCTGCGCATTGGAATAACATAAACGAACGTTTAGACGTAGGACTGAAGTCATCTAGGTCTCTACTGAATATGTTAGACTTAATTATGAATGCCAGCTAGCTCAGAGGTCACTAGAAACGTTCTCGAGTGAACAGGAAGGAGTTAACTTTCCTGAATAGACAAGAAGGGATTAGTTTCTGACAACCGCATAAACATGACAACTTTGCTCCCCCCAGAATAAGGAGTATATCTCCAGAGTCGCGGAAAACAATAGCCAATTATTTCACTCAGTCAATCGTGCATACTTAGTTTCACCAGGAGTGCAGAGAAATAGAGAGATGGGCGTTTTCAATAAAAGTTGTTATTTATTGAGCAGTCCTCTTTCTCGTGCAAGAGAAGTGAATTGCCACAATTGCAATACTTGTCATGAAGTAAAGTGCGTACAGTAAAAGGAGTATTATGAAATAATACTGTAAAAGCATTTATATCGTTTCTAAGCCATAAGATACTTAAAACGGATAAAATATACACATACATAAAATCATTGATTAAACGTACTCAACTGGTGCTTCTAAGATACGCCTACCCCGGTGTACCTAACCTAAGCCTAGTACGTGGGAAGGAGTAAGTGAGCTGCAGTTTAAGTTAAGTTCGTTTTTGCCAAGAATCTGAATCAAGAATTCTCTAAGGATCTAATCAGCTCCGTACCTTGGTTATAGAATGAAGGAGGTCTTGTATCTGTTTCTCAGGACTCGATCTCCCAGCAACCCGCAAGGGTGACTGGAAACACTGGAGCTGGATTTCTCGGCAGGAGATAAGACAGCGTCTCTCTCAGTGCGTCAATGGGAGGGTCGGCTTCCTTCGGCTCTCGTTACAGCTGGGCTTCGGGTAAGTAGATAGCCGATCTGCTCCAAAACCACTGTGTGTTTGCTTAAGGCAAACGCTGGTATATTTATACCTGGAAGGTGCCGAGTTTGACGTAAGGTTGGACATAAGATGTCACTAAGAACTTACAGTTCTTTCTGGACTCCAGGAGTTCTTGGACAAATCAAAACGAAAGCAGGGGGAATTCCCGGGCTGCTGGAGGCTTGGTTTGTTTAAAGAACGCGTTGTACTTTTTAGGAGTCTATGGGAGTAGCCTTGCCGTATTTGGACTGCATTGGCTATGACTAAATATGGATATGATTCTTATGCCTTTATAAGGACAAGATTTGTTATAACCACATAAGGGCATGAATCGGGAAGATTTAAATAGGGTCCTATATACGTTCACAACAATATCTGCCCCTCACCATTCCTTCCACTCTCCAGATTGTTTACCTCTCCTATCCAGGCACTGCCTTTTACTTTTCTTCTTTTCCTTCAGCCTCACCTTTTTTTACCGGTTCTGCCCCATTTACATCCACCTCTCCCTCCATGCTCTACTTTTTGTTTCCTCTCTCTCACCTTTTTCTCTGGTTCTGCCTCTCTAACATCGACCTCTCGCTTACATGTGCTGCTAATCATTACACGTCTCCTCCCTCTTACCTTGTTTAAGCGTTTGTGTAGGGGCGTAACACAGGTTCCTGTGGCCCCTGCAGAGCTGACAGGCCCCTAACACTTCAGGGGAGCCCCAGTCCACAAGGGGGCCCCCATTCAGCTCAGGGCAAATTAATATCTGTGAGATATGGGAAACTCGGGTAACTCTCATAACATTCTGCTCAGGCATCATTTTGTGTTACACCACTGCTCTTGTGTTCCTTTACCTCAGTCTCTTCCTTTTCACTCTCCACAAACCTCTTACATCACTGTGTGGATTCTGTCCCTCTTAGATTCCTCTCTATTACATGCTATGTTTTTTTCCTCAGCACTCTCCCAGACACTTTCTTCTCTTACCAATTCTGCCCTTGCATGTATGTACATCCTTCCCCATTTCACTTTCTTCCAGCATCTTGCTCTTTCTTGCAGTTCTGCTCCTTATGTTAAACTTTCCTCTCTCTGCTGTATTCTTCACCTATCATCTCCCTCACCTCTTACCTTCTTTTGCTTATCTTTTACCTTTATATTGGCCCTTCCCTCAATACTACTATTAAAAGCAAAAGGGGACAGAAGACCTCCTTATGTATTCCCAGGAACACAGGAAGTTAGGCATCAAATGTGAGCATGCATGATGCTGCAAATGAATGCAGTCTTTTTGGATGTGCAGAGCAAGGTTTGACGTGTGATGGATTAAAGGATGTGTCCTTGAGGGTTCGTAGTGCTTCCCTCTGGGTGGTAACGATGTATATGTGGCCAATCCCCCTTCATCTCCATCTGTACTTGCTCTGTTACTGTATCATTCATTTATTATTCTTTTGATTCTCGTAAATCACAAAAAATGAAAAAAAAGACATCTCCTGTTTATGCTCAGCAAGAGCTAATGTTTGTTGAATTCTGCCTAACGTTTGCTTGTACGAAAAACCCCAAAAGAAAATTATAAAAAATATCGCACCCCCCTCCATTCTCTGCTCCTCTCCCTTTTCCTTCATACCAGGTGAGCACGCTGTAGGTCATTCTTTTGTTGCTGCGAGCTCTGTGGGATACCCTGATTTCCATTCATGCAGGATCAGGCAGGGGCGGCTGGTGACATTTGAAAGTGGTGGGGCGTAAACTAATTTGCATATTGCACCGCAGCGATCGAGCGCAGCGAGCGAGCCCGAACTACCTTGCATCCATCCATACATCATTCATGCATCCACCCATCTATCCACCCACCCATCCTGCATCCATACATCATTCATTCATGCACCCACCCATCCATCCATCACCCATCATGCATCCACCCATCATGCATGCATCCATGAATGCATCCATCCATACATCATTCATGCATCCATCCACCCATCCATCCATCATGCATCCACCCATCATTCATGCATCCATGCATCCATCCATACATCCATACATCATTCATGCATCCACCCATCCATCCACCCAACCATCCTGCATCCATACATCATTCATTCATGCACCCACCCATCCATCCACCCACCCATCCATCCATCATGCATCCACCCATCATGCATCCACCCATCATGCATGCACCCACCCACCCATCCATCCACCCACCCATCCATCCATCATGCATCCACCCATCATGCATCCACCCATCATGCATGCATCCATGAATGCATCCATCCATACATCATTCATGCATCCATCCACCCATCCATCCATCATGCCTCTACCCATCATGCATGCATCCATGCATCCATCCATACCTCATTCATGCATCCACCCATCCATCCACCCATCCATCCACCCACCCTGCATCCATACATCATTCATTCATGCATCCACCCATCCATCCATCATGCATCCACCCATCATGCATGCATCCATCCATACATCATTCATGCATTCATGCATCCACCCATCCATCCACCCAACCATCCTGCATCCATACATCATTCATTCATGCACCCACCCATCCATCCATCCACCCACCCATTTATCCATCATGCATCCACCCATCATGCATGCATCCATGAATGCATCCATCCATACATCATTCATGTATCCATCCACCCATCCATCCATCCATCATGCATCCACCCATCATGCATGCATCCATGCATCCATCCATACATCATTCATGCATCCACCCATCCATCCACCCACCCTGCATCCATACATCATTCATTCATGCATCCACCCATCCATCATGCATCCACCCATCATGCATGCATCCATCCATACATCATTCATGCATCCACCCACCCATCCATCCACCCAACCATCCTGCCTCCATATATCATTCATTCATGCACCCACCATATGCCGTCTCTGGGGTAATTAATCAGTGCATTTGTTTTCAGATGACCTTGTAGCACGTTATGCCCCCAACAGCCTATTGGGGGGCATAACGTTTTACAAACATAACACTGTTTGCAACTGCAAAAAGAGAGAATTCCACTCTCGGAATGCCGGCGATTAAGACAACACATCAGCAATACTCTTTACAGGACCCTCTGCCGAGCCTACCGAGCAAAAAATGCATTTCCCAAGTCTGCGGAACTCCTGGAGGAGTCCTAAAATTTGCTCAAAAACAGCCCAGCTGCGCAAAATGAGCTTCAGTGATAAACAGCATCAAGAACCAGAAAACCGGATGACGTGAAAAGAAGAACACACATTACGTCTGAGCAGCGCAGACAGTGTTAGTCTAAATTATGGCACAGTAGCACACTCTTTAATTACCAGTACACTATTTAATCTCACCAATGTTTAGAGAAACCACAATGAATAAAAATGACAGTGTGTTTACCTGAGTGTGAACGAAACGGGTCTCCCTGGCCGAGCGGGCGCCAGGATTGGCTGGGGGGGCGCCATGACTGCTCGCCCAGTCGCCCTGTGCAACCCCGGGGGCTGCGGCCCGCCCCCTGGTCCTCTCTCTAAGGGGAAAATCACAGGGGAAACTATCTGCGCATGCGCGGGCTAGTTTGTGCCCAGAAATCTACTTGCGCAGCAGGCCAATCCTTCCCCCCACCCCCCCCCTCCGCACTCCGGAAAAGTCGGCCGGCGGGTAGCGCGATTGTTTTCATATTTTTATCTGTATTTTATTGACGACGCGGTGGGTCCATGGGGCTTAGTGGGGCTACGCCCCTACGCCCCAATGGACGCACCGCTCCCTTCACAGCTAAAGCGCCTTCAAGTGCGGTGGCTAATCGCTGGTATCATGCAGATGCAGCGTTTAGGCCGAAGGAGGGGTGCGAGCACAGCAAGTCTGCCTGCAAATGAGAGGGGATTAAAATATTTTGATTAGAACTGGCAACTGACAGGTGGGTTGGGGCAATCATTTTACAATTTCAGCCCATAGCTAAGGGGCCCAAGAGAGCAGAGGAGGAGGGCCTCACATCGCTGCACCATGGCTGCAAGACCAAAAGGAGGGGGTGCCCACCTGGAGCTCGGAACACGGATATCTTTATAAAGGTGGTGCTCTGTTGCGGGGCCCCGTTATTTTGAGCAGGTGTTAGGCCCTGGGCAGTTGCCCACGCTGCCCATGCCTAGAGCCGGCCCTGTGGACAGTATTTACGGCCTGGTAAAGAGAAAGAACAGATGTTTACAGTTGACCTGGGAATTTGGAAGGTACAAACAGACATAAGCAACCTCGCTTCCTGAGCTCACAACTTCAACTACAACAGTCACAAAAACTGAGACACTAATGTCAACACAGGCACTAACTAGTACATGGCACCGCTGCTGAGCGGAGTAAGTAAAGTAAAGTCCACATTTGTAAAGCGCACAATCACCCGTAAGGGTCTCTAGGCGCTGGGGGCCGTCGGGAAGATTAAGCGAGCTATTGCCCAGAGTCACATGGTGCTGGGCTAACCTGCCGCCGGAGCCGGGGATCGAACCGTGGTCCCCAGATTTCAGCGTCAGTCGCCCTGGCCGCGGCGCCACACCTCTCCCCAAATTAGTCTTGCTCCATTGCCAGCTAACCACTTTAAGCTACATTTAACTCAAAATCCCCACACAAATGCAGGACAAGGTACGGCATCATGTTTCAAACACATCAGCCTTCTTAGAAACCTCTATAAATACAGACTTAATAGAGGACTCCACATAGCACTGAATGATGCATTAACTAGTGTGCCACTTGACAAAGATCTCCAAACCTACTTCATTTTGTAGCCAGTGGTGGCTGGTAGGGAACGGTGGCGGGGTGTGGTGGCGGGGTGTGGTGGCGGGGTGTAGGGGCGGGGAAGCGGGTGGGTTGGAAAACTAGGGGGAAGACTTACCTGCTGGTTCCAGCAGCCCCCAGGCTCCCAGACTACCCTAGCCAATCACAACGCTGCCGTCACCAGCATGACAGCAGCGTCGTGATTGGTCTGAGCGCCATGGTTCAAAGCTCAGAGTGGGAGCCTGTGTATGTTCTTCACCCAGACTGTGCAATACAGCCTGTTGGAGAACATGCTAAGTGTGCATTACGGTTTGGCCGGCAGAAGTCGGCCAGCCTAACCTTCATGTGCACTTAAGGTGCACATTATACCACTCCTCCCTCTGACACTGTGAGCCCAGCCTCGCCCACCCTAACCTGGCTCCAAGCTCCACTAAAAATAAAATGATAACCATTGGTTATTAATATTTTTCCTGTGCACTGCTCCGGGGGCAATGGGGCGACGCTCCTCCGCCTTAGCAGAGGAGCCGCCACTGTTACTAGGGAAACTCAGAAAGACCAGAGGGAATGTAGTGGCTCTAGGAAGTAAGACCCATGAATCATAACAGCAGCGTAGACTATGAGTTGTAAATCTAGGGTGTTACAGTCAAGTTTCTTCCTATCATGGAATGTCATCTCCACATGCACACGTATGGACGAGTCTTGTAGATCAGAGTTGGCTAGGCCACACCAGCTCTGGGAACACTCTACACAGAGCCTCTTACACTTCGGTTTGGAAGTGGCACTCGTATATCCCACCTGGAAGTTCATCAGTTCCTTTCTGCTGAACTCTAAGGCTGCAGCGGACACTGGCAGCTTTGGGCAATGAGAATTGCGATGCAGGATCCTGGAAGCATTTCAGGTTTCTGGTTGCTGGCAGCTGAAGGGAGTCTACTTCAACATGTGGGGCAGTTCCAGAAATCAAGACTGTCATGCCCAGTTCAGGACCACTGGGTGGCAACTCACTGCACGAGACTCCGCACCGGCTGATCCTGCATAATAACCGGGGTGTGGCTCACACAAGAACTGATCCCAGTCCACAGAGAATGCCTCCCCTAGTGATCCTGGTTGTATAAACCTTGAAATGAAGGTAGAACATTTGCCGAGTTTGTCCCTTTGAAACTCTTCATGAGCTAAGATGTTATAAACCAATGCTAGGTTCACTTATCCCTGTTCTGCTAGATACCTGGGCAGGTATTTTGCTGTCAAGGTGATTTTCAATTAGTCCGCCTTAGTCAGAGTAGAGGTCCTACTCTATTTAAGGCGGCAGAACTTGGTTGTTGCATTGTCTGTCATCACCAAAATGATCCTCCCTGTGACACATGCCTTGAGGTCATATTCGATCAAGTAGTTAAATAGATGGCATTAATAGAGAATAATGGTCTGACACACACCGTAGAATGCTGATCTACATAATGTAGGACCTCAGTATGTAAAACATGGCCTTCAATCGTATGTTCCCTTTCGGAAAGCTCTTAAAACATGTTTTTTTAACAGCTAAATCAGTTTAACAGTACTAATTATCATGTGTTGGATTGTGTCCTTTCTCCAGAGCGGCATCCCCTGGACACCTCAGGGCAGTAGTGTGCTTTATAAATGTAATTTTTATTTCATTTTTATATAAAAAATATTATGGCCCCCGCCTCAAGCTTGCTCTTGAGGTGGTATAAACTGCACTAACAGGTTTAGAAAGCAACGAATGGGGATAACACTCCATTGTTAATATGGGCATATACTCCATACAATTATTTATATAACCAATAATAAGGCAAATCACATTCTGGAAGATATAGAAGTAAAATGTTAAAATCCTGAGTTATTTACAGCAGACAAGTGAAGTCCTTACTGTGCACACCTAAATAAGGCATTCTTAAAACCAGTAAATAAATAGAGACTTAAAAAACCAAAATTATTTAAAGCATGTAATCATTTGATGCCCTTGCTTTGTACACCTTCTAAACATGGAGGGAACACGCTGTACTATAACATAGAAGTATTAAAAGAGCAGAAGGCAAATTTCAAATGTGCTAGCCTGTCAAGTACTGGTACTAAAGTGCAGACCTAATAGAATTCGTGACCTTCCCCAGTCAGGCTAGGTTATATGCCATGTTTTCGGTGAAGCACAAATCGGAGGCCTCCCTACAAGTCCTAACATCCTTTGCCCTGAAAATAGGGCAAAGCAGGCGGCGTCGATCGTCAGACAATTTGGAGCAGCAACAAAATAGATGCAGCCAGGATTCTTTACGATACATACATAGTCTGCAAGAGGCAGCACCCGCCCCCCACCCTTGTGTGCCCAAGCTGGATTACACTCAGAGATTGGTTTGGCAGTGAGTCTCATGTAAAAGATTTTCCTGCAGGCCTGAACTTTAAGAGCTTGAAGTAGATAAGGTTGGTCTTTCCACAGGATAGATGTTGCATCTAGTGGCGCTGTGATGGAACTATCACGAAAGTTGGCAACATCTTTTTCAAATAAAGTTTTTAAAAATATTTTTATTGGGATTTTACATGCGGCACAGCACCTTCGTATAAAAAGAACACTTACAGAGGTCGGGTATACTCTAAGACGAGTGCTGTACAGGATAAATGATAGGAGATAGATCAGTGGGAAGAAAAGAGAGAGGTGCGACAGAAGAAAGAGAGAATAGTATGACACAGGCTGCAGAGTACAGCTGAGTTAAATCTAGATAACAGCACCGTTGCAAGCTGGCATCCCTGCCATCGCCGTAGTGGATCGAGCCCCGTTGAAGCAACCATGGTCCGGTCTGTCCAAGCAGTGGTAAGGCTCCCTTTGGGCCTACTGTGTCGGGCAGTCATGGGGCTAGCACTGAAATACTCCCCGTGGAAGGCCTCTTCCATAGAGATGTCGGGGACTCTGGACAGGTTCCTCACTCCCCACAAATAAAGTTATTAATACTTGCCTGTTCACCGCTTTTTTACAGGCAGATAAAGGAATGTCAGGGAGGTGCAGGCTTTCAGCTGTGATATTCAAGCTGCCAATTGCCTGACCAAGCCCAGTTTGCCAGGGATAGCCCATCTTCTC
The DNA here is from genome assembly GCF_964261635.1 of Lissotriton helveticus. Classification (NCBI taxonomy): domain Eukaryota; kingdom Metazoa; phylum Chordata; class Amphibia; order Caudata; family Salamandridae; genus Lissotriton; species Lissotriton helveticus. The sequence continues at coordinate 191,303,716 of NC_136069.1, forward strand.
AAATATTTTCCTCAGTTCATATTTGAGTGAGTCGTCTGGGACTCTCAAAACCTTGATGAAAAAACCTCATTAGGTCCCCCTGACTCACCAAGTGAGACCTTCCAAGGCCTAGCTCCAACCTCAGCCTCGCTTTTCTACTGTGCCGCTGGGCTAACAGCACTGACGGTTATGCCTTAGTCTGAGCGGCGTTTAGACACCTATTCAGAGCACCTGGAAAAACCAGATGTCCGTAGTTAATGTCCGAAATCAATTTTACCTTAAAAACTGACAGCATAGGCTCTGCAGTTGGACCTAACTGGCAGTTACTTATTCGCTTCAATGAGTGGGATATGTGGTTGGACTTCCAGAGGAGGTGCCTTGGGTGAGTGGCTGATTGGACTCTCTCAGAGAGCCAAACCCCAAAGTAGTTTTAGGCTGGCGCTGTTCCTATTTGCAGATCTCCCAATTGCCAGCGAGATTGCCCTTTTTGTGGATGTTTCCCAAACACTACCACCTTGGTTTTGCTCTGGTTGACCTGTAGATTGTCTCCTGGTTGTAACGATGGAGAACGTGAGGGCTCTCTGTAGACCCACCCTGGAGAGGTCCATGGTTGCAGTGTCATCCGCATATTGCAGGATGGGAGGTCGCACCCTGGCCAACCTTGGGGTAACTAGACTAGCACCTTGCAGGCCAGCCCCCAAGTCTCCGGTGTACAGATTAAAAAGGAGGGGGGCCAAAACACAGCCCTGTTGAAGACCGCTGTTTGTGGCAAGTCTGTGGGTTACTGTAGTAGGGCTTATTTTGACCTGAACCCAAGTCCCCTGGTATAAAGATGTAATTATTTTACAAAAGAGAGAGGGGGGGCCAAGGAGCGATTAAGGTCCAGTGTCCATGCTCCTTATTTCAACATAAATTATCAAAAAGAGGAAACTGTTCCTGTAGCGGGGTTCAACAATGTAACCCTCGCATGGGGGTGCAAATAGTCACCCGTGCACAACCGAAAGAAACGTGAAAGGAGAAAAAGACATCCTAGGTTGATGTGACCCATTAGTGAAGTGGAACAAACAATATTGTCCTCTGTTGCCCTCACACACCCCGAAGAGTGTCATGCTTCATCATCGGGCAGTTGCTCCTCGTAGGGCCGGCGCTGCAATCCCCTACGGGTCCCCCGAAGGGTCTCTTTATCGGAGATCTTTTAAGGACTGCCGGGAGGTGCATGCGGGTATGTGGGGTATGGGTCTAGTGAGGGTTAGGAGAGTGATGTGCGTGCTACGTGGTGGGAGAATCATTGTTAAAAGAAGGGTAAACATGCAGCAGATGTATGAATTGTAAACCCTTCGCAGATAAACTGCTAGATAAAATCTTGTCCCTAAGGCACACTATGCCCAGGTGTCATCAGAACATAGGTCAACATGTTTCGCGCCTGTGTCGCCATAAGGGTCGTTGGCGCTTCGTCAGGACCGGGAAAATAATGTATAAGGTGCACGTGATAAAAATTAATAAACCCTCTAAAAACATACAGGGCGAGGCAGCACCCTGTATACCTGTAGTAAGGCTACAGCTGCATGATAGTAGATCGCTCCTGATGGAGTCCTAGGAAACAGAAAAAATTAAATAACAGTTAAGCGCATCAGTAACAACTTGATGCCTTATAAGTGCATCAGTCACAACTTAATGACTAATGGCTCATGCGCACCACATTGGAGTTGGTGAGGACAACCCGGAAAGGGGTACCGCCCATACCTGACCACGCTCTTTATTTTACTCGCGTCTTGCCTGTAATGTTCAAACACCGGCAGACGCTTGGAGGGGGTAGGTGGATAGGAGCTAATACCCGGATGAAATTGTAAGTAGATCATTGTGGCATTGTCGAGGGACATGGTGAGCGCATTGTCTACTTGAGCATGCGCCGGGTCCCTGTTGCTAGACGTGTTTGTTTATACGATTTTCTTTCTTTCAACAGCCCGGTAATGTACGGGCGTTCCTTACTATCGCCGGTGGAAGTGTTTTTATAACATGGCGAGGTAAGCACCTTTCAGAGCTAACCATCTTTTAGAGCCAACTACCAGATATAGGGTGGTGTAAGATTCACATGTATTTCCAATTGTTGAAACTTTATGGACACTTGTCGTATTTTAGACGAAGGGAGGTCACGAGTGATACAAACAGTTTTTACAACGAGTAATTAACTTGGCGTGCTTTGAATATTGCACAGTCAGGCCCCCTTGTTTTGATGATGCTGGTGTCTCCTGTGCCTGGTTCTTTAAATAATGTTGCTTGTTTTAATCAATGTGCACACATGTGTGGCACATGATAAGGCATTAAGTTGTGACTGATGCACTTATAAGGCATCAAGTTGTTACTGATGCGCTTAACTGTTATTTAATTTTTTCTGTTTCCTAGGACTCCATCAGGAGCGATCTACTATCATGCAGCTGTAGCCTTACTACAGGTATACAGGGTGCTGCCTCGCCCTGTATGTTTTTAGAGGGTTTATTAATTTTTATCACGTGCACCTTATACATTATTTTCCCGGTCCTGACGAAGCGCCAACGACCCTTATGGCGACACAGGCGCGAAACATGTTGACCTATGTTCTGATGACACCTGGGCATAGTGTGCCTTAGGGACAAGATTTTATCTAGCAGTTTATCTGCGAAGGGTTTACAATTCATACATCTGCTGCATGTTTACCCGTCTTTTAACAATGATTCTCCCACCACGTAGCACGCACATCACTCTCCTAACCCTCACTAGACCCATACCCCACATACCCGCATGCACCTCCCGGCAGTCCTTAAAAGATCTCCGATAAAGAGACCCTTCGGGGGACCCGTAGGGGATTGCAGCGCCGGCCCTACGAGGAGCAACTGCCCGATGATGAAGCATGACACTCTTCGGGGTGTGTGAGGGCAACAGAGGACAATATTGTTTGTTCCACTTCACTAATGGGTCACATCAACCTAGGATGTCTTTTTCTCCTTTCACGTTTCTTTCGGTTGTGCACGGGTGACTATTTGCACCCCCATGCGAGGGTTACATTGTTGAACCCCGCTACAGGAACAGTGTCCTCTTTTCGATAATAAAGATGTAATTGTCTTGAGTAGCTTGGTCGGTATCCTCCTTGCAGTCAATTTCCTCCATAATCTTCCGCTGTCCACTATGTCAAAAGCAGTGCTGTAGTCTATAAAACAGCAAAACAGGGGTGGGTCCTTCTCTTTGACCGCTTGTGTGACTAAGCATGCTAAGGCTATGATGTTGTTTATAGTTGAGCAGGATGGCCTGATTCTTGACTGACAAAAGGGGAGAATTCCTTTATTCATGACTCCAACTCAAGAGAACTCTGGCTTAAGCCTTAGCTTCGAGGTCAAGCAGGGCAACCAGCCTGTAATTCTCTGGATTGGAGAGATCTTCTTTTTTATAGATGGGAAAAGGTATTGACCCTCTCCAAGAGCATGGCGTCCTTGAGGTGCTAAAAACATGGTTAAAAAGAGGAGTTAAAATTGACGCCCAAAATGTTTGTGCCAATTTAGATACTGGGGCCAGAATCCCATTTTTCTCTGGTGCCCCATCTTCCTAATTTTTTTGATAGTTGTTATTACTGCACCTTTGGTGATTAAAATACCTTAAGAGGTACCAGGGCTCGTTCCAAACAGCTCGTTGGAGCGACCACCTCCTCCAATTAATCAGTTGAGTACAATTGTTTGACATACCTTCTCAAGATGTATTCGGCAACCCTGTTGTCCTTTGTCAAACCGATTTATATACTTCCACAGGTGGGAGTGATTCTTCAACATCATGAACACCATCCACTCCGGTTCACCATCCGACCCCTGCCCGCCCCACATCTTCAAAAAAGCAAGCTCCACCATCGCACCCCATCTCCGCAAGATCAACAACAGCTCCTTCGAGACCGCCACCTTGCCGGAGAGCTGGAAGCACACCGAGATCAACGCCCTACTCAAGAAACCCAAAGCTGAACCTAAAGACCTCAAGTACTTCCGGCCCATCTCCCTCCTCCCGGCAAAAGTCATCGAGAAGATAGTCAACAGGTAACTGACCGCCTTTCTTGAAAAAGAACAACATCCTGGACCAGTCCCAATTTGGATCCCGCAGCAACCACAGCACCAAAACAGCCCTCATCTCCGCAACCGACGACATCAGGGCCATGATGGACAACAGAGAAACCGCGTCCCTCATCCTCCTGGACCTCTCGGCCGATTTCGCCACTGTCTGCCACCACACCCTCCACAACGCAGGAGCCCGCGACAAAGCACTGGACCACCTCCTTCCTCACCGGCAGAACCCAGAGTGTCCGCCTCCCCCATTCTGCTCTAAAGGCACCAAGATCATCTGCGGCGTACCGCAAGGATCGTCCCTCAGCCCAACACTCTTTAACACCTACATGGCACCGTTCACCAACATCGCCAGATCGCAAGACCTCAACATCGTCTCATATGCCGATGACACCCAGCGGATCCTCTCCCTCACCAAGGCCCCCACCATCGTCAAATCCAACGTCCACGAAGGCCATCACCGAATGGATGACTATCAGCCGCCTGAAACTTAACTCGGACAAGACAGAGGTCCTTATCATCAGATCCAACCCCCCTGCCTGGGACGACTCATGGTGGCCAGCCGCACTGGGAGCTGCACCGACGCCCACTAACCACGCACGCAACCTGGGAGTCATGCTGGACTCCGCACTGTCTGTGACCCAGCAAGTGAACGCCGTCTCCTCCTCCTCCTGCTTCAACACCATCCGCATGCTCCACAATATCTACAGATGGATCCCCACTGGTACCAGAAGGACAGTCACCCAGGCCCTCGTCAGCAGCAGACTGGACTACGGCATCGCTCTCTACGCAGAACATCAGCCAAATTCCAGAAACGACTACAACGCATACAGAACGCCTCGGCACGCCTCATCCTCGACATCCCTCGCCACAGTCACATCACAGCTCACCTGAAAGACCTACACTGGTTCCCCGTCAACAAGAGGATCACCTTCAAGCTCCTCACACACGCTCACAAAGCTCTCCACAACACCAGACCAGCGTACCTCAACTAACGACTCACCTTCTACACCCCGAACTGCCAGCTTTGCTCTGCTGACCTCACCACTGTCCCCCGCATCTGTCGAGCGGCCGCCACAAAAACCTGGAACACCCTCCCCATCCGTACACGACAGACCCAGGACCTGCTGGCCTTCAGGAGACTCCTCAAGACCTGGCTGTTTGAGCAGTAACAGCACAAACCCCGCTGCCACCTCCCCCCCAGCATCTTGAGACCCTCACAGGTGAGTTGTGCGCTCTACAAATGACTGATTGATTGAGAAGACTTTAAGCCACTCCATTTCGATGTGCTCCATATACGCTCCTAAGCTTTCTTTTTGTAGGCTGACCTAAGTGCGTGATGGAACGGCTGTTGATTGAATTGCTGCCTCTTTTCTTGGCCTTTAAGGCCCTGCGGAGAGTTCATTTGCAATTGACTAGATCCTTGGAACGACTGGGAATATATAGTGTTGTTGCAGGACAAATACTCAATACTTTGTCATACTTTCCCAAGCTCCTGTTGTAGGTCTGCAATGAGAGCGTCCCAATAACTTTTTTACTGAGGTTGGGGGTCGATGGCATACAACTAGGCTTTCTCTTCTACACCCAGGATAACAGATAATCTCCTAGCTTAGCAGACCATTTGATTCTTTAGAGCGGATTGCCTTTAATGAGTGGGTCGAGCATAGACTGTGAAGAAAAGCATGAAAAAGGAGCGCCCCCACCCACACACCTGAGAAGATCAGGTGTCTTGTCCAGGTCCCTAATATTGAAGTCCCCAACTATAATGGCATGGTCGGAGTCATATTTAATCAGGGGGTCGTCGAGCATTCTTGTTAGGGATTCTATTGCGTCTTTCTTCTGGGTCTGAGCAGGGTTGAAGCAGTTACTTAACAGCAGACCAAGGGATTGGGAGTTAAGCTTCAGGTCTTTATAAGTAAGACTTTGATGTCAGGTGATATAATTGATATTTCAGTGGCAACTATTTTACAAGTGTGTTTTATAGAAACTGAATGCCTCCAAATGGTTGTCCGAATATATTCAGTTTGGAATCTGCAATATGAAATTCATGCTAGCCTACAAGTGTTGTGGGGTTCATGGCACAGGTCTCCTGGAAGCACACAATGTCGCTGTAGTCCTGAACCGACTTATACTTAGTGATTTTCATAATCCCTGCTATGTTCCAGGAGATAATTGACAGTTGTTGTTGGTTAGAGTGTGAGAAAGTGCCCTCTTTCTGCATGTTAGCCCCCCACTATTTGCTGAACTGCTTATGTGCTTTGACTGAGTGTGCCTTGGGCTCCTGCTAATCAGGTACCCAGGGCCTATATTCTTTCCCTAAAACTGCATTGAAACACAAACCAAATTGGCATCTCTGGCCACACGTCAACCCCTGGTAAATGGTACCCAGGGCACTGTGATCAGGAAAGGCTGCAACACTGATTGTGCCACCCTTAGAGGTCTTGTACCTCTCTACACTCGCACACTGCCTTTGCAGGCTGCGTGTCTTGGTGCAGAACAAAGTGAAGAGTCGACATGGCACACATCATGCCCACAACCCACTGCCCTGGCATAGATCAGTCACCCCTCTAGCTGGGTGCACTATACCTACCACTGGTGAGGGTACAGGTGCATGAGCCCTGTACCTCTACAGTGTCTAAGTCCATTCTTAGACATTATAAGTGCAGTGCTGCCATTAAGAGTATATGGTGCTGAGAGTTTGTCATTACGAACACCATACCATAGCACCATTATGGCTACACTGAAAACTGAGAAGTTTGGTATTAAACTTCTTAGCACATTAAACCCACACTGATGCCAGTGCGGGATTTAATGAAAAAATGCACACAGGGGCATCTTAGTGATGCCCCCGAAAAATGAGCTACCACTAGTGTCCAGCCTGAGTGGCTGCTTTCAGCTACAACCGCCAGACATGTTTCAGGAGCCCTGGGTCGAGAGCCTGCTGCTCTTGGGGGCCTGAAACAATGCACATCCTGGGACGAGGTGCTAAGCCTCCTCCCTCAGGATGGGCAGGGTCCACGAAGGGGAAGCTTCAACGGCTTACTGCCTTTGTGAGCTTCCCCAGGCCACTTGCTGCTTTCAGCAACTGGTCCCCACTGGTTCTGACCCCCACTTTGGGCTGGAGAACTGGTGGAAAAAACAAGTGAGGAAGAGAGGTGTGCCCGCCTCTGTCAACTCCACCCCTTAGGTGGGGAAGGCGAGGTGAAGCACTACCCTCAGTCCCCACCATCTTGCAGATGGGGGGGATCCAGCCAACCAGGCAAAGGCTTATGCCCCCCTCCCACTGGAGGGTGGCATAATAGGGGGTGTACCCACCCCAGGGAAGGGACCCATTGGTCCCAACATTTACCTACCTGTAAAATCCCTAAATCCAGTATTTAGGGGCACCCTTGAACCTTGCTTCCTCAGACAAGAAACCAGAAGAAGAAAAGAAGGACAGAACAGCCGTGCCCACGCTAACAAGAGGAAGATGCCTACTGACGTGGCTCCAGCCCTACTGGCCTGTTGCCACCTCAAACCTGCTCCTGCGAAATCCCGGTGTGTCCTCCAGCCAGCAACCTCAAGAATCCCAGAGGACCTGACTGCCTTCCACCCCAAAGACTTTGTCTCCCATGAACACCAGATTGGTTAATCTCCAACCTCTGGCCCGGCCCGAAACCTCAAATCCGCCCCACTCTGCACCCGCCGTCCACGGCCGAGATCGAGTGGGCAAACACCACAAGGGGGTCTTCCGGCGATCCTGACTCGAGATCCAGCGATCCGGGACCTACTTCAAACCTCCAGCCGACGCCTGCAGCCAAAATCCAGAAGGTCCCCCAACCGTGACCAGGAACTGGTTAGAAGAGCCAACCCTAAAAGGCACCCCTGTACCAGACACCCCACGGCCATGGGCGGCACAACCGAGGGTGCCTAGCCAACCCCCAACATACCTCTTGAAGTGGTGGTCGCACCCAGAAGACCTTCGTCCCCGAGCCTGCAGTGTTTTTGCAAACCGGAGACTCCCCATTGAAAGTTACAGGGCTTCCGATGGCAAAACAGCACTCTGCACCTGGCCGCCCCAGTGCCACTGAGGGAGCTTCTTGTGTGCTAGCCTAAACCTACATTTGCCCTGAGCTTAAGTCCAGGAGCTTTGCTCCCACAGCCCAGTGGCCTGCTCGTCAGCAGCCACCAACTGGAGGCCCCCTATCCCCCATTGGATAACATTGGGCCTCAGCACTCCTCACCCGGCCACCCTAGTGCAGCTGAGGGTGTAACAAGAGTGCATCATAGACCTCGGGGGACCCCTGAGTCCAACCCCAGAATACCAACTCCCACAACCAAGTACTTACCTTTAAACCATTAACACTTTTTTCCTCCATAGGATAACATTGACTGTTTTTCTAAGAAAACTTTCCAAGTGTGGAGTTGGAAAACCTAAGAATTCCTTTTAAAATTGTACCGAATAACAAAAACGCTTTTACTTACCTGTTTTCAGGAAATGTCCCAGTGCAGTTTCCAGGTATACTGCACTGTGTAAGAAAAGTAATCTAAAGAGTAACTTATCTGTAATTTTACTCCAAAGCCTATACAAAGTGTATGTATGCTTTTTTGGGCTTAACGATGAGGTGCCCACGAGCACACAATCAGAACCCTGAAGGGGACGGTCATCGGAAAGACACACTAGAAGAGTTTACACCTGTAAGCATGGAAGAGACTAAAAAAATGCTTTATGGGTTTAAATCAGGTTCACCATATGACCCATGTCCGGTAACGGTAGACAAATTGGCACCTGTACCTATTGCCGCAGCATTAACAACAATTTTTAACAATATGTTCGCAACCGGACAGTTTCCTGCATGTTGGAAACGTGCATCGATCCTTCCATTGCTGAAAAAGCCAAATCTAGATACAATGGATCCCAACAACTATTGTCCCATCTCAAGGCTCACACGCCCAGCCAAACTAATTGAAAAGAGGATGAATCATCAACTCAGTGTGTTTTTGGGGACAACTCGTGCCCTGGACCCCTCCCAACATGTGTTCAGAGTGGGTCATATCACTGAGTCTGCCCTATTAAAAGCAACTAAGGAAATTAGAGGAGTAATGGACCTAGGGGGTAGAGCTGCACTGGTCCTTTTGGACCTCTCCGCAGCCTTCGACACGGTGCATCATGGAATTCTGATGGACCGGTTGAAGGACTGTGGGTTACAGGGGAAAGCAGGGGATCTTTTGAATGGGTTTCTGACTAATAGAGAACAGAGTGTGGCAATGGGAGAGTACGTATCAAAATCTTTCGTTCTACCATGTGGGGTCCCTCAGGGCTGCTCCCTAAGCCCCACTCTGTTCAATATATATGTCAACTCCCTGGCCCCGATTATTAAGTCTTTCGGCTTTAATCTAACCTCCTACGCAGACGATACACAAATTGTGGTATCGGTGCTGCCAGGGAGGGAAGATGGAGTGGCCTTACAATTTCAGGAATGTATGTTGGCTGTGGGTAGGTGGATGGGCGAAAACTGCCTGAAGCTAAACACAGCTAAAACTGAAGTCATTGTATTTGGTGTAAGTAATGACTTTTGGAGCCCGCAATGGTGGCCAGTAGAGATGGGTGCCCTCCCCCCCTTCCTGTGGCAAAGGCGAAGAACATAGGGGTTCTAATAGATGACCAACTCACATTTAGGCCCCAGGTCAATGCCTTAACACCCTCTATTTATTTTCTTTTGAAAATGTTGCGGAAGATACTTCCTTTCCTCCCCGAAAGGGGTAAAAAGACAGTTGTTACTGCCCTGGTCTTACCCCGGCTGGATTATTGCAATAGCCTGCTGCTGACTGCCCAACAGGGGCTTCTTAACAAGATGCAGGTGCTGCAAAATGCAGCAGCCAGACTCCTGACGGGCATTCCAAAGTACGCTTCTGTGTCGTGCGAACTCACGAAATTACACTGGCTGCCAGTGCGGAAGCGGATTGCTTTCAAGGCCTTGTGTTTGGTTTTTAAGGCCCTCCAATGCTCTGGACCGGCCTGTCTGAAAGATCATTTTCAATGGTATAACCCCCTCAGACAGTTAAGATCATCGAGTTCGCGACTGGTCATAGTCCCTCGCATAAGGAAAGCGCGATGGGGGCCACAAAGGCTTGGAACGCCTTGCCCTTTGCCATGAGAAACACCACTGATCTTATGACCTTTAGGAAAGGCATTAAGACTTGGTTGTTCACATAGTAATCTTGTCGGTTCATTACCTTTTGGAGCATTTCATTAGCGCCAGGACACCTCCGGGTAACAGTGCGCTCTATAAATGTCAAAAATAAATAAATAAATATGTACTGTATTATTTGCATTTTCAGCATTCATCAATCCATTCTATGGTTCTTGTATAGTGCTTTGCTACCAGAAGGCTTTCCAGCGCTAGAACAGACATCACGTATTACCAGCCCACCACAGGAAGGACTAGATCCAGAACAGCCAAGTTTTCAAGACTTACAGAAAGAGAGTGCCTGGTCCAATAGGCATAACTGCAACAGTAAGTAGTTCCAATGTTTGGGAGCCATATAGGCCATTGCGCAGCCTCCCCACCAGGACCTGTGAATCTTAGGGACATCCTTACATTTTTCCCTTGTCCTGCTGACATTTGGGGCAGGTTTTCTGTACTCTTTTTTTAATTCAAATCATTTTTATTGAGAAAAGGAACAGAAATGCAGTACAGTAAGGCTTCAGATGCAGAGATTGAGACAAATGCATTATTCGATAACAATACAATACAAAACTGAAAGAGAATCAAAATCACAATTGTCTGGTAATGCCCAGAACAGGCCTACATGGGGATATGCAACAAAATAAATAAAGAATAAAGAATTATTAGAAATAAATAGTGCAGTTACATGAAATTCCAAGCCATCAGTACTCAGGTCCGACACAGGACTACTCAATGTACAGGCGCGCCATAGAGAAATACAGCAATCAGTGTTACATCATCATGGGGGATCAAAATGAAATGAGGACTTATCAAGTGACTTCCAGAGTCTCTTATTGGACGCTCTCCATGCCAGATTTTAAAATTAACTTCTGACGTGTTTTTCCATTTACATAGAACCACCTTACATGCCAATGTGAGCATCAAGTCTAAGAGTTGGCGGTCCTGACCATTTGGCAAGCGTGGTTCCAGGGCCCCTAATATGACATATACAAATTCCCTCACCGGATTTAGATGAAAAACATGGTGTATGCAATCGAATATCTTCCCCCAATATGTCTGAAGGGAGGGGCAGTGAAAGAGCATATGTGCTAGATCACCATTCCCAGACTGGCAATTCCAGCAAGTGGGAGTATCCCTCAACTGGCATTTGAATAGTCTTTCGGGGGTCCAGAACGTCCTGTTTAAAAACATGTATTTCGTCTGGGAGAGGATTGGTGAAACCTTACTATATAAAGCGGTTCTATGGATTATGTCCCAGTCGAACGTAATACCTGTGGAATTGGACTCTGTTTCCCACTTGAGCTCAACTTGTCTGTGGGATTTCCTTGGCAGAGGAAGTAGTAGTTTATATACTCTAGATACAAAGTGGCCCGCGTGTATGAGACGTGGTAAGTGGGTCACCAGCCAGGGTATAGAAGGGCCAGGGTATAGAAGGATTAAGGCCGCGGGCAGATATGATGGCTTTCAGTTTCAAGAACTCGTAAAAGTCCATGGGTGTTAAATCATATGCTGCCTGCAGCGTATAGAAAGGAAGGGGTTGCGCACCCTCATAGATGTCTGTTACGATATTAATGCCTTTTTGGACCATGATTCCCAGTAGAGGGTTTTACTGTTAGATTTAATGTAAGGGTTCTTCCATAATGATATGTACGTGGACTTCCTGATTGGTAGATTAGTTTTATGGGCCTGGTCGAGTCTTAACAGAGCACGTCTGGTATTCAGCATAATATATTTGGAGTGAGGCAAGTGAGATAGGTCCATGGTGAGTAAGGCTGGAAGTGGTGAGTGTGCTATGATAGATTTCTCAATAGTTATCCACACTGGGACATAAGATGGGTTGTCGATCAGCCATTGCGCCCCCTGTTTGCAGAGGAACGCAGTCTGGTAGTTCGTAAAAGAGGGAAGGCCCAGGCCGCCTTTTTCCTTAGCTAGTTGCAACTTTTTCAGTGATATCCTGGCTCTCTTACCCTGCCATAGGAAACCGCCAAACAATTTGTCCACCTTATTAATGAAATCATCAGTGAATGTCATGGGGAGCATGCTGGCCAGGTAGTTTACCAATGGGGTAGTCATTATTTTAAGGGTTTCCGCCCTGCCCCACCAGGAAAGAAATTTGGGTGACCATCCTTCCAGTAACGTGGATATCTTTTTAAGTGTTAATGTTTCATTTATTTTTAAAGTGGAGAGCAGATCTCCATCAAAGTCCAGACCTAGATACTTAAAACAGTGTGGTTGCCAGGTGAGACCCGAGTCGCCCAGGATATCTCTATTGCCTATATGATTAAGTGATTTAACCTCTGTCTTGTCTTTGTTCAGTTTGTACCCCGAAACCCGGGAAAAATCATCGATAGTTGCCATAAGTGCGGGGATGGCCTCACCTGCTCTCTCGGACATAATTAGCACATCATCCGTGTATGCTGTGAGTTTTATATTACAATCCAGAAATGGAATACCAGCAATCGCTTCGTTATTTCTTATATGATAGAGAAATGGCTTGATCGCTAATAAAAACAGAGAGGGAGATAATGGGCACCCATGTCTCGTCCCCTGTCGTAGATGGAACGAAGAGGAGAAAGAACCCCCTGCTCTAACCTTCGCCGTGGGACATGAATATAGGGACATCACTAAGTTCGTAAATGTTACCCCCAAATTAAATTTATGCAAGACTGCTTCTAGGAATGCCCAGTCAACTTTGTCGAAAGCTTTTTCGGCTTCTAGGGTTATAGCCGCCGTGGGTGTGTCCAGGAGTTTCGCTTTTTCTAGAACATGCGCCAACACCCTGGTATTGTCACTGGACAATCTATGTTTTAAGAACCCTGCTTGCGAGGGATGGATTAGTTGAGGGAGTACTCGTTGGAGGCGAGCAGAGAGGATCATGGCCAAAATTTTACAATCAAGATTAATGAGGGAGATGGGTCTATAATTTTTTGGGAGAGAAGGGTCTTTACCATCTTTTGGAAGGACTGCAATTATGTCTTCAGACAGTGTACCTTTAACTTTCCCTGTGCTGTTTATTTCCTGGAAAAGGTGGAGAAGAGGTTCCACCAATAGAGAGGGAAAGGTTTTGTAATATTTAGCCGTGAACCCATCGGGGCCGGGGGCCTTTCCACATTTTAATGATTTTATGGCCTGCTCTATTTCAGACGTCTCGATCGGAGCATTAAGGATTAGTTGCTCTTCTGTTGGAAGCCTTGGGAGGTGACATTCATTTAAATAGTCCTGAATCTTGTTCTCCTCCACCGATACATTCTTGGCATATAAGGCTTCATAAAAGTCTTTAAACACCTCAGCTATTTTATCTGGTTCCGAATGGACAGCCCCTGATGCGTCTTTAATGATATTAATTGTATTCCTCTGCACTTTAAATTTTAAATATGCTGCCTGGCTCTTACCCGCTTTATTCGAGTTTAAACCTCTGACTCCTATCTAACCACACTCCAGCCCTTTCGCTCACTATTTTATTATATTCATACTTCTTGTTAGCCAATGCATTCAGTGTCATGTCATCCCTATCTCTCTGATGTTTGCATTCTAGGGTCAATATATCACGTCCTAAATCTTCTAATTTTTTATTGTGGTCCCTGTTCATCGCTGAACGAATCTTGATGCACACCCCCTAACAGTGCTTTTAAGGGCTTCCCACCGAATAAGTTCGGAAGTATCTCCCCTCTTATTAAGGTCCAAATATGACTCAATAGCAGACTGTATAGCAGCCCGGTGTTGTTCCTTATCTAACATTTCGTCATTCAGCCGCCAAGACCTCTGTCTGGAGGAGGGTTTCACATTGGTGATTGACAGGGAAATGCACGAGTGGTCAGACATAACTCTTTAACGTTTCATCTATTCTTGGGACCCCATTTTGAGTTATAAGAAGATAGTCGATCCGAGCATAAGAGTCATGCGGGGAAGAATAGAATGTGTAATCCCTGCCCGTTGGGTTTTGTAGTCTCCACGAGTCGACAAGATGGAAGCGATTGCATAGATTAATAAATGCTTTGTGGGATTTGTTTGGCCTAAAAGAGCATCGCGAATCTCTATCAAGGGTTGGGTCCATGGGGAGATTAAAGTCCCCTGCTACTAAGTGAACGGCTGAGTCTGGAATGGTGTCAATCTGTTTAGTTAGATCCGCCCAGAATTTTAGGTCGCAAGTATTCGGGGCATAAATGTTCGTGACACAGAATTCTGTGTTGTCTTTGGTTAGTTTAGCTGTAACCCACCTTCCCTTATCATCTGCAGAGGATGAAAGCAATTCAACCTTTGATTTTTTCGCTATTAACACTAGAACCCCGTTCTTCTTCCCCACAGCCGCAGCTCCCACCACCTTGGAGTAGTATTTATTCCTTAACGTGTAAAACTGTTTAGCGTCAAGTTTAGTTTCCTGTAACAGGACAATATCCCCTTTCTGTCTGCGTAAATAGTCTAGTATCTTTTGTCAGGTTGATTCAAGCCTTTTACATTCAGGGAGAGTATTTTCAATTTGTCCACGTTGGACACGCCAAGTGGTGTATTAATAGTGGAATGCGCCATCTGGAGGTGTCGCCATCTTTACATAAGTCACAAGTCTCCTGGCTGGGCCTACGTATATCAAGAGCCTCAACAACCCAAGCCAATGACCAAGCTAACATTGAATTCCCAAGCCCCTAACCACTTGACAAGTAGTCGCATTAGCTCGTGAATATGACATGCAACTGTCGAACAATGTCAGGATAAAAAGCAAAAGAAGAAAAAGACAAATAACACACAGACCCCCCCCAACCCCTTACTCCCCCCACCCCGCCCTCCCCAACGGTAAGCAGTAGGCATGGTGACTTGAGAAAAACAGCAGCATTTTCCTCCCATACTTATACTAACATCATATAAACATTGGAACTATTTCGTCAAGTAAACTTTTGTTAATTACAACATGAGATGTATATTAACATCAGAATCTCAGACACATGAAAGTAGAGGCATGGGCCCCTTCATGTAACAAGTATGAGGCGAACTTGTGCCTAGGGTTACCTCAGTGTACAGGCTTGTACTCTGCACCCCAATCAGAGAGCAGTTTAACTCTAGACCTGAAAGGTTTGTGTCCAGGATGAGCTTTCCGTCCAACCCAACCATTCTGGAACAAGGGCAATATGCCAAATGTAGACTGTAACACAACGCCTGAAGTGGGGAAGTGTGGCTCACTGGTTAGAAGCGGCAGACCCTGAAGCAGAGATCGGCCCGGGACCAGGGTTCAATTCCCGACGTGGCAGGGTCTTGGGGCAATGTCCACTGACTCGATAATTCTCACCGAGGTGCCTTCGCTAACCATGGGTCCCACTCTGCAACTCTGGGCAATAGCTTGCTTAATCTCCACGACGGCCCCATCAGCGCCGGGGATGCCTGGCTTCACCTTGGAGGTGCCCAGGAGGGACCATCTCACAGAGAAGTGTGGTGGTTAGAGGCGGCAGACCCGGAAGCTGAGATCGGCCGTGGACCAGGGTTCGATTCCCCGCCTCGGCGGGTCTCGGGCTCTAAAATTCCACGGACTCGATAATTCTCGCTCCGGTGCCTACTCAACTCCCGGGGTCACACTCTGCGACTCTGGGCAATAGCTTGCTTAATCTCCACTACGGCCCCTCGCGGCGGGATGCCTGGCTTTCACCTTGTGGATACCCTGCCGGGGTATCTCACAGGGGAATACCAGGACGGGTTCCCTAAGCAAGCGCTTAGATACCGTGTCGGTGATTTGCGCTATAAAAATACATGTACATTTACATTTATTTACATTTACATTTTACAGGGAAAGCCAGGACGGGTTCCCCAGCGGTATACAGCGCCAGGACACTCCGAGATGGAGTAACAGTGCGCTTTACAAGTATACTTACTTTACTTTACTTTACTGAAGGCCAATGACTCCCTCCAACATTCACAATTGGACGTGCAGATATCAGAAGCAATTATATGTAACGTGGAATACAATAGTTGGACAGGTCAACATGGTGCATTGAGTCCGTCATGAACATGAAGAAAATAGGCAAAACACGAATGTAGCATGGTGACTAATTCACCGTTTTGAGTGCCAAGAGGAAAGTAGCAAGGCACCAACAGATTGTCAGTAGTATCATCAGGCCACACAATGAACAGTGCCACTGCCAACGCCCATGTCCATTAAAAGACCTACTAGTGACCATAGCATAACACAATACCAGAAAGCATGTCTATACACAGATAGTTTGTAATCAAAGGATACTCATTTATAGCCGGAAGCCGAGGCTGCCATGTTGCCTTGACCATTGGTGTCCATATCTTGTTCCACAGCACCATCTAGCAACCGTTTGAGCTTCATAGGGTCCGAAAAGATATGTGGGGAACCCTGTATGATCACTCTGTATTTCGCTGGCCCTATGAAACCATACTGATACCCCATCAATTTAAGCCGTGGACGAAGCGCTAGAAATGCCTTCCTTACATCCACGGTGTCCTTGCTGTAGTCCTGTGATATGTATATTTTGGCGTTCTTCCATAAGATGTGGTTGTTTTTCCGAACAAAGGCAAGGATCTCTTCCACGTGCTGGTATCGTAGTGGCTTGCAGACGATGGGTCTTGGACCTTTCTGGGTTTTAGTGATCCTACCCGGGACTCTATGAGCCCTGCCAAATTCTAGGGGTTGGTGGAAAGACATGTTAGTGGCTTGTGTGAACCATGACTCCAGGAACGGTACACAGGAGCCCTGCGAATCCTCGGCCCCCTCCGGTATGCCAAAAATGCAGAGGTTCCCCCTCAGATTTCTGTCCTCCAACTCAGCCAGCCTCCTTGTTACTTGCTCCGAAGATATGGTCAGACGCTTGAGCGCTCCGCATGTTTTGATTTCTGTATCTTCCAGTCGGCTGATCCTTGATTCCGTTTCTGTTAGCCTTGCATTGGTATCCCGTATATCTTGTCGAATTGCCACTACCTCTTCCTTAGTTGATTTGGCCAAGTCTTTCACCTCGTCCAACCTGCTTAAGATCATTTCTATCACTTCATTAGTGTCTTTCTTGCCTTTAATGGGCGAGCTTGGGTTTGAGTGGTCAGCTTTGACCCTTTTCAGGTTTTTTATTTGCTCCTTGTTCTCCATAGTGCTGCTTCTGGACTAACACCGCCCAAGCGTGGAGCGATTATCTAATCTGCAACAGCAAGTGCGTGGAACACCAGGAACTGACGTATGTGCTATCTCTTTGTTCGCTCTTAGAGGTACTACTGCGTGGCTAGCTAGCCGACAGAGTTGTAGAGACAAGATCAAAATATCACAAGCTGTGGTTGGGCATCAGCACGAATCCAGCTGGTGCTGCGCACTTACAGGAGACGGGAACATGTTAAGGTGTCGCAGACAGGCGCAAAGGATATTGCCCAGATTGCCCAGAGTACGTTCGCTCAGGTCAGTTCTGACTATATAGATATCCGATCCACAGCATTGGCATATACCGCGTTGCAGGTAGCGTGCGCATTCCAATCAGAGATGGTCACCCATGATTATTGCCGGTATACTCGTGCCTTCCCTCAACTTGGCTTGACCAGACTGATTTATATTGTACATTATAGGACTTGACTGAGTTACAATGCGACTTGTGCGCTCCTCTGGTTATAAGTGAGCTGGATTGAGTTTGACTGGACTGGTTCATATGACGCAGTGCAGGGCTTGATTAGTCGCTCCCCTGATTATGAGAGCTCGCGCCCTCCATTTTATGAGCGATCCCTTCCATCCATGTCAAACAAGCTGTAATGGCGGTGCATAACGTATGTAAACTACGAAGTGAACATACAATTACAAGCCCCAGTGCATAGGACCCATGTCAGTGCTGGTGTGGCAGCGGCGGTGGTGGATCCTGCTAATGCGTGTGAGAATGAGTGTCTCTAGACCGCGTCGGGAAGCGATGTGCACACACACATATCCGGTGACAAATGCGTTACTCGGGGCCAGTCGTGTACATGCACTCCAGGGGTTCCTCTGCCCTAACTGCCCACTTTGGTACAGAGATAGCGCAATCGCACTCTTTCAGACACTTTGCCAAGTCCGATTCACGAATACCAACAATTGCGCCCGCCATCTTGGAAATACTCCTCTCGTGTAATATGTTAAGGGAATTAAGCCTCGACACTTCTACCTCACTCAATATATTATGAGGCAATGTCTACGTTATGTAAGTACATTACCACAGAACAGCACTATTTATTCTAGGTTTTTCCTTTGCTATACCTCGACGAACACCTAACCTAGCTCATGACAATGGGAAATATTTACTGTATAACTCGACACTTATCTACCACTCATTATAATATTGTAATACTATGTTATGTGAACTAAGCCACTCGACACTGATCTACCTCACTATAATATTATATGATAATGTTATGTTATGTGAATCACATATCGACAGAATGTATAGTTGTCTGTGAAGCGCTCTGATACCCAAGGGTCAAGTTCGCGCTATACAAAACTCTCTAAATAAATAAAAATAAAATAAATAATGTTCTGAGCGGGTCGGCCTAATGGTGGCAGGTGCACTAGCAGAGGTACTCACTCGTGGGGCGTAGATGTCCAGACGCTCGCCACAGTCTCTAGAGGGGCAGATCGTCTGAGGTCCCTGTGTTTGGACAGATTGCTCGGTCTCCGTCGGAAGTCTGCTGAGGCTGCCGTGCGCTCGCGCTCCCGCCGAAGTCAGATGCGGGAGCGCTCAGATGCTTGCCAATTATGTTGCTCCTCGGTCACCTCCACGCTTGGGAGTCAGCTCATTCTATGCCCCTCACATTCCGATCCACGGATTTGGTTATGGGACCGATGACGGATCGACGAAAGAGGTTCCAATCTCGTAAGTAAAGCCTCGGTACGGGAGGAGAAAAACCTTAGACCGCCATTTCTCTCGGCGTCCAAACCACGCCCCAGGTTTTCTGTACTCTAATGTCGATCTGTATCAAGGCTGGCAGACTGTCCTTGAGGTAAGTGTTGAACAGTGAGACATTTGGGAGGCATAGAGGGCCTCATCTCAAAATACAATAGTGTATGAAGTGTCCATGATGTCAATGTCGAAGGACATGCAAGTGGAACATGATATTATAAAGAGCTAGGAAAGAGCATCTGGAGTGCGAAAAGTAGTAAAAGCAGTCATGGTATCGTCCCTGATAAGGGCTTGGGGATATGAGTTAGTCCTAGGAGAATCAGTCTTGTTTTTTACTGACTTTCATCCATTCACTCAAAGTACATTACCCTCATGGTCCTTTCTGTCTTTGGTATCAGTGAAAAGGGCATGCAGATATAATCTTCAACGTCATGATAAAGGTACATACAGTAGATGCAGTCTGTGCGTGTGAGGATCTGCTTCAGAACAGTTTGTCTTGCGACACTGGGCTTATTGCACCACAGGAAGACCTAGAAACGTCAGTCCAAAGTCACACATCTTGAGCCTGTATAGCTTACAAGGTTTGAAAAATAGTAGGGTTAAATCCCAGCAGGTCCAGCATTTTGGTACTAGTATGTGCAGTAAGAATCTAAAGCAGGGATTAACTAGGGGCATGCATCACTACAGGGGGAAAAGGGGTGGTTAGGCGTAAGCTGAACAGACTCTAGAAAAGAACTCCTTACTTAATCTTCCAGTTAAAGACTTGACATGCTAGATGGGACTAGCTTCACATGAGGGAATATTCCAATAGCACAACACACTTTAGAGAGGGGGGACAGGGAACTATTAGAAAGACACTAGGAGCAGTACCATTGCTCTCAAGGACTAACGTGGTATACACTGAGGTGTAACTGTTCCTAAGGAAGAGAAGAGAGTTGCAACCTTTTCTGGTTTGTACATAAGTGTAAGAGTGGTATGTCTCAATAGACTTGGGATGTCTATTTGTACTTTTAACCTTATTATCCGGACCACCGAATAAAACTAGGTTTGGGTACTGGCTGGTAATTTTGACTCCCCTTTTGACTCGCTGTTCTAGGCCCACACACCCGTATGCACAACTGCGGCGTCTCCTCAAAAGATCTCTGATACAGAGCCCTCTCGCGGGGCCCATGGGGGGACAGCAGCGCCAGCCCCACAAAGAGCAACGCCCGATGATGAAGCATGACACTCGCAAGGGTTTGTGAGGGCACTATATACAAAAGGAGAAATTCCCCCTCTCTCTAAAACATCCGAACTCTATTGAGACATACCACTCCTACACTTATGTGCAAACTAGAATAGGTTGCAACTCTTTTCTCAATATTCCAAGAGCATCTGAATCTATAAAGGTTCCAATGTGGTTGAACTACACAATATAAAACATCTCAATAAAACCAAAAATGTGAACAAACTTACACAATGACGGATTATTTAAACCGGACAAATGTGATAGATGGAAATGCCTTCTACCAGGCATATTCTATACCATTGTTTCGTAGCTTGTCTCTAGCATAGCAAATAGGGTTAGACACATGTATGTTCAAAGATGACAACAAACTGTACACTCCCTCCATTCAGCCAACAGACCAGAACCCATCTGAACGGAATCCAACTAATCTGACTTGTTTCCGCTTTATTGATCCTCAAGCATCTGCACCCAGGGCCTCTATAGCATAGTGACAACAAAACCCATACATGTGAATTCCAAATGCCTGACTAATCAGAAATGTGACTATTGGAAATGCTTGAATCAATCTAAAACACAATTATTCTGAGTGCAGATAACCCTAGTTAATCTTAAACAGTGTATGCTATCAAGCCGTTCATTAGCTACCCCAGATAAAAGGGGCAGTGGAATTGCTTGGTTCACTTTATTCAACTCCCCTACAAACAAATGAATCATGTCACTTTCGAATATTTGATTATTAAATTGGTTTCAGAAAATGATTTTTCAGGAAATGTAGCTCTAGATTTAGGGCAGCAAATTCTTATAGCAGGTGATTTTAATAGTAATTCTGATGAAGAGTATATTTTAGTCACAGACTTTCTAAAACTTAAAATGAATGTTAGGTTTACCCAAAATACAAAGGGCCTTCACATATACCGCTGGCCTTTTTCTCAGATTTCATTTTAGAGTTTAACTGAACCCTAAAATACCGTGTCTCTTTTCATGTCTGGCTGTAATCACCTGTAGCTTAAATAACAGCTAACTTTATAAACTAATTGGAATGCTGGCACTCTCTGGGCGGAAGTTTCTTGGTTTCCGCTCATTCCGAAGACACACCCTTAGCAGTTTCTGAGCGTTAGCAACACTTCCCATCATCAGCACTCAGTCAGGTAGTCTCACTCCCTGCCTGTGGTCACGCTGCAGCCTCTTTTGTATCTTTATTTGACCTTAATTTAGATTTTAAATACATTGGCTTTGTGTCAGATAGTTGATGGGGAATGCATATTTTCCAACTAGGTCATGTGGTTAGTTATCGTACTTTTAACATAATGTGTGGTTATAATAAAATGAGTTTTATATGCTGCTAATAGCTCATTTATGTAGTTTCTGGCGGCTCTCAATAATAGATGTTTCTATTATCGCCAATATTGTCGGGGGTGTATGTAAATATTTGTGCCATCTACACGATTCTGCACCTATACATATGTGTACCATATAAAGAGCCTCTGCCTGTAAATGTGCCACAAAAGGGGGAGGGAGGGGGTGCGCCTCTATATATGTGTGCCATCGCGTAGGCCTGTGGGTCTGCTTTTTGAGTCAGGGTGCTTAATGGTTTCGCATCCTGTCCTGCATCTTTACACTCTGAATGTTGATAATTGGGATTTGAATTATATGATTTAAAAAGGCATTGTTTGTAGTGTATTGTTTAGAATAACAGGAACGTTTCTTGAAACTGTATAAGCAGACTTAGTACCCCACCAACTGGTTTATTGAGTCTCCAGTTTGTGCGGAGTACATTGGTTGAATGTTGGAATGTAAGAGGTTTGACTGTGATATGTTTGAAGAATTATGAGTGAAGGTATGGATGAGGTTTTATTCCACTTTTTGTGTCCCTACTTTGATTGTTCTTATATAACTGCTCTTCTGAACTACTGCATGAACTTAAAAAATGTGCATTCATTTCAAAACATTTTTTTCAAAATAAATAGCTATTGATTAGCATCTATTTGTATTCAATTGTGATCTTTACATTGGAAATTAATTTGTCTGTAAATCAAGCATCAGTATTGGCAATTTTCCTTTGTTGTCTAATCGAAGGGGCTTAGCATGTAAATTTATGTGTTAATGTGTGTGCCTAGTGCCCACAACAGAACTGGATGAAAACTGTGATCATACAAAGTCAAGATGGTCTTTGGTTGGGCTCTTGTTTGGTCTGTTCCTCTTGTGGGTGCCAGGCCCAACCGCAAGAGTGAGGTACTGTTTTCATCTGGAGAAGCGTGAGCTGGGAGCTAAAACGTTTGCTCATCTCCACAGATACCAAAACTTTCCCCTCACAAAAACGTGAGGAAAATGCATGTGTTTAGCTAAAATTTGACGCTTGCATGGTGGTATTCTTGGAAATACCCGGTTCTGATGGATACCTTTAACTGCAGTTCTCCCACCTTTAGAACAGATAGTAAATCAGTACTTCCAAAAGGTGGAGGCCCTGTGTGGTGGACTCAAGACCAGAAAAACCTGCAGAAAGCACCGAATATGGAAAATGCCATTTCAGTCTGACCTGGTTGCCAAGGCAATAGTGCTTCATAAATGTGTGCACCGACGCAAACATCGCGGCGTGGTAGATGTCCAGGACTTCACAATGGTGATACCCTTGGTAGAATAGGCTTTCAGGCCTTCTAGAGGCTACATTTTTACTAGTGCATATAATGTCTTAATGCAGAGGACTATCCATCTTAACAGAGTCCTTTTCTGCACCACCCTGCCTTTCCATGTCCCAGAGAACCTCAAAAACAGTGATTGTCCACCTGATGGTCTTTGATGCGGTCGACGTAAAAGCTTTCAGCTCCTCCTCTTTCAAGAGGTGAGCAGTGCTGGGAGAGTGATCAACTGTCCAATGTGAAAAGGAGTCACGACTTTCGGCAAAATGGCCGTCTGAACATCAGTACCAGTTTGTCCATGAAAAAAAGGTAGTGTAGGGTGGTTATATCACTCACTGTACCAGCTGAAGTGATCACAATGAGGACGGCTGTCTTTAACGTCACAAGACGCAGGAAGCATCTGTGCATCGGCTCAAATTGTGTACAGTTGAGGAACGGCACAACCAAGTTCAGATCCCACTGTGGCTTCACACATTTTGAGGTAAGATGTGTCAAACCTTTAGGAAACCACATCATGACACATGATTTTCTAAAGGATGGCTGGTCTGGCAGGCCAAAAAAGCCAAAATGGCAGACAAATGACATTGCCTATGGGGGGGGGGGGGGGGGCATGCTGGATTGATGGAGAGTGAAGTGATTCTAGGCCGATATGAGATTTGACGTAATGTCTACAACTGAACTCTTGGATCAAACGCTCACTGCAACATCAGGGATGCGGGGGGAATTTTCTAAATGTTATAAAATGCTCAATAAAAAGATACTGAGAAAAAGCCAATGCTGACAGCAAGCCATTGCTAAGCTAAAGATACACAAAAGGGAGAACATCCGACAACTTTGCTTGTACTGGGTCCTTTGACAGGAACTACACCAGGCTACAGACATATCCCAGCCCTCAGCGTGAACAGATTTTGTAGACGGAAGCCTGGCAAATGGCATTCTCAACTTCAGAGGGAACTCAAAGGCAGTCAATTGCTGCTGCTCAGTCTCCAAGCATGGAGATATATGTGGCACAGGTCCGGTTGCAGGAATATGGCCTGCTGCTGAGACAGAAGATCCTCCTGAAGAGGCAGCCTGACTATAGGACAGATGCTCATGCCCTGAAGTTCTGGTAACCACACTCTCCGGGGCGGCGGAGCTTGCTCGGAGACGGAATGGCCGCCTGAGCGCTGAGCTCTCCCCGGACATCGCACAATTCAACATTTATCCTGTGGCCAACGCGGCTATTGCTCCCCCCAAAGCGGCACCGGAGCGGAAGAATAAGGTGCGGTGTGGACTGGCGGGACCTGGCAGCGGATCGGAGCGCAGTGCGCGCTGATACGACATTGCATTAGATTGCGGCAGCTAGGCCGTGGATCCCCGACCTGGAGTTGCGGGAGCGGCCGTGCAACGTCACATGACGTGCAGCCTAAGAATCCTCGGCGGCGGCCGGAAGAGGCTGACCAGTTACGACGCGGTACAGCCACTGAGAGCCCTGAAGAGTGGCGTGGCGGGACGGGTGACCGCTGCGGGGGTCCGCTGCCCTGCGAGGTGGTGAGGGTCGCACCTGGTGTGCTGACGGGCAGAGCTGCGGCGAGCTGGGGCACCAAGGTGAAATCGTTGTGACATGGAGGTGGAATATTGAAAGGCGGTCAGTGGGTTGCTGCTTGGGACACTACCTAAGGATTGGGGTTTGACTGCTGGCAGAGTTCTTAATACCCTGACCGGACCAGTGGGGCGAAGACGGACATAGCCCGGTGTGGTGAAGGGAGAGATAAGCGAGGCGTGGAGGTGTAGAGAGAGGTTTGCGCCCAGAGTGATCGAGGCAGTCCTGTCGGCTCTCCCCAGGAGATGGATCACGTAGTGGTGGCGCTGAGGCCTCGTCGATGCGTAAAAGACGAGCAGTTTCCTGGTTTTGCTACTTGCGCCCTATCTACCTGAGAGGACCGGGAGTGCTGCGCTACAGGTGGTCTGTGTCTGGAACCTCGGGCTTGAAAACATCTTGTGTTGCGTGAAGGGGACGCAACTGTGTGGAAGGCGCTGACCCGCAGTGGCCCCGGCCGGTCAGTATGGGTAAGGGAGACAAGACCCAATCAAAGCTGACCTTTGAACAAAAGCGGGCGAAATCGCAAGAACTCGCATTGGACAGGGGCTCTAGAGGGGCGTCACGATCCCAAGATGAGGATGAGCCTGATATCCGCAGCATGCTGAGAGCCATGGAGAAGTCCTTGCAAGGTGTAATCACGTCTCTGGGCGCGAAAATGGATGCCCTGACCTATCGTATGGACAGGATGGGGGAGCGCCTGGACAAACACGCAGATCGACTGGACATGTCGGAGAGGCGTCGGAGAGGCGTATAACGGAGGTGAAAGAGGCGCATACTACTTTAGACACCGACAACAAGCAACTGGGGAAGGTTCTGAAAGTTCTGCAGGATAAGACTGAGGACCTTGAAGCGCGCTCTCGGCCCTGTAATCTACGTCTGGTAGGACTTCCGGAGACAACAGCCACGGGAAACATGGAACAGTTCATGGAAAAGTTACTTGTGACATTGCTGGGTGATCATGCCTTCTCGGCTATGTTCGTCGTGGAGAGAGCGCACAGGGCTCTGGGCCCTCGGCCACCACCAGGCGTGCCACCGCGCCCGATCATCGCAAAATTGCTTAACTATCGGGACCATGACGCTGCCTTGAGGGTTGCCCGAGAGAAGAAGGTGCTACACTATGAGGGCTCGGAGTTGGCCTTGTATCCGGACTTTACAGCATGAGTTCAAGAAGCACGCAGGCACTTTATACCGCTTAAGCGACAGTTGAGGGACATGGGAGTGGATTATGCGATGCTGTACCCGGCGAAACTCCGAGGTAATCGACAGGGCAAATCGCACATTTTTACGGACCCTTCAGCTTTACAAAGACCTGGGCGAAAGAGCGAGGGCCTTG
Organism: Lissotriton helveticus; assembly: GCF_964261635.1. Taxonomy (NCBI): domain Eukaryota; kingdom Metazoa; phylum Chordata; class Amphibia; order Caudata; family Salamandridae; genus Lissotriton; species Lissotriton helveticus. The sequence goes on from NC_136069.1 coordinate 191,329,566, forward strand.
CCAGGAGCAGTCCAGTTTGGAGGACCTGGAAGGGTCGGCGCTGGATAAACAGGACTGAACAATGAAAGCTGGTAGCTATGAGAGTGCTGTGTATGGTGGGGGGTGGTAGGGCGGTGTGCTAGTTTTTTGCGGGGGGTGCGAGCTTATGTAAAACTGCACTACTGCCTTCAACAATGTTTCTGATTAGTTGACTCATGACAGGGGCGGTTGTGGCCTGGAGGGACGTCAGGGATTGGATTTAACACAGTTGAGCCTGTGAGCAGGGACAATGGGTAAATTGGCAATGTTGAGACGGCGAGGGCGGGTTCTTCTCTGAGACATACTTGTTTTAGCCAAGGGTACAATGTTTGCATAACCGCAATAATATTTAGCATTCCATAACATCGGGAGTGGGGAACAGTTATGTTGTGAGTCAGGAAGGATGTTTGCAGAGCGCTAGGCTGCATAACTGGTCACGATGTCGGGGGGGGGGGACAGGCGCAGGGTAACTCAGCCACATTCAGTTTGCTAAAGTTGCTGCTTGATGAGCTCCCTCCGCTCACGTGTGCCTGGCACCGATTTCTTTTCCTTGTACATGTTGATTGAGTCTATGAGGGGTATGAGGGGTGGGGGATTGGATCGGGGGCGCATGCGGCCATGTTGGGGGAGGTCTGCTGTGGGTGGGGGAATGAGGGGGAGGGCTGGGCTCGATAAGGGTTCTGTTGGTTTGTTTTGGTTTTTGCAGATTACATAGACGTTACTTGCGCGAATGCCGCATGGTTTCACTATCATGATTTCACGGACGCTGTATGGCACGTGACACACTAGGCTCTGGGGGGGACCGGGATGGGCTGCGATTACTTTCTTGGAATGTCAGGGGCCTTAACGACCATCGCAAGACCCACAAGGTCCTCAGCTACCTCAATAAACATAGTATAGACCTGGCTCTAATACAGGAGACACATTTCCCCTTGTCCAGCCCCATGCTTAAGATCAGGGCTTTTGAAGGTAATATCAATGCAGCTGGGTTCACCACGCATGCCAGGGACCCCATCCTCGCTCCGACTCCTCCATGAGGATGCCGGAGGCAGATATGTTGTGTCCCGTTGGTGTGGTCGGGGTTTTGATATGTTACTTGTCAATACCTATGGGCCCAATTTTGACTGCCCTGAATTCTTTGCGAATATCGCTAGGCTCATACAGCACGGTGAATTCTCTAAGATACTTTGAGGCGGCGATTTTAATCTGGTCAGGGATCCGGAATTGGACAGATCTGCTGGTCCTCCGAGGGGTCCGGCTGCTGCAGCGAGAAAGCTTGATGAAGTTATGTTATGCCCTGACCTGTGTGACGTGTGGCGGATGCGTAGCGGTGAGGGGGGGGGGGTACACACATTACTCTGCATACCATAATCTTCATACGCGGATTGACTACTGGCTAGCATCAAGGTCATTGTGCGGTCTGGTTAAACAGTGTGTGGTGTTACCGCGCACGTTGTCAGATCATTCCCCGCTTCTTCTGGTGCTGGACACATCGGGCAGGAGGATCCCGCCGTTCACCTGGAGGTTCCCTCCGCTCTCTTTGTTAGACCCGTTGTTCCGTGAGGAACTGGCAGTAGCGGTAGATACATTCTTTGAAACGAACATAGGCTCTGTTGACAACTTCCAAACGATTTGGGAGGCTTTTAAGGTTTATATCAGAGGGGTAGCCATGTTGAAACACTCGGTGTGCTTAAGGCACTGAGGCACACTTTGAATGAACTGGAGGGGAAGCTGGGTGTGCTGGAACAGAGGCGCCTGCGCGGAGACGGTAGACAAACTTAAAGTGCTCCTGGAGCAATACCAAGAGGCGGCAGACCACGAGGTACAGCATTTGGGAAAGTATGCTACGGCGCGTTCATATGGTGAGGGCGAGAGACCGGGATCATTCCTGGCAAGATTGATGAAGGCTAGGCGAGGTAGGACGCTGATTACTGAGGTTAACTCAGCCGATGGTGCACTATTGACTTCTGAGGAGGAGGTGGCAGACCGCTTCAGACAATATTATGCAGAGCTGTACCGATCTCAATTGGGGAGCTTGGAGGACCAAATTGCTGAATACCTGGAGTACATACAACTTCTCTTCCGCCCCAATCACACATAGGGAACTCCTGGGTCACCCGTTGGAAAAAGACGAGATTACGAGGCCTTGAGCGGCATCAGGGCTAACAGTGCCCCGGGCACGACGGCCTAACGGTCGCCTTTTATAAGGCGTTCCTAGAGCAGCTGCTCCCTCACCTTGCGGCCCTGTTTGCTGACATATACGAGTCGAGAACAATGCCCCCCACGATGTGTGAGGCCTTACTAGTGTCCATCCCTAAGCCGGGTAAGACACTAGATGAGTGTAGTTCATACCGCCCACTATCGCTCCTCAACGTGGACACTAAACTTTTTGCCAAGGTCTTGGCGACTAGGTTGGCACTGGCATTGCATATTCTGGTCGCCCCGGAACAGGCGGGATTCATCCCTTCCAGAAACTTGACGTATAATATAAGCACCGTGTTTGGGGTGCTGCAGCACGTCCGCCAGGATGTCATGGCAGTTGCCGTGGTCTTAGACATGGAGAAGGCGTTCGACTCGGTCGAATGGCCGTTCCTGAGACAAGTCTTGACGAGAATGGGGCTTGGGGGGTGTTTCTACAGCTGCTTGTCGCGCTCTATCATAAACCGACGGCCCGGGTGCGGATCGGGGACTTGGTCACTGCCCCACTTGACATCTCCTGGGGCACCAGCCAGGGTTGCCCCCTGTCACTGCTGTTGTATGCCCTGGTTGCAGAGCCGCTGGCATGTGCCATGAGAGAGTATCACGGGCATGAGGGCATAGGGTTCCCTACGTATAAAATAATAGTGTCCACATATAAAGACGACACGCTGCTATATGTTCGTGACCCTGAAGCGAATCTGCCTGCAGTTATCAGAGAGGTGGTACGATTCGGAGCCCTGTCAGGCCTTAAGGTTAATTGGGATAAATCCTTGGTGTTCCCTCTTACCCCGGCCACAACTGAATTTGCGATGGAATACGCCTTGGTTTGGACCAAGGAGTCGGTACGCTATTTAGGAATACGGTTGCACACTAACGCGAATGTAGTATTCCTCGAGAACTACGGGGTTGCCATCGCGAAACTGGAGGAAGATGTGGAGCTATCGTGTCGCTTGCCCTTGTCCCTGATGGGGCGCATATCGATTATGAAGATGGTGGTACTGCCTAGATTTCTTTTTCTTTTTACGAATATCCCCCTGGTGCTGCCGAAATGTTTTTTTACCAGACTGAGGCAACTTCTGTTGAAACTAGCCTGGGCTGGCAGGCAGACGAGGGTGCAATGGGGGGTCCTCACGCTCCCGTGCCACTCTGGTGGCCTAGGAGCGCCTGATTTGGAGTTCTATTACCGAGTGGCGCAGGCTGCTCACCTCCATGCATGGGTGCATGGTGAGGAGAATGTCCCTTACCTGCGCTTGGAGCGGCTTTTTGCTGAACCGCTTCCCCTGCCGGCAGTGATCCTGGAACCACCTGATCGCAGGACGGGAGTTCTGGATTCCCTGAACTCAACCAGGCACGCCTGGCACTGGCTATTGCAACAACAGGCGGGAGTGCTGTTGTACTCGCCGGCATTGCCCATAGAGTGGCTGAAATGGTTGTGTCCCTGCACTGAGAAGGGCGTAGTTAGGGCTCTGCAGGCCCTGGATGTGGTGAAGGCTGGTGACCTATTTTGCGATGGCATGGTCCGTACCGCAGAGCAACTCGATGCATCACCGGAGAAGCTTACACTGCTAAACAAATTTCAGTTCCATAGAGTGAGAGGGACTCTACGGGTGCTCTTGGGTGTTGACATGGCGGCGCCTCCCGAAGTTGGCGAGCTAACACAAGTCATTAAGGCACCTTCCCCACGTAAAAGGACTTCAGTTCTCTATAAGACCACAATGGCACAAAAGGCACATAAATATACAGCAGCCAGACTGGCATGGCAGAGCGATTTGGATGTGCAGCTGGATGATGTGACTTGGACCTATTGTTGCATGAACACGCGCAGAGTGTCCTTACAAGGTAGACACCGCCTGGTACACTTCAAGTTCCTCAACAGGGTATACTACACACCTGAGAGACTGTGCAGGTATGGGTTGCGGGACAGTGCGGAATGTGAGAGATGCCATGCTGAGGTGGCTGACTTTTTGCACCTGGCATGGCTATGCCCGGGCGTGAGCGCTTTCTGGCTGGCTGTGTTTGCGGATCTGGGCAGGATCGTCCAGATGGAACTCCCACTGGAACCGCTGGTCGCCCTCTTGGGCTACACAAAGGCTGTTCCAAAGGCAGTACGCAGATTGGTTGACATGGGTTTGCTGATGGCCAGGAGGAGGGTGGCTTTGTGCTGGTTACGTGGCCTTGCCCCCACCTTGCAGCAGTGGTCTAGAGACATGCTCTCTTGCTCCACGCAGTCCGAACTTTACAGCAAGCTGCTCCCGCCTAGGAGCCGACCTAAACGCTTCTGGGGACTGTATACTACCTACTTGGCTGGAGCGAGGGGAGAGAATGTTGAGTGCACGGCGAATGGTGTAACGATAAAACCCTCTGGAGTTGCTGAACCGGCTGGCATAGTATGAACCAATTGACTGGTGCGCGGTGTGGATGCATGCGGTTCCTATGTGCTACCTCTTGAAACGTACAGGCTGAATGGCAAGTGATGCCCTTCCTATGCGCTTGTCCTGTTTGGTGCCCCTTCCCACGCTTCATATGCTTCTTTTCATTCTTAATCTGATAGTGAACGCCGCCTGCCCACTTTCGGGATGTTGGCATCATGGCTGTGTTACTATTCTTGTGCCCATGAGACATGTTGTGTTGGGAAGATGGTCAAGCACGTGTATCTGTGAATGTTTTCAAATCTGCGACTGTATTTTGTATTCTCTTAATAAATAAATAAATTTTAAAAAAAACACACTCTCCTGAACTAATCCGGAGCCACTAGGATGACTTGGGCCTGGTCGTTCTTGATGATCTTTAGAACTCAAGGCAGGAGAGGTTGGGACGGGAAGGCATGCAGGAGTCCTGAACTGCACTCTAGGTAGAAAGCGCCTCCTATAGAGCCTTTTTGGGAACACCAGTGCATAAAAAAAGTTTACATTGCAGCTTCTTGATGGTGGTACAGAGATCAAGCCACGGTTCTCTCCACTGATGGGTGATGCACTGAACGACCTCTGGGTGTAACTGCCATTCATAATCCGCTAGGCATCGCTAGCTGAGTTTGTCCACCCTGGTCTTCCAAGATTCCTCCAGGGTAATGTCCTGATAGTTCAGTCAGTTGCATAGGTGTACTGCATCCTGGCACAGGACCCTGGACTACTCACTGCTTGATGCAGTACAACATGGCAGTGGTATCTCTGAGCACCTGAACAAGCCACTCTTGATGGGCATAAAAAAGGCCTTCAATGTCAAGGAAATAGCCTGCAACTCAAGGAGGTATATGTTCAGCCGGGTCTCCACGGGAGACCAGAATCCTATGATTGCCACCACTCCAAGGTGGCCTCCCAAACCCATCAGTGTTGCTTTCCTCACCATCGTTCGCTCTGGTGGGGTAGGGAATTGAATGTGTTGCCAGTCCAATCGCTGTTGAGTAAACACCACTACAGATCTTTTACTGTCTCCTCCACGACCAGAAAGGAATCAGACAAGTTTACAAGGTGCTGAGCCCGCTGGCACTTCAAAGCCCACTGCAGAACCTGCATGTGCCGTGTGGCATAGTACACCAGCAGGAGGCCAAAAAGCCTCAGAGACTTTCTCACTGAAACACGGGACTGATCATAACCAAATATCCTAGACTCACTGAACCAGAGGAAAGGCTCAAAACCACACCATATCTTCTCGAATGGTTCCATGAACAGGAGCCTCTATGAAGAGTCAGGTGTGACTTCGCCATATTGATCAATAACCCCAAGGATGTTAAGAGGTCTACCGTTGTCTGTAGGTGGTTCACGGCTGACTGCGGCAAGCCTGCCTTCTACATCTTGTCATCAAGGTAGGGGGAAGATTGACATAAACAACCTCAGAAGGTATGTAGTAACCACCATATATGTCATCAAAGAGGACTGGCCTGTTTTAAGCGTGATACAGGACTCAGGACTGTATGGGAAGGGAAGACAGGGAAATTATTTGGTTTCCTTATGAAGCCCTCACCCACCAACCTAGTTGGTGGCATGCTTCATCTTCGAGCCCACTCAGTGACACCAAATGTATCCCGGGTGTGCTTCAACGCCTGTACTACAGCGGAGCAGGTATTTTACTGAGTGGGCAGTGGTAGTGAAGTGAAGGTGAGAATTAAAAACTATCCAGTGGTCCCAGTACCCAAAGGGGTTTCCTTTAATATATGGGCCTCTGGTAGCAATAAAAACAAGGAGGTGGAGTAAGAATTAGGAACTCCTGCATCGGGTGGGTGGTCTACATGTTTCAGCCAGGCCATTCATTGATAACTGGCTTTCCTCAGGACCTTAATTATGTGAATGTGGGATCTACACAAAAGGTGAGTGTGTGATCTTTAATGTGTTGCACGCGCTAAGGGGCTATACGTGTGGGAGGGGGATTCCCTCTCCAAGTATTACTGTATACAAAACATACGGGAGAAACATACAGTGGAGAATTTTAGCATGATTTAGCATAATCACATCAATACATATTTGCCGTTAGATTTGTGCGAAAATGGCAGAAAAAATGCGGCAAATGTGAGGCTGTAGTAGTGGTACGGTTTGGTTATTAACCGGTATATACGCTATTAAGTGCGGTGGGCTATGTTGTAAAGTCACACACACAGTAAAAGAAGGAAAAGCGCTAGATTATCCTCACACTAGCGATTTTCCGCGAATGCCCCTAGAGATTCCGGCAGGGGTTCTGATTCTGTGGAGAAAGAAACAGTGGCACGTCGGCCCTTTAAAAGCTGAAAAGGAATATTTTAGCCCGTAACTGGGTTAGTGGCTCTTTTCGGTCTACTCACAACTTCATTGGTCAGGACACTTGTGAAATGAGTCTGGGTTTCTACGGTGGTTATATATGCAGTCTCGCGTGTTCAAGTGTTCCCCCATGGCTCCGGTTCTGTGAGTAGTGTCTATGGGGGAAGAGAACAAAGAAAAGACTTTGTGCGAGCTATGACGTCGAGGCGTGTTTACGCCTGTTGTCATGGCAAGAGGCGTGTTTACGCCTGTTGTCATGGCAATGATAGAACATGGGACCTAGGGGTGCTAGCCGGTTGTCATGGTAACTGTGTGCGTGTTAAGACCCGAAGAGCTGGCGGGTGCCAACTGACTCGTCTGGTTTAAAAGAGTTATGTTTTTTGCCAGCATCATGGTAACTGTAAGCGCGTTTAGACCCGAAAAGCTGGCAGGTGCCAACTGACTCACTTGGTTTAAAAGAGTCATGTTATCTGCCAGCGTGGTGGGTACTCTGTATGATGGATGGGCGCATCTGTAATTGATATAAACCCCGAGGTACTAGTGAGAGAAAAGAGACTTCTTTACAGTAAATAAAGTCATGTTGCTAGTGAGCCCAGATTCCAGATGGTGTTTTGGGATAAAGGAAGTCATGTTGCTTATGAGCCCAGATGCCTGATAGTGTTATGGGCGTTATACTCGACAGGGTTGAGCATAAGTGACCACAGTCATGCATGTTTGAAGTGTGTGGGTAAAGATGGGGCTCTTAGGTTACTGTATGTTATCTTGGGTGGGGACTAAAGTATCCTCAGTGGTCGGGCCACAGTCCATGAGGGTGTTCAGACCCTCAGGGTGAACCACGGGATGGAGTAGTTTAACCCCTGGTGTTGGGTTGACAGATGGTAGATCCAACGTTGCTCCTTGGTAAGTAGGGTCTTATCATTGTCCCGCTGGTTGTGTTCAAATTGCTCGATCACCGTCCATGACACGTCATTTGGTGTGTGTGACCCAGTTGCAGGTAATGGTCTGTGAGGCGACTGATGTTTTTCTTGCATCTTATTGTACTGCGATGTCCTGGATTTCTCAAAAAAAGGCCTTGACCTCAATATAACAGCTGCAGCAGGAACATTAACCATCAACACCTATTACAAACCTACAGCCAGGAATTCCCTCCCGCATTTTAATAGTTTCCACCCCAGAGCTTTAAGGGAAAATCTCCCTTTCGGCCAATTCCTGCGCATACTCAGGAATTGTAGCCAACCCACAGACTACAAAAAACAATCAGCTGCCCTTGCTTCTAAATTACAGGAGCATGGCTATTCTCAAAAAATCATCGAGAAACCCAAGAAAAGAGACCGCCACCAAAACCAAGAGGCCCTACTAGACAATGTCACAAGGGAAACTCCTAACCTACCCATGACATGTGTCACTACGTACAACGTGGCCTCGAACAAGGTGTCCAGCATCATTCGAAAACACTGCCGCATCATAAACTCCGGCACAAGACAATGGGAGGAACCCCTCTTTGCATAGAAACGCGCAAGTAATCTAAAGGACCGACTAGTGTCTACACGACCTAGAACACCCCAAAGACCCACCACCAACACCATCTTGAACACATGGGGTCTCCCCAAAGTAACCGGACACTACCCCTGCAATGATTGCAGTGTATGCCATTTAACTCATCAATCCAAAACACTTAATCTGGAATCCGGCAAAACCTGGAAACAGCTACAACATACAAACTGTAATTCCACCATTGCGGTTCACCTCTTCACATGCCCATGTGGCCTCCGGTATGTGGCAATAACAACACACAAGGTCAGGACCAGAATAGTTCAGCAACGCAGTACAATAAGATGCAAGAAAAACATCAGTCGCCTCACAGACCATTACCTGCACCTGGGTCACACACCAAATGACATGTCATGGATGGTGATTGAGCAATTTGAACACAACCAGCGGGACAATGAAAAGACCCTACTTACCAAGGAACAACGTTGGATCTACCATTTGTCAACCCAACACCAGGGGGTTAAACAACTCCATCCCGTGGTTCACCCTGAGGGTCTGAACACCCTCATGGACTGTGACCCGACCACTGAGGATACTTTAGTCCCCGCCCAAGATAACGTACAGTAACCCAAGAGCCACCTCTTTACCCACACACTTCAAACATGCATGACTATGGTCACTTATGCGCAATCCTCTCGAGAATAACGCCCATAACACTATCAGGCGTCTGGGCTCATAAGCAACATGACTCCCTTTATCCCAAAACACCATCTGGTATCTGGGCTCACTAGCAACATGACTTCATTTACTGTAAAGAAGTCTCTTTTCTCTCACTAGTACCTCAGAGTTTATATCAATTACAGATGCGCCCATCCATCATACAGAGTACCCACCACGCTGGCAAACAATTTGACTCTTTTAAACCAAGCAAGTCAGTTGGCACCTGCAAGCTCTTCGGGTCTAAACGAGCACACAGTTACCATGACGACCGGCTAGCAACCGTACGTCACATGTTCTACCATTGCCATGACAACAGGTGTAAACACGCCTCAACGTCACCACGCGCACAAACTCTTTTCTCTATGTTCTCTCCCTCATAGTCGCTACTCTCAGAACCAGAGCCATGGGGAACACCTGAACGTGCAAAACTGGATATATAACAACCGTAGAAACCCAGGTTCATTTCCAACAGAGATCCGCTGCAGAACAGGTTTCACGAGGGTCCTGACCAATGAAGTCGTGAGTAGACCGAAAAGAGCCACTAACCCAGTTACTGGGTAAGATTTTCCTTTTCAGCTTTTAAAGGGTGGACATGCCATTGTTTCTTTCTCCACAGAATCAGAACCCCTGCCGGAATCTCTAGGGGCATTCACTGCAATTCGCTAGCGTGAGGATAATCTAGAGCTTCTCCTTCTTTTAGTGTAGGTGTGACTTTATGACATAGATCACACACTTAATAGCATATATACCGGTAAATCACCAAACCGTACCACTACTATGCTCTCACAATTGCCGCATTTTTTCCGCCATTCTCACACAAATCTAACAGAAAATATGTATTGACGTGATTATGATTATGCTAAATCATGCTAAAACTCTCCACTGTATATTTGTCTGTCCCGTATGTTTTGTGTACAGTAATGCTTGGAGAGGGAATCCCCCTCCCCCACGTATGGCACCTTAGCGCGTGTAACACATTAAAGATCACACACTCACCTTAAGTGTAGATCCCACATTCACATAATTAAGAACCTGAGGAAAGCCAGTTATCAATGAAAGGCCTGGCTGAAACATGTAGACCACCCACCGGATGCAGGAGTTCCTAATTATTACTCCACCTACATCCACCGTATTGTTTTTATTGCTACCAGAGGCCCATACATATTAAAAGAAACCCCTTTGAGTACTGGGATCACTGGTTAGTTTTTAATTCTCACCACACTTCACTACCATGGCCCACTCAGTAAAATACCCGCTCCGCTGTAATACAGGCATTGTAGCACACCCGGGACACATTTGGTGTCACTGGGTGGGCCCGATGATGAAGCATGCCACCAACTAAGTTGGTGGGTGAGGGCTTCATAAGGTAACCCAATAGTTTCCCTGTCTTCCCTTCCCATACAGTCCTGAGCCCTGAATTACGCATAAAACAGGCTAGTCCTCTTTGATGACAAATAATAGCCCTGGGGATGGGGACTAGCTTTCTAGTCCTCTCTCTCTTTTTGATATTTGAATGTAGTAACCACCGCCATCATTTTCGTGAACAACCGAGGGGTAATAATGAAGCCGAAGGGGAGCACAGAAAAACTGAAAATGGTCTCGGCCCACATTGAACCGCAGTTAGTGCCTGTGGGACTGAAGGCAAGGGATATCAAAATAGGCAACCTGCAAGTTCAGTGCTACCATTTAGTGTCCTGGACCCAGGGCAAAACAGAACCTAGGCTAACGAAAGCATCTTGAATTGGCTTTTTTTTCCAGGAAGATGCTGAGAGGCTTTTGTCCTAGAATAGTACAAACGCCTCTGTCTTCCTTCAGCACCAAGAAATAACAGCAGTAACATTATGTTCCTATTTCCGATGCCAGAACCCTCTTTGGCTCCTTTATTCAAAAGAGCCTAGACTTCGTGCTGCAAAATGGACAAATGGTCCTCCGAAAGCTGATCTTATGTGGCTCGGATATGCAGCAGGTTCGACATAAATGTATGGCGTATCTGTGTTTAACTATTAAAGGTAGGTTGCACTGGGATTTTTCAAAGTATGGGAGACTGCATGCTTTTAGGTATTCTGCAGGTAATGCTGTGGCAGTATCAGTGAAATAAACAAGAGAAACAAATGGTCCACCTGGCCAAGAAACAGGGCCCCAAAATGCTAAATAACTGGCCCACACACTAATCAGTGAGATGAACTGCATAATTGCTCTTTAGGCCAGTTCGACCCTGGTGGGGATTTGTCACAGACATCTGTTTGTTACAGATGTTTTCTTTCGTTTTTGGCGAGGACAGAAACTTTGTCAGAAACAAACTAAAAATGTGGGAGCAGGCTCTAGATCTGCGTCTGAAGGTGTCGAAAGAAAGGAACCAACGTTAGCATGCTTGGGTGAGGTTTATATGAGATTCTGATGTCTGTTCCGGGGCAGTTAGAAGCCGAAGTGGAGCAGCATGAAGCCACCTGTTATATAACTTAGGAGCAAAGCTGAGGAAAATCTCCAGATCTAGGCTGGGTACTAGGGGTGTTCACAAGGAGAGAAATCTGTGATTAGAAGTATCCATCAGAAATTATTAGCAGACCAGTTACAGCTGTTTCTTTTGCCTATACAAAATGCTATACAGAAAAATCATTCTTTTTTACATTAACCTTAATCAGTAAACCCTGTATGAATTCTGTAGTTTCAGAAACTGAAATGTAAAATACTGTTGTGGTCTGCGCATTATGTGTTTGCATAGTACCATATATAATCATTCAAACAATATTTCAGCAACATTAGTGGTGCAAACTATGAAGGAAGAGAACGCTTCAGTGTGCTTTATGGTCTTTATGAGCATTTTAAACAGTTCACCACAAGCCCTACATAGGCAGCAATCTGTGAATTGGTCGAGAACTTTTAAAGCTTGTCATTTGTTAAACTGTACTCGTGGAATGAACGTCAAAGAACGATGCAGAAAGCTTCAGTTTGAGCTGTATTGGTATTGAGTGGAAATAATATCTGCCTTTTTTCAGTTCAACGCATCAAATCTTTATGTTCACTCTAGGTGAACTATTAAGGCAGAGAGACTGGCACCTCTGCCATATTTATTGCTTCATAAACACATCACATTAGAATGCAATTTCAGAAGAGAAGAACGACCAAAGAAACATTTCAAACTAGCAAATAAATAGGTTAATGTAATTTTACTTGTGGGGTATAGGGATTTAAAAAGTATATTCACACTTGCATTTATCTAAACAGTTGTTTTAAGAAAGACACACAATTGCGATAACATTCTTCTGTACATCTGTGAAAAACATATCACAGTTTCCTTAAAATGTCATAACAAAGCATTTTATTTGCTACAATGCAAGATCCTGTCATCATTTATGAAACCATTATTTAGAAGCCAAAGTCATAAATAAAAAATAAAGTAGGTGAAAAAGGGAAGTTCCAACAGAAGAGCAGTGTAGAGATTATAGAAATGTGTTAAGAACTTTACTGTTACCCTTAAAAATGTCCCCAGTTTACAGTAAAAAGAGATGTTCCACTGCTACACACTGAAAATGCTATGCCACAAATATCGTGACGAACTGGGTTATAACAAAAAAGACAGTCATCCTATAATAAAAACAGTGAGGGTTTCCTGTTCTATAAATAACAAAGAAAAATCAAACAGGGGACCAGCTCTAGCACTGAGTGGACTAACTCCCAAAACTTGGTCTTCTACAGCTAGCCTACAGTGATCGCTTCTGTAGACCTCTTCGGAGCACTCTGTATCTGGTAATAAATGATGGCTAGAATGTAGTTAGGTAATGGCACATGCACTGTATGACAGAAATCTTGCAATTGTGATACTCAAACCCTTCCGAACAGGCCCAATTCCACTGGAACCAGCTCATAAGACTCTGGTGGTGAGTACTAAACAAAATGAGTAATAGGATTCTAAGACAGGCTAGCTGAACAAGACTGAACAACCTAAAGCATATACCCAAGATGGACTCCAAAACACCTTGCAGCAACATTAGGGTTTTCTAATCTTCGTGCTCTATTAACTCAGGGCCAAACACTCAGTGTGTGTGTTATATGTTCATCGACGCCTCCAGTGTATTCTATAACAAATAACTTGTTCTGCTTTTACACATGGGAAATATATAAATATATATATATTGGGTAAGTCGTAATATTTTTTTTCCACACTTCTCTGTAATTTCGGTTTAGTGGTTGGCTGGTCTTAAACCTGCGACCAGGCCTCTTTTTTCCCTATGAACTTGCAGCATATTGTACATAAAAAATGTAAACTTAAAAACATGGCTTCTGTTTGGACATGGTAATGCTTGAGTAAAGTGTAAGGAAAAAAATTAGAACTGAACTACCATTCAAAGCTTAATGAACTTAGGGCCTGATTTATATCTGGTTACCCTATTACACGTGCATTATATCCAATGGCACTTGTAGCATGGTGGAAGGTATATCCATCACTTTTGTTCCAGAGTAACCCATCCACTGGACTATAAAACAGGCCTTTTTTGTCACAATCAGCTAAGTCAATGAAGGACAACTCAAATTATTTATGATTATATCTGTGCTGCTATATTGGTGTAGCAAGAATTAAGCACATCTATTTCTTTAAATTTGTGGCATTTTGTTTTACAAAGGGAGGCTTCCCACTTCTGCATAACCATCAGGTTATCAAGTAAGTAGGGTTCTTGACCTGTCGATTTTCCATTTTTGGCAATGCCATCAATTGTGAATATCACAAGCAGGACCTCCACAGCTGCCCAAACGTCTTTTAACAGATCCAACAAGAAAGCAGATCCACTTATTTTTCATTGATATTCCATTGGAAGTGCAGACTAAAATCTGTTCCCAGTCCGGAGCACTGCGAATGAGACACATTACAATTTTTCTAAAGCAAAAGGGCCTTTTTTAAGTACATCAAATGCCTTTCAACAAGCAACAAACCCAAGAGAACTAAACTGATAAAGATGAACTCACATTTACGTATGGTTTTTTTACGTATTGAACACTGCAAAAGAGGCGCCGGCATCCTGCCACAAATCCCTCCCTCTGTCCTTCCAAGAGGTCCTTTCAAAGGAGACCAGCGTTGAGATAATTAAAATTGGTTCTATCTAATATTGAAGTACGAAATAACTATACAAACATTTCAAAAAAGAAAGATAGCCCACACGAATTATGAAATGGACAAAAGGCAATGCTAAATCACAGAGACCTTTGAAGTCATCCGAGAGAGACATTCAAAATATGAAAGTGTAGGGTTTTTGCCTACGACATGCTTCACATATTGTATATTAGCATTCAGACCACAATTGTGTGCATTCCAGACGCTCGCTTGTACAATCAAGCTCTCTGAAGGCGATTACTAGATCAAACTTCTAGCATTCAAAAGGAATACTATACACAACTTTAAGTATCAAATTTACAAAAAGTGCCGTTGGGCAGGGTCTTAATTGTAATTATCAAATGAGATATGATCACAAAGAGTATCAAACTAAACTAGTAACCACTTACCTCATATCAACCAATGAAACAGCAAATGAGCACAAATAAAACAAATGTCAATATTTCGACAACTGGTTTGTACTGTTGCAGGTTCTGCAGGATTCCAAGAACTGATAAAAGGTATCATTGAACCAATAATAAATACATTACATTGTAATCTTGAGTTTAAAGCAAGCAATTTCTTTGGGGGAGGGTGCTGGACAGAAAAAGAGACATGTTTAGTTTATTGCCATCCAGAATGCAAGTTTATATACAGTAGTTAAACGCAAGCTGTTCAGTTCCTTCTTGTTAAATGCAATTCAAGTGTGGCAACCAACTGATTCAGACCGAGGAACAATCGGTCACCAAACAAAACTGCATTTCAACTTCATGATCCTCCAGTTGTTTTCTTAAGCCTGCGTGGTGCTTAACATTTCCTTTTAAATAATGCGCTCATTTTAAAGCAGAAAAATTAATCTGCAAACAACATACACTTAAAATTATTAAGTATGCATAAAAGCTGAGGTAATAGCATCGGATTGCACACACAATCTGCAGTATTCCAGGCCAGATTTCCTTTGTTTGGGCCGGGCCTTTAACTCCTTTCTGACCATGCCAGATTCCATTAAAACAAAAGAAATGGATAGAGCTTTAGTGTTACTGAATACTGCAAAGCTGGAAGATCACAAAAGATCCAGGTGTACATCATCAAGTGCTGCTTTCTTGCATTTGGTCAACTACTTGTCCTAAGATTTCATCCACCAAATCCGTGTCTCCATTTATCTCTTGCAAGTCCAGTTCCGGCATTATTGTAGCCAACAGCCGGCCAATGTTAAGTCGCAGGGATTTCAGCGCCAGACTACAAAAGAAAATAGCAATATTTTAATTGCAATTACATATTTGAATGTTTTTCCTGTTTCGAAGCACAAGTCTGTTTTGTACAACTTGAATGAAACCAGTAACAGAATGCATTATTTTTTCATAAAAAGTATTATGCATAAAAAATAATGTAGAATAACGTATGAATTCCTTTCATCAGAAACAGTTCTGATGATTTTTTCGTCGCAAGACAGAATGTGCAAATTGCACAACGAATTGTTTGTGAATAGGAATGTAATTTGCAATGCGACCTATGTACATTTTCATACTCATTTCTGCACCGACAGAACGTTGAAAAATGACATGCATAATAAGTTTGCAATATGTCTTGTGATTGGTTTAAAGTACAGGAATGGTGGCCTGCAAGAGACATCATGAGGGAGAGGTGTGGGAGATGAGGGAGAGGTGTGGCGCCGCGGCCAGGGCGACTGACGCTGGAATCTGGGGACCACGGTTCGATCCCCTGCTCCGGCGGCAGGTTAGCCCAGCACCATGTGACTCTGGGCAATAGCTTGCTTAATCTTCCCGACGGCCCCCAGCGCCTAGAGACCCTTATGGGTGATTGTGCGCTTTACAAATGTGGACTTTACTTTACATCTGCCCTCCTCCGTCCAGGGGCATAGGGAAACCCCCGCTATAGCAGCTTAAGCGAGAGCTCTCACGAGTCCTGACAAGCTGATGAACCGGATCCTCAAACATTAATTCACTGTTGATGGGCCTTTTATGTCTGCAGGCCAAATGACGATAAATAACACTACTATAAAATACCATGAGAGAGGGATTTGAGCATTCAGATGGCGGCTTAGGGAAGTGAACCCATAAAGAAAAATAGTTGATAGTAGAAAATGTAGAGAGAGGAACACATTGGTAAACAATGAGCATGACAGAGAAATATATGAAAGAAAAAGTGACAATGAGAGAGAAAAGATGGTCAGAGACAAAGGGGAAAAAAGAACGGAAGGCAAAAGGAAAGGTGACAGGAAGGAAGAAAATGTGAAGAGAAAGATGGAAGAAAGGTGAAAGGTAGGATGAAAGGTAGGATGAAAGGGTAAATGAATGACTTAATGGAGCGCGAGGATTGAATGGCGAAAGTGTGCATGGATGGGAGTATTGAAGAATGCACAGATGAAGAGTGAATGGATGGTTAAAAGTTAGATGGATACATGAACATATCGATGAGTGGGTGGGTAAAAATATGGATGGGGCAATGGATGGGCATATGTAAAGGTGAAAGTATGGATAGATAGATGGATGAATAGATAGAAAGATAAATGGAAGGATAGAAAGATGGAAGGCACTCAATATGGCTTCACTGTACTTAATGTCTGAGAATGGACACAGACACAGTAGGGGCATATTGCTCATGCTGCTATGCCCTCACCTGTGGTAAAGTGCACCCTGGCTTAGGGCTTACAGGTCTGCTAGAAGGGTGACATACCTATGCCACGGGCAGTGTTTTGTAGGCATGGCACACGGGTGTATGCCATGTCAACTCTTCATTTTTAGCTGCACTAAAACACACTGTCTGCAATGGAAGTGTGTGTGTGTTTGGTGAAGGGTCTCTGAGGGTGGCACAATACATCCTGCTTATAGAACCTCTCTGGCTACAATTCCCTTTGTACCACTGGTACCCTTTACAGCAGACTTATATGTTGGCTATAGGTATGCCAATTGTGGAGACAATGGAACAGTTTAGAAAATAACACTGGTACTGCTGCCTGGTGAGCAGGGACCCAGTACACACTCAGTCAAGTTGCATCAGATACCAGGCAATAAGGAGGGGGATATTGCAACTGAACCCTATTTTCCTACAGCTACTGCATATAGACAATATCCACTACAGATGTATTTCCTTAGAATACTAGATTCTCTGGAGTACTGAAAAAACGTTTATCCTCAGTGGCATTTTCTTCCATGGGATTCAAATGATGCGCCAGCAGAACATATGAGGCTGCCTTTGAGCCCATGCATAAATCCTCTTAACACCATTTATCCTGGAAAGTAGCATTTTAAGTATTACTACAGCTCTTAAAGTTCACAAAATATAAGCATTGTGCGGTCCTGTGCGTTATGTTATCTTTCACAGTGTTGAAGTTTTTTTTTTTTTTTTTAGCATTCAGCCACCTTTCTTACAAAAAGGCGGGTTCAGATTTTGAAAAAAATTGATCTAATTCCATACCATTATTTTTTCTAAATCCGACCTCTCCTGCAGAGCGATCTCTGCACACTTGAAGTGGCTTATTCACAAATGTAAGTTTATATACGAGGAAATCTACACATGTAAATGTACTCTTACACTTTGTAGTAAATTTACTAATAATGGCAGTTTACCATTTATGAGTGTAGATTTAGTACAAAGTGTAGACTTTCATGTTCAAACCCCTGGAAACAGGAGGTGGAGCCTCGTTTACATGTGTAAAAAAAATAAAAACTCCCACCTAAAATAAAATGTTTATATTGGTTTAATATGTTGTACAAATTACAAATATTATATATAGAATTTTTTTAGTGTTTTATTTTACAATGTTACATTTATTTTTTAAAATAAAAAACTAGTATTTACATATTTTGTAACAATTTCTTTTATATGTAATTGTTTTACCATTAAAATTAAATGGATATATATATTTTTTAAGTTGAAATAAATACATTTGTTTCCACATTATATCCCTTGGGGTATTATTGTAAGCCTCTGACTCTTTTAATGGGAGGAAATTCCAGTGTTTTGGCCAAGGTTGGTTCTGGACTTAATCCACGGCTTTGCTGGAATACACTTACAACGGTTTTGGAGCTTTTTTGACTGTAGTTTTTGAAGTTCAGTTTGTGAATATAAATGGGCTTTCAGATTTTTGGGTGGGTGCATGTCTATTCCTAAATTCCTCTTTTGCTCTACCTTGACCACTCCTTACTGCTCCCTTAAACCTACCTCTCTCTTCCCTCCCACATTTACTACAAAATTGTTTATGCATGTATGTGGAAATCTCTGCATATAAAAGATAGAAGAGATGTAGGCCTCCACACGTATGTTTATGAGTAATATTACTGTAGTACCACTAAGCATATTAAAAAATGTAGTTTGTGAGAAGGCCTCTCTCGGACTTATACACCACGCGGTAGCGCAGTGAAACGCTTGGAAAGTAAGTTATCATCGAATTATGGGCTTATTTAAAGATCGTTGATTCATGGTGTTTTAAATTTCCGTTATTCATTTCTCCGGTCACAAAAGCTATATGCTTATGCCTTAAACGCTCGTAATGCTCACACATACATCATCAGGTATGCTTATGCCTAAAACGCCCGTAATGCTCACACATAGAATATCAGGTATGCAGTTTCCTGCCATTCACGAAGATTAACATGGTTTTAATCCTGCTTGTGAGAGTGCTTTACTCGAAGTTAGCAACATACAATGTCTGCAATCCTTGTGAATATCCCATTAGGCAACATTACGTAGATGTTCAAGAGCGTGTCAGTATGGTATGAAGCTTTCTGTTAGCCATGATAAACTCACGGTTAGAATACTCACACGCTAATGCCCATTATGGTGGATTGAAATTCACGGTTAGAAAATTCATACGCTAATGCTCATTACGCCTGCAACGCTAATGCGTATTACATCAGGTAACCTTACTTGATAATTCTCTGTCATTGATGAATGTGGATTGTTCCTCATACACCCTGACATCTAGCCTACATATCGTTTTGTTTCAGTTATTTCCGCAGTCTATTGTGTAATATATAGGGTAATGCACTATTTAAGTCATGTTTGAATTGATGATGATGTGCATATTCTGTTTGATACTGGCTCATCTGTTTTTTCTGTATTTATCTTTTAGACCCCTGATGAAGGGTCGACAAATGACCCGAAATACATTGGGTGTGTTAAACTAGCATTTTTGATGAAGTCAAGAGCAATGAACCAATTCATTTATTTGCTTATGAAGTTCCTTTGATGAATGAATAAATTGATGAATAACCTGAGAAGAAATCTATGAATGTTTTTGAAAATTCTTATGAGACTTAGTGAAGAAACGTTGGGTTTCATGCAAAAGTGCACGCATCTAAGGGACTGATTTGTCTGACCCACGCAGCTGTGATTATTGATGAGCACTGTTAGACACAGTGCTAGGATGCAGTAGCACACAACGAACTGATTATTAAATCTTGTGGATAGTTGTTTATCAAAGTGCACAGAAAAACTGAATTGTTGAATAGTATATACAGAGGCAGCTTCCTACAATAGCACAATAGGTATTCCTCTTAGTAAGTAAATTGACCAATAATCCCCTTCGATACACCACAGACAAAAACCTCTTTGACTTAAAGGCATAAGAGGCTCTTGTGCAAAGCCTCTTTCCTTCCTTTAGTATCCTCATGTAGCCTAAAGAAAAGTTCAAATGTACATACTGGATGTATTCTGAAGTCACAAGGTCACACTCTGAGATGTTAAACTACGACACAGTATGATGCCTTTGAAACTCAATTCCAGCTCATGTTTGTACTGCAACTTCATGAGTGTTTTGTTGGCCCACTGTAACACATCTGTGACTCACCACTTTCTTGGCCATAGAAGTGCTAGTCGAATTATTATGGCACTTATCTTTTTCAACTTGGTAATCACTCGTGGATTTAGGGTACAAGAGGAAAATTGCAGAGATATACTTCGGACCAGCAGATCAAAAACACTAACCAGTGACACAGGTTGTGGTAACCTGGATGCAAATCCCAACCATTATGCACCAGCTGCCATTTAGAACACATATATACTTGACAAACCTCGACAGATGAAAATGTTATTTGTAGGAAAGTGCCCCTTTTTGACATGGTCACCCCCCCATTGTTTGCCAGGCCTTTGATGCAATTTTGACTGAAGTGTACTGGTTTCCTACTAACCAGGCCCAAGTGCTAGTGCTCTCTCCCTAAAACAAGGTAACTGTTTGACCCCCAAATGGAATTACATTTAGCACCTCTGTAAGTCCCTAGAAAATGGTACCCCGGGTACCTACAGAATGGTTACTAAAGTGTGTCCCTAATGGCTGCAGCATGTACTGTGCCACCCAAAGGGCCCCAACACCAAACTTATGCAGACTATCATTGCAGGCTGCATGAAAAGGTGCAAACAAGTGTGAAAACAAGACATGGCACACATCCCGTGTGTCATGCTCACAGACACTGCAAGCAATATATGTAAGTCACTCCTACAGCAGGCCTTATAGGCCTATGGCAGGGTGCATTATATTACATGCAAGGACATATCCGCATGAGCAGATATGCCCCTGTGCTGTCTAGTTCAATTACTGTCATGTGAATGAGCCTTGCATTTACACTGTGTTAAGTTGGCATGAGCTTATTAGAAGTTTAAACGCCATTTTTCCTTTTTGCTGCCTTTGCACACGGCACACATTATTATAAATGTTTAGAGTTTAGCAGAGTGTTTTGCTTCACACGAAAATAATATGTTTTTCTATATTGGCAGACTTGCTTGCTAAGCTTTGTCTGAACAGTGAGTGCCGAGGCCTTCAAGGTTATTTCAACACAGTTGTTGTTGTTCGGACTGATCAGCGCACGTTCTAGACATAACATATATGCAGCTGTGGCCACCTCTGATTTTGGCGCGTTTAATAATGCACTGCGTAGGCATGATCAGACACACTTAGAGAACATTCTCATGCAGAGAGCTGGTGCAGAAACTGATGTGATCCATTTCTGCTAGGACCAGAGGTATGGGGCCGCCCTTGTAATCCCAAGAGACCTGTAGATATAAAATAACCTACTAGCAAGGGAGGGTGAAATATAGGTATTATAGGTATATTTTAAACCTGTTTCCATTTAGCATTATAACATGCTTACTCCCTTTGTATTTTATGGAATAGTAACTGACAATCTTGTTGCTTATATGTCTGCTTGTATTAGCTAAAATACTGCGCATGAGGACACGCCATTAGAAATAAATATTTCAAACTTGCATGTGTCTCCATTTACTCCCTGTTTTGGACTGGTATGAGAGTAGAACGAAAGAGTGTTCATGTGTTCCACATTGCCTGAGGTAATCTAAGTTCCATGTTCTCGGTTGTCTAATCATTGGTGTTATGGAAGAGCCAATGAGATACTGATGCTAGTCTGGTAGGGGATATTGGGTACTAAGGTGAGGTTTGGCACACCCTAATTTACTGAGGTTCCAAGTCTCTATGCACAGTTCTGTGTAGGAGCAAAATCCCTGCTACATTACTCGAAGTACAAGTGAACAGGGAAGCAATCTTGAGTATATGTACTCGACACTGGTCATTATGAGTTCACAGCTACATGATGGCTTCACTGAAACCGATGGTGTTTGGTATCAAACACCTTGTCTTAATAAACCCATACTGAGTCAGCAATTAATGTATTACAACATGCAGCCAGAGGGCACCTTAGAGATTCCCCCTGAAAACCTACCAGCCTCTTAGTGTTCTGGCTGACTGGTATCGCCTAGCCTGCCACCACAGATATGTTTCTGACTGCCTGCAGGTGAAAGCCCACGCTCTCTGAGACCAGAAACAATGCCTGCTCCAGAGAAAGGTGTTCACACCTTTTCCTGTAGGATGACTAGTTATTTAGTATATCAAGGCCAGGAGCTTCAGAGCCCTTACCGCCTTTGATATGCTACTCTGGCTTTCCCAAGACCTGGGGAATGTCACCTGCTGGTCTGTGGCCCATTTGGCACCAAGACAGGTGGGACATTAGCTATGCAAAGAGGTGGGTTGGACTTCTAGGCTAGTCACACCCCTAAGGTAGGCTGCATGAAGTGCTCTAGGAAAGAAGGTTTACCACCATTTTGATTTTGGTGGAACTATGAGCTCTGAGACAGGGTTATGGCCGCTCCCCACAGGAAGTGGTCATATGGGGGGGGCGGGGGGGGTAGCGACCCCAAGGGTAAGTAGCCCATTGGGTACTACCCTTAACTCCTCTAAATTCAGTATTTAAGTGGCCCCTGACATCAGGAAAGCAGATTCATCAGATTCAAGAAGGACACAGAAGAGCCGAAGAGCGCAAGAACTGTAGACTTGACCCCAAACCCTGCCTGCTCATGTCTCAACAATAGCAAAGACCACACTCTTCCTGCAGTTGCGCATCCTCCAAAACCCTCAGAAGGCCACCAGCACTACGCCAACCCATCAGCATCTCCCTTGAAGTGGAAGAGCCACTTACTCGCAGCCTGCAGGCACCGACCGCAATGTCTGGTACACCAATCTGCTGACCACCGGTTCCACCGATGCAGCAGCCACACAGAAAGAGGTCACCGTGCACCTGGAGGTCAGATTTGTCATTCCATGAGTTTAGAGATGCCAGGACCACCAGGAGCCTCCCTGCGCCAACATCTGAAGTACCAGAGCCTGTTGAAACCACCAAGGCTTGCTTCTGTTCAGTCCAAACACCACCGCAGCAAAAACCATCCTATACATCGAGCGATGTCACCTGAGGCCAGCCACACAACAGAAGTTGTTTTGCTATGTTTCTTCTCCATCTTCTACAGGTGCACCGAGAACAGTGGGAGCCTCAAACTCAATGACCCGCTGGATGAAACACATATGCACCTGAGTCCCCAAGCCTGAGTCCACTGAAACGGACCGTGTCTTTGTGGCCCTGAGACCCCCCCCAACAGTGGAACGCCTCCTTTGGGTTCTGCCAAACTAGTGCCCCAGTTCCCCCTTGAAGCCTCTTTTCTACCGGTACGTTTCCCATTGACTACAGTGGGTTGCATCCAAGGCTACCACCATTGAAAACATCTCTGTACCCAGACACTCAGGAGCAGGTAAAACCAAGCTCTTGGTACTTTCTTGGACCTTGGACCCTACTCCCCTTAAGTGCAGAAGATCAATCCTGTAAGTCTGACAGCTTTAACTTTTCTTCTACTTGTGCGCTGAACTCCACTGTTACTGCAAACATTCGTGCTGTGATCTCATGCATAACCTTGCATCTGGAACTACCAGAATAACAGCAACAGAAATAACATCTTGCACTTCATCTAAATGGATGTTAAACTCTCCTCTGAAGAATCGCCTTTTTTTCTAAACAGATTTTATTGATTTTCATTCATCTAGTATTGAGATCAATGTAATCATCATTCGCCTATCTTATGACGTGCAAATAAAGAACATTCAACTGCCACCCCTCACGAGTCAGTACAGTATTGCTGAAATGCAATTACACAGCATTGGTCAAGAAATGCAGACAGTTGAGTATACATTTGCAGTAAATCTTGAATAATGCATAATACAGGACAAACCAGTGGGTCTATCACAGAACAAGAACAATCATGTTGATCATGTAGGTGACCCCACAGGTGTTTCCAGTTCCAGGTGGGACAGGCAGTCCACCATGGCTCCCCAGGCCCTGGCAACTTCAATTTTTCCAATGCCTTTCCAAGCTTCTTGTAGGAGTATTCTCCCCTTACAGCCCACCCATTTAATTAAATCTCTTCTCCACACAGGAATCCGAGGCCCACCCCAGAGATTTCCAATTTCCCCCAGGGGACTTAAAATTTCTCATTATCTCCTGTTTGGCAAGAAAACATTCCAAGTCCTGGAACTTAGTAGTAACCTTTGTTCTGGACTTATAGGGAAACCATCCCAACAAACAGTGCCCTTGGGTGTGAGGAATCTCACTCTCCATGATCCCTTCAAAAAGCGTGCATTATGAGAGATCTTGGGTGTTCTTTCAAGGATATAGTCCCAGTCTTTAGTAGCAATAGGAACACTCAGGTCTTCCTCCCACATTGTTCGTAGCCTTTCCAGCAGCTGTTGCTGGACTGTCTTTAGCGCTGTATATAAGCAAGAGACAGTCTTGATGGTGCCCATCAAGAGAGCCATATAGTGACAGCTTTGCAATGTATGGGGGTCAGTAGTTTCCGTATTTCAATGGGTGTGCATTGTCGTGCCCTATGTAGTAAAAAGTGTCCATGCGGTAGATCAAATTCCACGCTGAACTCCTCAAACTGGAGCAGCTCCCTATCTCTGAAGAGATCCCCTATTTTCAACATCCCTGCTTCAATCCAAATATCAAGGTCTCGATAGTTGCTGTCATGCGGCAATACTCTTAATAGGTCCAGGGGTTGTTCTGGGGAATAGGAAGCTTTAGTGTGTACTTTCCGTGAACCTCTACCTCAACATTTAGACATTATTAGGTTCTTGCAAATCATTTATAGGTGATCTTTTCACCCAGAGATACACTTTAAGCAGGTCAGATAGTGGCGGTATACAAGGGCCCGGAGTCCGGTCTGGACTGCAGTGCTGTGCTATTCCCCTGGAGCAGCCATTGCAACTGGGCTGCGATATAATATGTCTCGAGATCAGGGACCGTCAATCCCCCCGCGTTGTTGCGTGCTGCATCATTGCTAGTGCAACTCGCTTGCATCAGGTTCCCCAAATAAACCCAGTGATTAGGGAGTCCAGATACTTAAACAAAGCCCTCTGGATCCATAAAGGAAGTGTGGCAAAAAAATATAGGAGAAATGGTAGGGCCATCATCATCAGGATCGCTATCTGAGCCGCCACAAGAGCAGAAGTCCTCAAAGATCTAGCAGCTCGCCCTATGTTCCCATCCAGTAAGTCAATACAACCATGATAAATCTTAACCGCAAGGTAGGACAAGCACTGGGGCTCCCACTGCAGCTGGGCCAGTCCCTTCGGGAGGTCAGTGCCCTGCATCATAGGAAAGTGCCTGGACTTCTGCCAGTTGACACTCAAGCCAGATAATCGTCCAAACTCTTCTAACATGAATCTGGCTCCTCTCAGTTCGGTTCCCTGATTGCGCAAGAAGATGAGTAAATCATCTGCATAGAGAGCTATATGATGGTAATGACTACCAATACAGAAACCTCTGTATAACTGCCCAGACCGAGCCGAGGCTGCCAGAGGCTCCATGGTAAGAGCGAACAACAGGGAAGACTGGGAATTCCTCTCGTGTTCCTTGTCCCACCAAGCAGCTTGCCAAGATGATCTTCCTGGTGTGTACCCTAGCCGTAGGAACAGTATACAGCAACCGAGTCCACGTTATGAAGCTCTTGCCTAATCCAAGGCAGAATATCACCACCTATAGATAATGCTATTCCAGGCTATCAAACGCATTCTCAATATCGACAATAAAAACTGTGGCCCTCCTAGCTATCATCCTTCCTAGCTTCTGAGATGGCCAGCAGCCATCGGATGTTTTCTGCCGTATTACGACCTGGAATGAATCCTGCCTGACTCGGTAGATTAACCTAGGCATTAAGGGCAGAAGCCTACCAGCTAGGATTTTGCAATCAATGTTAAGCATCAATAGCGGTCAGTAGGCTGACCTTTAATAGGCAGGTTTACCCGGTTTAAGGATAGGGACTATCACTGCTTTTTTGGTGGTGTCTGGCAGTCCTGGCCTCTGGGTATAAAGTCACCAATTTAGGTGTTAGTTCCGCAGAGTAGGTGGCATAGAATTCCCCCGGGAAGCCATCGGTTCCCGGGGTCTTATTGAGCCCCATATACTTGGTGGCAAAGTTTATTTCCTGCTGAGTAATGTCTCTACCAAGTCTCCCGCTTCTTCCTCCTCAAGTAGTAGTAAAGGCAGGGTCTCTAGATATGCATGTGTCGCCGCAATACCGTGCAAGGCAGAACTAGTGTAGAGGGTTGAATATTAGCTAGAAAATGTGTCAATAATTCCTTCCTATGCATATATTCTGTTACCCCTTTCGTCCAATACAATACGTAGTTCGACAACAGTTCAACTATGCTTATCTGGATTGGCCAACCAAGCTAGGAGGGAACAAAACATATCCTGCTCAGCATGTGTCCAATCCATATATTGTTTATAATCAAAGCATCAAAGTTGTTCCTCCTGCATTGCCATCGCCTCTTTAGCTTCGAGGAGTTCTTACTGTAGCTCAGGGTGTCCTGGTCATCATAGCTCTACATGCCAGAGACTTCGTTCAGAAACTTGGACTTCCTCCAGTAATCTGTGCCTAATACCCTTCGACTCAGCCAGGCAGTACCCCCGGAGAACCACCTTGAAGGAGTCCTATTCTCTCAGCCTGAAGGAAGAAGTAACCGTGTTATCAGTCAAATACTGTGTTATTTTGGTTTGGATTGTCTCCCAGAAGACCTAATCTTCCATTGACTAAGGTTTAAGCTTCCATGTAGGAATTGAGGGTCGAGGGTGAGCCCACTGCAAATGTATTAGAACAGGATTATGATCCAATATGGTGCGGGAAAGGTACTCAATAGTGCATACTAAACTATGTACATATGACGTGCAAAGAAACACATCTAGGCGATCATGCACCTCGTGGAGTTCAGAGAAGGAGTATTCCCGCTCCATTGGGTGTAGCCATCTCTATGCGTCAATGAGTCCCCACTGTTGCTAGCCTCTGAACGCCCTGGCTATACGAACTGTCTGGGAATCAAGAAGGGGAGAGTATTAGCGGTCCAGGTGGGTATCAGACATGTAATTAAAGTCCCCTCCTATTATGGTTGAAGCAGTCGGGTATGGTGCTAGCTGTCTTGACCGGGCTTCTAAGAACATGCTCTGTTCATTGTTCGGGGCCTATATGTTTGCTATAGTTATGTTCAGTCAATCAAGTCACCCTCACACAACCACAAATCTACCCTTCGGACCACCAATTTGTCCATTAATTGAAAAAGCACTCCCGCTCTTCCAGATTAGGACCCCCCTGGCATAGGCCGAAAATGTTGTATGATAGGCCTGACTCATCCAGGGGCGCTGAAGTGCAATACCCTCCCTGTCTGTCAAATGTGTCTCCTGCAGCAATGCTATTTGAGTCCCTCTTCTGTTTAAGTAGTTACGTAGTAGTTACAGAAGTTCAAAAGAGTTGAACCTAAACTCTTTCCGCTGTACCTCCCAGTAAGCAAATACAAAGCATGGCAAGAGGACGTCCCGCTTACACCAAATGGGCGCAGAAAGACTCATAATCATGCCTTTCATGGTTAGGTTGAACCCATTGGTCTGGGGGTGGTAAGGCATGTAGAACTTGTAGGTTATTCCACATGCCTTCCACATGGCCTTCACGTACAGGGACATGAAGTTGGTAAATTGGTCAGATACCACCTCCTTGGGGAAACCCACACGGGTAACGATCCCCATCAGTGCCCTGGCCACTGTGGGTGCTATCACAGTCCTCAGACGGATTGCTTCCGGGTACAGGGTGGCATGGTCCAGCAAGACTAGGACACACCTATTGCCCACGGCTGTCTTGGAATCCAGAGACCCCACAATGTCAATGCTCACCCGCTCCAAAGGGTTGCGAGTGAGCCTTGCATGTCCCCCCCAGTCACCTGACAGGTAGGACAAGACATGCAGAATGCATCTGAGGCCATCCTAATTTGAGGCCAACAGAAGTGGGTGGCATAGACCTTGTCTTGCCTGAAATAATCTGCCATAGGCACATCATGAGCTAAACCCAGTAGAAAGGCTCTGAAGCGCTGGGGTACCACCAGCACACCAGCAAACCCAGGCTCAGCAACCTGTGGTAAATAAATAAATAATACCCTATTTTTGAATGAATAAATGAATAACAGATAGCTCAATAAATAAGAGTCAAGATTCGAGGTAGTAGGAGTTTTGCAGGTTTAATACAGCATAAGGACAGGAACAGGACGACCTGCACAGGAATAGGAAGGCAGGGCCCAGCAGCTGCTGGGGCTGGATCTGGGATGAGCGCGCTAAGGAACAATCTTTTAATAACAGTACATGAGCATATATACATAACGCAAACATATAGCATTACATTGCAATAGGCGTAGCAGTGGGTGGAGCAAAGGGTGTGACGCGTAGTAGTCGCGAAAGATAAGGGTGAAAAGAGGTGTAACAGGGCGTATACATAGACATGTGATGCAAACGTAACAGAATATGTCATGAATGGGGCGGAAACCATGGAGGGGGCTACCTGAGGAGCCGGGACCTCTAACCTGATGGTGCGCGCAAACTAGCAATGACGTGTTACTAGGAGAAGCTGGGGGCTTCGAACTCTGTGCTAGGAGCAGAGACTGAAGTCTGGAGAGTCAGGGCGACATGTACCTAAGCAGTATCTAGTATCTGATGTTTAGGGAACATGTTGATATAAACTAGAAGTCAGGAGGGGAAAGGCTAACAGACACTAAGACTGGACCATGCATTATTCTACATGTAGTGCGTGATGAAGAATATTAAATGACCATTAAATGCAGTATTTCTCTTACATGGAGACGTAGAGGCTAGACAATGACGGAAACTATCGATGCGATTCAGTAGCTTTAGGAATGCAGAGAAGGAGGACTGAACTGATAATCTGGAATCATAACATACTCTTGGCAGACTCAGAGGCAGAGCCAGGCTGAGCCGGGCACTGCGAGGCAGGAAGTAAGTGAAGGGTCGAGGATACAGGTGGGGGCTGTATCGCTCCTCAGCGAGGCTTCAGGAGACAGGAGCTGAATCTGGTGTCCAGGCCCTTCTGAGGCCTAGAAACGGGGACTTTACAATGAAATAACGTGCACACTGAGAAACGTGGCAACGTAACTTTACATAGGCCTGATATTCGTAGTATTCACGAGAACTGGAAACTGGCATACTAGAAGTGGACACAACTGTAATTGCGTCTATAAACAAACATAGGGAATGCATATGCATATTTAATCATGCACACATAACATATGATGGATGACACGTAGGGACACAGAACATGACAAAATTTACTTTTCCACATTCCCTCCTTGTCACTACGTTTCCATCAGGAAACATCAATATTCATGATACCATCTATCATTTCATACAGTATCATTTGCTCGTCTCGAATTATCCTGGAACGGGATTTAGAACGGGGCTTGGGACTAGGAATACATGATGTAGCACAAATGCCGCAAATCACAGGGCCACATTGTATACAGAGGCAGCAGCTGAATATGATCGCTACTGCAATACCTAGAAAGGACAATACTTTCCATCCCCAGGCGGAAATTATATTCCAGAACCAACCGGACCATGTCCAGGTGCCTGGATCTTGGTGTAACAGATGGGCAATTTTATGGAGTCTGGTTATAGCTGAATAAACAGACGGCGCGTTATTTGGAATGAAAATGCAGCAACTAGATCCGATGACTCTACAGGCCCCGCCCCTATCGGCCAATATGACGTCAAGGACGAGACGATTCTGGAGCACGACAATTCTCATAAAGGATTGTTCTTCGGTTAAATTACTTAGAGCAGAAGTAGTCTCAATTACTACTGCTTCGAGTGTTCTGGTTAATCTACGTATCAGTTTACTATTCACAACTGTACCTAAATAAGGAAAGACACCTTTATTGATATCTATATATTGTTCTAGAGTAGTTTCAGTATAATCGACAATCGGGAGGTTTCTCTTGGGTCTTGTATGTACTAGGTGGGAATTCCTATGGTAGTCGGGTGGGGCTAGGAAAACTGGTGGCAGTAGGAAGGCAATGTAACAGGTTCCCTCCCAATCGAGGGGCAGACGAACATATGCAGTTTGACCACAAATAAAATAAGAATGACGTGAAGCTTTGAAAATAGATTTCCCACTGTCACTATACTTGACAATAGTAGTACAATCACTATGTCCTACATGTACGGAACCATTATTTCGGACACATAATTCGCCTTTAACTGGTAGTACTGAAATAGCAGGTAAGTCTGGAGTGGAATCAGACTGAACATTCAGGACCATGAAATTCGAAGAATAGTTACCTAAATTATACACTTCATTTTCTAGATCTAACCCGGTTCTGTGGGGGAGACCTTGCTTGTCTGGAAAACATGTACTGTTAAGAAAAGACATATCTGTTGAGGATGACGTTAACGTGGACCATGCTCCACACGAACCATTATGTGAAAAAGGATAAGGAAAAAGTGGCAGAACTCCCTTCGGTGTCTGGAAAGGGGGGAGTCGACCACATACCCAACAATTAGTGGCATTGCTGGTCTGGTGTGAATAATGTAACATGCGGATGAAAGAATTATTTCGGATAGCGAGGCGGTAAGAGCTCATGAGGAGGTAGATCACTAAACGTATGCTCTACTGTAGCATTAGCAGACTTATTTACATGAAGAACTGGGAAATACAGGTAAAATGCGTAACTGGTGCAGGAAATCATAATGCTGAGAAATAATATGAAACATAGAAAAACAATACATCGAATTGAGTTTTGACTAACTCTCTCACTATGGGGGTCTATTTTATACATGTCAGAAACAGTCTAACCGTTTCACCTAGGGGAGGACTTAGACAATCAAACTGGCTGACTTATTTTACTAGACCGGAGTTTCAACTTATACTCCTGTTGCGGAGTTTTCTCTAACAGGGGAGGGTTTGTAGCAATGTCTTTTGCGGGACAGTCCTTGAGAACAATATTTTGGCAATCCTTCAAATCCTGGGAAATGTTCTTTGAGACGGGTTTCAGTCCATAAAACTTCTTTACGTGCGAAAGGTGCACCCAGCCTTTGCGACCCTCCAACTTCACGGCTGTACGGGTGGCGAGGAGGACCTGTCGGGGCTCCTTCCAGCGTGGCTCCAGCGGACTTGAGCGGTCAAAATTGCGGACAAGAACCATGGATCCTGGAACGATTTCATGCGGTGCCACCTCGGTATTGTCTGGAAATGCAGCGGCAACCTGTGAACGACAAGAGTTGAGGGCAGACATCAAGGAAGCTAGGTAATCTGTCAGCATATTACTTGAAACATCGGTAATACTTCGGGGTCTAGGAGTACCCCACATGTTAGGGGGGCGGCCGAATACGACCTCATACGGGGACAGACCTGATCTGGAATGTGCGACCATGCGCATATAGAACAAAGCGACTGGCAGAGCTACTAGCCAGTCCACACCTTTCTCTTTACATACTTTTGCAATACGGATTTTCAGAGTCTGGTTATGTCTCTCTACGAGACCGGCTGCTTCAGGATGGCGTACACAATGGAACTTCCACTGGTATCCTAACAATAGGGAAACGTGCTTCATCAACTCAGATGAGAATGGCTGGCCGTTGTCAGAATATACGACTCTAGGGAGGCCATAACGGGGGAAGAACTCACGAACCAGCTGCTTGGCAGTGGTCGCAGCGGTGTAATCTGGGACTGGATATGCTTCTGTCCACCTGGACAAAGCGCATACAACTACAAGGACATACTTGAAACCTCGACATCGCTCCATCTGAATATAATCCATCTGGAGGACTTCAAAAGGGTGGTCAGGGGGCTGGAATCCACCTTGTTCCACCGGGACACTTTTACCTGGATTAAACTGACAACATATCATACAGGTACGGACTTTCTGCTTGGCTGCAGCTCGTAAATGCTTGTTGAACCAAATGTTCTGGATACTGTCTAACATAGCTTTTTCTCCTAAATGTGCTGGACTATGTGCAGTATTAATAATGACTTGAACCATAGAGTCGGGGAGAAACCATGTGGCTCTACCCTTCGTTAACCATCCTTGATCTGTCTGGACCCCTCCTTGTTCGGACCATTTCTTGATTTCTTCAGGAGTAGCATGTAACTGGATATCTATGACATCTTGTGTAGGGTCCTTAACTGTCATGCATGTAGTCTGATCTGGAGTGTGTGTCTGTGTCGGAATAACTGGAATGTCTGGAGTCTGTGCTGTAAGCTTGGCTGTGCGATCTGCTAGATCGTTACCTTGAGAAATAATGTCAATAACTTTCGTATGTGCTTTGCACTTCATGATAGCGATAGATGTCGGTAAATGTATGGCATCTAACAGAGCTTGAATAAGGAGACCATGCTGAATCTTGGTTCCATGAGAAGTCATGAAACCTCTCTCTTGCCAGAGCACTCCGAAGTCGTGTACAACTCCAAATGCGTAGCGTGAATCTGTGTAAACATTAACTTTCAAGTTCTTGGCGTGTATGCAGGCTTGTGTCAGAGCAACTAGCTCTGCTGCTTGAGCGGACAGGGTGTCAATACGGTGTGTCTCAATAACTTCGGTGTCGGTAGTCACTGCATACGCGGCGACTAGTTCTCCTGTACTTGTTCTCATGCATGAACCATCCACATAAAGTGTCAGGTCGGGGTCTGGTAACGGAATATCTGTCAGATCTTGTCTTGGCTTTGTCGTAATGTTAACTACTTCCACGCAGTCATGTGTGGCAGAATTCGAAGTAACTGATGGTAACAATGTAGCAGGATTTAAAACGTTGCAGCGTCTGATTTCTATGTGTGGCTGGAACAGTGTCAATTCATAACCTGTTAAACGTGCAATTGTCAAGTGCTGAGTCTGTGTTCGGTTTAAAAGAACTTCCACGGAGTGTGGAACTTGTACTGTCAGGGAGTGTCCTAAGACTATGGAATCACTTTGTCTGATAGCTAGGGCTGTGGCTGCAACTGACTTGAGGCACGCAGGCAGAGCCTGGGCTACAGGATCTAATGTGCTCGAAAAATAAGCACATGGCTTGTATTGTCCTGCTTGATCTTGTGTGAGAACAGATAATGCTGTACCTTCGCGTTCAGTGACGAAAAGTGTAAAAGGCTTACTGTAGTTCGGTGTCGCTAGAACTGGAGCTTGACATAGGGCTTTCTTTAACTCATTGAAACTGAGTGTATGTTCAGATGTCCAAGGGAGGACAGTCGGTACGGCTGCCTCCTGTGTCGTTAACTGTATCAGTTGCTTGGCTAGAAATGCATACTGAGGAATCCATTGTCGGCAGTAAGAAGTGAGGCCGATAAAGGCACGTACCTCCTTCTGGGTCTTGGGCTGAGGAAGACTCGCTATTAACTGGATACGGTCAGGTGTCAACTGCTTACCCCTCTTGGTCAGTAAGTGTCCTAAGTAGACCACTTGCTGGACACAGAATTGAAGCTTAGAAGGGGACACCTTGTGCCCCATCTCGGCTAGGAAATACAAGACTGTAAGGGATGCTCGCTCGCAAGCACGTTCAGAACGGGCTGTGACCAGTAGATCATCGACATACTGGAGCAGGGCAGTGTCAGTTGGCATGTGAATGTTGTCTAGTTGTCTCTTAAGTGCTTGACTGTAAATGCTAGGGCTTTCTGTGAAACCTTGAGGAGCTCGTGTGAACATATAGCTCCTTCCATTTAAACAGAATCCGAAAAGGAACTGGCTGTCTGGATGAATAGGGACACTGAAAAACGCGTTCTTGAGGTCGATTACAGTAAAGAACGTGGCTTCGGAATCAATGGCTGTCAATAGGGAAGAGATATCTGGAACGACTGGGTACTGAGGAATAATACATTTATTAAGTTCTCGTAGGTCAATCACTAACCGATATACTGGGGGTGCATTTGGATCAGTACGTTTCATGACTGGAATGATCGGAGAATTGCATACATTGGAGTCAGTTTCTACAACCACTCCTTGAGCCATGAGCTCGTCAATAATTTTGGATAAGGCTGCTACAGCCTCAGGTGGCAATCTGTACTGTCTGATTCGTGGTAACACCACACCTGGCTTGAGAGTCACACGATGGGGTGTGATTTGCATATAACCAACATCAGTTGGACCTTGCGCCCATAGATGCTGCGGAACATTGGACAATCTGGGATCAAAATCTCGTAATACATAGTGACCCTTAAAGTCACGTAGGAACAGACGTATTCCCTCTGGGGAACAGCATATAACTGCACCTAACTCTTTCAGTGTTTTAATGCCTAATAGGTTTTCTGGACATGACTTAGTAAGTAACAAATCAGTAGTACGGGACAATGGACCTACTTCTAGAGTAACTGGCTTTGATATTTCATTTACAATGGGTTTTCCTGAAAATCCAAGGGAAACATTTCTTGAGCCTGAGAGCGGAGCCCCTGGAACTTCGGCGTGACTTATAGTGGTCCTACTTGCCCCTGTATCAATCAAAAACTTTCTGTCTTTCCCTAATACTTGACTGTGAACATAGGGACCTTCTTGATCTACAGGTATCTCGATGAGAGGCAAGCCTACCTCCCTCTCTAGGCTGTTTCATGAATATGGCTGGTACTCTGGATACTCAGACTGTGCATACTGGTACATCTGCTGTGTAACGTGCTGTGTTGCAGCAATAGGCTGCGGAGCTGTAACTGTCTGTGGTGCATTCTGTGACTGAGGAGTCTGTGAAACTTGTTCGTGTCTAGGCGGACGTGGTCTTTCTTTAGTCTTACCAGTGGCTATGTTGTGTTTCAGAACTGCACACTCGTTTATAAAATGACCTGGCTGTTTACAATAATTGCAGTTCCCTTTAACGGGAGCTGCAGGATGACTGGCTTGATTCGGACCCCTCTTCTGACTGTCTTGAGGAACAGATTGTGCAACTAGTACTTTCATTTTCGTGTCTTTCATACGTTTTCTCTCGTGTTCTTGTTCTTCCCTGATCCTATTCTGGTGGTATTGGAGCATCTGCAACATCTGGGACGGGGTATTAGCTTGCCAGGTACTTTCGACTTTCAAAACTCGATTCTTAATTTGTGGACTTGAATTCTCGACTAATTTAGTAACAAAAAGGTGAGGGTATGACTCACTACTTGTCTTGAGGCCACTGTTGATGCTAAAACATTTCTCAAATCTAGAATAAAAATCACTAATGTCTTCGTCTTGTTTCTGTTTACAGGCTGAGATTGCATCCCAGTCTTCTTTTCTAGTTGTCAATAACCTAGGCAAAACTTGTATTAATAATTTCGGTAATTCTTTACATTTCGCTCCAAGACCGGTACCTGGTACTCGTGCCTTGTCTTCGGCTTCTAGAACTGCCCAATCGATCTTTTTCTCTCCCACCTCCCATTCTTTTTCCTTGAGCTTTTCATACACCCCTGCGGGCAACAGAACCTTTAACATTTTAATTATATCTGGATACGTGTATTCTCCCATACGGAGCATGTCTTTTAATTCTCTATGGAACCCTGCTGGATCTTTATCATGACAGGGAATTAATTTCTTCATCTCTAGGAGTTCCATCTTTGTAATCGGAGTGTAAACAAACACTCGTTCTAGTTCGCCACCCGTTCCTCTAACTGGGTGGACTTCTCGTAACGGATTCTGTCTCTCCATGTAAAATGGTTTACTTTCTGGGGGTGAGACATGAACAAAATGCGGGTTCAGAAACGTTCTATATTTGTGACGCTGTTCTAGAATGACACTAATTAAATCGGTACCTAAACCTTTCCATCTATACTGGAGTAACTCGTTCAGGACATCGTGTAACGGACCTGGATCAGAGTGCTGACCCTCATACAATGTAATGAGGTGCTGGATCATATACATACCCGCCAGTCGTTGCTCGGCTGGGGGCATTTTTAGAAACATTTGTGCCACTATTTCATCTGGAAAAGTGGTAGAATCAGTAGTCCATCGGACTGCTGATCGGACTAGTTCTTGTTCATGCATGGTACTTAACTCACTGTAACCGATTCGTGATTTCAGAATGTGATCGGTAGCTTGAAACACTTGTTCTAGAGAACCTTGTTCTGGTGCTGGATGATGAAAAATAGACTTGTGTTCTAGGCGTAAATGGCGATCTGGAAATCTAGATTTTCCTACATACGCTATTCTGTCGGGATTCTCGTCCTCAACCTCTTCAGGATCAGAGTTACTTTCTTTCTCGCTTACTTGTGCTGCTTTACGTTGTTCGTGTATTCTTATTATTTCTTTACGAATTTTCTTGTACATACTTTCCATAGCACTGATGGTTCTGTGCTTACCCTCGGCTATATTATCACTCCACTTTGTCAGGGTTCTCATTTCGGCTTGATCTTTGGTCGGATAATCTTGTTCTCGTATTAGACAATTAATCAGAAACTTTAATAGCATGAGCTGGACTTCAGCTTTTCTTTGAGACATGACTTCGCCAATGCTTTCTGGATCATCCCCTGTACGGATGAAACGATATATTCTGTCTAGATCTTCTTTCATATTCGGTAGGGTGACTAGATACTCGGCCACCCTTCTTACACGTAATGAATATAAAACCATATTATCCTCTCCTGGGACTGGATCATAGCCACATTCATTAAGGGCTTTTCTTATTTCTGCTACAGACTGATGTCTGGGCGTACGCTGTGACGCTTGCATATGTAATTCGGCTGTCGTTAAACGCTTGTGTGGCGGCGGAGTTTGAGGAGTACCTCCCCCTGCGGCCCCTAAACTAGAGTCGTCGACTGATCCTCTTCGTACTAGTGTGGCAGGAAATTGAAATGCGGGCTGAACTGGTATGGCGGGCTGGACCTGGGGGACCGTAGCAGGTACTGCAAGGGGTACCCCGGTGTCTGGAGGAACGGGAAGTGCCTGATTTACAGGGACTGGTGGAGCGGGGACAGGATTTGCATATTCTGGGACTGTGTCGTCCAAATAGGACGAAATAAAAATATCAGCTGCGGTCTGTTTGTGACGTAGCTTGGTCGGAACTAATGGTGGCGGGAAATTACTGGATGCCTCTGGGGTCGCTTTTGGCAAGCCCTCGGCAAGAAGAGGATACATACCCTTAATAAGAGCATGCCTCTGTCTGTCTGACTGTTCGGCTTTAACTTGTTCACCTATCTCGATTAATTCTTTTTCTTGTGCTCGTTCTAAGGATTCTCTACTTAATTCTGACTTTCTGATTTCTTTTTCGGTTCTTTTATGAGCTTCTTTGCGCCATAACTCGATGGCATCTTTCTGTGACTGTCTGGCTTTCTTTTTCCATAATGCCTCTTCTACTCGCATGATGCACTCGGCATCCCATGTACCCGATACGGGCCATCTATACTTTTCTTCTAACTGTTTGGTATACTCTACCCATAAATCTAGATATAGTATGGCACTTATGCCATGTTTCTGATACATAAAATGACCTGGACTGTCCCTAGGCGGAACTGGAACTGCTGCTTCCAGCAGACCCTTTCTAGTTTTTAACTGACGTAACTTAGAAAACAAGGGCATGACTGGACTGTAATCTAGACACAATACAATACACAATGAACACGATACTTATTCCCCATTCATACCACGACATTAAAATACATGAAGAACATTTAAAAATAACAGTTCGAACAGAATACTACCTGGAATACGGAACACAGAATACATGAATTTTCTCGAGAACAGAACTGACTGGAACAGAAACTAGATGCACTGCTGAAACAGTACGAAACTTACCGGTCTCATAAAGAGACACGTCAGGACCCGCATCCACCGAAGTGGACACTTCGTTTGTGGGTCTGTGTACCACCAACCCACGGACCAGAGTCAATCAGATTGACCCTGTCTAGATACTACCCCAGTAACGGTACTCACCGGGCAGCAAGAACGGAAGGCCTCAGACTGGACTGGACTGCCTCGACGTCGGACGGACGAACTTCGGACTTCTGTTACGGGTGGGCCTCCGGATACCTCGAACCTTGGACTCTCGGCTTGGGCTCTGGTCGGGACTCGCCGCGTTCCTCCACCGTCTCGTCTGGATGCTGGACCGCCTCCTCCGTCTCCTCCGTGGGCCTGAGGGATACTTGAAGCAGAAATATCTGCCGGTGCGCAGAAGAGTTCCGTCACGACTGCAGAGGATCAGGGGGTCGGCGTGGCTTCACCGACGCGTGGGGAAAGGGCAAGTCCCTGTTCGGGCGCCATTATGTGGTAAATAAATAAATAATACCCTATTTTTGAATGAATAAATGAATAACAGATAGCTCAATAAATAAGAGTCAAGATTCGAGGTAGTAGGAGTTTTGCAGGTTTAATACAGCATAAGGACAGGAACAGGACGACCTGCACAGGAATAGGAAGGCAGGGCCCAGCAGCTGCTGGGGCTGGATCTGGGATGAGCGCGCTAAGGAACAATCTTTTAATAACAGTACATGAGCATATATACATAACGCAAACATATAGCATTACATTGCAATAGGCGTAGCAGTGGGTGGAGCAAAGGGTGTGACGCGTAGTAGTCGCGAAAGATAAGGGTGAAAAGAGGTGTAACAGGGCGTATACATAGACATGTGATGCAAACGTAACAGAATATGTCATGAATGGGGTGGAAACCATGGAGGGGGCTACCTGAGGAGCCGGGACCTCTAACCTGATGGTGCGCGCAAACTAGCAATGACGTGTTACTAGGAGAAGCTGGGGGCTTCGAACTCTGTGCTAGGAGCAGAGACTGAAGTCTGGAGAGTCAGGGCGACATGTACCTAAGCAGTATCTAGTATCTGATGTTTAGGGAACATGTTGATATAAACTAGAAGTCAGGAGGGGAAAGGCTAACAGACACTAAGACTGGACCATGCATTATTCTACATGTAGTGCGTGATGAAGAATATTAAATGACCATTAAATGCAGTATTTCTCTTACATGGAGACGTAGAGGCTAGACAATGACGGAAACTATCGATGCGATTCAGTAGCTTTAGGAATGCAGAGAAGGAGGACTGAACTGATAATCTGGAATCATAACATACTCTTGGCAGACTCAGAGGCAGAGCCAGGCTGAGCCGGGCACTGCGAGGCAGGAAGTAAGTGAAGGGTCGAGGATACAGGTGGGGGCTGTATCGCTCCTCAGCGAGGCTTCAGGAGACAGGAGCTGAATCTGGTGTCCAGGCCCTTCTGAGGCCTAGAAACGGGGACTTTACAATGAAATAACGTGCACACTGAGAAACGTGGCAACGTAACTTTACATAGGCCTGATATTCGTAGTATTCACGAGAACTGGAAACTGGCATACTAGAAGTGGACACAACTGTAATTGCGTCTATAAACAAACATAGGGAATGCATATGCATATTTAATCATGCACACATAACATATGATGGATGACACGTAGGGACACAGAACATGACAAAATTTACTTTTCCACAAACCTTAGGCTCGCTTTACAGGAGATCATTCTCCCTATAGATCAGGTGCGTTCCAGAGGTGTCACCAGTTGCCAGGGCCTGCTTCCGAAGATCCACAAGAGTAGAGCACTCCTGCGCTCTGCAGAACTCCTCCCTGGAGGGACCTCCATCCTGCTGCCAATGGGTCAGCTCAGGTAGGTTCCCCAGTTTGGCCTCACCGTTCCCTGTACGTTTGAAGTCGTCCCCCTCAGGTTCAGCCTCCTCCTGGAATGTGGGAATTTCTGGAGCGGGTTTTCCACGCCCCTTACCCTTCTTGGCAGAGACCTGGGCCACTCTTTCAGGCTCCAGGTCCTTCTGACCATCCTTATGTGCAGCCATGGACCGTGCGGTCAGGCACATCCACTCAGGCAATCCCAGTGTGACCGGAGCTCCACATGCTCCCAAGTTGGTATGCTACAGGTCACTGCCTAGCAGACCTGCAACAGGCATGGATGGACTCAAAGTTACCCTTAAGGAACCCGAGAACCCTCCCCCCAAATGGAATCCGAGCCACCAAACATTGGCACTCACCTCTGTATACAGCAACTACTTGGAGTTGGACCACACTAGGGACACCTGCTCTTAAGACACCAGATGACATTGGATGGTTGTCATGCTAGCTCCTGTGCTTCTCAGAGCCTCCACCCTCCTTTCATTGATGGTCACCCACTGCCTGCACTTCCTTGTGTTGTCAGGCATGAGGGTTCTCCGGACCATCTCACTGTCACCAAAGGAAACCAGGGTTATCTTAGCTGGCTCCACTCCACTAACTGGGACCAACTGCTCACCAAGCACAACACTTGACATCACCAGTGTCTGCCCACTGCAGGGGGCTGTGCCTGCTTGGGACACTTGGGATCTTCCTTGAAGTGCCCTTCCTCATTACATACAAAACACTTCAGGGGCCACTTATCAGCAGGCTTTCCTTAAGGGAACCAACCCTTCTTCTCAACAGAGGGCTGGGAATCCTTACCCTGGGTCCTTTGGAGAAATCCTTACTTTTAGGTTTGTCCCCCCCTCCTCCTCCTGTTGGGGACCCTGCCACCCTTGGCTCTGTCTCCCACATACAACTTCTTATGGACCCGGGTGTTAAGCCAGTGGTCTGCCTCCTTAGCAAACTTCCCGACATGAGAAAGCCTATCAACCAAGCAGTGGAAAACAAAGATTAAACATGTACTCTTGTGCAACTAAATTTACAATCCTTGATATTCTGTTACCCCACTGCCCTTCACCCAACCATCCATAGCTCTGCAAAAGGAATCAACACTTGGTACTCATGTCTAAGGACCAAGTTTCTCACTTGCTCTAAACTTCTTTCTGTAGTTTTCTGGGGTTTGACCATATCTCCTGATCAGGACCTTCTTCATGGCTGGGTACCTAGGCAGGTCCTATTTCCCTGTGGCCAGTAAGCTATCCCTCCCCTCCACTGAGAATCGCTTCTATAAACCTGCACCCCAATCCCTCTCAGGAATCCTTTGTATCTGCAAAGTAACCTCATAGCCCTGAAACCACTGATCTAGATTATCTCCCACTTCATAATCAGACACCTGACTTTTGGGTATGTGTACCTTTCCCTCTGAGTGAACTGAAAAACTGCTGCCTACAACAGTGATTTATTCAGCCCAATGCTTTTAAATCCAGCCCCTTCAAGCTTAGCTACTGAGATAAAAGCATCTTCTTTTCCTCCATTGCCAATTTATCTTTTTCCAAATCCATTTTAAGTTTGGCAAGCTTTACTTTGAGCTTATAGTATGCTGGTATATTAAAGTCTGAGATATGGCAGTAGTGTATACCAATCACTGCATGTTATGGACAAATACAGGTACTATCCTCAGCGCTAATCACCAATGTTAGAAATGTGGTCTCTAGTTAGCAGAGGAATTACCCTGCACCATGTCTAAGTAGGGGCCCATGCTCTAGTCAGCTAAGTGTAGTACACACAAAGTTTACCTGTGCTCATCCCCTGGAAGCTTGGCACAGAATAGTAAGGCTAAACTAAAGAGGTAATGTGGAAAGTATTTGTGCATTCGCACACACAGTAACACAAACACTACAAAGGTTCTCCACACCAGTTTAGAAAAATAGCCAATATTTATCGGAGTAAAAAAAGACAAAATTGACAAAAAACCAACATACACAAGTTAAGATATGAAGATATGAAGTTAAGAAATTGCAGAGCTTAGAAGTCTATTGCTCCAATGGGGGCCATCTGGTTGTGTTTCAGTACCTTGGCGGCATTGAAAACCAAAAACACAGCATCCGAAACCAAGGACGTGGTATCGCACAGTGGAGTTGCGGTATTGGTTTCTTAAGGTGGCGCAGGGTCATTGAAGCTTGTGTTGCTCCGAGACGGTGCGTTGCACAGAGGAGGTGATGTGTCAGTTGTGGGTGCAAGACCTCCATTCCAGAAGATGCTGCGGCATCGAGGCGGAGTTGATTTTGAGAGCATGGAGCATCGACTCCTCGCTGTCTGAGTCAAACCGCTGGGCCTAAGGTGTTGCGTCGCTCGGGAGTCACGCTTGGCTATGGATGCATTGGAGTGGGGCACCACGGACATCAGTGGGAGCGGTGTTGAGACTCCTGCTGCAGCGGTTCTTCGGATGTCCTGCAGCAAGATTCGGGCTGCTTTGAGGTCGCGGTCAGGGCGCCGCATGCCCGTTGAGCAGTGTCCATGGCTTCGGTGCAAGTAGCAGTGATGTGTCAATTTCACAGAAAGACGCTGGTTCCGACTGATACTCTGCAGCGAGGCATTGATTTTCTTGGTATGCAGCAGTAAATTCAAAAGGGTCCAGGACTGGGTTTGGCACCACTTGGCAGGTCAGGACTCACAGTAGAGGAGCCCAGGTGCTGGTTGCAAGATGCAGTTGAAGTCTTTGACGTCCCTGAGACTTCAGCAACAGGAGGCAAGCTCTTGAAGAACCTTTAGAAAGCAGGATGCAGGGAGAAAAGTCTAGTCCTCTCACTCCCTGGCAAGAGGCAGCAGGCCAACACAGCAAAGCAAGCAGCAAAGTTGCAGTTCCTCCAGGTAACATAAAAGATCTTCTTCCTGGCAGAATGTCCTCAGTCCAGAAGTGATCCGAGTATATGGTGTCAGAGGTCAAGTACTTACCCCAATTTTAGTATTGAAGTAGGGAGACTTCATTTAAAGGTATTTTAAGTGCACATGACCATACTCTTCCTGGCTCCAGACACACTACAGGGTGGTATGCA
This sequence comes from Lissotriton helveticus, assembly GCF_964261635.1. Classification (NCBI taxonomy): domain Eukaryota; kingdom Metazoa; phylum Chordata; class Amphibia; order Caudata; family Salamandridae; genus Lissotriton; species Lissotriton helveticus. The sequence continues at coordinate 191,372,070 of NC_136069.1, forward strand.
GCTCTTTGTGTGGGGACAGGCAAAGCACTATTCAGGTGTAAGTGTCCACTCCTCCCACCGCCCTAGCGCTGGAAGATCCATTAGGCTGGTGATGGGCCATATGGATATGCAGGGCACACCTCAGCTCCCTTTGTGTGTGACAGTCTATTCCCAAAGCCTAACTGTCAAACAACCCAGACATGTATTCTACAAACAGGCAGAGGCACAGTATGGCTACAGTAAGAAAATGCCAACATTCTAAAAGTGGCATTTTCAGACCTGCAATTTAATAACCAACTACACTAAATGATGTGTGTTAGAATTGTAAGTCAAGACACCAGACAATTTTCTTTCTGCTCTCAATTGGAAGATACACTTAAATTGTTACAAGGCAGCAGCAATGCTAACATATGGGAGTGGACAGGCCTTGCTTCTGTGAAAAACCCATTTAATAGTTTTTCACTACCAGGACATGTAAAACTCCAAAGTACATGTCCAACCTTTTAAATACATTCCATTCTGCCCATGGAGCTACCTAGGGCCTACCTTATGGGGTACTTACATGTAGGTAGGAAAAGGGAAGGTTTGGGCCTGGCAAGTATGTGAACTTGGAAGGTCAATATGGCAGTTTAAAAACTGCACACTGCAGTGGCAGACCTGAGACAGGTTTGACGGGCTACTCACATGCAGGACCACTAGTAGCATTTGATTTACAGGCCCTGGGCACATGTAGTGCACTGCACTAGGGACTTATCAGTACATCAAATATGCTAATCATGGAATAACTAAATGCCATTACATTTTAGACACAGAGCACACACACTTTAGCACTGGTCAACAGGGGTAAAGTGCCCAGAGTCCCAACACCAGCAAAAATGAAGTTCAGGACACAGACAACAACAAGCGGTTGGAAGCAAAAAAGACAGGGGAAACCACACCAAAAGATGCCAGGTCTAAAAAACTCTATTTTCTTTTTAAATGAAAAATTACCTTCAACATATTCCTTTATGCTTAGGATAATTTGGTATTCTCCCTACAGCTCTTTTAGTTTCAATGGCCCTTCACTCCACTCTGAAATGTTACGGACAATGATGACTCTACTTTATACATCCCTTCTGTTAACTATTAAACCACTAACAACGATTACCACATCTCAATTGGAGTTCTGGTCGATGAAGGTATAGTTCACTACCTCCTCCTCGACAGTCACCACCACTACCGTAACATCAACCTTTATGTGAGCATCATCGCCTATGATTATGTTGCCATCGCAGATAGCCTAGACGACGATACTGGCGAGAATCCTCTTGACGGTGGCATAGTTGACCAAGAAAATAATGAAGAAGATCTAGACAAAAACAAAGTTGATGATTATCATCTGTCAATGAGAGCCCCATCAACGACTACAATGCAGTTGAGTGCCACATCAACGACGACACCTCCTTTGAAAACCTCTAAGGCATACTCAACAAAAACACCATTAACACCTGTGATGCCAAATTGGATAAGGTCTGTGTTTTTTTTTTTACACACACACACACACACACACACAACACACACACTCTGAAGAGTCGACATGTCACACATCCCTGTGTCACTCCTTAACCAGACGCACAGCTTGATCCGTGTTTCACACATATTAACCTTCAATTTCTCCGAATTTGAAAATGATCATTCCATAAACTACAAAAGTTCTTGATCACTTGTTTATTATCCTTTTTAAAACACATGTGTGATTTAAAAAGGATAATGAACAAGTGATCAAGAACTTTTGGAGTGTATGAAATCATCATTTTCAAATTTTGAGAAATTGAAGGTTAATATGTGTGAAACACACAGATCAAGCTGTGCGTCTGGTTAAGGAGTGGCATTTCGCTCCAATTTTGATGTCGCCTACAAATATGTGATACTTGGTTAGATCACGTTTTCCAGTCTGCATGCTAAAAAAAGTCAACATTTGACGCCAGTGTGGGATTTAATGAAAAATGCACACTACTGTCCAGGCTGAGTCGCTGCTCACCAGCTGCCACCACCAGACATGTTTCTGAACCCTTAGGTCGAGAGCCTGCTGCTCTCGGAGGTCTCAAACAATGCACATCCTGGGACGAGGTGACAAGCCCCCCCCACACCCCCCCCCACACCCCCAGGATGGGCAGGGTCCTCGAAGGGAAAACTTCAAAGGCTTTCTGCTTTTGTGGGCTTCCCCAGGCCTTTTGCTGCTTCCAGCAACTGTTCCCCACCGGTTCCGACCCCCACTTTGGGCAGGAGAACCGGCGGGAAAACCAAGTGAGAAAGGGAAGTGTGGTGAAGCACAACTCTCAGTCCCTGCTCTCTTGCAGATGGGGGGCCCGCCAAACAGAGTGAGGCATATGCCCCCCTCCACTGCAGAGTGACATAATAGGGAGTGTACCCACCATAAGGAAGGGACCTATTGGTCCCAACCTTTTACTTACCTGTAAAGCCCTTAAAGTACGAGTTACTTACCATCGGTAACAATGAATCTGGTAGAGACGATTCTAGCCACAGATTCCTTAACGTAGAATTATCCCCAGGCGCGAGACTGGACCCGGAAACTTTTTGCCACAGCAACCATGCGCTCCGAGGGGACGGCATCCCGCGACTCCGCCCTGGCGTAGTCTGCACAAGTGAAGTCAGCGAGGTCACATAAGTCCCACCCCGGCGTGTCTACGTCAGTTTTCTTCGGAGAACTTTTCCGTGCCACAACGCGGAGCAATCAAACAAACATGTGGGAGTATGGGAACAGTGTGCGAAAGAGCAGAAAGAGGGATGGTGATGAACATTACCACAAGGAGCAGTGCCAAACACTGCAGAACCCAAAGGCAGGGAACAAATAAAGAACAGAGCACAGCCCTGAGCAACAACCCTGCCAGTACGAAGATAGCCGCCCCACCCCACCCCTCCCTGGAGACAAGGAATATATGTAAAGCGACATGAGAACATGTAGCAGGACTACAACCCCAACCAATAACAAAGAAGGGGAATCAGTCTGGGACAAACAAGAAATGACAAGACTCCATGACAGCACCATCACAGATTGTGACAACCCTCATAAGGAACAAAGGGCAGAGGCACAGCCAAAAGACCCCAACCTAGAGGATAGCAGAGGGGCCAGAGCCCTCACTAAGAAAAGGGGGGAGGGAGGGGAAGGGGCAGGGTAGAAGGTAGGCCAAAACCTGGAGCATTCAGAGCATAAGAGCACAGAAGCACTTAGAAACCCATCCTCCAATGTGTGAAAAGGGGAGGAAAAGGAGCAAAGAAACCGGATGAAGAGCCCGTCAGAAAGAGCAACATAACGCACTCACTGAAGACAGAGCCCCACACAGGGAGGCGAGTGCAGAAGACCGAGCCAAAAGGCCCTCGCAGAATGGGGAGGAACGGCGGGCTGTGAAAGAATCTGCGGCTAAAATCGTCTCTACCAGATACATCGTTACCGAAGGTAAGTAACTCGTACATCTGATAGAGACTACTAGCCGCAGATTCCTTAATGTAGAATAGATGCCCTAGCCATACCCATGGGGAAGGAGGGCCTGCGAGAGGACCCCACCAGCCTGGACATAACAGAGGGTCCCACAGGGGACGAGTCCAACGGACAGGGCGAGGAGCCCCGTCCCTCCAGGCAAGGGGAACCCCTACAGTCAAGGACCACCAACCCCAAGGGGGATGGAGGAAGAACGAAAGGAGAGGCAGCCCGTTCACACTCAGCAAAGGAAACAAGTGCAAGGCGAAAGGAGGGCGAAGCACCCCACGCCCATACAAGGCAATAGAGCTTCCACCCAAGGCCAACGCAACATAGAGGATCACTGAGAAAGAAGAGCAACCTAGAGACTCCAAGGAGATGAGGTAGAGCAAGGCAAGCCCCTCCACCGGGAACACACCCAGTGAAGGGGGGACAGCTGAGCCTATCACAGCCAGAAATTAAGGGACAAGACGGAACGGCGCCATCAGCAATAAAGCAGGCGGAAGCAGACATGGTAGCCCGAGGTCACCCAAGAAGAACAGGGCAGGCTGCGCCCGAAAGCGGGAGAAACACAAAATCCATCTCAGGGCCCAACGAAAGAATGGACAAGGCAAGAAAGGCTGACCCACTAGAGTGCCTATAAGGCACACTGGAGCAGAAAAACAATATGCCGGCACCGGCAAGCACAGCCAGAGGCAGAGAACACCACAGGACAATGCACTCAGGGCAAGCCAGACGCCAGCCGGAGACAGAGAGCAGGAAGGCGAAGAAGGGCCGCAGACAGCAGGCCAGACCAGGCGAATAGCGCAGCGACCCCGGCGGAGGACACCTCGGGGCGTAACCGGAGGCATTCCAAGCCAAGAATAAGTGAATTGTACCTTAAACGTACTTTAACGCCATGCAGAGCAGAGGCCCAAAGGTAACCACAGCTCCCGAGCACAGAACAAGCTATATAACAGCTACCACTACCCCACATAGAGTATGTTAAGTCCCAAGACATGGGAACCCTCTTAGGAAGAAACTTCCGCAGCAGAGGACAACAGAAAGATCCGCGGGAAAAACCCGCGCAGAAGGCTTGTCAAGCAGCCAAAGAGAAAAACAGAAGGCCTAATCTAAGGGCCAAACTGGTGTAGATAGCCCAAAGCAAAAACATACAGTCAAGAAGGATACAGAAAAGGGGGTGGTGATGAACAGAGTGTCTGAATTAAGCAGACCACTCTTACCCAGTCCAAAGATCAGGGCTTGATCCATCACCGTTATTTATCTCACTGCCCCATCCCAGCTCAGAACCTGGCTGTATGCAAATTAGTCTGTCCCTGGCCCAGTGCATCATGGGAACAATATATAGTCAATTGGATTCATACCACTGGCTGGTGCAACTGTCAACAGGAAACAGGAATGGCTGAAGGCAACATCTTTCGGACTAGAAATACAGAGCAAGATCCTGGATATGCTGTACGAAGGGGAGGTGTTATTTGGCAAGCATGTTCATGATTCTCCCCAGACCATAAAAATTGACACGGATACTGCCAAATCCTTGGGAACACTACAGTTAAAGAGACAGCCCTTTCGAGGAGCCAGGGGCAGAAGATCGTACTCCTACAGAGGAGGATTCGAACCAAACAGACAACAAGACCAGACCTTTCAAAGCCAGTATCACTCTCAATATTCCCAGCAGCAATACAGCCACCTACAGTGGCATACACGCAAGCACCTAGATGTAAACTGCCTCCCCATGGGAGAGAAACTGCCAAAAAGCAGTGACTTTCTTCAATTGTGCCGGTTATGCCCTGCAATTCCCAGAAACAAGTTGGGGGTCGAATCTCAAATTATATCACTCAATGGACCCTCATAATAGGCAGATGGGTGCTGGATGCCATTACGCTTGGGCACAAGCTGGAATTCATCATAAAACCACCAAATACCACCAAGCTAATCCCCTCAAAAGGGCCACCTCCTTTTTATTTAAAACAACTTCTGCATAAATTATTAACCATGCTAAGAAAAGGGGCAATAGGAGAGGTCCCGAAGTCCCAGAGGGGAATAGGTTACTACTCAAGTTTCTTTCCGATAATTAAAAGTCAGGATAATGGCGCCCCATATTAGACCCTCGGAAACTCAACAAGTATTCAAGAAAAAAATCCTTTTGCCTGGTCACCCTGCAAGTCAGCCTGCATCTTCTCAATCATTGGGATCACATGACAGCGCTAGATCTCTAGTTTGTATACTTCCATGTTCCAATAGACCTCAACCATTGCAAATTCCTACGATTCAAGGAAGGCGGCACCAACTACCAATTCAAGGTTCACCCTTTAGGACTGAATTCGGCACCCTGCATCTTTCCCAAATGTTTGGCTCCAGTGGCAGTTCACTTGAGGCAAAAGGGAGTGCAGGATTTTCCATACCTCGACAACTGGTTGATTAAAGAATCCACATCTCAACAAGCAACAAGTGATACATCAACCTGTATCACACACTTCAAAGATTTGGGCCTCACGGTCAACAAACAGAAAACCAATCTCACATCGTCAACAACCTTGACTTTCTTCGGAGTGATTCTAGATAGGTACCAGGACAAGGCATTCACCTCACAAGAAAAAGATAATGATTCAACAACTGGCACAAAAATTAAGCAGAAAAAAGTCAGTTTCAGATCAATTGTACAAATCACTCCTTGAAACTATATCATCTTGCATTTCACTAATTTCAAATTACCACCTGCATTCAAATGCAACCATTACAAGAGGAGTTAGACAAACATTGGGTACAGATTCAAGGGTCATTCGACGACATCATTCGGATTACTCCGATCATGGAAATATCCAAGAAAATGGTTGGCACAGAGTGTAAACCTGTCGAAGGGGCAAAAAAGTTTTTACACAGATCTCCGACTTCGTAATAACAGATGTGTCCCAGGAGGGATGAGGCATTCATTTCCAAGTGTTAATTCACAAGGACAAATGCATCATGCATTATATAAACAAATAGGGAGGCAAAGGTCATCAGCCCTGTCATAACAGGCACAGGAAATTTGGAAATGGGCTCTGCAACACCAAATAACACTCAAGGCAGTTCATGTGCCCAGAGCGACCAATGTCCTAGCAGACACATTGAGTAGGACAAATGCCAGCTGTCACGAATGGGAATTCAATCAGCACATTCTGGAGAACATATTCGATTGTTGGGGCAAATCGAACCTAGACCTGTTTGCGACAAGGGACAATTGGAAATGCCTTTTTTTTTTTGCAAGCTGGCACCCACAGGAAAGATCTTGGGGGAATGAGTTTTTGATCAGATGGTCTGGGATCTAGGCATATGCTTTTCCCCTGAACCCAATAATCCAGAGGTTCCTCAAGAAACTGAAGATGGAACATTGCAGAGTAATCCGGATTGCTCCATATGACCCAGATAATTATGGTTCACAGAACTCCCGCTCCTCTCAGAACAGGCCCACATTTAGTTGAAGCCCGCACCAATATTGCTAATGATTAACCATGGCCAGGTACTTCATCCGCATCTGACATCACTACACTTGTCAGCCTGGCTCCTTGTATAATCAATTTATTGATTTAGATCTCATGTGAGAAAGCAATATATACAGTCTTAAATGATTTAAAAACATAAAGCAATCTCAATACAAATATACTGCTATCACATTAATAAACACATTTTTTTAATGAGTAGAAATGGCGGCACACACCTTAATTTGAAGGTGATTTTGCTAAGGCAATCAGATCATTTGTTTAAATGCACTGTATTTAAAACAAAGCTTTTCAAAACTGCTTCCGTGCTTTTAATATTGACTTATAGGGACAAGCAAACAATACATGTTTAATATCTTGAATCCCACATTTTATTAATCAAATAATCACAGATTCCCAACATATCTATAATCCGACCAGTGCTTTGTAAAATTTAGTTGTAAAATACCCAGTCGTGACATTATTATAAAAGGCCTAGTGCTCTAGCCCAATGTAAGGAATATGCTACTTCCCGGTATGCATCTGTTCTTGGCATGTAGGGCTGCTGACATTCATATCTGTGCATAGATCGCCGCCTAGTGTTGGGTCCGAATGATTGCACATTGTTGTCCTGGAAGAGTTTTCGAAGTATCACGAGATAGGTGGCTCTTCCCCTGGACTACAGTGCGCATGGGCATCCTCTCCATCCTCAGATTGTTTTTCGCCATTGTGGCAGAGATGGAGTATGATACAGTAAGTGATGACCATGCCTGAGACTAATTCGGAGTGCTACAGCTGCGACAGGCACCGGGGAGGAGGGCGGGCGATATGAATGTCAGCAGCCCTACATGCCAAGAACAGATGCATACTGGTAAGTAGCATATTCCGTTCGAGGCATGTGGGCTGCTGAATTCATATCTGTGCATAGAATAAATAGCAGTTTCCTCCTTAGCGGTGGTTGCCCGTGCCAGCTGCAGCAGTCTGAAAAAGAGTTCTGAGAACAGCCTGTCCTACAGCAGCTTGCTGTTTGGAGTGTACATCCACGCAGTAGTGTTTGGTGAATGTATGTATGGTGGTCCATGTGGCTGCTCTACATATATCCTCTAGAGGAATGTTACCTAGGAAAGCCATGGATGCCCCTAACTTGCGTGTGGAATGCGCTCTTGGGGGAACTGTTAATGTGCGTTTGGCCTTGTGATAACAGATTTGTATGCACTTAACAAGCCATCTGGCTATACCTGATTTGGAAATGGGGTTGCCTTTATGCTGTGGAGAGAAGGCAACAAACAGTTGTTTAGTTTTCCTGAAATCTTTTGTCCTGTCTATGTAATACAGGAGAGCTCTTTTAACATCTATTGTGTGCAGTGCGCGGTCTGCCACTGAATCTGGATTTGGGAAGAATACTGGCAGTTCTATTGTTTGGTTAATGTGGAACTGTGACACCACCTTAGGCATAAATTTAGGGTTGGTACGCAGCACTACCCTATTAGCATGAATCTGTATGAAAGGCTCCTGAATAGTTAGGGCTTGCAGCTCACTAACTCTTCTTAGCGATGTGATCGCTACTAGAAAGGACACTTTCCATGTGAGAAATTGTATCTCACAAGAGTGAAGAGGTTCAAAAGGTGGTCCCATTAGTCTGGTGAGAACTATGTTTAGATTCCAGACAGGTGAAGGCGGGTGTCTGGGAGGAATTACTCTTTTGAGTCCCTCCATAAAAGCTTTAATGGCAGGCACTTTGAAAAGGGAGAGGTGCTGTCTGTTTTGAAGATAAGCTGCCATTGCAGCTAAATGTATCCTGATGGAACTATATGCCAGATTGCATCTGTGTAGATGCAACAAATAACATATAATGTTTTGCGTTGATGCATCCAGCGGATTTATGTCATTATTGGAACAATAAATGACAAAACGCTTCCATTTTGCCACGTAGCACGCCCTGGTTGTAGGCCTTCTAGCCTCCTTGATAATGTTCATACAATCAGGGGGCAGGTTGAGGTAGCCAAACTCTATGACCTCAGGAGCCATATTGCAAGGCTCAACTGTTGCGGATCTGGCTGCTGAATGTCTCCACGGCTCTGAGTGAGGAGACTGGGTGTGAGTCGCAGTTGCTGGTGAGGCACCACTGAAAGTTCTAGGAACGTGGTGTACCATGCCTGTCTTGCCCATGTTGGAGCAACTAGGATGAGTGTCATTGAGTGCTGCCGCAGTTTGCGCGCTACCAGCGGTATGAGCGGTGCTGGAGGAAAAGCGTACGCAAATCTGTTTGACCAGTTCATCCATATCGCTTTGCCCTGAGACTGCGGGTGTGGGAACCTGGCGGCGAAGGTTTGGCATTTTGCGTTTTCTTTTGTGGCGAATAGGTCTATCTCTGGATGACCCCACTGCTGGAAATACGGTTGTAGCACCGAGGGATGAATCTCCCACTCGTGCATTTGATGGCTGTGCCTGCTGAGCAGGTCCGCTATCTGGTTGTCCTTGCCCGGGAGGTGTTCCGCCATGAGGAAGATGTTTCTCTGAATGGCCCACTTCCACATGCTCTGGGCTAGGTGTGACAATTGTGGGGAGTGTGTCCCCCCCCTGCTTTTGGATGTAATACCTTGCAGTCATGTTTTCCGTCCGGATCAGCACGACTTTGTTGCACAAATGCAATTTGAATGCCTTCATCGCATGAAGATTGCCATCAGTTCCAGTAGGTTGATGTGCATCTTCTGCTGCTGCGTCGTCCATAGTCCCTGCACCGTATAATGGAGGACATGCGCTCCCCAGCCTTGGAGAGATGCGTCCGTCGTCAGCACTATCTGTGGTACAGGCTCTTGGAATGGTCGTCCCCTGCAAAGGTTTTGTGTGTTCCAACAATGCAGAAAGTTGTGAGCACGACCGGTCACCAACACTAGGTCCTTCAGATGTCCCTGAGCCTGGTTCCACTGTCATGCCAAGCACTCCTGTAGCGGACGCATGTGTAGCCTCGCGTGAGCGACTATAAAGATGCAGGAGGCCATCATGCCTATCAGCTGCATAAACATTTGCGCTGGGAGTGAGCGATGGGGTCTGAATTGTTGAATCAGCAATTGCATGCTGTTGATTCTTTCTGAATTTGGCTGTGCTGTTGCTGTCAGGGTGTTTATTTCCGCGCCTAGGTACTGTTGTACATGTGCGGGTTTAAGATGAGATTTTGGGTAATTTAGTGAAAATCCTAGACTGTGCAGGAGGTGAATTGTGCGGGACATGTGGCTGGCACATTGCTGGGCTGACTTCGCTTGGATAAGCCAGTCATCCAGATAAGGATAGACATGGATGTGTTGTCTCCGAAGGTGCGCAGCTACCGTCGCTAAGCACTTGGTAAACACTCTGGGGGCCGTAGTGACCCCGAGAGGCAGGACCTTGAACTGGTAATGCTGGTTGTTTATGGTGAATCTGAGATATTTCCTGTGACCTGGGTGAATTGGAATGTGGAAATATGCGTACTTCAGGTCTAGGGATGCTAGGAAATCCCCCTGACTGAGCAATGGTAGAACCTGCTGCAAAGTGAGCATGTGAAAATGTTCTGACAAGATGTATTGGTTCAAGGGTCTGAGGTCTAGAATGGGCCTGAGAGACCCGTCCTTTTTTGGGATTACGAAGTACAGTGAGTACACCCCTGTACCCTGTTCTAAAGGCACGAGTTCTATGGCCCCTTTTTGCAGCATGCAGATGATTTCTTGCTGCAATAAGTGCATGTGCTCTGCGGACATAGGACGGTGCCTTGGGGGGTATGGTGGGTGGAGTGGAGGTTAGTTCTAGACAATAGCCGTATTGGATAAGTTGTCTCACCCACCTGTCTGTGGTAATGCCTTCACAGACTGGCAGGAACTGCTGAAGTCTTCCCCCGACCGGTGTTATATGGTCTGGGGGCAGTGACAAGACGTCACTGTTTATTGGTGGCGGAGGATCTGGCATTATTATTTCCTCGTCCTCTGCCTTTGGTGCTGTTCCCACGGTATCCACCCCTATTGCTTTTGTTATAGGTGGTTTGCGTTCCTCCTTTGTTGTATTGGGCTTGCTGTGATGCTTGACCTCTAGAAGCTCCCCTGTTACCGGAGCGACGGAAGGAACCGCCCCTGAACTGCTGTGACTGCAGAGCTCCCATGGATTTGGCTGTCTCAGTGTCTTTCTTAATTTTCTCTAGTGTCGTGTATACATCTGGACCAAATAGAAAGTCAGGGTTAACTGGCTGATTGAGTAAAGTTGTTTGGATCTCTGGCTTGAATCCAGAAATACGGAGCCAGGCATGCCTTCTGAGCATCACACTTGTGTTGATGGCCCTAGCTGCTGTGTCTGCCGCATCTAGCGCACATTTAATGGATGCGTTTGTAATTAGCTTCCCTTCCTGTATTAGCATTTCTGCTCCCTCCGTATAAGCATCAGGCAGGTGTTGTAGAAGCTGCTCTAACGTGTCGTAATGAGCCCTATCATATCTGGCTAATAGGGCCTGTGTATTTGAGATTCTCCAAATATTTGCCGCTTGAGCCGCCACACGTTTGCCAGAAGCTTCCAAGATTTTGGATTCTTTGTCCGGAGGAGGAGCATCACCACTTGTTTGAGAGTTCGCTCTCTTACGAGCATTAGCCACCACCAAGGAGTCCAATGGGAGCTGGCCTTTGATATACGAGGGTCTACAGGCGCAGGCCTGTATTTCCGTTCAATTCTGGGGTTTACAACCCATGCCCTTGTGGTTTCTTTGAAAATGTCACCAGCGTGTTTAAGGACACCCTTAAGCATAGGTAATGTTTTTACCGATCTTTCTGAAGTTGAGAAAGTATCAAACAAAAAGTCCTCTTCTACCGGGTCAGCGTGCATTGCAACATCATGGTTAATGGCTGCTCTTTCAATTAATGCGTTAAACGCAGCCGTATCTTCAGTAGGCGAGGTTTTGACTGTATAGGACTGAGTGTCAGGTGTGGCGTGTGGCTCACCAGGGTCAACAGGGTCAACAGGGTCAGTCCAGGGTTGAGACTCCTCTTGATCTGTGTCAATAGGATAATTAAATTCATCCTCATTGTATCCTTCCCCACATCCTCAGTGGTATGTGTGGGAGAATAGGTATATTCCTGTCCATAGGACTCTATAGGTTCAAAAAGAGCAGGTGAGGTAGCAGAGTCCCTTTTCTTTTTGAGTGGTATCTTGTATGACCCCATAGGATTTTCTGGAATGATCTTTCGTTTATAAATAGTGAGTCTTCCAGTATCGGAGTCGATGAAAAGTTTCGACTGATTATCATAGGATGGCGCTTAGAACACCACGTCCTCTTCCATGGGCTGGGTCCTTGAGGCCACCGACGATTTTGTTGTTGTGTCGGTGCTTTTTTGTAGCTGGAAAGCCTTAGGGCGCGCAGTCGGGGGCAGTCCGTACTTTATTGGTGGCGTAGGCCTTGGAGACGGACTGACCTGCTTTGAGGTTGGCGCCGCCTTCGATGCGACCGACTTCATTTTATCAGGATGCTGTTCGTGGCCATGCGTCGACTCGAGCTCTTGGTGCGCAGCAGGCACGCTCTTTTGCTTCGACTTGCTATGCACTTTCGGGTCGAGTTTGGTTTTCGACTCGAAGGCCTTGAACATTAGTGGCTTGGAGGCCTGAAGCTTCGGATTGATAGTCTTCTGAGCCTTGAGTCCTTTGTCAGTGTTGCCATCTTTGGACTTGGACGTCGACGGCGTCAGCGTGACGTGCGTGACTTTAGATACAGGCTTTGTCGATCCGATCTTCGGTCCGACACCCCCTTTTGACCCCGAGGGGTCGATGACACTCTTCAATTTGATTGGATCCAAAGTCGTCAATCCGTTGACTGTTTTTATCAGTTTCGGTTTCGATTTAGCTTCTGTCGGTTTCGATTTCACCGCCGATTGTGGTTGATCGACCGATGGCTCTTTACAAATATTCTTAGCCGGGCCTTGAAGCGGGGCTATAGAATGTGGATGAAGATCTTGGCTAAGGCCTTCCGGCGATGCCTCGACCTGAGCCTTGGAAGGTACAGTGTCATTACCGGGCCCCGCGACTGCGGTTGGGCCTTGCTCATCACTTGAGTCGTCATCGACGGCTCCGATGGCTTGTGCGTCGTCTCCTACCTCGACCACGTCTTCATCATGGACGTAGTCTTAGTCTTCGTCCTCATCATAGTTTGAGTTTTGCTCCGACGCGGGATCCGACTGTTGATCAGGATCCTCTTCATCTACGCCCTCGTCGTCTTCAGCCTCGAAGATGTTCTCTGGGTCGGGCGCTGTGTACCGCGCCGACTGTCTCGCTGCGCGTCGAAGCCGAAGTGTTTTCTTCGACCTGAATCGAGAACATGCCACGCAGCTGGCCTCGTCGTGGTCCAGTGATAGGCATTTATTGTACACCGAGTGCACATCGATGTGAGGGTATTTTGAGTTGCAAACGGGGCACAGTTTGAACGGGCTCCGTTCCATCATAGATCGTTGATGGGGCCTTTGGTGTCGAAAAAGGCAATCGGCCTTCGACGTCCGGCTTGAAGAACTGGAACAAGTACGTGGCACCGAACAAAAGACAATACCGACGCCCCTAAGGCCTTGAAAAAGTTTTTATATCGATTCCGAACGGGAGTTACGAAAGTACATCCGAACCCAATGGCGGAAAAAAACAATCTGAGGATGGAGAGGATGCCCATGCGCACTGTAGTCCAGGGGAGGAGCCACCTATCTCGTGATACTTCGAAAACTCTTCCAGGACAACAATGTGCAATCATCCGGACCCAACACTAGGCGGCGATCTATGCACAGATATGAATTCAGCAGCCCACATGCCTCGAACACTAAGTATCCTTGGTTCATCTTAAAAGAGAGGCTCCCAGGATATGGTTTGAAAGTTTCCAAATCTCGTAAATAGCTTAGTCTGTCCATCGCATTTTCCAAGAATAATTTTAATTGTGCTGGAGTCCACAATTGCTAATGGGCGATGGAATATTGAAAGTTCACTAGTGCAGTCTCTAGATTAATGTTAAAAGTATGCAAACTAAACAAGAAAGGAAAGCAGCCATGGAATTCAAAGGCGTACCACCTGATGTAGACACAACAATAGATAGAAAAGTAGTTGCCCATCTTAATGGTCAGCTGCACACTGACCATACATTAGACACATTTTAGTACAGAAATTAGAGAGGCAAAGGAAAACACTTGTTGAATAACATATTTAACAACGAACAATGGACACTGTATAGATGCTCGTGGGTCTTGGTTGGTTATGTAATTGTTTTACTTTATTGTGTATTTCCAACTGAGCGCAGCAAACGCCTTTCACCTTACAAAGGCATCATCAGGGCTGCAAACATGAAATTATCATTAGAAGGAGCCTCCCTTCGAATACATTTAAAATGTACCACCTACTTATTGGGATAGATTCAAGTGCATGAGAGAGATTAGGGGGTATCTTTACCTGATGGGTATCTAAAAGTAATTTAAAATGTCTCTTACAACTTTCCCCTTGGTATGCGGTAGAATGGGCCCACATGGCGCTTGCCACTAAACCTCCTCTGGGTGCACAGCGACGACCCATGATAGCGAGATTTCTCAAATACCAGGCTGGAGACTGTATCCTGAGAGAAGCCAGAGCCCATGCAGACCACCAATATCAAAACTCCACAATATTAATTTTTCAAGATTACACCCGGGAGGTCCAGGCAAAACGTAGATTGTATGAAGCCATTTAACAAACTCAGGGCTCTTCAATTGTCCTACATACAGCTGTTCCCAGCACGACTTAAAAGTTGTACACAAAGGTAAACCCATTTATTTGAGACCCCAGAATCAGCCTGGAAAGGAGGCTGATTAGGGAGGAGAAGCAACTAAGCCACACATCTCGCTCATCGCCTTCATTTCCTCACCAATCATCAACCCATGGCAGCAAACTGTTCAGCGCCGGAAGAGAACCAGCACTCGTCAAGAAGGCGCAATGCTGGGACCGCTTCACCCTGAACGGCTGTAAAGTTCCTCTTTAAACGATGGAAGGGTCCTACAAGTACTGACTTAACCTGAAGAATGCCCAAGTCGAACTTCCTAACCTGTCTGACAGTGTTGTACATGGCCCGAGTTGGGGCAACAACTGGTGAAGTTTTCTGCAAACCATAAGTGACCATTTCAAGATTGCTTGTGTAGCGGTTGGTGCCGCGCTGCATTGATCCTATTACCTGGAGCGGTCCACCACTCCAAACCCAGTCAAGCTACTTTGCTTTACAGTTGGGGTACCTGTTACAAAGTGACAGATGCTTTTTGGGGGAGGGGGCGAAGTATGGGTTGGGAGAAGCGGGGGGATGGGGTTTGCAGACAATATGCATGTTTGTTATTGTTCCGCTGTTTGTTTAGGTTTCTTTTTTCCCTTAGGTTGTCGCATTGACCTGACAATGTGTAAATGGCGACAGGTCTCATTGACTGAAGTATACTTACGGGGTGCTGTGCCGAACCTGACACACAGCATGAGGACTCCTTGCTCTTGTTTATACAGTCATCTAACATCCCACTCTGACGCCATATAGTGGTAAATCGTGGAATGTTAATGGTCTTCTAGATAAGATTGCGCACTCAGTGGTGTTACGTTATACACAGCGTATCTTTCCCCTAGTCTTGAAGCTCCAAGAGACCTCCTGGGTGCCATGTATCCATTTCTAGCTCGGCATGGTTATGACATAGTCCATCATGCCGGGTTTGCCAGGGGGTCCCCAGGAGTGGCAATACTCTTAAGAAGCTCCTTTTCATGGTGGTGACCCAAACCAGGTCATATCCCCAGGGTCGATATCTGGCCCTAATAGGCTCATTAGAAATAAGCTCACTGAATTTCTTATGCCTTTACGTGCCCACCAGTGGAATTGGACTCCTTCCTGACAACTCTCCTTGATGTTGCGGCACAACTGCTAGCTGCCCTTACCCTTATAGGAGCAGTCTTTAATGCAGTCCTTGATCCCCCAATGGACTCCATCGGCCCTGCCTGGGATAGGTGCTGTACTAGAGCCCAGTCACTTAAAAAATGGACGACCACGTTCGATCTCTGTGATGTGTGGAGGATCTGGAACCCTTGACAGCACATACACACGCACACACTTCTGTGGCACATCACACATGCGTGCACGCCTTCACATGATTATTTGTAAAGTGCGACATTCATCCCACGGGACATCACAGCACTAGGATAAGCAGAAACCTGTTAGGGGGGATTGTGACATATGACCTATGGCATCTGGTCTGGTGCAATAATTCATTGACATCAAAACTTGAGGCCTGAAAAAAACACATCTTCAGCTTCTTTCTGAATCTCACATGATCCTTGGTAATACGAAGTTCTAGCAGGAGTTTGTTCCACTGGCTAGCTGCAAAATAAGAAAAGGAGCGACCTCCCGCTCGAACTTTTTTTATGTGTATGGTTTTGGCTAGTGCGTGGTTGCCGGACCTAAGGTTGCGCGCAGGGACGTAAAAGTTAATTTTATCCTGCAGAATACGAGGGCAGAGTTTATGTAACGCTCTGTGTGCATGGCCTAGTAGTTTACACTTGGTTCTCTGTCTCATAGGCAGCCAATGAAGTTCTTTCAAACAGGCCAAAGCTGAGCTATACTTGGTCTTCTTGCGAACCAGTTTGGCTGCAGCATTCTGAATAACTTGGAGACGGGAAAAAAAGGTAGTCAGCCATGCCAACATAAAGCGCATTCCCATAGTCCAGATTGCTGGCCAGCAGGGCTTGTGTAATTGTTTTCCTCCAATTTAGAGGGACCCATAGAAAAAGTCTCCCGAGTAGTTTTAATATGGCAAAACATTTACCATACAGAGATCGGACCTGATCTTGCATGTTTAAATCCCAGATTTTTTACAACGCGTTTAGGCACAGGAGCAGTGCCCAATGACAGGAGCCACCCGGTTGAGTCCCACATTGAATGCACGTTACCAAAAAGCAGTATCTAGGATTCGTCAGCATTTAATTTTAGGCAATGGGCTGACATCCATTCTGAGGTATCTGAAAGGCAATTGTTCAAGTTGCTTTTGGTAGTCTTGTGATTCTCCTCAAATGCCATTAACAACTGTGTATCGTCAGCGTATGACCAGATGCTAAAACCCCATTTCCTCCCAATCATGGCCAGGGGAGAAACATAGGCATTACATCAGGTTGGGCTGAGAGAAGCTCCTTGCGGAACAACGCATTTAATAGTTTTGGGGTTGGAGGAGAAAGTACCCATTTGTACAGTTTGGATTCTGGTCAGCAGGAAAGAGTTGAACCATTGAAGAGTTTTGGAGTACAGTCCTTTTTCATGTAGAGTTCTCAGCAACAGCTCATGCCAGACGGTATCGAATGCCGCTGACAGGTCCAAAAGGATCAGGGCAGCAGCTTTACCCTGATCTAACAAAAGTCTAATGTTGTCTAGTACAGCTAACAAAGTGGCCTCAGTACTGTTGGAGGCTCGAAAGCCAGTCTGGGAGGGATCCAGAACCTCAATTGTTTCAAAGTAGTCAGTTAGTTGCTGAAAGATCAATCTCTCCAAGACTTTGGACAGGTAGGGTAGTTGGGAAATTGATCTGTAACTTTTTAGATGAGTCACCTCCATGCCGGCTTTTTTTGTGCCAAATGTGATACAATTGCTTGTTTCCAGGACTCGGGGAATACAGCTGTATCTAGGGAGTGGTTGAGAATTTGTGTGGCATGAGGACAAATAACTGAAACAAGATGTGTAAAAATAAAATGTGGACAGGGATCTAGCAGAGACCGGATGCTCTTCTAGTATCCCACATACAGATACTTCCATTTAGAATTTCTGATCATGCCCCACTACTCCTCCAGGTCGGTGAACCTAGTGCACTCCGCCACCCAATGTGGTGGCTTAATGCCTGGTATCTTCAGGATAATACATGCACTCACACAGTAAGGCAGGAAGTAATGTGCTATTTCCAACTTAACTCTGGATAAGTGAAATCACCAGATATTCTTTGGGTGGCCTGTAAGGCCACTGTTTCAGGGGCACTCTAAGAACATACTTAAGCAAGCCGAAAGTGCGTGGCACCTACGTGTCACGCAACTGGAAACTCTAGCCTTTCAAATAGAAAAGCAACATGCCGCTACTCCAAATGCTGACGCTACTAGACAATTGGCATTGGTCCAAGAGGAGATTAGACTCCTCTCCTCTCCTTGGTAGGCGTGCCGGCCCCTGGCCAGTATGGTTATCCCACAGATAATACATTACGCGGCCTCGCCCTCCGTGCCTCTCCTGCCATTGCCCAGGGTGTCACAGATTACTATTATTCACTTTATGTGGCCTCTCTGTGTCCGGTGGATGAGGAGGATTTTGCCTCTCATTGGCGAGGTGCAGCTGACCTTCCTCTCGGATAATGAGCTCGATCAGCTGGAAAAGCCCATCATGTTGGAGGAGATAGGTGAGGCCATATCGACAATGGCGGCCAGTAAGATGCCTGAACCCTAATATGTATCCTACTGACTATGTCAGATATAGAGACATCTTCGCCGCTCACCTCCTGAACCTTTACAAGGAGACAGTAGAGGTTGGGTTTTTCCTTAAAGAGCTGGATCAGGCTATAATTGTAAACCCTCTTTCGGTCTCCTGCACAGATTATCGTACTATCTTCCTTGTTAATTGGGTAAAAGTCTTTGCAACTCTTCTTGCTTCGCGCAAATCGGTGTTGCTCCCACTGGCTCCTTCACAAGCTTGTATAAACTGACATGGGACTATACCAAAATGCCGACCCGGGCTTTCGTTACTTGGTATTTGGGTGGACCTGAATTCATAATTGAGGTGGTCCCTTAATTTTTGCTCCTCTTGCTTACAAAGTTAAGAAAGATTGCAGACATTCCTATTAAATGTCATGGGGAGAATAGAATTATATAAAATGATATTACCACGGTTCCCTCATCTTCTACAAAATTACCCCTACATGATTCCACACCATTGGTTTCAAGGAATTGACTCAGTGGCGATTGCCTTCCTATGGTAAACTCACGGCCATGGGGGCGTTAGGGACCTGCCAAGGTCAAAGCGCACCCACTTGCCAGGCCCTAGCTTTCCCTTTTTTTTTTTTACATGCAAGTCACCCCTAAGGTAGGCCAAAGGTACCCCTGTGGGCAGGGTGCAGTGTATGTGCAGTGTATGTGAAAGGTAGAACATCTGATGTGTGTGGCATGTCCCGATAGTGAAATACTGCCAATTTGGTTTTTCACTATTGAAAAACTATCTGTCCCATAGGATAGAATGGGGGGTTTGCTAATAACATCTTATAAACATAACTGCCCCTGGGAACAAGGTAAGAAGATAACGTGTAGTATGCCTGAAAATAGAATGGAAAAATGCATCTTTTAGTTAGGTGATTTTTACATTCTGAGTTTGAAAATACCACTTTTAGAAAGTAGGTATTTTCTGACTTAGCAATCCAGTGTGCCTCTGCTAGGATGTGTATTGACTGTCTGGCTTTGGAGTGACGGGCTGGGGATGTGCCGTGGCTCCAGAAAGACTGGATGAGTCAGGGCTGGGCTGAATAAACCTGAGCTGCATTTAGAGTAGGAGGAGGAGATTTTTTTTTCACCTGAATGTGCATGGTCTGCCTTCCACAATGCTGTCTCCACCTCCTGCCAGGAAGCTGCACCAGAGAGGACAGAACTGGTTTTGGCTGGGCAGAGTGCTTCTCTGCCACAGAGAACAAAGGATTTTGTATTATAAAAAGATGGGCACAGACTTTTAGATCACTTCTGGTAATCTAGAGGAACCTTTGCCAAGGAGAAGAGCTAGAGAAACTGAGAAGGAATACTGCCCCCTGTGCTGGTTGCTGTCTGGGGTTGGTCTGCAGTGGCTACTTTCTGCCAAGGAAAGGAGAAGGACTTTGCTGTTTGATGTGTCCCCTGTTCGAGGAAGATCTCCAAGGGCTTAAAATTGAGCTTGCCTCCTGTTTTAAAGTCTCAGGGACATAAAGACTTCACCCCCCCCCCCATCCTCCCTGAACTCCTTTTTTGGGAGGTCTGATCTGCTGAGAGTTGCCTGCCAGTGTTTTGGACCTCTGGAGGTTGCTTCGGACTGGAAACTGCACTTACTGTGAAAATCAACTCATCCCCCGCTTCTGACGCATCGCAGCAGTGCAAGAAGAACTTTCCAACGCATCGCTGCCGCCGTAGAATCAGCGCAGCGCCTGCTCATGGCTGAAGTGTCTGCCGTGCAACAAATCCTGTGTACTGATCTCCGAATTCCTACATCACCGCACCGATTCTGATGCAGGACTTGTTGGAGAACAACCAACGCATCAAGGGGACGCGGATGAAATCATCGCAGTGTATCCAGGGTCTTCACCGTCACATCATAACTGGATTGTCATGCATCGCATCAAAGCGTCAAGTCTGTCACATCATTGGGGGACGCAGTAAGGAACCAATGCATCACCTTCCCTGAGTGTAAGGAACCAACGGACCACCTTCCCTGAGTGTAAGGAACCAACGGATTACCTTCCCTGCGACCCTTTTTGCTTGCAATTTTTGACGCATCCAAAGTACCTTGTGTAAAAGTATTGCATCCAAGATTTTCTTGGAAAAGAACTGTTTCTACCTTTTAAGAATCATATTTTTAGTACTGTATGGTGGATTTTTGTAGTTTTGGTTTAGATAAAGACTTATTTTTCTAAACTGGTGTGGTGTCCATTTGTAGACACTGCCTGCCTGACTGTAGTCCTGCCTCATCATCCTTCTTGATCTCTCTTCTGCATTCGACACCGTCAAACATGAGAATCTACTCGATCTATTAAACACAAGAATGGGTCTATCTGGAACTGTGCTCAAGTGGTTCACGTCCTTTCTACACAACAGATCACAGAAATTCAAGAGTAACAACCTGATGTCTTCGCCAATACCTGTATCGCTAGGCGTCCCACAAGAATCCTCACTATCCCCTACTTTGTTTAACCTAGTTATGGAGCCGCTCACCACCTTGCTACAAGCATCCAATGTTCACTTCCACATGTACGCCGATGACACCCAACTTTATCTCAAACTACAATCACCCAAAGACATTATGCTCTTGAATTCAACGATCAGAAGCACACAATCATGGCTGGCCGCTAATCATCTCAAACTCAATGCCCTTAAAACAGAGTTCCTCCTGATCTCACCTCCCGCGAAAATCACTACCGCTCAAATTTGGCTTAAACACCTAACGGCACTCAATGTTCATCCTACCATCGTGGACTCAGCAAAATCTTTAGGCATAACACTCGACACCAACCTCAACATGCAGGAACACATCAACAAAGCAACTAAGGGTGCGAACTACCAGATCAATACCTTAAGGAAACTCAAACCCTTCCTCCCAGCCAAAGATTTCCATACTGCGGTACAAGCACTAGTCATCCCTCGAATAGACTACGGCAGCATCGCCCTCTGTGGTCTCCCCCTAACTACTACGGCACCCATAAGAGCTTCTCTAAACGCCGCAACGAGACTCATCACTGGATCAAAAAAACATTCACACATCTCCCCTGATCTGAAATCCCTGAACTGGCTGCCTTTTGAAGCCAGAATACATCTGAAAATCGCCTGCATGACGCACAAGGCTGTCCACCTGAGCTCACTTGGATACCTCGCTCAGAAGCTGACGATTTCTGGAGGCTCCAGGAACACCAGAGGCACAAACAATCTCTTGCTAAAGCCCCAAAGATTTCGCAAGGAAAAAACCTATAAACGCTCCTTCTCAGGAATGGCACCCAGGATCTGGAACTCACCCCCCCCCCCCCGAAACCAGGCTCATCTCCTCCACCATACTTTTTAAGAAAGAAGTAAAAGCTATCCTCATGGCTAAATACACCTGAATTATTACTGGGTATGATATTTACAGTCAATGTACCATTCAGTTCTACTGATCTTTTGCATTTTTGTATGACTTGTATTAATGACCTTCCTGATTGTTTACGCTATTACTTAATTGTACTTGTATCATAATTGATGTATCTGTCTGATCTGACTATGCTGTTGAGTCTGACTATGCTCCCACATGTACCTTCCCCACCCCAATTGTTATGTACTCACATGCTATAACCTTCGTTTGTAAAGCGCTCTGATATCTGCAAAGATCTTGTTCGCGCTATATAAAACTTTCAAAATAAATAAATAAATAAAATAGAGTTTTCGCTGTATTACTGTGTGCGTTCGCATATGCTTCACACACTGCCTCGGAGATGAGCCTGTCTGCTCGTGCCAAATTACCAAGGGGGTGAGCAGGGGTTATTTTAGAAGTGTATCCCCTTACTCTGACTAGGAAGAAGGGTCCCCACTTGGACAAATGTATCTACCTCTGCCAACTAGAGACCCCCATTTCAAGCCCTCATATGCCAGCGTGCATGGTTGACAAACAGTATGCAGAAGCGAGCAGACCGAGCAGGCGCAAGACCTTCAGGACTGGAACAACCGCTC
Organism: Lissotriton helveticus; assembly: GCF_964261635.1. Taxonomy (NCBI): domain Eukaryota; kingdom Metazoa; phylum Chordata; class Amphibia; order Caudata; family Salamandridae; genus Lissotriton; species Lissotriton helveticus. The sequence goes on from NC_136069.1 coordinate 191,394,408, forward strand.
TATTCTGAGAAAGTGAAATCATAGCCTGGATTTCTTGAATCCTCTGTAGAGGCAGGAAGACACTACTTACAGTCGTGTCCAGTACTGCCCCAACAAACAGGTTGCGCTGACAGGGCACCAGGTGAGATTTGGGTACATTTATTGAAAACACCAATTCGAACAACAGTTGTGTTGTTACTTGCAAATTATGTAACACCATCTCTGGCGACTTTGCCTTGAGCAGCTAGTCATCCAGATAGGGAAAAACAGGAATCCCTGACCTTCCGAGATGTGCTATCACCACCACCATCACCTTTGTGAAGACCTAAGGTGTGGAATTAAGGCCGAACAGAAGGACCGCAAACTGGTAGTGTTGAGACCCTTCCATAAAACGGAGATACTTCCGAATCTGCTTCAGGATAGGAATGTCAAAATACGCATCCTGTAAATCGATCAACACCATCCAGTCTCCCTTCTGCACAGCAAGAAGAACCTGAGCCAGGGTCAACATTTTGAATTTCTACTGTTTGAGGTAAAAATTCAAAACCTTGAGTTTGAGGATTGGCCTCAAACAACCTTTTTTTAGGAATCAGGAAGTACCAGGAGTAGCATCCTTGACCCCTTTCCTGCTCCAGAACCACCTTAATTGCACCATTTTGCAGCAATGATAGAACCTCCTGCTAGGGAAGCAGAATGTGCTCTTCCAAGCACAAACTCTGATGGGGAGAGAAAGGAGGGGGAACTCCCGGAAGGGTAGGGCATTCCCATTCTCTACTATGTTCAACACCCAGAGCTCTGTAGTAACAGACCTCCAATGCTGAAGAAAATGGGACACCCATACTCTTGCGGGACAAGTATGCTCTAGGATGGTGGAGCAAGATCTGCTTCCCTGCCACCTCAGTTGGAGAGACGGAGGAGGAGGAGGAGGAGGAAGAGGAGGAGGAAGAGGAGGCAGAAGAGGAGGAGGATGATGAGGAGGATGAGGATGAGGAGACCTGTTGTCGTGCAGTACTTTGAAGACAACCTCTGCCCTTTCCCCTATAGGATCTGTACCAGGGATTTTCCTGCTATTGCTACTGCTGTGGCTGTTGCCTGGCACAAAAGGACAAGTTCCTTCCAAAGCCAGAAAACTTTCTGAACTGTCAAACCTCCTGGGCTGAGACTGAAGTCCCAATGACCTTGCTGTGTCTTTACTGCCTTTCAAGCACTGCAGCACCGAATCCACTTTAGCCCCAAACAGGCGAGATCTATCAAATGGCAGATCCAGTAATGTAGCTTGGGCATCAAGAGAGAACCATGAACTACGCAACCAAGCATGCCACATAGTAGCTACAGACTATCCCATCACCCTGGCTACCGAGTTGGCAGTGTCCAAACCCGACTGTCACCTGAGGGGCAGCAGCTTGGGCATCCAACAACACCTCTGAGAAATGAACATGTACCTCCTCTGGCAATTTTGGGACCACCTCCCTAGCTGAATCCATGAGGGCGTGGATGTAGCGAACCCAAAATGCATGTGGCATATGTGGACTTGAGGGGCATACTCTCAGATGAGAACACCTTCTTTGCCGATTGCTCCATGCGCTTTGACTCCCTAGCCGCAGGCATTGATGGGAAGGAACCTGCAGAATGCGTTGAGGAGCACAAAGCCTGGACCACCAAGTTCTCCGGCGAAGGATGGGTGGACCGAAAAGCAGGATCCCCGGAGCCACCTTGTACCTTGAAACTGCTGGAGCAGACATCGGCTTCTGCCAGACATCGAGAATAAGCTCTGTCAATGCCTAATTAAAGGAAAGGCAAGGCTCTGAAATAGAAGATAGAGAATGGAGCACCTCCGTCAGGGTATTAGACTTTAACTCAGCTGTAGGAAGAGGCAATTCCAAGTGATCCACAGTCTTTCTGATCAGAGTGCAATATGTGGTCATCTCCTGCGTCGGCAGACCCTTTTGGAGATGAAAGCTCCCATTCAAAAGAGGTGTCCAAGCCACTAGCCTCCAGTAAACCCTCGAAATCAAGGTCAGGATCCACAACCTCTCCTTCCTTAGCCTCTCCATGTTCCACCTTGTACTCTTCATCTTCCAATAGTCTTTGCTTTTCTCTCCCAAGACCTCGGCACAGGTGTCGGCGGAACCAGACATGGCACCGGTGACTTCGGGTTGGCGTTGAAGGGAGGTCCACAGGAAAAAGATTTGAAGCTGGTCGAGTCGGCAACGGTTTGGAATTGGACAGCACCAGCGATGAACCATCCAGAGGAAATCGCCCCTTGAAAGACTGCAACGGCGTCGAAAATCTCAGCGCAGGAAGAGGTCAACTACCTGGAGCCAAAGGCATGAGCGGTGCCTGAGGACAGTGAGGTGGCAAACCTCCCAGGGAATATGCCAAAGGATCCATGGGGCCAACAGGTGCACCTGTAGGGTTTGCAGCTCTGGCACACAAGCCAAACATCGTATTAAAAAATGTGACAGATCCAGAACCGGAGTCGTGAAAGCAGGATACATCTGATGCTGTACTACACTCTGGAGCAGCTCGAGAAGGCTCTAAATTCGTCTCCATCTGCGGCGTGGAGACCCCAGAGCCAGAGGTGGAGTGGTCGGCAACGGTGGAGGAGTTGCATCTCTTGGAGCCTGTAGAGTCACAGCTCTCGGAGACGTGGCCGGAGTCACCTCAGGTGTCCGGTGAAGGAGTCGGAGAGATCTCATCCTGCGAGGACATCTGGGACACAGACACCGACTACGGAGTCTCATCCTTGGATGAGCGATGCCAAGAACCATGGCACTACTTTTTCTTATGCTTCTTCGACGACTCCGAAGTGTGTGGAGTCGGTGACTTCAAACAGGTCCTTGACCACCTGCAACCCCTTTTCTGCTCGTTGGCCTTAGCCATGAACAATTTGGCCTCCCTCTCCTTCAGCGGATTAAAATTCATGTGCTTGTACGAAGTGCATGTCCCGACGACTTGGTCCGACCAAAGACACTATAAACAGTCTTCATGGGAGTCAGTGAGGGACATCTGGCCCCCACATTGTTGGCATGGCTTAAACCTGATTTTCTCAGAGTAGTCCTCCTTGATGGCTACAAAATCACGACAATCCGCAACAAAGAAACTCTCAGAAATGATGAGCCTGGGAAAAAAACATCATGCGTTTATGTCGCGGAAAATAAAAAGGAACGGACGTCGGCACAAAAACCAGGTCTTATTGCTCCGATGAGTCGCGTGCGGAGCCCTTCCATTGTGACGTCATCCTCGACGTGAGAGTGGAAAAGAAAAGTTTCCGTAGAATGCTGCGCATTGGGATTACTCAAATGGTAAGGAATCCACAGGCAGATGTATCCATCAGAAACAACACTTACAATTCCAGTCTTCGGGATCATAGGTCAGCAAAGGGCAAGGGGAGTACCAAAACTGCACCACCAGCTGCATCCAGGTGAAGAGGTCAAAATTGGAGTTCGGCCCAATGTATTTCAATAGGGACTGGGGGTGCTTGATGCCACACTGCCTGCAGCTAAGTAGATCGGTTGCAGAAGCCAAGCTTTGAGCGTTAGGTCAAGCACAGGGGGCACTAAGCAGCACCACAGTTATACCACCAGCGGCACAGGGGCGGCTGGGTGCAGGGTGCAAAATCAGTGTTGCAAAGCTTTTCAATAGAGAGTCTGCTTTCAACAAACAGGCTGCAGGCGTTACACCTGAGGTTGCAGCAGGGAGACCAATGACAACAGAGTAAAGTAGAGATGTAGGGGGTCTTAGGCGCACTGTCGATTTGCCTCACCAAGGCGCAGGTGCATCAGGTACAGGTGTGCCTTTAGATGTCGGAGTCTTCTTACCGGAACCGGTCGCGGTCAAAGGGAGCCTCTAGATTCAGTCTGCATGAGTCATCGTGGTAGTCCAGGAGGGGCCAGCCAACGCTAGACTTGAGGTCAGGGTTGTTGGGGAGCCTTTTCTGGGTTGGTTGGACACCTGGACACAGGTCGTATATGTTGAGTGCAAAGAGGGTAGGACTCGCTGATCCGCAGGGCACCGGAGTCCTTTGTGTTGGATTCTTGGGAACAGAACTGCTGTGCTCTGGAGTTTTGGTCTTTTTCAAAGTTCAGGCACTCTTTCTCTAGTTTCTGGAAGTCGGTGGCTGCAGGACAGGTGTTGTCTTCTTGTAGGGTCTCGAAAACGACAGACAGGCCCATAGGGCGGGGGCCAAGTCAGTCTTCCTCTTCAGGCTTCGCTGCACAGCATCTTCTTCGTCCTTCTTAGGTCGCAGGTAACTGGCTTCTAGGTTTAGGGGAGCCCCCTAATTACTAAATGTAGGGGTTAGTTTAGAGGAGTAGAAGGTAGGGGCAATGGACATCTTACCTGGGGTGATTACAGCCTCTAATATGCCACCCTCCTGTGCGAGAGGGCATAGACCAGCCCTGATTGGAGGAGTCCCCTCATCTTCAAGATGGAGGGGACTGAAAAAACTTCGCCTCCTCCACCTAAAGCTAATGTTCATCCTATCTCATCACCTCCGGAACAACTTCTCCCGTATCTACTCCACTTGACAAAGTCTGGATGGGCCCACCCCTCAAAGTACACCAGGCAGAAATCTCACGATTTAGAAGATCAGATAAATTACCCTTGTTATGGTCTAGCAGACTTTTCATGCAATTTATCAAGGGTGTTTCCTCCTATAACGAAACCTCCTCCTACTTGGCACCAGGGCAATTGATGAAGGCCCCTTTTCAGTCCATTCAAAAGACAGACTTAAAATACCTGATATATAAAACAGAGCTGCTGGTAGCACATGCGTCAGAAGAAGGGTAATTGACATTCCAGCATTCACAATTAAAGAGCCGTTCCTGCAATTCAAATAAAACAGTGTAGTGCGGAGAACCAGTCCTAAGTTTATACCAAAGATCCCTTCGAATTTCCATTTGAATGAACCCATAATACCGAGAACATTCTTTGCCAATTTCCAAACTATAGCAGAAAAATCTTTGCATACATTGGACGTGAAGAGATGTATCAAGTTCTACGTACACAGGACTAGACAATTCCGCAAGGTGGATCAACTGTTTGTCACTTATGGAAATCTACGAAAAGGATTCCCAGTTTCTGAACAAACCATAGCAAGATGGATGCAGCAGCTATCCAATTCTTCACAGACAGGCTGGAAAACCATTGACAAGCAAAGTCAAGGCACATTCTACCAGAGCTGCCTACTACCACAGCTCTCATTGCCAGGGTGCCTATTCAGCACATAAGTTGTGAGCAACATGGCCCAGAAGGGATTCCTTCACACAGCATTATTGCCTGGATTCCTCTGACAAGAGTGAAGGGGCCATGAAACAAACAGTGTTGCTACATCTATTTCAATAAGGGGAGTCATATATAAATGTATGCCCCACCTTCCACTATATTCTGATAATGTAATTAACTCCAAGTATTAATTGTAGACTATTCTGATTTAGGCAAGTGAATCTAGGAAAATCAAATACTGGAGAAGAAAATAAGTTACTTTCCTGTAAGGTATAGTTTCTTACCTGTAATTCTAGTTCTCTCGTAGGGGTATTTCCACGAGTCATAAGCGATGAATAGTCCCGTCCATGTGCGAGGAACTCGGAGCACTTTATCTAAATATGTTCTTAAGTGATGAAGTTCGCCTTTATTCTAGAAGGCCTTGAAAAAGTCACTTAAGAATGTCATATTGCAGCCTAGGAAAAGGCCACAGATGTCAGAATTCTTCATCTTATAATGGCAAAAGAAGGGACTGTGAGAATGTATGCTCTTAAAAATATATTTTTGTAAAAGCACAGAAAAAGAACCTTCACAAAGCCTTTTGTTATGAATAGAAAGATATGAAGAAGTGCCTGACCCTGTGGCCCATAGGCTGCCATTATAAGTACAGAAAAAGAAAACTGTGCCTTTAAGAGCAGAGACCCCACTAATATCCCATCATGCTCAGCCGGAGGTAGTTACCTCAGTTCTTTTTTCCGGCTCCACTGTCAAGACACTTGGAGCATTGAACTAAACTTTTTTTGTTTTTTTTCTTCAATTTAACTCTGCAAATTTCATTGCTTTTTGCTTCACTCAACGTCTTTTGTCCTTCTCTGTGAAGCAAAGTATTTTTTTCTGAGGAAAAAGACCTTTTTCCCTTTCATAATGCCATCTCTTTTTGACAAATGCCCGAGGTGTGGCAGAAAAAAAGCTGAAACATTCTCATGAAGTCTGTATTCTGTGTTTGCCTTTCTATCATCTTCCTAGCTCCTGCGATATCTGCAAGACCTTCTCCAGACGTACAGGGAGAAGATTTGCCTGCAGGGAAGAGAATAGAGAAGAAAACAGCAGGTAACCAGTGGGACCTCTGAGCGAAGGGGAAGAAAATCTCCCTCCAGAGCTCTTACTTCAACCCCCAGTGGACGTGGGAGGTCTGAGTGGCGTTTATCACCCAGAAAACGCTTACATTCCCGATCGACGTCGAGGAGGTCGCAGTCAGGACGTCGGTGGTAGGGGCGAAAAGAGTGTTGCTGTTCTTTTGAAACCCCCTACGAGAGAACTGTAGTTCTCCAGTATTGGTATCTTTAATAGATGCAAATGCGACCTACCCTCCTTCCCATAAAGTCTCCCCTGATTTTCTGGCTTCTTATATCCCACTTGTGCTAGAAAAGTGATTGAAGCCTCTGGGGTGAGGCTTCTAAAGGGTGTTGTTGCCTGATTAGCTGAACTGTGGTTCTTATTAAATGATGATGATAAGCTAATGAAGCAACATTTATTTCTACATAAACTGCTATGAATATCATTGATTACAACTTTCTATGGTACAGTGGGACGCCCACATTGACTACGGGCAATGATTCAAGCATGTGAATCTAAGGAATTGTTAGGACTTCTTGGACTTCACATTTGGAGGCAGTTATTTTAACCGCAGGGCGCATTCATTCTTCACAATTGATAGCATCTCTCTCCTCATTTGGTGCCTCTCGTTCATCTGTAAATCCCTGCTCCCCTTTCAGAGGACTCAGCGCTGACGCGCTTCCAGAGAGGGTACCGCCATCTTAGGGGGAGACCTGGTCAGCGCACTAGGCGTTCGCTGCCTACCGCCCTCCCTGGTACTTAAATCGCACTCAGGTGCGCGCGTTCAGATCGCGTGTATTCATTCTCCCCTGAGGCGGAAAGCCGGGGGTTCTAGCCTGCTGTACAACTTTTAAAACTTGTTTTGTAATTGGAGTTTTTTAGCCTTGAATCGTTTTTTAAAAATTGTATTATAGAACTTTAAACTCACTGTGCCCGGTTCCATAGCAAATCTGTAATCTGTAAATCCCTGCTCCCCTTTCAGAGGACTCAGCGCTGACGCGCTTGCAGAGAGGGTACTGCCATCTTAGGGGGAGACCTGGTCAGCGCACTAGGCGTTCGCTGCCTCCCGCCCTCCCTGGTACTTAAATAGCGCTCAGGTGCGCGCGTTCAGATCGCGTGTATTCATTCTCCCCTGAGGCGGAAAGCCGGGGGTTCTGGCCTGCTATACAACTTTTAAAACTTGTTTTGTAATTGTAGTTTTTTAGCCTTGAATCGTTTTTTAAAAATTGTATTATAGAACTTTAAACTCACTGTGCCCGGTTCCATAGCAAATCTGTAAATCCCTGCTCCCCTTTCAGAGGACTCAGCGCTGACGCGCTTGCAGAGAGGGTACCACCATCTTAGGGGGAGACCTGGTCAGCGCACTAGGCGTTCGCTGCCTCCCACCCTCCTCCAGCACCATAAAATGAACACTCTTAACCGACGGCACAGCGGGCGGGCGCAGGGGGCGCACCAAAGGCAAGCCGTCTGCGCCCGTCCGCGCTAAGTCCGCGATGGCCGTGGACCACGCAGATTTATCCCGACCTCTACATACTTATAATGGGAACGAGCTGCGCGCGTGGGATGATAGTGGTAAATGTTCTGTTTGTCCTCTCATGGAGCTGATATGGGGACCCGTCTCATGCATCACTTGTAAATGGACCACACCCTGGCAACGCCATGAACCCATATTAGGCGTGAGCACCATGAGGGTTCGCCCCCTCACATTTAAGGGCGGCCTGATCAATGCACGCTCCCTGGCCTGCCATAGCCAGGATATTAGGGACCTGATTCTTGACTCTAATTTAGATTTTCTTTTTGTGACCGAGACCTGGCTCAATGACACTAGTAACCCTGATCTATCGACCGCTCTTCCTCCCGGCTTCACCATCTTTAGGTTAGACAGACCGATTGGGAGAGGAGGCGGGGTCGCTATACTTCTTAGAACCTCCCTCAAGTGTCTTACTTTCAATTTAAGTCCCCTCAAAGGAGCAGAAGGTATGGGCTTCTCGATCATGTTAAATGCATCTACTTCCTTTTCGGGAGGACTGATATATCGCCCCCCAGGCAATGCATCTCCATTCTTAGACTCGCTAGGTGATAGTCTAGGTCAGCTTCTTCTGCGTTATCCTCATTTTTCCCTAATGGGGGATTTCAACCTGCAACTGGAGTCGAAAATTGACGCTCAAGCTATTAACTTTTATCAGACCCTAGATATTTTTGGTCTGCATCAATCCGTAAAGCTACGTTCCCATTCCGCCGGACATACCCTAGATGGGGTTTGTTCTAATTTTCCCGCACTGGTGACACACACCCCGATTCCCCAAATCTGGACAGACCATAGTCTGATTCCTTTCATGATATGCGTCTCTGATCCTGTAAAAACCTTGCGGACTAGTCAGCAGCCTACTTCTTACTTAAACTGGAAGAGAGTGGCTGAATGTATTAACTCCAACCCACCCAGACAATCTCAAGTTCCTAGATTATCTGGGGTTGCTATTCAGGATTCCAAAGACTTTCACTTTTGGATGCACCAAGTTATTGCAGAACGGGTCCCTCCCACAAACGTTCAAGCAAGGGCACGAAGAAAAAGCCAAATGCACCTTGGTACTCGCAGGCGTTAGCAGAAAGCCATTTACTTTGTAAAAAAAGTGAAAGGAAATGGAGAAAAACCTATGACTATTCAGCCAAAACCCTCTATTTACAGCACAGGAAATCTTACCTCAATAGCATTAAGCTGGCCAAAAAGGAATATTACATCAATGCTATTAAAGAGGCAGAGCAGAAGCAAAAAACGTTTTTCTCAATAGTGAAGTCCTTCACGCATCCTAAAGCTCTGGAACCGCAAATTCCTCCTTCGGCAACTTTCTGCAACCAGATTGCCGACTATTTTGAGGAAAAAATTGAGCAAATACAGAAGGATTTCCCTGTCCCTCTCCCCCTCCATGATAATAACCTTTTAAGGTTGAGAGAAAACAAACTTCACACCCTGAAGGTCTTCCAACCGGCTTCCCTTTTGCAAACCCGGGAGGTCATCCTGGCTTGTAAATCAGGAGCCCCCTCTGACTCTTTCCCCCCCCCCCCCCAAAATACTCCATCAGATAATTGATGTAATTAATCCTACTATTAATATGATAGTCAATGCCTCACTCAGCTCTGGAGTGGTTCCTCCTGACTGGAAAAAGGCAATTGTTAAGCCTTTAATGAAGAAATCTAACAAACCTACCACTGACCTATCTAATCTTCGACCCATATCCCTTCTCCCTATTCTGGGGAAAATTACAGAGCAGATAGTTTATCAAGAATTGAAAACCTTTGTTGACACTCACAACATTCTATATCCCCAACAGTCAGGTTTCCGGCCTAAACACTCAACCGAAACTGCCCTTATCGAGCTTACTGATGCTATCAAACTTCTGCAGGATGAGGGCAAAAACGCTGTCTTGATTTTATTGGACCTCGCGGCAGCGTTCGATACCATCTCGCATGAGATTCTGTTTGACAGGCTGATAAGGATTAGTTACTTACCTGTAATCCTAGTTCTCTTCCAGGGGTATCCTCATCAAAGTCATAAGCATTAGAATATTCCTGCCCATGTGCGGGACCCCGGAAACACTATATTATATGTGCCTCACATATATATACTTATATATATATATATAAATACATATATATATATATATATATATATATATATATATATATATATATATATATATATATATATATATAAACATGCAATAGCAGCCAAATAAAATCAGAGCTGAAATATGCTGTGTAGAATTTCCACCATACATGAATAATAAGCATTAGAAACATGAGAAACAACAACAAAGTTTGTTTAGAAACTGTTTTAATGCTCAGAAAGCAGTAGAAATTCTCATAACTCACTGGAATCATAGAAAGCTCCCAGGCTGCATTGCAAAGACACAGTCTAAAAAGACTGAAAAGCTAACCTGTAGCTGCATAGCAATAAACTGACACCGTGCCTTTAAGGCACCCATGACCCCCAGTATCCCATCATGCCTCAGGGGTGACAGTTAGGTCAGTTGTTCTTTTCGGAGACTGAAAACAAACCCAGTAACAAATAGGTTAACAATATCTCCTTATTAAAGAATGTCCTTTGCCCGGGGAGGCGTGAGGGTTGCTTATGACTTTGATGAGGATACCCCTGGAAGAGAACTAGGATTACAGGTAAGTAACTAATCCTTCTCTTCCAGGGGATTCTCATCAATAGTCATAAGCATTAGAATAGAATAGAATAGCGAGCCTCACCTCATCCCCCTGCGGGATGAGGTGAGTAACAATACAGTAATACCCATACTAAGCCTAGTAACAACTAAGCTCGTACAGGCCGCAGGCTACCCAAATAGATTCCTCAAAGAGGCTTGTCCTACTTGAGTATCGGCCCTGGAATCAGATTCTAGGCAGTAATGCCTCGTAAAGGTATGAACTGATTTCCATGTCGCAGCCTTGCATATTTCTGACATTGGAATGTCGTGCAAGAAAGCTACTGTGGCCGCTTTCCCTCTAGTAGAATGCTCTTTGGGTGACACCAACAAAGGCTCGCCTGCAAGCTGGTAGGCCAATTTAATGCAAGAGACAATCCATCTAGAGATGGACCTCTTGGCCGCCGGAAAGCCTGTTCTCATCGAACCATAGTTCACGAACAGCTGATCCGACTTCCTGATTCCCTTGGTTTTTTCCAAATTGAACTTGAGCACTCTCTTTAAATCTAATGAGTGCAACGACCGCTCTGCAGGGGTCGCTGGATTTGGGGAAAAAGAAGGGAGGGAAATGGACTAATTTATATGAAAATCAGAAACCACCTTAGGTAAGAAGGATGGGTGAGCCCTCAGGACAACCCTATTGTGATGGAAAACAGTATATGGTTCCTTCGCACAGAGAGCTTGTATCTCGCTTACTCTGCGCGCTGATGTGATTGCCACTAAAAAGGCTGCTTTCCAAGATAGATGTTGCAAAGAAGCCTTGTGGATAGGTTCGAAAGGAGGTGACATTAACCTGGACAGAACCAGGTTCAATTCACAAGGAGGAGAAGGATTTCGCACAGGGGGATAGACTTTCTTCAACCCCTGGAGGAAGTCCTTAACCACCGGAATCTGAAAGAAAGAAATCTGATGAGGCGATTTCCTGTACGCCACTATGGCTGACAGATGCACTCTAATGGAAACATATTTCAATCCAGAAGTTGCCAAGGAAAGGAGGTATGGCAGGATTACCTCCTCCTGCCCTTTAGTAGGATCCAGATGATGATCCCTACACCATAAGTAAAACCTCTTCCACTCGAACGCATAAGACGCTCTCGTGGAAGGCCTCTTAGCCTCCTTTAAAATGTTCATGCATTCGGGAGGCAAGTTCAGATGTCCATATTGCAGGACTTCAGGTGCCATGCTGTTAGGTTCAGCGATGGGAGGTTGGGATGCAGTATCCTCCTGTTCATCTTGCTCAACAGGTCCGGCATGCAAGGAAGTCGTCTGTGTGGACACACAGAGAAATGTACCATCACTGCCGTGGCCAATCCGGAGCTATTAAGATCATCTCCATGTCCGACCTGAGGAGCTTGGACACTACCTTCGGAATCAGAGCCAGGGGAGGAAACGCGTAAGCGAATGTTCCTGACCAATCCATCAGAAGAGCATTCCCCTGCGTCCCTGGTCGGTGGAGCCTGGACGCGAAGGCGTGGCATTTGGCGTTTTCGTCGTCTGCAAACAAGTCTATGGCTGGACGACCCCAGCAACGAAAAAGCTCTTCTACCACCTCGTCGTTTAGCACCCAGTCTGGCTGATCTTCGAAGTGCCTGCTGAGTGAGTCTGCTTTTACGTTTAACTCGCCTGGAAGGTGCACCGCCACTACTGTGAGGCCTCGAGAGAGAAGCCAGTGCCAGATTGTTTGAGCCTCTCGGGAGAGTGGGCGAGATTGTGTGCCTCCTTGTTTGTTCAGATAGAACATGGTGGTTGTATTGTCCGTCTGAACTAGGACTGAGTTGGACTCGATCGCTGGAAAGAAAGCTTTGAGAGCTAGAAAAACCGCTCTGAGCTCCAGCATGTTGATGTGGTATGTCTGCTCCTGCGCAGACCACTAACCTTGTATTTGAAGTGGACCCATGTGCGCTCCCCAGCCTTGCAGAGAGGCACCTGTCACTATAGACTGGGATGGAAGAGGTTGGTGAAAAAGTACTCCGACCCGCACATTCTTTCTCCGAGTCCACCATTTGATGGCATCCTTCGTCGCTTGGGAAAGAGTGATACGATCTTCCCAATGCCCTGTCGCTTGGTCCCACTGGTCCTCTAGAGCTTGTTGCAGAGGACGCATTCTCAGCGTGGCGTTTGGAATGAGGAAAATGCAGGACGCCATGGAACCCAGCAGGGATGCTACTTGTCGGGCTGTTGGAAACCGAGACCCTAGCAGAATCTCGCATTTCTGACTCATGGAAAAAAGTCTCTCCTCCGAAGGAAACGCTTTTCCCAATTTTGTGTCCAGAACGGAGCCTAGGTAGTGGATGGACTGTGTCGGCCGCTGGACTGACTTCTCCATGTTTACATGGAGACCGAGTCTGTGCAACAGGTGTAGGCAAAGTTGCAGATCGTGCTTTACCTGAACCGGAGACGAGCCCTTTAGGAGCCAGTCGTCCAGGTATGGGTAGATGAAGAGACCCTTTTTGTGAAGAAAAGCCGCCACCACTGCCATGCATTTGGTAAAGACTCGTGGTGCGGACTTGAGACCGAAGGGTAGCACCTTGTACTGGTAGTGTTTGCTTCCCACTACAAACCTCAAGTACTTGCGATGCTGTAGAGCAATCGGAATGTGAAAGTATGCATCTTGCAGATCCACCGAACACATCCAATCTCCGGTTTGAAGATGTGGGCATATTTGGTGAAGAGCTAACATGCGGAACTTTTCTCTGACGATGACTTTGTTCAAGAGACGCAGATCGAGTATTGGTCTGAACTTGTCTCCCTGATCTTTTTTGGGGACAAGAAAGTACCTGGAGTAGACTCCCTTTCATTTTTGAGAGGGGGGAACCTCCTCTATAGCTCTTTTTTTGTAGTAGAACTTTCACCTCTCTTCGGAGAGAGCTTAGCTGGTGAGGGCAAGAGTTCTTTGGAGGAATGCTCTTTGGAAGCGCACGGAAACGAAGTTTGTATCCATTGCGCAGTATATTTAGCACCCACTGATCCTTTGTGACGCTGACCCACTCTGCCAGGTGTTGTGAAGCATTTCCTCCCACTGGAGTGGGCAACGGTGCCAGAGGAAGCCACTGCTCAGGCCTTTTTCTCCTCTCGTGGTGTTAGAGGATTGTTGGTGACCTCCTCTACCTCTGTTGGCTTTGCCTCGAAACTGGGTTTTTCCCTGGTTCTTACTTTGGGACCACTGAGGGGTTTGAACACTCTGTTGAGCCCCTCTCCCCCTGTTGGTCTTAAAGCGGCGTTTGAATTCTTTTTTCTTTTCCAAACCCACCGCTTTTACTGTGTCCAGTTCTGTCTTCATACGGGTCATCTCTTCGTCAGCATGTTCCCCGAAGAGAGAGGAACCCGAAAAGGGAAGATTGAGGATGTGATGCTGCGCATCCGGCTTCAGCCTTGTAAGGCGCAACCAAGCCAACCTCCTGGCACAAACCCCATGTGAGTAGGAATGTGCCGCTAGCACTGCACCATCCGCAGCTGTGCTTATTAACTGGTTCGCCACCAGACATCCTTCTGTCATAGTCTCTTCATAGTCTTTCTGGTCTTCCTTTGGCAGTTTGGACTTGAACCTTTCCATGGAGTCCCATAAGGCTCTGTCGTATCTACCCAGCAGCGCAGTCGCACTGGAGACTTTCAGCGTGGAGACAGCTGAATTGCAAACCTTGCGACCTCAGGAGTCTTGAGATTTGCTGTCCTTGTCTGGTGGGACTGAAGAGGTAGCGGCCACTGCATGAGTCTTTCTCGCCGCTGCCACTATCACAGAGTCTGCTGGAGGGTCAGATTTTACAAAAACTGGGTCAGAAGAAGCCGGTTTGTATTTTTTCTGTATGCGGGCTGGAACCGCTCTGATAGCCGCTAGGGTTAGGAAAACGCCCTTGACAGAATCCATAATCCCCGGGACTAAAGGCAGCAGTGGACGAGAGATAGATTTTTTGTGCAAAGTTTCAAAAATTACTGTCGTAGTAACTTGAGGGACAGACATTTCAATGCTCAGCTTCTGAGCTCCTCTCTGTAGGACATCCAGATAAGTGCCGATGTCATCCACTGGAGAAGATCTAGAGGTAGGACTATCCATCAGCGTAGGAGAGTAATCTCTTTTGGAAGACCTGGTCGAAGAGGTAGATGAAGTAGACGGAGTCCTTCGACGTTTACGGTGAGCACTGTGCCTCCTCTCACGCAATCTTCTTGAATGCTCTTCCCTTCTAGGAGAGCGAGATCTGACCCGATCTTCCCCTCTGGGCGATCGAGGCCTGACGGACTGTCTTTTCTGGGAGATCGGGATCTAACCGGAAGTTCCCGTCTGGGAGATTTGGTTGGTGTTCTCACAGGTGATTTGCGCCTGGGAGGACTACGCTTGTCCATCTCCTCTACCAGATTCTGAAGAGGAGACCCGTGTTGAGAGCTGGCATACTCATACATACGTTTGGCAGCTCCTGAATTTCGCCAATGGTCCAATGATCTGTACCATCTAGGTGATAGTCTGATCTCCGCAGCCGAAGGATCTGGCTGACGCACAGGAGACCTGCGGACAGGGCTTCTGGACCTCGAGGATGCTGTTGAGGAACCAGAAGACTGTGACCGTAACCATGATAACAGTTTCTTTCTGAATGTCTCGACGTCGAGCGTTCTTTTCTCGACGCCTCACGCCTCTGGGGGGTCGGCGGGTCGAACAATCTCGACTTCGAATGCCTCGACGGCGACCGATGCGAGGATCTATGGTCTCTCGACGTCGACCGGCGATGACCAGCAGTCGACGGAGCCCTCTGCCTTAACGTCGAACGGTGATGACCAGCCGTCGATGGAGTCCTCTGTCTCGACGCCGACCGGCGATGACGAGCCGTCGACAGAGTCCTCTGTCTCGACGTCGAACGGCGATGACCAGCCGTCGACGGAGCCCTCTGTCTAGACGTCGAATGACTGTGCGACGACGGCGGAGGGGTATTGGACACCCTCGACGCCGAGAGTCGACGAGACGACGACGGAGACTGCGTCCTCGACGCCGATCGACGTTTCCCTGTCGACGGCAGAGGGGTCTTGGTCCTCGACGCCGAACGTCGTTTCTTAGACGACGGCGGAGGGGTCACACTTCTCGACGCCGGACGTCGCGTGGATGACGACGGCGGAGTGACCTCCCTCGACGCCGATCGTCGCCTGGTTGACGACGGCGGAGGGGCCTTTGATCTCGACGCCGACCGTCGCCCGGTTGACGGCGGCGGAGTCACATTTCTCGACGCCGATCGGCGCCCGGTTGACGACGGCGGAGGGGATTTCGACAACGGGACTGGATCCTTCGACGTCGTCGATGTACCTGGTCTTCTCTTCGACGGCGAGCCCGCAGTCGACGGTAGTTTAGACGAGAGCTGATCCACCGGTGGTTCTTTTCTCAGCGCCGAGCCCGACGCTGATGTTGAAGGGTGTGAAGACTTCTTTTTTGAAGATGTTTGAGCCTTCTTGGAGCCCTTCTTCACCGGAGATCTTCCTCTGGATGACCTGTGAGCCAGGCCTTTAATGCGAATCCTCTCCCTGTCTTTAAGAGTTCTTCCTGACAGGTGTTCACAGTGAGGACAGGTGTCTGGATCATGATCTTCGGGCAGACACAAGATACAGACGTCGTGATTGTCTGATTTTGCCTTCTTGTTGCCACAAGAATGACATTTGTCAAAGAGTGAAGGCACTCTCAGAAGAAAATGTTCACTAAACTGACTAAAAAAGATAGTATCTTACTTGACTAGTTGTTAAATGTCAAAGTAAGTGTAAAAATAGACAAAAGTGAAGTCTTTTTCTGTCAGAAAACAGAAAATTAGTGGAGCTGTGTAACCAGGATCCTTCCTGAAGGAGCCGGAAAGAACAACTGACCTAACTGTCACCCCTGAGGCATGATGGGATACTGGGGGTCATGGGTGCCTTAAAGGCACGGTGTCAGTTTATTGCTATGCAGCTACAGGTTAGCTTTTCAGTCTTTTTAGACTGTGTTTGCAATGCAGCCTGGGAGCTTTCTATGCTTCCAGTGAGTTATGAGAATTTCTACTGCTTTCTGAGCATTTAAACAGTTTCTAAACAAACTTTGTTGTTGTTTCTCATGTTTCTAATGCTTATTATTCATGTATGGTGGAAATTCTACACAGCATATTCCAGCTCTGATTGTATTTGGCTGCTATTGCATGTTTTTATATATATATATGTATTTATATATAAGTATATATATGTGGGGCACATATAATATAGTGTTTCCGGAGTCCCGCACATGGGCGGGAATATTCTAATGCTTATGACTTTGATGAGGATCCACTGGAAGAGAAGTATAGGTATAACAGAAGTTGCCCTGGCATGGTTAACATCCTTCTTGACCGACAGATCTCAAACAGTATCTTTAGGCTCTTTTTTATCCAAAGAAAAAAAAGTTCCATCTGGGGTCCCACAGGGCTCCATCTTAAGCCCGTTATTATTTAACATTTATATGATCCCCCTTATAGAGTCACATGGGATACTAGTTACATCATACGCTGATGAGACCCAGTTAGTGGTCTCTATGGATAAAAACTCCATAAATATGGAACAAAATTTTAAGAGTTGCCTGATGGAGGTCTTTCAATGGATGAACACCAACCACTTAAAATGTAACACCAATAAAACGGAGATCCTACCGCTGGGAAAAGATGTTCAATTCTGTCCCAAGGACTGGTGGCCTGATGACTCACCTGCTCCACCACAATCAGTGGAAACCGCAAGAAACCTAGGGGTCATGTTTGACTCCGCCCTCTCCTTCGATCAGCACGTAAGGAACACTGCAGGAAGCTGTTTCAGCATTATTAAATCTCTAAAAAAGTTTTTTGAGTTCCTGCCAACTGATTCCAGAAAAACAGTGGCAGTAGCCCTGATATTATCGCGTTTGGATTACTGCAATGGCCTGTTGGCTAGGGTAAAAAAATCTACGCTGAAAAAACTTCAAAGTGTCCAACACGCAGCTGCAAGATTGGTGCTCAAATTACCCAGAAGATCTTCGGCTACCAGTGCACTTAAGATCTTGCACTGACTGCTGCTACACAAGAGAATCTTCTTTAAAATCTTGCTGGCCTCTTTCAGAGCCTTAAACAAGATAGGTCCAAAGTATCTTGCGAAACGTTTCGTGAGTTATAACCCTTCAAGATGCCTGAGGTCAGCTGGCGGCAACCTAATTAACATCCCAAGATTTAATTATAAAACCAAGGGAGGTAAGACACTTACTGTACTGGCCTCCAAGGCAAGGAATGCCATGCCCACAAATCTCAGACTTCTGACTCAGGAGAATGCCTTTAGGAAACAACTAAAAACTTGGATTTACAGTCTGTCAGACAGTTTTGTAATGGCTGCTATCTAGGCTTTAACACTTGTTTTGTACACTGTATCAGCGCCAGGATGCTCCTTTCGGAGCGACAGTTCGCGCTTTATAAATGCCATATACAAATACAAATACAAACTAACTGGAACTGTTCCCATTTAGCAGAATGGGTTACACCAGGAGGAACGAGTGGGAAGTCAGAGTATGGCTATTGCAGTGTGCAGAGTCCAGGAAGTGTTAAGGGGACAGACTAGTGCTGTCTCTTCCCAAAACGAAAGTTGTTGAAAAAACGATTTTCCCTTTCTGTGATTACTGTCTTTGCATGTGGTTGTTACAGTTTAAAATTGCAGTTTTGACCTGCCTGTGATTACATATTTTATCACCTGTTTTGTGTTTTAAACTTGTGTTTTTTCCCTGCCCGTGATTGCTTGCATTTAACGTGTTGAATTGTGGTATTTGCAGTCCAATCTCTGTAGTTTGTCCCTCTCATTCCTTGGTGACAGATCTGTTTTCCCTCCAAATTTCTCCTTTGCTCTGTGCTAAGACCGGTTTGTTAAAACAGTGCACCCCCAGCCACCTTTTTGTTTTCACAAGCCAGTGAGGCCAGCCCACCTGCCCCCCCCCCCACCTCCCCCTCCGCAACAGGGATATTGTACATCAGAGGGTGCTTCTGTGAGCTGTTTAAACTGTATTTACTGGGGCCTGTGCTCTTAATTTTTTGGCCAGCAGGGGGAGTAAAGTTCTATTCAAACAGTATGGTTAGCTTTAGAGTTAGTGAAGCCTTTACCTGCAGAAGTCCAAAATGTGGATTGAGCCGGTCTGTCTCCTAGGAGATTCTGAACAGGAGAAGCAGCTTCCAACTCCCTGGCCAGCAAACCTTGTCTGAGGTCGCTGGGACCTTATATGGTCTGCTAGTGGTTGGCACATGTGTACACTGATTGGTGGTTGTATCTGGTGTTTCTATTGGGTTAGGGTTAATGTCCTCATTGGTTGGATATTTGAGGGTTCTAATTGGTTTCTGGGTCTGTGATTTAATCATTGTAGGGTTGGGACTAGGGCTAGGGTTAGGGTTAGGATTTCGATTGGAAGTAGGGACTATGGCTTCCTATGTTATTGGTTGTTTGGAGTAGGGTGGGACTCGGGTTAGACCTTTAATTGGAAGTAACTATTTAAGGCTTCTGGTGTGACTGGTTGTTGGACTAGTTGTGGGACTAAGAGTAGGGTTAGGCTTTCTATTGGAAGTAGGGACTAGGGCTACCTGTACCATTGGCTGCTTGGACTTGGGTTGGGACTACTGGTAGGGCTAAGGCCTTTATTGGATGTAGAGATCAGGGTTTTTGTAACTGATTGGGTGCTTGGACTAGGGCTAAGATTGGCTGTAAGGTCCTGGTCTCCTATTGGTTCTAGATTTTAGGGCTAGTGTTGTGATTGGATAGCGTTCGGGCTAGGGCTCCCATTGGCTGAAAGGGTCACCTGATTAATAGGGCTATAAAAGGCCAGGCTTAAGGCGTCTCAGCCTGGGCGTCGAGTCTAAGGGCGGAGAGGACAAGGGTAGTTGCCTGTTTGAGCCTGTTAAGGGCGGAGAGGACAAGGGTAGTTGCCTGTTTGAGCCTGTTCGAGACTGGTCAGGACTAGGGCCAGAAATGCTGCCCTTTTTCTCATTTAGCAATACCAAGCCCACACCATCCACATCCACAAACAGAGCATTGTGCATCTATGTACCTTCCATGTACTTGGATCTGTGTGTCGGTTACTTTTCTCCTGAAAAAGCATATCCAATGCACTACCCTATTTCTCATCCTGTGTCTCTATCCATATATTTAATCTAAATATACTTCCTTCCTTTATGTATCTATATACTTTCAATGTACTTATGGATCTATATATTTATCACTTTCTTCTAATTTAGCATTTCCAATGCACTACCCTATTTCTCAGCCTATACTTCGCTCAATATATCTTCTAGCCCAACCTACTGACTCATCTCAAACTTCTTTCTACTACTCCTTCCAATGCACTACCCTATCTCTCATCCCATACATCTATCAATATATCCTCTGCATCCATTCTCTCATTTATCTCAAACCCCATACCACTACTATGATTGCCAAAATAACCCTTTCTAGACTCTCTCCTGCTCTACCCCTCCTTGCATCATCTGACATCTTTTTACTACACCGATCCCCTAAAACAAACCTTTCTAAACTCTCCCCTCTGACTCTTACACTCCAAAACTCATTTTTAGTCATTCAAAAGCCTCCTCCTACTGCTAAGACCTAAAAAAAATCCTTCACTCTTTTACCCATCCACTATCCTTTTCAATCAAAATTAACAGACTAACATGTGCACTTCTCAAATTCCATATTCAACTATACTAATATAGTGCCCAAATAACTGAATAACATATCTACTACTCAAATTACTTCATATTTATACTATACTAATTTTCAACACCAATCCTGTATGGGTTCCGGAGTGGCGTGCTACTCGCCAGAAAAGCGCTTCAACACCCATCAGGGGTAACAAGTGCTATATGAATGCAAATCTTTCTACCCCTTTCATCCCTCCGCTATTCTTCTCACTCCAAGTAACAGACTAATATCCACCACTGAAATGACCTCATATTTCACCATATTAATTCACCACTAATCCTTTATAGGCTTCCTGAATAACATGCGTCAACAAGCGATAAATAAATACAAACCTTTGTCCTCCTCTATCCTGCTATCATTCCAAATCCAAATAACTGACTAACCTATCCAGCACTTAAAATGTACTTGCATGTTTCACTATACTAATTCAACACTAATCCTCTATGGGTACTGGAGTAGCGTGCTACCCGGCGAAAAAGTGCTTTGACGCCTCGTCAGGGGTAGTAAGCACTAGATTAATGCAATTACAATACAATCAAGGTCTGCATTAGATTCTGCTTTGGCCCAAGAAAAAGCACCAAACTGAGTTAGTGCACTGCAGCACTATAGTACATTACTGCAGACCCTGGGACCAATGAGTATGCGAAAGACCATCAAAATCAGACGTTTAGTCAGAATAACTCTGGAAAAGCTACACTTTGGGCAATGTGAGGATGTCCCAGCTCAGTGCTAGGCAAGTGATTCACCTGAAGGTTTTCTTTAGCGTTATGTCTATCAACCAGAGTACAGTCTGATAGACCCTTCTTTGAAGGTCAGTTTACATGTTTAGGAAGAACAACTTTACTGGTTATAGTGGGACTGTGCTGATAAAGGGAAACTTGCCTTGGTCTTAACCACATCGATGCTATGCGTTTTCCCCTCCTGTGCTGAGATTTGCTCATTCCCATGTTTCATGACGAGCTGGGCTCGTCATGAGCGTGCGAGGAGGCTACCTCATGACGAGCCCAGCTCGTCATGAGCGTGGAAGGGGTTAAAGGCTTTTTTGCTCCATGGCTGTATAACCATAAGCATTTTGTAGAACATTAAATCCAAAAGAGGAGGGTACTCACATAGTAAATGTAAAAGTTTTCTGTAGAAAGGTGAATCGAAATGATTGCAGGTAGGCAAGACAATATGCCCCAAGACAATATCTAGGGAGAGCCAAGACAACATGTGCAGGTGAGTTTCAGAGAGGGGCTTTGATGGGACCTAAATTATGGAAATTCAATAGGAGCATACTACCTGCAGCCTGTGTAGCCACATCCTATTGAATCTAGTACAACAGAGGGATTGAGATGGAGTTCAAAAAGTGCAAGTTACGTTAATTTTCCCCACTATGAAGATAAGGACATCCCTTATTGTAACATTACAAACATGTAAAATAACATTCAACTTAAGTACATGTCAGGAGAGGAAAACCATACCTTTCAGATGATTGGTTTGCACCATCTTCATTACGGCTTCTTGCTTGGTCACTTTCTTCAGACATGTCTTTAAGGACACATTTCAACTGTTCGACTTCTGTTTTGAGTAGTTCAATATTTTGAGACATCTGAGCTTTTTCAAATTCCAATAACAGACCCTGAAAAGATAAAATAACAAAAATTAGTAAACAGAGCACAATGCGCCTGTGTGAACTATTTATTGCCATTACTAGCCTTTTGTGTTTTTCCATTCGCTTGACTCCTTTCCAATCTGTGTCTGGGTGGGATTGTATTTAAAAAAAAACATTTTTATCCAGTTACAAGAAAACAACAATGGTCATGTTCACTAGTATTCTTCAATATGGTCACTGCCCATATACCAACAGATCCCATTAACAATAATATCTAAACACCCCTTTAGTCAGTGCATTTCAAACTAACTTATGTTTCCAATAGACACAAGGTAAACCCCCCAGTGAGAGCCTGTGTCTTCCATCAGCTGATACCAGCAACCCCCAACCCCCCAACTGCGCAGCATGCTGCACCACCTGTGGCGTGAGATCAAATAGCAATTATCGTTATGTGCATCATGCGACCTCCTGAGGCACCTCATTGTTTTTATTCTGTAGCTTTACCATCATTGCATCCCATATATTCACCTCCAACTGTTTTCTGGCCCTGAGTCCCATAGTGGTTAGCAAGCTGTAGGAAAGTAGGATCTAAATCTATGGTTACCCCCACTTTGTGCATGGTGCCAAGCAGTATTTTGACTAGTCTGACTGGGATCCTGCTAATCAAGACCCCAGTCTATCTGCTTTCTCCCTAAATTGTTGTATTGAATACTTAGGTACACACCGGATTGGATACTGGGGTACCCTTATCAGTCCCTAGCACTGTTCCCACCAAGGTACGCGCGCCCGATGGTCACCCGGAGCGCGCAGTGTCCTGAATTCAGCACGCACACTATGAGGCGTCCCTACGAGACCATTCGCGCCGCCGCTTTTAAAACGGGAGCGGCGCGAAATCCAGGAGGGAGGAAGAGACATGGTGACATTGTGCTCAAAGGGCTTCTGCTTCAACCACCTCGCCTCCCCCCCATCGTGTGTGGACCCCCGGGCTGAGACAGCTTCCCGGGCATACAACAGCCGCACCCGAGTACTTCACAGGTTTTTAAAAGACCATTTGCACGTTAATGACCTTTGTCATTTATTCACCACTTCATAGAGCCCCTGCAGCTGGGCACCTCCAACTGCTGGAAGAAGTAGCCCCTGCTGCCCCCCCCCCCCCTCTCTGATTGCTTGTTTGGTCGGCCTTTCTAGAAACATGCTCTGCTGGCAGCATTAGGAACATAGCTGAGAGGGGGTGAGGAGGTAAAGTTTGCAGGCACTCCGCACGTAACTCCAGCGGGTCATTTCTTTGGGGCAAAAACATTGTTTTTCCTGTGTTGCCCTCTCCCCTCCCATCCCTCCATTCCTTACAGGTTCCCTTCCTCCCACCATGCTTGTAGCTTTTCCCTATCTCAATGCGTGCTCAGCCTTTCTGGAAACACGCTCTGCTGGCAGCATTGGAACAAAGGTGTTAGAATTGGGGGTCTCTGGTTGGCGCAAGTATTCACTTGTGACAAGCAGGGACCCTCTCCTCTAAGTCAGGGCAAAGGATGACCCCTTAAAATTACCCTTGCTCACCCCCTCTAGGTGCGTGGCGTGAGCAGCCAAGGCTATTCTTCAGGCGTTTCTGAGTTAAGCATTTGCAATAACACACACAGTAAATGTACCAATCCCCCCACAAATGGACACCAGGCTGTAGATATATAAAAATACGTTCTCTTTATGTAAAAATATATATATGCAGGTAAGACTTATCACAAGAACAATATAACGATTTAGTTTGGGCCACAAGATTGTAAATAGGCAAGCGTTTCTTCTCAGTTACAGTTCAAAAATGTTTCTTCTTAGCCCCTTTTTCCTTCAACACAGTTCTCAGTTCCTTGGAAGTTTTTTTAACGGATTATGTACTTTTTCACCCCTCTAGGACCTTAGGGACTCGGTCCTGCACTCCGTAGTGCTTCGCGGCGCCTCGGATGGGTGAAATCCCGTCCCCCTTCCAATTCTCACGCTTCTTGCGTGAGCAGAGGTTCGCGACCACTGCTTCTGGCAATTAAGCGTACGGGGTCGTTTACTAAAGTTATGCGCGCTGCTGCCAGAGGCTCCGAGGCTCGAGGGCGCTTGGGAGGGGCGCTGCGGGGCACGTCAGGCTGAGCCGGGCTTCGGGTGCGATCAAGGGAAGCGCTCAGTTGTGCCTAGGGGAGACGTACCTGGACCTCTGTAGAGACGCACAGGGCAACGGGGAAAGAAGAACGTTGCGGCCCGAGACAGCCCTGTGCGCGGCAGTGGTCGGTACGTCTGGCAGTGTGGTCCGGTTATCACGGCGCACTCCACGAGTGTGCGGCGGTCCCGGAGAGTGCTTGGGCGTCTCTCCACAAGGCGGACGATCTCCGTGAGGCGTGGCGCAGCACAGGAGCCCTCAGTACGGACGGTACCGAGGGGGGGGGGGGTCCCTTCAAAATGCGGCGCGGCCTCTCCTGGGATGACAGAGCAAAGCGGGGCGGCCGGGTGCAATGACATGCACGGGTGGCCGTCCAGGCTGCTCTCGTATCCTGGATTCCGGCGAGAGGGGCTGAAGACGCGCTCAGGCACTCCAATAGCAGGCGGGGTTAGAGGAGCGGCCGGCCTTAGCCCGAGGGCAGAGAGCGACTCTGAACACAGCAAGGCTCTCAAGGGCAAGAGGGCAGGCTGGCTCCCGGGTACCATGGCCCTAGGAGGGGGCGAGAGGGGGCAGACTTCACCTCCGGCGGGAGGAAATACTCGGCCTCAGATAGCAGACGAGCCAAAGCACAGGAGGACCCACTAGTCCTGGGGTTCAGTTCAGGGGGCAAGCTCAATCAAGCCCGTGGAGAAAGTTTCTAGCACAAGTCAGCAAAGTCTTTTCATAAAGTCTTCTCCTCTCCTTCCTCAGCAAGGCAGACAGCAGGCCAGTCCTTCCAGCTTCTTCTTCTCCTTCTAGTTGGGCAGAGGTTCGTTGTGGGAAACAGGATTCTGATTTACAAGGAGCAGGGCTCCTACTTTTATATAGCATTTTCTTTGTTCTCGCAGGCCAGGGGGGCCTCTGCATAACTTCTTTCAGTCTCTGAGCACTTTGCTGGGTGTACTCTGGTCTCTTCTTTCAGTGTGAGGGGCAGGCACATCAGACGCTCCACAGGAGGTGGAGCCAGCATTGTGTGGACAGGGACAGGCAGGAGTACCTTGTTGACAGTGCTTCTCCTTTCCTGGGCCAGGTGTCGGGCTGAGTCATCAGTCGCTCCCCAGGGAGCGGAGCCAGCATTGTGGTGGCAGAGCACAGCCCTATTCAGAGTCCAGGGGCACTCCCACCTCCCACCAAGGTGTAATCCTGGCATTCACCACCTGTCATCCCCCAGCCCTGTCACTCACATAACCCAGACAGTCAGATACACATCCTAGCAGAGGCGGGCTGAAATGGTTAGGCAAGCAAATGCTAACTTTCTAAAAGTAGCATTTGCAAACACAGGATATTAAAATAAAATTTACTAAAAGAAGTATTTTATTATTCTGAGTTCAGGCATACTAAACTTTACTTTCTACCATGTTCCCTGAGCCTGCTGGGATTATAGAGTGTAATAATTCCAGCAGCCCATCTTGGCCTAAGAGAACTGGTAGCCTTACAATAGTGAAAAACGAATTTGGCTGTGATTCACTATTAGGACATGCCACACTCATCAGAGCATGTCCTACCTTACACTTACAATGCACCCTGCCCTTGGGCCTACCATAGGGGTGACTAATATGAAGTTATGGGAAGGTTTAGGGGCTGGCAAGTGTGTGCACTTGCCCAGCCAGCATGACAGTACCAGACTGCACGCAGGTTCTGTAATGGCAGACCTAGACAAATTTTTAAAAGGCTGCTTCTGTGGGTGGCGCAACCAGCGCTGCAGGCCCACTGGCAGTATTGGCATTTACAAGCTCTGGCACTCCTGGTGCACTTTACTGGGGACTGACAGTAAATCCAATGAACCAATCATGGAAATCAATCACATACACTTTACATTGGGAGAGCATATGCACTTTAGCACTGGTCAGCAGTGGTAAAGTGCCCAGCGTCATTAAACCAACAAAAACAGGTCAGAGAGAATATTGGATGAAGGCAAACAGTTCAGGGATGACCTTGCCAAGAGGGCCAAGTCCAACAAAAGGTGAGCGGCGTGGGTGGGGAGGCTACGTTTGCCGATGATCCTGCACGTAACTTCTCTTTTTTTCCACAAGAATAATTAGAGGACTATAAGTAACAATGTCTAGAAATAAAAACACCGCATCCAGATTTTTGAGAAATAATGTTCAATGTATTCCTAAATTCGAATTTTCCAAGCTCCAAAGTCTTCTTTTTAATTATTTTGTGGTCTCCCCTGTCCTTTAATATCTTCACATATTTTTAACATGGCACAATTATATATTGC
The DNA here is from genome assembly GCF_964261635.1 of Lissotriton helveticus. Lineage (NCBI taxonomy): Eukaryota > Metazoa > Chordata > Amphibia > Caudata > Salamandridae > Lissotriton > Lissotriton helveticus. The sequence goes on from NC_136069.1 coordinate 191,420,573, forward strand.
TTAAAAATATTAATAACATTTTTAAAAAGGAGGCATTCCTTGAAAGTTAAGCCCAAGTAATGTTTGTATTCTGGGGCTTCCTGTTGCAGAGCCAGATCGCCCATTAATAGTACATTATTGCTCAGTGTTAGTCTGTTCACCAACATGTTTATTAGGAACAGAAATGACTTACAGTGAAGATATGACATATCACACAGATCACCATCAAAAAAGGTGGTCGTTTCCGGCAGCCACATTACACCTTTTTTCATCCTTTTTGCCTGTTCCTCTCCCTGGGCCTGTCCTTCTGTGTTATCCCAGTCCTGTCCCTCTTACTGTCTATGCCCCTGTTCTTCTCCTGGCACCTTCCTGGCCGTGCCTTTATCTCCATGGCACCATCGACTTCTGCCTGTCTCTCCCGCTTTGGCTCAGAGCATATTTTTCTTTTTCATTCTGTGGTTCTGTTGACCTCTTTCCTTCTACCGGTTTCTGATCCTCTGCCTTCTGCTCTTTGTTCCTTTCTCTAACTCTGTCACACTGTCTGCCTCTGTCCTATCTTGATTTTGCAGCCTCTCTCCATACCACAGTCTGTCACATGGTTTGCTCTTGTCTGTCTCCTCATCTTAATTTCTGTCCCACCTTCTTTGTCTCACTTTATGCCCCTGTATGTCTATCATTCGGTCTGTCTCTATTCTCCTGACCTCTTCATGCCCCTCTGTTTGCAACCCCTCTAAGTACCCGCAGAAGTTCCCCTGTATCACCAGCCCAACCTGAAACAACTACGAATCCCAGATTCCTCGCCCCTTGAAGCAGCAGTTCACCCTTGAGCAACTTCACCTTCTGGAGCAAGAGCTACCGCGGAGCACCACCAGCAGAACACCCTCAGCATCTGGTGCATTTATCACCCTGGAGCTCCCATGACCATGTGTGTAAAGCTATACTGTCAGTGAGCAAGAGTTCAGACTGTGTTTGTAGAATCGCAGATTAGAGCCAACTGTACTCCGTTCTAGAGCCAGGATTCATCAGTTAAGACACATTGATACCCAGTTATTAACTGATTTGTACAAAATTAAACCAAAAAACCTGGACACATTGGGTCTCTTAAATTGTGTTATCAAGCAAATTACTTATTTCACTAAAAATCTTTTTTGTTTCATTATCGCATATGAAAGCACTCCCAGATATCTGAGTTCAGACTAACAGTTATACACAAATAAAGTTTTAAGTACTTCTCAATGCAGTGCGATAATGTACCTATCACTGTCAAAGCTTCCACATTAAAGAACAGTAGATGTAGCACTCAGGTTAATATGCTGCATGACTAAATATTTATAAGTTCCTAAAGGCGAGACCTATTGGCTATGCAAATGCTTGTTTTATAATGGTATGAATGAGACAAGTCAGATGATTCAAAGAAAAAAACCTGTACTGGAGCAGCACATCACACATAAGCCTGGGAAAATTGGCTGTGAGGATTGCTATATTTTCTCATTACAAACGTTTTACTCATGGTACACTGAATATTTGAGTTTTCATTGATTTATATTTTTGTACATGCAAACTAAAACGTTTGCTTTGAAAGGCCTTGGTGGTTCCTAATGATCCTTTGTTTCGCCAGATGAGTGTCGGCCACTGTTCCCACTAAGGTGCACGTGTGCACAATGGTCACCCGGAGCGCGCAGTGTCCTGGATTTAGCACGCACACTGAGACATCCCTACAAGACAGTTTGCGCTGCCGCTTTTAAAACGCGAGCGGCGCAAAATCCAGGCGGGAGGCAGAGGACGAGACATGATGCACAAGTTACTTACCTTCAGTAACGATATATCTGTAAGAAACAGTAGTTTGTATTAGATTCCTTACCTTTGAATATCCCCAGGCGTCAGACTGGATCCGGAAACTTTTGCGTAGCAGTACCCTTGTGTGTCGGTAGGCGTCGTCTGCGGCTCCGCGTCCGTCATCGGCGTCGTTGGCGCCGGGATGACGTCGCCGGAGTACTTAGACGCCGCCCTCGCGCGCGGACGTCGGTTCTTATACACCGCTTTTCCGCGCCAGAAACGCATAGCCATGATATGATAAAAACCAACAATGGGGCCATGAAACTAGGGCCCTGAAAGGGGATGACCTTAACCCTAGATATCGGTTCGCAGAACGGGGAGGATGGGTGGGGCGGTAAGGAATCTAATACGAACTACTGTTTCTTACAGATATATCGTTACCGAAGGTAAGTAACTTGTGCATCTGAAAGAAACAGGTTAGTATTAGATTCCTTACCTTAGAATTGATACCCCAGCAATAACAACCCCGGTGGTGGGTCTGCGAACCAACGATCACACCAAAACTGCCAAAGAAGCCATCCCTCCGGACTTGGCTGTCCAGGCAGTAGTGTCTTGCGAACGTGTGCAGCGAGGCCCACGTAGCTGCCTGACAGATGTCCTGCAAGGGGACTCTCCGGCCCAGGGCAGTAGTAGCCCCCCCGGCCAGAGTGGAATGGGCCCTCAGCCCAACAGGAGGCTCCTTCTTAGCCAAAGAGTAGCATGCCTTGATGCACAAGACAACCCACCGAGAGATGGTCCGTTTGTGCACCGCCTGCCCCTTCTTAGCGCCCACGTAACAAACAAAGAGTTGGTCATCCACCCGTAACTGGCGTGTGCGATCCAGATAGTATGACAGCGCACGTTTTGGGTCCAGACGGTGGAGCCGCTCTTCCTCTTTAGAGGGATGCGGAGGCGGAAAGAAGGTGGGCAAGGTGATGGACAGCCCGATGTGGAAGGCTGTGACTACCTTGGGCAGGAAAGAGGGTCTCGTCCCCAACACAACCTTGTCCGGGTGGACAGAAAGGAAAAGAGGTTTAGAGGAAAGAGCCTGGAGCTCACTCACCCTCCTGGCAGAGGTGATGGCAACCAGGAAAGCAGTCTTAGGTGTAAGAAGACGGAGAGGGCAGTTATGAAGCGGCTCAAAAGGAGCGCACATCAGGTAAGTCAGAACCAGGTTCAAGTCCCACTGGGGCATCACGAAAGGAACAGGGGGAAACATAGGAGTGATGCCCTTCAAGAATCTGTTAACAATCGGGGACTTTGACAAAGAAGGCTGATCAGGTAGCCTCAAGAAGGCGGAAAGGGCAAAAAGTTAGCCCTTGATAGTGCCCAGAGCAGAGCCCTGCTGGGCAAGAGAAAGAAGGAAGAGGAGAACCTCAGAAAGGGGGGCAGAGAGTGGGTCCACAGCATTTGCTGTGCACCATGCCACAAATCTGTTCCACCTGCAGGCGTATACCGACTTTGTGGAGGGACGCCTGGCTGCCCGAATCACATTACAAACTTCAGGAGGCAAGTCAAATGCTCTCAACTGTTGCCGCTCAATCTCCAAGCATGGAGGTGGAGACTGGACAGGTTCGGGTGGAGGACCGTCCCCTGCTGCTGCGACAGAAGGTCCTCCTGAAGAGGCAGACGAATCGGGGGATCGAAAGACATGCTGAGTAGCTCTGGATACCAATATCTTCGTGCCCAGTCCGGAGCCACAAGGATAACTTGGGCCCGGTCACACCTGATCTTCTTCAGCACTCTGAGCAGAAGTGGTATAGGCGGAAAGGCATACAACAGACCGCAGCTCCACTCGCAACGAAAAGCGTCTCTGAGCGAGTGCCGCCTTGGAAATTCCAACGCGCAGAACTGATGATATTGCGCGTTCTCTTCTGTGGCGAATAGATCTAACCAAGGCACTCCCCACTGCTGAAAGAGGCCTTGCGCCACGTCCGAGTTCAGATGCCATTCGTGATCCATCATGCACGGACGGCTGAGTTCGTCCACCCTGGCGTTCAGGGAACCTGCCAGGTGTTGAACCACCAGGGTCACGCCCTGATGTTCCAGCCACTGCCAGAGGCGCAGAACCTCCTGGCATAGGGTCCACGCCCTCACCCCGCCCAGTTTGTTGCAGTACCACATGGCGGTGGTGTTGTCCGTGAACATCTGCACTACACTCCCCCGGACAGAGGGGAGGAATGCCTTCAGGGCAAGCCGGATCGCCCGCAGCTCCAGAAGGTTGATGTGGAGCCGGGACTCCGCCGGAGACCGGAGGCCTCTGATCTCCGCCTCTCCCATGTGGCCCCCCCCAGCCCTGGAGGGACACGTCCGTCACAACTCTGTGCTCTGGCTGGGGTAGGGAGAGGGATCTGCCGCTGACCCAATCGTGGTCCGTGAGCCACCACCGCAACTGTCTTGCAGTGCCCTCCGAGATCAAGACATGGTAGGACAAGTTGCCCTGATGCTGGGCCCACTGAAACTTCAGGTCCTACTGCAGAGCCCGCATCCACCACCGGGCGTAATGCACCAGAAGGATGCAGGAGGCCATCAGCCCCAGAAGCAGCAGCGTCAACCTGACCGAGACTCAGGATAACGGCTGAAAGATCGGAATCAGAGCCTGAATATCTCGAACCCGCTGTTCGGGAGGATAAACCCGAAACTGGCCAGAGTCTAGAACCGCTCCGATGAAGAGGAGCTTCTGAGAGGGACACAGGTGTGACTTCGGCACATTGTTGGAGAACCCCAGCAGGTGCAGGAGGTCGGCCGTAGTCTGGAGGTGGCTGACGACTGTCTGGGGCGTGCCCGCCTTCCACAACCAGTCGTCGAGGTAGGGGAAGACTGAAACCCCTAACCTGCGCAGATGAGCTGCGACCACCGCCATTACTTTCATGAACACCCGTGGGGCGCTGGTAAGGCCGAAGGGGAGCACGGTAAACTTGTGCTCGTGGCCTACCGTGAACCGTAGGAAACGCCGGTGGGCCGGCAGGACGGGGATGTGAAAATAGGCGTCCTGCAAGTCCAACGCTACCATCCAGTCTCCCGGGTCCAGGGCAGCTAAGACCTGAGCCAGTGTCAGCATCTTGAACTTCTCCTTCCGGAGGAAGCCATTGACGTTCCGCAGATCCAAGATAGGGCGTAGGCCCCCTTTGCCCTTCTTGGGTACCAGAAAGTAGTGGGAGTAACAACCACACCCTACTTCTGGCCCAAGAACGCGCTCGATGGCCCCCTTGGCCATGAGGGCCGTAACTTCCTCTTGTAGAAGTTGCAAGTGATCCGCCGACACGCGGTGGTACTGCGGTGGCATGGCTGGAGGAGACGCCGCGAAGGGGAGGGAGTAGCTCCTTCAGGCGATTTGCAGCACCCACCTGTCCGATGTGACAGTGCGCCAGTGGAGGTGGTGATGGCGAACCCTGCCCCTCACTGGCGTCACATGGGCCTGAAAGCTCGGACTAGGAGGGTTTTGAGGCGGATGCTGCAGGGGTAGGTGTGGACTGGCCTCGCCGTTGTCCCCGACCGCCGCCATGGCGGTTTCCACGTCCGCCACCGCGCTGGATGGTAGTCTGTGGCCCGTGGCTGGCAGGACGTGTGGGGCGCCCCTTCCTTGGCCACGAAAGGGGCGAAAAGCAGCCGTTTGCTGGTGCGGGGCCGAGAGGCCCAAGTACTTGGCCGTAGCCCTGGAGTCCTTAAAGCACTCAAGCGGATGGTCTGCCTTGTCGCCAAAGAGGCGACGGCCATCAAATGGCATGTCCATAAGGGTGTTTTGGACATCAGCCGAAAAGTTGGCGGACCTCAACCAGGCGTGGCGACGAATCGCCACTGTCGTTGCCATCGCTCTGCCCAGTGAGTCCGTTGTATCCAGCCCACACCGGATTGAATACTGTGCCGCATCTCGACCCTCCGCAAGGGCTTGGGCGAGTTTAGTCCGGGCCCCCTCCGGACATTGTGGCAGCCCGTCCGCAACCGTGTCCCACAGAGAGTGGGTGTAATGGCCCAAGAGGCATGCGGTGTTGACTGACCGCAACCCCAAACTCAGGGAAGAGAATACCTTTTCCCCGTATTGCTCATACCTCTTGGATTCCCGATCGGGGGGAGGCGTCGGAAATGCGGTTTGGGAGTTAGAGGCCTGGATGACCAGACACTCAGGGGTGGGGTGGGTGGACAGGAAGCAAGGGTCGCCCGGAGCCAGGCGGTGGCGCCTGGCCACGTTCCTATCCACAGGCGGACCTATAGCTGGCTTGGACCAAGTGCCCAGAAGAACGTCTGACAAGGCCTCATTAAAAGGCAGCAGAGGCTCGGCCGAGCTTGCCTGCGGTTTAAGGACCTCATTGAGGAGGTTAGTCCTCACGGCCGCGACGGGGAGCTCAAGGCCCAAGGCCTTGGCAGCCCGCGTCAGCACCACACTATAGGCAGCCCCACGGTAGGAGGGGAGACAAAACCAGTGTCGGGCGAAGTGTCCAGACCACTGGCCTCCACAAGCTCCCCTGTCCAGTCCTGAGAAGAATGACACCCACGTGCCAGAGGGTCCTCTGACCCCTCCCAATCCTCCTCGTCACCCATCACCTGGTACTCAGGTTCAAAGGATGGGGCCTGGTCGTAGAAGTAAAAGTCTCCCATCGGTGTCGAGAGCGGCGCCGCTCCGATGCCAGACCCGAATCGAGGGTAGGACCAGGGTCGGCGTCGTCCTGGGACGGCGCCGGGGGCGACACCCTGGGGGCCGGAGCCGGCGAGGTTGTGAGGTCGACTGGCGACGACTCGGATCCGGTGGGGCCCTGCGGCGTCGGGACTGAAGCACCCGACGGCGTCGGGGCCGAAGCACCCGGCCCGTGTGGGGACCCAGTCGGGGCCGCTTGGCCCGAAGGCGCCACAGAACCAGACGGAGGAGCGAGCGACCTCATGGCCATGAGGAAAGACTCGATCTCCTCCGGCATCGCGTTCAGCCCAGGGACCAGAGGGTAAGGAGCAGGCCGTGACGCCTGCGGCTCCGGCGGAGCCACTGGGGCGGTGTCACCCGAACCCCCAGGCGCATCGCGCCAGCGTCGGGGGGGGGGGGGGGGGTCAGAAGAGCGATGGCGCCTCTTCGACTTTTTGTGCCTCTTACCCGAGGACTTCAAGCCCGAATACTGATGACGACTCCCGGAACTGTGGTGACTCCGGCCCCGCGACCGGTCCCTCGACCTCCTTCCGGACCGGGACCTCCAGCGCCGCGGGGCTGACTGCCGGAGCTCGAGTTGCTTGCGGGACCGCTCCCGTCTAGCTTTGAACGTGAGGGCCCGGCAGTCGGAGCAGGACTTGCTGTCATGGTCGGGGCCCAGACAGTGAAGGCACCGGCGATGGGGGTCGGTAACCGACATTAGTCGGCTGCAATCAACGCAGGGTTTGAACCCGGGCATCCCTACCGGCACCGTCGGAGTTGAGAGACTTCGAAAGATGATCAAAAAGGATCGAAAAAGTTAGTAAAAAATTGACTAGGGTACAACTTTTTCTGGATCGGCGCTTGCTGGCGTGGAAAAAAGAAGAACTGACGTCAGCGCGCAAGGGCGGCGTCTAAGTACTCCGGCGACGTCATTCTGGCACCAACGACGCCGGATACGGAGCCGCAGATGACGCCTACCGACGTGTATGGGTACTGCTATGCAAAAGTTTCCAGATCCAGTCTGATGCCTGGGGATATTCTAAGGTAAGGAATCTAATACTAACCGGTTTCTTTCAGATGTTGCAGGCGCGCAAAGCCCATTGTGCTCAAAGGGCTTCAGCTTCAGCCTCCGTCATGTGTGGACCCCCGGGCTGAGACAGCTACCCGGGCACACAACAACTGCACCCGAATACTTCACGGGTCTATAAAAGACCATTTGCATGATAATGAGCTTTGTCGTTTTTTCACCCCTTCTTAGAGCCCCTGCGTCTTCACACTTCCTACTGCTGGAAGAATTAGCCCGCCCCTCCCCACCCCCGAAATATGGCTCTAGTTGCACCTCTGGTGCTTTGTAAGGGGAGGGGGAAGAGACAGAAAGAGATTTTTGTTATATCGTGGAATTCGTAGGCATATACCCCTGACTCTATGCATAGTCATATCATCTTGTAATACAACAGAACACAGCAACAAACACTTTCTGTTTAAATCACTTTCCAATCTTGTTTAATCTTGAGGTGTTAGAGTTGAAAGGCTCTGGGCAGGTTTAGGAAACCGACCCACCCTCCCTCTTGTAAATGACACTGGTTTACTGACCTCCGGCCTCAACTACACCTGTTTTGTCTCCTCGGGGCGCACATACCAGCATTCCCAGCCTTTCAGACACATCACATGATAATGTTTTAATCCAGCCTGACCTTTGTGTGGCACACGTTTCAGGTGCACTGTTGTAAAAGGGGCGTCAAACTCACCATAGTATGAGGTGTTTGCTTTTCGTTCCGTGCTTCTGCAGCCTTGTTTTCAGTCTGGGTTGTCTTCTGCTTGGCCTTTAAGTTCTCAGGCACAGCTCATAAAAGGTACAGCCAATGCACACAGACCATCTATGGAACACGCACCACTAGGTGCATTACCAGCACTTTACTTTCTCCAGTGCTCGTCTGAGTACTGTGTGTTGGTGGGGAATTTCTTTTTGCATCCTTACCTAAGTGAACATAAAATGTTTCCAACTCTGTTTAGTTTAAAATATAGTGTGCCATGTTTTTAGTCATCGGGGAGGGTAAGCCCAGTTTGTGGAGGTGACAACACTTTAAAGTCTTGGCTGCCACACAAAGAAGAGGTAAGATTTTATAAAGGTTTGACGTAACTCCTAAACTTATGTTCAGCTGAGTGCTAAAGTCTTACCCTGTTGCATTGCTGTTATCCATCAGAAACACTGTCAAAATGACTCTGGCCTTCAGACCCTTTAGCCGCCTTCCTTTCTAATTTGTAACCCAATTTGGTTTAGCCCCTTGTGCTTAATAGGACTTTGCATTGTTCATGAAACAGGATTGTGGTAAGCATTGGTGTTTTTTCACAGTGGAAAAAGAACAAAATCAACGTGATTTTTCATATTGCAATATTTTTTTCACTGTGCATCTAGAGTTCTGTGAAATGCTAATTGGGATGCCTGTGGGAAGAGTTTGGGCATCTCAACCCACCACTGTATGAATGGCTGGGTATCACAGATTCCATGTAGGTCCATTGAACTTGAATAGACACGGGTCACCCTGCCACAGCTTACACTAGGCCAGTGGTAAGGAGCACAAAAGAAGTGTCTGTATGCATAACAGGTGTCTTCTGTGCTTGAGGCAATACAGAAGCAGGGATAAAGGTCATTTCTTGTGTTGGTTTGCAATCAATGATTTGTGACGACAGTGGTTTTCACAAATCATTGATACCGGTCATTGCAGATCGCAAGGAAGGGGTGATGATGTGAACGTTGCCGATCAGAAATCAATTTGTGACTTGTCCTGCCTTGTCAGTGTTGTGAATTTTGTTTTGCACATTCCTTTTATAGTGTTGTGAATTTTGTTTTGCACATGCAAAGTCAGAGATTTGGACATCGTAGGCTTTAAAAGTACGCATACACTCTGTAAGATTCCATGAATCAATGAAAATTATTTCCTTTTCTGAAAAAAAATTGTTGGGCCAATTTATTAAACATTTTTGTTGCAAATTATACTCTTGCAAATGGGAAAAGTGGAAAGATACGTTTTTTAAATCTTGGAGACTATGGGTGTGGTTCAGCAACAGAGCAGAGCTACACGGTGGTTCTCAGCAGTCCTCAGAGGTCTTTCAGCGGGCTAAGCTCTCCCTCTGATCTTCTGGGCCTCCTTCCTATACCCAACTCCCACTCGTATCAACCCCGGAGAGCATCATTAAGTGGAAAGAACAGAGGCATACAGTGAGGTTTTTACAGGGGCTTTGAAGCCATAAAGTTCTCCTCCCTCGCCTGCTTTTGCTTGGTTTATCTCGGGAGAGCGGCATGCAGTGGTTGAAGGCCCAGAGGTACGGAGGTCTACATCTCTGGGAAGCCAGGGAGTGCTCAGGGTTAGAGCACAGTGCTCAACCCTGAATCGCTTGAGGCTGAAATACTGAAGCGTTCTGCCATGAAATGCCCTGAGATGCTTGTGGCTCAGTGCACAGTCTTGAACCAAATTGAAATTGAAGTTCGGAACTCAAGAATCCTGAAAAGGGGCTGCGGTAGGGTGGATGCTACTGTGGCCATACTGAGTTGAGCGCGACCTCGTTGAGACGGCCCCACAAGGTTAGTGAGCTCAGTGCTTGCTCCCCCATGACACACCAATCATACCAAAAACATTTAAGCGTCCTGTTATTGTTAAGATTGAAATACAGGCTTGACTAATCAAGGGAACCAAGGCATCTACAGGAAAAATGAAATCCGGTAAGATCGGACAACAGGCTGCGCAGAAATGATTGAATCAAAAAAAGATCGCATGGAAACCCCAGACAGACATTGCGCCAGATAACACGACTAAAGCAAGTGAAGGCCATGGCAATCCATTGATATCGCCAATACAGACATTTGGGAAAATTAACCGTTGCTATAAATGTATGTTTTTAAAAGACTCAGCAGCAGTCATTTAATCAATGACAGAACATATTGCAGAACTGCCAATCCACTCATTCCTCAAAAGTCAGATTCACTATTGAATCCAGATCAACGGTCCAGCATAAGTCCATCTATGAATTTAAAAGTAACAGCACCTGGAAACAGTAAAATGTCAGTAGATGAAGTTATCATGATACAGGCCCAGGTACACACACCAAGCTATTCTTATTATGCAGGTAGTTCAAAATACGGCTGCTCACCTTGTAGCTGATGCCCCACTTGAGAAGCTACATTGGCTACCCATACATAAGAGGATCCATTTCAAAATCTGCTGTATGGCCTTTAAAGCGGTCTACAAACTGGGTCCTAGCTACCTGAATGAGAATTTTGTAAACTATGTGCCCAGTAGATTGCTTCGATCTGGAGATAAAGACCTCATAAAGGTTCCACGTATTAGAAAATCACTACAAGGAGGCAAGGCCTTTTTCCATCTTGGCCCTCGGCTTTGGAACAGTCTCCCCATTCGCTTGCGACAGTGCCCTGACTTCCTGATTTTCAGAAGACAATGAAAAACTCTGCTCTTCTGATCTGTCTGCCGGAGTGTCATGGAGTCTTAGCGCGGAGATACCCTTATGGGGTGATTCATGCGCTCTATAAATTTTAAAATAAATAAATAAAAATAAATTCAATGCCAAGACCTCACCCAAACAAGCGCTATCCGCATACAAACAACTCCATCATTGACTCCGTAGAGGAAGCGGAGAACTCCTGGATGCGCTCAACTTTACTAGCAAACCATATAGATCTAGTACAAGCAATGGAAAGTTAAGACCATCAATCTGGTTGATGATCCTGTAGGGCATGAGCAATCTGATACTTAAATCTCAGATTCATTTGAGCAATTAACCCAAGAAGAGCTAATTAATGAACATAAGTCTGCATTTAGCAACCAAGTAACATTAACTCTGCCACAGCCAGAAGACCTCAACGGAAATACATTTGGTGGCCCTTCGTTTAACCCAATTAGGGAAATAAAGACCCCACATTCTGTTGTCTTTACTAATAACAATGTATTTCTACCCAAACCAACCCTTTTTACCATCATTAGTATAGTGAAAGAGAAGGAAAAAAACATAACTCTTTAACCTATACCATGCAGTTTGCAAGCAGCTCTTTGACCCTTCATAGGTTACTGTCCTATATCATAATTGTAACTTATGAACTGCAAGTAACAAAAGGTTCTCTACAACAAAAGCAGTAACCTACTGAGCTATCCACATAAAATACAGTTCTGGTATGTGTATAGGACACATTTTTGTAACAGGCATATTAACCCTCTGTACTACTTTATGATGAGTCAAAACTGCAACCAGACAAACATCTCCCTCCAGCAGAAATATTAATCACGGGAAACCTCCTTCACCTCGCAGTCTCAACAACGATCAGCTTTTGCAAAGCATTCACTACCCCGACTGTGACTTTACCACAAGTTACTTTAACCAAGAAGTTGTTACAACGACTTGCTGTAGGGGACTCATATTTGGACAGGTGACAAACTATCTCTGATGGGATATCCAGACATTACTCCGTAGCTTGCACGTCTAATTGTGTATATATGTGATCTTGTATAGGCTTCCAACATTCTGGGTGTCTATTTCACTACGTGTCTTGAGGACGGCCGACACGATGGCACCGAGCAGCTTTTGAATAAGAGGAAAAAAAGCCATGAACAAATAAATTGAAGACGATTGAACATATCTGCTCTAAAGTAAAAGCCTACTGGAAGCACGCTCGAGCCCTCAAATATCTAAGGATACTACCTCTTAGAAGGAAGTGAATATCTCCTTGCATAATCATTCGATAGCTTACACAGTGCTCTCTGGGCTAGCAGACTTTATCCTGTATTCACGTTCCACAGCAGTTTCAAGAGAAAATAATTAAGTATAAAGAATGTCCTTCTTCTTGTAGCATGTCCCCAGGGAAGTGAAAGATCAAATCTGGAAAGGTCCTGAGGAAGGTGGCGTTTTTACCACCGAAACGCGCGTCGACCTAGTGCGGAATCTCATTCTTGGCATTTGAGATTTACCCTTTGGCAGAGATTTTCTTTGTCATTAAAATCTCGTCCTTGTACAGATATTGCTTGAGTGAATTCAGTGAGAGTGAGGTTGTGATAGTATGATTTTTGTGAGAGTGTTGTGTATCCAGGGGTTCATATTCTTTATGAATTGATAGTTTTTTATAATTCTGTGCTTTTTAGTATGTATATATTGTATGGTGTTTTTTCTATGATGTATCGACAAGTATAAATTATGAAATGATGTGAAAAAGCAATGAAAAGCAATGTACTTTTTTGTACATAAACAAGATAAAATGAGCTGTCTAAGAAAAAGAGTGATAACATTAAAAAAAATATATATATATCTTGCGGAAATAATAAAAAATAAAAATGAATTTTTTGTGGTTGTCACTAATGTACTTCTGTAATGGATTATAAAGAAATAGAAGTATATCATTATTGAATCAATGAGGGAAAACTTACGGCTTTGTGTTTTTTCATTCCCCTCTTTCCCTGACCTACTTTAATTTTGAGGGGTTCCCATTAATTCTGCTATTGAGATGAGGATCTTCAGTAAAATCGTATTGATACCACCATTGGAATCCTGTGCTTTTCTAAACCCAAAGTATACTCCCCGGTGTAACCAATTCATGTCATTTTGTGTATATCTAAATTGAAAACCTGCCTTAAGACACTTCATGTGGCCCTACATGTGTGGAAATGCACTCTCTTTTCACTTTTTTAAGCAAAGGTTTGGAGTGATATTTGGCGCTGCATCCACATATGCGGTCTGGTTCCTGGCGCACATAGCCTTAGTTGCAGCGCAGAGACCTTAAACTGCCGCACACAGAGGAAAAAAATTAGAGGGAACATTGGGACTCCCTAGTATATGGTACTAAGGTATCCAGGGCATACCCAGGGTCTCCCATGAGCTGAAGCATGCATTATGCCACCCATGGGAGACCATGCAAAATGGTATCTACAGGCCTGCCATTGCAGCCTGTGTAAGTTGGTGCTTGCACCACTTAAGATATAGGTTTACTCTATCGAACGGTCACTGCTCTTAAAACCTATAAGTCACCCCTATAGCAGGCCTCTGCAATCCTGAAGGGAAGGTGCTTGGTTCTAAGTGAGAGGGTGCCCCTGCATGTGCAGGACACCCCTGAAGCCTGCGGAGGTCATTCTCCCGGGTTGTCAGTGAAACAGCCATATACTATATAGATGGGCACCGGTTAATTACGCGATGACCATTTTGAAAACAGCTGCAACGAATACTATCATGTTTGTTATCAAACATGTTGAAATCATACCCCCACACCATAAACGATGTGGAAGGTATGACTCCAAGCACTGGAAGAGCCCTCCGTTAGGATCTCAGTATTCCCGGTACCAGTATGCTAGACCCGGACTGCTCAAAATGGTTGCTTCTGAACAGAGACACATTTCTGGCCTCCTGCTGCTGAGCCAATCTCGAGCAGAGGAAGATGAAACAATTGGCATCCTGTCACGGGGAGATGTGACCACCTCCTAAACAGGATTTAGTGTATTGGGACCGGGTGAGTGCGCTTGCCAGCACCAGAAAGTCTGCATGAGGGGCACACTTGGTGTCCCTATGCATAGTCCCGTTCAAACCAGTTATGGGAGCTGTTGGCTCCCGCTCGAAACTGGACAAAGGACATGGGAGTACTCCCCCCCCCCCCTGTCCCGACCCTCCCCTGAATCTTCACAACCCTTTCCCTAGGGTACTCAAGGGCTTACCTGGGTGTAGGTCCCTAGATTCGTCATGGGATAAGATTCAGATCAGACACCACTGCATTTCTACTGTCTGGGTACTCTGGACTTCATTTGGGCCTGGCTTTGTCTCCCTTCCAGTCTGCTGAATCTGTGCCTGTGCATCATACAGGAACCTCTCAAAGCCTGTGAAGCATTAAAGACACCTGAAGTAAACTCCCTTCGAGAGAAGGAGTCACTCCCCTGCAATTGCAGGCACATCAACCAAGTAGACTGGTCGGCAGACCCTGAGCTCCTCCTGACTCTGTGGGCTCTGCAACACAGGTGGTGGTTTTCCACAGTTCCCGAGGCATGCCCTGCCCTCTCACCAGGTTTGAGGCCAGTATCCCTGGTGGGGGTTGCATTAACGGAACCCCTGTGCACTGTGTCCAACTTGCAGTTGCAAAGCTTGGTCTGCCAAGTCTCGTGGTCAGTCCTCAGTGGCATAGACCCTGTCCCCTCTGCTTTCAGGTACTCCTCTCTAAGAATCCACGTTGGGATTCCCACGGACACTTTCTCCTGTCCCAGCAGCGGCACTTTACTGAAGTCCTCCATTGGGTTTGACGACCACTTCACACGTATGCACCCTGCTACCCTGGTGTAGGTATTGTGGGCACTAGGGTATCCATGGGTGGGGTGGCTCTTCAACCTTCTGTCTTCCAAGAGTTTCTTCAGGGTCCACTGGGACTCTGGATTCTCGGCAGATCCTATTCAATCTGTGTATTGTCAGATGATCGTGGAACTGTGTCAATTTTAATTGAGCATTTCTGGATATTTCAGCCAGATGCTCTCAAATTTGTATCCATTCTCCATCTGTGAACTGTCCCTGAAACTCTGTCTCGCATCTGTTTCGTAGTGTTGCTAAACTAGTCTTAGTTTGATCAGTAATTGCACAGTTTAACATAGTTGTGACTTTCCGACTCCTGTCACGAGTAAAAATATTTTGAAGAAGAGTGTTAACAGGCAGCTCCTCACTCCTGCAATTCCATAATTTTTTAATTACCTGATCAAGCACGCCACGTGATAAGAGTTGTTCCATAAGCAGGCACTTGGAGCCATGCAAATCCTTAAATTTTCCGATTTTTCTGGGATTGGCAAAAGTTTGTAATATGGGATGACTTTCTGAACACTAAAATGATCAGTCTTCTCTGTGTCCATCATATTCGATTCTTGAACAGGTTAAAAGATCAAGTGAGAAAACACCTTTTATTTGAGGTGATACGCACAGAGCTGGATATTTGCCATACTCAATTTTGATTGTTACACCTTGTTCGACAGCACCTAGACTTAAACATAATAATTTTTGTTGATTTTTAGTTCAAAGCTATTTCATAAAAATACAGTGATTGCAAGGGATAACAATTATGGCTTTCTGACCCTTGCCATGAATTATTTACATTGTTACATCTAATACAGTGTCAAAATATACTGGCTCCCAGTCCTGGATATCTATCAGGCTGCAACATAGGCATCAGTGTGCGTTTACGAAGCACTATTACCTTGACAGTCATTTAGACTGTTGGACTGAGCCATTCCACTGACCCATCACCTAGAGATGGTGCTGATTTTGCATCTATTCAAAAGGTGAGTACTCTGCGGTTAGATGTATCCATCAGCAGAATAAGTTACTAACCTTCAGTGAAGCTCTTTCTGGTGGATACTATACCCGCAGATACCTCCTCCCCATTCTGTGGAATGGAATCCTTTCCCATCTAAAAACTTCCCAATATAGAGATTTGCACACTGGTAAAGCCACTTTGCCAAGTCTAAGGGCTTAGAAAGAAACAGATGTCAGAGCTCCTAGTTGGAGCTTATATGCAGCCCTGCTCATCACTTTTTGAGCTTCTCGACACCATTTACTGGAGTGCAGTATGACTGCTTTTGAGTTTCTGGGACAGTCTGATGCCTAGGGGAATATTCAAACGGTAAGTAATCTGCAGTTTCAAATATCCATTCGAAAATCTTGTAGTGGCTTATCTTCGGAAATTGCCCCTTGAAGAGTAATATATTGACTATGCATTCCTGATCCAGCTTACGTTTCAATTGCTTAGCGTAATGAGTTTACATCCTTCTTGCCCTGATTGTAGGAAGTACTTTTGGTTATCTCGTTGAACTTGCCTCGTAAGTGTATCACCTTGTAAAGCAAGTACCTACTGGTTTGGGCATTGTGCTCACTCCGTTTTTTGGAGTCTTCTTCCAGTAGACTCGACTTCATCTTTTTTAGTTTCTTTCAGTTGGCCAAGGGCCTTTCACACCTGCCTGTTATGACAGCCTTGAAGGCATCCTCAATGCAGGCATGACAATCTCCCATGGGAGGTAGACTAAAAATAAAATTCTCTATCTAGGATCTGATGTTTGCTCTCAGTACTGGGACCCAAATTAATGAGAAGTGCAAAATCAACATCCACCTGGGAGTATTTTGTCATCACTCCCGAGCAGGCATAGTTATTTCACGGCATAGTCAGAGTATAATGGTAATAGTGCATTTCAGAGTCATGTCCCTGGAGACTATTTGTTCCCGTCTCTATTAACTAGGGAATAGGAAATTCCAAGTTATGTTCTGAAGATGATGGAAAAAAGGTACAATCCCTCTGATTTTGTGTTTTGCTCCAAGAGTTGTGAAGGCCTAGTGATTGTATCATGTTTTTTTTTTTTTTTTTTTTTAAAACCTTTATTGTACAGAAAGCGCTCACAGATACGGGCCTACAACCCATCGGGCCGGCCACCACAATAAAAGAAATATATCAGGCAATACAGAAGCTCCCACAGGACATCACAGCGATCCATACGAGAAGCAAAGGCAAAAAGCCACCGAGCAACCATCACGTACAGGATGAGAGAAGGTTGATTTTATAATAGAGGAAAGGGTGTCTCAGAATAAGGGCAATCCGTAAAGTCCAGAGGGCCGTGGTGGGCCGCGAACAAGCAGAAGTATCGAAACACAGGAAAATTCAAAAAGAACAGGTACATTTTGGCAAAGGCAGAACGTGAGTCCCACAGTAATAAGCAATTGCAACCGCTGCCCAGCGCCCTCCCACCACTACGAAAACACACAATAATACACAAAACTAAAAGTAGGCTTGCAAAACAAAGAGCCCTCTGCCACAACAACCCGGGGGAGGAAAGAAAAAGGGGGAAAGGGGAAAAAAAAGGGGGGAAAAGACATAGGAAAAAAAGGGGGGGAGAAGTAAGAACGCAGCATCCCTGCACGCGCCCCACGGCTAACGAAGCACTCAAGAATAGATCAGCACATGGAACCAGAGGTAACAGGAGGAATGAATGCGTAGTAAACCGTGACGGCAGGAATACCAGAAGGCTCATGCTAGCAAAAACACCCCAGGGGGCCACATGCCGACACCGCGTCTCGAAAAAAGGGGATACATAAGAGCCATAGAACCAAAAAAAGAATGAGGGGAAAACACAATATGACAGACCCCCCCCCCCACCCCGCACATCCCACCCTGCACCCCTGCAGAAGGCTATGGCCTACCCCCCGGCAGCGTGCCTGTCGCCCTAATCAGAACCCGAAATATAGAAGAGATAAAAGTAAGAAAGAACCACAAAGACAAAAAGAAGAAGGGAAAACAGGGAAGTAGCAACGGGAGAGGAGCCATATAATCAAAACCCCATCAGCTCCCACCCTCCCGTCCGAAAATACTCAGAACCCACGGGAAGATAATAAGCACAAGGATAAGCTCCAGGAACATGAAGGAGAATCGAACACAGTCATACAGTTACAAACGGATCATCCGACCATACCGCAAGATAACAGTCCACCGAGGCAAGTTCATCTCAACCCTGTCCTTGTTTATCCCAAGCTGTAGTCGTCCAACGCACAAGGAACCAGATCATGTGGAACAGGAGGTGAATAACAGGGAGTCCGATCGGCAATCCACACAAGTCATATCGATTCCGACCCGGATGAACAGGAAAGGACGGCAACCACCTCAGGCAATGCAGGCACAGTTCCGACGACAATATGAGGGAAGCCGATCCGGCGGAGCAACCACAGGATCTTCGTTCGGCCATTCGAGGCAAAAAAGGAAAGGGAGATCCAACAGGGCTGGTCCGGACGGGACCCGGCCGGCGGACCCCCCGCACCGGGGGGAGCACAGGATGAAGGAGGGCAGCGGACATCCGTACACCCACACCAACGGCAGCCGCCGGGCCCACGACCTCCAGGAAAGTTCCAACAGCACACAACAGAGATGAAGCCGCACACACCGGGGGGGGCTCAGCAGGCCCAGCAAAATGATCCTCCTCCAGGTCAATGATAGGTGCGGCCATGGGAGCACTCCAGGAGCGCAAGGCGGCGAGGATGTCGCCAAGCGTAGGCTCACCTTTACGGTATTCAGCAAACGTGCCATGCGGCGGACCAGCGTCGCCAGTCTCGGCCAGGCTGAGAGACATGGGGTCGGCCGCCATCTTAGAAGCCCGGCGGGGCCGCGGCAAACTCCGACCCCCGTCCAGACACCAGTGGGGCAAACAGGATACAGCCGACCACCAGCAGAGGCACCACCAGAGCAGGAAGGGGGGCCACCAGAAGAAGGCGGGTCGCCGGCTCCCCACACGCTACCGGCTCCGTTCTCCGAGTCCGGGCGGAGGGACTCAAAATGGCCAGACCGGAGAACAAAGGGGGGACGAGCCACATACACGGTCAACCCCGTCCATGGAAGGCAGCGCCCCAACACCAGGCCGCAGGACCGCTGGATCAGGCCCGGATAGCCGTAATCGGTCTAATTGCACATCGGCCTCTCCGACCGAACCCACACCTCCACCAAGGGCCGGCCACAGCGCTCCGCCCCGCCCGGGCGCCGCCAAGGAGTGTCAGGCCCGCTCGCTCCGGAGGCCCCGAAGCAGACAAGGGTGCAGCCCAGGATCCGCGGCACCCAGGAACAAACGGATCAAACGGTAAGTGCCTGTGAAATGTCGTAGTTCCATAGTCTATCAAAGAATACTTCCCGGGGCAGGATAAAACACAGGATAGACGTTCCAGACAGGAAAGCGAACGGAGCCGAGCTAAAACGCGGCCATCTCGGACGCGAGCTTGGCTCCTCCCCCCTGTATCATGGTTTTAAGTGCTTTGCAGAATGTTCATAAGTGATAGGAGTATGCACCTGAACCATCTTTCGATGAATCTAATACTAAATTGAAGTCCCCTTGACTATGAGGTCTCCCTTTATTAAACCTGCGGACAGATTAATCAAAGGACACCAGGAGACATCTTAGCCAACATTTGGAGCAAACACTGTAGCTATTGCCATTCTTCCACATGGAGATCCTGAAACCAGTACATACATACACCTTCCCTGTTTTTGCAGGCTAACGGGGTAAAGCCTAAGACCTTATGAAAGAATAGGACTACTCTTATGTTTTGTCAGAGCAGTGAATTTTAAAGCAGCTTTTACGTGCACCTCGTCCAGCTTCCTCAGATAAGTCTTATGGAGGGCGATAAGATCAAAACCTTTGTCATTGATTAAATAAGCCTTGTTGGTGGTAACTAAGCTTTCAAAAAGGGTTTTGTTTGCTTTTTTGGTCATGAAGCAAAATACAGATGCTTCTGGTGATCAGATCTTCTAGTCATCAGAAAGTAAAGTATGGATTCTATTATGAACACGAAGGCAATAATTCATCTCCCTGAGCCACAATATCTACATAATGTGTAAAGTGGTATATTGTAAATGATTGAATTAGGATGTATAACTTTGCGGTGTGGTAAAGGTATGCAATATTTTGTACAAGGATGGTGTAGGAAGCAGCCTCTATATGTGATATAGCAATAATCTGATATACCATGTAAAGCGTTCAGGAGTTCTCTTACTAGTGGACAGGGCTGGCTATGCAATCCTAAAGTGCTCTGCTAGGGGGTAGTGTGGTTGAGCAGCCTCAGGCTTAACACAAGAGAATAAATGACCACAATTCAAAAAGGAGATTCATAAAATAGCAAGTCTCTTCATATATGTTTAGGCATCAGAGAAAATTTGTTCAGCTAAGTAAGTTTAGAAATATAAATTCTTTTCACTTTAAAAAGTGGACAGTGCAATTTCTGAGTTCTGCAATGTTATCCTATGGAAGGAAGTATAAGTTCTGCAAAGAAATATAGTACAGCAACTTACAGGACCGATCTCCAGGAGTTAAGGTGAGTGGTGGGCAAGGTCCAAGGCAGCACCAGCTGTACACCACCAGTGGCATGAGGACAGCCGGGTGCAGGGAGCAAATCAGCGTCGGGAGCCCAATGCATTTCAATGGGATTGGTCTCTGGAAAAAAAAGAGGCCTGCTGGTTCTGGCTAGTTAGCCAGTCGAGCTGAACCAACAAGTGGGCTCTGGCCTTGCGATGCTCGGGTACTGGGGGGTAACACTTTTGGTCCTCTTCTCCAACGACCTGGGGCGCCAGGTTGTGAGGTGACTAAGCATTGGGTTTCTCTTATCTGAGAAGTTTTGCTGGAGTGACGCTGCATGTAGAGGCTGCAGTCGTCATTGCGTCATCTGGGAGGGGTGAAGCATTGATGTACTGGAGCTTCGGCAGACTGGGGTGACTTTGTTGACACCGGGGGCCCACTTCAACATGGGTCAGAGGCGAATGGTGCAGTGGTTGTTTCAGGTGTCGGGTCTTGGCAGTTCAGGAGGTCTCATAGTATTTTCTTTTGGAATTCCTTCAGAACAGGTCCGCTGTTCATGAGAAGTCTTGAGTCTTTTTCAAAGGTAGGCAGTCCTCCCAGGTTACTGGAGTCAACAGCTGCAGGACGAGTTGACTTTGGTGCAGTTTTCAATGAGGGCTACAGACAGGCCAACAGACTGAGTCAAAGTCAGGTGCTCTCTTCAGTCTTCTTCTGTGGCTCTTCTGTATACTCTCTTATTAGGTCATCAAGATCAGCATCTCTGGTGCCAGGGAATCCCCTAAATACTGAATTTGGTAGACTGTAGGGTAGTAGCCACAGCCCTCATCCTCCTTAACCTCTCTGCAGCCTTTGACATCGTGTCACACTACACGCTCCTATATGGACTCCATCAGATGGGGATCCAAGCAAATGCCCTTAAATTGATTGCGTCCTTCCTCAGGCCCAAAGAACATCATCTGCAGCGTTCCCCAAGGGTCCTCAGCGAGTCCAACCCTGTTTAATACATACATGGCCATCCTGGTAAAATCCTATGGTATGAACATCATATCATACGCTGACGACACTCCGCTCATCCTCTCCTTATCCTCAAACCCCACTAACACCAAAACCAATCTCCACAGGTGCATGACCAGCATAGCCAGCTAGATGCAAAACACATGCCTCAAACTCAACAACAAACCAGAGGAACTCGTCTTTGGGAGCAACACCTCCCCATGGAATCACTCCTGGTGGCCAGCAGACCTGGGCCACTCACCCACTCCCTGAGACAAAGCCAAAAAGCTTGGCATCATACTGGACAACAAGCCCACCATGAAGAAGCAGATAAACACTGTCTCCTCAGCCTACTTCTTCACCCTCCACATGCCCCGGAAAATATTTGAATGGTTCCCAATCAGCACCAGACGCACCATCACCCAAACCCTCATCAGAAGCCACCTGGAATACGGAAACTCCCTCTATGTGGGCATCACCTCACAACTACTGAGCAGACTGCACGCCATCCAAAAAGTTGCATCCAGCTCATCCTAGATCTCCTGAGAAGAGCCCATATCACCCCACAACTCAGAGCCTTTCACTGGCTCCCCGTCCAAAAAAGGTGCCAGTTCAAACTGCTGACCCACGCTTTCAAGGCCCTACACAACAAAGGACCAGCCTACCTCAACCACAGACTGAACTTCTGCCAACCCGGCAGACAACTACGCTCTGCCTCCCTCTCCCACACGCCCCGCCTCCACAAAAACAGAAGTAGTGGCCACACCTTTTCCTACCTGGCCGCCAAGACCTGCAATGGCCTCCCACTTCACCTTCGGACTGCATCCACCCTACAGAAGTTCAGAGATGGCCTAAAAATCTGACTGTTCAACCTACATCTCCCAGCAGCAGGCCCCCTGAGCCTGAATACCCTTAAGGGTGATAAGCAACGCTCTAGAAATCATTGCTTGATAGCCAATGGGCTACTGACCCTTGGGTTCACTAAGCCCCCAAAATGGCCACTTCCTGTGAGAAGTAGGCATAACCCTGTCCCAGAATTCCTAGGTTTGCCGTCACAAAGATGGTTAACCTCTGAAAATGTTTGTCCACCTCACAAATAGCCCAGCTTGGGGTGGTACTAACGTAGGGGTGGCATGCCTACCTGACTAATTTATCTGCCTGTCCAGGTACCAGGGAGGATCAGGACAGGAGGTGTGGCTTCCTCTCTTTTGAGGGGAACCAGATTTGCATTGCAAAGGCATCAGCTCCTTTGAAGCTCGGCAGCCCAAGGAGGCATATCAGCAGGTCATCCTGTGGGAGGGGGTGTTACTCTCTCTTCCAGGGCAGGCTGTTGTTCCTGACCTCCTGAGAGCAAAAGGCGCTCACCCTAGGTGGTCAGAAACTTGTGGCAGGCTGGCAGAATCCAGTTAGCAAGCACACCCGAGGCTGCATGCCTTTTAGGAGTCACCTTTATGTTCCATCTAAGTGCATGTTTTGATAAATCCAACACTGGCATCAGTGTGTGTTTATAAAGTCGAGATGTTTGGAACCAAACATCCCTACTTTCAGTGAAGCAATCATGTATCTGGGGAACTCATTTCACAAGTGTGCAGTACATGGTTTTAAGGTGTCTTCCCTGGTGACCCGCACTGGCAGCAATAGGACTGACCAACACAGGGGCATATCTGTTCATGCGTATGTGTCCTCACATATAATATTAAGCACCTTGCCTTAAGGCTGTCAGGCCTGCTGTAGGGGTGACTTACAAAATATGCAGTGGTAGGGGACATGGCATACAGGGATGTGTGACATGTAGTGTTTTAACTTTTGTCTGCACCAAGACACGCAGCCTGCAATGGCAGTCGTGCATGTGCTTGGTGAGGGGTCTCCTAAGGTGGCTCAATTCGAGCAGCAGCCCTTAAGGACCATCTTTAGTACCTTAGGCCCCAGGTACCAAGGTACCATTTACTAGTGATTTACAGAAGATGCTAAAGGTTTTGCCAATTGGGGGAACAGTTACACAGTTTTGCTAAAGAGCTCTGGCACTGGAGACATGGTTGTCAAGAACCCAGTGCACTTTTAGTCGAAATCACATCATCTACCAGGCAAAAAGTGGGGGCAATCATATCAAAAGGAGCACATTCATACAGATGGGACAATATACAAAGCCAAACAATACATGTGGCAGGAAACACGAAAGGAAGTCAGGCATGGAATATGCATTTACATGGTAAGGATGATATTTAAGAGATTATTCAAAGAAAATGCTGTGGATATGCTGGAAAAGTAGTAAAGTACTGGTGACCGTGTTCCTAATGATTGGACTGGTGCAGCTTTGTTAAATGTACACTTTTTCCCCAAGCTTCAGGGGCTATGTAGCTAGAACAGACCAGCCGTTGTGCCCATTTCTTAGGAGAGGAGAAATTAAAGTGCTAAAGCATTAATTTCAGAATCCAGACTTTTCTCCAGAAGTGCAAAGAAAATATACACAATTACTGCTCAACAAGATGTTTCAGGCATTACCTGTGCATTGTAGAAATAACTTTAATGTCAAACAAATGTCTGGTTATCACTTTTGATAATTTAGCTTAGGAGCACCTACCAGAAAAAAGAATGCACATGAGCAGAAGCATATCTGAATTCTCCTGGTTTCTTATGCAATTTATACACAGCATCTGGTCAATGGGAAGGGTTGTGCATTTCAAGAAGACTGGCAATAGGAGCATTGTTATACGTGAGTTTATATGGCGTAAGCATAAATACAAAGCAATGCAACTCTGTACAATGTATCATAATCACATACCTTATGTTTAAATTGATCTCTTTCAGTACTGCAGGTGTCCAACTGCCTGAACACGTTGTCGAGCTGCAGGGCAATTTCGTCCACTTCACTATTGATTTCGAGGCTTGCTCTGGTAGCACATTTCCTACATTCAGATTTGCTACTCTGTAGCATTTCACATTGCTCTTTATACGAGACCACCTCCTTCAGGGCCTTCTCATAGAGGGTTAAGATCTGCTCCTGGCTCAGACTACTAATGCCATCAACGTTGTGAATGAGCATGGCATCGCCGGGGTCTTCTTTTTTCACATACTTCTCATTCATTTCGGATAGTTGTGCCTCCAATGCTTTCACCTGCTGGGTCAGACCACGGCATTTTGCCAAGTAGCTTTCTTTTTCTTGGTCCGCAAGGCTAAGCAGACTCTTTAATCCAAAAATTGTGCTTTCAGGATCTCCAGCACATTTTGATGAGTCCTTAGGGATTTCAAGTGCAATTTTAATTTCATCCACTAAAGGCTTCTTGTCCTCATCAGGACATTCCTCTTCTTTTTTAATAAGTATAGGCTGTTTCTCAGTTTGTGTGGCAATGGTCCATTGTTCAGATGTGGTTGCAGCATCAGCTGTGTCAGCAGCTTCGGCTGTGCCAGTTATTGTGCGATCACTATTCAGGATGTCCATTGGAATCGCATCAGGCTCTGCATTTATGCTTTCACATTTGACTTTTGAAATGTCACAGTTCGGTGATGGCTTCGGAGTGCTGCTATTCTCAACAATGATAACATCGCCCTCGTCGTTTTCCTCCAAGTCAATGACACTGACCACTTCATGCTCGCTTGGCTTTGGTTTCTTTGCAGGCACAGGGGTGATGGTCCGTGAAAGTGAGCGTTTACTGCTGGGGTGGCGGGAAAAACAGAAATTATTCTTTAATGCAACATAAGACAAATTACGATTATGTGTGTTCTGTACAATACCACTAACTTAAGCATTTAACTGCATTGGAGGTTCTCTACACAAGTTACTCTGATAGAGGAACAGCCACCCTTTATTTATAGCAGCAATCAATTGTGTTTCCTTGTACACCTTGGTTTTAATTTACTTACATACTGGGGAGGTTATAACGACCTGGGAATTATGCACTCCACACAGGTAACAAACTAGAATAGGGATTCTTAACCTTTTGACTACTGTGGACATGGGATCCACACAATAATTATTAGAATCCAGGTACCCCCCCACTGAGTCATTTCTGAAAGATGCGTACTCAGAGAGAAGAATTTTCCATGATTTGAATCACAAAACAATACATGAAACAATACAGAAACAAGCATTCATCAAAAAACAAATTAAATATTTTATTTTACAAAAATTATAAATTAAAATTTGTAATTATATTGGTAGTTTGGAGCACGTCTGAAATCAACTGAGGCTCATCATCCATACTATATTCTGTTTGATGCACTTGCACTGCTCCCATGAATCAATCTGAGGACTTAATTGAAATCTGCCAATTAAAAATTCCTTCACATTGACAGGTCGTTTTAAAATTTTTAATGTTGATTATTTATGCATATACACTTTATTAATCTGCAATTTAGTTTCCTAAGCAGCTGCTGCCTCCCCAGAGTACGCTTTGCGGACCTCCAGGGGTCCCTGGATCACAGTTTAAAAACCAAGGGACTAGAGGAAACAGAATAAAAAGCGACATTACTTGCAGTCATCTCATCTAATTTAGTATAAAACAATCATACGTGCATGAGGTACCAAAGACTCCTGTATGGGGATACAGAATGTGACAGAGGCAGGGGGAGTACAAGCAATGCCACACCTACATTCATTTTAGTATTGTCATGCAGCTTTAAGGTTTGCCTCACAGCCACAGAACCTCAGACTACTTAAAACAAAAAGTGGAGGAAGGGGGCATACATCTAATAAAAAAGTAAGGTGAATGTTCTTTTTTACACATATTTAAGTTCTCTTCTTCAAACATGGAGTCAAACCTACGAATCTTTACATCTCAATAGTGATAGGTATTTTTTTTAACATTGTCAGACAATGATAAAGTGCCAGGCCATGCCACTGTCTGCCTCTTTACCCTTCAAAGGGGCAGCTCATGCCACTGCAGGACTTTCCTTCCTTGAAAAGGTCAGCACATGCAACTGCCTACTTTTTCCTCTGTCCAAAGGGTCTGCCCATGTAACTACTCAAATGTTCCAGTCTTGAAATGGCCAGACCATTCCAGTGCAAGACTTTTCTGCTCTTCGAAAGGCCAGCCCATACAATTCCCTAACCTTTACCTTTTGCCCCTTGGAAAATTGAGCCCACAACATTGCCTGAATTTACGACATTCAGATGGCCAGCCCCGGCCACAGCACTTAAAAAGGCTGCTAGAACTTTGCCTGCTAAATATCAAGGGAAATTATCAAAGTCCAGCAAGGTATTCATTCAATTCCTCACTCAGGATATACCTGTACTCAACACTGATGAATGCCATTGAAGGAAATGTGTTAGTGTGAACAGTTTCTATTGAACACCTGTAAAGCGTGACAATAGTGGACTTTGTTACAGTAAGGAAAATATTACTTACCCTGTAAGCATCTTTTCATGGCATGCAGTGCTGTAGATTCACATGCTGTGACTACACCTGCCATCTAGAGTTGGGCACGGGCGTGTGCATGGTTTTTTAAGAAGTCTTTTCAAGTCACGCTGTACTGTGACTAACTATTGCTGGTTAATGCACATGGGCATAGGCTCCATTGTTAGATTGTTTTTCCTGCACGAAGGGAGAGGACGTAGCTGGAGCATAGCGATGCACAAAGATGATCATCAAGCGGAGGAAAGATTAAGGATGAAAGTCAATAACGTCTGCAACAACTAAAGGCGTCCGGGGAGGTGGTTAGGCACCCGTGAATCTGCAGAACTACATACCACATACAGATGCTGACACAAACGGGTTTAATATTGATTGGATCAACGTATTAACTGTGTGTCTCTGAGTCTATTTGAATGTGCATCTGTATTTGACAATTGTTGGGTCTTACATTTGTCTGTCTCTATTATGCTGGTCATAATTGCAAACTGTCCATTAATTTCCTTGTGAATTATATGTATTGTATGTTTTTTTAACCTAGGAAGAATTCATTTTATTGTGTTACAATTGTATAGCTTTATGTGATTTTATATTTTGTATAATGGAATGTGAACAAAAAATGTCTTTTTAATAAAATGTTATGATAATGTATTGGATATAAGATTCAATATTTTAATATAGTGTCAACTAGTGCATCTAAACAATTGGGTCAAGGGAATTTTTCTTGTTTTGGTTATAAGTACCGCATTTCCCTTCAAAGTTTGAAGTTTGTTTTGGAGAAAAGCACATCAGCCAAGTGACGTCTGATAAAAGTATAAGCGATGCATGACTTGTGCAAATGTAGGTAACAACGTCTTGGACTGTTGCTTTGAGAGGATCAATGTTTTTAGGGAAGACAGTGTACAAACTGTTTCCACTTGACCACATAGCATGCTCTGCTAGTAGGCCGGTGGGTCTCTCTAAAAAATAGTGGTAGCTGTGATATGGCTTGCGCTCTGCTAGGGGGTTCTGGTCGCCTTCGGGTGCCTGTTCTCCATGGTGTTTATGGTGGTTGATTTTGCTTCTTGAGGTCGTGTTTGCGGCCACTCGTAGTGGTGTGCCCGGGCATCTCTACCTCTCCCTGCTCCTGTCCTGAGGTCTGGGATGATCCTGTGTTCTCCCTTGCCAGGCGCCGCCTACTCGGCCTTCCTGGGGCCTCGAGCTGTTCTTCTTGCTTCTGGCGGCTTTTGACTGCCGGCGCTGTTCTGGCTGGCAGGTTGCTCTCCATCTAGAGTGTGTTCGCCTTCTTTTCCCTCGCTTCCTTGGGTCTTCTAGGCTTCTTCTTCCTCCCTTCCTGTCTTGGCATTGGGCGGAAGCTATGTTGCCTTGTGGGGGAGTGGGGTGCTTCGGCCTCTCTGACCTTGCCCTTGGTTCCTCTGCTGTGAGTGTACAGGCCTCATCAGCCTTCTTCTTCCTCCTACATCCCATTGGGGTCAGTGGGGTTCTGTTTGTGGGGGTTCCCATTGCCTGGCAGGGACGAGGTTCTACCTGGTCCACAGATCTGGTCCCCCGTGGGGCCCTCTGTTCTGTATTGGCTGTTGGGGTCCTTTTGCAGACCCTCCTTCAAAGAGGTATTGCTAGGGTATCTATTCTACATGAAGGAATCTGCGACTAGTAGTCTATCAGATGTACGAGTTACTTACCTTCGGTAATGATGTATCTGGTAGAGACGATTCTAGCCGCAGATTCCTTCACGTGCCGCCCTTCCTCCCCTATTCTGCGAGGACCCTTGGGTTGGTCTTCGGTACTCGCCTCCCGGTGGGGGCTGTGTCTCCTGTGAGTGCCTTTCTTGTTCTTGGTGGGTGGCTCCGTCTGGGGGCTCTTCGTTCCTCCATTGGTTCTTTCGAGGATGAGGTTCCGGTGCTCTGGTGCCCTGCCGCTCTGACTACTCCAGGTTTGGGGGGGGATTGCTTTCTATCCCTGTCCTCCCCTCCCTTCCCTGCTTCTGTTGCTATCCTCTGATTAAGGGTCATCTGGCCATGTTTTGCCCTTGTCCCTTGTGGGTGGTTGCCCTCTATGTTGGGGTGGCTTGGAGGTTTGTTGTCCCTGTCTGTCCTTGCTCAGGATGGGGGTGGTAGGTTACTACGTGTGCCATGACTTTTACGCATGTTCCTTGCCTCTGGGGCACTGGGGTGGGAGGCTGTCTATGTGCTGGCAGAGTGGCTGTGCAGGGCTGTGCTTGTTCTTTCTTCTTTCCCTGCATTTGGGTTCTGCGGCGTTGACACTACTCTGTGTGGTGGTGTTAGTCACTGTTTCTTTCCAATTTTTCTGCTCTTCGCACACTGTTACCATGTTTCCACAGTTTTCTATCTGGTGGTCCCGTGTTGTGGTGCTGAAAAGTTCTGACGTAGGTGCGCCGGGGCGGGTCTTATGTGACCTCGCTGACGTCATGTACGCGGACGACGCCCGTGTGGAGTCGCGTGATGTTGCCCCGCGCGCCGGGATGCTGTGGAAAAAAAGTTTCTGGATCCAGTCTCACGCCTGGGGATAATTCTGTAAATCTGCGGCTAGAATCGTCTCTACCAGATACATCGTTACCGAAGGTAAGTAACTCGTTCTTGCTCACGCTGCCCTGCACGAGGTCTTTGTTTTCTTCGTGTGGTTCCAACGTCCACACGATGGGCTTAGGTGCTTTCCGGTATGCTTAGGTATCTTCCAGTGTCGCTCCTACTTTGACACTAGGCTGTGTCCCATTGACCCTTTCGCCGGTTTTAACAGACCGCCTGTGTCTTGGCATGTCTTCTATTTTACTACGGGCCTTTTGGCCATGGATTGGTCACCTGCCAATGCTGTCACATGTGTCTAGCTGATGCGGCTTGACCAGTGCTTCTTCCGCTATTCTACATACTGGGCCGGTATCCGCTGTCTGTCATACCATCTCTCTGGGTTTTGCTACAAGTGACACATTGCATCTGTGGCACCTCTCAAACCCTAGGTCCAGTTCCACTTCGGGCGGCGTCATGTGATTCCCTTTAACACCAGCTTATCTAGTATGTGTTTTCTTGTTCCCTACCTGCACTTGCTGGGCAGGAGTCAGCCTCTTGCCTCCATTGCCCTTTACAGGTGCAGGTTCAACAGTGTTTTTTCCACTGTTTTGGCTAGTTGACCAGTAATCGCGTTTTGCTTTGTCGATACCTCGGATCCTGCGGTTCCCTCGGGCCCTAGGCTTCGTTCATCTTCCATTTCGAATTTATGAACTTTTGCTCCAGCTCGGGCATTCTGGCTCTGGGCTTTATTTCCATCAACCCAATATACACAAAAGAGGTTTTCGTGCTGTTCTTGTCTGCATGTGGTACCTTTTCCTTCCATTGATCTCCGCTCTCTTCAGAGCATTAAGTCCCAAAATATGGGAACCCTCTTTAGAAGAACTTTCGCACCAGAGGAAAAATATAAGAGCCAAGGGGAAAAAAACTCCCATCAAGGGCTTGACAAGCAGCCCAAGCAAAGCAGAAGGCCTAATCTCAGGGCCAAGTCTGCGCAACAACTCCGGCAGAACACACACACACACATAATCAACAAAAGGGCCGTCCAGCAGCTAACAATGCCAAAGTCCCAAGGAAGGACGCAAATGGCCAGAAAACACACTCCACAGCCAGAACAACTGGCCTAAAAAGGCCCAAAATCAGCCCAACTCCAGAGTCACTGAGGAGGAGACGGAGGAGGATAAGGCGGAGGAGGAGGATGGAGCCCCATCAAAAGCCTTTGGATGTCGGAGTCGGCCGGAGCATGGAACAGGCTGTCATCAAACGGAAGGTCGATGAATCGCTCCCGAATATTCTCACGGAATACTCTGTCCCGAAGGCAAGCATGGCAACGGAGAGCGACTGAGGAAGCCTTGGCACGGCCCAGCACCTCTGAGATGTCCAGAGCGGAGCGGAGAATAAACACCGCAAGCTCCTGGTCATCCAACGCATGATGCCCTAAGTCCACCAGACCAGTCTCCAGGGACGCTGCGGTTCCCAGAGACTCAGCAGAGTCCCACAAACAGGAGGAGGCCCTAGCCAGAACACACAAAGTGTTAAGGGCCCGCAGGGCAGCGCTGGTCGCGGCAACATGTTGTGCCCCCAAGAGTCAAGCCAGCGGGTCTCCTGGGACGGCGGAGTCAACAGTGGCGGTAGGGAGGGAAAAGCAGTCCGCCAAAGGAGGCTGGCGGCCGAGGGGTGAAGGGAAAGACATGCCGGGTTACGCGGCGCCGGGAGGTGCCGGTCCAGAAGATGCTGAGGCACCGGTTCCCCCTGAAGCAGGACACTGCCAAGGAGCGAACCTTCAAAGGGAAGTAAGATTTCCCTCCCACCAAAGCCCTGGTGGAGGACCTCCAAGACCTGGTCTGCCGGAAAGTGAGCCACCGGGTCATTCATGGGCAGGCTGCCCACAGCCGTGGACACCGCATGAGCGAAGGCCGCACTCGCCTCCGTAGGGCCCAGCGTCGGAGAAAGCAGTTCCTCTGTGGGCGACGGCTGCAAACTAAGGCGGCCGTCCGAGAGGCCAAGCGGGACGGGCAAGGCCCAGACCTGGAAGTTAGAGGGAGGCAAAGAATGAGGGACCTGCCGCTCTTCTGACAAACACCTCTGCCACAGGAAGGGCGGGGAGCCGACCTTCGATGCCAGTGAAAAAGACACCACAAGGTGGCCGACCCGACCCCCACGAGGTAGACATTTGCATGGAGGAACAAGACGGGCCCGGGGAGTGACACGAAGTCCACAGCCAGCCGCGGCCCAGAATGAGGAGTAGATTGCCCGGCAACCCATGTGGCGGTGCCAGAGACGAGTCAGCCTCCGACTCGCCCTCCAACCAGGCAGGTGCTTGTGGGATCCCCACCCGGCCCGACCCGGAGCGGGACGAGGAGGGTCCACGACCCCTGTGGCTCTGCACGGTCCAGCTGCTGCCGGCGCCGTAAGGGCGTCACCTCGGCCTTAGACAGGACCACTTTATCAAAGGACCGAGAGGAGCTCGGGGATGCGACCAGAGCCCCGGCGACCTCCAGCGACACCACATGGACTTCCACGGGAGTTTGCGGTGAGGCAGACACGCAGTGGCCTGAAGGAGGTGCCCCAGAGGAGCCGAACCCCAACAGCACCACATCCTTCAAGCCTGGATCCGAACTAGTCTGCGCCGCGGAGAGACCCGCTCAAGGCAAGGGATCCGCCAACGCCCCAGGAGGGGAAGGCGGAGGAGACATCAGCGAGGCCTGGAAAGCCGCTGCGTATGTCTCCATCTGGACTCTCGACGCCCCAACACCGGGAAACGGTGGATAGGACGACAGGCGGGGCCGCATCACCCGCAGAGAGTCCATGCCCCCGGCAGGTCGGAAACCAGCCCCATGGGACAAACTGCAACACTTACCCACCGGGGAGCGGGCTCACATGACATCGGAGAAGGGCGAGGACGACGACCACGGGCGTATCTGAAGCCATCTGCCAAAGCAGACCGAGGGGAGGACGCCGACCTGGAGAGACGCGCCGAGAGAAGTTTCATCTGACGCGCCCACCGCAACTTCGGCTTCAACTGTTGGCATGCCGCACAATCAGTGGGTCTGTGATCCTCCCCCAAATCACCACATACAAATGAGGTGAGGGTCCTTCGCGGACATAAGACGCCCTCAAAACGTGCAAGTTTTGAAGCCCAAAGGCATTCGCACACTGTTCTACCAAAAGAAATGGAAGAAAAAAGGGCCCAAAACAGGCCCGTAGCAAGGGCTGGAACCGCGATGCACACGGAAAAGTAAAAAAACTGACGTAGGCGCGCCGGGGCGGGTGTTATGTGACCTCGCTGATGTCACGTACGCGGACGACGCCTGGGCAGAGTCGCGTGATGTCGCCCCACCCCCCAGCGCGGAGGGATGCTGTGGCATGAAGGAAAGAGCCTGCATGCATCCTCTGTGCAAGACAGAGCAGATTTAGAAGAGCAACATCCTCCCCTTGCCCGGGAGGAACCACGGTCCCCTGCAAGCTAGGTAGGAGAGAACCAGGCACGACAGTGAAAACAGTCAGGATTAATTTAAGTGCCCCGGATCACAAGAAGCAAGCATTCTGAAGAAATACGCCCCAAGAAAGATCACAGTATTATCCAAGCAGAAGTGTGGAAACACCTGTGCAGGGCAGCAGGGAAAGTGGAAAAAACGCTGTAGGAGAAGTGGTCAGAAAAAGAAACCACATACAGCAGAGATATAGATGCTAATGTAGTACCTTGGAGGACGAGCCCAATAAGGGCTGTGTGCCCAAGTCTGTACTAATAGCACTAAGCCTTGCCGCACAGCGGTGTAGGTGGTGTGAGCCGTAAAAGCAGGGTCGGGAGCACTGCAGACAAGCTGGACCAAAGGCACCTGAAGTGCAATAGAGCGATGCTAACAGTAGGATCGCAGTAGAAAAGACAGACAGGAACTCCCTGAAGGATGTATGTGAGGAATACTCCTTAGGAGGGTACTAAGGCAAAGGCAGTCACTCAGTACCAGCATTTACCCCACATAGGGTAAGGGTCCACCCCTGATAAGGGATCCTCTTGGGCAAAACACACAGTCAGAGGACTGAAAAGAAGATCAAACCAGCCATATGGCTGAACGTTGACAAATAGGAGATGGCTTAACAGCCACGACATTAACCGGGTGACCTACTATACCCGTGTGTTACATAGGTTTAGCAAAATAAGGCAGAGAAAGATGCAAGATTTATTGCAATCCGAGCAAGAGCCGGGAGACTGCCGAATCCACGTAGCGATCAAAAAGGTCCACACCATTGAACGGTAGATCGCTGGATAAGGTACCCCTAGGTGTATTAAGCGCACCAGGCCACTCGCGCGCTCTGCTTTAATATAGCGTGATATTTGGTGATTTTAACACCATTTCCCCTATTTTAGTACTTGTGTTTCTACTTGATTTCTTGACCCTGCTTTTACTGCTCACATAGCGCGCATAGTTGCACTATAATCGTGGAGCTCACCGCTACTTGAGCGGGTCCTTTGCCGGTGCAGTTCTTGTTTAGCCGCCATCTTGGGGGGAGAAAGCGATGTTTTGTGGGCGCCATCTTAGGGAGCGCTCTAGTGCTCCGGCGGCCAAGCCTGAAGCCTACTTAAGACGCTTGTACAGGTGGGTCAGCCTGGATAAGATACCCCTAGGTGTATTTTTTATTTTATTTATTTTATTTATTTATGAAATTTTTATATAGCGCAGACTTTACCCGAAGGCGTCAGAGCGCTTCACAATAGGAACAGAAAGTAAACATAATGAGAAACATTACAAAAGAACAGATTACAAAAGCATACGTTACGTTACATAAGGTAATAGTGACAATTGTGAGCAAACAAAATACATGAGGTAGTAAAAATTGTGAGCAACCAAAAATACATGAGGTAGT
Source organism: Lissotriton helveticus (assembly GCF_964261635.1). Classification (NCBI taxonomy): domain Eukaryota; kingdom Metazoa; phylum Chordata; class Amphibia; order Caudata; family Salamandridae; genus Lissotriton; species Lissotriton helveticus. The sequence goes on from NC_136069.1 coordinate 191,454,546, forward strand.
AAAGGTAATAGTGACAATTGTGAGCAAACAAAATACATGAGGTAGTAAAAATTGTGAGCAACCAAAAATACATGAGGTAGTAAATAGTGCACAAGAGGAAAAGTGACAAGTGTGCAGTTACAAGAGAAAACAAAGTATAATGTGAGGTATAATACTGCAATAAATGCTAGACACTCAGGCACAAGAACAAGCGTTACGTAGGCAAAGGTGGCACTTGTGCAAGTATCAAAGGTATAAACATGTGAGAGGTAGCAACCGTGTGTTACAAGGGCAAAGTGGTGTGTGCATGTTACAAAAGGGCACCGAACACAAGTACATGGAAAATACTGCAAAAAGGCAGACACTCCAACCACAGGAATACACTGGGAAGGCACTTCCATGGTCATGGAAAGTAGAAATTATCAGTAGTGGGAAGTCTTCCTCCAAATAGCAAGAGGACGTGAATTACTTTTGGAGGTGTCTCTGGAGGAGGAGAACTTTGAGGTCCCTTTTGAAGGCCTGGGAGGAGGCGGTGGTCCGGAGCTGAGGCGGAGAGGAGTTCCAGATTCTCACTGCGTTGCCTGAAAAGGATTGGGCCATTGTTCTTTCCTTCTTGAAAGTGGGAGGTTCAAGCAGTAGATTCTCCGCATTGCGTGAAGGTCTAGAGCCTCCAGAGAGTTTCAGTTTATTCGCCAGGTAGCGGGAAGAGGAGGAGTGCAAGGCTTTGTGGGTGATACAAGTGGTCTTGTAGATAGCTCTAGCCTCGAAGGGAAGCCAGCGGAGGGTGGATAACATCTGTGTGATGTGATCGCTTCTTTTGGCCCCATAAATGAAACGAGCTGCTGAATGGAAGACAGACTTAAGTGGGGACAGGTGAGATTTGGGGAGGCCAGTAAGAAGAGAATTGCAGTAGTCTAGTCTGGAGAGGACCAGCGATTGCACCAGGGTTATAAGGTCCTGCTCCGGGAAGAAGCAAAGGATTCCCCAAAGAAGGCGCAGTTGGTAACGAGCAGATTTTGCAATAGTATTAAGCGCACCAGGCCACTCGCGGGCTCTGCCTTAATATAGCGTGATATTTGGTGATTTTAAAACCATTTCCCCTATTTTAGTATTTGTGTTTCTACTTGATTTCTTGATCCCTGCTTTTACTGCTCACATAGCGCGCATACCTGCACTATAATCGTGGAGCTCACCGCTACTTGAGCGGGTCCTTTGCCGGTGCAGTTCTTGTTTAGCTGCCATCTTGGGGGGAGAAAGCGACGTTTTGCGGGCGCCATCTTAGGGAGCGCTCTAGTGCTCCTGCGGCCACGCTTGAAGCCTACTTAAACCGGTCATGGAAACGCGCAGCGGTTGCGGGCGCGCCGTAATCGCGCCGGAGGTGCGCCAGAGGTAAGCCCGTTTGCGCCCGTTCGCGCACGGTCGGGCCCAGGGACCAGGACCCCTGCTTCACCAACTAACCTCCCACTTATCTATTCTCGCTCGGCACTCCTGCTCTTAAAAGGCGACTTATCTCTCTCATGTCGGCACTCTTTAGATCTGGTGCACGGCTGTTTCTCATGCCAGTATTGCACCTTCAAAGTAACAGAGCCGGTTGAAATCAGAGGGAAGATGGAGGTCGAACTGAAAATGGCATTAGTAAATTGTCGCTCACTGCCGAAGCATTCCACTGAAACCTCCCTTTTACTTCACAGTACGGCTCTCAACATACTTCATCACTGAAAATTGGTTAGGACCAAACTCTGGTCCCGATATTGTCCAGGCCTTACCGCCTGGATACTTGATACAACATAAGGACAGAGTGTCCAAAGTTGGAGGAGGGGTTGCCATTATTTACAAAGATTATATAGCCTGTCGTTTGTTAGATAGTTCTATCTCAGACTGTGAAAGTGCACATTTCTCCATCTCGCTATCCCCAGAAACCTCATTTTCAGGGCTCTTGATATATCGTTCTCCTGGCCCCCCAGGGCAATTCCATGAAGGACTGGTTGAAATAGTAATGGACCTGGTTAGTACAGTCTCCAATTTTATGGTGATGGGGGACTTGAACTTCCATTTTAATAGTCCACTAGATTCCATTGCTACAGACCTGACTAAAGATATGGGGACCTAGAATTTGAGTCAAAAAGTCCAACATGCTACCCACTCTAGAGGGAATCTTTTGGACCCTTTATCTCGAACATCCCAGGTTTAACTACGGATGACCCTTATCCGATCCCATGGTCGGACCACATGGTAATCCCTTTTACCTGGAAGGTGCCCTGCCCCAGTACAATTACATCCTCCCACAGAGCATTAGCTAGACATTGGCCCAAACTTGAGCTCCATGAATGGTCAGAAATCTTGAAGACTGAACCTTCTGCTAACCGGGACATAGATAGAGCAAATATGGATTTTAACCAGTGGATAGAACAGTCTTTAGACAGCGTGCTCCCAAAAAAATCTATTATTAAAAAGAAAGGCTCCATTAACCAACCTTGGTTTAATTTGGAACTTAGGACTCTTAAACAAGAGTGTAAACGGGAGGAGAGGCAATGGCAGAAAGATTTCAATCCTGTGAAGAAAAGTAAATATAGAGCCGCCATAAAGAACTATAAGTCCGCTCTAACTACCGACAAACCTACTTTTAACGCAGACAAAATTGAGACCTCCGCCAACGCCCCTAGAGAGATGTTTAGAATTGTAAAGTCCCTGCTAAAAGCCCCTGATCCGCTGCCCACCTTAGATGAAACAGGCGCCCGCTGTGAAGAACTGCCGAACTTTTTTGCCACTAAAATTCAAAAGATCCTCATCACGCTTCCTCCCACATCATCTGTTGAACCCCACTCCTTGTTTTTTACTTCGGTCAATTCAACTTTTCCTCAGCTTTCTGCTTTTTCTCTTCTCAAGGAAGATCTTCTACCCCCTCTTCTGAATGCCATAAAGAATGGCTCGCCGCTTGACCCCGCCCCAATGAACATCCTAAACTCAGTCCTGCCTGTCATCAGCACACCTATTGTTAACTTGGTTAATTCTTCTATAGAGTCAGGTACGGTCCCTAGAGAGTGGAAAATGGCTATGGTCAAGGCCTTGATAAAGAAACCTAACCTTGACCCAGGTGATTTTTCTAACTATCGCCCCATTTCCCTGCTCCCGGGTATCAGTAAATTGACTGAAAGGTTTGTCAACAACCAACTGGCTTCTTTTTTAGAATTACACTATCTGCTTCACCCATCCCAAACAGGGTTCCGAAGAGGTCAAGGAACAGAAACAGCTCTGTTGAAGGTAGTTGAGGAGTCCAGGAGGATTTTGGACGCAGGTGGCAGCGCGGCCATCATCCTCCTGGACCTCAGCTCCGCCTTCGATACGGTTAATCACTGTATCCTCCTATCTCGCCTTAATAACATCGGAGTCACGGGCAAGGCCCTTGGGTGGCTTGAATCTTTCCTCAGGGATAGGTTTTTCAAGGTGTTTGCGGACAACAGCTGCTCCCACCCGGTTCCGTTGCAGTGTGGGGTGCCGCAGGGCTCCTCCCTCAGCCCCACACTGTTTAACGTGTACATGGCTCCCCTGGCGGAGATAGTGGCCCCTTTCGGGCTCCAACTGATAAGCTACGCCGATGACACCCAGCTGGTGGTCTCCTTGAATCAGGAAGAACATCTTCCTATGAATCTGTGCAACTGTCTGGAAGCGGTCGCAAGCTGGATGGACCTGTCCCATCTCAAGCTGAACGGCGGAAAGACTGAGCTGATGTTACTCGGAAGGCGGGCCACATTTGACAACTCTATATCCTGGCCCCTCTGTATGGGTCCTGGCCCCACTCCTAAAACTGAGATTAAGAGCATTGGCTTTTGGCTTGATGCGGAATTGTCATTCAGGCCCCAGGCAAGAAAAACAGCGGCCACTTGCTTTGGCCTATTAAAGACAATCCTCAAAATCCTCCCTCAACTACCAGAAAAAGCCAAAAAAATTCTAATCCAGTCACTAATTCTTTCTAGGATAGATTATGGCAACGCAATCTACTTAGGAGCTCCAGCATCGGTGACCCAGCAACTTCAGATCGTTCAGAACTCGGCGGCAAGACTGCTAACAGGCACCAGCCATCGCTCTTCAGCTAGACCCGCGCTGAACGCCCTTCACTGGCTTCCGGTGAAGGAGCGGATTCATTTTAAGACACTCTGCATGGCACATAAAACTTTCTACGGGAAAGGCCCTCCTATTTTAGATGGGATGGTCAGACCATACAAAGCTCTCAGAAACCTTCGCTCCAATGATCTGAATCTTGCAGTGATCCCTAGAATTAACAGGTCCCGCTCTCGTGCCAGTCTTTTCTCATACAATGCAGCAAAATTGTGGAACTCCCTTCCTCCATCTTTTCGTCAGGAGCCCAATTTGCTTGCATTTCGGAAAAAGTTAAAAACCTGGTTCTTTCCTAGGATCTAGAGCTTCTGGCCCTGGCCCTCTGCACTTTAATTCCCCTTTGGTCCTTTCCTAAGCGCTGGGATGCTCCAGAGTAGCCATGCGCTATAGAAGAGTCTTTTTCATTTCATTTCATTGCTGAGGGCATTCCAAACATTATCCTGAAAACAACTGTTGCGCAGCCATGCATGGCAGCGCAAAGCCACAGATGAAGCAAGAGCTCGTCCCACAGAGTAAGTGGCATCAAGGGAAGTTTGGAGCGAGAAGTGCGCTATACCCCTGCCAACAAACAGAAGCCAAAGCAACTGTGACCGAGACTCCTCTGGAACAGAAGGGAGAAGGTTCTCGACCAAGTCCCAAAAGGTCGAGGATGCACTCGCGAACACACACGCAGTATTCAATGCGCGGATACTAGCACTGGTAGAGGCAAAAAGCTGGCGAGCACACGCGTCCAGCCACCGAGACTCCCTAGTGGGAGGTAATAATTGCAAGGCGGATAAAGACTAAGTCAAATGCCGCCTGAACAACGAGTCCCTGAGCCGTAGGGTTACTGGACAGGCAGAGTGGATCACCTGGAGCAGGATGGTGCCTACAAGCAATAGCCCTATCAACAGGGTCACCCGAAGAGGGCCTTGCCGATGTGCCGCGCAAAATGTCAAATAAAGAGCCGCCAAATGGCAGCAAATGCTCCACCTCAATAGGCTCCATATGGAGCAGATCCATTAAAGGATCAGAAAGCATGGGGACCACAGGAGGTTGAAATCAAAGAATAGCAGCCGCTCTGTGAATAGCACATGCATAAGAAGCACTAGTTTCAGTTGCCATCCGGTTAGGCGATAATAAACCATCAGTAGGAGACGGTTGGAGACTAAGCCATCCACTTGACAACAAGAGTGGAGGAGCCGGAGACTGATGGCGTCGATGGATGCCGAGTTGGGAGTTGTCTGGACGTTGACAACCTCCAGAGGGGACTCGACCTGGACGCCGTCCAACGTCGATCCCACCGCTAAATGTGCACGTTTGGGCAAGCAGTGCATCGAGTCGGGCGTCGGGGACGGCGCCGCCTTCGGCATCAGCACAGAAAGCTGCTCAGGCTATGCGATGACTAACGGGGTGGGCTGGACGGGTGACTGGGAGGACCCACCGGGTCGTGTCCCATCGGCATCGTATCGGCTCCTGAACCGGAGCCGATGCACACAACCGGTGCCGAGGAAGAAACCGCCGGCGAGGACGCGACATGAGTGCCTTCCACCTCTTTGGGATCCGAAAGGCGCAAGGAGAGGAGGGTGACCCAAAGTAAGACTGGAGTGCAAAAGAATAAGCCTCCATTTGGGCACGCGTCGCTCCAACCCCCGGAAAGTGAGGGTATGGAGAAAGCTGCTGCCGGGCACCCTTATCCTGGTCTGGAGCGAGAGGAGCGGGCACCAGCAGTACGCGCATGGGAGAAAGACCTTCATGCCCAACGATTGTGCTTGCGTTTACCTGCCTTTGAATGTCGTTCACGGGAACAACCTCTGGAACGAGGGAGAGTGGCGGCGCGAAGGTGCTGGACCTGTCAGCCGCGCGGCCAGCAGTATAATGCGACGCTGTCTCAGGGACTTGGGTTCATCCTCCAACAGGCGTCGCAGTCATTGAAGTCATGGTTTCATTCAGAGGCACGACATACAGATGAGGTGCGGTTCAGGGCCATCTGACGTGCACAGGCTTCACAGGTTTTAAAACCTGAAGGCATTGCACACTGTTCCTGCGACACCAAAGGTGTCGAGAAGGCCTAAAACCAGGCCAAGGAACTACTGGTTTCCCAGGATCCGCGTTGGGACGCGGAAAAGGAGAAAACTGACGTCAGCGCGCCAGGAGGGGCATATATGGCTCCGCTGACGTCATGTCTGTGGAAGACGTCAGGGCGCTGCTGCGGAAAGTTTTCCGGATCTAGTCTGACGCCTGGGGAAGTCAAGGAATCTGCGCCTAGACGTCTCTATCAGATTATGTAGGTAAAACATAGCAGTTGTGTTATCCGTCCGGACAACAGTTACCTTTCGTTGGATTCGGGGGAGGAAAGCCATATGGGCTAACTGGATGATTTAAACAGGATTGCCCTGAATTGGCTAGACACTACACTCCTTGGTATTTTGAAGAACTGAAAAGTGAAAAACGGTTTGTAGAAGACTGGAGAGCAAATGGCATGTCTTGAAATCTTTCTCTGATAAAAAAAGCATACAAGCTTGCATTAGGGAACTATCATAAGAAGATTAGAGAACCATGAAGATCCTACACTAGAACTGTTTATAGTAATAAAAGAATTTACAAAGCCTCATGTCTGTACTTCTATTATTCCAGGCTTCTCAATTTTTATGCAAAGCTCTTGAAGATTACTTTGAGGGGAAAATCAAGAAAATATATTGTAGGAAGCTGGCTCTTCATATAGTATACGAAAAAGAGGTATACTGTGAAGAGTCCAGGAATCCCTCATAAGTGGTTAGGGGTTTGCTCTAGCAATCCCACTGTGAGCTCTTAGGGGGTAGTGTGGTCGAGCAGCCATAGGCTTATCAGAGCAGTGTTACACATCTGCAGAACACACAGGGTCAATAAATTATGCACACGACTCAAGGAGATCCACACCAATTTATGAAAACAATATATCTTTCTATAACATTTGGCACCAAAATCATTCCGGTCAGGTAAGTATGTTTCGAGATAGAAATAGTTATCATTTTCAAAAGATGACAGTGCAATTTTCAGAGGAGGCAATGTTATCCTAGGGAGGAAAAATAAATACTGCATACAAGCTCTTCACAGCGACTTTACAAAACCAATCTCCTGGACTTAAGGTGAGTAGGGGGCAAGGTTCAAGGCAGCCGCAACAACAGGTCACCTTGGGCTTCGAGAGTCTGGAGGGTCTGGGGACCACACTGGCACTTTTGGCCCACTTCAACTTGGGCTAGGGGACTTGGGGCAATGGAGCTATTGGTGTCGCGTTTTTAGGTAGTCCGAAATCCTCACAGCTCTTCTGGGGTGCTTGCAGGGGAGCAGCTTCGCTCATGCATGAGATTTCCTGGGTCGTAGTTAAAGGCTGGAAGTCCTCTCAGGCTTTTGGAGGTACAGGTAGGAGTCGTCTTCTTTGGCGCAATTGTCGAGGAGAGCAGTCAGGCCGGTAATTGATGGTCTTCTGTTCTTGCAACTCTTCAGCGTCCATCTTCTTCTTTCAAGTCGTCAGGATCTGCTTTTCTGGTGCCAGGGGCTCTCCTAAATCCTAAATCTAGAGGCTTTAGGGCAGTGTAGGGTAGCAGACAATGGGCTACTTACACATGGGGTCACTATGCCCCCTATATGACCCCTTCCTGGTAAGTGGGCATAACCCTGTCCCAGAGTTCTTAAGTTTGCCATCAAAAAGATGGTAGACTCTGAAATGTTGTGGCCCCATCAGGTATCCCACCTTAGGGGTGGAACTAGCCTGAAGGTGAGCACGCCTCTCTGACTACTAATTTGTCCCAAATGGGCCATGGTCAGTAGGGGTGGCATCCCTCCAAGGGAAGCCAGATTTTCAGGTCACGCTGCTGGAAGGGGCTTAAAACACCCTCTGCTGGAGCAGGCTTTGTTCCTGGCCTCCTGAGAGCATTGGACCTCACCCCTGGGGCTCAGAAACTCATTGGTAGTGGCAGGCTGGTCAGGATCAGTCAGCCAGCACACTAGAAGTTGGTAGGTTTTCAGGGGGCACCTCCAAGGTGCCCTCTTGGAGCATCTATAAATAAATCCATCACAGGAATCCGTGTGGGTTCATTAATAATAGATGTTTGATACCAAAAATCTTTGGTTTCAGGGAAGCCATCAAGCAGCTGGGGGATCTAGTTTTCACCAATGTTCAGCACATGTACTTAAAATGGCTTCCCTGGTAACGTCTACTGGTAGTAATTGAACTGGCCAGCACAGGGACATATTTGCACATGCAGATATGTCCACACATGCGGTATAGTGCACCCTGCCTTACGCCTGTAAGGCCTGCTGTAGGGGTCTTTTATGGCTGTGTGTCATGTTGTGTTTTCACTTTTGTCTGCACCAAGGCGTGCAGTCTCTATGAGGTAGGTGAGGGGTCCCTTAAGTTGGCATAATACATGCTGCAGCCATTAGGGACCCTCTTTGGTACCCATAGCCTAGGTACTTGGGGTACCATTTACTAGGGACTTACAGGGGTGCTCTGGGAAAGTGGGTTTCTGTTGCAGTACCCACCCCCACACATTTTGCCTGGCTTTTAATGCAACGTTGACTGTAGAGTACTGGGTCCCTGCTGTCCAGGTTCCCAGTACCAATATTCTTTCCCTAAAACTGTTATGCTACTGGCACTTCAGCCCCCCCCCCATAAGTCCCTAGTAAATAGTACCTTGGTTACTAGGGCACTGTGACTGAAGTGGGGTCCCCTAGGAACCCCTCACCCAGGCCATGTAAACTGCAGCCTGCATTCTTTGGTGCAGGGAAAAATGACAAAGTCGACACAACACACTGCCTGTGTGCCATGCCGAGCAGCAATGCGTAAGGTATAGCTAAGTTGCCCCTTCAGCATGCCTTACAAGCCCTAAGGCAGGGTGCACTATAAAGGAGTGGACATATCTGCATGAGAAGATATGCCCCTACAGTATCCAAGTCTATTCTTAATATTGTAAGTGCCAGTGAAGCCATAGAGTGTACATGGGTTGGAAACTAGACCACTCGAGTTCCCCAGCACCATGATGACTTCACTGAACCCATGAGTGTTTGGTACCAAACAACTCCTTTCAAACCCACACTGATGCCAGCATTGGATTTATTGAAACATACCCAGAGGTGCCCCCTGAAAACCTACCAACCCTGGTGTGGTCTCCGACTGGCTTCAGGCAGCCTGACACCACCAGACATGTTTCTGGACCCCTGGGCCAAGAGCCCTTGCTCTCTGAGGCCAGAAACAAAGCCCATCCTGGGCAGAGATGGCACACCTCCTCCCCCAGGATGAGCACAGTGCTCGAGAGGGAAGCTTCAAAGACCTTGCCGCCTTTGTAATGCGACTCCAGCCTTTGCTGCTCGCAGCAGATGGCAGCCCCGGGTTCAAACACCCACTTTGAGAACAGGGCCAACTTCAACACTCAGGTGCTGGAGGCGAAGTGAAGCACATTTATCAGTGCCCACCATCTTGAAGATGGTTGGACATATCCAATCAGTGCTAAGGCTATGCCCCCCTCCACTTCCCACAGCAGTGTGGCATAATAGTGGGTGTGGACACCTCAAGTAAGAGACCCATTGGTCTCTTACCTAGTAAATCTAGTATTTAGGTCGCACCCCCAGACCCTTAAATCAGATTACTGGTGACCTAAGAAGAACTGGATACTACAGTGTCGCACCAGGAGAGAAGACTACAGACACCAACTGAGTTCGGCCCAGCTCTAGAAGGCCTGACTGAAGCCCTTGACGATCCTGCGCCCAAGACGATCCGTTCTGCAGCCCAGCGACCTCCAAAGCCTTGGGTAATACTGCCTGCCTTTGACAATGATCAAGATCTCCAGTGGACCGCAGACCTGTCCAGAAGAAACCAACTTTAAAGAACTCTGCCCTGAGGAACAGAAAAAGCCACCATCGGACACACCCCTGCACCTTACACCCTCGGTCTGAATCCAAATGACCCACCAGTCCTATGAAGGTTCACCAGCACTTCTGAGCAAGAGTCCACTGTGGGCTGACCCCTACCAGACTTCCCCTCCACGCCTGCAGCCTCAAATCGAAGACTCCCCATTCAGCTACAATCTGCCCAGTAAGACCTTTGCAACGCCTTAGGACACCCCTGCATTTAAGGCCCCCAAACCTTGGGGAGGGCGACCAACGGTGCTCCTATGTCCCCTAACATCTCCACTTATCTGGGCAGCTGTGGGTTTTCTTTGTCCGGCCTCCTGGCCTGAGCCTGCAGCCTTTCTTCAAAACCGATCTACCCCCATTGGCTTGCATTGGGCACCCAACACTGTCTTGGCACTCTGCACATGCCTCCCCTGTGCTGCTGAGGGTGTAAGTTTGCTGCTACCTTGTGGGCCCCTCCTTGTTTTCCTCCTATAGGTGAATATTGCTCAACTGAAAAATTGCAATAAGAGTCCACTTTTTAAAGCAAAAAGTATTTCTTGTGAAAAACGTATTTACCTTAGAACGTATATCTTCGTCAAATAAAACTGAAATGAAGCTTATTTTTATAAAATTGGTGCAGATCTCCTTTTTGAGTCGTGTGTCATTTATTAATTACTGTGTGCATAACAAATGTCTTACATGCCTCTGTGTCAAGCCTAAGGCTGCTCGACCATGCTACCACAAATATAGAATTCTTGGCTTACATTGAGCCCTGTACACTTCTGGGGAATCTCTGGACTCTTTACCCAATATAACCACTTAGTTGTATATCACAAATTTCCAGCTTCCTACAGGTGCTAAAGGTATTGCCAAATGGGTGAACAATTGTACAGTTTTGGGAAAGAGATCTGGCACAGGGGTCCTGGATAGCACAAACCCAGTGCACTTCCAGTCAAAATTGTTTCGAATACCAGGCAAAAGGTGGGGTGACCATGTCACAAAGGGGCACGTTCCTACATTTACCAGAACTTTTCCAATTCAACAACTCTACTAGTTGTCCTGTTCTCCCCCAATCATAACATCCCCACTACAAAACCACAGGCTTTACCCGGGGAGTTTGAGCTTGTCACCTAAGAGCAAGTACCTGACATATTGAGTAATGTTAAATCAGGTTCCCCTGCTGATTTCTCTCCCCCGTTTGTCATGGTGACCCTGCCCAACTTATTCCTGCCTTTTATTACTACTTTATTCAACCTCACGTTGAACTCTGCAACCATGCCATTGGAATGAAAAGTGGCACAAGTTAAGTCCATCCTGAAAAAGCCCAATACAGATCCTAATGAGCTGGGCAATTACCTGCCTATCTCGCTTCTTCCTTACCTAGGAAGGTTTTTGGAGGCTCTTGTGAATAAACAACTCCCCTCTTACCTGGATGACCATCTTCTATTGGATCCCACGCAATCTGGCTTTAGGGCTTTTTACAGCAAGGAAACTGCTCTGGTGGCTGTGCTGGACTCCATTAGACTTTCCCTATACGCAGGCTTCCTGGCGATGTTAGTATTACTCCACTTGTCAGCCGCATGTGAAACCATATCGCACTCCATCTTGGTCCACAGGCTATGAGATTGGTATTCATGGGAAAGCTTTCAGTAGGCTTTAAGACTTTTTGGATAACAGGAACTGGACGGTGTCTTGACTCATTTAAATTTAGAACTATGCCGCTGGACGAGGTGGTCCCTCTAGGCTCCTCCTTGAGTCACACTCTTTTCAAAATCTATATGGCAGCCCTTGCCCAAATAGTCAAATCCTTTGGCTTTGAAGTAATCTCATATGCCTGATGACACTCAATTGAGCATTTCTTTGGGCAAAATACAGAAAATGCTATAAGTAGGTTTGCTAACTGCATAAGGAAATTTGCCTCTTGGATGACTTCAAACTGTTTGCAGCTAAATGTAGACATGAACGAGATTTTGCTGTCTGGTAAGGGCGAGGCCTACTGGTCTGATGACTGATGGCCTTCTGGGTTAGGCTCTGCTTTTCACCTCACGAAGGGAGTGAGAAGAAAAATCTCTGCCTGCAATGACAGTTTGCATGAGTGTGCTTAGGGGTCTCTTAGGGAGACATAATAAATGCTGAAGCCCTTAGGAACCCTCTTTAGTACCCCGTGCTATAGGTACCAGGGGTATCATATACTAGGAACTTAGAGGGGGTGCTAAAGGTATTGCCTATTGGGGGAAACATAATTTACGACGGCTGAACAATCAACGCCTTCATAATGAAGCAGTCTTTACCACAACTGTTTTTACAAGAAAATGTTTTACCACTTGTACGCCTTTACCATGGATGCTTTTACAACAAATGTTGTAAAAGCATGAATGGGAAAGGCATATGTAAATGGATTCTTTTTTTTGCACGTAAGTATTAAGTGTGTGTGTATATATATATATATATATATATATATATATATATATATATAAAACAAAACCCTTTCAGGCATAGAGTGAAGCATAAATTATGCAAAAAAGAAGGAGAGAACTCTGGGTAGTTCTCAAGTTTAGGTGGAAAGCAGCCCCTGTTAGAGCACTCTCAACACCAGCGACACTCTATATCTGCTCACCTCAAATGTCTGTTTTTCTATCAGAGTTTTTAAGCATAGGATTAGCACAGTGCTATCCACGCCGAGATAGAAAATGACAAAGTCTTTTGCAATTATATACAGCAAAGTCTTTAAGCATAGGACTAGTACAGTGCTGTCCTTGCCGAGCTGTAAAATTACAAAAGCCATTTATCACTCCAGGCACAATATTACAGCTTTTAATTAGTGAAATACCAACTCAAGCCAACCTGAAATGAGTAAAAGCAACCCCTGACACAGTGTTTCGCTCTAATTAGAGCTCTTCAGAGAGGTATAGCTTTGTCCAGACACAAGGGAACACCCAGTATTAAGTCAACACAAAACCCTTTCAGGCATTGAGTGACGCAAAAAATTATGCAAAAAATAAGACTTTGTCATTTTCTATCTCGGCGTGGATAGCACTGTGCTAATCCTATGCTTAAAAACTTTTATAGAAAAGCAGACATTTGAGGTGAGCAGATCCAGAGTGTCGCTGGTGTTGAGAGTGCTCTAACACGGGCTGCTTTCCACCTTCTTTTTTGTGTATATATATATATATATATATCACCTCGGATCCCCTGGGCTCACGTAGTCACCACAGAAGTCACGGCACCACAGCAGCTAAGTTTCAAGTTTCTTTATTACACAAACACCACGTGCATTAAGCAACAGGACGGCCTACGCGTTTCGACTATACTTAGTCTTCAACTGGACCCTAGAGTCCCTTGTGTCTAGACAATTTATGTTGTGCTCTGTGTTAAGTACCCTTGTTAGTTTCCATACCCTTTAAAAACAACTAGACTACCAATTCTGAGTGGGAGATCACGGCATATTGCGGTCGCCATTTTTTTACACCTTGAGTCTATTCACCTCATTTTATTCAGTAAAGTACTGAAATAAAAGTAAATTTACAAAAGTTTGATATATATAATGTAAAGTACTCAATTAAAGTACTGCTTTTCATTCACATTAACATTTTACATAGACCAAGGTGTGATTCTAATACAAATTCCAAAGTACATTTTAAGAGTTCTTTTTTCAAGAGTTCTTTTTTAGAGTTCATTTTGAGGAGTTCATGTCAAGGAGATAAGTGGTTCTCTCAGGCAAAAATATTTGTAAAGTACAATTATTGCAAAAGTTGCTAAGGGACTGCAAGAGTTCATTCTAGGTTAAAACCTATTAAGATTACAATGATTGATCAATCCAGTATGTGCAAAAGAACAAAAAAAGCTTTCTATTGATATTTAGTTATCTTTTCTCTTTCTTATTTTCTCCTGTTTGTTATATTGTCTTTTTTTTTCATTCAAAGTTTAATTTCTAAAGTAGATTTGTCCTCCCTTAACGATGTTTATCCTTTTCAGTATGGGGGAGTCCATTCCTGCACAAAAGGTGATCGATTCCATAAGGTACATTTTATCTGATGTTTCCTTTATCTTGCCAGTCCTATATTTTAACTGAGTGAGACAGTTCGTTCCCTCAAATTCAGTTAATTCCTCCTTTGGATATCTGTATTTGCTAGGGCTTACAGTTTTGTTTACAATTTATGAGTTCATATCCAGACAGTGCTCATTGAGAGATTGGATTATTAGAATTTGTCATTGATCACATTTATTTGATTACTTTTCCAGATGGACATAAAGCTCAGCGTCCAAATTATGTCCGTATGGGTATTCGGTGCCCATGCCGAGAATCATTCTGCTTTCCATCTTTCTTAACTTTAAGGTGCGATCTCCTCCTCTTTCAGACATTTTGGCGATTTTTTAGACCTGAGTATGTTAGTTTGCTACAGTCTGCTTGATGTTGTTCATTAAAATGTTTCGCCATAGGATAATTCGGGTCATTGTACGCAGGTGTTGTAAGATTCGCAGTTTCAGTTTGTTAATTGTGCTCCCGATATAGTCTCTTCCACACGGGCATTTGAGTCTATAAATTACAAATTTTGAATCGCATGTGATGTGATCTATGATTTTTTCAATTTTGCCACTTTGGAGTGTGTATTCTTTGATGTTCTGTCCATGCTCACAGGCTTTGTATTTTACACGCTTCCAGAACCCTGGTGTGTTCAGCCAAGATGTTTTCTCCTTCGGCTTAATCTCAAAGTGACTTTTTGTCAGAATATCTCCTAAGGACGCTGTTTTCCTATAGGTGATGCTCGGATAGGGTGTTAGGTGTCCCCTAAGAGTTTCATCCAACAGGAGAATTTCCCAATTTTTCTTTATCACCCTTTTGAGGTTCTGACTCTGGTTGTTAAAGTCCATAATGAGACGTGTTTTATTCCCTGACTCCTCCAATTTTCTTTTCTCCGATTTTTCCTGACCTTCAGTTGTTTGTGCTTGTTCTTTCCGAGAGATCAAGAGATCCGCTCTATCCACATATATATATATATATCAGTTTACGCTCGAAGATGCATGCAGGCACCATGTAGAGAAAAACGTAATACTTCCCTGCAAAAAAATACTTACATTTACATATGCCTTTACCATTCATGCCTTTACAACTTTAAATGTACATATATATATATATTATCTTTATATATATAAAAAGGATAACTTTAAAATTGGTATAGGTTTTGGGGTGGGAAGGTTATTTTTAGGGTTTAGGGTGGGTAGGGTTTTTCCAGGTGGGTAGGGCATTTTTAGGGTGAGTTTGTGTTTTGGAATTGCAAGGGTATTCTTAGGGTTTAGGGTGGGTTAACCTTGACAGAACCAGTCAAACACTATCTTTGTGATGACTGGTGCGTTATGAGGACTGGTCCAGGTAGTGTGTTTAGGTACTTTCGAGTGAGTGTATCAAAAACTAAAGTGCAGTGAGACTTGCTTCGGTGCACTTTATAACCTACCCTACTATCAAAGTGTGTGTGGAGTTGGAAGAAATATGTATAAACCCATTACAAACACAGACATATATATATATATATATATTTTTTTTTTACATGAAACCTTCATATGTTTGCGTATAATACCAAAAAATATTCGCACTCCAGGATCGTGGTCATGAAAATAGTTATATATATACATATATATATACACACAAATATATATATAATAAAAATGGGTTTATACTTACCTGTCAAATATTTACATTTTCGTGGCAAAGGCATTTGTGGTAAAGACAAACTATTGGTAAAAAAAAAAAGTTGTTGTAAAGACGCTGTTGTTGTTTCAGCAACGTAAATGTATTTGTGGTAAATGCTCTCGTCTTTCCGTCATACATCCCCAATTGGGGAAACAACTGTACAGTTTTAGGGAAAGAGATCTGTAACTGGGGAGCTGGACAGCAGGACCCCAGTGTACATCTGTCAAAATTGCATTGGATACCAGGCAAAAAGTGGGGGTTACCATGTCAAAAAGGGGCACTTTTCTACAGTAAGTAACCTAGTTCTGATGGATACTTGTAACCACAGATTATCTGTGGCATAGCTCGGACTAAACAATTCTGCAGAAACAAGCGTTCAAAATACTCTTGGCTCCTTATATAGTATAACAAAAAGAGGTATACTGTGCAAAGAGGGCAGGTATTCCCTTATGAGTGGACAGGGTTCCATCTAGGTCCCTAAGATCCTCCACAGCTTTCTATTCAGCCATTTCAAATTTGAGAGAATAGACTGGGGTGGAAGAAGTTTAAACTGGCAGCGCCAAGAAACCCTCAGGCTTACAGGTGCTCTATAAAATATATTTTTATTTAATTTCAGGGGCTTGCTCTAGCAATCCAAGGGTCTCTTCTAAGGGGTAGTGTGGTCGAGCAGCCTTAGGCTTATCAGAGAGGAGTGTTCAACATCTGCAAAATACACACAGTCAATAAATTAAACACACGACTCAATAAGGAGATCCACACCAATTTATAAAAATGATACATATCTTTATATATATTTTGGCACCAGAATCAATACGATCCGGTACGTACGTTTCGCGATAGAAATATTTGAAGTTTTCATAAGTTGGGAGGAAAAACAAGTACGGCATACAGGTAGAGTACAGCGACTTCCAAGACCAATCTCCTGGACTTAAGGTTAATGCTGGGAAAGGTCCAAGGCAGCACCAAGAGGTCATACCGGGCAGCAGGGTGCAAAGGTGCAGTACAGCGTTGCATGCCCAATGTAAGTCTATGAGGATCTGACTTCGTGAAAAGAGGCTGCAGGTTTGGACTGGGAGGTTTGTTGGTCTGAACCAATAGGTGGGCTTAGTTTTCACGATACTCGGGACATGTAGAAACCTTTGGTCCTCTTCTCTGCATGCCGGGGGCAATGGGTGCAGAGGTGTCCTGAAGCGTTGCATTTCTATTACCTGGAGCATTCATGGTCAAGAAGGCCTGAAAACAAAGGCTGCAGGCGGTGAGTCCACAGGGGGCAAGTCAAGTCCAAGGTGGGCTTTGTCTCTGGAGGGCCTGGGGACCACGTCTGTACCATTGGCCCGCTACAGCTCGGGCTAAGCAGCTCGGTGCAGTGTTGCTTTCCGGTGTTGGTGCAATGCAGTCTGGAACCTTCACAGCTTGGTGTTTGATACCGGCAGGATCCATGGGACCAGCTCCGCTGCTCCACAGGAGTTCCTGAGTCTTTGGAGAAGTGCTAGTAGTACTCCCAGGCTTTGGATATCAGAAGTTTGCAGGTGAGACCACTTTGGCACAATTGTCGAGAGTAGACGAACAGACCGGCAGGGTTGGCGCCAGGTCAGTTACCTCCTCTTCTGTACTTGCTTTTCCCAGCTCCTCGGTCGTCCTCCTTTTAGTCGGCAGGATCTAACTTCTTGGTGCCAGGGGCTCCCCTAAGTACTAGATTTAGGAGAATTAGGGGAGTGTAGGGTTGTAGCCAATGAGCTACTAACCCTTGCGATCTCCACACTCCCTATAAGACAATTTCTGGTGCGAAGAGGGCATAACCTTGTTCCAGAGTTCCTACGTTTGCCATCATAAAGACATTTCACATTCACTTCAGCTAGCCCACCTTAGGGGTGGAACTGGCCTGAAGGTGAACATGCCTATCTGACTAATAGTTGTCACACCTGTCCAGGCACCAAATGGGCCCTGGACGGGAGGGAGGTGGGGGGGGGGGGGGGCGGCACATCATTATCGCCTGTGAGGGGAGCCAGATTTCCATACCAAAGGCAGTGGGCCCTTTAGAACTACCTGCCTTGGATGCTAATCTGCAGGTCATCCTGTGGGAGGGCGTGTAGACCCCTGTGCTGGACAGGCTTTGTTTATAACCTCCCGAGACCAAAGGCCCTCGCCCTGAGGTCAGACACTCGGCTGTGGTGGAAGACTGGCTAGGACCAGTCAGTCTGCACACCAATAGTTGGTAGGTTTTCAGAGGGCATGTATTAATTTATCCATCACTGGAGTCAGTGTGGCTTATTAATACAAGGTATTAGTAGGGGGAACTACTCCAACAAAAACTCAGTTTCCTACATCTTCTCAAAAGGACCTAGTTGTTGAGGCAGCAGTGGTTCCTGAACATGTCAACTGGCCCAAACGTAGCTGCCCAACAGATATCCAGGACAGGCACTCTGGGTGCCAATGTATTGCTATTAGCCTTCAGACATTCTTGAGGCTGCTTCTTAGCCAATGCTTGGCAAATTTTAATGCAGAGAACTGTTAATGAGAGATGATCCATTTCTGCACCCCCTTGTTCTCCACCTCACAGAAACACACAAAGAGCTGATCGCCCACCCATTGCTTTTTGGTGTGATTAATGTAAAATCGGAGTGCCCTCTTACGGGCCAAACAATGGAGTCTCTCTTCCTCTTGCGAGGGATGAGATGGAGCAAAGAAGGTTGGGAGGATGAAGGTTTATCCTTTGGTAGGAATGCAGTTTGAGCCTTTAAAATCAGTTTGTCCGGTAAAATGTTGGTATAGGGAGGCTAGACTGACAGTTTGGAGATGTTATTACCACCAGGAAGTTTTTAGGTCTCGTGGCGTTAACCGCGCGAAAGCACGGTCTCGCCTGAGACCTATTGTCAGCGGCTTAGCTTCCCAGGAGACAAGAGATGGCCACGTGCATCTTGAAAAATCGGATCGGAGCGGGCCACGCGGGCGCGAACGCGCACATCTCCTGTCTCCTGGGAAGCTCCGACAGACAGGCACAACTCCCCCTGCTTACGCATGCGCACACACAGAGACACACACACAAGCGTACATACACGCACGCACACATACAGAGACACCCCCTGCCGCCGCACACATACACACGCGCACACACACACACACACACACAAGCGCACCGAGACCCCCCCTCCCGCCGCACCCCATCCCCCTACAACTAAGCCCCACTTACCGCCACTCCAGACTACTGCAGCCTCCGCGGGGCTCTCCCTCGGGCATGGGAGCCCCGCGTCACCACTGCTCCTCTCTGTGCCAGCCAGTCCGTGAGCGCGGGCATCAGAAGAAGGAAGTCCCACCCCACGATAGGTTTCAGTTTCGCTCACGTCTTGCTAACAATAGCGATGAAGAAAGCGATCACTTTTAGTGCTGCTTGTTGTTGTTTTGGATCCATTTCACGGCGCAGGCACGGGCAGACAGAAGCACTGGTACAGGCCATCAATCCCGGCAGCACGAGGCTGGTGCCGAGCTGGATAGGCTGTGAGCCTCCTCCCAGAATGAAGTGTCTCATTGCCTGTCAGGGAGACGTCCCTGACCCGCCGCAGCCTGGAGCCGAGGATTACCAGGCCGTGCACCAGCGGAGCCCCGCCGGCTTCCAGCCTCTTGTCCGTCCTGTAAAGTACGGGGATGTAGTTGAACACCCTCCATCTGCAGTGTCCCTCAGCCCTCCAGTTCAGCCCCCTTCTCTCGGCTCTCTCGCCACAGAGTCCCTCTGCCCTCCACTCCCTCTCCTCTCTCGTCTGCTCTCAGCCCTTCTTTCCTCCCTGGAGAACCGGTTTCTTCTATTTGGATAAGACGCTCCCAGCCGCCGCCGGGTCTCGGGGTCTGAGAGACACAGGGACAATGTTATGGCTGATCCCGTAGTCACAACTGGTCATGTACATGGCAATTTCCGTTTTGCGTCCCTCGCACCCCACATCCACCCGAGCTCTTAAAGTTCTCTTTTTTTTTTTTTGCAGGGAGAGCGGGTTCATTCAAACACATTTCAGGCGTCACTATTCTGTTCAATGCATTTATTTTATACAGTCTTATTAGATGCGATTTCACCCAAACGTTACATTATTCCGCATTTTAGAATATTGGAATAGTCTGAACTATCTTTAAAAGATGCACGCTAGAGGAGGTGGGGGCGTTGGGTGGGGCAGGGCCTTTTTATAAGAAAGTAAAGTACACTTTTATTGGGGGGGCGGGGGTCTTCGGGGTTTCATCAACCGAAGGTGGTCCCTTTCGCAGACACCTACTGTCCTCTCTGTCTCTAGATGCCTTAGGGATAATCCCTCAAATGCCCCAATTTGGCGACCCGACAATAATGCACTTTTTCTTGCCAGTTTTCTCTACTCCCGACCCCCACTTTGGGGCTATTGCCTCCAGGGTAATTTTTGTTCATGAGGTGATAGAAGTACGCTTGTCAGCTGTCGGAAAGGCATAAGCCTCAAGCTGAACGGTAATAACCTTTGAAGAAGAAACCTTGTGGCACTGAAAGCTAGTCTTTCGTACCAACTGCCCTTTTCCTTTTGTTCACCTAAGCATCACAGTCACCAATTTGCACAGGTAGTATTGTTGCGTGCATTGTATCTTTGTAGGCATAGCTACCGAAACGTTATCATATATCTTTATTCCAGACCATAACTGTATTAGTTATCCGAATTTGACGTATGTGATTTGCGTCTATAGTGAGTTTGTCACGAATCTGACCCCTTCTTTCACGCTGTTTTCTTGTTCCCTATAGTCGCAAAGCAGGTATATGCTTCCCAGGCCTTAACGTACAGACCTATTCTGTTTACAAGTGATTTTATTAAGGCCCGTCACAGACGATGACTAATGCGTTATGCTCTATTGGGGCAACAGAGAGGCAGGAGTGATTGTGCCTTGACTAGGCTGGTGAAGGGGGGTCTGGATGAATACGGTGGCCCTGAGGGAACTTTTGCCCTTGTGACTTTGCACAGGGCAAGGATGAGGGATGTGAAAGGCAGGAGAGACTGTGCAGGTTTGTTTTATGCATGCCCCCTTTTGTTACATTGCACAGCCCAGCAAAGCCCACGCAGCCTCCCTGAAACCCGGAGCACATGACAGCAAGTAGTTCAATGCAAGGTGGTTATCTGTGTACAACCACACCAGAATTAAAATTTTACACTCTATTTGCACTTTACTCCCCCTATTTGCACTTTTCTCCCACTTTTGTAGTCCTGAGACTCATTTGTGAAAAAAACTTATATATGTACTGCACGACGGAGCGGTAGGCTAAGTGTTCGTTGCTGACATCCGCTGTGACCTGCAAATCCTGTCAAGGCCCACCCAGCCAGCCCTCTACCCTTCACAGATCATTATATTTATTCATTCTTTAGGTGTACATTCGGGCACAGAATACTTTGGCGCAAATTACAGCCTCCGTCACTGAGTGTGTCTTTGGAATCCAATTTACAGGCTGCCGGAAAATAAGGTGTCATGTGCACAAATGTTTGCGCGCCGGTTTTGTGTGTGCGCTAATGCCCAACTTTTCATTTACTTTTTTTGAGTAATTACTATCTAAGTACGGGCGAGGAGTGCCTGGGTAAAACAGAGCGGGACCAATTTAATTCCAAATGGTCAAAAAGTTCTCTTTATATTTAGAACTAAACATTATTCCTGCTGGAATCTCACCCTACTCCCTCCTTCCTTCACTGTGGTTTTTTCAACCCTTGGAAGCCTGGTACAGTGATGTCAGTGCTTGTTAGGTCGAGCCTAGACGTGCAATCAATGCGAAGCATTGATTGCTGTCTGCTCGACAACTATTGTCATCCGTTTCTGGGAATGTAGACACGAGTCGAACGCGCGCTTTTCCAGTCTCAGTTTTGACCGCGGGAGTGCGCCTCTGAGACGCGCTTGTGCAGATGCACACACAGCCCCTGCTTTCGCTTGGCTCGCATGCACTAACGGCGCACACACACACAGCCAGCCCCCACCCCCTGCACACACACACACACACACACACACACAGGCGCGCGCACACATACACACGCTGCCGCCCCCCCTGCACACACACATACACGCACACACACAGACACACACGCATACACCCGCCGCAGCCCCCTACCCCCCTGCACACACACACACACACACACACACACACACACACACCCCCGCCCCCCCTTACAACTAAGCCCCACTCACCGCCACTCCTGACTTCTGCAGCCACCGCGGGGCTCTCCCTCAGGCATGGGAGCCCCGCCCGCGTCACCAATGCTGCTCTCTGGCACACCGCAGGCTTCACGCAGAAGGCAGAAGTCCCGCCCCACGACCGGCTTCACACTGCCGAACTTCCGGTTGCTAGGTTTTGTTTTTGGATTTCTTCTAACGGGGATTGTACTTGATGTCTCGTCTTCCAAATGCTAATTTTTCTGTCATGGTTTCACTCTGCTGCTCAGGAAGTTGCTTTGTCGCACTCCAACACCTCCTCCTGCCGGGCTCTGGTGCCATTCGTGGTCTGTGGGTTAATAGCCCGCAGTCGATTCGTCGGGTGTGGCTCTCTTAAACAACCACAAGATAGAGCTACCCTGCAACCGTGCCTCTCAGTCTGTCTTCGGACTCATGCCTAATCAAGGTGCCTGTTTTCACTCAGCTGTCCGTGATCCCCAGCTCTGCTCAACTCGCAGGAAAATAAATTACATGCATCCCCAGACACATGTAAATAAAAAAATAGACATTTCTAATTTGCAGCTGCTGCCTTCAAACTCTGTCGCTGAGCTTGAGAAGGGCCCGCTGCTGGGTCATCACGTGTGGCTCTATAATAAACCGCGAGAGAGCGACCGCAGCAGCCGCGCCTCCCCATGTGTCTTTGGACTCATGCCTAATGAAGACGCCTGTTTTCACTCCGCTGTCATTCAG
This sequence comes from Lissotriton helveticus, assembly GCF_964261635.1. Taxonomy (NCBI): domain Eukaryota; kingdom Metazoa; phylum Chordata; class Amphibia; order Caudata; family Salamandridae; genus Lissotriton; species Lissotriton helveticus. The sequence goes on from NC_136069.1 coordinate 191,477,062, forward strand.
CCCACAGCGCGGCTTGTGAATGTCCTGTCATTAGGTAATCTCTGGTAACTGATGGTATCCAATACATTTACGCACTCCTAGATGGCTGGCTGGTCACCACTGTTTACAGCTAACCAGTCACTGTTAACAGCTTATGCAATGTAGGTGGGAACTACGACCACATCCAATAAACAACGTTTTGTTCATTAATTTCAATAAAGATCCCCAAAAAGGTAAACCTCTGTGCGAGACTCACATGTGGGCACAATTATGTCATCTTAGCTTTCAACTTGGGCCATTTATTATAACACTGCACCAAGTCATCTTGGCCCCCCGCACATCTTGAAACCGATCATCCACTTTAATAAAACCTGCTTGCAGGATTGTTCCTCGAAAGCTCCCCTTCCACCGCACGCCTCATTTAAATATGCTCAGTGCATTCATTCAGACCAGGCTGGTCTTTCCCTGACTACCCCTAGATCAACCACAAATCATAGATGGGAATTACAAGAAATACCATGTCCACCTCACCACTGACCTTTAATTGACTGAACTCTCCTTTAACCCATCATTTCTAATCTTCTGTGCACAGCTCAATTTTCCAGTATTACACAGCCAACAATGCACATAAGCGTGCAAATGCACAAGGCACAGGGGACACATCGCCCGCAAACACAGAGAACAAAACAAGCATTTGCAATGCAAAAGGTCTCGCAATTGTGAGAGTTTGAGCTATTGGCATTGTCATTTACAATGCCAATAGCTCAAACTCTCACAATTGCAAGACCTATTGCATTGCAAATGCTTGTTTTTTAACTGTCGCCTGCCAAGATCAGGAAGCAGGCATACCGAACCAGCACCTCCTCACCACTTCTTGTCAGCCAATAGCAACCCCCATGCCCAGCATACACAGAGAACTACACTGCTATGGCACAGCACTACCAACTGCCTGCCTTTACACTGTTACCCCGCGGTGCAGCCACAGGACAGTGGCTACATTGCCCGTGTCTGCCCCGCAACACGTTGTTCCTGCCATGGAGGTTTCCCACAGCCGGGTGCAGTTAATAAATACAGGGACCCAAAGATATGTGCCATCAAAGAATAGGAACGGACGTGGTACCGGTAGGCTTTTTTAAATTTATTAGTTTTCACTTTTATATAGCGCAAACTTTACCCGCAGGTATCAGAGTGCTTTAAATCTGCATGCTTATAACAAGCAAGACTAGCACTCTAGATTACTGCCAACTTTGCTTAGCATAAGCAACAGCTAATCATTCATAAACAATGTTTATATACCAATTGCAAATAAAAAAAATTAATGCAAAGCATTGTCATTTACAATGCCAGTAACTCAAACTTTAATGCTGCGAGACCTATTGCATTGTAAATGCTTGTTAATGTGAGTAGACGGAATGAACAACTGTGAAATGGACCAAATGGGGTAAAGATCAGAAAAGTGAGACCACTTCTGCTGCATGATAAAGGGCTTACGCTGAAACATATTACAACCAGTGATTTGAATAAGGATGGCTGGTCTGGAAAGCGAAAAAAGGCCAAGAAAACTGACAGGTAACTTTTCAGTGTGCCCAGAGCCAAACCTTGCTGGGCCAAAGAAAAGAAACACCAACATATACGGCAGTTCTACCTGCGACAGGTCCAACTGGCAGTAACCATCCTGTGCTTCTGCCTGCCTGTGGAATCAGCTTCTGGTTTAGACTGAAAGGGGCCTGTCTGTGCATTCACTCTAGACAGTCACACAAAGGGAGTTTAGGTGTGCTCTGCATATCCTTATGGCCCATCACCAGGCTGATGGGCCTTCCTGAGCTAGAGTGGTGGGAGGAATTGTCTCCTACACCTGAACAGGGCTGAGCCGAGCCTCTCACAATGCTGCCCCGTCCCCCTGGAGTGTGTCTAGAGCCACGACCAGAACATACAAGAATTTGTGCACTGCAGAGACAATCCTTTGAAGAATGTCTACGTCAAAGGCCAAAAAAGAGTATAAGTATTGGACCTAAAACCGCAGATAGTTAGAACACTTCTGAATAAAGAGAAGACTCTCCCAAGGAGAAGAGCTGTAAGGGGTAGTATTACCCCTTTGCTGTGTGTTGCTTTGCTGGATAGGCCTCCAGTTGCTGCTTCTGCTTTTGAGAGGAAAAGGACTGGACTTTGCCATGTATCCTGTTTGTGAAGTTTATCAAAGTGCTTGTGTGTGCTTATCTCCTGTCAAGAAGTCTCAGGGACACAAAAGACCACCTTTATCTACAGCACTTGAACTCCACTGCTGAGAGTTCTGACCTGCCAAGCAGTGCCAATTCCAGTTCTGTGCCATTGAAGGGGTTTGTTGGCCTGTAACTTCAAGAAAAGGATTCCCAAAGCGGTCACAGACGCCAATGCCTGCACCGAAACCGTGGTCACCACGCAGGGAGAGCGATGCACCAACCTCGACGACATTGCAGCCCTGGTCTCACCAACGACGTTTCTGTCTGACATCGGCACCCCTGCCTGCACTGTGGTCATGGCAGTGCCTCGTCGCACTGACTTCGACCTCAGCATTAGTCTCATTGGCGACCCCACCTAAGCGCAGTCACTGGCTCCACTGCTTGCACTGCAGCTGTGGTTACCCTCTCGCCGCCCTCGATAACCCAGCCTCAGGCTGCCGATGACAGTCATCGACTTCGATGCCAGCGCTCCGCACAGACGCCACGCTGCTGCCTGCACCTAAGCCACGGACACCGCACTGCGATGAGCACATCACACCACCCACAAAGACACTGCCAACTCCTGCGCTGTCAACTCATCCACTTCTGCACCGAAGTGCAGCACCAACGGCTCCAGACTCAAGAACACCTCACTGCAACACTTTGCCACAAGATTCTCGAGGCACATTCAACTCCAAAGTAGGTTGTGGGTCTTCCCAGATGTCGTAGCCGACCCTAGATTCCATCGAGGCTAGACTGAATGGAGGGCTTTGTTGGTCACGACGCCAAAATAGCCCCAGTTGGCGCTATAGACTTCAAGGAGCTGCTTGAATATGCTGGATTTTTTGTCGTTTTGGTTAGATCAACTATGGCTTTTTTTTTTACTTGTTTGGTGTCCATTTTATAGTGTTTTCACTATGTTGCTGTGTGTGTTTAGTACAAATTTGATAAAAATTTATATTGCGCAGAACAATAACCCGCAGGTATCAAGGCGCCTAACAATCAGATCAAAGTGGGAATGTACAACCTTACATATAGGCTTCCAGGAAAAGGCGAGTTTTAAGGGCACTACGGAATTTCTGCAGGGATGGTAGGGACCTGATATCAAGGGGAAGGTCATTCCACCATTTAGGGGCAAGAGTAGAAAAAGCCCTGCCACCCCACTTGGCTCTGCGTATGTGGGGGACTGTCAGGAGCAATTTCTTGGAGGAGCGCAGGGCCCTCCCAGGGGTGTAATGGGAAATGATGGAGCCGACTCCCATGGCACTGTTATTTGCAATGGCTCTGTAAGTCATGCATAGGACTTTGAAGCGCACTCGGTGTTCTACCGGCAGCCAGTGTAGCGCTTTCCTGGCCAACGTGGCCGAGGCGCGTTTGGGGATATCTAAAACAAATCTGGCTGCGGCGTTCTGGACTACCTGCAAGCGCTGCAAAAGGCTCCTATTTAGGCCCGCATACAGCACATTGCAGTAGTCCAGTCGTGAGCCAATGAGAGCGACAGCTATTTGTTTTCTGGACTGCAGGGAAAGATACTAACTGATTCTTCTGAGGGTGTGATTGATGCCCCAACAGGTGGAGATGGTTCTACTAACCTGTCTGCTCTTGTCCAGGGCAGGGTCTATCATCACCCCAAGGTTCTTAGCAGATGCCGTGGGGGAGGGACATATTCCTAACGAGTCAGGCCACCAGCTGGCTGACCATGTGTCCTCTTTCCCTCCGAACACCATCACCTCCGTCTTCTCCCCATTCAGCTTAAGTGAATTGTGGATCATCCACAGACCGACCGCCTCCATACAAGATCTAAAATTGGAGGCGGTTGGTACATCTGAATGGGAAAGAGAGACGAGGATTTGGGTGTCATCAGCGTAAGAGACTACCTCCATCCCGAAAGATCTAATTAATCTGGCCAGTGGGGTCACGTAGATATTAAATAGGGTCGGACTAAGAGCCGACCCCTGCGGGACCCCACACAGCACAGGTCGGGATGGAGATATAAACTCTCCCAGCTTCACTCTTTGTTCCCTTCCAACAAGGATGGAGGTCAAAAGATCTAGAGCTGCGCCCTTCACTCCCACTTCCCTCAGACGAGATGTAAGTACTGAGGGGGAGAGGGTATCAAAAGCCGCAGTTAGATCCAACAGGACTAGGAGGGTGGTCTGGCCCCCATCTACTTGAGTGCGGATCTTATCAAGCACAATAGTAAGGGCCGACTCAGTGCTGTGTTCCCTCCTGAATCCATGCTGGGAGAAGTCCAGGCAGCCCGAGCTATCCACAAAGGCGGCAAGATGCTTGTTTAGATGTGCCTCAAGCATCTTCGCAGGGGCTGGGAGCAGTGAGATCGGCCGGAAGTTTTTTAGGACCTCCGGGTCGAGGGAAGCCTTCTTCAGCAGAGGTTTCACTACTGCACTCTTCCACTCCGAGGGGAAGACACCGTCCCTCAAGACTAGATTCATAATTTCTAGTAGAGGCGGTAAGAAGGTTTCTCTACACTGCTTGATGATCCTCAATGGGCAAATATCTAGGGGGGAGCCAGATTTAGTTTTATTGAGCAAAATCTCCAGGTCTTGCAGAGTGCTTTACACATTCTATTACCAAGACTAGAAGGAAGGGTCCCTACTTGGACAGGCTGAATACCACTGCCAACTATAGCACACCATTTCTTGCAGCCCACCTTTAACAGCAGGTAGCGTCTGTGGACCAGTAGGATGGCGATGCGAAAATAAGTGTCCAGCAAGTACAGTCTCTGGGATCAAAGGCAAATAGAACCTGGGCCAGGGTGAGCATTCTGAATTTGTCCTTGTGCAGGAAGGCATTGAGATGTGGGGGGGGGGTCAAAAAGAATTGTCAGGCCATAACCCCATTGGACAATCTGCAACACTTACTTTTCGGACATAATATGTTGATACCCTTCTAGACAGTGGCTGATCCTGTCTCCTATCAGTTGGCTGTGTGTCGTTAAGGACAATAAAGGAGTTTGAGGGCGGCAGATGACACAGTGTGTATGTGCGACTATTCAGGAGTGTAATCCTGTCTTTGTTGGCATCAAGGTTTTAAAGGCAGTGTGATATTTTGCTGCCGGATGCAAAGCTGGTACCGACACCAGTGTAGAACCCGAAGCGAGTTCAAGGGGCACCGATGGTTCTGAGAACAAACCATCTGCGGGTTACCTAACAGGAGGGCCCTAGGGAACCCTGGAGACTAAAGGTGCACCAAGATGTGCACCATGACCCCTCAAAAGGCTTTTACCTGCTGCAACATCTCAGGTGGACCCAGGAACTCGGGGTCATCAGGACCAAGAATAAATTGGCTCCTGTGTGGAAAGGGGGCAAGATCTGGAGGCATGGTGATGCCCTTGCAACTGCTCTGGGGAGCAACAGTGCTGGATGGCTCCTACTTGGACCTCTTATCTTTCTTTGACTTACTTGACAACTTAAATCATAAAGAAAATCTGCTGCGGGAGCAGTTGCAAGTCCACAACGAGGATTAGACTCCCTTGGTCTTATTTTCCATACTACATATGTACTGATTAGAAGCAGGGGGAAAAAAGACCCTTGACTAGATGATCCATTAAGTATTGCTAGTAGAGTGTGGGTACAGGGATTTGAAATAAAAAGCTGATACTTGCAATCTCACGTGTGGCAAACAGGTTTATATCTGGTATCCCCCCCAGCGGTAGAATTTATTTTTGCAGCACATGGTTGTTGATTTCATATTATGTGTCCAATCTGCTGAGAAGGTTTGCAACATAGTTGTCCACTCCTGGGAGAAGTTCTACTAGGAGAAAGGCCTGGTTAAAAAAAAAAAGAGAGACTGGCACCAAAATGTCTTAACTAGCATGGGCAATTGTAGGCTGAGCGCCCTCTTGTTTTCGTAAGTGGTACGTGGTTGTAGGAAGCTAGGTTCTCGTTGTAGTGACCCCCCACCCCCACACACATTTTGCCTGATATTTGATGCAACTGACTGATATGAACTGGGTTCCTGCCAACCAGATGCCCAGTACTGGTGTTCATATAGGGGGGTGTAGTGACTCAGCCCATTGGCTACTACCTTACACTCCCCTAACGCCCCAAAGGGAATCTCTGGCACCAGAGAAACCGATCCTGATGACCTGAAAAGAGAGAGGACACCGAAGAGCCGCAAAAGCAGAGAGGGGAGAAGAAGCAGCTGACCTGGTACCAGCCTGCTGGCCTGACTGCACCAAAGTCAACTCATCCTGCAGCTGTTGACACTAGAAACTTGGGAGGACTGCCTGCATTCGATAAAGAACCGAGACCTCCTGTGGGACAGCATAACTGTTCCCTGCAACTCGCAGAAACTCCAAAAGAAAGGACTCTGAGACCTGTGGAACCACCAAAACCTGACATCTGAAGCCACCACTACACCGTTCGCTCCAACCCAGTCAAATTGGGCCAACGGTGTCATCAATGTCCCCAAGCCCTCCAGAAGCAGAATCCATCATGGTTTCACCCCTCATGCACCCTCCGATGTAGCCTGCAGCCTCTGCACTCAGGCCCCCTACAGAGGCAGCTCCGGTAAGGAAAACCCAGATGCCTACAGACACCTCTGCACTCGTTGCCCCTGGGCCATGGAGAAGAGGACCAACGGTGTTCCTATGTCCCAGAGCATTGGGATGCCTGAGCCCCCCTGTTGGTTCAGCCCGACTGGCCTCCTAGCCAAAGCCTGCAGCTTCTTTCTGCAGGGACCTATTTCTATAGAATATTATTCAATCAATCAAGTAGTATTTGCATATCGCCGCTAATCACACATGAGGGTATCCAGGTGCTTTGCTGCCAGTATCAGTTGAAGAGTTTCTGACGTTGTTTTGCATGTGTCCGCCCTTGTGCCGCTGGTGGTGTACTTCTGGTTTGCAGAACTTGTACTTCCTTCCATAGGATAACACTGCAAACTCAAACATTGCACTGTGTCCACTTTTTGAACGGAAAATAATTTATATTTAAAAACTTATTTAACTGAACGATTTTTCTCTGATGCCTAAACACATTGAAAGATACTTGCTATTTTTTTAATTGATGTGGATCTCCTTGAGTCATGTGTGCCATTTATTGATCATTGTGTCTATTTAAAAAATGTCTTGTGCTACTCTATGTGAATATGACTCATTACAACGCGTACTAATCCCACCTGTGCCATTACAACGCGGGGATTACTACTCGTCAATTACAACGACCTACCATTACATTACATACTTTTACCACAAATATGCCTTTACCATGCATGCCATTACAACGCAAAGGCATGCGTAGTAAATGTATACTCATGGCAAAAGTATGAAAGGTAAGTTACACTACCCTGCCCTACCCTAAACCCTAATTTAGTACTCCTGCACGGCACTCCCCCTTAACCCCATTCCTCTCCCTACCCTAAAACACTACCCTGTACGACCCTCCGACCCTACCCTAAACACTAAAACACTACCCTGCACTACACACACACCCCACCTGACCCCCTTTTACCCTAAAAAAGAAACCCCCACCCCAGGCCCAATGCCCCTTACCTCTCTCTCCTCGTAGATCCTCTCTCCTCCTGGTTCTTGCTGCACGTTGGGTCTGAGGGGCGTTGAACGTCGTTGTGAGGAAACTCACAACGAGGTAGATTGCCATTTTTCTTTTACATCGCATGCGTTGCAAAAGTGCATTCAATGTAAAGAAATGCGTAGCAATGGCTACGCATTGTTACATTGCATGAGTTGTAACGCTTGCGTGCAACGGCATGGTGGGAAACAGCCGCGTTGTAATGGCTGTTTCCCCTCTGTGTTAAGCCTATGGCTGCTCAATCACACTACCCCCTAACAGAGCACTTTAGGATTGCATAGCAAACCTCTTTCTACGCATAAGGAGACCCCTGGACTCTTTTCATGGTACATCACATTTTTGATACATCACATAAAGAGCTAGCTTCCTACAATGGCTGTCAGGAAGACTGTACTAACGAGCACTGCCTTATTGTGAATGAGGGTGTGAAATGATCAGAGCGCTAGCTGAACTGCCATCAGCTCCAGTACAGTGATGTGTAAGTAACGTTGTTGGAGAGACCAATGACCCTGGACTGTAAGTTGGGCCAGGTTTCCCTCACCCGCTCAAAAGGGAGGCATCAGTATTGATGGTCACTTGCAGCTGGGGTAAATGAATGATCTGTCCAGTATAAAGTTGTTGCTGTTTCACTATAGCAGTTTGAGCTAAACACCAACACTAGATCATCACACTGTCCAGTCGCTAGGGTCCTGTGAGGAAATGGGATTTATTATATGGTCTGGACGTGTGATTTCACTGTGCAATACACTTACCAATCCCCTTAGAATCAGCAGGTTTCATCTGTCAAACTCTCAGCTCATTCCAGGGCAGCTGTGGCACTGAGCAGCAACGTTTAGACAGAGGAGCTAGTGTAAAGCCTTCAAACAGTTGTTTGTTATGTTAAAAGTATTTATATAGCGCACATTCACTAGCCAGTTTCATGGCACTGAGTATAGGAGCAGAACCAGCGGCACAATATCTCATTTGTATGCTTGTGTAAAAAGCCATGTTTCCAAAAGTTGTCTGAATCTGAGATAACCTGCTGTTATTTTGATGTTAGGTGGAAGAGAATTCCAGAATCGAGGGGCCAATACAGACGTTCTAGAACCTCCTAGTCTGTTTTTTTCAAAAAGGGGGGATACCAGAAGGTTGAGATGGGATTACCTCATGTTACGCAAGGGTAAGTACTTTTCAATTCGGGTAGAGAAACTCCGGACTGCTGCCATGGAGGGATGTAAAAATGATAATCCAGTCTTAAAAGCCAAGCGTAGTTTCACCGGCAACCAATGTAGTTTCCGCATCAGGGGGGTAATGTGGCATCTCCTAGGTTGCCGGTACCTCCCCCTGGCTGCCGGGTTTTGTGCCAACTGCAATCTCTTAATCAGGAATTTAGTGAGGGGAGGTAGATTGAATATGCATATTCTATTTGTGAGATAACTAATGCCAGGACGACCTGAACGAGAGCTTGAAGGGTGAGAAATCTACCAATTTCCCTAATCATCCTGAGTTGGAGAAAACAGGATGACACTACTGCCCCACTTGAGGCTTTATAGAAAGTTTTTTGTCAACAAGGACTCCAAGACTCTCAACTGAGTTCTTTAAAGTAAGGTTGTATATGATTGACATATCGGTGAACCTCAATGCTGTTATCTGTGAGTAGAGCACAAGGGGCTCCATGTAGAGGATGAAGATGACTGGGGATAAAATGGAAACCTGGGGAAGGGGGGGGGGGCTCCAAAGGGGATGGGGCTCTTTTAAGGTCTATGTGAACAAACTGGTGTCATTTGGTAAGGTAGAAGGATAACCAATGAAGGACAATGCTGGTGAATCCCATTTTAGACTCCAGGGTGCATATGAGGGTGGGATGGTTGACTGTGTTAAAGGCCGCCGACAGGTTCAGCAATACCATAGGCAGGGGGTCATCTTCATCTGTGGTCGAGAGGGCATTTTCTATGATGTCTAAAAGAAAAAAAGTCTTTGTGCAGTATCTGTGTGGATGGGGATCTGTAAAAATGTGTCTAGAAACTTGTGTCGCCATTACAGAGCAGTTGAAAGACTTGTTGGAGAGATGTAATCTTAAGTGGTCTGACGTAATCTACTCACTCAGCAGTTAGAAATTGAGTACCAGACGCAAATTTCAGTCTTTCTGGGACTAAGAAAATGCAGGGAACAGACTTTTCGTCCTTGCGGTAGTTGTATGACTGGTTCTATGGCTCCATTTTGGAGTAACACTTCTTGGCTGTTTGTGTGTGGTGTTCTTGGCTGATATTGTGCCAGCAGAATGGTTTATTGGATGAGGTGGTGGGGCGAATTAGGCAGACTTTCATAAAGGTAAAACACTTATCTAATATGGTAATAATAATCCCTTTGATTTAAATTTGATTAGCACATTCTTTATTACTAAGCATTAGTTCCTGAAAGTGGTGGTACAAGCTGTATAATGAGGGGAGGATAATTAAAAACAGCTACTGCCCTGCAGATAAGGGCAATAAGAGTACGACTGCCCTCATTCCTGAACAGTGAATTCAACTCATCGTTGGCAAGGGTCAAACTGCTCCTCTGTACTACTGCAGCTGCAACAATCAAGTATTTTTTTCATAAGCTCTGATGCGCTGTACCAGTTCTCCTATTCCTGTGCTAAGGTAGGGTATAAGCTCAAATGCCTATTGGAAAAAAACGAACATTTCAGTTTATTTATTCTTTCCAACTTTTGTTTTGTTACTGCTTACATTCCCTCTAAACAAACCCAGAGTAACACCAATGGCTAGTTGGCTAGCCTCCTGATCTGAAACCTCAGGGACATATCAGGCTTCCAACCATCTTGCATCTGCACCTGGACTCCACCATATGAGAGTCTGGCCTGGCAAGTGGTGCCACCCCAGTCCTTGACCTTTGGAAGCGGGACTAAGGTGTTTGCTAGCGTAAAGGACACATCTTCGCTGCTGAGCAACACATCACTGAGAAGAACCAACACATCACCGCTGCTGTGTGGATTGGGCCCATCGCAAAGACCAGCATCACCCACCACAGTTCTCAGAACAGAGGCATCGCCCCGGCAGTGGGCCGCATCCAGAGCACAGGTTTTTGCATCTCTCTGCGTCTATGACAACTCTGCATCACAGCTCCTCTGAACCAACACATCGCCAGCCGCGCGCCGCATCCCAGACACTGGACTTCACATCGCAAGCCCTGCCGAAAGGAAAGGATCCTCAAAGGCGACGCAACAGGACCTCGCACCACAGCCATGTTGCATTCCGGGATCGACCCATCGCTTCTCCTGCACACTGCATCCGCAACTCTGATCCATGCAACATTCTGCAACCAGGATTTAAGGTCCTCTGGTCAGTGGGCCTAACTGGGTCCCGGTAAACTGCTCGCACTCCATTGTGGTTGGCCTGCACTTGTGATGTTTTTCCCGTCTGGCGTGCCTAGATATTCCCCAATAGCGATTTGTGCTTTTTGGTGTCATTTTCACTATACATTTTAAAATTCAATATTTCCAGTTCTGCTTATTGGATTTTTTTCGTTTGGGTCTTGCTTTATTTATTAAAAATGAATATATTGTTCTAACTCTGATGTGGGCTCCTTTGTGGTTTGTTTTCACTGTTTTAATGTTTGAAGTGTTGCACAAATAATTTACGCATTGCCTCTAAGTTAAGCTTCACTGCTCTATGCCAAGCTACCAAGGGGGCAAGCACAGTTTAATTTGGGGTTTGCTTGTGCCATACTCTGACAAGGATTGTGGTTGTTGCTAGCCCAGAGCTACACCCCAGACAACCAACAACCCATTTCTTACAGCCATCAAAGGCTCAAAAATTTAGTGAGGAAACGAGAGAGCAGAAGTAGTTGAAATAACTTAGCACTGCTTGCTTTATAAGTTAGACAGAGCATGCTGTTCTTATAAAGTAGACTGCCTAGACTAATTGCACCCACTACTTTGTAAGTACGGACTGAACGTTATACTTCTGATGGATACTTCTAACCGCAGATCCCTCACCTTCAGAAAATCCTCAGATGCCAGACTGGATTCAGGGAATTCTTCCAGCAATGCTGCCACACAGCAGTAACTGACTCCCTGCCATCCTGGAAGTGATAGGGTGGAGCCACATATAAGCGCCTTACCCCCACTGATTTCCGTTCTTTCAGCTCCCAATTTTATCAGTCTTCTGATGACTTCAAAAACTTTACAGTATTGTAGGGAATGATTTCACCACGTAAAGCAACAGGATTAAAGCCATGTTTACACTAAAGAAAGCAGATGTATTTCACCAAACCGCATGCAGCATGCTTGTGTCACTTATTCTCAGTCCATGACTCTAAGTCATGCAACTAGTTTGTCCTCATTGATCACAAGGTGCTTTGAGACTGGGAAGCTGAACTCTACTTTGCAGAGCACAGCAAGAGGTTGCAGCCAAATCATAGCTCACGCTCCCCTTTCTGCATTGCAGGTCTGGTCATGGGGCTGAATTTGAAGTCGAAGTCAAAGCACAAGAGTTACCAGTCCAAGCAGCGCTCAATACTATCCCACCACTCAAAGTCTATTGCGAAAGAATGATAATAAAAAAATCCCCGCCCCCACTCCCCCATGTATCCAGAGTCCAAAAAGATCCTGCAATTGTTCCTGGCACCCCATGAGTTACCTGGGTCATTGTCGACCTTGCAGCACATATTAGCCCTCAAGGAGGCAATGCCTCAGATTTTTAGTGCAATTCAAGCTCCCTCTGGCGTGCCTTTTAGGCCCCATGGAGCTAGAAGGGCTTCCAGTTGGACTTAAGCTGGCAGATCCAGCCTGACACCGTATGCGTCCTAGAGGACAGTTACTGGGCCGATACCAGCGATGATATTGACTTCTACTCCTGCATCAAGGTCCTGCATCAAGGTCCTGCTGGTTCCTTCCGTACTGATGCGGACCACGCCAGTGCTGGTCCATGACACGATCCCAGGCTCCAATCCAGAACCAACGTTGCCTGGTTACCAATTTATGTTTTGCTATACAATCACGAAAGGAGTGATTCCAATCCCAGACCTCTGCCTTAATGCCAATATCACCACAAGATTTTTGTCTTTTTGTCTGATTCCTACCCAATACAACAGAGCCCAATGTCTCTCAGGGCCCAGATGATGAGGAAGAAGACAAATTGGTGCCTCCTCATTATACTGATGATGCATTGGATTTAGACTTACAAAACACCAGCGGGCTACAAGCATCAACTAAAAAGAAGTTAGACTTTCTTTGGGCCATTATTGGGAAGTGCTTCATTTGCATTGGGGATTCGGAAGGCTGCTGAGAGATCAGAATTGTAGTTGTTCACTACTGAGACAAAAACATTTATTGACTGACATCATTCATACAGGGTCAGATTCATCTGAGCCATTTTTGGAACTTAATGTTTGCCTTACTGATGCCCTGCTGGCTAAACGTTCAACGCCATGTTGATTTCTGCTAGTCTGTGGCCATACAACAAAGACAAGCTCGAAGTGACCAGAACTTCCTGACCAAGCACGCTACACTGAAGACCCTGATTCTTCAGTCTTCTACACGTAGGTTTCATATGAATTCTTCAGAACAGTCCTCTTGATAAGGAATCAGAGACGTCATGCTCTCAGAAAAAGCTACATTAGCCCTTAGGTTGATAAATACAGTTGGTCTTTTGGGTAGGAAAACCCATGCATTACGAGATATTGCCAGAGACATTTTGCCTATCACCCTGAGAACATTAGGGTCCAAACGAAACATGAAGGTCAGGATGCAACAAAGTGCATGTTACAATCTGTCCAAGACACTACAGACTGCGCCAGCAATTATTTGGCACTAACATTGTGTTCAGAAGGCACCTGTAGATGAGATCACCTAGGTTTTCTGGGGACATGCAGACATTCCTAATGTACATGGTTCTAGGCTCTTTGAATCTTTCCAGCACCTAAGCAGCTTTTTCTCGAAACACATTCACACTACAGCATGATCTCTGGGTCTATTGACATCAACTAAACAATTAACCCATTAATAAAGAAAATGAAGAGGTTATTCCAGGGGTTAATTTGCAACCTGTTCTGCAACATCCAACCCAGAAGGAGGCACCAGTAGCAACCGCTCACATCAGCAGTGTCCGCAATCTTCAAACTCTTCCTCAGCTGCTGCAGTGGCCACCAAGCCTCTTAGGCTCATGCCTGGCCAGTAGGAGGCAGGATACATTTCTTCTGCTTTGGACAGGTGGGTCCTGAGAATTGCTCACAGGGCTACTGAAATTTGAAATAATTAGGGAGTGGAGAGAGGCACCAACATCTACATTCCTAGGAGTATAGATTGATAAAATAGGTTGATCTCAAGCCCATGTAAAATCCTAAAAGCGGTTGGTCTTAGTCTTACATTTTATTTTGCATTCCAAAGATAACTAAAGGACATGACAAACCCAGATATAGCCGCTCTAATTAATGCAACTAGAAGCAAACTAATGCCAACTCTGATGTGTGGGATAAATGCATTTCCAAACACTTTTGATACTTGGATGGATAAATCTCAGTGTAATTGTTATCGTCATCTTCTGCCTCCCTAACCGTATAATACCATCACAAATCTGACTAGAAAGTAATCTCACATGACAACAACTAATACAATACTGAATGCAAGATTTCTACTATACTGTGCAGAATTGCAGGTGGCTGACTCAGGTTCATTTAAATATTTTTTGTGGCAGGTAATAATGAAGAAGATGTCATAGTGGGAACATTATTCTAGTAGTTCTTGCAAAATCTAGAAGAGCATGAAATGTGGAGTGTGAACCTTCCACAAAAGCAACTAGCAAAGGGACTGTTAAGCAAGCAAAACAAATATCTGCAGGCTTAGATACTGAGAACCAGAATATGAACTAACATGGTAACTTGACAGTAAAACTGTATGAGCTCCTGAGTGTGCCAAGTTATCTGAAGCGACCACTGGCACTACATAAGAAACGGAAAGTAATTAGGGTAAGATTTGTTTTTATTCCTTTGAAAGCCTCCTGGTATAGGAGATTGAGTGCACCACTGACCAACTTTGCAAGCTAAGCAGCACAGCCCAAACAACATTGATCTAAATTCTATGCACTTGCAAGAGGCTTTAATATTTCAGAAAATGTTGATTGCACTTAAAAAAGGGAGAATCCAGCCAAGCGTGGGCACGATTTGTAACATATATGAAAGCAGCAATTAAGTAACTGGATTAAATAACAAGCTAGCACTGGTTTGAGGTTAACCCTCTAGTAATGACAAGGAAATAATTCTAACTGCCTGTTGTACAATGAAAGCTATTTTAAAGTGGCACTGTAATGAACGTATCAAATTATATCATTTTATTGTGATACAGTGTCATTATTGCTCTTTAAAATGTGGAAATTGTGAAATGATTTTTAAGTTATCGTACTATAAAATCTACCTGCATCTGATGCCATGGAAGGCGAAAGACACAAGAAACTGACACCACACTCAGGATTGGCGCTTATATTGCGACTCTGCTGTCACTTCGGGATAGCATAAAGTCACTGTGGAACCATATGACACCAACTACTAATGAGGGGAAGCTTTTGTTGAACAACTCTACAAATCCAGTCTGGCTCCCAGAGATATTCTAAAGGTGAGGACTCTGTAGTTAGATAAAGAATCCCACCAGAAAGGACGTTACGCAAGGTAAGTAAATTGTTCTTTAGGGCTGCAAGTAACAGGACACTACAGATTCTACGTTACATTGTTTTGGGTGCTGATATTTGTATTTAACTTGTAATCCGATAAAAAAAATTCTCATTTGATTAGAATGAGTTAAAATAAACATCAATATGTACAAACCTGGAAGTGTCTGGTGTAGAATTACTTAACGCTATTAACTCGGGAGCACTGTGCTTATTTGAGCTTTTTCCACATCTTGAAATGAAGAAGGTGAGATCGGGAGAGATTCCAGTTGGGAGGGTTACTGAAATGCTATCTCTTCCAGGTGGTGATGCTGGTGGATCAATGTTTGGCGTGGGATTAAGCCAGTCTAACGAGAAGTTTTCAAGAGGCTCCTGTTAAAAAAAAAGGAGATAAACACAAAAACATATTTAAATATGAGCCTGACTATTTTGGTGGCCAGCCACATACAGTCACTTCAATAGTAGTGTTCAATTGAAGGTATCCGAAAGAGCTTTTAAACTAAAGCGCTGAGTAACAGAGAAGGTAGGCCTTCTCTACGTACTCTGGATCTTTACAGGTGTTCTTATACACAAGTATGTTGAGCACTCCTGCTTTGTTGTAAGATACAATTCAGTAAACTATCTTACACCAGACTACAAATGACATCAGTGGAACATAAGGTTAGTATTTTTATAATTTTTAAAAATGTTGAAAGTGTTTGCAACCATTATATAGACTTCTCTATTCTTGGGTAAATAATTCAAGAAATGAAGAATCTCAACATAAATTTAAATACTTCGCGTCAGTTCAACTTTAAGTCATATAAACAGATAAAGTGCTATTTGGCAATGTAAGCGGGTCGCTATATACATTAAAGTATAGCCTTCTCAGATTTGTTTAGTCTGCTAAGGTGATGGTGTGTGGAGAGGAGAGAAAGTAAAAATGGGTATCTGCCGATAATTTTGCCATGAATTTTTCATTCCAGGCTTTAAGTGCCAGCACAGTTAACTGTAGAAAATTGGTCTTGGCCTTATTAAAGTTAGAGCTATTGGCATTGCTCATGACATTATTTTTATTTATGTTTTTGTTTTTAAAACATAAATAAATGGCATTGTCGTTTACAATGCCAATAGCTTAATCTCTCGCAAATGCGAGACCTATTTCATTTGCACCCACACAGAGCCACTCACACAAAGCCACCTACACACACATACAGAGCCACCCACACAGAGCCACCCACACAGTCATTCACATAGAGCCACCCAAACACACACAGAGCCACCTACACACACACAGAGCCACCTTCACACAGACCCACCAACACACACTTTCTTCATCCACCATAGAGCCAAAGCATACTTGCACCCATGGCAATGCCCTTCTTAACACTGGTATAATCCTTTTTAAGGTTTTTCCCCCAATAGGCCCCACATCATCTTAAGTTGCTCCTTATGATGGCACCATATCATCCTTAATTATTCTCCGAATTGATATCTGGTCTGGTATTTTGGCCTTTATTTAATTAAGGCGTTCCGTGACTCTTATACTTGTGCACCCCAGGTCTTCTTGGGTTTCTACTTGCGTTGGCTATGTGCCTTACATTGGCAGGAGGTGGTCATTTTGCTTTGGAGTCATATTGTCTGGCATCCATCCTTGATATCAAGCATTAAATTATATTTGCAAAGGAACCATGCTGATATTCTTGTTTACTCTGTTAGTGAAATGATTTCTAGATCAGAAGTAGGTCTCCAGGTTCATCCTGCCAATAGCACTTTGGTTCTACACTTGTTGTTTCACCAAATGGAACAGTATTTTAACGCTCTTCACAATAGCACTATACAAAAACCTTGCCACGCGAAGAGGAAGTATTTTGATTTCAGATTCAGGGAATTAATGAACCATTGGAAACCGGACATTATTTTACTTAAATAGAATAAAAAATATTGAAAGACCTTAGTAAGCGAGGCACAACGTATGGAAAACAGAACACCAGGGCTTTGGCTTCTCGTCATTTAGAGGAGATGACGAGTTTAGGGATACCAATGCTAATGCATGCTAAATAAATTCATAATTGCCCTCACTCATCAGTTTTCCGGTCTATTTAACATGCAGATGGGGCCGAGCAGTTCTGTATCACGAAGAAACAGCAAGTGAACCATGCAGAATATAATAGGCCACCACTCAAGCCAAGCAGATGTCAATGCAAGGACAGTCAAGATTCCTCCTTCAGGCACAAACAGATGTGTAATAAAAAAGGTGTATGTGCAGGGACAGCAGCATCAAAAATAAATGGCATTGTCATTTACAATGCCAATAGCTTAATCTCTACAAATGCCACACGCAAACACACAGACCCACACACAAACACACAGAGCCCCACACACCGAGCCACACACACCGGCCCCCCCCACACACACAGCCTCCCCCCCACACACACACAGAGACCCCCCACACGCAGAGCCCCCCCCACATACACAGAGACTCCCCACACACAGAGCCCCCACACACACAGAGCCCCCCACACACACACACAGAGCCCCCCACACACACACACAGAGCCCCCCCACACACAGAGCCCCACACACACACACAGAGCCAGCCCCCACACACACAGAGCCAACCCCCCACACACACAGAGCCACACACACACAGAGCCACACACAAACAGAGCCCCCCCCCCACACACACAGACACACACAGCCACACACACACAGAGCCACACACACACAGAGCCACACACACACAGAGCCACACACACACAGAGCCACACACAGAGCCCCCACCCCACACACAGAGCCCCCCACACACACAGCCCCCCCACACACACATCCCCCCCACACACAGCCCCCCCACACACAGCCACACACACAGCCCCCCCACACACAGAGCCCCCCACACACAGAGCCCCCCCACACACACACGCACAGCCCCCCCTACACACAGAGAGAGCCCCCCTACACACAGAGCCCCAAACACACACACGCACACAGAGCCAACCCCCCCACACACAGAGCCAACCCCCCACACACAGAGCCAACCCCCCACATACACAGAGCCAACCCCCCACATACACAGAGCCCCACACACACACAGAGCCCCACACACACAGAGCCACACACACACACACAGAGCCACACACACACACACAGAGCCACACACACACACACAGAGCCACACACACAAACAAACACAGAGACACACACACACACACACACACACAGAGCCACACACATACACACACAGAGCCACACACATACACACACAGAGCCACACACATACACACACAGAGCCACACACATACACACACAGAGCCACACACACACACAGAGCCACACACACTCCATATCGTGGGAGCAGGGGGCCAGTCACCGATGCAGCCAATTCACACAGCCAACAGCCTCGCAGCATTCAAGCTTCGTGGAAGGAGGGGGCAGGGGGTATTGTGCAGACCCAGAACGCATTAAGCAGCAGAGACTAAAGCCCTTTGTGTTCCGGATATGTGTGAATGTAGGTTGTGGCTTATGTTAGTGCACACCACAAATCCCCTATAGCGTGCATACTGCGCTGCACTAGAAGCGTTTAACACCAAAATATACAAGTACTGCTTTTCAAGGAGCGGGTCTACCGAGGTGAGAGCCGGCACTCTTTGGAGATCAGGCAAGATGGCACGGAAGAAGCTGGCACTGGCAGCCTGCTGGGCGTTGCTGTCGAGCCCAAAACTCCTTGAGGCGCCGTATATGTTTAGGTAGGCGCAATAAAGCTACCAGCCCCCCAATCACAAGCTCCAACATCTCTAAATGATGAAAGGATACAGAAAGGGGCAGTTTGGCTTTTTTCCCAAAATTTAATTTTCAAGTGGGGACAGCACAGTACATTTCTTGGGCCAAAAATGCCACAACAAAATACTGCAGAGACTAAACAAAATCCCTGACAAATGCACATGTGACGCTTAGGTACTCTTCCTCTCAAACTGAAGTGAAGGTACTCATCACGGAAAGTAGTGCACCAACTACATGTTCAAATACACCAACAATAAGGTGCTGTAGCCAAATTTTTAAAACATTTTTGGTTGATTCGCTGCAAGAGATTGTCAATAGCGGTTTAATTCGTTTTTAGCTAATTTATTCCGGCATCGCATGTCTTTTTATCTTTCTTAAATGTACACTCAATATTGCTTCTTAAAAATGTCTTTTTCTAGTTTTGTAATGCTGTATTTGTGTACGCTTTCAAGATATCTTGCATATCGAATAAAAGCTTCAACCAACCAACCAACAATAAGGAGCAATGGGTCAAATAAAAAGGAAAGAAAGCAACTAACTATGTATCTGCGCAAGGGAAGACAAACTAATCTCAACTTATAATGTGAACTAGTGACATTACGCAACGGGTATTCCTTCCTTGTGAAAAGATTCCCATCAGTCGTTGATCGGAACCACCCTATTCATCATCTGGGATCATTCACACCTTGAAGGTAAGATGGTAAACCCACTGCAGATAGACAGATATATATGCCTTATCTGGCCTGTGAGGCCCAGGGAATTCTATGGTGTATGAGGGTGTAAAATGACAACTGTAGAGCAGTGCAGAAAACGTGTAGGAAATCAATAAGTGAAAGAAGTTGTGTTTTTTAACAGATAAAATTGGATAGTGAAGAGGTAAGGAACCTTTAATGAGCACCTCTACACTTCCAAATCAATAAAAGAGTGCGACAATAGTAGTGTCAACAAATAACTACTATTGAGTGTGTTAGGTCAACATGTTTCTGCAGACTAAGTGGAGCCAAAAGGTATCCTGCTGCTTCATCAGGACCATTATCGCTACTGCTCAATATCAAGTGTAAAAAAAGGGTTATTTATCACCTGGATGTTATACAGGTTATCTTTCTCCTGGCTATGTGGCTGGAGAGAAAAACTCCACCTCACCTGGCCACAGCGCAGGTAATGGGAGCAGTGCTCTTCCAGTCGGTACTCCAGACGTCCTTCTGGGCTGTCTTGGGGAGGCCCAGAAGGACGTCTGGAGCCAAACATGTTGACCTAACACACTGGGGTGTACCTGTTCCCGCACCCCACCAGAAGTGAATCACAACGTCTGGTGTGCGTTGTTCTGCGTTTCACCAGACAATCCAGTCACAATGAACCACAAGTCGTATTCTCCTTATCATCCATGGAAATGTGGCAGAACATCTGGTGCGTTGATACGAGTCACCCCAGACAATCTGGTCACAATGAACCAAAAGTTGGGTTTGCCGAACCTCCCTGGAAATGAGGCACAATGTCTGGTGCGCATTAAGTCGCACCACACAAGCCTGTCTCAATCAACCCACGGTCTGGTTTGCCGTACCTCCCTGGAATGAGGCACAACGTCTGGTGTGGGATAATACGAGTCAAACCAGACAATCTGGTTACAACCAACCCACTGTCTGATTTGCTGTACTTCCCTGGAATGAAGCCCAAGGTCTGGTTGCGTGATGATACGAGTCGCACCAGACAATCCTGCTACAATCAATCCACAGTTGGGTTTACCATACTTCCCTGGAATGAGGCCCGTCGGCTGGGCGATGATACAAGTTGCACCAGACAATCCGATCCGACACACATAGTTCAATAGTACCACATGAGATAGAATCGGGCACTACTATGGATGCACCCTCCCTAAGAGGGTCGCAACCCTTCAATGACACACTAGACGCAACGAGCATGCAGTCAGCATGTCGCGCATGATAGATGCAGCACAGACGATGAAGCGGGCCACGATGAGCCCTGCAGCCAGTGAATCCACTCACCACCAAGAGGCTGTAAGTGCTGAAACTGCTCAATGTGGGGGCCACACTCCTTAGATGCAGGCACGGTTTGGGGGCTACGCGCAAGGCAATCCGGTCTCCAGGTACAATGCTTAGTTCCACGCTCACACCCAGCTACAGTAAGAATCCGGCAGACGAACTACGCGATTGAAAGGGCACCGCTCTTCAGGTGAAACACGTAGACTGTGTAGGTCTCTCACGGGAGGTCTTTGATGTCCCTGAGACTTATACAAGAGAACAGGGGGCAAGCCAACAAGCCCTTGGTAGTCAGCCCGGGCCAGCCATTATTCAGGAAGGGTGCTCCTTGTGCGCAACAGATTTCTCCGACAGTGTGCACCACGCAGTAAAGGATGTCTGGTCCATGTCCCCACTAGTTTATCTCTGTCCTGCTGAAGTATGCCACTAGTAGTTTTATTGTAGTGTGCCTTTGAAGTAGGGGGTGGTTCCCTCTGAAAAACATGTCTTCCCAAAATGTCAGTCCTGTCTGCCATGAAGCCTTGGAAGACAGATCTTAATCTTTAGGGAGGGCATGATCTGGTTTCTAAAGGCCAAGTGTTAAAACCTCTCCCCCTAGTCTAAACAGCCAGGTCCTCAAATGGCAGAACTCTGTAATTCCAGTTGCATGCCCAATGTTTATGGATGTCGCTGGGGAAAACACAGATGTGCTCCAACGGCCTTCACTGTGGATTGGAGTCAAACTAAAAGGCACACAAAACAGTTTAGTGCAGAGAAATACCCACATTCTAGAAGTAGCATTTCTGAGCTACTAATGACAAATCCACCTTTACCACAACGGAGGATTTGTCATTGTGTGAATCAAATGATAGTAAACAACATGAGGCTGCTCCATTGTAAGCAAACACTGCAGCCTTTACTCCATGTTAACCTTTGGTGAGAGCAGACTTCATTGGTAGTAAATAACATACATAGGGGGTTGCCTATACTTTTCTGTAGTGGTTCTGCTGTACTGGGGGCACTATGTGTCTTATGTATTAGTTTTGTATGGTTACCTTTTGTAAACCCCAATGGATATAATATATATATATATATATATATATATATATATATATATATATATATATATATATATATATATATATATATATATCCAACCAAACAGGAACCAACATTAAACGGAGACCACAGGAGGCTTCAGTGATGAAAGCTCTTTATTACGTGACAGCAGCTTGCTCACAGACCATCTTCATGCACCCATAGCCTGGAGTAGAACGCCGGACGCGTTTCGAGAGTGAATCTCTTCTTCAGCGGCGTAGATCCCAAATGGAAATGAGAAGCACACTTCACCTGGGCACTCAATGTTCATATATCCCCGCCCTGGTAGGCGTGGCCGCCACATGCCTTCTGGGATACGTAGTGCCAGGAAATAGTTCCCGTGTGGGTGAGTTCTCATCTCCAAATAATCAGGAAAATAAAACCCTTGTGGGCTGGTATGAATTCATGTAGAGTCTCTGCTCAGCTTTGTAGGTGCTGTCTCGAGCTGCAAACGGGCACTTCCCTGAAAAGCGTCATGTTTGCGCCTCCTTCCTGGTTCGAGCATCAGTGAAGTCCAAACGGACCCGCTTCGGCAGGGGGTCCCTGTTCACGACTCGGCAAGCCGTAATATATCCAACCAAACAGGAACCAACATTAAACGGAGACCACAGGAGGCTTCAGTGATGAAAGCTCTTTATTACGTGACAGCAGCTTGCTCACAGACCATCTTCATGCACCCATAGCCTGGAGTAGAACGCCGGACGCGTTTCGAGAGTGAATCTCTTCTTCAGCGGCGTAGATCCCAAATGGAAATGAGAAGCACACTTCACCTGGGCACTCAATGTTCATATATCCCCGCCCTGGTAGGCGTGGCCGCCACATGCCTTCTGGGATACGTAGTGCCAGGAAATAGTTCCCGTGTGGGCGAGTTCTCATCTCCAACTAATCAGGAAAATAAAACCCTTGTGGGCTGGTATGAATTCATGTAGAGTCTCTGCTCAGCTTTGTAGGTGCTGTCTCGAGCTGCAAACGGGCACTTCCCTGAAAAGCGTCATGTTTGTGCCTCCTTCCTGGTTCGAGCATCAGTGAAGTCCAAACGGACCCGCTTCGGCAGGGGGTCTCTGTTCACGACTCGGCAAGCCGTAATATATCCAACCAAACAGGAACCAACATTAAACGGAGACCACAGGAGGCTTCAGTGATGAAAGCTCTTTATTACGTGACAGCAGCTTGCTCACAGACCATCTTCATGCACCCATAGCCTGGAGTAGAACGCCGGACGCGTTTCGAGAGTGAATCTCTTCTTCAGCGGCGTAGATCCCAAATGGAAATGAGAAGCACACTTCACCTGGGCACTCAATGTTCATATATCCCCGCCCTGGTAGGCGTGGCCGCCACATGCCTTCTGGGATACGTAGTGCCAGGAAATAGTTCCCGTGTGGGCGAGTTCTCATCTCCAACTAATCAGGAAAATAAAACCCTTGTGGGCTGGTATGAATTCATGTAGAGTCTCTGCTCAGCTTTGTAGGTGCTGTCTCGAGCTGCAAACGGGCACTTCCCCCACATGCCTTCTGGGATACGTAGTGCCAGGAAATCCATAAAATCATGTTTAACCTAACGACATTGAAACAGTGAAAAACAATATGGCACACTAGAGTGCAATAATTGTAATGATAATCGCTGTGATAATAGAAATGCGTGCGTTGCAATGTTTTTAAAAAACACTTGACACTAATTATCACATGAAATGTAATTAAACTTCACTAACCATAATGCACCTTAATATAACACAGGAAGTAACTGTGTGCTAAACATAAAAGAAGTCAGTTTGTTAGGGCTCCTCATCCGTGACCAAGCCTTGTGAGAAGGTGAAACGCGTTAGGACTTGGCAAGGTCTGAAAGGTCTCCGCCTCGAGACCAGGACAAAGTCTCGCAAGTTTATTTCACACAAAAATAATAGCGCGGCACTCCTTTGTGATTTGATGTTGTTTATTTCAAATCGTACAGAAAAACAAAATTGGAGGTACCCCTGATATTTGTTCAGCAGGGAAGGGGGTTAGAACAGTGGAAAACTTAGAAGATCCCTGTCTTAGTAAGGCAGCAAATAGCTATTATTAAGAATTTGTGGAAGTGGTCTGGTTTAGAACAAGGTAGTCAACTATAACATTTTCTGATGAGGCAAGTGTACTTACTAGGTGATGCACTATACTACAACTTACTTAATTTTGTGAACGCACTCAAACATACCAAACAGGATTTTTGGTAAAAAATATTCATCAAAATTTATTTACCTCCCAAGTTGGGTTACAGTCTAACATGTTATCACAGTTATTAAAATAATAATGATTAAAAAACCACATAACATGGTTGTGACGATTCTTAAAAATCAGAGATTTAAATAAAACAGTCAAAGAAACAGTCGACGCAGCGTTTCGGTGCTTTTTCTTTTTTTCACACCTTCTTCAGGACTTAACAACATTTGACTCCATTATTTCTAAAAATCAAATAAAGGCGTTTTAGTATTACTCTTTTTAAAACACATTACGTCATCCTAACTTAATGTCACCACTGCCTATTGGTTTCCACCACAGGATTTTGCCAGACCACTTCCTTTAGACAGCAGAAAATATACTTGCATTCTAAAGCTTGAAGTCAAGCTCCTCTAGTGGGCTCAACTTCATATGGGACAATATCCCTCTAGACACCATATCTACTTATCTGCTTCACTTTTTAGCATAAGTAAATCCTTTTTAATTGGCTATTTCATATTACATATATAGCATACCTGTGTAATTAAAATTGATGCATTTCAAAAGATTCCCCACGTATTTGCGAGACGCTCAGGTATTTCAATTTCCTTGAGCTATATTGATGATAAATAAAGGGCTCAATTAAGCAATGAGTGTAAAACCATCATTTCATTAGCTGTTAAATTCCTAAACAATTGTCTATATTACCTTTTGTTTTTAGCAACTCTGTAATGTATTTACACGGAGGAGCCACCATTGATCAGGGCGAAACTTCTTATTATTGTTCAACCTGAAAGTACATCAATGTCTAAACTTAGATATATGTAACTGGTCTTTTTGATTTAGTTTTGTTATTAAAGGACAGCCGGTTTTAATAGTGCTCGAAAATTCGAAGGTCCAGTTACTAACCTTATTATATTTATAGCCAGTTCGTGGTGAGCGTGCGCAAAAAAGTGTATGGTGCGCAGCTTTAGTGTCAGGATGTTCTCTCATCCGAGGTCCAGATATCTATAAATATATTGGAAAACAACCATGTATTACGCTCATTTTCACTTTGAGCTCATAGTTTGGCTAATGCTACATTAGGTGTTACTTTAATACATTTGCGTGTCTTGGTTCAAGACATTATCACAAAGGGAAGCCTATGTTTGTGTAATCTGCTACAGTCTTCGTGGGTTAACTACGTCTTTATGAGACATGTATTTTACACAAGTACACAGACAGGTAAAATCCAAGGTAGTCTAAACTCATGCCCAACCACCATCTTATGCTAATAAACAAACAGTGGAACTAGTTGCTTAAAGTAAGCAAACTTTGCCGTTTACAATATTTATGATATTTATAATTTCTAAAAGATAATTTTGATGACTATTCCAAGTCGTTTTTGCTTAGCCAAATAATTCTGAGGCACCGAAGTCAGGGAGGGGGTCAGTCACGAAAATTACCAAAAGCGGTGACTCTGTCATACGAAGGCTGTAGCATAATGCCACTATATAATTCTAAATCCTCCGAAGTCTCTGAATACCCAGATGAAATTATAAATATCATAAATATTGTAAACGGCATCTTTGATGAATAGACGAATCACTTCCGGGGCCATTCCGCCAAACCGGACATAAAAAGGTGACTCCAAAGGATAGGCGTCCTTCTTCTAATTTGCAGGAAGACGTCAACACAGGGGAGCAGGGAGGCCATATTCGACAAACACGGTGAGAGATAAGGAATACGCTAGTGAATTCTGATTAGCCTACCCGACTATAACGCTAAAATATTTAAATAATATCCCCGAGAGTTTGCTTACTTTAAGCAACTAGTTCCACTGTTTGTTTATTAGCATAAGATGGTGGTTGGGCATGAGTTTAGACTACCTTGGATTTTACCCGTCTGTGTACTTGTGTAAAATACATGTCTCATAAAGACGTAGTTAACCCACGAAGACTGTAGCAGATTACACAAACATAGGCTTCCCTTTGTGATAATGTCTTGAACCAAGACACGCAAATGTATTAAAGTAACACCTAATGTAGCATTAGCCAAACTATGAGCTCAAAGTGAAAATGAGCGTAATACATGGTTGTTTTCCAATATATTTATAGATATCTGGACCTCGGATGAGAGAACATCCTGACACTAAAGCTGCGCACCATACACTTTTTTGCGCACGCTCACCACGAACTGGCTATAAATATAATAAGGTTAGTAACTGGACCTTCGAATTTTCGAGCACTATTAAAACCGGCTGTCCTTTAATAACAAAACTAAATCAAAAAGACCAGTTACATATATCTAAGTTTAGACATTGATGTACTTTCAGGTTGAACAATAATAAGAAGTTTCGCCCTGATCAATGGTGGCTCCTCCGTGTAAATACATTACAGAGTTGCTAAAAACAAAAGGTAATATAGACAATTGTTTAGGAATTTAACAGCTAATGAAATGATGGTTTTACACTCATTGCTTAATTGAGCCCTTTATTTATCATCAATATAGCTCAAGGAAATTGAAATACCTGAGCGTCTCGCAAATACGTGGGGAATCTTTTGAAATGCATCAATTTTAATTACACAGGTATGCTATATATGTAATATGAAATAGCCAATTAAAAAGGATTTACTTATGCTAAAAAGTGAAGCAGATAAGTAGATATGGTGTCTAGAGGGATATTGTCCCATATGAAGTTGAGCCCACTAGAGGAGCTTGACTTCAAGCTTTAGAATGCAAGTATATTTTCTGCTGTCTAAAGGAAGTGGTCTGGCAAAATCCTGTGGTGGAAACCAATAGGCAGTGGTGACATTAAGTTAGGATGACGTAATGTGTTTTAAAAAGAGTAATACTAAAACGCCTTTATTTGATTTTTAGAAATAATGGAGTCAAATGTTGTTAAGTCCTGAAGAAGGTGTGAAAAAAAGAAAAAGCACCGAAACGCTGCGTCGACTGTTTCTTTGACTGTTTTATTTAAATCTCTGATTTTTAAGAATCGTCACAACCATGTTATGTGGTTTTTTAATCATTATTATTTTAATAACTGTGATAACATGTTAGACTGTAACCCAACTTGGGAGGTAAATAAATTTTGATGAATATTTTTTACCAAAAATCCTGTTTGGTATGTTTGAGTGCGTTCACAAAATTAAGTAAGTTGTAGTATAGTGCATCACCTAGTAAGTACACTTGCCTCATCAGAAAATGTTATAGTTGACTACCTTGTTCTAAACCAGACCACTTCCACAAATTCTTAATAATAGCTATTTGCTGCCTTACTAAGACAGGGATCTTCTAAGTTTTCCACGTTTATTTCAAATCGTATACATTGCGAACCAGTACCTGATCACGGCAGTGTATTACATTGGTCCTATTTCAATTTCTCTTTATATACACATGCACTTTGATACAACTCATGGTGCATTCTGGGCATGGTAGTGTGTTTTTCACCGTTTTTCAACAAACTTTATTACGCAGCAAGTTGTATTATTTCACTAGCGTGTCTAGAGGCTGGGGTGTCACGCCGAAAAGGCTATTTAAAGCATTACATCCATATTCCGCTTGTTCTATAGTAAAAACACTCACGTAATTTGATTCATGGCCGAGCCATGGATCCTACAATCAAAGCCGCATATTTAAGCAGTTGATCGTATGTGGAGCGTAATGGGTGACTGAGTGTCTTTATTTGAGTATGGGGTGAAGTGCCCCCGGCATGACACTCCAGCCTCTAGACACGCTAGTGAAATAATACAACTAGCTGCGTAATAAAGTTGGTTGAAAAATCAGGAACTACGGTTCGAAACACGTAGGAGAAAGACATGGCCAGAATCAATAATGGGGAGAAGAATGGAACACAGGTAGCAAATAATGTGATGACACTACTCATACTACTGACTGGCATGTCCCTAGGACCACACACCAAGACAGGGTTGCGACAAAAAATTATTATTTTGCATTCTTTTTGTATTTCATTTTCTTTCTGTCACTTTCTGAAAATTAAAATGAGGCTGTGAAATTGGAACCTAGAAGACAAACAAGTTACATACCTTTGGTAACATTCTTTCTAGTGGATACACTATCAAACTACAGATTCCCCACCTTTGCAATATACCACAGGCACCTGACAAACGTTTCATAGCAGAGCTTCCGCGCGTTGCTTGGTGGCACCATGCGATGCTGCATATGCTTTGTTGTGCGCTGCAAGTGATTCAGTGGAGCCATATATAAGCTCCACATCTGCGTACTAGCGTCAGTTTCTACTTTACCTTTTTCTGCACCCTCAGAGCACAAAACAGTTGCTGGCACCAGTATGGGGATCTCTAATTTGAGACGTTTTTAGATGGTTAAAGATATCACTTCACAGAATCGGAAGGTGAGTACTCTGCGGTTAGCTAAAGTATCCACCAGAAAGAGAGTTACCCAATGAAAAAGTGATTATAGGTAAGCAACTTAGTAAGGCATAACCATACTAAACAATCTGGAACGCCCACCTATCAGATCTGATGGATCACCACCCTGGGAGAAAGTGCTGAATTTTTCCTGCCACTGAATGTTTGCGACCGCTAAAACAGCTAAAATGCTTGGAGGCTGCCGACGCTCGGGAGGGCGACTGGAAACACGGATACCATGGATGAACTGTCCACTGACTGCTAGATACACATCCTTGACCACGAAACGAATGGAGTGATTTAGAGTGGGCTGGGGAGACTGACTCTACCTTTACAACAACCCCCAGCAGTACCATCTGAATTTCAAGAACTGTTGAGGAAACGGTCTGTCAGGACTCAAGAGACGCACATACCGTGCTAGCACCCTATGTCTCCTTAAACGGTTCTACCGCAGAATCAGCCTCTTCACTGAATATAAGTGAACGATCGAACAACGTATTCATAAGGAAGGCCCGCATGCCTCATGGTAAACCTGAGGAGCTCATCCATACATGACGATGGAGCACCAAACTGGTGCTAACCGACTATCCTAAACAATCAGTAGTATCAAGGCCAGCACGAATCACATATTTGGCGGCATCCTGAATGTTTTAAGCCAAGGGAGGCCATAAGTTCTTAATCATCACCAAGTTTAAGATGGCCTCTGCGACGGCCCCACGCTGCCTCTTATATCACAGCTCTGCAAGACGGTGGTAAGGAACGCACTACCTCTCCCACCGAGGACATCTCACGGGTCACCGCTTTTTATACTTAACTTTACACCGCCACGGCTGTACCATCGTGTGACCTCCTGAACCATTACTTCGATACTCTTGAGCTACTCTGGCTCAGTAATGGCCATCAGGAATATTTCGATAAACCCTTTTCTAAGAAAGAGATCCTAGCTGCCGTCAATAGTCTGCCATGGGATAAGTCACCTGGCTCTGATGGTCTGCCTGCTTCCTTTTATAAAGCATTTGCGTCCATGATTATCCCGCATCTCGCCGCCATGTACAAGGACACCTTCGAATCGGGTCACTTTCCCCCTCACTTTGCGAGGCCCTGTTGACACTGCTCTTGAAACCAGACAAATCCCCATAACTTCTGGACTCTTATCGCCCCCATCACTCATCAACACCAACAATAAGATCTTTGCCAAGCTCTTGGCCTCCCGCCTTCTGCCCCTCATGCCCATGATTGCTCGCCCGGATCAGTACGGTTTCATTCCCGGGCGTGTAACATCACATAACCTTAGCACGAAATTTGTTGTACTCCACCAGATCAACTTCGCTCTACCGGCCATAGCGGCTCCTTTGGATGCCACCAAGGCCTTTGACACTCTCAAATGGCCCTTCCTGTTTTATCTCCTCCCCCGTCTCGGCTTTAACCCGGTTTTTCTGCGGCAAGTCCATCTCCTTTATGCCCTCCCCGTTGCTCGCCTCCAGATCAATGGTCAGATATCAGAACCCATTTGCATCTCAAGGGGCACTAGGCAGGGGTGCCCCCTCTCACCTATGGTCTTTGTAGTAGCCATGGAGCCCCTTGCAGCCAGGCTCAGACAACATCACACTCAGAAGGGCCGGGGTTTCGTGGCCCGGGCCTTGGTCGTCTCCATGTACGTGGACGATGTCACGCTCTACGTCCGCCACCCTAAATAGAACCTCGGCCCCATGATCCGTGAGGTGGTGCGATTCAGGGGTTTATCTGGCATCCAGGTCAACTGGAGCAAGTCTATTCTTTTTGCTGTGACGGATGCCACGACTCCTTTCACCCCGCACTACCCTTTCGTGCGGGCATCAGGGCCCACCAGATATCTGGGCGTCTGGCTCAGAAAGGATGTGGATGAACTTTGGAAAGACAATTTTGGTCGGGTGGTTGACTAGCTGGAGACCAAGATTCCTCTTTGGCGGTTCCTACCGCTATCCCTGGCGAAGCGCATCGCCACCGCTAAGATGGTAGTGCTTCCGAAATTTGTATATTTGTTTCTGAATGTGCCCGTTCCTCACACAGCTCATCTTTCTGACTCTCCGTTCTCTTATCATCTCCCTTGTCTGGGCAGGGCGTCAGCCCACAATCACGTATGACATCCTCACTCTTCCCCTCGGATGGGTGCCACGGATTTTAAATTATACACCCTAAGTGCCCAGGCCAGCTTTCTTCACTTATGGTTGCATCCGATGCCATTCCAGCCTCACGTGGAGGTTGAGGCCAACCTGGGGGTGAAGCTACCACGTGGGAAAATTGACACAGTGGAGACCCTGCATTGGGCCTGGGACGGTTTTGGGAAATATTTGGGTTTGAACTTGTTCTCCGCCGGCGCCAGGCCTGTCGCATACCACTTGGCTTTCTCCTAGCTGCACACGACAGGAATGGCAATACGTGCGGCTGGCATGGGTCTGACCTTCCTTATGTCCTCTACCCCAACGGCAATTTCTTTTCACTACCAGCTGAATCTGGCCCGATGGACACACTGCCTTATTATCAACTTAGAGCATCTTGTCGGGATTTGCACCCTACGTTCCCACAGCCCCCTCTTTCGATGGCCGCCCTTGACTGGACGTACACATCTCCCTCTCCTCGCAGACTGGTCTCTAGGCTCTATGCTACCCCGTTAGCGGCATGCTCAAAATCTGCTGATCGCGCCCGCATGGCTTAGAGCGAGGACTTAGGCATCGATCTCTCTCAAGAGATCTGGCTGTTCTGTTGTAAGCAGACCAAACGCTTATCTCCCAACTACCGCCTGCGCCTCATACATTTTAAATATTTACATCGGCTACATCGATCCCCGGCTCAGTTATTTACAATGGGTCTCGTCCCCAGAGACAGATGTCTCCGATGCTCGTCTCCTGCGGCGGACTTCTCTCATCTTGCTTGGCTGGGCCCTTTGGTCTCTACATACTGGCGCAAAGTGTGCACTATTATTACAGAGATAACCTACTCGCCTGTCCTGCTGGATCTACTGACCTGCCTACTCGGCTTGATAAGACACTGCCCAGACGCCTCCTGCAGACTCACGGCTATGCTGCTCGTTCTCGCGCGCTGTGTCAGACGGGGTCGGAGGTCTGCACCCAAGGCAAGTGCCTGGCTGGAGGATGCTGCGCTGTGTCAGACGCTTATATCAGAATTTTGAGAATTAACGCCAGCTACTTGTCAGCCGCGTGATATCTGGGGCCCTCTTGTTTCGTATCTCCTCTCCCGGAATGCCTCCCCCTCTGTGACCTCACCTGCACTCACTGCTGGCACTTCGCCCGTGGCGGCCGCCAGCGCTGGTCCATAGGAATCTTCTTTCAACCCCCTGCTCACTGCTGTCCTCACATGCCCCTTCCATCTATATTCCGCTCCGTTGGAACCCCTTGCTGCCCCTCTCATGTTCCACATCCTGCCACTTTATTTTTCTATCCACGTTGTGCCGCTACTGTATCACTGCCTTGATGATGTTTATGACTGATGCAATGCTTCTTTTTTCTTCTGTCATGTGTCACAGTACTGTATGATTACCTTGTAACCTGATGTGCACGATTTTCAATAAAGGGTGTTGAAGAAAAAAATAAAAAAGTTTAAGCTGGCCATGTCCCAGAGGGCATACATATATTGGCCCAATACACAAACACCACTGACTGACATCAGTGCTAGGCTAGCTGAGAATAACATTTGTTTTCTGAACACCTCTTTGACTCCCTGTCTGGAGGTGGGGGCTGGCAGAGGTGAGGGGTGGGGGGTTTGAGTGGGGTGTAAGAAGTGAATTAAGGTTCTCCATGCTAATGGGGGGGTTTGAATGGGGTGTAAAAAGTGAATTAAGGTTCTCCATGCTAATGGAAGTCTGGACCACCATACTCTCTGGAGTAGGATGCTGTGTAGTGTAAGGAAATAAAGTTTGCCAGGAGCAGGTCAATGGCTTCTGCCCACTTGTCTATTCACTGGGCACACAAACATGGTTTGAATCAAGTGGTAATTAAGGGTCAGTAAGAGCTTCATTGAATACAAGAAAGGGTTTTGAATAGAAGAAAGGGTTCAAATAAGGCGGGCCTAGGTAGCAAACCTCAGTAATGACATTTGTGTTTACCTCAGACAAAGGCAGTTGTAGGTCCAAGAAAGTAAGCAATCTCTTCTGTTGGGGACCCAAGATGTGAATTCAGCTCTGTATCAAGGGAAGTATCAAGCCCACTGGCCTCATGCAAGTCCAAGAGAAAACTGCTGTCCTCATAATGAGGGGTGTAAATCATCCCCATCCCCACCATCGTTATTTGTGAGTGGTGGCAAGCCTTAGTCATAGTGGAGGCAGAAGAAAGGCTCTAAGAGCACCATATTCAGGATGGCTCTGATAAACGGGGGACTGTTGTGAAGGAGTCCTGTGTGACTTCGACACACTAATATAAAACACCTCTAGATGACAGCTGCCCAGTTGACGTTGTCAAATTATTTTTCTGTCTGTCTGAAGTGAGCTAGCCTTCAGTAGCCAGTCATTGAAGTAAGGGAAGACCAGCATTCCCAACCTCCAAAGATGGGGAGGAACCATCAGCATTAACTTCGTGAACACCCGAGGTGAACCGCTAGGGTCAAAGGGGAGAGCTCATAGACTACCTCCAATCATAGGTAATGTCTGTGGGATTTCGGGAAGGGGATGTGAAAATAAGCATCCTGCATATCAAACGCCACCACCCAGTCTCCTGGGTCTAGGCCAGGGAGAATTTGGGCACCATGCACTTTTCCTTCCAGAAGAAAAGTTTCAGAGGGCGAAGATATAGAATGGGATAAAGACATCCCTCCTTCTTCTGTATCAGGAAATAACAGGAGTAACTGCCAGTCCGGATCTCTTAAGTTGGCATCCTCTATATAGCTCCCTTGTCCAGAAGAAATTTAACTTCTCAGGGAATGAAAAGGTTTTCCTCCCGAAGGGGGTGAGTGTGTGAGAGTGTGTGCGTTAGAGAGTGCGAGAGAGAGTGTGTGCGTCGGAGCAAGTGTTTGCGTGAGAGCGAGTGTGTAAACAGGAAGGGAATGAAGTTACCATGATCCCCAATTTGGAGGACCCATTGGTAAGATGTGATGCTCCTCCACCCGTGGAGGTGAAAGTTGATGTGTCCACACTCTGGGCAATCGAGCATTGTCAAGTGTAGGAAGCTTGCTCTTTATATAGTATACCAAAAAGAGGTATGCTGTGTAAAGAGTTAAGGTATCCCTTATGAATGACATGGGCTTGCTCTAGAAATCCCATGGTGCTCTATATAGGGTAGTGTGGTTGAGCAGCCTTAGGCTTATCAGAGAGGAGAGTTGCACACACAGAGTCCATAAATGATGCACACACTCAAAAAGGAGAACCACAACAATGTAGAAAACAGGTGTTATATACACACACATATATATATATATGTATATATATATATATATATATATATATATATATATATATATATATATATATATATATATATATATATTTATTTATTTTTGTTGTTGAAACCATGAACTTTGTAAAGAGGCAAGTACTTTTTTTGTAATAGGCTTTTTACAGTTTTAGCAATGTTAACCAAGCGTAATGCATGGGTGAGAAAACATTCACTGCTTACATATTCTTGCAATACTTTTCCGTGGAACCCTTTCGGCTGCTAGGTGTAGAGGGACAAGGACCAAAGTTCCACCAGAAGATTGGTTATCTGCCATGGTGCAGGGGTGCGGCAGAAAGGAGTGGGTCCGCTTGGAAATAGGTTACAAAGGGGGACAAGTACAGAAGCCCCAAATGTGGGGCTTGGGTCGTGAGGGTCCTGGGACCATGGGGAAGCAGTCAATTTCCTTAGGGCCGGGAGGCATGGGTGCAGAGGATTTGTGATTGGCTGGCTCTCGTATAGCAAGGCACTCACTGTTGTCAGTCAGGACCAGTGAGGGGGACAAACACAGGACAACTTGGCCACTCACTGCTGTCTTCAGCAGTGCTGATGTCCTACACTGGCTTGTCGTCGGTGATGTCATTGGAGTCCAGACTGGACTTTCAACAAGCTTTGGTCGCCGCAAAGGTCTGGGTACCCCGGGTATTGGTGCAGGAGGGCTCGTGCAGGTCCTGGCGTCTTCAAGCTAGGCAGGAAGACAGATCAGACCTCCCTGAGTGTGCTGACCTTCTCCTAGACGACTACTGCTCGGTGGACCTGGTGGATAGCAGTCGGTGTCTGTAGGTGAGTAGCTCCTCTACTCCAAGAATGATGCTGTCTGCTTAGTGAAGTGCTGGCAGCCCTATGGGGCTTTTTGAGGATGCACAGATGCACAGCTGCAGGACGAGTCAAGTCTACTCCAATGTAGAGTTTCTGTGCAGCAGGCAGGGTCTGGCGCCGAAAGTCCACAGCAGTCTTCAGTTCTTGCGGGGATCGGCTCTTCAGTGTCCTCCTCTTCTTCAGTGGAATCTGAAGTTCTAGATTCAGGGAGCTCCCTAAACACTAAATTTAGGGGGTGTTAGGCGAGTAGAGAGTAGCAGCCAATAGGCTACCTACACTTGGGGTGGGTCACTACGGCCCCTATATGAACACTTCCTGTGGGAAGTGGGCAACGCCCTGTTCCAGTTGCCTGAATTACGCCATCACCAAGATGGAGAAATTATCTTAGAGTGGGGCACATCAGGCAGCTCACTTAGGGGTGTGATGGACCAAGGTGTGCTCCACGCCTACTTCACATACTGATTTTCCGCCTGTCCCGTGCCAAATCGGCCTCAAGGCAGGAAGTGGCACCTCCCATATCTGGGGGATGCTGGGTTCACATAACATAGGCGGCAAAGGCTTTGAAGCCTTTGGCCTTGGTATGCTGATAGCTAGGCATCCTCTTTGGAGGAGGGTGTTAACACCTCCTGCCAG
Source organism: Lissotriton helveticus (assembly GCF_964261635.1). Classification (NCBI taxonomy): domain Eukaryota; kingdom Metazoa; phylum Chordata; class Amphibia; order Caudata; family Salamandridae; genus Lissotriton; species Lissotriton helveticus. The sequence continues at coordinate 191,512,695 of NC_136069.1, forward strand.
AGCAGGCATTGTTCTTGACCTCTGAGAGCAGGCCTCTCACCTCCTAGGGGGTCAGAAGCATGTCTGTGGTGGCAGGCTGCATTGTACCAGTCAGACAGCACACTAGTAGGATTCAGTGGGTACCTCTAATGTACCCTCTAGTTGCATATATTAATACATCCATCACTGGAATCAGTGTGGGTTTATCAATACGAGATGTTTAATACCAATCATCCTTGGTTTCAGTGAAGCCATCATGTAGCTGGGGAACTCTGATTCACCAGTGTCCAGTACGTATCCATAAGACGGCTTCCTTGTTCACTTACAATGTCTATGAATCGACTTAAGACATCACAGGTGCATTTCTGCTCATGCAGATATGGCCACACATGTAATGCATGTGATATAATGCACCCTGCCTTAGGGCTGTAAGGCCTGTTGTAGGGCTGACTTACATATATTGCAAGCAGTGTCTGCAGGCAGGGCATACAGGAGGTGTACTATGTCGTGTGTTCACTTTTGTCTACACTATGTCATGCATCCTGCAATGGAAGTTTGAAAAAGTGTGGTGAGGGGTCCGTTAGGGTGGCACAATACAAGCTGCAGTCCTTAGGGGCCCTCTTTAGTACCCATGCCCTAGGTACCAGGGGTAGCATATACTAGGGACTTACAGGAATGCTAAAGGCATTGGCAACTGGGGAACAATTGTACAGTTTTAGGGAAAGAGATACGGCACTGGGGACCTCGAAAGAAGAAACCAAGTGCATTTCTGCCAAAATTGCATCAAATACCAGGCAAAATGTGGGGCTGACCACATCAAAAAGGGGCACTTTCCTACATCGAAGTTCCCCTAAGTGGTTTTGTGGCAGCTGCAGGAGGGGATGGTGGGGGTACTACGCCGCATTTTGGCCAATCATGTATTAGAGCTTGTAGGGTTGGCTGAATATCCTCACGAATAGCCAGCAAGATGTGCACCACTCTGTCCCACAATGTGTGCAAGTACCTTCCCTGGAGACACGAAGTGTCGACTGACTGAAGGGCAAGACTAGTAAAGGAAAACATGTTTCAAAAATGTTTCCTTGGTATTCCTATCAAGGAGGCTGGTTCAAAATGAATTTGGAGGAATTCTGCTCATGGTCGCCTGACCCACTAAGCTTTCTGCATTGGGATGATGAGAGGATATCCAGATGCCTATGCCCTCTTACTACCTGCCTGATTACTAAGGGAGCACAATCCTGTGTTTGCCCAGGAGCCCCTTGTAGGAAGTGTGCTCTCAATATAGTGTAACAAAATTAGGTGCACTGTGCAGAGTCTCCAGGTATCCCAAGGTGCTCTCTATGGGGTACTGTGGTTGAGTGTTAACACCTCCTGCCAGAGCAGGCATTCCTTACCTCTGAGGGGTAAACACAGAGTAAATAAATGAGAGACACACTTTAAGAAAATCCAACACCAATTTAGAAAAATTACAGATTTTTATATAAATTTAGACACCAAGATGTACGAGATTAGGTAAGTACTTTTTGAGTTGGCGATTTTCAAAATCCAGCCATCAGACTTAAGGCATGAGCCTCGAACGCGGTAATGTTATCCTATGGGAGAAACTTACACTGCAGAAGGGTACTTGCAATCCAGTTACAGGGTTATTCTTCAGGACTTAAGGTAAGTAGGGGCCAAGGTAATTTGAACCACCAGCAGTTTTGGTTTACCTACCCTGGTATGTCTGAGTGCAGAGGTGCTGGTCACAAGGGCAGCTTTGAATGCTACTACTAAAGTCTATGGCGAAGACCTGTAACAGAAAAATGCTGCAAGGGGGAGTTGGAACCAAAGGAGGGATCAGTTTTTAAGGATCTGAGGCAAGGGTGCAACGTTGGTAGGTGCAGACTCGGGCTGTAGGGCTCGGGTGCAGAGGTGCTTTGTCTAGCGGGCCTCTTGCGTTGGAGGCTCTCACTTTTAAGGTCGACTTGGAAATGGGAACAAAAGTGGACAGCAGGGCCACTCTCGAAGATGGCGTCTCTGAAGCAGGCGTCCCATGTTGGTAGGTCTGTTTTGACAGGTGTTGATGTCCTGGCTGCACACTGAACAAGTCTTGGCTGCTGCAAGAGTTCCGGAACCCCAGGTATTGATGCAGGGCAGCCCCTGGGGGTCCTGGTGTCTACAAACTTGGTGGGTAGACAGATCTGAACTCCTGGAGCACGGTGACCTCCTCCTGTGTGGATGTTGCTTCGGTGAACCTGGTGGTCATTAGGTTGTGAAGCGGACGCTGTAGTTGGTGCCTGCAGGCAAGTGGTTCCTCCACGTCAAGGGAGATGCTAGCTGGTTGGCGAAGTGCTGGCAGCTCTCCGAGACTTGGAGAGAATGCATAGCTGCAGGACGAGTCGGGTCTTTGCAATTGTCAGGACAGGAACTGGTAGGCAGGGTTTGACGCCAAGCCCACAGTTCTTGCGATCTTCCGCTCTTCTTTGTCCTTCTTCTTTAGTCAGGTCACCTCAATACTGAATGTAGGGGAATTACGGAGAGTGAAGGGTAATAGTCAATGAGCCACTTACCCAAGGGGTCACTACACCCCCCATATGTGCACTTTCTGTGGGGAGTGGGCATAACCCTGTTCCAGAGTTCCTAATTCCACCAATACAAGATGGTGGAACTCTTCTTTTGTGGAGCACATCAGGTAGCCCACCTTAAGGGTGTGACTGGCCTGGCAGTGCAATACACCTACTTGCACAGCTAATTTCCTGCCTGTCCTGGTACCAAATGAGCCTCAGGGCAGGGGGTGTCATCTCCAAAGTCTGGTGGAAGCTGGTGTCACATATCAAAGGATGCAGGGACTTTGAAGCCCCTGGCCCGGAGATCCTAAATCACTAGCCATCCTTCTGGAAGTGGTGTGAACCTTCCTTTGGAGCAGGCATGGTTTCTTGCCTCAGAAAGCGTGGGCTCTCGCCTGCAGGGGGTCAGCAACTTGTCTGTTTTAGCAGGCTGGTCGATGCCAGTCAGCCAGCACACTGGAGAACTAGTAGGCTTTCTGGGAGCACCTCTAAGGTGCCCTCAGGGTGCATGTCATGATACATCTTTAAATGGAAACAGTACAAATGTATTAAGACAAGGTGTTTGATACCTAACACCACAGGCTTCAGTGAAGTCATCATGTAGCTGAGGAACTCGTAAAGCCCAGTACCCAGTACATGTTCTTAAGTTGGCTAGCGTGTTCACTTGTACCATCTAGTAACTGAACTAGACAGCACAGGGGCATAGGACTACACGGCTTGCTGTAGGGGTGACTTCCATATATTATATGTGTAGGAAACTGGAAAACTTTTTGCCCACTTTAGAACTACTAGAGGCTAGGTTTTTGACTCTGATTCTGCACTGAGGCCTGCTAACTAGACACTACTGCCAGTGCGCTTTCCTCTAAACTTGAATCCAACTGGCATGACTTTAGAACCCCTGCAAGTCCCTAAAAAATGGTACCCCGGTACCTAGGGCATGGGTATGAAATAAACATCCCTAAGGGTTCCAACATGTTTTATTCCACCCTAAGGGACCCCCACATAAATTGCATGTAGGCTGCCATTGCAGACTGTGTGTCATGGTGTAATCCATGAGTGAAAACACAACATGGCACACTCACTGGATGCCATGGCAGCATTGATATCGCTGCGCTCCTTCTTTTCTGATAGGAAACAATCGGTGACCTTGGACTTATTTGTCTCTGAGCCTTTTTCTCTTCAATGGAGGTTCCCGCAGGGGACCTTGCTCAGCCCAACCTTGTTTATTATATATGTGTCGTTAATGGCGTCTCTAAAAAGATCTTACAGGTTCTTGCTTACCATCTATGCCTATGACACAAATTGTAGTGTCATTACCAAACCAGGAGAATGAAACATGCATTACAATTCATGATTGCATGCTGGCCATTAGCAAGTGGATGAGCAATAACAGTCTAACAGTGAATTCTGAAAAAAATAAAAGTAATTCTGTTTGGAAACCAAACTTCTATCTGGTCTCCATCCTGGTGTGTCGTGTACTTCCTACAAATCTATATAGATCTGCATGTTTAGACAACATAAACTAAGGGATTGGTGTCCAGACTCATTCCAGATACCCCTTAAGGATATGTTAGTCTGTAGACCAGCTAGCTCACCGTGCCACTACAAGCCCCACAACCTCACCAAGGAGCGAATAGTTTCTGGCAACTACCGAACATGACAACCCTGACTCCTCAGGGATCCTGGAAACAAAACAGTACTTTTCGCTCAGTCACTCGTGCTTACTTGCTCTCAGAGAGATATACAGAATAAACTATGGGAATGTTTTCAATAAGTATTTATTGAACCAGTGTCATTCTAGCATAAAATACGTGTGCTGCAACAACCATTAGACAGAAACAGATGTATACAGTTATAAGCACCAATAGAGTAAATGAAAGGTAGAATTCTACCATACTCCTAAATAATTAATATATGCAGGCCTATAGATACATGACAACAATGATGTGTACTCCTAAGATGTAAGCCATAACTAGATGTGCATAAGTGTACCTAGCATGTGATTAGGAGTATAGCCAAGAATCCGCCTGGGAAAGAGCCAACCCCATTACCTGATTTGAGAGCAGCTTCTTCTCCTTCGGTTTACTCAGCGAAGATGTGGTACTTAAATACCCTAAAGGTACCCTCAGGGGTTCAACCTTGATGTTTCATGGTACTGTGGGCGTATCAGCCAAGGATGATGACAGTAGTGACCCTTATACAGAGTTATTACGCAGAAGATGGTAACCCTGCTGTGATACTGAGAATCCTCATGCATAATAAATGAGGCTAGTTTTCGGAGAAAACCACACAACATTAATGCAACACCTAACTAGGTAAAAGGTCAGCGCCAGAACTGGTATGTAGAACAATGGTAGGACAAATGTAGGCAAAGGGTTGTGCAACTACCTAGGCCTATATTGGGGTACATTTAAGTTCATAACAGGCAGCCATATGAATTAGGCTCCCAGCCCACTCCTGCTAGGAAAGCTAAACATCTGGGTGTCCAAATAGACAACCTTTTGTGACCAGGTCAACTCAGTGACTGACTCTACCTTCTTCACACGGAGGATGATTAAAAAGATTTTACATTATTCTCTATGAGTCTCAAAAAAAGGTTGTGACATCTCTTGTCCCGTCCAAGTTGGACTATTGTAACAGACTATACCTTAATATGTAGCAGCAAAATCTTAAGCTACAATTGCTACAAAACGCTGCAGACAGATTCTGTCTGGTACACCCAAATTCAAGTCAGTCTAAACTGCAATTCAAAAACTTCATTGGCTACCGGTAGGACATCGGATCAAATTCAAAGCTTTTTGTACAGACTTTAAGGCGTTACACAATATTGGTCCCTCTCACTCTAAGCAGAAGTTTAAATGGTATGAACCCAGAATAGAACACTGCGTTACTTTGGAGCCAAAACCCAGCTTTATCCCAAATTCAAGAGAACTAACTGAGGTGGTAGAAGGTTTATCATCTGCACTGCCAAGGCCTAGAATGTGCTTCCTTATCCCATTCTGCTCCCCTTCAGGAAAGAGTTACAAACTTGGTTGTTTAACATCTAGGCCCAGTTTTGCTCTCCGGCCTTTTTCCTGTTCAATCCTTTGAGCTAGTGCAAGGACAACTTATAGCCCTAAGGTTATACAGGAATTATATTACATGTGAGAGCATATCTTCATGAGCAAATATGCCCCTGCACTGTCAATCACCAGATAGTACAAGTAAACAGGGAATCCATCTTAAGTATACGTACTGGGCATTGACCATTAGGAAATCCCCAACTACATTATGACTTCACTTAAATCTATTGTGGTTGGTATCAAACACCTTTTCTTAATAAATCCATACTGATGCCAGTAGTGGATTTATGAAGATAAGCACCTAGAGGGCACCTTAGAGGTGCCCCCTGAAAACCTACAAGCCTCTTAGTGTGCTGGCTGACTGGTATCGCCCAGCCTGCCACCACAGACGTTTCTGACTCCCTGCAGGTGAGAGCCCGCACTCTCTGAGGCCAAAAACAATGCCTGCTCGGGGGAAGATTTCACACCTCCTCCAATAGGATGGCTAGTGATTTAGCATATCAAGGCCAGGAGTCGACCAAAGCCCTCTGCTTCTAGCTCCACGAACACAGACTGTGCCCCACTGCTCCCAAGACCCTCACAAACTGGACCCCTCATTGGGAGTTTGTGGACTTGGCCCCAAGTCCCCTCTATAGCCTGTTTCTAGGTTACCCCCTTTATTGTCAACGGTGTAGCACGCAAGACTACCAACCCGTCCCGCACCTCTGTCCCCGGACACTCCAGGGCAGGTAAACTTAAACTGCTGGTGGATCTTGTGAACCTGACCCCCCCTAGCACCTTAAGTCCAAAAGGGGACTCCCAAAATACGCTTGCAAATACTTGTATGCAATATGTTTCTTTCTCGATAGGAAAGCATTAGCGCATAAAAGCTCATTTGTGCAACATTTTTACTTACATTTAAAAACTGAAAACTCAAAAACGAACTTTCCCAATTAAAAAGTTCATGGCATTACAAATTATATAAAAATATCTCTTATTTTTCTAACTTGGTCTTAAGTTTCTTCTTGAGTTCTTGTCTCATTTATTGACTCTGAGTACAACAAATGCTTAACACTACCCTCTGATAACCGTAAACTGCTCGCCAATGCTACCACAAAAGAGCATTTGGGATCATTAATGTAAGCCATGTAAACCAATAAGGGTCACCTGGACTTTCTACATAGCTTACCTCATTTTGGTACACTACATAAAAAGCCAGCTTCCTACAGTATGAAGCGACTTTGGCATGGCACAGAGTGAGTGTGCTATGTGTTTTCATTGGATGTATGACGTTACCACGTGATCAAAATGATCACGGTACATCACAAGGCAGCTTTTATAACGCAAGTCGTTACCACGACTTGCGCTGTAGGGTGCTGGACATAGGAATAGTATGATTTACTATTCCAACTCCAGCCTACGTACAGTAGGGAAGGTGTTGGAATAGTAAATCACACTATTCCTTAGTCTAGAGCGTCCTTCAGTGCAAGTCGTGGTAACTACTTGTGTTGTAAAGGCTGCGTTGTGAATGTATTGCGTTGTTTTGACCGCGTAGTAAAGGTTGTTTCCCATTTTCACTCATGGTTTGCACCATAACAATCAGTCTGCAATGGTAGGCTGCATGTAATTTGTATGGGGGTGTCCCTTAGGATGGCATAATACATGCTACAGGCCTTAGGGACCCTTACCCGAGCCCATGGTTCAGCATATAAGACCGTCACATAAGTGCGAAATCGGGCTCTAAAACACAGTTTTACCAAGGTTTCCTCTAGATGGGTCCAGTCGACCGTATCAAAGACTTTTCCAACACTGATTAATAGGAGGGCGGCTAGACCTCCCAGTGCTTTTATGGACGATAGGGCCACCTGAACTCTACTGATACAATGCCTAGTGCCACAGCGGGGGATACATCCACACTGGTCTGGGTGAATGAGGTGGGGAATAACCGAGAGTACACGATTGTCCAATATTTTGGAGTACAGCTTAACTTCACTGTTTATTAGCGAAATGAAGCACAGGTCACCAGTGACATGCCCTGTTTGGGCAGGATTACAATTGTGGTGTGATAGAGGCCTTTGGCAATGGACTCAGAGTACAATTGGAACACAATGAAAGACACAGCTCATGACATAGTTCGACTGGAAAGCCATCAGGGCCTGGTGTTTTGCCAGGGTTCAAATCCGACAAGGCTTCTCCGACCTCCTCTAGTGAGATGTCTTGATCCAGGGTAGCCTTTTGTGGGTCCACCAAGTTGGGCTAGGGAATATCAGATATCAAAGTGGATGTCGACTAATGTTCCGATAGGGCCCATGGGGCATAGAGGGTCTCATAATACCAGGCTAATGCAGCTGCAATCTACAGCGAGCCAGTGCAGCAGCTTGCTGGGCTTGTCTTCCCACTCATTTATTCAGCTGCAGGGATGCCATCCAACACTGGGGAGCAGCCTCTAGACAAAGCTGGGGAAGAGCGGCTCTGTCTAGTTCTTGTTGGCAGTGTTCCAGGGCAGATATGGCATTCAGCCCTCTATGCTCTCTGCCAAGTATCGAGACCTCCAATTTTGTTACGCACCTGAGTTTATTGCTGTGGATACCCCTAATATAGGAGCATGCACACCCCGCAGAAAGTCCTTGCCTGTGTCTCACAGGACCCCTTTCAAGGCTACTGATCACTCATTCAGCTCAAATAAGGCTTGATGTTCAGCTTGCAGGTGAGCCACAAACTTTTCATATTTAAGAAACTAGGGGTTGAGTCGCCATATTGGACTTACATTTGTGGGGATGCCGTCAAAACAAAGGAGTACTGGGGTGTGATTTGACAGTCCCCTGGGTAAAATGTGCAAACCTGAACTGTGTATGGTGTCATCTATGGAAAGGAACAGATAATCAATGCAGGACCTGGACTCCTGGGCTGTGGAAATGGGAGTGTATTCCATGGCATCTGGATGCCAAACTCCCCACACACATCACTCTGGCCCAGTGCTCAGTATTCCAACCCTTAACTGCACCTGGCCCCACCAGTCCCTGTGCCCCATAATGTCATTGAAATCCCCTCCCACGATCATTGCACACTGGGGGAGCACCTCACCCAAAGTCCTAAGGACCTTCAACGTGGTCTAATGTAAGCTGGGGGGAATATATACATTTACTATTTTATGTACATCACCGTCTAATGTGCCTTCAAGTATGATGTAACGTCATAAGGGACATGTGTGACACTGGTGACTGCTAATGACAAGGACTTGTGCAGGAGAATAACCATCCTTTGTGACCCCCCCTAGCATGACCGTCATGGTATATCCTGTTGAACCCCATATCTGCCGGAAAGTGGCAGTTCTGCCCTTGTAGGTGGGTTTCCTGCAAAAGGACCATCGACGGTTAGTGGCAATGCAAAAAGAGGAATACCGCTCCCTGTTTAATCCGATCAAGGCGACAGTTAACATTCCATGCCATTGTTGTCATGGACTGAGATGTGGGAGGCAGGGGATTCCCCATTAGCCCCGGAAGGGGACCACAAAGTGATGGATTGGTCACGGCCATTCCGAAATGGAACTGGGAACATCATAGTTGGTAACACCGGATAGACTGCCAAACAAGCCTTGTAAACAAAAAAATAAACATCCAAAACAACATCCCTACACCCTCCCCCCCAACTCCCTCCACCCTATCCTTACCGCCCTCAAGATGCATCTGTCACCCATTCCCAACTGTCCAGAACCAACTAAAGAATTATGAGGGGTAGGCATACCCAGGCAGGTCAAGCACAACCTGCTATTCTCCAAGCTGCAATTAACGAGATCATTGTAGGATACATTGGTGCTGGCACACAAATAGTGTCAAAACTGCATTGTGACCGGTCAGCCCAAACCCTGTTCCACAAGAGGGTCCGGTGTCTCTAGGGTCACCTGAACCGTGCCCGTTGATAGTTGGCTTCCCTCTCTTTCAGAGTCCATAGTTAAGTCCAGTGCCTGTACCTCCATGTGTCTGCGACATGATCGATTCAGCTTACTTGACTTATTGGAGGCCTAAGACGGTCCCCATGGTGGGGAGGGTTAGTTGTGAGCAGACGCTGTTCAATAAGACATGTCCAAGCTTCCTTTGGAGATTTGAAAAACATTTTTATCCTGATGACCGATGCGCAGCTTGGCAAGATATAGGAGCATATGGGTATGTGCAGGACACGCAATTAAATTTTGACTTGCTCGAAGGATTTGCGCTGCATTTGTACCCAGCGGGTATAGTCTGAGAAGACCAGCACACGCCCGAATTGGAAAGCAAGGTTTTTCGTGATTCAGGTACACCGGAGCACTGCCTTCGGGTCTTTATAATTCAGGAACCATGCTATCATCTGTCTGGGTGGTGCCCCGGGGAAGGCTTTTGGGCCAGGCAGCAGTACACTTGTTCGATGATGAAGCAAGAAGAGAGGTCTTTGGGATCAACCGAGGATCTAATTCATTGTTCAAGGAATCCTTCAGGATTCTGGCCCTCCGAGCCCTCGAGAAAGCTGATGAAGAGAATGTTATTCCGGCGGGCCCGGTTTTCGGCATCCTCTGCCCGATCCTGGACAGATTTAGAGATGGCTGGTGCGGTGGGTCAGAAACAATTGGAGTCCTTAGATTTAGAGTCTTTGGACAACTCGGAGAGCTCTGAAGAAAGGTGTTTCACGGTGCCCTCTAGGCTTGAAATCCTCACCTCAGCCTCTGAGACCCTCTCAACAGTTTGGAGAAGGTCTTGGCGAAATAAGTTCACACTACTCTGACTTCGCCCATTTCCGTTTCCAGTAGGGTCTTGGAGTAGTGGATGGCTTGTAGGATAAGAGAGGTGTTATCACCATGTGCTGGATGATCAGCCCCAGGGCCTTTATCCGGACCTCCATTTGGTCCCCCTATTGGGGCTGTATATTTGTCAGTTTTTACTTGGCTTGCTGTGCTTTTGTCTCGGCCCAGAGAGTAGGCAGTATAAGGTGGTGTTGGATGGACAACCGGGAAACCATGGGCTGAACCATGTCTGAAGCCGGCAGGGACTGAGCAGCTTTCACCGGGATCCCGGGGCAGCATTAGCAGTCAGCGCTAGGTTGACCACAGCAATCAGTCGGCAGCCACCATCCCCATGCAAAGAATGATGATTGGTATGGTACAGTAGAACAAGTTTAAGGATCCCTGAAAGGGTGGCACAATACTAGTTCCTCTTATTCCCGAGGCTCACCCTGTCCGTACAGCAGGCCGGTTTACCAATCATCGGCCCTGTTAGGCCTAGGATGCATAAGATCGGGTAGACCGCTCGGCTCCTGTATCCTCAGGCACCACCGGTCAATGGGAGCCCAAAGCATGCAGTTCCGTTGCCTTCCGGACCCAGGCAGGTCAGATTCCAAAAGGGCCAAGCCACAAAGCGGCTGGAGTGGATTCCACAAAGTTCATCCAGCGCTCCCAGGAGGTCCCTGGGCCCAGTCTCTCCTAATTGCCCATTCTTGGCTCCCTCATCCCCTACGCAGTCCGCAGCCCTTATGGGCATGCACAATGCCAGCAGTAGCCCCCCAGCTGCACCGGAAAGCTCACCAGTCCCAGAGAGGGAGACACGACCCCAGACCCCCCCGCCCCTCTGTGGAGTCACTGTACTTAGGGGGGGGGGGGTTCAACGTGCAGTACCGGTTGGTCTCCTCTGGCGATTCCGTGCGGGCCCTGGTCGCCTCAGATCTTGCTAGACAGAAGCCAGTTCTTCCGGAGAGGCTTGCAGCTTCTATCTGCTATCCAGGACACATGCAAAGTAGAGGCTGCAATCCCACCATCCGCAGCATGTATGGCGGTTCTTCCGACGTGGCTACTCCCGATCAGCCATCTTGGGAGAACCACGATTTAGGATGCTGCCGCACTTCTGCAGGACTGGGCCCCACAGGCACCAAAATGCAGCCCCCAATGTTACCGTCCCAGTCGGAGAGTTGCAGCAGCTGTCGATGTCACATATAGGGCACGCCAGCACCCGTGAAGTACGAGAAGGAAACGTCTAGCGCGGGAGCTCAGACAGTTGCACCCGCTATCTTTGCCAATCAGGCCACGCCCCATCTCGAATTCTTAAAGCGATCCGGATGGATTTGGAGAGGTACTGCAAATGTGGCCCAAGGCCAGTCTCTGGTCATGGGAGCTGCTGAGGTGTCACCAATAGCTTGGGGGAGGGGGTGGGGGGAGTTAGAGCTCAGTGGGAGCAAGTTTGGAACTTGATTTCAAAGTGGAGAAACTACTCCATTGCATGGCGGCACCCAAGGTGGCAAAAGACTCCAAATGTTGGGAGTGACAGGATGACGGAGATTCGTGCTTGGACTGCTTATGTTTTTTGTACTTATTGGACTTTCTTCAGCTTTGTGACTTTGATGACGATCGATCACAAGACTGGCCTTGGGTCGAAGACACATCTGTGCCCTTGACCAGGTCTTCTTCGACTTCTTTCGGAGTTCTACAACAGAAAAGTTGGCTTCACAGTCACATATAGCCTTTCTTATCACCTTTGCACAGCAGCTGCGCGATGCTGTGTCATGCTTGGGGCAGAGGCACAAAACACTGGTTGTCCATCGTAGACAACTGACAAGGACAGCTCCCGCATGGTTTGAAGCTTGTGGTTTTAGGAGATATCCCATGTTCCTTGTGAAAATGTTGAAAGAAAAGAATTCTGTCAAAATGACAGGATAGTTAGCGACTGGATACACATCGGAAGGCGCGTAAAGAAAGGACCTGACATCAGCGCACAGAGGTGGTATAGATGTAGTGGCCCAACGTTACATCTGGGTCGGGACAGCTCCAACACAGAGCAACACAATGCCACCTACTGTTGCATGAGGGAAATACTAAAGAACAAGTCTCCAGATCCAGTATGGCGCCTAGGGGTATTCATAAAGTGAGGAATCTACCTTTAAAAATCTCTATTAGAAAACAATTTTTAAATGCTTTAACAAAATATTCTGAACTAGTTCTAGACACTATTTTAAATCTTACACTACATGATTAATGTATAAGGTGTGGGGTGATTTTATCCACTTCTGTTAGGTCTGGCTTGTGAAGGATAGCTGTCTGCAAGTCATCTTGTTAACAATATTTAAAAATATACCTAGAGTGGGCTTTGGCTACACCCACAGCACTATTTCCCGCTCACACTCAACAGGTCAGGATTTAATGTGCTAAATAACATTTGAACATGCAAACAATATTTGTGAACAGCTATGTTTGCATGTTCGTACTTTATAAAGCAAGACCAATTGTCTTTGCCTATGCTTCTTTTTACAGTGATTTCATTTATCAAACATGATAAAACAGTTCTTGTGGAGGAAAGGACTATTAGAGTACTCCTTCGATGAGGGTTATTTGCTGAGAAACCACATGTAAATGTTGCCCACTGAAATGAAATGTTCTGAAGTAGGAGAGTAGGAAAACAGGCTTTTTGAGGTTTACCCCAACATTTTGCCCCCATTTTGACTACTAGGTACTGCTTCTTAAATGCCCTGGGCCCTGCTAAACAGGACTCAGTTAATATGCTCTAATCCTTAAAATGGTGTATCTTTAATTGGCTTGTCCCCAATTGGCATTGCTTAACTTACTTGTAAGACCCTAGAGCATGGCACCCGGGGTACTCAGGCTGCAGCACTTGTTGTGCCACCCTGAGTGGGACAAGGTAAGTCATGTTACACAGTCTCCTTCTGCAGACTGAAAGGACAGTTTAAAACTGCTAACTTGACTTTGCCATTTAAAGTAATGGCAAAGCCCAAACCTTACTTTTTAATGTATGTAAGGCACGCATGTAGTAGGCATAACAAGCCCTAAGGCATGGTGCAGTATATTAAAAAGTGAAACATGTACATGTACTTTTACATGTTCCAGCAGTAAAATCCCTACACTGTCATTTTTCTGTGGAAAGGCTAGTAGCCCCACTGGCCAAAACAGAGTTGCAGTTGCAGCGTGCCAGCCCGGTTAACTTCTGAATGGGACTAATAAGATTGGTACTATTTGGTATCAAATGAATAAGGGCATTAAATACAATCTAATGGTTAAATCGTATTTAATGTCACTGGTGGGAAACATACAACTTTAGAAGTTTCCCCTTTGGTTGCCTAAGGTTTCCAGTGCTCGTTTACATGGGGCTTGTCCTGCAGACAGCTTTTTGCCCTCCTGGGGGACACATGCTAAATACTCCCAGGAAAGAATACAATCGGGGCCTGCATGGGAGAGAGGTAAACCTTCCTCCTGCAGGAAGACACACAGGTGTTTATCCAAAAGGCGAGCTTCAAAGGAGAAGTCACCTTTAAAGGGCAAATGGGTAATACTTAGGAGCAGGCAGCTGGATTGTTTAGCAGGGGACAAGAGATGGAAAAGCCAGTAGTCAAGCCGTTTTTCCAGGAGCATGCAGTCCTTTGGTAGCCAGACCTCTGGGAGTGGGCTAAGAAGCTCAGAGTGTCAAGAGAGAGGTCTTGCCAACTTGGGAGTGGGCAGAACAGTGCACCCTGGGATTGCCAGATGCCACATTTCCCAGAAAGTGGTCATCAGGAAGGAGGGAACCTGGTAGCCATTGATTACCAATCGTATCCCGCACTGAGGGCATTTTCTGAACATAAATAGGGCACCCAGAACTCCGAATTCGACTGACTCGGAAGAAGGACCAAAAAAGGACTGCCCTTCTGTGCCGAAGGAACAACAAAAAGAGGCTGCACTGACTAGGACTGCACCTGGTGACTAGCGAAGAGAAGGACTGTGCCTGCCACAGCATGCTCAGGAAGAAGGGGTATCCAGAGCTAAGTCAAGAGAACTCCATGGGCAAGCTGACAGGCCTCCTGTTCGTAGCACAAGGACACAACAGTTATAGAAGCCTCCTGGGGCAAATTGATAGCCCAAAGTGTTCAAGCTGCTACCACTACAGCCGTGCAGTACCAAGGACAACGACCAGACGCACAGTATTGCACCAGAGTTCGCTGAGCCCGGAAGTACTGTCGGAGAGTTGCTGGAAACCTCAGAAGGGGAGTTCTCAACTCAGGAAGGATAGGCCTGTGACAACAACGACGAGAGACTGGTAATTCAGTGGCAACTGGACTTCGGTCAGACTGAAGAGGGATTTGTGGAATGTTGACCCCGCAACCAGGACCCCCTCACCATCTTCATGAACCAAGGAATCCCTGCAGGAAAACCCTGTCAGCCATGCACCGTCCACAGCATCCTTGGAGCATAGGCAGCCTCCTTCATCCTTTACATCAGGAAAACTCCAGAGGAATACTATACATATAAAATGCCTGGAACAGCTGATGGACTGCTTCTCCTATGAAGGTTACTGTTCCTGAGAACCTTGCTGGTCCCCCTGGTTAGCTCCCTGCTGGAGTTGGTCACCCCAAGTACTCTTAACTGACCACTTTGATACTTATCGAAGTTTTCCTAGAAAAAGTCTCCAAGTGTCCAATTCATTGACTTTGACAGATAGATTTATTTTGCCTGCCATATTATAGACTAATACCTTCTTCAACAACACAAAGATAACTTTTTTTGTTCCTTTTTTCATAGACGGTAAAACATATGGAGGCAGAGATGATCAGTAAAACGTTTACAGCTTGGAGAGGTCTACGTCAGAGTGTAAAATTACAAAATGGGACATGAATACCAGTCACTATACCAGTCATCCGACAGCACTAAGCTTATAGTAAGAACATCAGCACATCTACAAAGATGTTCTTTACCCTATGATGGATTATATGCAAAGTACTCATTAAATGTCATGAACTTGGGGTCCCCGGCTGTGCTTGACACTACACATGCAGCATGGTTTTTCCCCACCTCCACAATCAGCCTCATAAATGCAGCCTGCGTACACTGGGTTAAACGTTTTTTGCCAACCAGGACAGTTCCACTCTAAGTCTCAAGCTCCATGAAGTGAGGTGCCGAAATGCAGGACAGGATTCTCGGCTTAAAATGTGACTAAAGAGAAATCAGGTAGAGAAGGCCTGATATTAGGTTGCTCAAGTTCGGGGCTCCTACGGCCAGTCTAAATGGACATTGGCAGCTTGAAGAATGTAACGAGTGAGAGATGGACACATTGACCCAGAGGAATGGGAATGCTTTGACTCTCCAATGGTCTCAAAGGTCACATATAAATTATAAATCTGTAGTGCTGTTTAAAACTGGAGTCCTGTGGATACTTGGTAACATAAGTCATTTTTGAAGCTGGAGTTTATAATCCGTCCATACTCAAAGATCATACACAGATCTTGTTGTGCCCAAGAAAAATACTCCAAACACCCAGGATCAATAATGTGAACTAAAAACAGTGGCATTCACTATTTCATTGCACTTCAATGATATCAAGTCCAACCCAAAACTGCTATCAAATAAGACCAACTCTTAACACACTGACTGCCATTCTTCAATGTTTGCGGAGATCTTCCACCAACATTAGAGGGCCACTTCCATTCACATCGGTCTCTCATGTCTATGATGCACATATACATATCCCATAAAAGCGTACATGATGCATTTTCAAGGGTGTATATAACATGCCAGTCAAGTGGTTAGCTAGGGTAGTGCATTTAGGTTTGGTACATTATTCTTTACATAATAAAAAGCAAAAATATGTGTATACATTGAAAACGTGCATAATAGTATACATTACTAAATGTTGTTAAAAATGCAGCAAACTTTTCTGATGTTAGATTTGCGATCATTTCTATTCGAGGCCACACAACCGTTTCTGCCTCCCAGCCGATTCTGGCAAATTACCAATTCATTACAATCCAAACAAGTATTTGCAATGCAATAGGTCTCGCATTATTAAAGTTTGAGCTATTGGCATTGCTAATATAATGCAACACCAATAGCTCAAACTTCAGTAACGCGAGACCTATTGCATTGCAAATGCTTTTGAGACTGTTCCCTTGTCTTGCAGAGAGGGTGAGGGAGAGAGAAGAAGCATGAGAGGGAGGGGGAGAGAGAGAGAGAGAGAGGAAGCATGAAAGGGAGGGGGAGAGAAAGGAAGAGGGATAGAGGGCAAGAGAGAGAGGGAAAGGAAGAGAAGCCCGGGGTCCAGCACCAAGTGAGTCACTGAGATTAGCGCCCTCCCCCTGACTACTGCCTTCTCCTAGCTGCTGCTTTTAGCAGATGCACTCTGAGGGGGTGTACCCCACAGAACGAGCGAGAACTTCCCTGGGTACCTCATACTCAGAGCATTTGCGCTCGGTAACTAGCACTTGTGTGGGGGTGTGTGCAGTGCACTAGTGGTATGTAAACGCCATATGGAAGGTGCCTACGAGTAATGGGTGCACATGAAGATATTACGCCCAAGAGCACAAGTTCGGTCACTCCAGTGGCACCTGAAATCCAGTCACTTAATTGTGGTTCGCGGACGTAACGGTTTTCATAACATAGCAACACACCCTGCTCTATAGTTTCGATTTTCCTCAGTGCCGGCTGATTACAGAAAATCACACACATCACCATGTTTGCGAAAATGGGGAACTGGGATATATTGTGACAACGAGTTTTTTTATATTCACTTTCATTGTCTCAGTGGCACTTCGTTTACTGTAAACCAGCCGAGTAAACCTACACGGTTACTCACTCAACACGCATACGAGCTACATATATACACACACACACACATAATACACACACAAATACCATCACACACGAACCAACCTGTATCAGACAAGCACATTTAGCCACACACTCACATAATGACATAGTGACTGTCACTTAGACACCGTAGATCCGTACTGAGACTCGCGCACACACTCACAGTCACAAATGCACACACACTGCCTCACCTACTATGTACTCATTCTATTCACCCCCCAAAAGAAAACACATACATGTGCAGGGGGGCACACGTGCCTGCCACCTCTTCCCCGCGCCCAGGTCGACATGGACTGCCACATGGAGCTCAAAGTCTCATTTGGTGAGCGACAGTAATTACATAATTATCCGGAAATGGAGAGTCCCTTTTGTGCGCTGTGACGCACAGAGGATCTGCAGCCCAAGTCACCATCTCACAGTGCCGGTAATGGAAGAAACACACAGAGCCAGGCCGTTCCATCAGTCGCCCACTCATTACTAGTGCGCACTCTGCAGACGGCCCACGCCCAGGGATTAGCAAGGGCCTTTCCTTAATAAAGTCTTGGAACAGGGTTTCTGCGTGTATTATTTCTGCATCTGTGATACAGGAAACGGGTGGAAAACTCCACGGAATAACGACTGAAAGCTTTTATTTTATGCTCTCACCCTTACCCCCAAAGCTTATTGTAGATGTCACTTCAACTTTAAGCCCATCAGGAGCTCCGCAGCCTCTAAAGAAACAAGCACGGATCTCACTGCGTGTCACAGTAACTCATAGAGAGTTCTTAGAACAACACCTGCTGCTGACTAGAAAGATGCTGCTGCTCCGCAGAGTACATCATCACCAGCAGATGTGTCTGGCACAGCGGAATGCATGACAGAGCAATACTTTTCACATCTGATTTCTGAGACGCGTGAAGTAACTCTTAAGGCATGACTAAATATAATAAATATGGCCCAGGAGCAGTCGTGACGCACAGCAGAAGTCAGGAATGGCGGCTGAGTCCGCTGACGCGGTAAGTGGGGCGGGGTGGGGGGCGGCGGCGGTATGTGTGTCTGTGTGCGCGTGTGTGTATGCCTGCGCGTGTGTGTGCTTGTTTGTATGTGTGTGTGCATGCGTGAGTGTGGCTGTGTGTGTGCGCGCGCGAGATGGGAGAGGCTGACTTGCGGTGAAAGTGGGACAGGGGATGTGCACGGCGCCGGCCTGGGCGTGCGCGCCAACGAAGTGAAATCGGCGAGGGAAAGCGCGTGCACTTCCCCTGTCCCACATTTAAGTAAGCAAGAGGTATACTAAAGTATACTAGAGGGTCTCTCGATGCTCGACCTAAAAAACAATCAATGCAGAAAGACTTACAAATTTACATCAGAGTTTAACAGTTCTGTTACTTTCAAGCCATTCTAACACATTAGCACAATCAGCATTACCGGAGTGGAGTCTTCTGCATGGTGGTGGTGTTGATGGTGCATTAGCTCCAAACGTTCCAATTCCTCCAGTCGCTGGTTCCTAAGTTTTTCTCTATCTCTGCACCAGAAAAATATAATTTAAGTGAAATGAGGGCACGCACAGCTGAAATATCTTTATCCTTGAAAGTAACTTGGATAAAAACATTACATGATCAGATTACTGCCTTTTAACAATGTTTTCCTAATTCCAGGACCAGTCGGAGAGATACAGAAGCATACTTATAATTGGCAACAGCAGAAGGATCTATGAATGGCTTTTACCATTAAGCATTTTTAATCTGTGAACCTGTCCAATGTTTGATCATCATCAGAATCTATAACAAATAGTCCACCATGTGGCCTAGATGGGACCCCTGAAACTAGCCCCTAACTGTGGTCGTCATACGCTGTTCTGTCAAAGGGTTCAAATGGAATGAAAGTGATTGGTGGGTCACCAGTACAAATATGCAAAGGATACAAATGCTGTCTACCGCTGTTAGCAGTGGATCGTCAAAATCATTAGCTTTGCTAAACCGACAGCAAAGCACTAAAAAAAGTTGCAAGGAGGGTACTGAGGAGTGAACACACAAGAAAAGATTTGAGGGTAGCTATAACTAACTGCAAGTTTGACTAACAAGTTGTATAACTTTAGTTAAGTGTTTTGTAATGGATTCTATATTTTCTGGCAGTTTACTCAGCTTTTGAAATGGTGCAATGTGGCAAATTGGACTTGAGCTCCTGAAATAGTGGGCAGGGGTGTCAGACTCCAAATACCCAGCACTGCCTCTAAATCAACAGACGTTTCGGAGCCTGTGGTAGAAGAGATACCACCTTTATCCCAAATGTCAACTCCATTTCTATGTCACAGAAGCCGGCGAACTGCAAAGCAAGATACAAGACCTTGACAGAAGAGGACAAGAACGATGAAGGTAATCTGCGGGGAAAAAACCTTTGCGCTGACTCTGTACTGACCCTGAAGGGTTTAAGCAGAGCTGTAAAATAAGTGTCACTCCTGCTCACTGACATTTTCTTTCTTGCCTCTTACCATGTCCTCAGAGGCAGAGCATGAGCACTTGGGAGTAACAGCATGCAGAATGCTAACTTGGTCAAATTTTGAGACCAAGAAGTATACAGAGTAGTTTCCTTGGTTGAGGAACCATTTATATTCCTTCTTCCACTTCGCCTTAAAAGCATGCTTTTTCCTCCTTCGAGTGTGTTCTATTTTTTAATTGTGTAGGTCATGGTGTTTTTAGCAGCTCTAAGTAGTAACCATATTATATAATGTTTAAAACCTACATGTCGTATGTGACTTTCTCCCATTTCCGTGGAAACTGTACTATTCTGTCCTCCACTAGTGTTACGTCCTGGGGCGCTACTGGTTGGAGTTAAATGCTGGAAGAGCTCACTCCCCTTGAAACGTATCCCCTCTAACCCAAAACTGTGGTGGGGAAACTCCTACTGTTGCTCTGAGCTTTGGTACTGAGCTGGTTGCTATTAAGGTGGATGTGACGCGGAGTTTTGAAACTTCCTCGTCCTGTGGGTCTTCATCTTCACTTTCTTTGTTCACCCAGGCTCTCTTTCTCTAAGATGATGAATCTGCACTTAGAACTATCCATCGGAAATTCTGCCCCCCACCCTCAAGCTGATAATTATGTAGCTCACTAATTCTTTCCACAAAGTTCCTCCATCAGCCCTACCCTGTTTAATGTTCATGTGGCAGGCTTGGCGCCTATAATTAAATCCTTTGGGTTTGTCCTACACTCTTATGCTGACGATACTCAAATTGTTGTTGCTCTTTGTAACCAAAGCCATAATACAGTTAAAAACGTTCATGATTGTATGTTAGCTGTTAGCTCTTGGATGAGAAGTAAATGCCTAAAACTAAACTCCGATAAAACTGAGGTTATACTATTCGGCAATAGCCCATCCTTTTGGTCTCCAGAGTGGCGACCAGGGGAATTGGGTCACTCCCCACACCAGTCCAGAAAGCCAAAAACGTGGGAGTGATCATTGATAATAAGACCTCCTTTGACAATCAGGTCAATTCTAAGAATGATCAAAAAGATCCTACCTTTCATTCCCCCAGAATCTGAAATACCAGTAATGTCTGCCCTGATTTTGTCAAGGTTGGGCTATTGTAACAGATTGTATATGAACATGCAGCAACACCACATGAAGTTACAGGTGTTGCAAAATGATGTTGTCAGACTGTTGTCTCGCACTCCCAAATTCTGCTCAGTTAAGTCAGTAATTCAAAAACTGCATTGGCTACCAATGAGAAATAGGGTCACGTTCAAATCTCTGTGTATTGCCTTCAACTCGCTTCACAATATAGGCCCTTCTTAGCTCACTCAGACGTTTGACTGGTATGTACCCAATAGACCCCTTCGGTCGGCAAGCACCAGAACAGTGGTTGTCCCCAGATTAAAAAAAGTTAACTCGGGAGGAAGATGTTTCTTCATGGGCACAGTCAAGGCATGGAATGAGTTACCCATCTCCATTGGGGCGGCCCAAACTTGATTGTCTTCAGAAAGGCTTTAAAAACCTAGCTTTTTTGCAACTAGGCTATCAGGTATGTTGTTTTCAGGGAGACAATGCCAGGCCACTCCAGGGTAACAGTGCGCTTGACAAGTTTCATTACCATTAACATTTCAATGAAGGGGATCATGAGAGGATAAGGAGAACATCCTTCATGAAACAACTTAAGGCTCTAGCTATTATTAGGTTTATAGGAAGACAACATGAAGGGAGCCAATATTAAATTACAGCTCTACTTCTTCAGGACACCAGTTTGAGAGGAAATGTATTGTGCAAACTTTTCAGAAACTTTATAACAAGATGCCTTTTAAACGATGAAAGAAGAAGGGCGACTTGGGTTTATAGGAACTGTATGGATATTTAATGCAAGAAACACCCTTCTTATATACCCAAAATGCTGTCAATGGTATTTAGCATGAATGTGAGATGGGAAAATCTCAAGGCCCAAAGCCAGGCCAGATGAGTAGACTGGTGGAGGTAGAAAAGGACTCTGACTACCCATACCTCCAAGAGGAAACCAGGGAGTCAGGGAAAAAGTTAAGTCTCTGAGGTAATGAAGCAAACCGAGATGAGTGGCATTCTGATGCAACCCTAAATGTTGCTCGTTGGTGCCAGAGAAGTAATTAGCATCAAATAGACTACAGAGCTGAAGCAAGTTAATCATAGCTTTGTACAAAACGTATTGAACACTATTATAACTGGGTAACCATGCAGGCATTTCTTCATTCATGAAAACTTCGGCCAGCAAACTTAAAACCGTCTCCATGTTAGCTCTATCCATTCTTTGACTTATTATACACCGTGACAAGGTCTCAATCAAAGCAGACACACTTTCTCCTATGGGTCCCATTATGTTTGTTGCCCCAACGGTACACCTGATCACACATTTGGATGATTGAAGGGTTTTTAATTTGTTATCCACCATCATGCATTTGGTACTCTTCCTTATTATTCTTTCAATGGCAACATCCATACCAGGCCACCAGAACAGCTCCTTCACTCCCTTTTATTTTTAAAGATACTTAGATGACCTTTATGTAATAGCTGCGCATTTTTCCTTCTCGCCATATCGGGAGGCTAAATTCTAGCACTACTCAATATCATTTTGCTCACATCCACTAAGTTAATCCTTCACTTCCCAAAATGACCTCCAGCACATCTTTTCCACACTGTCTCACCAATACTTTTGCCGTTCTGCCTATCATTTTTAAACTAAGGGTTTAACGTCAGAAAATATTGTGAAGTGTTTACCCAAACAAAGGCTTGGAAATGATCAAAAGCCCACAGCCAAGCCAGGGCCTCACTTTCACATACAAGGTATTTTTCCTCACTGCGACATAGGGATCGCAATGCATGAGCTATTTTTACCTTCATACAATTCTTTTAATCCTATGGCAAAACTTCACCTATCTGCATATAGCTGGCATCTGTGATGATGACTCTTTCTGCACTAAGATTTAAACCTGGTTAGCCGTTTACAAAAGCTTTTTTTTTTAATCCATGTAAAGTCTCTCTGACATTTTTCAGACCAATCTAAGTAAACCTTGTTTTTTGTTTAACATGGAAGTATTTTTAGGCTAATCTCGATACATACTTTGCATAAAAATAAGGACCTAGAAGAACAAGTTACTTACCGTTGGTAACCCACTATCTGGTAGAGACTCTATCTAGCCATAGATTCCTTACCTTAGAATTATCCCCAGGCGTCAGACTGGATCCAGAAATGTTTTTGTGAGATGTACCTCTGCGCGCCGGTATCTGTCGTCGTTCGGCTCTGCTCTGCATTGTGCGCGTCAGAAGTGATGTTCGTGGTGCCTACAGCGACGACACCTAAGCGCGCTGACATCAGTACCTTTTCGCAACTTTCCATGCCAGAAGTGCAGAGCCACAAAGTACACTGACTACTAGTGTGGAAAACTAGGGCCCTAAAAGGGAAAAGCGAAGTCCCTAAAACTCAGTTTGCAGAGCGAGGAGGATGGGTGGATCTGAATCTGTGGCTAGGTAAAGTCTCTACTGGATAAGGCGTTACTGAAGGTAAATAACGTATTCATCTGATAGAGACTTCTAGCCGCAGATTCCTTGCCTTAGAATAGATACCCAAGTAATACTTCCCTGGAGGTGAGTTTGTGGACCAACTGCACACGAGAATGTCCTGCAAGACTGAATGAGCAAAGTGACCTTCCAAACAGTAGTGTTTGGTAGACATGTGCAGGGAAGCCCAGGTTGCTGCCAGGCAGATGTGCAGGACCAGAACTGTGTGAGCTAACGCAGTAGTCGCAGCTTTAGCTCTAGTGGAATGAGCACGGAAAATCCTCAGTGGGTTGCTTTTTAGCCAGTGTATAGCAGATTTTGATGCACAGAACGATCCATCGCGAGATGGTTCTTTTCTGTACAGTCAATCCCTTCTTTGCTTCAACATACCCCTTGAAAAGTTGGTAGTTCACCATGAACTCTCGTGTGCAATCAAGGTAGAACTACAATGCTCCTTTTGTTTCCAGACAGTGAAGTTGCTACTCTTCTTTGGAGGGATGAGACGGAGTGTAAAAAATAGGCTGTGTGATGGATTGGCCTACGTATAATGGAGTGACCATTTTCGAAGGAAAGGAAGCTCTTGTACGCAGCACCCGGTCGTCTGCGCAGATGTTAAGATAAGGAGGCTTGGATGACAAGGCCTGAAGCTCACTGACCCTCTAGGCAGTTGTTATTGCAACCAAGAAGGCCGTCTTGATGGTAAGGAGCCTGAGTGGACAATTGTACAGAGCACACATATATGGAAGTGAGGAGGAAATTCAGGTCCACCTGGGGCATAAAGGGAGAAGGTGGAAACAAATGTTGTAAACCTTTCAGAAGCCAACTTACAATAAGGGATTTAAAGAGGGATGGCTGATCAGGCAACAGCAGAAAAGTTGAAATGGCAGAGATATAGCAAATAGCCCTTCAGAGCGCCCAGATCTAAGCCCTGCTGGGCAAGGGAAAGGATGAATAGGAGAACCTGAGAAAGGGATATCATTTTCTTTCTGTATTCCATAACAAATTTTTTTCCCAACGGCAGGTGTAAACAGTCTTAGTGGTGGGAGGCCTGGCAGCCAAGATAACATCAAAGAATTCACGAGGAATGACAAAAGGTGTCAACGGACTCATCTCCATGCAAGGAGGCATAGAACCCTCCTCTGCTGCTGCAACAGAAGATCCTCCAGAAGTGCCATCCTTATCGGAGGACCAATGGCCATGCTCAACAGCAGACCCTCGATGCCCAATCTGGAGCCACATGGATGACATGGGCCTGCTCGTTCCTGAGCAGAGGTGGTATGGGCAAAAAGGCATACAGGAGGTCTGAGTTCCATTTGAGACGAAAAGAGTCTCTGAGCGAGAGATGCCTTGGAAACTCTAGGACACAGAATTGCTGACATTGAGCGTTCTCGTCGGTGGCAAACAGGTCTAACCAAGGCTGTCCCCACTGCTGAAAAAAGGCCTTACACCACCTCTGGAAGGAGACGCCATTCCTAAACCGAGAGACATCTGCAGCTGTCTGGCATTCAGAAACCCGCTAGATGTTGAACCACCGGAGATATGCCCTACTGTTTCCAGCCATGTCCAGAGATGCAGGGCCTCTTAGAGGGTCCATGACTCCATACAGTCTTGCTTTTTGCAGTGCTCATGGTGGTGTTGTCCTACAACATTTGCACCAGCCTTTTCTGGATGGAGGGTAGAAAGGGTTTCAATGCTAAACAAATCATTTGGAGCTCCAACAGGTTGATGTGGAGTTGGATTCCACTGGAGACCAGAGTCCTCTGATCTCCACATCTCCCAGATGGTCGACCCATCCCAAGAGTGATGCAGCTGTCACCACTGTGAGATCTGGTTGGGAAAAGGGTCTGCCGATGACCCAATCGTAGTTTGTTAACCAGTACTGCTTATTTTTCGCAGTTCCCTCCGAGATCCGGACCATGACAGAGAGATTCCAATGATGCAGGTCCCACTGCAGAGCCCGTATATGCCAACGGGCATGTGTTACCAGTAGGATGCAGGAGGCCATGAAGCCCAGAAGCCTCACAGTCTGTCTCATTAATATCCTGGACTCGCCTTTTGGAGGATGGCCCAAAACTGCACGGTGTCGAGAACAGCTCCGATGAAAGGGAGCGTCTGAAAGAGTCAGGTGTTACTTGGCAGGTTGAAAGTGAACCCTAGCGAATGCAGGAGGTCTGCCATCATCTAGAGGTGGGAGACGACAGTTTGGGGCTAGCCCACTTTCAACAGCCAGTCGTTGAGATAGGGGAAGACTGGCAACCAGGTTCTCTGTAGATAAGCTGCAACCAGCGTCATTCACATAGAGAACACCTGAGGGAAGCTGCTGAGGCCAAAGGTGAGCACAGCAAATTGAAAGTGCTTGTGGTCCTCTGTGAATCACAGTTAATACCTTTGGTCAGGTCGGACGGGAATGTAGTAATTGATGTCCTGCAAGTCCAATGCTACCATCTAGTCTCCTGGGCACAGGGCAGACAGGACCTGAGCAAGAGTGAGCATTTTGAAAAATGTCTTGAGGAAGAAGTTGAGATAGCGTTAGTCTAGGATAGGAAGAAGGCCTCAGTCCCAGGCCCAGAAAGTAGCAAGAATAACAACCACAAACCACTTCTGGCATCTGCACTCTCTATATGGCTCATTTGGCCAAAAGAGCCATCACTTCCTGGCGGAGAAAAGATAGGTGGTCCCTCATTAGCCTATCAAATGTAGGTGGCATGGAGAGAAGGGTAGTCTCGAAGGGGAAGGAGTAGCCCCTTCAGAATCTGCAAAACTCATCGATGTTTTGAACTGCCAGTTAAGCAGTTGATGGTAAATCCTGCCACCCAGCGGTTGCCAATGAGGGTAAACAGGCAGACTAGGGGGGTTTGGAGGCTATTGCTGCTGGGGGATAGGGTGGGGGGACATCGCAGGGCCACTGTCAACAAAACTGCTGCTCTGCCTAGTGAGCCGGTGGCGACTAGTTGACATCTAATTGCGAACTAAGCTGCATCAATCTCGTCGGCAACAACCTTGGAGTACATCCCGGAGCTCCTCCAGGACCGTTGCCAGTACCTGCGCAAACGTATCCCACAGGGCATAGAGAAGTATTTATTTATTTATTTATTTATTTCGATTTAATATAGCGCGTTATAACCCGGGGGTCTCTAAGCGCTTTGTCAAATACGCACAGCAGAGATTAAAAAGGGCCAGGGTTCACCAACCGCAATGGTTTTTCTTCCACCAGGCTGGTGGAAGAAAAAATGTCTTCCCTAAATTGTCCAGCCTCTTGGATTCCCAATCTGGAGGAGCGACTGGGTATGCGCCAGGATTAACATGTAAAGTGGAGGCTAGGACAAACAAGCTCTCCGGTGTAGCCTGTTCTGTGAGGAATTTGGGGTCCCCAAGAGCAAAGCTGTGGTGGTGGGCAATTGTCCTGTTCACAGGAGCCCCCATGTTGGGCTTGGACCAAGTCCCAAGCAGGACATCAGTAAGTGTTTGTGAGAAAGTGGCTCTGTATATACTGGGCTAGAATGAAGTACAGTGCGTATAGAGTCCACCAACCCCAGAGGTATAACAGAGGCTAACGTCAGAACTGACCTTACTCTCCAAAGTGGTAGCTTGGTCGAGCAGTAAGGCAGTACCAGAGGACAGTGTAAAGCATTTGTTGTACACACCCAGTCAGCAAAAGGTTTCACACAATCAAGGACTGAACTCCAGGCCAATTGTTTTTATATCCACAGATGTATACTTTTCTCGTGATGAGTACTCTCATGAAATTACTTTACAAAGAAGCAATAAAGTTTGTGCACACAATAAATACAGTATTGGTAGTAAGCAACACAATCCCAAATCATACTATAGCATTGAGCTCAATGGGTTTTCTACATTTAACTACAGTTGATTACTATGCAGATTACTTTGGTAGTCCCAGGACTAGATCGTAGATTCAGTCCTGGGCTCTAAGCTGAAACCAGATTAGCAAAAACGTTTTAGTTACTGCAGTGAATTTTCATGAATATAAAGTAGTTTTAAAGGTTCACACTTAGAAACTTTTCTATGAAAATCTGACAATGTTATTCAATGGGAGAAAATTCAGGTTGCAGGTAAAGTACTATCATAACAGGTAGGTAATTGCATTTCAGTATTACGTGCGATTTTTAAAGAATATTTCAAGTTTTCAAAAGTAGACAGAAGAAATTTCATAGAAAAGCAGACAATGGGTTCCTATGGAGAAAATACAGATTACTAGTAAACCCGGCAGGGATTACTTTTGCGGTTCAGTACTGGGCTGAAAGGTACAGTACTGGCTTCTCCCCTGATCACAGGTGAGTACTTCAGAATTCGTACTTTGGCTGATTTTATGGGAATATTTTCAGTTTTCAAAACTTCACACTTAGAAAATTTTCGAGACAAAATTGGTCAATGGTATCCATCGGCAGGTAAGTGAGTTACCGGTTTCCAGGTGAGTATTTGGTTGGTGAAGTTAAGGTTCTGGGCGTAGACTCAGGGGTCCCCCAGGGTCAGGTAAGTACAGTTAGTTCAATCCCAGCGGCACAGGGGCAGCCGGGTGCAGAGGTAGGTAGGCCCAATGATATCCAATGAGGGGAAGGGGGCCTTCGGTTGGTGGCTGCTGGCTAGCAGGCCACGCGGCTGTGGGAGATGGGCTCCTGGTCACTTGCTCAGGGCAAAGGAAGAAGTAGGATAGGACAAAGGAGGCATAGCCAGCGGCACTCGGGCGGCTGGGTGCAGGGTGCTCTTGAGCCGTCGGACGCTCAATGTTATCCAATGGGAAAGGTCAAAAAGGGGAAAAAGGCTGCAGGCTCGGGGACGGAGACTCTCCAGGGGCGACCAGCACTTGGAGAGGTAAGTTGGTATCTTGGAGCACAGGTAGGTACCCCAAAGGGAGGCACAGGGGGCTGTAGGGCGCCGGGGTGTCTTTGGGTGTCGGAAAAGCTTACCCTCGGCTGGTCGCGGTGGGGTGGCCCCTGGTTCTGAGTCTGCAGGCATCGGCTGGTTCGTTGAGGAAGGTCGTTGGGCACTGGACCTCGGGTCCCAGTCGCTGGGGGGACATCCTCGTGGTCTTGGTTCGGTTGGCCCGGGCTCGGCGGGTGCAGAGTGGGCTGGTCTGGAGCTTCCTGGTTGGCACCAGGTGGGTTGTTGCAGCAGAGCCTCTGCTGATGGGACTCCCAGTCTTCAAGAGGGTCAAGGCAGGCAGGTCCTCCGGGTGCCCCAAGGTTGCTGTCCGCAGGATGCGCCGGGATTAGGTAGGAGCAGGTTCCAGGATTGACAGGCCGGTAGGGCTGGGGCCAAGTCAGTTGTTGTCGTCCTGTTATTAGCAGCTGCACGGCGGGTCTTCTTCTTCTTGATATTCTTTCTTCTTCTCGTATGGGATCTGAGGAAGGAAGGTTCAGGGAGCCCCTAAACACTAAATTTAGGGGCATTACAGGTAGAACAAGGACAGGGACCAATGGGTCCCTGTCCTGATGTGAGTACACACCCTAGCCTGCTCCTCTCCGGGGGGAGGGGGGCAGGAGCCTAGCTGGGATTGGGTAGGGCTCCCCATCTACAAGATGGCCGGGGCCCGGGGTCGTGCTTCACCTCGCCTCTTCCACCTGAGGGGTGGAGTTGGAACAGGTTGGCACACCCCCCTCCTGACGTGGTTTTTCCCGCCAGTCTTCCCGCCAGAGTGGGGGTTAGAACTGGTGGGGGCCAGTTGCTGGGTACAGCAAATGGTCTGGAGAAGCTCTCGGAGGCGGCAGGCATTTGAAGCTTCCCCCTGCCCATCCTGGGGGAGGAGACCTAGCACCTCGCCCAGGATGTGCATTGTTGCAGGCCCAGGAGAGAGGTTGGCTCTCCACCCAGGGGTCCAGCAACATGTCTGCTGTGTGGCAGCCTCTGCAGCTACTCAGCCCAGACATGGATTGTAGGGTTTCAGTGGGAATCTCTAAGATGCCCTCTGGTGCACTTTACATTAAATCCCACACTGGCATCAGTGCCGGTTTAATGTGCTGAGAAGTTTGGTATCAAACTGGTCAGTCTTCAGTGTAGCCATTAAGGTGCTGTGGAGTTCGTAATGACAACCTCCCTGCACCATATACTTGTAATGGTATCACTGCACTTACAGTGCCCAGGAATGGCCCTGGGTACTGTAGGGGCACAGGGCTGATGCACCTGTGCCCATACCTCTGGCAAAGGGCACCCAGCTAGAGGGGTGACTTAAGTATGCCAGGGCAGTGGGTTCTGTGGGCATGGCACACAGGGATGTGTGCCATGTGGACTCTTGGTTTAGTTCTGTACTTAGGCACTCAGCCTGTAAAGGCAGTGTGTGGGTGTCAGGGTACAGGGTACAGGGCCCCTGAGGGTGGCACAATACGTGTTGCAGCCCTCAAGGGTCTTCTCTGGTCACCATGCCCTGGGTACCATTTACTAGGGGCTGACAGGTGGCCAGAGATGCCAATTAACTCAGTCAAAGCACATCAACAATTCAGAAAAAAGTGGGGGCATACCAATGCAAGAAAGATGGCACTTTCTCACAGTGTTTCATTGAAAGGGAGAAACAGTTTGGAAGCGGACACTCCCGGTTGAAGCACAGACGGCAAACTAATGGCCAGGCCCTCAGCTGTCCTCTGCACCACCCTAGCGAATGTCACGGTAGGAGGAGAAAACATATCACTCGTCGTTTTTTTGCACTCCACACCACCAGCCAGTGTCTAACCCAGGGTGGTGTGGAGTGCAAAAAAACGATGGATTTAGGCCCAGATCCTTGTACTGGGATGAATGTATGACATTGTTCTAAATTCTGTCCATCAACTGCGTTTTTTGCAATTTTCACCCCGAGTGGGCTGGGTATGCTCAGACGTGAGTCCCATGCTCTCCACACCACTGGAGTCAAGCTATCCAGGCTGATGAAGGCTGATAGCCAGAAACCGGTCCTTGGATGCTTGATTCCGGTCTGGGAAAGACATGGCTTGGTAGTTCGGACTGGACTGGTCCCATGAGGCACAGGGTCAGAGTTGATTTGCATATAGCCAGTGTCTAACCCAGGGTGGTGTGGAGTGCAAAGAAAACGATGGATTTTGGCCCAGATCCTTGTACTGGGATGAATGTATGATATTGTTCTACATTCTGTCCATCAACTGTGTTTTTTGCAATTTTCACCCCGAGTGGGCTGGGTATGCCCAGACGTGAGTCCCATGCTCTCCACACCACTGGAGTCAAGCTATTGAGGTTCTGAAAAACTCGATATCGTATAATTACTCGAGAATTAAAACTTCGTCGAAATATGACGAATTTGGTATCAAAAGACCGAGAATGACGAGTACATCATGTACATACATTTTCAGCATATTTGAGTGGCGATTTCACCTCGAAATCGCCATTTGCGTTCTGACCCTTGGCTTCATTTATATGTTGCCCTTTACATAGGCCTTAATCCAGTTGATTTCAATTCCACAAGGACACGTACTCCTTAATCGACTTTTCCATGACCTCAGAACAAGTTGGAACCATTGCCCCAGGCCGAACTCGTTAGGTCAGTTCCCTCCCAGTGGCCGAAGCAAGATAGCATCTAGGCTCAACAAACCATAAAACCATTTCAGCGCGCACACCTGCCATATCTCGCTCATATCTATCTCCACTCCTTTGCTTCACTTACTTTATGACGGGGAGGTGCCCGGTTTTATTAGGGGTCCAGTGTTATCTGATGAAATGTTGGCCCTTGCCAAATGATTTGTTGTAGGCAACACGAGGTGAAATATGGACATGTCATCATGACTCTGCTTTTTCTTTGTACTGGAAATATGTTAACTATTTACTTTACAACCAAGAATGTTTTGCCCAAGGCCCAAAACTGTGTATAAGAAGAGAAGCCTGATTTCATGAAGGTGTGCAGTCTCCTGAGAATATACCCGTGTTGTACTTCTAGGACACCTGTTACCTTGGTTGCAGCCAATAAACTAATCTTTGACTTCACCTAGAAGACTCCGAGTTTCTGTAGGTCTGGATCAGGAAGAACCCGAGGTCTCTGGGTGTTGATTCCCTGGCACCGCTGGGTTACCGGTTCTGTGCCGGTTCTTAAAAACCCAGTACCTCAGTTGGCGCCCAACGTTTGGGGCGATTCCAGTGGTACCAGTCAGCCAGAAGATCGTGAGGAGCTTCGTGTGGAAATTCCGGAGGACGGCCAACCACCTCATCGACCCCTGCATGTCGACGTGGTCCGAAGGTCTTTGCTGCGAGGTTCCCCGCTTCCCGACGGCTACAAGGACTGCTGCCCTGGCTATCGCCCTGATTTGGACCCTTGAAGTTTTTGGTAGAGCGAAACACTGAGACGAGTCTTCTGGTGACGCCATCGATATTTCAGTTAAGTATAAGTGGAGCGTCTCCCAGTCCTTAGTTGGACCTAGTTGTGGGTATCCTTGGGATACAAAGGTTTGTGTTGGTACTTGCAAGCACCAAAACCGAAGGACTCGTGTATTCACGAGAAATATCGTAATCGATAATCCTTTGAAGTTTGGAACTAGACTAGAGAGCGAGGATGCCTAGTCTTAGACTTGGGAATTTATTTTGTCTTGGTAGTAATAATAGGGACTCCCGATTGGAGGACTCATGTCCGGTTCCTCCAGTTGGAACTCCGACTTACGAGCTATATGTGAAACATGGGGTAGGCCCCATCACTTACAATGAAGTATGGATTAAATACACCAGGAAAGATGGTGTTCTAAAATGGCCCCAATATGGTAGCTTTGACTCCGAAATCTTAGACAACCTTGAAGTAAAGCTCTTTAAAAAGAAAGCCCGGCCGGCAATGTTTGACTCTTTCCGCCTATGGTGCAAAGAAGCCAAACAAAAAGAAATCAAATTAGCGAAGAAAAATAAGAGAGAAGGGGGACTGTCAGTAATGCAAGCTGCTGTACAGTTTAAAGACAATGAAGAAGAGCAGATGAATGAGCAGTTGCACAGGCAACGTAAAATGGCAATAGATAAGTGTTATCCAGTTTTACCGTCTCTTCAGCGAGAGGCAGCAAAAGAGCGTGAAAAAGACTCATTAATGTCACAGTTACTAAACTCACCACCCCCCTATGCGCAGAATGCCACAGCACCCCAGCAACCTTTAGTTGCACAAACTGCGCCTCCTGCTCCTACACAGCACCCACCAGCTGTTCTTCAGCTGGCTCCTACTTCTTCGGTGCAGCCTCCTTCAGGCCCACCGACCACCTCCGTTTCACCTGTGTTTTCTACAGTTTTACCTGCTGTATTCTTTTCGGCTCATAGTTCTCCCTCTACGATTTTGCCTAGTGCCCCCTCTATTTCCCCTGACGTCAATTCTACTATTTCTACCCCTGTCTTAGCTCACCCCGTTTTTCCATCTGTTTGTCCTTCAGTTTCACCTTCCATTCGGCAGAAAATGGCCAGCACTGTTACTAACCTTCTTTTACCTCTTTTCGGGTCGCCTACTACGACCCCTAACATGGGAAGAAGACAGTTGCGAAGTCAACTGCCTGATTATCAAGAGAGAGATTCACTGAATAGTTTAGCACGGAAATGGGTCATGGACACTGTAAAATATGATGTACAGTCTGTCATGGAAGACTTCCACCAATGGGAAACAGCTACACAGAGATATGTTTTCGAACAGATGTGTGTTTTCCTTTGCGAGGATTTAGAAGACAATGATCAGGATTGCCTCCCACAAGAGATGTGTCGTATGCGGTTTAAGTTTGGACAGGGTATGATTGTAGGTCCAGATGTGGAAAAAGCAGTTGAAATGTTGTTATCATATCGAAGTAAGCGAAGTAGTTCTGGGTCACCATCTGAATCTAATACATCCAGTAGGAAAAAGGCGCGACAATACCCTATGAGAGAAGTTCCCCCGCAATGGAGAGAGGGTGACACGAAGGCTAACCCATCTATTCTGCCACACTTCCAGCGTGTATGGGTACATGTCCCATGGAAGCGAGCTGAAGTTTTAGCACTGAAACAAACATTACCAGATCTGCGTAAAAATCCTGCAGGGTACTATAAAGAGTTGTCACAAACTGCTGGGTCATGTATAATGAATTTAGCCGATATCGATATGTTATTTGGAAATGTTGTTCCACAGCCTTTATGGGGAAAAATTCGTCATGTAGATCATGACCAGGAATTAGGTGACTCATGGGCTAATATTACTGCTGTAGATGCCCGACAAGTTGGTGGGGCCAAGCCTGAGCCTTTGATAGCAGAACTCCCTGGTAAAATAATAGATTACATGAAAACGATAATGCCTGCAATACGCGTAAATTGGGATAAGTTGTCTGCATGCAAACAGAAGAAAGAAGAAACAGTCTCAGATTTCTTCACCAGATTTGAAGAAACATTCGTTGACCACAGCGGTCAAGATATGACCACCAAAGGTGGTCAGAGATTGTTTGTTGATAAATTCGTGCACAATCTGCTTCCAGAATTGTGTAAAAAGTTAAAAGATTCAGAAAGTTCTTGGGCAGTCTCATCTTCAGCCCAGATATTGGCTACCGCACAATATTACGAGAATAGAGACAAAGATGAAAAAGATAAAGTAGAAAAGAAAACTAGAGAATTAAAAACGAAAGTTTTGCTACAGCAAGCCTATCCGCCACGTGGTGGTGGTAATCAATATAATAATGGTCAAAATCACTACCAGAATGCTTTTCAGCAGCCTCAACAATATCAGAGAAACTTGCAAAGATTCGATTACACTCAACCCCGTGTAGGTCCCAACCAGTGTTTATATTGCAAACAAGAGGGTAATTACAAGTATAATTGCCCTGCCTTATCACAACGTGCAAATGGAGTTTCTGGTGTTAGAGGTCGTGGCAGTCAGCAAGCACCTAGAGGTAGAGGGCGTGGAAACGCCCCACAGGACACACGTCCCCTTCCACCACAAAACTCTATGAACAGGTTTGATCAGCAAAATAACGTGTCTGACAGGACAGCTCAATACTATGTTGAAGATTATTACACAGAAAACGAGCAGTGGGAGAATAATGACTGCTAGCACAGCCATAGACAAAGAGAGGGAGTTGTTTCAGTTCCAGTAGATCAGAGTGGACCTTACGTTGAGGTGATTACATCAGGTGTGTCAGAACCTTTTCTGTTGGATACTGGTGCTACAAAGAGTTCTATTATGCACTCCAAACTCCCTGGCACACCTTTGTCTGGCGAAATGAACGTTTCAGTAGGTTTTTCTGGCGCCCCAGTTAGGAATCCAATTTCTGACCCTTTATCTCTTTCTGTTGGTCCTTGTGAATTTGAAGCACCCCTTATTCTGACAACAGGTTGCGGTGAAAATTTACTGGGATTGGATTTGTTAAAAAGACTGTATGCGACTTTGTACTGTTCTCCTTCAGGAGTACAACTCACTTTAGGTAAGAAAGTGGTTTCTCCCATGTATTTGTCGAGAGATGCACTTCCAGCAGAATTGTCACTTCTCCCAGATATTCTTTGGGCCACTGGACCTAATGATGTAGGTCTTCTAGAAATTCCACCATATGTTGTAACATTGAAGTCCAATGTCAAAATGCCACGAATTCCCCAATACAGAATATCTAATGAGGGTGAAAAAGCTTTGCTAGCGATTGTTTACGAATTGATTGAAAAAGATGTGATTGAGGAGACACGAGGCAACGTGTGCAATAGTCCCGTTCTGCCTGTTTTAAAACGAACTGACCCTTCTCAGCCACCTGTGTACAGATTCGTAATTGATCTTCGAGAAGTGAATAAAATAGTTGTGCCACAATTTCCAGTTGTCCCCAACATTACCACATTATTAACCATGATTCCAGCTTCTGCTTCGTGGTTTTCGGTAATAGACCTAAAGAATGCTTTCTTCAGCATTCCAATTGCCGAGGAGAGCAGGGATATTTTT
Organism: Lissotriton helveticus; assembly: GCF_964261635.1. Classification (NCBI taxonomy): domain Eukaryota; kingdom Metazoa; phylum Chordata; class Amphibia; order Caudata; family Salamandridae; genus Lissotriton; species Lissotriton helveticus. The sequence continues at coordinate 191,547,684 of NC_136069.1, forward strand.
TCCTTCAGTTTAGGAGGTCGAAGCTTCCGCTTTAAACGCGCTCCTCAAGGCTACTGTGAAAGCCCCTCAATATACAGCCAAGCTCTGAAAACACAGCTTGACACGATTGTGTTGCCAAAAGGTGCCACTCTTGTACAGTACGTAGACGATTTGCTCATTGCTGCAGATACTGAGAAAATTTGTAAAGAAGCCACATTGACATTACTGCGTCATCTGTGTGTTCTGCATCACAAGGTGTCCCTTTCCAAGCTCCAATATTGCCGAAAAGAAGTAACCTACTTAGGTCACCTCTTTTGAATTGAATGTGCCAAGAATACAGAGAGAAGTGCGTGCTTTCTTGGGCATTACATCATACTGTAGACAGTGGATTCCAAATTTTTCGTTATTGGCCAAACCCTTGGTGGCATTAACGTGTAAAAATACACCCAATCCCATTCCTTGGTCTGAAGAGTGTCAGAAAAGTTTTCTCGAATTACGCACGGCATTATGCTCAGCTCCAGTGTTAGGTACCCCCAACTACAGTAAACCTTTCACATTGTATGTCCACGAGAAGGAGGGCTGTGCATTGTCTGTGCTGACTCAATTATTTGGAGGTAAACAGCGGCCATGCGCCTATTTTTCGTCGACTTTGGATCCGGTAGCTAAGGCATTGCCAAGTTGTTTGAGGGCCACAGCAGCAGCAGCTGTTTCTATTCGACAGTCTGCTGGTCTAGTAATGAATAATACACTAATCGTGATGGTTCCGCATGCAGTGGACACATTGTTAAATAGGACCAAGACACAGCACTTAACTAGTGCTCGACTGTCAAGCTACGAATTGACACTGCTAGCGAGCCATGTGCACATAAAAAGTTGCAGTACCTTAAATCTAGCCACATTGTTACCAATTGCAGAAGAATCAGACGCTTTAGAGCAGCACGATTGTTTTCTCACAACAGAGGAAGAAACGAAAGGGAGAATAGATTTAGTTGACACTCCTCTTAATGAATGTGATGGTACATTATGGGTGGATGGTTCATGCTTCAAGCTCCCAAATGGCAACGTGACCGCAGCATATGCTGACACAACTTTGCACACAGTTGTTGAAACTGCACGAATACCACATGGTTCAGCTCAAGCTGCAGAACTGATTGCGCTCACGAGAGCATGTGTGTTGTCTAAAGGAATGAAAGTGACTGTCTATACCGACAGCCAGTATGCATTTGGAGTGGCTCATAGTTTTGGACGATTGTGGAGAGAACGTGGATTTCTGACTTCGCATGGAGCTAAGATTCAGCATGGTCAGTTGGTGAATGAGCTTCTTGAATCACTGACCTTACCCCTGCAAATGACGATTGTGAAATGTAGTGCTCACAAGAAGGTGACTGATGATGTTGGTCGTGGGAATGCATTCGCTGATGAGACCGCTAAAGAGACGGCGAAGAATGTGATGAGCCGAATGTATGTTGCAGGCCCTGAAAGATGGACTGGTGATGTTGGAATATGCGAGGACACGATAGAAAGTGTGAAGTCCATCCAAGCTGAGTCTACAGAGAAAGAGTTGAACACATGGAGAGAGAGTACAGGAAGAATGGATGCAAATGGTTGTTGGATTGAATTGGCAGAGCATCAGAGATGGTTGTTACCCGATGCATACGTGCTTGCAGTGGTTATAATGGCTCATGGAATGGCTCATATCGGCGTGAAAGGGATTTGCGAGTTGTTGGCCCCAGTGTGGAAGAATTCAGGGATTCCCAAGTGCGCAGAGAATGTTGTCAAGAATTGCATGGTATGTCTGAAGCACAATCCTGGTAGGGGAACCCCAACTCCAGCTGGTCATTTTGCACCTCCTACGTATCCGTTCGAGGTTTTGCAGCTAGATTTCATACACATGGAGAGGTGCAACAACTTAAAATACGTGCTTGTGGTTGTTTGTGCTTTCTCAAGATGGGTAGAAGCCTATCCCCTAAAGGACAATACTGCCTTGTCCACAGCAAAAGCCCTTGTTAAAGAGTACTTCACCAGGTTCGGAATGCCTAGAATGGTCTGGTCTGACAACGGAAGTGAGTTTGTAGGTCGTGTGATGAAGAGTGTGTGAAGGGCTAGGCATTAGGCAGAAGTTCCACGCTGCAAATCACCCCCAATCAGCTGGATTAGTAGAATGTTACAATGGCACACTTAAACTTAAATTGGCCAAAATCCAAGCGAGCACAGGTCTTAAATGGCCTGACGCTCTACCCTTAGCACTCCTATCCACCAGAATGACTGTGCATTCGCGAATGAAACTCAGCCCTTATGAAATTGTCTTTGGCCGGCCAGCCAACATATGGGGAGTGCCTAGGCCCACAAAGTTCAGCGAGCTACAACACCCTATTTTGCTTGATTACCTGTATGAATTGACGGCTAAATTGCGTGTTTTGCATTAACAGGTCCACAACACCTTGCCTCCGGTCTCGGAGACCCCGGGTCACGCCATTGACCCCGGTTCCTGGGTTCTCGTCCGCAACTTTCAAAGAACAAAGAACGACCAGCCCAGGTAGACCGGGCCTCACCTTGTCCTTCTGTCTACGAGGTCAGCGGTTCGGGTGGAGGGGAAGGCCAACTGGGTCCACGGGATCCATTGTAAAAAAATACCCTTCCCTCTGCCCTATGACCTATGGGTCCAGAAAGGTGGCACTGACTCAGAGCCTGCCGCTGTGCCGCGTATCATACCTGTCAGCGATGACCGTGTAAAAGAAACTAACCCTGATTGTGGAAACGAGAAAATTTTTCAAGGAACTGTGCCACCACCAGAACAATTGAACTCTTTTGAACCTGAACTGCTGTTTCAGGACCAGACAATGCCAGGAAAAAGACGCTACAATTTGCGACCGAGAAAAACAGACTAATAAAAGTGATTCCTTTTTACGATTTGAGATCGAGACCTATGATATTTCTTTTTCCCCCACGTACTATTTTTGAAAGTGCAGATCTCCCATCTAGGTAACTTGCTTATTTTTGTTTTTCGAACCGCCATCCGGGTTCCGCTGCTAGGGCCGCGGTTGATTAAAGTCTTTTGGGTGCAGCTGACGACGTTAGGTCGGTAGTTCTAGTCGGTCCAAGGGAGTTGCCCTAGACTGACGGAAGCATCCTTTAGCAGAGGCAACCTACCACCGCGGGCAGCACCTTAGAGAGGATGGAGTTTCCTGATGTGGAGAGACCTGCCAAACAAACGAACTTTAAGCAGAGACTGTGTAAAACGATGACAAAGAAAAGTTTTATAATATTGTGTGTTTTTATGCTATCTGGCGTAATGATCTTTTTGATAAGTTATGCTTTATTCTCTTTCCATGTAACATTTGTGCCCACAGCATCACCCATACCCCCTCCTACTGCTTCCTCTCATTCTTTCCACCCTCTGCCTGACCACGAATCGAATAGGAGACTAGAGTTCATTAATAACTCCTTTGTTCAGCTGTTACACCAACACCAGCTTGTAATAAACACAACCAACTGTTGGGTGTGCGGTCTCAAGCCTCACACCACGGATAAAGGTATCCCCTATTTGGTCCTGCCATTTAGTCACAATGGTTCAGTATGGGCATATAGGACAATGTTAATATATGCACGAGAAATCCAACCCCTACGTTCTGTAAAAGACAACCTCAAAACTAGCGCCCTAGTCAAAGGTATAGTTGACATGATCAAGGAAGTAACTTCTTATGAAAATACTCCGGATGATGAGATACTTGCATATGTAGGTTGGAACGTGACCGGGTATAGCACTACCTTAAGTGAGAAACAGCAAGCCAAAAGATCATCCCCTATCTGGATCGTACCCCATCAAGGTCACCTGTGTCTGCAAGGTATTGGCAAGAATCCTAGAGCTCAGCTAGGGAGGAGTATCTGTACAGAAACATATGTTTTTGGATCTCAGACTTCCCCTGCGTTTTTAGCCGCTAAGGGTACTTATTTCATCTGCCATGATAGAGCCTATACATGGTTGCCCCCTGACTTCTCGGGCTCATGTTTTGTTTCATTCCTGTTACCTCCCACCTACACAGCAGCGGCGGATTACCACCGGACAAGGGTAGTTAGAGGTGTCTTGAGTAAAGAAGACACTGCAGGTCAAGAATTTGGGGACTTTGCAAAGGGTTTTCTGCCGTTCTGGGGATCCATGGCTAACAGTAGAAACATAAGGCAATTAACAAGGGTAGTTGAGTCCACCGTGACTGAAACTGCGGGTGCCCTTAGTAACTTGACTGCTGAGCTCCAGTCGGATCGACTTATGACCCTTCAGAACCGGGTCGCTTTGGATGTAATACTTGCAGACCGAGGTGGAGTATGTAAATTGATCCAATCTAGTTGTTGCATTTTCATCCCAGATAATGCTCCAACCGTGTACAAGGCCATCTCCAAACTACATAAGATTTCTGAATCTATTCATGTGGAAAAAGGAGATTGGTCCTTAATGGGATGGTTCTGGGAACTGATATCTGCCTGGGGATGGAAAATTCTAATGGTCATTGGGATGTTCTTAGCCATTCTTTTCCTGTTCTGTCTAAGCATACAGTGCGCTCCTGCAATATGTGGCCTCTGTGCTACATCATGTCTAAGGAAGCCTGTGTCAAGCGATGAACTTAGCACAAGAATGATGTTACAGCAACATCTCAATGACTTCACGAATATCGATCTGGACTCAGACTAACATGAGGATAGATTAATTGCCTATGTAAGGGCAAAAGGAGGGTTTGAGGTTCTGAAAAACTCGATTTCGTATAATTACTCGAGAATTAAAACTTCGTCGAAATATGACGAATTTGGTATCAAAAGACCGAGAATGACGAGTACATCATGTACATACATTTTCAGCATATTTGAGTGGCGATTTCACCTCGAAATCGCCATTTGCGTTCTGACCCTTGGCTTCATTTATATGTTGCCCTTTACATAGGCCTTAATCCAGTTGATTTCAATTCCACAAGGACACGTACTCCTTAATCGACTTTTCCATGACCTCAGAACAAGTTGGAACCATTGCCCCAGGCCGAACTCGTTAGGTCAGTTCCCTCCCAGTGGCCGAAGCAAGATAGCATCTAGGCTCAACAAACCATAAAACCATTTCAGCGCGCACACCTGCCATATCTCGCTCATATCTATCTCCACTCCTTTGCTTCACTTACTTTATGACGGGGAGGTGCCCGGTTTTATTAGGGGTCCAGTGTTATCTGATGAAATGTTGGGCCTTGCCAAATGATTTGTTGTAGGCAACACGAGGTGAAATATGGACATGTCATCATGACTCTGCTTTTTCTTTGTACTGGAAATATGTTAACTATTTACTTTACAACCAAGAATGTTTTGCCCAAGGCCCAAAACTGTGTATAAGAAGAAAAGCCTGATTTCATGAAGGTGTGCAGTCTCCTGAGAATATACCCGTGTTGTACTTCTAGGACACCAGTTACCTTGGTTGCAGCCAATAAACTAATCTTTGACTTCACCTAGAAGACTCCGAGTTTCTGTAGGTCTGGATCAGGAAGAACCCGAGGTCTCTGGGTGTTGATTCCCTGGCACCGCTGGGTTACCGGTTCTGTGCCGGTTCTTAAAAACCCAGTACCTCACTATCCAGGCTGATGAAGGCTGATAGCCAGAAACCGGTCCTTGGATGCTTGATTCCGGTCTGGGAAAGACATGGCTTGGTAGTTCGGACTGAACTGGTCCCATGAGGCACAGGGTCAGAGCTGATTTGCATATAGCCAGTGTCTAACCCAGGGTGGTGCGGAGTGCAAAAAAACGATGGATTTAGGCCTAGATCCTTGTACTGGGATGAATGTATGACATTGTTCTACATTCTGTCCATCAACTGTGTTTTTTGCAATTTTCACCCCGAGTGGGCTGGGTATGCTCAGACGTGAGTCCCATGCTCTCCACACCACTGGAGTCAAGCTATCCAGGCTGATGAAGGCTGATAGCCAGAAACCGGTCCTTGGATGCTTGATTCCGGTCTGGGAAAGACATGGCTTGGTAGTTCGGACTGGACTGGTCCCATGAGGCACAGGGTCAGAGCTGATTTGCATATAGCCAGTGTCTAACCCAGGGTGGTGTGGAGTGCAAAAAAACGATGGATTTAGGCCCAGATCCTTGTACTGGGGTGAATGTATGACATTGTTCTACATTCTGTCCATTAACTGTGTTTTTTGCAATTTTCACCCCGAGTGGGCTGGGTATGCTCAGACGTGAGTCCCATGCTCTCCACACCACTGGAGTCAAGCTATCCAGGCTGATGAAGGCTGATAGCCAGAAACCGGTCCTTGGATGCTTGATTCCGGTCTGGGAAAGACATGGCTTGGTAGTTCGGACTGGACTGGTCCCATGAGGCACAGGGTCAGAGCTGATTTGCATATAACCAGTGTCTAACCCAGGGTGGTGTGGAGTGCAAAAAAACGATGGATTTAGGCCCAGATCCTTGTACTGGGATGAATGTATGACATTGTTCTACATTCTGTCCATCAACTGTGTTTTTTGCAATTTTCACCCCGAGTGGGCTGGGTATGCTCAGACGTGAGTCCCATGCTCTCCACACCACTGAAGTCAAGCTATCCAGGCTAATGAAGGCTGATAGCCAGAAACCGGTCCTTGGATGCTTGATTCCGGTCTGGGAAAGACACGGCTTGGTAGTTCGGACTGGACTGGTCCCATGAGGCACAGGGTCAGAGCTGATTTGCATATAGCCAGTGTCTAACACAGGGTGGTGTGGAGTGCAAAAAAACGATGGATTTAGGCCCAGATCCTTGTACTGGGATGAATGTATGACATTGTTCTACATTCTGTCCATCAACTGTGTTTTTTGCAGTATTTGGATATGAGCTTTCCATTATAAGGGCTGTTTGGTTTTGCGAAAGTCTTTAGTTCTGTAAATGCAGAACATAAGGGCTCTTTTACCATCTAATGTATGGAGAGCCCTTTCCGCAATTCAGTCCGGTTGACGAAAGAACACAGGTATCTCAGCTGATTGATTAAGGTGGAAATGAGATATCATCTCTGGAAGGAATTTTGGGTTGGTGCGAAGGACAACACAATCTCTGTGGAGATGGGAGAAAGGTTCTTCGAAGGTTAGTGCCTGGATCTCATTAACACGTCTGAGTGAAGTGATGGTAATTTCAAAAAGTGATCGAACAAGATAGTAATTGAAGGAAGCAGTTATGTAGGGCTTCAATCGGTGAACCCTTAAGTCTTGTGAGAACATTGTTAAGATTCCATGTAGGGGCAGGTAAAACCCGGGGTGGAATCACTCTTTTTTTATTTTTTTTATTTGTTTTTATTGTTGCATCAAGATAAGGTATTGTACAGTAATATATCATTGTCGGTGCCGCGTCAACATTCAGCCGCAGCCGACCGGTATTGCAACTATTCCTTTTATTACATAACATTCAACTTTAGGTTCATAGATTGGTAACTTAGTAGTATTGAGGACATGAATTACCATATCCCATAGTAGCAGCATATCGAGTAAGGCCTAGTATCTTACAGGATGCATATGTTTTGTTCACATCATGTGGGCACGGAAGTCGCATGACCCCTCTGCTATTTGTGCAGCCCCCTCCCGCTTCCCACACCTACTCCATTTCCTCCTCCTCTTCTGAACTGTCTATATCCTCCTCCTCCGGTAGCGGATCACAAATTTCCCCCCTATATGTGTTCCAGGGCAGCCATATTTTGTTCCATTTACGTGGGTTGGCTCTTCGTTGATACACCGCACGTTCCATCACCATGAGCATGTCCATATTTCTGCACCATTGTGCCAAGGTCGGTGCCTCCGAAGCCCCCAATTTCTGAGCTATGTCCCGCTTTGCTAACATCATTCCGATAACTACCCATTGCCGCCCCTGTGGAGTCAGGTTGTTCGGGCCCCAGACATTCAGCAGACAGATTCTAGGGTCAGGTGTGATGGGGAGCTGCAGGGTTTGGGCAATAGTGCGCGTTATTCGCCTCCAGTACTCTACCATGCTGGGACAGGACCACAGGGTATGAAACAGTGTGCCTTCCTCCCCGCAATTCCTCAAACAGTAAGGGTGATCCGCCCTCTGAATTTTATGTAGGGTGGTGCGTGTGTAATATACCCGGTGTAGTATTTTAAATTGTACTAGTTGGAATCTCGCCGAGATTCCAGCTTCTCTAGGCGATGCCAGTGCCGCATTCCAATGTGCCTCATCTAATTCCCCGAGCTCATCCTCCCATTTGCCTCTCAGTGTCTGTAATGGGTCAGGCAGGTTGTTTACCAGTTTGCGATATGTGAGGGAGGTGGCGCTAGCCTCCATGTAATCTGTAAGGAGTCGGTCTTCTAAAGGAGCTGATTCTGGGACCTTTGTTCCTGGTGTAATTGCAGCCATTAATGCGTGCCGAACCTGTATGTATCGGTAGGTTTCAGTAATGCCCAGCTCGTACTGCTCCCTCAGGGTCGCGAATGGAATTACCCCATCTCTCATCCACATGTCGCCCACCGTGGAGATCCCGATATTATCCCAGTGGGTAAAGCCCTTGCTGCTACGTAGATTGCCCAGGGCTTTGGAGTCCCACAGGGGTGTAAGCCGTGTAATCACACCCTCCCAGTTTAGTCTTCTTTGAGCTTTGTGCCATAGTGTTACTGTGCGTTTAGTCGGGCCAATCAATCTCGCTGTTAGTCTTTTATTGTAAAGCGGGGCCAAAAGGGTTGAATCACTCTTTTAAGACGTTCCATAAAGGCTTTGATAACTGGTATTTGAACAAAGAGGTGTTGTCTATTTTGCAGATATGCAGCCAGATGTGAATGCAAGGCCAGAGAGTTGTAGAGGTAGAAGGTAACAAACAATATTTTGTTTTGTAGCATTACATGGATTGATACTATTATGACAATAACAGACAAATATTTTCCCTTTAGCTGCATAGCATGCGAGTAGTAGGCCTATAGGCTTTTCATACATTCAGGTGGGAGATTGAGATAGCCAAATTCTATGAGCACAGGAGCCAAATTACTAGGTTGAGTTCCCTGGGATTTGGGTGCCTGATTTCTTCATGGTTCTGAGTGAGAAGGTCCAGGCTGAGGAGCAGCTTCTTGTGGGGAACTACTGACTGTTCGGGTAGTGTCGTGAACCAAGACTGTAAAGCCCTTGTGGGAGCCACTAGTACGAGTGCGAGGGATGTTTGCCTGAGCTTCTGAACCAGAAACTGGAGAAGAGGGAGAGATGGCAAAGCAAAGGAAAATATCCCTGACCAATTCATCCATAGAGCATTGCCCTTGGATAGTGGGTGTAGGAACCTAGAGGAGAAGTCTGGGCATTTTGTGTTGTCTGCGGTTGCGAAAAGATCTACTTCTGGAAAGCCCCGCTTGTGGAAGTAAGGCAGGAGGACTTTGGGGTAGAGTTTCCACTTGTGGACTTGTTGCTGCATCCTGCTGAGGAGGTTGGTAAAATCATTGTCTGTTTCCAGGAGTTGTTCAGCTTACAGATGAATGTTGTGATGTAAAACCCAATGCCAAATGCTCCTGTGACTGAGACCACTTGTGCTAGCCATTCCTGAAGTGGAAACCTGTGTATCCATGCATGTGGCACTATGGCAATGCATGATGCATCATACCCAGTAGGCGCATGATTGTTCGGACTGCCAACTGTTGATTGGGTTGTGAACATGATTGTAGCATTTGGAAATGTGGGATTCTTCCTGTATTGGGATAGGCTAATCCCAGCGGTAAGTTTAGGATAGCCCCCAGATATGGTTGAACCTGTGAAGGCTGAAGGTCAGATTTTTTAAATGGATAGTGAAGCTTAGCAGGTTTATGCTATTTTGAGTGTATCTGCGATGTGCCGAATGTATTGGAATGTGAACGTAGGCATCCTTTAATTCTAGGGAGAACAGAAAGTTGCCTTGCTGGAGAAGTGTGATCACTTCTTGAAGAGTGACCAACTGGAAATCCACTGCCAGAATGTAATAATTTAAGGGCCATAGATCCAAGATTGGCTGCAAAGATCCATCCTTTTTGGGGATTAGGAAGGACAGTAGGTATACTCCTGACCTCTGATGTTGTAGAGAGCGAGGTTCTATAGCTCCTTCATGTAAAAGAGATTGAACTTCCTGTTTGAGCAATGTTTAATGTTCCACAGAGAGCCAAAGAGTGTTGGTTGGAATGTTTGGAGGTGTGGTGATGAGCTCCAGACAAAAACCATGTTGGTCAATGTCCAACACTCACTGATCTGATGTTATGGAGCGCCAAGTGGGGAAAAACTGTTGCACTCGTCCACCGGCACGTACAAAATGATCGGGGAAAGGAGAAGAAATGCATTACTTACCTGTAACTGCAGTTATCCAGTATTGGTGTCTTTCATAGATTCACATGCCTGAATCATTCCCCGTCGTCGAGATGGGAGTCCCCGGTACATAAATAAGTAATGTCCCATAGACATATAGAGAACAGTAGGCCATAGGGCCTCACTTTTGTAAGATATCTAGGTCCTTTTGTAAAAAGGACCAAACTCTAGAAAAGAGCCAATCAGCTGTCACCTCCCTCTAGAACCTTCCTGGCGGGAGCCTCAGTCCCTCAGATTTTCGTACGCACTAAGCTAAGTAGGCGTGTTACTGAGAGAATTAGGTGAGTCCTTCCAGGGGAGGCGGGAGGGTTGCATGTGAATCTATGAAAGACACCAATACTGGATAACTGCAGTTACAGGTAAGTAACACATTTCTTATCCAGTGTTATAGGTGTCTTTCATAGATTCACATGCCTGAATCAGAGTAGCAAGCAATACAGAAAACACATTTCGCATAGCACAGTATATGCAAGTTATTATACAATAACATATCCTGCAACTAGTAACAGCCCATAGATGCAATCAATACCATCAGCAAAGAAATGTGCATATAACAGAAGGATGGAGGGATGAAAGAAGGCTCACCTCAATGAAATAGATGGCAAAGCACTGCTTGTCCCACTGCTGCATCCTTCATCAGCTCTGTGTCCAGGCAATAATGCCTAGTGAAGGTATGGGGCGACTTCCATGTTTCCGCCCTGCAGATGTCAATCACTTGCACCCCCGCAAAGAGTGCCATAGAAGTGGATATAGCCCTCGTGGAGTGGGCTTGCACCTTAGAGCGCAGAGGCAGTCCTGCTTGTTCATGACAGAAGGAGATGGCTGCCGAAATCCAGCGTGAGATGCTTTGTTTTGTAAGTGGGATACCCTCTCTGCTGTAGGCCACAAAAAGCTGATTCGATTTCCTAAACTCCCTTGTCTGGTCGATGTAAAATTTCAAGCATCGCTTGAGATCCAGAGAATGTAATGCCTTCTCCACTTCTGTACTGGGATTTGGGAAGAAGGAAAGCAAAATCACAGGTTCATTCCGGTGGAAATCCGACTGAACCTTTGTGATGAACTTCTGATTGGTTCTAAGGATCACCTTGTCATTTTTAAATTGCATAAAGGGATCCTGAATCGAAAGTGCCTGCAACTCACTCACTCTCCTTGTGGAAGTGGGCGCAAGAAGTAGCGCTGTTTTCCAAGAGATGTATTTCAAGTCAGCTCTGTGCACCGGCTCGAATGGATGCTTCATAAGTTGATTAAGGACTACATTCAGATGCCATGTAGGTGGCAACATCCTCACTGGAGGGAAAGATCTGTATAGTCCACTCAAGAATTGTTTGATTAATCTGCTTGACCAAAGGGAAGGTCCCGCTGCAGTTCTTTTATAACGGGATATCGCAGCCAAGTGTACTTTAATTGAAGAGTGGGCTAGGCCTGCCTTCGCCAGATGTAACAGGTAAGGCAGGATTTGTTCCGGCGAAGAAGAGAAGGGATGTATCCCTTGATCTGCACACCAAACACAAAACCTCTTCCACTTCAGGGAGTACGTTTTGGTGGTGCTATCTGCTCGTGCTTTGGCTAGGATGTCTCTACAATCCTGCGGAATGTTTAAATCCCGAAACTCTCGGAACTCAGGAGCCATGCGGCTAACTTGAGAGACTTCAGATCCGGGTGTTGAATTTGCCGGCTGTGCATAGTGAGTAGAGATGGACTTTGCCTCAGACCGACTGGCGGTTCCAGGGATAGACGGTGTAGCTCTGTGAACTAATGCTGTCTTGGCCAAGTTGGGGCTATTAAAATGAGAGTATACGGCTCCACCTTCATCTTCCTGAGGACTCTGGGAAGCATTGGAAATGGCGGAAAGGCGTACGCAAAGACATTGCGCCATGCAATGGAAAATGCATTCCGTAGAGACCCTGATTGGGGATGCCAACTTGCGAAGTGTGGGAATTTGGCGTTGATCCTCGTAGCGAAGAGATCTATCTGTGGTGTGCCCCATCTCGAGAAGATTTGGTTGAGAATCTTCTGGTCTAACTCCCACTCGTGAGACGATGATTTTTGTCTGCTCAACGAGTCTGCGGGCACATTGTCCATACCTGGGACGTATTCCGCCTTTAGGGCTACATTGTTCATTATCAACCAGTTCCAGAATTTTTGCGGCTCGCGCGAGAGTGTCAGCGAGCACGTCCCTCCCTGCTTGTTGAGATAGTGCATTGTCGTGGTGTTGTCCGTCCTGACAAGCACTAAGGAGTGTTTGATTCTTGGTAGGAACGAATGTAGAGCCAAGAATACCGCTCTCAACTCAAGCAGATTAATGTTGAGCTCTCTCTCTGTGGTTGACCACTTTCCGCTTATTTGCAGTTCTTGCAGGAAAGCTCCCCAACCTTCTTTGGAAGCATCCGTCGTTATTACATGAGGAGCCGCTGGAAGTAGGAATGTCAAACCTCAGGACAGGTTCCGTGAAGACATCCACCATCTTAGGGCCTTCACCATCTGAGAAGTCACTCTTACGTGGTCGTCGAATGACCCCGTGCACTGGACCCACTGTCTCGAGCGTGCCTCCTGCAGAGGACGCATCCATAGGCGACAGTGAGGGATCAACAGGATGCACGATGACATCACCCCTAAAAGCGACTTGAAGAGTCGGACCTTCAACACTCTTTTTGAGGCTACTGTAGACGCTAGCCCGAGAAGCTTGTTTTGCCTCTCCTGAGAGGGGAACGCTCTTGCGGAGGTCGTGTTCAAGGTTGCTCACAAAAAGTTGAGATGGTCGCAGGATTGATTTTTCCTGATTGATCGTGAGACCCAGGCAATTGAAGAGATTCAGACAGGCGTTGGAAGACCTGGACGCGTCTTCGAAGGATGGTGTCTTGATTAGCCAGTCGTCCAGATAGGGAAAGACTTGATGACGGCATTGCCTGAGATATGCCACCACTGGGGAGAGTCATTTGGTGAAGATGCGGGGCGCAGACTTGAGTCCAAAGGGCAGGACACAGAATTGGAAATGCCTGCCCGCCACTGCTAAGCTCAAGTACTTCTTGTGATTTTTGTGAATTGGTACATGCAAGTAAGCGTCTTGTAAGTCCAATGACGCCATAAAATCCCCTTCCTCCAGAAGATGCAAAACTTCCTGAATCGTTACCATGCGAAACGACTGTTTCTTCAGAAACTTGTTGAGAGCCCTGAGATCTAGGATTGGTTTCCATTTCTTTTCCTTCTTTTGGATTTAAAAGAAACAGGAATAAAATCCTTTCCCTCTTTGGGATGGTGGAACTCTCTCTATCGCTCCTTTCTGCAACATAACAGAGATTTCTTGCAGAAGCAGTCGTAGGTTTTTGTGATGCATTGGGCGAGGCGGGGTTCATGGAGGGATGCTCATGAATTCCATGGAGTGGCCGAATTTTATTAATTGAAGGACCCACCGGTCCGTAGTAATCTTTTTCCAATTCTGTAGGAAATAGGTAATTTTTCCTCCAATTTTTAATAAGGGATATGAAGTGTGGACTGGCCGAAGAGGTCATTGTCTTCGCCCGTTGCTTCTTCTCTGACCTCTGCCTCGAAAGGACGACTTTCCGTATGAGGACTGTTGGCCTGGTTGTTGTTGCTGGCGCGGTTGGTATTGCGGCCTATTCTGGTTGGACGAATAAGAGGATCTGTACTGGAAACCTCCTTTGTAGGAAGATTGTCCTCTTCCTCTATTTCCTCGAAAGGACTGATTTTTATACTGAAGTGTGCCTAAGGCCCTTGCTGTGTCTGTATCCTTTTTAATGCTTTGCAACGCCTCATCAATTTTGGGGCCAAATAGTAGCTGGCCATCATATGGCATGTCCAAGATCTTTGACTGCACTTCTGGACAGAATGAGGTCGCTTTTAACCATCCTTGACGTCTTAAAACTGCTGCACCAGCCAGCTGTCGAAATCCTGTCATTGCAACATCCATAGCACAGTCTATAATCTCTGATGCCGATGTCTCCCCTTCTATGAGTATTTTCTTCACCTCTTCTTTGGATGCGTCAGGTAACTCAGACAGGTATGGGGCTATGTCTGCCCACAGCTGTCTATTATAGCGCTCGAGAAGCGCTAAGGCATTTGCAGCCTTGACAGTCATTGCCGACATTGTTAAAAAACGCTTTCCTATGTTGTCCAGCTTTCTTCCGTCCTTATCCGGAGGAGCCGATACAGGAGAAGAAGGATTTCTAGAATTTTTCTGGGGCGCCTGCGTCACCACAGAATCCGGTTAAGGATGACCTGTCAGACAGGCCGGTGCCGAATTTGGAGCCTTGTATTTTTTGTCCAATCTAGGGATTATAGGTCAAACTGAGGCGGGATTCTGCATGATCTGCTCCCCCTGTTTCCAGAGATAATCAATCATAGGAATTGTTCTCGTTGACTTCCTTAATGGCTCCTTAAAATCATACAGGAAACATTCCTGTTCCTGAGACTCCATTGTAATCTGGAACCGCTTAGCGGCCCTCTCCACCACATTATGGAAACCACCTATATCAAATGGTGGAGAATTTGATGAAGCAGGTTCCGGAGATGCTGGCGAGGCTGCGACATAATCCTCCCAGTCATTATTGACGGATTGATCATCCTGCAGCTCCCCTTCTTCTTGCTGTTCCTCCTGCTCTTCTTCCTCTTCTTCGCCCTCCGAAGATTGAGGACCTGGTATATCCACCCGTTCATTCTGAATGATTAGGGGCGGGGGTCTTGGTCTCGGCGATGGAGCAGTTGCGGGAGCTTGAGGTGCCGGAGATTCTGGGAACCTCTGCTTGTAGTCTTCTATAAAGGTATCTTAGATCTGTTACCAGGGAAGCTGGTAGGCAGACCATAGGTGTAGGTGGCGGACGGATCACCTGCTCCTCAACTTCCTCCTCATACAAGCTTTGGCATTTAACATTTAGCTCCGATGGGCTAGTCGACAATTGGAACATATCCCCATCGTCAGAATCTTCATCCTGAAGTAGACGTGCTGGTGGTAATAGCTGCACACGGCTAGGGGAAGTTAGCTCTGGCGTCAGCGTCTTTCTGGTAATCTTCAGACACACCAAAGCTGATTGAAAGCCAGAATCAATCACCGTCGACGGGCCCGTCGACGGTGAGATCGTCGACGGAGTAGCGATGACAGCCGTCGTCATCGATGTTGCCGTCGACGGTATAGATGTTTCCGTCGTCGACGGTGTCTTCGTCGACGGTGCCTTCGTCTACGGCATCTTCGTCGACGGTGACGAAGTAGACGGTGATGGTCTCGTCGTCGACGTTGTCGTCGACGAGGCTATTGTCGACAGAATCTTGGTCGTCGACGACGATCTTTTAATTACAATCGTCGACGATACAGCCTTACCCGCCGTCGACGATGGAGTTGTCGTCATCGATGATGATGACGACGACGCCGTCGTCGACGTAGATACATAAACAGGAGATACTGCTTTCTTCATCCCTGATGGCGTCGTCGTCGACGGTGCAGGCTTCTTAAAGGTGTGAACTTCCTTTTCTGAAGCTGTTTTTGCCTTGACCTCTGAAGACTTTTTAGCTGCCTTCTTTTGAGGAGTATCCAAGGGGCTAAGGGAAGCTACCCTAGGTCTTTTGAGAGACAATTTTGAGGAGATTGAAGAACCCTCACTTCCCTCAGAGGAATCCAGATTGTCTCTATCCTTAAGCCTTTGGAGCCAGATCAAAAGGCGTCCCTCTCTGTCTTTTAGAGTCTTAGTAGAAAAGGTTCGACATACCTTGCAGTCCTTAGTCAAGTGATCTGGGTATAGACAGTACAGGCAGTCCTTATGTTGGTCATCAATGTGTAACCTCTTTTTTCCACAAGAGGTACAAGCTCTGAAGAGACCCTTCTTTGGAGCATCAGCCATATTAATTTTCTTTGAAGAGAAAAAAACAGGAAACAATATCCTAAACTGCTGAAAATGCTGTAAAGCATCAACCCTGAGCAGAGCTCAGGGGAGACTCCCTTAGCACAACGTGCGGTAGAAAAGCTGAGTGACTGAGGCTCCTGCCAGGAAGGTTCTAGAGGGAGGTGACAGCTGATTGGCTCTTTTCTAGCGTTTGGTCCTTTTTACAAAATTACCTAGACATCTTACAAAAGTCAGGCCCCATGGCCTACTGTTCTCTATATTTCTATGGGACATTACTTATTTATGTACCGGGGACTCCCATCTCGACGACGGGTAATGATTCAGGCATGTGAATCTATGAAAGACACCTATAATACTGGATAAGGGAGCCAATGCTTTGTGGTGTGTACAGCATTGGGAGGTATTATGAGTGGAAAGAGATATGTGCTGTGAAAAAAGTTTCAAAGAGGAAATCCTCCTCTATAGGCTGCTTACGAAGTGGTACCTGATGATAAGATGCAGCCCCGCCAATAAGCTCCTGATAAGAGCTGGTGTCATCAGGAGGAAATGGCCTAGCAGGGTACAAGTCAATGTCTGTCTCATTGTCCCCTTGAGGGTCAATGTTGTAAGCCAACTAAGGATCAGGGGGCTGCTGTGCATCAAAGGTATCATCCACTGTCCCATACCCACCTGTGAACAAATGTAGGAACCCCTTAGAAGTGATGTCTAATGGATCACCCTGAGAGCGAGGGGAAGATGGTTAAGGGAAGGAAGTGGGAGAATAAAGGGTGGAGGAGAAGATTGTGTAGAAGGATGCAAGGTACTGGTGGCCTTGTCTGCCGTCCTCTTTTTGATTGATACAGACAGATCAATGGCCTCTCTGAAGGAGAGTTGGCATTTGGACTGAGGTAGAATGGAAACCACAGTCTTGGCCAGAATGCACCCAGTGTGAGGCTGTATGGGGATTTGCCGCTGGTGAGCATCGAGTTTCTCCTGCATCTTGTAAAGAATCGGTTCGAATGTAGTATCAGGGTTGGATCTCGCTGCTGGTCTCGAAATCTCCAGAGCAGAGATGGATTTCTGTTTGGGCACCAAAGATGGAACTGGTCAGCTGGGTGCCGAAGTGGTTGGCTTTGCCTGAAGTTTTGGTGCCAAGCCCGAGGATGAGGTATCCAAATCAGATTTTCGATGCCAACCATGGCCTGCTGCCAGTGGTGGCCTAGGGGCCTTAACTTCAGCCAGAGCCGAATGTTTTTAGGTGGCAGGATGGGGACTTCAGTACTCACAGTTCGCTGACCTGGTGGTACGTCCTTCATATGGAGGTTGATTTTTAATTTGGAGACATAGCCCTCGATGGAAAAAGCCTCTTGCTCGGCTTGGCTTGGATTGTGTTTTACAAATCCAGAGCTGAAATACTGTGCCTGGAGTTGTAAAAGGCTTTTGTCAGCCAAGATGGTAATGGAGTGAGACACCCTCTGACTCTCCGTGGGCCTTTCACACCAAATTACAGTACCATGACATGCCTAAACAGCCTCTCCCCACCAGCATGGCTGCCCAGGAGCCCTCTGAAGGCAGAGGATGACCAGAGGTCCCAACATATGGAGCTTTTGGCAGCAGTAGCAGGCCCCAGCGCTAAGCAGAACCAAATTGGCCTGCCATCTTGGACACTTGACACAGGACTCGACCTGGACTCCCTCTGAGAATATGCATGTTGAGAGCGCCTGCGGGTCCGAGTGCAGTCCTGGATCAACCGTCTCCACTTACATACAGCACTACAGGCTCCTCAGAGGCCGGGCTGGGCTTTCTGTGGTATAGCCCCACAGGCCAGGGCAAGGACCCTGAGCACCGATAGAAATGCAAGCCAAACAGGAAGATCTTGAAAAGCGAAGTCACTGCAACAACATACGCATTGAAGGGGTCCCAAGGTGCCAAAGGCAATGACATCAAGGCCTTCACAGTTTAACTTCTTCAGACAATCTGAGGCGATGTGGAGGCCCATTGGGTGTCCCTAGTCCCAGGTCATGCAGACGCGGTGCCAGACATCCTCATAAAGGTACTGCTTCACTGAAAAGAAGACATCCTTCTAGCATCCAGGGGGAAGGTAGACTTGGTCTTCCATGTCTAACCTATATGATCCAGCTCTTTCAAGAACTTTATCTGGTCATGTTGAGCAAGTGGTGTGACGTTAAGCCAGTCACTGACAAATTGAGGGTGTTGGGCATCCTATACCAGGGGGTATCCCTTTGCCCTTATATTGCACTGGAAGGTAAGGAGCGGTTCCTACGCTTCCTAGCTGGAGTAAAGAAAATGTTAGAAAACCCCGTTGATAAAACCAGCAAAGAATATTACACAGCCTGGACGACAGCTAGGGAAAGGTTGCACCAGGCCTGGTGGACAATTTGATCCATTCAACACGAAAAGCTGAAAAAGAAACGTGCTCTGCAGGAAGACAAACAAGGCATCCTTAAAAACCTGCAGAGCATGAAGAAGGAATCCTCCACGAACATGCTTGGCAGACACCTGCACTGGATAGCCAGCGCCTTTTCATACTGAGGGGACATTTACCACTGTGGCTTATCATTGACAATGCCTGGGAATTGGGTCCTGGAAGAAGCAGACAGGACACAGATGTTATCTCCTCCAAAAGACGCACCTCCTGGGGGGAGACGGTCACCGAATGTCACACCCAAAATACCTCCATCGCTTTTGGGCCAAAGCCTCTACCAAAACCCTGGGAATAGATATTATATGCAAAGCAGGCTTTTGTTCCACATTTTTATAGATCACCAAGCACAAGGAAGGGTGCTTCCTGAAAATAAATATCCTAAGGGGCATACACCCTCTAATGCGGCTTAACATTTACACCTTCAATCTAGCACAAGATCCCTACATACAAGGCATACTTAAGAAACAGCTTGCTGACATTGTGGGAGACATTATTGAGGATGGAAACCTCAATCTTGTCTGGGACCCAGAGTTAGACTGCTGGACCAGGACACAGCCACAATGTCTGCTCAACTTAAACACAAGCTACAGAGATGGGGTTGGTGAACACTTGGCATTATAGACATCTTGATACACAGGACTATTTTTTCTATTCCCATGTTCACGTGTCCTACTCCAGCTCAGATGTTGTCTTCATTACACACACACTACATCGTGACGTTAAAATTGTGGACTCATCTCAGATATTTCAATCTCGGACTATGCATGTGTGGAACTGGTATAGTCCAGTGGTGTGTCCTCTAGGGGAGGCCCACAGCACTGGCCCTTCCCCCTCACAGGTACTTAGAGATGCTGTAGACATGGCTGAGATGCAAAAGGCAATTTTAGAGTACTTTAAGCTTAACGCCCTCCCAGACACGCCTCCTCATATACTTTGGGAAGGGTTCAAAGCCACTATCAGAGGTGTAATCTCAACCACCACCACTGCAAGAGTAAGGGAACCCCGATTAGTAGAGACAGAGCTCACATCAAAGAGTAAAGCCCTTGAACAAATTCAAAAGACCGTTCCCAACACACACAACAAAAGGAAGCTTATGATCCTGCAGAGACAGCTATGAGCAGACAGGACTAATAATAATGCAGAACGTTCCCTCCTATCCTTGAAATAGAAATACTAGAAGAAGGGGTGGGGGGGGAGGGGGGAGGCTGGCTCACTACTTGCTTGTAAGTTCTGCCATCAACTTTCTAAGATGCACATCTCTAAAATACAGACCAGGGATACGATCTTGGCAACCACCGAAAGGGCCAAACAACAAGCTATTTACAATTATTACCAAACCGTTTACACATGGAACGAGATTCCCTCAGACACAGATAGAAGCTTATTTAAACAATTGCAACTGGGTCCCCATCGACATCTAGATGCCCCCATCATGCCTGCAGAGCTGCATCGGGAACTCAGGAAGCCCGATGGCCTTCTAAGCATCTTATACAGAGACTTTCTCTTTAGCCCCCAAGACCACATACTGACATTGTTTAATTCATTTAACCAGGACACTGGCCTCACACCTACTATGGCCGCTGCTAAAAACACTCTTATTCCCAAGCCGGGCAAGGATCATACACTATGCTCATCATTCCACCACATAGCTCTCCTAAACTGATGCCAAAATCTTCACGAAGATCTTGGCTAATAGACTTGAACTGCATCTCCCCAGACCAGGTCGGATTCCTTCGCAAATGGCAGGGTGCAGACAATATACTTTGGATAGCACCACCTTGTTGAAAAGTCCCATTGTCACAATATCCCAGCCTGCCTTCTTTAGCTAGACCCAGAGAAGGCCTTTGACAGGGTGAGCTGGACCTTCTTCTGCACGGTCTTAGGCAAAATTGGACTTGGCCCACGAATATTTGCCAAACTCATTGCATTCTACGTAGCCCCAATTGCTTCTATCCATCTTGACAGATAATACACAAGCCCTATTACATGCACCAGAGGCACCCCCTGGGATGTCTTATCACCCCTGCTCCTCGCTTTGATAGTCGTACGCATAGCCATCACTATCCAGCATACTGCTGCCACTGCACGTATCACTTTTAGCGGTCAGTTCCATAAAATAAGTCTCTTCTGTTACTTACTCTCACATAATCTTGTTACCTCCCTACCCGCAGTTGTCCACTGCCTCACCGCCTTCAAGTCATTATCCGGCTTTAAATTCAACATGACCAAATCTTATGCATTGAAGCTCAACATACTCCGACAGGACCTCTTTCATCTGACAATCCCTAGCCCTCTTCCAATGAGCACTGCACTTAATACGCTACCCTAGGCCTCAATTTAACTTCCACACTGCATTCCTGCACGCAAGCCAACTGGACAGACTATAGGTGGTCCATCTGGGATGACCTCCATTGCAGGAAGCCACTGCAAATCTTGTGGGCAGATCAAATTAAGGTTATAAAAATTCAACTCCTGTCCAGAAATCTCTACCCCTTCCAAACCCTGCCTACAGCTATTCCCCGGACAACATAATTCGCTTACAGCAGGACATACACACTTTTACCGGGGGAGGTAAACTACCCAGTATGTCAAACTCTTTATTAATGCTGCCTAGAGACAGGGGAGGACTGGCCACCCCTAACATACACAAATACTATTGGGAGCCTCATCTTCGATTTATCTCCGAATGGGTCCTTCATGAAAGCGACAAACACTGATTCCATATGAATCGTGCAGTTGCTGGTCGTCCTTTGTTGGACTTAGTTTAGTTCCCTAGGCACGCTCGCTTAGAAGCGTATATATTGCAACTCCAACCTGAACAGTCCTAGATATCTGGGAGAAACTGATGGTCAAGAGAGGACTGACTACCTTTCCGACCCCAACACGCACATTTCCTGAAACATGGACTTTACTCCAGCCCTTCAACCCCACCAGTGGCTTAACAAAACCTCACTGGGCTACCTTGCAAGGTAAGGTGAGGTGGCCCCCATTACCTAACTGCCTTGCTGCTTCTGAGTTTTTATTTGCTTGTAGCTGGCCAGCCCAAAGGGGCCCCATTTAGGTGAACGGTGTGTGTATGGGGGAAGGGGGGGCGGGGCAGCAGACTACAAGGGGTGTTGTGATGGAGTCAGCTCTGCAGGTGCCTGGGGGGGGGGCTCCATTGTGCCCCTGAACCCAACACGTTCAGCTGGGAAACCAGTGAATGTAGAACCCCGACCTTCATATGGCGCCAATATTAAGCCCTTTGACCAAAGCAAACTAGACTTTAAGGTTCCTGAAACAACCCAGCTGCAATACTGTCAACTGTGCCACTGGACATTTCATCCTGTCAAGGCTTATGGAGCCACACAGACCTACCCGCCCTTTGTGGAACTAGTCCTGCCCTTTGAGAAACTAGTCAGTTCCTACGATGGGTCCAAAGGGTTCATATCTAAACCTTACCAAGTCCCCCAACACTCCGTACCTCACGGCACCCACCCATACCAAACGCAATGGCAGCCTAGCCCCTCTGAAGGCATCTTGCAAAAACAATGGGAAACACTCATACAACATACCTAAGACATACTAAAGTATACCCCGATGAGAGACAGCTTATTAAATCATGGCACAATGGTACCAGACTCTGACTCGCATGCATGCCAGCTTCCTCACGCCCTCTGCTGGAGGTGTGGAGTAGAGCCAGGAAACTTCTGTCACAACAGGTGGTCTTGCTCTCTAATCACACACTCGAAGGAGATCCTTGGGCATATAAAAGGCACTATAGGATTCCCAACCTCGCTATGGGCATTTTAGGTAAACAACCTCTGGACTCGAGGCTATGACGCATGCAGACTGGCAGTTTATTAATCATGTTAGGCGCTGCAAAACAGCTCATAGCCCACACCTGGAAGAAACTCACGGCCCCTCCTATTGCCCTTTGGTTTACACGTCTCTAGAATGTTATGGCAATGGACCTAATATACCACAAGCTGGCCCACAGTGATAAAAAATTCCCACATATCTGGCAGCTATTACTTGACTATCTCTCGAACGGAGACTACTTGCTTCACCTCAGCCAAGCTCAAAGCCCTGAAACCCTGGAAACTCACCCTCCAACCCCCAAGAAAGGCCTGAAGCAGTAGTATGGACCTGGGACTCCCTGTATATGATACCTGCTGCAAATTTTGTTTAACTGTTAGTTATTTTGTGACATATATGCCTGCCATTTGATCACATCTGTCAGCTATTCAACACCTGCTGAAGCTATTACCATATTGTTAAATCCCCGCCATATTAACTGTTAGTTATTTTGTGACATATATGTAGGCTGGCCGGTTTTAGGTTTAAACCTATAGAAACTGATAAAACCCCGCTGAAAGGGAAATAGCCTCTCACCTGTGAAAACATATAAACACTGAAAAAACACCTGCATAACCACAAACTAAATGCCATTCAAATAAAGGAAAAGGAGAGTGAAAGAGTAATTTTGT
The DNA here is from genome assembly GCF_964261635.1 of Lissotriton helveticus. Classification (NCBI taxonomy): domain Eukaryota; kingdom Metazoa; phylum Chordata; class Amphibia; order Caudata; family Salamandridae; genus Lissotriton; species Lissotriton helveticus. The sequence continues at coordinate 191,570,728 of NC_136069.1, forward strand.
TTCTTCCTGAAGGGGCCAATACAACATAACTTTGATATAAAAGCTAGCAACAAGAAAGACTGGGCTAACATTATTCTGCTTGAGTTTTGTTGTTTAGGGATGTCACTAAAATACTGTTTCTTCTTCATTTTGCTTTTTTCAGTTTTGTGGTCTTTGGTCTAAAGATGCAGGGTTTAGAAGCTTGTTTTAGGTCTTGTTTAATTATTTTACAAAACTGTAGAGAATCAGGAAATATCAAAATCAAGTTTGATATTTTGGCTGAGTTTGATTCTATCATTGATCGGTAAAATGGCTGGTTTCAGAAGAATCTTTCCAAATATGTGCCTTCACATTTACCCACAGAGAATAGGCAAAAACCCTTAATATATCAGCCCCTAGTTTCGAGTGAGTCAGTATTGATGTTCGGTGAATTGCCAACATCTCAGGCTTTAAACATTCAATGCAAGGTAAAGTGACAAGTATATGTGAAAAGAGTGCTATCACCAAGCATCTGGGATCGTGGTAAAAACATGACGGGATGGATCATGGAACGCAGTGTTACTTGGATTGCTGCTGCAAAAAGGTTCTTTCCAAGTTCAACAAAGATTGGAGTAATATTGTTAGTATTAGCGGGGATTCAGCTATGTATATGAAGAAGTTGTGTGACAACCTGTCAAAACCGATACCTGAGCTGAAGTGCTTCCCTGTAAGAGATCCTTGCCACTTGTTAGATGGTATGCTGAAAGGATCTTTACAATCTTCAGAGTTAATGAAGAATGCTATTGATTTTTTTGTCCATTCTGATGCACTGTTATGAGCGGGAACTGAAAAACAAATATTTTTCATTTTGTGCTTTCTGTGGCATTAAAGAAAGAGCCGGGGGGCGTGGCCAAGATGGCGGCAGAGTAGGACCTGCTTTTCAGTCCATCCTGCGCCACGAGATATATTGCCTTGTATAGCACCCTCTTAGGGACCCATCCACCCGTGAATCTAAGCCGCCGGGTGTTCCGTTGCTGTCCTGAAGTGGCTGGAGACCCCATTTTGTCGCGCCGGAGTGTTGCACCGCCGCGGCCTGTGGGGCGGCCTACAGTCAGGCAGAGCCTGGGTGCTGGCGTGGGCCCGGTGGCAGATGTGATCAAGGCCGAGGCCGCGAGTACCTGCCTGGCGGATCGATAGTGCTCTAGGACCCTGACGGGGGCTGGCGGAAGGGGCACCTTTGACCACCGAGTGCCACGCGAGGATTCCGCCGTGAGGACCTGCAGCGGTACCCCTTGGCGCCTGGAAGGGTGCGGCAACGAGAGTGGGAGCCGGGTCCGGAACGGAGGAGACCGGCGGCACTGCCTGCCGGAGGTCGGGGCGTCTGGGTCTGCTCAGGGTGAGGTGTGTACCGTGGGCCCCTACTTTGGATGGTGCTGATCCGGCGGACTCTGGCGAGGAGTGGAGGTAGCTGCCGCCCGCGAGATCGGTGGTGAGGAGCTATTGGCAGGCGCGGGATCCTTGTGAGTTGGAAAGGGCCCTCCTTGGCGGGGAGTCTGGAGCGCAACGGGGAGGCCCGGAGCTGAGACGCTGGAGTGCGCCCACAGCGGGGTGGTTTGCGGCCTAGCACCTGTGGAAGAGGAGCCCGCCCAGCCCGAAAGAGGGGCGCCTAAGGAGGTGAGAGGCAGTGGGGGAGGACGCAATTTACGGTCCGTGACTCGGCGGACGGTGCTTGGCCGGTACTCTGGTGGCAGGAGCGGAGAGAGCGGCATTTGCAACGGGTCTGGCCGGCTGCTCGAAGAGGTCTGAGTACTGCAGTGGCACAACGCTGACAGCTTTGGGACCCGCGTTCACGGCTAGCCCCGGGGGTCCGGAGTATTGTATGGACTTTTTCATTGCTCATTGAGCGCGATCGCTTCCTGGACCGCAGGGGCAGGAGGAAGGGCTGAGCGGAGTACAGGAGTTGAAGAGCTAGTGGTCTGCTAGGTGAGGCCGGGACATTGGTGCTTTAGACCTAGCCGGTTTCAGCTGTCGGGCCTTCGTTGCTGTGTAGAGCGCAGGGTGGCACTGGACTGGCGTGGTGACCCCCCGCTTTATTCCCCTTGATTTGGCATCAGTCCTAGGCGAAATCGACATGGCCTCAACTAGACTGAAGAAAGATAAACCAGGGAAAGACGGAATGCCGAAGGGGACGGCGCAGCCTGGATCTCCGGCTACAGACAGGTCACCGCGACGGGGTGAAAACAAGGAACCCGCAACCAAGGCCTTTATGATTGAGCTCTTTGCGGCCATTAAAGAAGACGTATAGGAGCTGCGCTCCCAGCTGGTATCTGATCTGCGTGAGGTGCGGAGGGACGTGGATGGAGTGGGGGAGCGTGTAGCAACGGTGGAGGAGCACGACTTGGGGACAGCGGAGGACATCCATCGGCTCCAGCAAGACGTGATTCGTCTGACAGAACAGAACCTTGATCTACAAGCCCACGCCGAGGACCTGGAGAATAGGTCCCGCCGCAACAAAATTAGGATTCGAGCGGTGCCTTGGAAAGGAGAGGGATCGGACTTGCGGGAGTATGTGGACGCCCTTTTTAAGCATATCCTGAATGAGGAATATCTGCAAGACATACGGATGGACCGAGTGCATCGGGTTGGGCTACCGAGGGGTCCCAAAGACCCTCCCCCTGTGCACGACTTTCAGCTGAAGGAACGGATCCTCCGTAAGGCACGCAACTTCATTCCCCTGCAATTCCGGGATCATCGCCCCTTCTTATTGCAGGACCTGGCAGCTTCTACACTGCTGAAACGGCGGGAATTTAAGCCTGTCACCACTCACCTACGTGAGTAAAATGTGCCCTACTCCTGGGGGCACCCGTTCCGGCTCGTCTTCAGGTGGCAGAATAAGCTGGCCCAAGTACGATCCTTAGAGGTGGCCATGGACATTTTGGGTTTGGAGAGGCCTGATTCCCCGTCCGAAGGTAGCAGTTCATCTAATAGACAGGGGCGGCGCTCTGCGGACTGGCAGAGAGTTAGCAGGCCTGTGCCTGCACAGAGACCCGACTTGTCCGCCAGCCTGCAGGAGAGAGGAGCTGCGGTGGATTCTGTGGCCTTGGTGACTGAAGCAGCACCGGAAGACGGTGATGCGGGCTCGTGAGGTCCCGAGAGGGTTGATTGCGGGCGTCGGAGGGGCTGCCCCTACGAGGTAACATTTGGGATTTATGTCCGTGCCCGTGAGGGAGTCATGCATCAGAAACTGGAGGAATGTTGACTGGTGCCATGTCCCCCTGCCTCTGGGGCCTGTTTTACGAACTGTCGTTTGTTGCTTTCTCTTTGTCCTCTTATGTACTAAGTTTTGGGGGTTTTGCTGTTTGGGAGGGGGGGGGAGGGTTAGGGATGGGGGGATGGGAGGGTGGGGGAGGGACTCTGCATCAGTCACAGGGGGTTATTGGAAGGAATTGGGATGAGGATACTAACCTCCTGCTATGGTAGAGTGGCTGAGATGTTGTTCATGGTGAGCTATCAATGGGGGGGCAGAGAACAGGAATGTGCTATGGTGTCTGGTCCTAGCTGAGTCTAGTGTGATCGCCCTCCTCCCCTCTGTAGTGTGCAATGGCTAGAGAGATGAAGGTGGTGAGCCTTAATGTCCATGGGCTCAATAGCCCTGTGAAGCGAGTTGCAATCTTGTCCCTTCTTGAGAGCGCGGATAGTGATGTATGCCTCTTACAAGAAACCCATCTTCTCACTAAAGATGTTCGGCGCATGCAGGACAAGCGTTATCCCTTACAGCTCTGGTCCTCGAGCCCCAATAAGAAAAATGGTGTAGCGCAGTTGTTTAGTAGTCGTGTGCGTTGTAAGGTCTTGGCCCAAGTCGTAGATATTAGAGGGAGGTTCCTAGCGGTGCGGGTTCAGTGTGGGGACACGATCTTCACAATAGGATCTCTACATCCCCCGAACGCCCAGCAAGAGCCCTTCCTTCGCACTGCCCTGGCACAAGTTCTAGCATCCCCTGATGCGCTAATTATGGTGGGAGGGGACTTTAATCTTGTGATGGATGGGGGGTTAGATAGGTCAGAAAATAGGACGTCCCATGCTGGTGCCTGGACTAGGGAAGGGAAGCAATGGCTTGATGAAGGTGGGTTTCATGATGTGTGGCGTGTGCAGCATCCCCAAGAGCGCGACTTTACTTATTATTCAGTTGCACACAAGACGTATGCGCGCTTAGATCACTTCCTAGCTACGTCGGCCTTTTTACCACACCTCTCTGAGGCAGACATTACACCACGCTCTCTCTACGATCACGCACGCATATCGGTGAAGGTCTCCCTAAATTGCGCCCGGCCGCCTTCAGCCGGCTGGCAGCTTAGGGATTCCATGTTACACTCTGACTCTGTGGTCACGAAGATCCGCGACACAATCACTCACTACCTAGCTGAAAATACGGTGGGGGACACTGCGATTGCTTCAATTTGGGAGGCCCTGAAGTTAGTGGTCAGAGGGGATTTCATTGCGCTTGCGGCTACATACGCTAGATTGCGCAGAGAGAAGCGAGAGGAACTGGAGAAGGGAAGTGCGAGGCTTGGAAGCGATACATAAGAGGACAAGAGCGTCTAGGGCAGAGGTCTTCAAACTTTTTTCAGTTGAGCCCCCCCAGCTGAATTTTTTTAGATGTCGGGCCCCATCTCCCCCACTACCTTACTCTGGTACACTACATAATCGACCGCCATTCGCATATCCGAAGCCATATCCGGCAAATAATGTTAGACACAGTAAGAGTGTTTAGTAAACTGCAGGTTTGTGAGTTGGTGTGTTTAAATGACAGAGGCTTATTACACAGTTCAAATAAAAAAATTCCAAGATAAAATGTGTGCAAAATATTTTTACTAGGGTTTTACTGATGCAATTGTGTCAATGTTAATCGTGTTGTCATTTGTGTCCATTGTCTTCATACTTCCGATTGTATTACTATATAACTGTAAGCCACATAAGGTGCAGACATCATTCAGTCAGGCGATAAGTGGTGCTTTACAGGGGTCCTAAAGTAAGAAATAAATATAAAGGTATGAGTTGCGTACATTGCTAGTAAGCCTTCAGTTCGACACAGGCATCTCCAAAAGAGCTAAGTGAAAATGTACCCAATCAAAAACTGAATGAAAATTGAATGGTCGAAAAGCTGCTATGCCATTAAAATATGATGGACTTTTAATTTACTGGTTTCGGAGTTATGCACTGCGAATCTTTCCTATGAAAAACCGCATGTTAATTGGAGGAAGTGTAAGGTTGTGCACCCCCACCCCATTATAATTTCTGAGCCATTTGAGAATCTACCCACTGAATGCTGTTTACCCATGGCTTACACAATATGAATTACTGTGGAGGAAGTTGCCAAACCAACCTGACGAGTACATGATGTATTAAACATGCATGAAAAATGGCTACATTACACATGCACTTTTGTAATTTTTCAATAAAACGGTGAGTGTATGGCATGCTCATATTTACTCAATTTAAAGAGAAACTTTGCCTCCTTTCTTTGAAAAACTTCCTCCATAGCTGCCAAGGTTTCAGATTGCCATGTATGACATTTTTATAATTTCAGTGAAATTATGAGTGACTTTTCAACGACAATGAGTGACACTTTCTCGCGATCAAAAATCGTGCAATGAAGGCGAGGGAAACTTTTAAATATCAGAAATTACAGCCATTTGAGCAACAAGAAACTCCAAGAACTTCTTAAAACTGTTGAAGCACACCAGAAATGGAAGGACACTAACCCTAGTGCTCCCTAGTGCTCCCTCCTGGTACCCAAGAAGGATGACAAGACTGAGCAGCCCTGCGGCCAGTGCTGAGATTATTAGTCTATGACTGAATTTGAAATGAAATCTCAGATCTAAACCTCAAGGATGACTAGACAGAGCAGCCCTGCGCCTGCAAATTTGACTGTGTCTCAATGATCAGATCTCATCTCATCTGCAATGCAAGGTGCGCTCCGCGCTGCGACTGAAATAAGAACAACTTTGTGATCATGTGATTGAACAGGGGGCCTCTGAGGAATGACGCTAGCCCCTCGCTACCCCCTCTCCCCCCACCCTGCCCGCCCCCAGTGCTGAGAGAGCAGAGCGAGCCCTGCCTGGTAGAACTGTCACGCTCTGACCCGTGGTGACTGTGAAGATAAACCTTACTATTAGTGCCCAATGATAAGGAGACTCAGACAGAGCAGCCCTGAGGCCTGCAGAATTAAATCAGATGATCATACTGCAGTTAAACCAGGCTCACTCAGGAAGGATGATGAGACCGAGCAGCCCTGAGGCCTGCAGAATTAAATCAGATGATCATACTGCAGTTAAACCAGGCTCACTCAGGAAGGATGATGAGACCGAGCAGCCCTGAGGCCTGCAGAATTAAATCAGATGATCATACTGCAGTTAAACCAGGCTCACTCAGGAAGGATGATGAGACCGAGAAGCCCTGCGGCCTGCAGAATTACTGTGAATTAAATCAGATGATCATACTGCAGTTAAACCAGGCTCTCTCAGGAAGGATGATGAGACCAAGCAGCTCGCTCCTGGCATAGCTGGACGGCTTCCAGTTGTTCTTTGGAGCTGCTTGATGCCATGGCAATAATCAAATGAGGAATTGTGCCAGGTAGGCGAAGCGATTTCAAAAGCATGACTAGCCCAACAAGGCTCGGTGTGCGGCAATTAGTGTCCCCCCCTGGGATCAGTGGATTCATTAGGCAGCGTTGCTTCAGTGCTCGCTTTTATTGTGCAAGCATTGAGAATGAATATGCTACTTACCAGTATGCATCTGTTCTTGGCATGTAGGGCTGCTAACATTCATATCTATTGCATAGATCGCCGCCTAGTGTTGGGTCCGGATGATTGCACATTGTTGTCCTGGAAGAGTCTTCGAAGTATCACGAGATAGGTGGCTCCTCCCCTGGACTACAGTGCGCATGGGCATCGACTCCATCCCCAGATTGTTTTTAGCCATTGTGGCAGAGATGGAGTGAAATAGTGTAAAGGATGTCCATGCTAATGATTGAATGCAAGAGAGTATTTGCAGCCGCTACGGGCACCGGGGAGGAGGGTGGGCGATATGAATGTTAGCAGCACTACATGCCAAGAACAGATGCATACTGGTAAGTAGCATATTCAGTTCGAGGCATGTGGGCTGCTAAATTCATATCTATTGCATAGAATACATAGCAGTCCCTCCATTAACGGCGGTTGCCCGTGCCAGCTGCAGAAGTCTGAAAAAGTGTCTTGAGAACAGCCTGTCCTACAGCTGCTTGCTGCTTGGAATGCCCATCGACACAGTAATGTTTGGTAAATGTGTGCGGTGTAGCCCACGTGGCTGCTCTACAAATGTCTTCCAAAGGAATGTTCCCCAGGAAAGCCATGGAGGCCCCCAACTTGCGTGTGGAGTGCGCCCTTGGGGGTATTGTTAAGGTACGTTTAGCTTTTTGATAACAGATTTGAATGCACTTAACAATCCATCTGGCTATTCCTGCTTTGGAAATAGGGTTGCCTTTGTGCTGTGCTGAGAAGGCAACAAAAAGTTGTTGTGTTTTCCTAAAGTGTTGTGTTCTGTCAATGTAGTACATCAACGCCCTCCTAACGTCCAATGTATGGAGCATTCTTTCCGCTACTGTTTGTGGGTTTTGAAAGAATGCGGGCAGGTCAATAGTTTGGTTGATATGAAACTGTGACACCACCTTCGGAAGGAATTTTGGGTTAGTGCGTAGTACTACCCTGTTTGAATGAATTTGTATGAATGGCTCCTGGATTGTGAGCGCTTGCAGCTCACTAACACGCCTGAGCGATGTAATAGCAATGAGAAAAGCCACTTTCCATGTCAGGAACTGAATTTCGCAGGAGTGCAGTGGCTCAAACGGTGGGCCCATCAGCCTAGTGAGGACCACATTGAGGTTCCACACTGGAGCTGGTGGTGTTCTCGGAGGAATGACTCGTTTCAGTCCCTCCAGGAAGGCTTTAATGGCAGGCACTCTGAAGACAGAGAGATGTTGCCTGTTCTGGAGATAAGCCGCTATGGCGGATAAGTGTATCCAAATGGAAGCGTACGCTAGATTGCATTTGTAAAGATGTAACAAATAGCAGATGATGTTAGGAATGGATGCATCTAGCGGGTTGATATTGTTATCTGTACAGTAAATGACAAACCGCTTCCATTTTGCTGCATAGCAAGCTCTGGTAGTGGGCTTCCTTGCCTCCCGTATGATATCCATGCATTCAGGAGGCAGGTTGAGGTAGCCAAACTCTAGGACCTCAGGAGCCAGATCGCCAGGTTGAGCTGTTGCGGATCTGGATGCTGAATGTCGCCATGGTTCTGCGCCAAGAGGCTTGGAGATAGATGCAGCCTTTGATGCGGTACCACGGAAAGTTCTAGAAACGTGGTGTACCATGGTTGGCGTGCCCACGTTGGAGCAACCAGGATGAGTGTCATCGAGTGTTGCTTTAGCTTTCTTGCCACCAGCGGAATGAGAGGCGCTGGGGGAAAAGCGTACGCAAATCTGCCTGACCAGTTCATCCATATCGCATTCCCCTGCGATTCCGGGTGAGGGAACCTGGCGGCAAAGCTTTGGCATTTTGCGTTTTCCCTTGTGGCAAAGAGGTCTATCTCCGGATGACCCCACTGTTGGAAGTACGGGTGGAGTACTGATGGATGTATCTCCCACTCGTGCATTTGATGGCTGTACCTGCTCAGCAGATCCGCCATCTGATTGTCCTTGCCCGGGAGGTGTTCCGCCATGAGGAAGATGTTCCTCTGAATGGCCCACTTCCACATGCTCTGAGCCAGATGAGACAGCTGTGGAGAGTGAGTACCTCCCTGCTTCTGGATGTAGTACATGGCTGTCATGTTGTCCGTCCGGATCAACACGACCTTGTTGCACAGATGTACTTTGAAGGACTTGAGCGCCATGAAGATTGCCATCAATTCCAGGTAGTTGATGTGCAACCTCTGTTGCTGCGTTGACCACAGTCCCTGCACAGTGTAGTGGAGCACATGAGCTCCCCACCCTTGGAGAGATGCGTCCGTTGTTAGGGTAATCTGTGGCACAGGCTCTTGGAACGGTCGTCCCTTGCAAAGGTTGTGTGGAGTCCACCAATGCAGAGAGTTGTATGCCCGACCGGTCACCAACACTAGGTCTGTCAGTTGTCCCTGAGCCTGTGTCCACTGATTTGCCAAGCATTCTTGGAGCGGGCGCATGTGCAACCTTGCGTGCGGGACTATGAAGATGCAGGAGGCCATCATGCCTATCAACTGCATGAACACTCTCGCCGATAGTGAGTGTTGCGGCCTGAACCTCTGGATCAGCGACTGAATGTTGTCGATCCTGACCGGGTTCGGCTGAGCCATAGCGGTCAGGGTATTTATTGTTGCGCCCAGATACTGCTGCACATGGGCTGGTTGAAGGGGCGACTTTGGGTAGTTTAGCGAGAACCCCAGACTGTGAAGGAGGCGAATGGTGTGGGACATGTCTGCGGCGCACTGTTGTTCTGACTTTGCTTGAACGAGCCAGTCGTCTAGGTAAGGGTAGACATGTATGTTCTGCCTCCTGAGGTGCGCCGCAACTGTCGCCAGACACTTTGTAAACACTCTGGGTGCAGTGGTCACTCCGAAGGGTAGGACTTTGAACTGATAGTGCCTGTTTTGGATGGTGAACCTGAGGTATTTTCTGTGGGATGGGTGGAGTGGTATGTGAAAATAAGCATCCTTGAGGTCCAAGGTTGCTAGGAAGTCCCCTTGGTTCAGCAGGGGAAGAATCTGCTGCAGTGTAAGCATGTGAAAGTGTTCTGACAGTATATACAGGTTGAGGGGGCGTAGATCCAGAATGGGTCTGAGGGATCCGTCCTTCTTTGGGATAAGGAAGTACAGGGAATAGACCCCTGTGCCTTCCTCCTCCACTGGTACGAGCTCGATTGCGCCTTTTTGCAGCATCACCACTACTTCCTGCTGCAATAAGTGCAAGTGCTCTGCCGACATAGGACGTTGTTTTGGGGGAATGTTGGGTGGAGTGGATGTTAACTCCAAACAATAACCGTACTGGATAAGCTGTCTTACCCACCTGTCTGTGGTGATGGATGTCCAGACTGGCAGGAACTGCTGGAGTCTCCCCCCGACAGGTGTTGTATGGTCGGGGGGCAGTGACAGAGAGTCACTGTTTGTTGGCGGCAGAGGAACGGGAGTTGTTGTTTCCTCTGCCTCTGCCCTTGGTACTATTACCTCTGTAACCCCCTCTACCCTGCTTGGGGTACGAGGATTGTGCGCCACCCTTCGTGAATTGTGTCTGTTGACCCAAGTGTCCTCTGGTAACACCACGTGCACCTGAGCGACGAAAAGTGCTCCCCCTGAATTGTTGAGACTGAAGCACCCCCATGGACTTAGCTGTCTCATTGTCCTTTTTAATTTTCGAGGGTGGTGTCAACATCTGGGCCAAACAGTCTGTCAGGATTAACGGGCTGGTTGAGTATTGTTGTTTGAATGTCAGGTTTAAACCCTGATATGCGAAGCCATGCTTGTCGCCTTAACATGACGCTAGTGTTAATCGCCCTAGCCGCTGTATCAGCCACATCAAGTGCACACTTTATTGCAGCGTTTGAGATGAGCTTTCCCTCTTGTATGAGCATTTCGGCTCCCTCCTTAAACTGATCAGGTAGGTGTTGAAGGAGCTGTTCTAGGGTGTCATAATGCGCCCTATCATATTGTGCCAATAGTGCCTGTGTGTTTGATATACGCCAGATATTGGCAGCCTGCGCAGCCACCCTTTTGCCCGATGCCTCAAGCACTTTTGACTCCTTGTCTGGGGGAGGAGCTTCACCCGTTGTTTGGGAGTTCGCCCTTTTTCGGGCATTGGCGACGACCAACGAGTCCAGAGGCAACTGTCCCCGAATATATGCAGGGTCCCCAGGTGCTGGTCTGTATTTTTTTTCGATACGTGGGTTCACCACTCTCGCCCTGGTAGGTTCCTTAAAGATCTCTGGGGCATGCTTAAGGACACCTCTTAGCATAGGAAGTATCTTAACTGTTCTTTCTGAGACAGAGAAAGTGTCAAACAAGAAATCTTCTTCCACTGGGTCAGCATGCATGTCCACATCATGATTTGCAGGTGCCCGCTCTATTAATGCATTGAATGCCGCAGAATCCTCAGTTGGGGATGTACGTGCACCAAAAACCTGTGGGTCCTGTACCACCTGATGGCCTCCCTGGTCACCAGTGTCGTCATATGAGTCCTGTTGTACATCAGGGTCATTGTTGTCCGGGAAATTGTACTGGTCATCCTGGTCATCATCCTCTCCCCCTGACTGGTTGGGTGAAGGTGATGGACTCCTCCTTGGTGTAGGCTGAATAGGTTCCACAAGGGCAGGAATGTCATGTGCTGGCCTTTTCTTTTTTAGTGGAATGACATAGGATTGCAATGGTTGGGAAGTGATCTTTCTTTTATAGAGGGTCAATTTCCCTGTTTCTGCATCGATGTAATGCTCAGATTGTTCTTCTGAGGCTTGATGTCGATCCAATCGGCCACTTTGCGTCGAAGGTTCTTACGTTTCAGTTATCTTCGGCACCGATTTGGGTGCAAATGCCTTCGGTGCCACCTTCGGCGGCAGTGTGTACAGAAGCTTGGTCGAAGTCTTCGCAGGTGCGTCCACTGGTTTTGGACCAGACGGCGTGTGAGTCGTCGACGTCGAAGTCTTCTCCCGAATACGTTTGAGGGAGTCAGCGACCTGCTTTGTGAAGGAAGCGGAGGGTTTGGCAACCGATGCCTCCTGTCCGGTACTATCGGAGGCGTTCGGCATTGAAGCGGTGGCCGCCGACGAATATTCGGCTGCGACGGTCCGTGCCTCCGTTATAGGCTTAGGCGCCGATGCCGTTGCTTTAGATTTGTTGTCTTTGTGCCGATGCGTAGTGCCTCCGGACTCCGTGTCGTGGGCCTGTGCAGACTTTGTTCCGACGGCTTTAGTGGATTTTGCCGGCGTCACCGTGCCCGACCCATGATGGACGACCGTTTGCGAGGACGGGTCCTTGGGCACCTTCTGCGGCGCTGACGACTCGACAGCCTTCTTCGACTTCGGAGGGCCGGAGGGCGACTGAGTCGATGAGGGAGCAGGCTTCGTCATTTTTGATGGGACGTCGGCCATTTTAGGTGTTGTCGAAGCCGTAGGTTTCGGTTTCGTTTTCGATGGGACGTCGGCCATCTTAGGTGTAGTCGATTCCGAAGGTTTCGGTTTCGATACGCGCAATGGCGTCTCCGCTGTTGTGTCCGTGGCCGGGCCAGAAGGCGGGGCCGGGAATAGCGGTGCAGGGTCGTGGGTAAGGCCGAGTGGCGATCCCGTGACCTGAGCCTGAATCACGTAACTTTCGGGGCATAGCTCTTCCTCCGAGCTATCTTCCGCGGCCCCATAAACTTCTTCGTCGTCCCCTACCTCCTCGACGTATTCAAGGTCTTGGCTCTGTCCTTCGACGTGTTCTTCGGGATCAGCCTCGACCTCCGTCGACGGTGGTGAAATCTGAAGATGATGGCATCGGCCTTCTTCTGCGGGGTCGTCGAATATATCGTCGGGTGCCGGAGCCGCTCGCCGGGCCTCGAGGCGCGCCGCGCGCCGAAGCTTGAGCGTTTTCTTGGACCTGAACTTTGAGCAGGCCATGCAGTTGTCCTCGTTGTGGTCCGGCGAGAGGCATTTGTTACAGACTGGATGCACGTCGATATGTGGGTACTTGGACCCACAGACGGGGCAGAACTTGAACGGACTCCGTTCCATGGTAAGATCGTCTGGGTCTTGCTGCGACGAGAGGGCCTCGATGTCCGAAGAGTTACTCGACTCCTCAGAATTCCGACTCGAAGAGTGGGATGATGATCGAGACCGCACGCTAACAATACCGACGCAAGTAACGAAGCCCTTTTGGCCTTAAGAAGTACGTTTTTTCGATTCCGACAAGGAGACGTCGAAATCACATCCGAACCCAATGGCGGAAAAAAACAATCTGGGGATGGAGTCGATGCCCATGCGCACTGTAGTCCAGGGGAGGAGCCACCTATCTCGTGATACTTCGAAGACTCTTCCAGGACAACAATGTGCAATCATCCGGACCCAACACTAGGCGGCGATCTATGCAATAGATATGAATTTAGCAGCCCACATGCCTCGAACACTACAGTACTGCTTGCTTTTATTTTATGGTTACTTGCTTGCATGCGTTTTATTTACCTGGGGCCGGGCTCGTGTGTTTCCTACCCCCACTATAACCCGGAAGTACTTTTACCTCGATCAATTCGTTCTTAAATTTGCATTTACAGATGTATTGTTAAATGGCGGTTCTGTGCTTTGCTAAAACGTTTTCAAATGTTCTAATGTATTGCTTTTTTTTTACATCCGTCTTTTTTGTTAATGTGTTTTTTTTTAGATTTCTGTTTGTTTTAACGTGATTTAAATTCAAGAGTTAAAGACAGAAATTGCTTATACTTGGAGTTATTTTTGAGGGGGAGAAGAATACGAAAATATGTATTTTCGACTGCTGCTCAAAATACCATCCTTTGCAGTGGAAATGTACGCGAAGAAATGTACGCGAATACAATAAACCACAATTCAACAGCTGATCTATATATGCAATCCTCCCGGATGGTTATTTCCAAGAGCTGAAATGTTCCAGCTGCCGTGGGAGGCTGGGAGCCTCCTGTGATGTGAAACCGAAAGCAAATTGCTCCCGGTTTTCTTTCAAAATACAGAAGTATGTGCACGATTAGTACAGCTGGAAACAATCTAAAGTGACATTTAAGGGTGGAGTTCGCGCCCCCCCTGAGATTGTGTCGTGCCCCCCTAGGGGGGCGCGCCCCACAGTTTGAAGAACTCTGGTCTAGGGTATGGAGAGAGCTAGAAACGAAGAGACGCATGCTCAAACACCTGGACCTTGATAGGGCAGCCTATGCCTTACTGCGCCTGCGGCACAAATTTTACCTGTGTGGGGATAAAGGGGTTAAGATGCTTGCATAAAGGCTATGCGCGCGGGCCCAGGCCTATGCCATCACGGAAATTAAGGACCGCCGGGCGACATCCCACACCAACGATGCGGATATTGTTAACTCCTTCCGCCACTTTTATCACTCTTTGTACACGAGGGAGGGTGCATCCCCTGAAGATATACAGCGATGTAGTGCGGCAGCTGGTATCGCGCCCCTGTTCCCCGAATCGGCTGAGGCGTTAGATGCGGAGATCCGTGTGGAGTAGGTAATTTCTGCTATCTCCCGGCTCAAGCTGGCTAAATCGCCCGGGGCCGACGGGTTCTCTGCTATTTTGTATAAGACCTTCTGCAGGGAATTGGCCCCGTTTCTAACCCAGCTTTTCAACTCCTTCCTTGACACCGGGACAGTTACCCCCTCCATGTCTGAGGCGGCCATCACGGTCATTCTTAAGCCCGGGAAAGACCCTACCGAATGCGGCTCTTATAGGCCGATATCGCTCCTTAACATAGATGCTAAATTGTTTCCGGGAATACTTGCAGCGCGGCTTAGTCCTCTAATGGATGGCGTGATTGACCCTGATCAGGCAGGCTTTATCCCAACCAGACCATGGGGGGGGATAACTCTAAGAGGATACTCCATCTGATTGACCTGGTGCATCGCTCCAAGTCACAGGACTTACTGCTGTCTATTGATGCGGAGAATGCCTTTGACCGGGTGGACTGGGGCTTTCTTTTTGAGGTGCTGAGGGCGTTCGGCATAGGTGACAACTTTTTGCGCTGGGTCCAGTGCCTTTATGCAACTCCTAAAGTGGTAGTAAGAGTAAATGGATGCAAATCGGCCCCCTTTTCCTTCACTAGAGGGACGCGGCATGGGTGTCCCGTCTCACCGCTTCTTTTTGCGCTTTATATGGAGCCTTTTGACCAGCGTGTCAGGTCCCACCCCGATATCTCGGGTATACGCTTCGGAGCCGATGTGCATAAAATAAGTCTGTACGCGGACTATGTCATTTTTGCATTACAAGATCCCTACTCCTCCCTACGGTATTGATCGTCAGAGCTTCGTGCTTTCCATAAGGCGGCGGGGTTTAAAGTTAACTTCTCTAAATCAAAGATCCTCAAAATCTCGATCCCGCCTGCTGAGGTGGCAGATCTGCAGAGGGACTTTGAGTTTCAATTCAGACATCACGTATCTTGGTATACGACTTGCCCCGACCTTAAATAGAACGCTCTCCTTGAATTATTCTGTGTTAGCTGAACATGTCACTAAGTCCCTATCGGATTGGTCCCGCCTTAATTTGGCATGGTTTGGTAGGCTGGCCGCCATTAAGATGACAATCCTCCCTAGAATACTTTACCTGTTTCAGATGCTGCCCCTAACGCCGCCATCGGGTATGCTGAAGAAACTCCAGGGGTTGCTAAATAAATTCCTATCGAAAAACAAAAGGCCACGTGCTATGTTCACGGTGACCACCTCCCCGAAGGCGGCTGGGGGCCTGGGTCTCCCTCAGCTTGAGGCATATTTTCAGGCATCCTGTCTAAGATATATAGTGGAGTGGAACAGACCCATGTCCAATAAGCACTGGCTTTTCATGGACCAAACAGTTGCTGGATGTAATATCTGGCGTGAGCTTTGGTTGCCGCGTAAATGCAGAGCGTGGGGATTGTACTCCTCTCCAGTGACATCTCCGACGCTAAAGGCTTGGGACCTGTTGGCGCTCCGTAAGGGATGGACATCTTTCCCCTCCTCAATGACACCAATAGTGGACAATCCCGACCTCCCCCCAGGACTTGCCTCGCTGGTCTTCCATCGTTGGCGAGAGAAAGGCTGCAAACGGGTAGGTATGCTCTTTGATTTGGATGGGCTGATCCCATTTTCCGTGTTGCGGTCGGACTACTACCCTCTGGCCGAGGAGGACGCATTCTATCATGCGCAAGTGGCACATTGGGTGGCCCGCCCGGCCAATGTGGCCCTTATGTCGCGGCCGCTCACGACTTTTGAGCGATGGCTCGTTTGCAAGAAAGATGACTGGAGCCTTATCTCGGAGCTGTACGCCATGATTCTACGTTGCTCCCGGAAACAGCGAAAGAAGGCGCAAGTGCGTTGGGAGATAGAATTAGGGTGTCCCCTTTTGACTAAATAGTGGGAGCAAGTGTTCTACCGAGCGCACCATACGACCTCTAAAACAGCAGGGACTGAGTCGGCTTATAAAACAGCGACGTATTGGTATTATACTCCAGCGCGCGTTACGCAGTGGGATAAAGCTAAATCAGGCCTCTGTTGGAGGGGTTGTGGGATGTCTGGGAATTTGACTCACCTGCTATGGCGTTGCCCAAAACTAGAACGCTATTGGTCAACGGTGCTTGATGAGTTAGACACAGCGTTTAAGATTACATGACCCCGGCTTCCTGAACACACCATACTTGGGCTGCCCCATCCTAAATTCTTTCCCTTACGCTCGCTCATTGGCAGGCAAATTGCGCTGGCCTTGCTGTCTGCGAGGCAAGTGCTTTTAGAGCAGTGGGGTTCCCCAGCGATTCCTGACTTTCGGGATTGGCTTCAACGCTTGTGGCACACCCTTGCTATGGAACGACTTTCCCTGGGTATGGACGGGAAGGGTTCAGAATATGCTACTCTTTGGGCACCGTTTCTACAGCTCCTGTCCAAGGACCTCCGGGAGGTGACGTGCCCGAAGTACTTACAAATCCTGCAACTCATCCCTCTAGAGCCGGTAGGCGCCACTCCACGCACTTGAGAATTGGTGGGTTACATCTCAGGGAGAAAAGCGGCCCCAGTGATCAGGTGCTAGATAGGGCTGATGCGGAGCGGAGTGGGTCTGGGTGGGTAGGGGAGGGTGGTTGGGGGGGCTGTGGGAGGGGAGCGGGGAAGAGGGAGGGAGATTTCAATGTTTTTCCTTGTTTTCTTTGGACACTTCTCATTTAAAATGGCGGGAGTTTTGCATCCGGTAGGGTGAGGGTGCAGCAACAGATACGCGGGGTCGACCTCCAGGTTGTAGACCCAGATGCTGTGTATGATTATAGTAGGAATACGCCCTGCCGGCGAGTTGATGTAGGCAGCTGAGCTGTGTACAACGATGTTCTGTCCGCATAATAAAAATGTTTGATTCTAAAGAAAGAGCCATCCAACTGTGTCACTTAGCTGATGGTTTTCAGCCCAAGGGGCTGTTAATTCTATATTATCCATGTGGCAACCATTTACAGAATTTGTGCACAGTGAGGGTGCCAAAGGCAAGAAATGTGAGGATCTTTGGTCGCAGATTGATAGTGAGGTGAAAAAAGTACACTCTACTGCATCCTTCGATTTTTACAGGAAAACATAATTGCTGTAGTGGACATAATAAAAAAGCTAGAGTCTGAAAACCCCCTTGTCTGCCAAGTGTTCAGCATAATTGATGTAGATGTGAAACATACGAGTAGGCGGAGCGACACCTTTAGTGACTTTGGCACTGCAACATGTTCCATGTTAGAGTGCTTACCACTTGAAAAACAAAGCAATATTGAAGAGCAATTCAGGAACTTATATTTTACAATGTATGAGAAATGGCTTGCAATGATGCATAGAATTTTCTCTGTAGTTTCAAAAATGCTGCTTAATTTTTGACCGCTTTAATAAATCGGAGGGTATAAGCATCCAGTTCAATGTAAATGTTGCAGAACCTGCCCAGAGAATCGCAATTTTCAAGTGCAACAGTATTGACATGGAAAGCTATGTCAGTGACCAGAGTTAGCAAATTGTGTACTGGCTGTTTTGGTGTTGCCAGTCTCAAGTGTCAATGTAGAGAGGGCCTTTTCCCAGAAAAAAAGTTTACATGGGAAGGAAAAAGCGAGCGCACATGAGCAAATACTCACTGAAGAAGTATTGTATGGTGTACTACAATAGGTTTGATTTGCAAAAATGTATTTGGACCTCATATACACTGTATGTACACTACCATGCATTATCGGTGTAGAAAGCAAGCTTTAATAAAAGCAAAATGTTCCATTAACACTGGAAAAACACTGTTTCTGTTGTTTATTATGGCGCGAAAATGTGTAACCACTGATAACCACTGTTTTTTTAAAGTACTGAAATCACTTAAAAACACTGAAAAAACCCCACCAGAATTTACCAAAAAAAGAAATTGAAAACAGGAAAGCCTACATATATGCCTGCCATTTGATCACATCTGTTAGGTTTTTAACACCTGCTGAAGCTATTACCATATCTTTAAATCCCCGCCATATTTATTACCAATGTGCCATGCTATATGTAAGCATTGTGGACTAGAACCTGAAACCTTACCAAGTCCCCCAACACTCTGCACCTCATAGCACCCACCCATACCAAACGCAATGACAGTCTAGCCCCTCTGAAGGCACCTTGCAAAACAAGCATTTACAATGCAACTGTCTCGCCTTCGCAAAAGTTAGAGCTATTGGCATTGTAAATGACACATTTTTTATTTATGTGTTGGTTTTGAAAACAGATAAATAGATGGCATTGTCATTTACAATGCCAATAGCTTAATCTCTCGCAAATGCCACACAAAAACACACGCATAGAGCCACGCACACACAGGGAGACCCACACACACACACAGGGAGACCCACACACACACAGAGACCCACACACACACACAGAGCCACACACACACAGAGCCACACACACACAGAGCCACACACACACACAGCCACACACACACACACACACACACACACACACACACACACAGAGCCACACACACGCACAGAGCCACACACACGCACAGCGCCACACACACGCACAGAGCCACACACACGCACAGAGCCACACACACACACACACGCACAGAGCCACACACACGCACAGCGCCACACACACACACACGCACAGCCACACACAGAGCCACACACAGAGCCACACACAAACGCACAGAGCCACACATATCCAAACGCACAGAGCCACACACATGCAGAGCCACACACATGCAGAGCCACACACACGCACAGAGCCACACACACGCACAGAGCCACACACACGCACAGAGCCACACACACACACAGAGCCACACACACACACAGGGCCACACACACGCACAGAGCCACACACACGCACACACACACAGAGCTACACACACGCACACACACACAGAGCTACACACACGCACACACACACACAGAGCTACACACACGCACACACACACACAGACACACACACACAGCCACACACACACAGCCACACACACACAGCCACACACACACAGCCACACACACACAGCCACACACACAGCCACACACACACAGCCACACACACACAGCCACACACACACACAGCCACACACACACACAGCCACACACACACACAGCCACACACACACACAGCCACACACACACACAGCCACACACACACAGCCACACACACACAGCCACACACACACAGCCACACACACACAGCCACACACACACAGCCACACACACACAGCCACACACACACACAGCCTTTTGGGTAACATGTATACAGTACATACAAAGTGACTATCGTGGAAATAAAAGTTGCGAGTATGGGTGACAGGGAGCCAAGCAAATGCTTTGCGGCGTGCAGAAAGCATGCCGATTTAGAAATGTGATACAAATGTGTAAACATCTAGTTTAGACACTCGGTAAAAGCACTTGCAATGAAACATTGTACATGTGCATAAGCTGAGCACTTCCATTCTTATGTTCTAAAACAGTGAATACACCACAATGAACGACGAGACAGGAACACATGTTGAAAAAAAATAATTGTGCAACCTCTGAATATTCCCTAGTACCGACACTAATGGTACTCAAACACACACCACAATATGTCACAACTAGGTTATCGGTCTCCCACAGAGGAGACACACATTTGCCCAAAGTTTTCACATCCATGGCCCGTAGAGTGTAGCCCCGTCCCACGGTACACCCCGTCCCACGAGCACTTTTTTAATGTAAACACAACACCTCTGTACCTGCCAAATGAGACGAGGTTTCCGAGTCGTGGTGGGATCGAGCAGCCGGGGGTGAAAATCCTCGGGGCAGCAGCGTGAAGTGCTCTACTACCCCCCAGGAACCGCTGCACGTTAATGCCACAACTTACTCATCCTATTCTAAGACATTTTTTGCAAAGGTAGAAACGACAAGGGGAAGGTTCTTGGTATTTTAGCACTGCCTACAGAGAAATGCGAAGCATTTAAAGACACGGCAGACAGCGTGGGAACAATGTGACAAAGATAATGCACAAATGTACAAACTTGAGTAACAGACCATAGCAAATTTGAACCACCCCAATGTGCTTTGTGGCATACAAGGATGGAGGGTCCGTCCCTCTTAGAATCTATATGTTAGAATTGGGGGTCTCTGGTTGGCGCAAGTATTCACTTGTGACAAGCAGAGATCCTCTCCTCTAAGTCAGGGCGAAGGATGACCCCTTAGAATTACCCTTGCTCACCCTCTAGGTGCGTGGCGTGAGCAGCCAAGGCTAAACTTGGAGGCAATGTGAGTTAAGCATTTGTAATCACACACACAGTAAATGCACCAATCCCCCCACAAATGGACACCAGGATTGGAATATGTAAAAATACGTCTTCTTTATATAAAAATATATCTGTGCAGGTAAGACTTATCACAAGACCAATATAACGATTTTAACTTAGGCCACCAGATTGTAAATAGGCAAGCGTTTCTTAGTTACAGTTCAAATGCTTCCTCTTAGTCTCTTTTACTTCTAAACAGTTCTCTTAGTTCTCTGGGTATTTCCCTTCTTAAACCACCTAACCCCGTGTCTCTGCTTTTTTGGGGTAAGGTGGGATTGACCCGTACGTTTTCAGCGCTCCGGTGCGCTTCGTACCGTGTGGTTTCTGGTTGCCCTACCGCGCCTCACGCATCTCGCAGTGCGGGTTGAATGGAGACCAGAGAGGGGCCTCGAGAAACCCAGGGCCTTTTACGGAGGTGGGGGCTCTCGAGCCTCGAGAAACCCAGGACCTTTTCCGGAGGTGGGGGCTCTCGGCTGCAGTGAGGAGCAGGGAGGCGATGAGAGGAGCCTCGAGAAACCCAGGGCCTTTTCCGGAGGTGGGGGCTCTCGGCTGCAGTGAGGAGCAGGGGGGCGATGAGAGGAGCCTCGGGCCAAGCGCACAGGGAAGGTAATGCACTCCTAATACAAAGGCTTCAATTCCCTAAATGCGCTTCCGATTCGGATCAGATTCAAATAGCAAGTGCACACTTCACTATAGACGGGGGAAAAAAGAGTGTTGCGGACCCCGAGCCCGTGGTGTGCACAGTACCTTTAACTTTGAGTGACGGAGGAGGGACTGTGGGGGCACCAGGGTCACGGCTCCGGCGGGGAAGAAATCCTCACGGCGATCACAGACGGGCAAAGCACAGGTTGAGCCAGATGATCCTGTGGCTCAGGTCAGGGGGCAAGCTCTTCTTCCAAGCCCTAGGAGAAAGTTTCAGCACAAGTCTACAAAGTCTTTTCAGCAATCTTTTCCTCTCCTTCCTCAGCAAGGCAATCAGCAGGCCAGTCCTTCCAGCATCTTCTTCTCCTTCTAGTTTCAGCACAAGTCTACAAAGTCTTTTCAACAAGTCTTTTCCTCTCCTTCCTCAGGAAGGCAATCAGCAGGCCAGTCCTTCCAGCGTCTTCTTCTCCTTCTAGTTGGGCAGAGGTTCTTTGTGGGAAACAAGACTCTGATTTGCAAGGAGCAGGGCTCCTACTTTTATACAGCATTTTCTTTGTTCTTACAGGCCAGGGGGGGCCTTTGCCTAACTTCTTTCAGTCTCTGAGCACTTTGTTGGGTGTACTCTGGTCTCTCCTTTCAGGGAGCAGGGATGGCACATCAGACGCTCCACAGGAGGTGGAGCCAGCATTGTGTGGACAGGGGCAGCCAGGATGACTTTGTTGACAGGCTGCCCTCTTCCTGGTCCAGGTGTCGGGCTGAGTCATCAGTCGCTCTCCAGGAGGTGGAGCCAGCATTGTGGTGGCAGAGCACAGCCCTATTCAGAGTCCAGGGGCACTCTCACTTCCCACTAAGGTGTAATCCTGGCACTCACCACCTGTCATCCCCCAGCCCTGTCACTCACATAACCCAGACAGTCAGATACACATCCTAGCAGAGGCGGGCTGAAATGGTTAGGCAAGCAAATGCTAGCTTTCTAAAAGTAGCATTTGCAAACACAGGATATTAAAATAAACTTTACTAAAAGAAGTATTTTATTATTCTGAGTTCAGGCATACTAAACTTGACTTTCTACCATGTTCTCTGAGCCTGCTGGGATTATAGAGTGTAATAATTCCAGCAGCCCATCTTGGCCTAAGAGAACAGGTAGCCTTACAATAGTGAAAAACTAATTTGGCTGCAATTCACTATTAGGACATGCCACATACATCAGGGCATGTCCTACCTTACACTAACAATGCACCCTGCCCTTGGGCCTACCATAGGGGTGACTAATATGAAGTAAAGGGAAGGTTTAGGGGCTGGCAAGTGTGTTCACTTGCCCAGCCAGCATGACAGTACCAGACTGCACACAGGGTCTGCAATGGCAGACCCTAGACACCTTTTAAAAGGCCGCTTCTGTGGGTGGCGCAACCCGGGCTGCAAGCCCACTAGCAGTATTGGCATTCACAAGCCCTGGCACTCCTGGTGCATTTTACTGGGGACTGACAGTAAATCCAATGAGCCAATCATGGAAATCAATCACATATACATTTTGCACAGGGAGAGCATATGCACTTAAGCACTGGTCAGCAGTGGTAAAGTGTCCAGAGTCATTAAACCAACAAAAATAGGTCAGAGAGAATATTGGAGGAAGGCAAAAAGTTCAGGGATGACCCTGCCAAAAGGGCCAAGTCAAACACAACCCCCTTCCAGCCAAAACGCAGGGTAGACCAATCACCACTGTGATGGACTTCCCCGCTTTGGGCGATAGAACATGGACCTGGCCCGCAACAGCAGGGGCACATTCCAGTTCTACGCCAATCTGCACCTACTTCAAATCCTCTGTTCATACTCTCAGGGTCCACCAAGCCAATCCATGGGGCACCCTTCTCTTCCCCTGGGGACACCACCTGTGCAGCATCTAACCTTAACTTGCTCCCAGGTGTGTCCCAACAGACAGTCATCAAATCACAGTGGCCATTGACAGTAGTCAGGGATGAGACCCAGGCCTCATGCCTCTCAGGGCTCTCAAACCTCTGTGGCCTCAGAGAGCGGGGGGCAGTAGCCCCAGGTGCTTGACACCTTTTGTCCATTCTCTCTTCTGTCAGTCCAGGTATGACATCCTGGCACTGACCCACCAGCCCCAGGCCTGTACCTGGCGGCTGGACCAACACCCGGTCCTCCTCCTTGGGGCTCTGTACCCTCCCACCTGGAGTGGTACCCCCTTCAAGAATTGTCAGGGCACCTGGGGCAGGTGACCTGCACAATTCGCCCACCAGTTCAGGGGTGCTATCCTGCAACTGAGGTACCAGGTCAGGGGGGACACCCTGCACCTGGCCCTCTATCCTAGGGTCTAAACCCTTAAACTGCACCGGGGTCAGAGACGAGGACTCCCTCCCTCTGCACCCCCTTCCAGAGTACTGCCCACTCCCCACTGGAGTGGTACCCCTAGAAGTGTCATGGGTCAGGACACTGATTACAGTGGTCCCACCCTCCAGGTCAGACTACACCTGAACCTGGCTCTCCAACTCAGGGACCCAGCCCTGCAGTTGAACAATTGCCTGGCGCACCAGGACTTCCCCGGGAGCACGCATGCCCCCCTGAGGGTGGCACATAGCTCATGTGTCGTGCGGCAGTCTGCCTGGCGCAGACCTCGTAACCCCTGTCCCTCTGACAGTGTGGGAAGATTCCCCAAGACAGAAGTGGTGTCCCCCTGGTCATTCACCGGGGACGCAGCCCTGCTAGCTGGCCCCTGACCCACTGGTTATTCCACTGGGGACTCTTTCCCCCTCTCGCCCCTCCTTCTGGACTTCTGCACCCTCCCAACTGGAGGGGTACTGCCAGACACCAGAACTACTGGAGCTCTGTTTACAGAGCCTCCACGTTCTTTAGCCACTGGGGATCTCCCTCAGAGGGTGACTCATCCGGACAGCCTAGGCTCCCCACCTGGTGTTCCCTTAAAGAACCATCCAGGCTCTGAGACTGAGGTTGGGCACTACCGGGACAAAACCCATTCTCACTCCTTCCCCTTAAGGACAGGACGTGAGGCCCTACACCCCTCTCACTACTACAGGACCTAGCTGGGCTACTCTGCGCCCCTTCCACCACTCTGGGCTGGAAGATACCTGAGCCACTCCCCACAGGATCACACCCCAATGCCTCTCCAGACCCTCTGGAATCCACCACAAGGTCTGCCTCCAATGTGAGCTCCCTGGGGTCAGAGTACTCACTCTCAAACAGGTGTTGTCATAGCTCTGGAAAACTGGGACTTAAAGTATGCTCTCCCACAATTGGATTACACAGCCCCCTAGCAGGGTTAACCAAACTATCCTTCACCTCTCCATCCAGTGCCTCACACACATACTCCACACCATTCTTCTGAGACTGGCCAGACAGTAGCGGACTGTCTCTGTCACACAACCCACACTCTTCTGGGCGGTCTTTACACTCACCACCAGGACCTCAACCATGGGGGAATCCCTCCCACCACTAGGACCATGAACTCCTATGCCAGCCACCCTATTCCCTTCAGGGACGCTGCGCACTACTGGAGCTACCTCATGCCCTTGAACCTCCTGGTGTAAGTTAACCCCCTCCAAAGTCAGGTGCCATATCTCTAGGCGGGCACACTATGCTGTCAGCACTAGATACCTGAATGTTGCTGCCACCATCTGAGCTGGACTCCACCTCCAACTCAGCAAAGCTCAGTCTCTGAGCTACACATATCTCTTGTTGCGGGGCTGAAGCCCTCCTGGCTTCAAGCTCCTCGATCTCCAAATCAAGTTCTCTCATTCTCAAGTAGTGATCTCTTTGGCGTTTTAGCGCCTCCATGGCCAATCTATGCTTTTCCATTTCCAATTTTGCTTTTCCATTTCCATTTGTCCAGCTGATTTTGCCATCTCCATTGCATGTGCCCTGGTTGCTGCCCTGTCTGCCAACTCCTCTGGCGACAGGCATCTGGTTGCTGCCTTTTCCATCCTCACTGAACCAGGCATGGCTTTAATAATGGCAGATGTCTTACCAAATTAAAAAAATGGAAATCTGTGGCTGCGTTATAGGTCTGCTTTCACTATGTGGTGATCAATAATTCACTGTATGTAAACCACAAATGCAAATTCGCAAATCCTCACCGCTGCGTCCAATGTTAGAATTGGGGTCTCTGGTTGGCGCAAGTATTCACTTGTGAGAAGCAGGGACCCTCTCCTCTAAGTCAGGGCGAAGGATGACCCCTTAGAATTACCCTTGCTCACCCTCTAGGTGCGTGGCGTGAGCAGCCAAGGCTAAACTTGGAGGCAATGTGAGTTAAGCATTTGTAATCACACACACAGTAAATGTACCAATCCCCCCACAAATGGACACCAGGCTTGGAATATGTAAAAATACGTCTTCTTTATATAAAAATATATCTGTGCAGGTAAGACTTATCACAAGACTAATATAACGATTTTAACTTAGACCACCAGATTGTACATAGGCAAGCGTTTCTTAGTTACAGCTCAAATGTTTCCTCTTAGTCTCTTTTACTTCTAAACAGTTCTCTTAGTTCTCTGGGTATTTCTCTTCTTAAACCCCACCTAACCCCGTGTCTCTGCTTTTTTGGGGTAAGGTGGGATTGACTCGTACGTTTTCAGCGCTCCGGTGCGCTTCGTACCGTGTGGTTTCTGGTTGCCCTACCGCGACTCACGCATCTCGCGGTGCGGGTTGAATGGAGACCAGAGAGGGGCCTCGAGAAAGCCAGGGCCTTTTCCGGAGGTGGGGGCTCTCGAGCCTCGAGAAAGCCAGGGCCTTTTCCGGAGGAGGGGGCTCTCGGCTGCAGTGAGGAGCAGGGAGGCGATGAGAGGAACCTCGAGAAACCCAGGGCCTTTTCCAGAAGTGGGGGCTCTCGGCTGCAGTGAGGAGCAAGGAGGCGATGAGAGGATCCTCGGGCCAAGCGCACAGGGAAGGTAATGCGCTCCTAATACAAAGGCTTTAAATCCCCAAATGCGCTTCCGATTCGGATCAGATTCAAATAGCAAGTGCACACTTCACTATATACGGGGAAAAAAGAACGTTGCGGGCCCCAAGTCCGTGGTGTGCACAGTACCTTTAATTTTGAGTGGCGAAGGCGGGGCGCACAGCGGCTCTGGGCACAGGTCGAGGCTGGTGTCTGAGGCATCCGGTCTTTGTCGGGTCTGTCCTTTGGGTCCTTGATCACGGTGGGGGCATCAGCGGGAGCGTGGGGGGGGGCCCTTCAGCGAGCCTCTAGCGGCGAGGTGGCAGGGGCGGCCTGGCACAGTGGGGGAAGAGCGGCTCAACTGAGCGGGTCTCTCTCCCGGCGGGAACGGTCAGGCGGCAGTAGACACGGCCAAGGAGGGGCTGTGGGGGCACCAGGGTCACGGCTCCGGCGGGGAAGAAATCCTCACGGCGATCACAGACGGGCAAAGCACAGGTTGAGCCAGATGATCCTCTGGCTCAGGTCAGGGGGCAAGCTCTTCTTCCAAGCCCTTTCAGCACAAGTCTACAAAGTCTTTTCAGCAAGTCTTTTCTTCTCCTTCCTCAGCAAGGCAATCAGCAGGCCAGTCCTTCCAGCGTCTTCTTCTCCTTCTAGTTGGGCAGAGGTTCTTTGTGGGAAACAAGATTCTGATTTGCAAGGAGCAGGGCTCCTACTTTTATACAGCATTTTCTTTTTTCTTACAGGCCAGGGGGGCCTTTGCCTAACTTCTTTCAGTCTCTGAGCCCTTTGTTGGGTGTACTCTGGTCTCTCCTTTCAGGGAGCAGGGATGGCACATCAGACGCTCCACAGGAGGTGGAGCCAGCATTGTGTGGACAGGGGCAGCCAGGATGACTTTGTTGACAGGCTGTCCTCTTCCTGGGCCAGGTGTCGGGCTGAGTCATCAGTCGCTCTCCAGGAGGTGGAGCCAGCATTGTGGTGGCAGAGCACAGCCCTATTCAGAGTCCAGGGGCACTCCCACCTCCCACTAAGGTGTAATCCTGGCATTCACCACCTGTAATCCCCCAGCCCTGTCACTCACATAACCTAGACAGTCAGATACAGATCCTAGCAGAGGCGAGCTGAAATGGTTAGGAAAGCAAATGCTAGCTTTCTAAAAGTAGCATTTGCAAACACAGGATATTAAAATAAACTTTACTAAAAGAAGTATTTTATTATTCTGAGTTCAGGCATACTAAACTTGACTTTCTACCATGTTCCCTGAGCCTGCTGGGATTATAGAATGTAATAATTCCAGCACCCCATCTTGGCCTAAGAGAACAGGTAGCCTTACAATAGTGAAAAACGAATTTGGCTGTAATTTACTATTAGGACATGCCACATACATCAGGGCATGGCCTACCTTACACTTACAATGCACCCTGCCCTTGGGCCTACCATAGGGGTGACTAATATGAAGTAAAGGGAAGGTTTAGGGGCTGGCAAGTGTGTGCACTTGCCCAGCCAGCATGACAGTACCAGACTGCACGCAGGTTCTGCAATGGCAGACCCTAGACACCTTTTAAAAGGCCGCTTCTGTGGGTGGCATAACCAGCGCTG
Organism: Lissotriton helveticus; assembly: GCF_964261635.1. Classification (NCBI taxonomy): domain Eukaryota; kingdom Metazoa; phylum Chordata; class Amphibia; order Caudata; family Salamandridae; genus Lissotriton; species Lissotriton helveticus. The sequence goes on from NC_136069.1 coordinate 191,598,337, forward strand.
CTGGCCCACTAGCAGTATTGGCATTCACAAGCCCTGGCACTCCTGGTGCACTTTACTGGGGACTGACAGTAAATCCAATGAGCCAATCATGGAAATCAATCACATATACATTTTGCACAGGGAGAGCATATGCACTTTAGCACTGGTCAGCAGTGGTAAAGTGCCCAGAGTCATTAAACCAACAAAAACAGGTCAGAGAGAATATTCGAGGAAGGCAAAAAGTTCAGGGATGACCCTGCCAAGAGGGGCAAGTCCAACACTATACAGGTGGCCACCATATATTAATTTGTTATTTACTTGAGATGATGGTATACACCATTCGATACAGAATTAAAAACAGTGCATGGCTAGAACTAACCCCCGTGGTGACTCTTACAGGGTAACTTTGTGTCCATGGACGCCACCCGGTGCGTTGTTCTTGGCAGTGTGCCCCCTTATGTGTCCCTGCTCCTGCCCCCACCCCAACTCCCAAGGTCTTACCATGATGAGTGTATTGTTCCGCTGCTCGGTCGCCTCCGCCTGCTCCTTGCCAGGCTGCTGCTTATTACCCCTGGGTGCGCCTCCCCCGGGGCCCTTCCGATTGCGCTACTCCAGGGTCCGCTGATAGAGGCTCACCGTGTCCTGGCGCTCCATGTCGCGCTGCTCCGCCTGGCCTTGCTGGTAGCGGATCTCGCAGTGGCCATGGTGCTGCCTGCAGCCCTTGATGCGCTGCCGCAGCCGCTCCACCACCGTGCTGTGCTTGGGCACGGTGCCGCTGCAGCCAGTGCCCGGCGCATGGGGGGGCGGCGCAGGGCTGCCGCTGTCACTGCCCAGGGCACCGAGCAGGGCGGCCCCTCCGCCCACAGGCTGGAGGAGGCAGCAGCAGCGGGGGCCGCGTAATTATCAGGTAAATTAGGTCTTGCGGAAACGCAATCACTCCGTCCTACAATCATAGTTGCAGCATCAAATGTGGCAGCCATCTTGTAGCACAAGGGTGAACCGTTGATTACTGAGTAACTGGTCAGTCCAAAACAATGAAACAAGTCTTAATCGCGCAAAATTTAAATAGAAATGTTTAATTGTCTTGTAGAGTGATTTATCATGTACATTAACTAAACTGTTATAAGTAGACGTTGTATTACTAATACAATGTTAATGCTACATGGTTTCTTTGTACATAGCAACAAATTGCGTATAAACGAGTCAATATGCTTAACACTTTCACAAATGGCCTGCTGCAGAGTGAATTTTATTCTCTTCGTCTTTTATTGCTGATTCCTATTGGATTGATGGTCTGTTGCACGCGGTGTGCGGGACTTCCATCATTCCAAAGAGCACGCAATTTAAAAGGCAGCAGATTTTAGAACTTGAGCGCCTCCTCGCAGCCCTGTCCTTTGTAGACTGGGGGGGCGTGTTTTTCTTTCTCCCCTCTTCTCCATTGGCTGGAATGTAAACAACTGGCATGTTTTTGACTTGTTTACATTCCAGCCAATGGAAAGAGGAGAGAAAGAAACGAAAAAAGCACGCCCCCCAATCTGAAAAAGACGGGGCTTAGAGCGAGAGAATGAAGTCACTGAGACCTCTTCTCCGATGGCTGGCCGCCGTTTAGGAGGCCAGCCAATAGAGAAGAGGGGCGGGGTTTACCATCGCTACTCAGTCATAAAATCTCGCCAGCGAGACTGCGCAGGTGCGCAGCCTACGGTAGCCGAGACCTAAACAATGGGAAACACTCATACAACATACCCAAGACATGCTAAAGTATACCCCCAATGAGAGATAGCTTATTAAATCATGGCACAATGGTATCAGACTCTGACTCGCATGCATCCCATTATCCTCACGCCCTCTGCTGGAGGTGTGGAGTAGAGCCACTGGTCTTGCTCTCTAATCACAGACTCGAAGGAGATCCTTGGGCATATAAAAGGCACTATAGGATTCCCAACCTCTGTCTTCTACGCTATGGGCATTTTAGGTAAACAACCTCTGGACTCGAGGCTATGACGCATGCAGACTGTCAGATTATTAATCATGTTAGGCGCTGCGAAACACCTCATAGCCCACACCTGGAAGAAACCCACATCCCCTCCTATTGCCCTTGATTTACACGTCTCTAGCATGTTATGGCAATGAACCAATTATACAACAAGCTGGCCCACATTGATAAAAAATTCCCACATATCTGGCAGCTATTACTTGACTATCTCTCAAACTGAGCCTACTTGCTTCACCCCAGCCAAGCTCAAAGCCCTGCAACTCTGACTAATGAACTCGACTGTCGACGTGACTGTGGCATTACGCTGGAAACTCACCCTCCACCCCCAAGAAAGGTCTGAAGCAGTAGTATGGACCTGGGACTCCCTGTATACGATACCTGCTTCAATTTTTGTTTAACCGTTAGTTATTTTGTGACATATATGCATGCCATTTGATCAAATCTGTTAGGTACTCAATACCTGCTGAAGCTATTGCCATATCGTTAAATACCCGCCATATTGATTTCCAATGTGCCATGCTATATGTAAGCATTGTGGACTTGAACCTGAAACCATGTCTTGTTTTGTTTTATGAAAAACCTTTCATAAATAAATTTAAAGCAGCAAAAAAAAAGTCTGGTCATTTTTCAGTCTGGAGTGGATGGCACTGTGCTAATCATATGTTTAAAGACTATTCTGTAAAAACGTTAAAAGCATCGTCACTGGGGCGTGGCCAAGATGGCGACCTAGGAGGTTGTGGGACCTGTGTGCTCCCCGACCCAAGCCCTCCCGTGGACCACCAGACGCGTGTTTTCCCCCCTTCGCGAAGCTGCACCGGGGGCTATTGCGGTGGCCGAGGCGCAGGAGCGTAGGGACCGGAGGAAGTCGCTAGCAGCGCAGGTGTTAGAATTAGAGAGGGTTTACAGCAGAACAGGGGCCCCTCGAATTTGGCGACAACTAAGAGCAGCTAGGGCACAGCTTGCGAGCCTGGAACTCGATTGGGCGGAATATGCAGCTCTACGTCTTCGACATACACACTATGTGGGAGGCGATAAAACGGGGCACCTACTGGCCAGTAAGTTTAGAGTTAAGGACCAACGCTCAAAAATTTCAACTATCCAAGGCCAGGGAGGACTCATGCTTGAGGGGGATGAGCAGATAGAGGAAGAGTTTTGAGCATTTTACCCCTCACTCTTTGCCGCAGACCAGGCCGTAGACCCAGAGGGAGGGGACACCTACCTCAATGGGGTGTCCGTAACAGCCCTTAATGAGGCTAGCGCGTTGACCCTGGATGCCCCAATCAGGACGGAGGAAGTAATATCGGCAATAGCACTCCTTAAACCTCTAAAAGCACCAGGGCCCGACGGATTCCCTGCAGGCTTCTACAAGGCCTTCGGCCCATTACTTGTACCTGTGCTTACCAAATTGTTCAACTTATTCCAGGGGCCGGGCTCCATTCCCCAGGACATGCCACGGACATTATCATACTGCCCAAACCTGGTAAGGACACCTTGCAGTGTGCCGCCTACCGGCCCATCTCCCTGCTTAATTTAGACCTCAAAATCTTCACAGGGATTCTAACAGCTAGACTGGAGCCGTGCCTGCCCAGTATCATAGAACCCGATCAATCGGGCTTCATCCCCAACAGACAGTGCAGTGATAATACTAAGCGACTTTTGCATGTGATAGACAAGGCCCATTTTAACGATACGGACGCAGCTCTCCTGTCGGTTGACGCCGAGCAGGCGTTCGACAGGGTGGACTGGCGGTACCTGGACAAGAACCTGGCGCGCTTTGGCATTGGTGACAGTTTCAGGTCGTGGGTCGCCAGCTGTTACGACACTCCCAAAGCGACCATCCGGGTTAATGGCGTAGACTCGCGATCTTTTGACATCAGACGGGGCACCAGGCAGGGGTGTCTGCTTTTGCCCCTGCTATTTCGCTCAGAGAATCCTTGACAATCCGGACATCGTGGGTGTCACGCTTGGTGGCGAGCCGCACACCATTAGTCTGTACGCAGACGACATAATGGTGGTGGTAACCAATCCTTTATGCTCGGTGCCAGCTTTCCTGTCGGAAATGGAGACCTTTGGGGGAATTTCGGACTTCAAAATGAATGTAGGGAAATCCCTGATCCTCCCCTGGGCTGTAATGCCCGTAAATCAGCTGTCGGACTACGACAGCTCTGGGGATTGTTCACACGCATGTCTCTGCCATACTTGGGGATCACCCTGACGCCCAGTTCAATGCAAACGGTTTAGCACAACTATGTAGCACTTTTTGCTCAACTACAGGGGGACCTGAAGAGGGGGCGACAACAGACGCTCTCCTGCCTGGGTCGGGTGGCGGCGATCAAAATGTCCCTGCTCCCCAAGATTCTCTACCTGTTCCAAACCATCCCAGTCACCCCACCGATAGGGATGCTCAAGAAGATGTAAGATGCGATACGGCAATTTGTCTGGGCCGGTCAACGGCCGCGACTCCGCAGAGATCTGGCCAGGCACGCTCCTGATGAGGGGGGTTTGGGCATCCCAGATCTTCTTCGTTACTTCCAAGCGACAACTCCGTTATCTCCTGGAATGGAACCGCCCAGAATCGGAAAAGCAATGGCTATTTCAGGACAGGGAAATGGCCCAGATGTCGCTGTGGAAGGTCCCCTTTCTGCATCGCTCGAACAGGAAAGCCTATGTTAAGAAATCACCTATCACTCGCTCAATACTCAAGGTGTTGGACGCGGTGGCAGTCAGTAGAGCTCTTACCACTTTCCCCTCGCCCATGATGCCAATATTCGACAACCCGATCTTTCCTCCAGGGATGGACCAAGGGGCGTTTCAGCAATTGCGGGCATCGGAATGTAGGTCAGCCGGCTATCTGTTTGATGCGGATGGCTTTATCCCACTTGACACCTTGAAGGAGATGTATACACTGATAGCACCGCAGTGGTTCCAGTATTTCCAGATCCGCCACTGGCTCACACGGGGGGACACGTTACCGCAGGCGAATCAGAAGCGGACAGCCTTTGAGAAATGGCTTATCATGAAACAGTCCGATAGACGAGCGATCACCGATCTGTATAAGATGCTGAGTCCTCCCCTGGCTACTCAGCGCTCCGCTGGTCAGAGGCATTGGGAAGCAAAACTCGGACGTACTCTGACAGATAAAGAGTGGCGGGACGTTTATTATAGGGCACACCACACAGCCAGGAACATGGCTAGCAGGGAGTCGGCGGTGAAGATCGCATATTACTGGCACATGACGCCGGCGAGGTTACATCAGAGTAACCCAAGCCGCAGTTCCGCAAGTTGGAGAGGCTGTGGCAAAGAAGGGACACTGACACACTTGCTCTGGGAGTGTGAGGGAGTAACAGATTACTGGACTGAGGTGCTTCACGACATTGACACTCACTTCGAGACAGAAGTCCCTCGCTTCCACCATATGGCAACCGTTCATTTCTCTTTTAGCTGGGGAATTCAACAAACTTATCTGTCCGAAATACCTCAGGGTTCTGAGACTCACAGATGCATTCGCCAGAGAGCCTAGCTCCTCGAGTTAGCCACCACATCAATAAGCTCGGAGTGAGGGGCCCAGGAAGACGTTGCGACACACCGGAGGGGGGAGGGGGTTGGAGGGAAGTGGGGGGGGAGGGGTCGGGGTTGGGTTGTTGTTTGTTGTTGAGGTAATTGGGTGCTTCAACAGTAGCTGCTCTATCATTACGCACGCTCATGGACATACTGAACTACCACGTAGTATACATAGCTCATGGGCCGTGGCTGGGTGTTGTTTTGGTGCGGGTACCAAGGGCATCCACCGGGGTGTAGGTTGGCTGTACTGTAATGTGTTTGAAGCACTGATAATCAATAAAACAAATTGGAACAAAAGCGTTATCACTTTCTAGCTCAGCGTGGATGGCACTGAGCTAATCCTTCATTTATATATAAATAATTATGCACACATGCAAACTAAGTCAGATTTAAATTTTCAAGAACATTTTTAACATTTGTGACTGTCAATTTCATTTGTAGCCCAATTGTACAACTCTTAAAATTCACTTCTAGAGAAATCACTGATAAGAACTTCATAGTGAGTAATTTTTTAGGAGCTTTTTTTTTTTAAATACACCTTTTCTCCTACTATTATGCCCATAGAGGCAAGGTGTCTTCGAACAGCTTTAAAAGATCTTCAAATGTATAATGCAACCCAATACTGGATGCTATTCAGCCGATGAAAACCCATAGAAATACACCTTTTACGCCCGGTATATACCAACTTATTGCAAACAATCGTATATATGCTTTTCTTATCAATGCTCCTTTTGCTTTCCTTACATTTATCCTCAGTTAAGAGCCATATATCAGTATTTGGTCAAATGTTACTTTAAACATAAAATTTGGTACGGATGTCTGTTGCAAAAATAATGTCAAATGCAACTATATTTAATGGCAAAAACCAGTGGAAAGAAATGAAGTTGCCTAGTTTGTTTTGACGCCTTATTTACAAACAGGGAAGAAATCTGCTTCATGACACACTCACTTTTTCTTGTATGTTTTTTCATAAGACGGCTGATCTAATAAATCATCGTCTTCTGGCTCCTCTGGAACACTGCAATCTCTGTTTAAAAAAATAAAGTAAACAGCTCATTGTGAAAATCATTCAGAGTGATTTGAAAACATTCAGACTGCACTGTTATCATCTGAATGCCATTCTACCTGAACTCTGGGTCGGGATTCATATGGCAATACCACTTTTCTGGCAGCTTGTCCATTCCATCTGGTAGCTTTCTCCATCGTAGGCAGGAATCGCACTGAACCCATTGTTGGTCTGGCCGTTTCCTATAACAGAAAGTAATGAAATGTTTCCATTAATATTTTCTCTCAAACTTGGATTGACTGAATTCAAAGTGTGTATAATTAACGCATGCTTTATTAGTTGCAGCGTTTATTTCTTCATTTAATTGTTTATTCCCGTATTTAGGTTTATTAGGAGTGGCACACACAGGGCTGGTCCCTGTGTGGTCCTGTCGAAGAGCTTGGGGTAGGTTCGAAACATGTTGATCTTACACTGAACTTCTAACCCATTATATTTCGTTTTACTTGTATCACCCCCTTTTCAGACATACCAACGTAGGAGCAATAATAAAGTATTTTAGCCCACTAACAAGGTATTTGTAATCACTTTAGCCCACTCCACCACATTTTCTGCACTACACATAGTCTTCCACTTAAAGTGCTCCTACGTATTTTCCGCAAGTCGCAGCACGCCCCAGTTCGTAGAGAACTGGGATGGCCCCAATGATGAAGCATGTCACCGTGGGGAAACCCTGCTGAGTGAGGAGACTCTAGAAAGAAATGTTTCTTTCCTGGAGGCAATTTCTGATCGCATTGATCGGATGCCATATCCTTACCCTATGACTAGGTCCTCTAACCAGACATCTGTGGTTTCAATTTAAGCATAATAAAGGAGGGCGGACCTAGCTCTAAAAAACCTCTACCTCCCATTTCTTTTTGATATCCACTGACGTGCTAGACATTCCTGTAGGGGACACATTTGGAGTCTTGCGTGAGGGACTATGAAAATGCAAGATGCCATCATCCCTATAAGTTGCATGAACAATCGAGCTGGGAGAGAACGTTGTGGTTGAAAGTTTGTGAGAAGGCTTTGTATGCTTGATATCCTGGCTGGATTTGGATATGCAAGTGCCTTTAAGGTATTTAATGTTGCCCCTAGGTATTGCTGTATGTGGGACGGTTAGAGGTGAGACTTTGGATGGTTTATGGTAAACCCTAAGTTGTGAACCAGTTGGATTGTAGCGCGAGTGTGTTGTACACACTGGTTGTACAAGTTGGGTTTTATGAGCCAGTCGTTTAGGCAGGGGTATACATGAATGTGTTGCCTTCTTAAATGAGGTGCAACTACTGCTAGACACTTGGTGAAATCTCTGGGTGCTGTGGTGACTCCGAATGGGAGTACCTTGAACTGGTAATGCTGACCGTCCACTACAAACCTGAGATACTTTCTGTGAGAGGTGTGAATGGGGATATGAAAGTAGGCGTCCTTGAGATCTAGAGTAGCAAGGAAATCACCTTGTGCCAGTAGAGGGAGGACCTGTTGAAGCGTGACCATGTGAAAGTGGTCCGATTGTATGTATAGGTTTAGGGTTCTGAGGTCTAGGATGGGTCTTGGAGAGCTGTCCTTTTTTGGAATAATAATGAGGAAGTACAGGTAGTATAGCCCTGTGTTTTGTTGATGCAGTGGTAATGGTTCTATTGCTTGTTTTTAACTCTGCTCAAACCTCTTGTTTGAGCGGGGGTAAATGATCCACTGACATTTGATGCTGCCTGGGTGGTATGTTTGGGGGGTAGAGGAGAGTTTGAGACAGTAGCCTGATTGCACAATTTGTCTCACCCGCCGGTCTGAGGTGATGTTGTTCCAGACAGGAAGGAACTATTATTTTCTGCCCCGACACGATTGGAATATTCCGGGGGGAGTGGAGGAAAGTCATTGGGTAGGAGTGGAGGCAGACCTGGCGTTGTTCGTTTTGCCTCTTCCCTTATTATAATTGCTCTGTAACCACCTCGTTGGTAACCTTTGGTAAAGGTAGACTGGGTGGGAGCTTTGTAAGAAGTGGTAGGGTTATCAGAGGAGTAGCCTCTGGATGTGCCTCTGTAAAATGAGCGACAAAATGAACGTCCGGGAGCTTGCGATTGCAAGGCTGCCATAGATTTTGCTGTGTCTGTATCTTTCTTCATTTTCTCTAATGAAGAATTCACTTTAGGGACAAATAAATGATTTTGGTCAAAAAGCTGAATTAAAATAAAAAATTGGACTTCTGGTTTGAATCCTGAGATGCGTAGTCACGCATGCCTACGCAAGAGTACACTTGTATTTACTGATCTAGAGGCGGTATCAGCTACATCCAGAGCGCAACGAATGGAGGTGTTAGTAATTAGTTTACCCTCCTGTATGAGGTCATTGACCGGATTTTTATATTTATCTGGTAGGTGTTGTAATAGGGTCTCTAGTTCGTCATAATGTGCTCTATCACACCTTGCCAACAAAGCTTGAGTATTGGCGATTCGCCAAATATTAAGCTGCTTGTGATGCTGTTCTTTTGCCTGTGGCGTCTAGGAGCTTAGATTCCTTATCAGGGGGTGGAGCATTACCTGATGTTTGGGAGTTTGCTCTTTTTCTGGCATTAGACAGTACGAGTGAGTCTAATGGGATAGGGCCTTTAATGTAGGCAGGGTCTCCAGGTGCGGGTTTATACTTTTTGTCGATCTTGGGGTTAATAACTCTAGCCCGCACAGGATCTTTGAATACTTCTGGTGCATGCTTAATTACCCGTTTTAGCATTGGTAAAATCGAAGTGGACCTTTGTAAGGTGTCAAAAGTGTCCATAAGGAAATCCTCTTCTACAGGGTCTCTGTGTAAGGTAACACCATGGTACTGAGCAGCCCTGTGAAGTAATTTGTTAAAGCCTGTTGTGTCCTCTGGAGGGGAAGGCCTAGTAGGGTATATTTCCTCCTGTGGAATATTAGGAGCATCAGGTGTATTATAGTCATCCCAGGGGTCAGGGGAAGATGGTGGACTATGACCCCCTATTGGTTCCTCATATGGTCTGTCTCCATCAGAAGAGTCGTCGTAATTCCATGGTGGAGATGGTGTAGGAGAATGATATGGTGGTGGAGGTGGAGGAGAAGGTGGTGAAGGATAAGGTGAAGGAGGTGATGGATGAGGTGGAGGAGGTGGTGGAGAAGGGACCATGAGAGGAGATGTAGGAAGGTCCTTCCTTTTAGGTGGTGCGGCTGGTGCAGGATCATCCAAAGGTCTCTTCTTTGAGCTGAGGGGGAGTTTCCCAGTTTTGGGGTCTTTGACCAGTCATTTGTTTAGGATCAGGGGTAAAAAGGTCCTGAGGCGTAGGCAGTTCTTTAGGCACAGACTTCTTAGGCTTGCTAGACTTATGAGGGACCGGTTCCGGAACATTTTTGTGATGTTTTACCGGGTCTGTGGTTTGTTTTGGAGCTGGTTGTTTTTCGAAACCGAGGGTTTTTTCGGCTCCAGAGGACGTGGATTTGAAGTCTTCAGGATTGGCTGTTTACTTGGCTCCGGGTGTTTTTTCGGAGTCGAGAGTTTGGTGCCTACGGCTTTTGGTACAGAATGTTTGGATGGTTCGGTGCCGGTGGATTTTGGTGCGGAGTGCTTGGATGTGGAAGTAGAGATCGGCAATGAGGCTGAAGGAGATTTCTTTTTCGGTGCCGGTGTTTCGGTACCGACAGGATGCTGGCTCGAGCCAGAGCTGCCTGAAGGCTCAATAGGCTTCTTTGCCGAGCCCGCAGGCGGGGCATGGGAAGCGGTCTCTCGGTGTGTACCTGGGCACGATGGTGAATGTGTGCACCGAAGCCTTTTTTGGTGTTTTACGGAGGGGATCCGGGTCGACGATCTTACTCACGACCCGCTGCGCCAGAGTTATTTCTTCGATGTCAAATTCCTCTGCTTCGGATTTACTGAAGAGGATTTGTTTGATGCTCTCCTGTTCCAGTACGTCGACACCCTCCTGAAAGATGTCGTCGGGGATTGGAGTCGAGGATCGAGCCATTTTCCTTCGAGGTCGACGATCTCGAATAGTCTTCTTGGAGCGGAAAGAGGCACAAGCTTCACAGTCTCTAGCCTCGTGCTCCGGTGAAAGGCAGAGGTTGCACACCTCATCCAGATCGGTGTGGGGAAACGTCGACCCACATTGAGGACACTTCTTGAAAGGAGTCCTTTCCATGAGCCAGATACCGAGGCCGAAGTAGGCCTTAAGGCCCTCATCGACTATTGGAATCGAGGGCTTTACATTGGTTTAGATGCGCGTCGACTGGGATCACGATCGAAACAATACCATCGAAAGGGTGAAAGATTGCGCGTAGAAATTGAATCAGTAACGGTTCCGAACTGGAGCGCTAGCAGTACATCCGAACCCGATTGCGGAAAAAAAATCTGAAGATGGAGCCAATGCCCATGCGCACTATGGTCCACAGGAGGAGTCACCTGTCTCGTGACTTCCAAACACTTTTCCATGACAATACCAAAGTGCAAACATCCGAGCCCAACACCAGGTGGCGATCTATACATAGTGTGTAATCTGCAGCTCATATGCCTCAAACACATTGTTTCTGATGCACACTCTAACTGCATGTTCCTTTTCTTTCGAATTTCCCCAGGAGTCAGACTGCTGCAAAAATATACCACCCCTGCACACTGATTTTCGTTAAATTGGAAGCGGAGCAGGCTGTGACTGGCAGATTAAAACATGGAAGTGTGTGTAAATTTAAGTAGGACATTTATGAACCCAAATGCCCACTCCAAACAACAGTGAAGAGTGTGGCAGGTGAGGGATCTGCATTTATAGTATCCACTGAAAAGAGTAACTTATCCTTCAGATGGATACCTCTTAAGGTAAATCCCTTACCTTGTACATCAATGCCAAAGCAATGATCCTTTCACCGTGGTGGGTCAAAGGAGTGGACATTACACAAGGACGTCACACAGGGCCAAGCAGGCATAGTGACCCCTCCATGTGGACCTGAGAATAACTGCAATAGTGTCTGGTTAAAACATGGACAGACCTTGTAGGAAGTTGGCTTTTTATGTAGTGTACCAAAAAAGGTACACTATGTAGAAAGTTCAGACGTCCCTTATTGCCTAACAGGGCTTAAATTATTAATCCCAAATGCACTCTTTTGTGGTAGTGTGGGCGAGCAGTTTAGGATTATCAGAGAGTAGTGTTAAGCATTTGTTGAACACACACAGAGTCAATTCATGAGACACACACCCAAGAAGAAATTTGAGACCAAGTTAGAAACATAACAAGTGTTTTTATATATATTTTTAACAATAAGAATTTCGCAATTAGGTAAGTACTTTTCAGGATATCAATTTTGTAAAAATCATAGCACAAAGGTGTTTTACGCGGTAATGCTTTAATAGAGAAAAAGGCATATACAGCATGCAGGTATTTGCAATTGTATTCCGGGGGTCCCCTTTAGGACTTAAGGTACTAGGGGGCCCAAGGTTCAAAGTACCACAGCAGTTCGGGTTTGCCTGCCCTGGAGCGTCCAGGAGCAGACGTGCTGGACAGGTTGGTAGCCTTGCGCACTACATTGTAGGTAAAGAGGAGGGCCACCGGGAAACAGGCTGCATTACGCAGTTCCAGAGTTCCTAATTCCACACAAATCAAGGTGGTGGAATTCTTTTTCATGGGGCACATCAGGCAGCCCATCTTAGGGGTGTGACTGACTTGGTAGGGACCACGCCAACTTGCATAGATAATTTCCTATCTGTGCCAAATGGGCCCAAGGGCAAAGGGAAGCATCCCCCAGGTCTGGGGGGGAGCCGCGGTCACATATAAAAGGCGGCAGGGGCTTTAGAGAATCACTAGCCATCCTACTGGAGGTGTGAACACTTTCCTCCAGAGAAGGCATGGTTTCTGGCCCCATAGAGGGCTGGTTCCCACCAGCAGAGGGTCAGAAACATGTCTTTGGAGAACGGCTGAAAAATACCAGTCAGCCAGCAAACTAAGAGGCTGGTAGGTTTTCAGGGGGCAACTCGAAGGTGCCCTCTGAGTGCACGTTTTAATAATTTCACTACTGGCATCAGTAGGGGTTTATTACGGAAAGGTGTTTGATACTAAACCACCTTGGGTAATTGAAGCAATCATGTAGCGAAGGAGTTCGTAATGATCAGGGCCCAGTACATGTACTCAAAATGGCTTCCCTATTCATTTGTACTATCTAGTAATTGAACTAGACCGCACAGAGGCATGTCTGCTCATGCAGATATGTCCTCACATGTAATTAGTTTACCCTCCGGTATGAGGTAATTGGCCCTGTTTTTTATATTTATCTGGTAGGTGTTGTAATAGGGTCTCAAGTTCGTCATAATGTGCCCTATCACCTTGCCAACAAAGCTTGAGTATTGGCGATACGCCAAATATTAGCTGCTTGTGATGCTGTTCTTTTGCCTGAGGCTTCTAGGAGCTTAGATTCCTCATCAGGGGGTGGAGCATCGCTTGATGTTTGGGAGTTTGCTCTTTTTCTGGCATTAGACACTACAAGTGAGTCTAATGGGATAGGGCCATTAATGTAGGTAGGGTCTCCAGGTGCGGGTTTATACTTTTTGTCGATCCTGGGATTAATAACTCTAGCCCGCACAGGATCTTTGAATACTTCTGGTGCATGCTTAATTACCCCTTTTAGTATTTGTAAAATCGAAGTGGACCTTTATGAGGTGTCAAAAGTGTCCATAAGGAAATCCTCTTCTACAGGGTCTGTGTGTAGAGGTAACAACATGGTACAGAGCAGCCCTGTGAAGTAATTGGTTAAAGCCTGTTGTGTCCTCTGGAGGGGAAGGCCTAGTAGGGTACATTTCCTCCTGTGGAATATTAGAAACAGCAGGTGTATTATAGTCATCCCAGGGGTCAGGGGAAGATGGTGGACTATGATCCCCTATTGGTTCCTCATATGGTCTGTCTCCTTCATCAGAAGAGTCGTCATCATTCCCTGGTGGAGATGGTGTAGGAGAATGATATGGTGGTGGAGGTGGGGGGAGAAGGTGAAGGAGGTGATGGATGAGGTGGAGGAGGTGGTGGAGAAGGGACCCTGAGAGGAGATGTAGGAATGTCCTTCCTTTTAGGTGGTGGGGCTGGTGCAGGGTCATCCAAAGGCCTCTTCTTCGAGCTGAGGGTGAGTTTCCCAGTTTTGGGGTCTTTGACCTGAGTCTTTTGTTTAGGATCAGGGGTATAAAGCTCCTGAGGTGTAGGCAGTTCTTTAGGCACAGACTTCTTAGGGTTGCTAGACTTCTGAGGCACCGGTTCCGGAACATTTTTGTGATGTTTTACTGGGTCTGTGGTTTGTTTTGGAGCTGGTTGTTTTTTCGGAACCAAGGGTTTTTTCGGCTCCAGAGGACGTGGATCCGAAGTCTTCAGGATTGGCTGTTTACTTGGCTCCGGGGGTTTTTTCGGAGTCGAGGGTTTGGTGCCTACGGTTTTTGGTACTGAATGCTTGGATGGTTCGGTGCAGGTGGATTTTGGTGCTGAGTGCTTGGATGTGGAAGCAGAGATCGGCAATGAGGCTAAAGGCAATTTCTTTTTCGGTGCCGGTGTTTCGGTGCAGACAGCAGGCTGGCTCGAGCCCGAGCTGCCTGAAGGCTTAATAGGCTTCTTTGCCGAGCCCGAGGGTGGGGCATGGGAAGCAGTCTCTGGGTGTGTACCTGGGCTCGAAGGTGTGACCGAAGCCTTTTTTGATGTTTTACGGAGGGGATGCGGGTCGGCGATCTTACTTACGACCCGCTGCGCCGGATTTCTTTCTTAGATGTCAAATTCTGCTGCTTTGGATTCGCTGGAGAGGATTTGTTCGATGCTCTCCTGTTCCGGTACGTCGACACTCTCCTGTACTATCTAGTAATTGAACTAGACCGCACAGGGGCATGTCTGCTCATGCAGATATGTCCTCACATGTGATATAATGCACCCAGCCTTAGGGCTGTGAGACCTGCTTTAGGGGTGACTTACATATTTTTAATGCAGTATCTGTGGGCATGGCACACAGGGTTTCTGCCATGTTGTGTTTTCACATTTGTTTGCGCCATTTTATGCAGCCTGCAATGGTAGTCTGGTGTTGGTGGTGGGTCCCTTAGGGTAGCACATTACATGCTGCAGCCCTTAGGGACTGTCTTCAGTACCCATGCCCTAGGTACCAGGAATACCATTTACTAAGGACTTAGAGGTGCTAAAGTTCTTGCCAACTGGAGACCAATTGAACAGTTACCTTGTTTTAAAAAAATAACACTGGCACTGGGGACCTGGTTAGCAGGAATCCAAAGCACGTCAGTCAAAATTGCATCAAATACCAGGCAAAAAGTGGGGATGACCATGTCAAAAATTTATTTTATTTATTTATTTATTTATTTTTGAAGCTTATAAAGCGCACGGCTACCCCCAACGGTATATTCCTACAGATATCCATAGCGCTGATTGGCAGATGTACAAAACAGAACACCCCATGCAACAGCTGTAGTTGTGCCCTTTGTCCTGGTGGAATCAGCCTCAAGTCTTACAGGAGGATCCTTTTCGGCCAAGGCCTAACGGTTTGATGTAAAGAACAATCCATCACAATAAGGTTTCTTTTTTGATCAGCTTTCCTTTCTTAGTACCAGAAAATGCAGGGAATAAAAAAGTTACTTATTTGTACACTGTGGTTCTCCAGTATTGGTATCTTTTATAGATTCACATGCTTGAATCTTCCCAGTCGTCATGGTGGGAGTCCCACAGTAACAGTAAAATAGCAGTGTAACAGCTAGAAGGATAATCTCCCTTGAAAATCAATAGCATTTAGTAACCAAATTACCTCATTAAAGAACATCCAAACTGCAGCCTATCACATCACAGACCCTGCAGGGCCACCATGCCTCAGATTTCGAGCACAAGTGTAGTTAGTAAAAGAATAGATGTATAGAAGGTGCACCTGTAAGTGGAGGACGGATGGTTGCATGTGCCTCTATAAAAGATATCACTACTGGAGAACCACAGTGTACAGGTAAGTAACTTGTTTTTTCTCGAGTATTGTATCTTTTATAGATTTACATGCTTGCATCAGACTAGTAAGAAGTACATAATGGATAAAGGAGGTGGGAAAACAGGTGAACCATATATAAATATATATATATATATATTTTTTTTTTTTCCGAAGAGAAGAACAGAGGCCACAAGGGGAGTTCAGGACAGGAAACAGCTTTATTTCGAAGGGCCCCAGCGTCGGCGGATGCATTTCGGCAAATGTAGCCTTCCTCAGCGCCATGAGCTGTTAAGATCACATCCCTCATTAGCTCCTCCTGATTGAATGTCTGCTGGTACCTATTCTCCTCCCCCTTAAGCAATCAGCACACCAATGGAAGTCTGCGTTGAGTATAACGAACTTCAAGTCCCAGCAGGCTTTGTGTTGCCATTCCCGAGATGGTGGCGTGGGGAAGTGAGTCACATCGTAGGATGGGTACGGGCTTCAGGTGAGTAGGGTGGATCAGGGCACAGTCGAAATGGCGGAGTCCGTACTGAGTCCCCTCAGACTGCAGCTGCCAGCCGCTCCAGGAAGATTGTCAAGTGGGGGCAGCCAAATGCGAGGCTACACGCCCCATAGAGATGAATTATCTCAGTCCACTATTGTCCTCCTGTAGAGAATGGTGGACACCGGAGATGCCAGTTCCGTGGTTGAAGAAATGCTGCGAGCAGCAGGGTGCCAAATAGACTCCGGGTCTCTTGATGCTGCAGGGCCGGCTGAACTGTGCGTCTGGCAAGCACAGAAAATGTATAAGAAAATCTTTTCCGAAGAGAAGAACAGAGGCCACAAGGGGAGTTCAGGACAGGAAGGGCCCCAGCATCGGCGGATGCATTTCGGCAAATGTAGCCTTCCTCAGCACCATGAGCTGTTAAGATCACATCCCTCATTAGCTCCTCCTGATTGAATGTCTGATGGTACCTATTCTCCTCCCCCTTAAGCAATCAGCACACCAATGGAAGTCCGCGTTGAGTATATATATATATATATCATTTGCCAAAACCTCAACAGAAGAACGAACTCAGAATATCGGTATAGGCAAGAAGTAATAATAATAATAAAGATAACAAAATACTCAATAGAATGAAGCCTACCTTAAGGGAACAGATGACGTAGGGCCGCTTGACCTACATAAATATCTGTCTTCCGCAAGGTATCCAGGCAGTAGTGCCTTTTATAAGGTATGGACGCTCGTCCATGCTGCCTCCCTGCAGATGTCAGGTAGAGATACTCCGAGAAACAGGGCCGAGGACTTTGCCATCTTCCTAGTGGAATGGGCAGTTACTTTAAGATGTTAGCGGGCGTCCCGCTCTTTCATGACAGTACACTATAGCAGAAGAAACCAAAAGTGCAATAGAAGCTCTAGTCAAAGCCTGACCCTTCCTAGGGGCAGAGAAGGTGATGAGGTGTTGGGTAGATTTACGAAAAGGTCTTGAGCTCTAAAGGTAAAACTTCAAGCATCGGTTGATGTCCAGAGCTCTCTCCGTCGGTGTACACGAAGCAGGAAAAAATGAAGGCAGAACTACAGGTTTATTCAGGTGGAACGTGGTAGGTACCTTAGGGATGAAAGATGGATTAGTGCGTAGCACCACTCTGTCCTGCTGAAATTGTAGGTATGCTCCGTTGCCGTAAAAGCCTGAATTTCGCCAATACGTCTAGCCAACGTGATGGCTAAAAGAAAACCCACCTTCCAAGAGAGGTATTTCAAATCACACTTGCGAATTGGTTCAAAAGGGGATTTCATAAGATGAGACAAAACAATGTTCAATTGCCAGAGCAGTGTAGGAGGTCGAACTGGCAGGTAGGCTCTAAAAAGACGTTTCATAAATTCTATCACTAGCCTGCAGGACCATAGGGACAACTGATTTGAATGTCTCCTATACCTTGAAATTGCAGCCAAATTAACTTTAATCGAAGAGTGAGAAAGGCCAGCGTTGGCCAGAGATAAGACATACGGCAAAACGTCCTCCGGGGGAGAAGAGTGGATGGCAAGAATGTTTTGCACACCAGGAGAAGTATCTTGTCCATTTGGCCGAGTAACACTTGACAGTGGAGGAAGCACGGGCCTTGTTAAGTATGGAGCAGCACTCTTCAGAGATAACTAAGTCACCAAATTCCCCATGGTGAGGAGCCAGGCCAATAAGTGAAGAGAGTGAATCTGTAGATGAACCACTTCGCCTTGGTCCATGGAAAGCAGGCGTTCCGAAGGATGAAGACGTATTGGAGAAGCCTCTGATAGGCTAAACAGCTCTGTCAACCAGAATTGCCTTGCCCATGCCAGGGCAATGAGAATGATGCGGCAAGACTCCTGTTTCATCTTTTGTAGAACTTTTAGCATTAGTTGGAGCGGAGGGAACGCGCAAGCAAACGCCCTTTCCCAGGAAAAATGGAAGGTGTTCCCCAGAGAACCTAGCTGAGGCAATCTGCTGACGAAGAATTTGCATTTTTTATTGAGTGATTTAGTGAACAGATCCAGGGTTGAAAATCCTCAACGCACAAGTTACTACTTGTGTAACGATATATCTGTTAGAGACATTAGTTAGTGATAGATTCCTTACCGTAGAATATCCCCAGGCATCAGACTGGATCCGGAAACGTTTGCGTAGCAGTACCCTTGCGCGTCGGTAGGCGCCGTCTGCGGCTCCGCGTCTGTCGTCGGCGTCGGGATGACGTCGCCGGAGTACTTAGAAGCTGCCCTCGCGCGCGGACGTCAGTTCTTCTGTTTTCCGTGCCAGCAAGCGCAGAACCAGAAAAAGTGGTACCCTTAGTCAATTTTTGACTAACTTTTTGGATCCTTTTTGATTATTTTTTCGAAGTCTCTCGACTCCGACGGTGCCGGTAGGGATGCTCAGGTTCAAACCCTGCGTCGACTGCAACCGACTGATGTCGGTTACCGACCCCCATCGCCGGTGCCTTCACTGTCTGGGCCCCGACCACGACAAGAAGTCCTGCTCCGACTGCCGGGCCCCAACGTCCAAAGCTAGACGGGAGCTGTCCCGCAAGCGACTCGAGCTCCGGCAGTCGGCCCCGCGCCACTCGAGGTCCCGGTCCGCGAGGAGGTCGAGGGACCAGTCGCGAGGTCCGAGTCATCATAGCTCCAGATCACAGATCCAGGGTTGGAAATCCTCAACACTGAAATATTTTTCCCCAGCTGAACGGCATCCATCTCCCATTTGTGACACTGCTTGGTGTCTCAGCTGAGCGCATTGGCCCATTTGTTTAACACCCCTGGATGATTTGGACTTGTAACAAAATATTGTTGTGAATCAGCCAATTCTAAATTCGCTGCACCAGACTTGAGAGCTGGAGATCTTGTTTCCCCTTGTATATGCAGATAGAACATGGTGGTTGTGTTATCCATGCGGATGAGAATCGACGAACCCATTATCCTTGGTAGGAAGGAATGGAGCCCTAGGAAGACTGCTTTCAGCTCCAACAGGTTTATGTGGCATAGAGACTTCTGGTCCAACCACCTTCCTTGGACCTCAAGTTCCTGGAGGTGAGCTCCCCATCCTTCCCTAGAAGCATCCGTTGTCTCATCCGCAAAAGGCAGCGAGTCAACGGGATGCAAAATATCATCCCCCGACATGAATTTGTAAATCCTCACAGAAACGCACCTTCTTGAGGAAAGGGACTGAACCATCCTTTGAAGACGAGAAATTCTTTCCTCTGAGGGAAAAGCCATTGAGCAACTGGTATCTAACATTTCTCCCAGAAACACCAGAGACTTGGAGGGGAGAAGTGAAGTCTTTTCTCTGTTGAGATTAAAACCAGAAAGTGAAAAAGGCAAAGACACATGCTTGTGGACTCCCTTGCACCCTGAAAGATTACAGCCTTGACCAGTCGTCCAGGTAGCGAAAGATTTGGTGGCTGGAACGCCAGGCATAGGCTTCCTTTGGCACTAAACACTTGGTGAAAACCCTGGGCGCGGACTTTAGTCTGAAAATTTGCATCTTGAATTGGTAGTGGCACCCTGTCACCTGGAACCTGAGGAAACAACGGTGCTTTGGATGTATGGGAACATGGAAGTACGTGTCCAGAAGATCCAGGGAGGTCATGTAATCTCCTGTATCCAAGAGAAGGAGAATCTCTTGGAGCAACAACATCCTGATCGGATGACTTTTGATGAACTTGTTCAAAAACCTAAGGTCCATAACCTGTCTCCATTTTCATGTCTTTTTCTTCATCTGAAAAAGTGAGAGTGGATGCCTAGATTATGGTGACCAGCCTTTCTTGGGGAGAAATTCAGTGGGTGTTGAAGAAATTCCATGGTGTGACCATGGTTTAAAATGACTAACACCCATCTGTCGGACGAAATAGAGTTCCATTGAACAAAGAATTTGGAGCAGTTTTGAGCCAATTGAAGTGGGACTGGGGTGACGGATGCCTGAAAATTCTCATTGCCTTCTGCCTGTATCATGGTATTTTCCTCCAGATGCAGGACGCTTTCGTGCCAGAGCCCTAGTCTAAGCTTGTGCGGGCATCTGACGAAAGGACTTTGAGAATATTGAACCCAGAATCCCTATTGGTAGTAGAGCTGAAAACACTGCTGGAGCTGTGACTGAGATGTAGGTTGGCCCCTTCCTCAAAAAGAAGAGAACTTCTTCTGTTGCAGATTGGCTAAAGATTTCACCGTATTCACATGTTAACCGAAAAGGTACTCCCCGTCAAATGGCAGGTCAAGCACCTTAGCTTGGACTTCTGGACGGAATGTCGTCGCCTTCAACCAACCCTGTCTGCGCAACACCGCAGCGCCTGCCATCTGCCTAAAGGCGATAGGAGAGATGTCCAGCGCCACATCGATGACTTCCAATGCGGCTCAATTTACCTCCAAGAGTATTTTTCGCCTCCTTCCTCTTGTCCTCAGGCAGAATTTCCAGAAAAGGAGCAATGCCCGACCACATCTGCCTATCGTACCTCCCAAGGCTGGCCCTGGCATTGGAGGCTCTGATGGCCGTTGCCGCCAGCGTGGAAACACTCTTCCCATTTTTGTCTAGCCTGCGCCCTTCCTTGTCTGGTGGAGTGGTACATGGTGAAGCAGGGCTCTTATATCGCTTTTGAGCAGCCTGCATTATTATGGAATCAGGATTTGGAGAGTCCTCAGGCGCCCGGTACTTCTTGTCTAGTTGTGGAATAATTGCCGGCACAGAAGCTGGATTTTTCATTAACTTAATGCCTTCTTGTCACAAGAAGTCAACAGTAGGGATTGCCCTAGTAGAACGCTGCGTGGCAGCCTTGAAATCATATAAGAAGCATTCCGCTTGCTTGACCGGCATGGAGAGGTTAAAGCGTTTTGACGCACTTTCGAGAAGGTCATGGAAGCCACCTATATCAGCTAGAGGAGAATCAACCACTGGCAGCATGGGAGAAGGCTATGTGTCACATAGTCCATCCATTCAACATGGACATCAGAATCCACTTGTAGCTCCCCTTTTTCCAATTGTTGGTCAGCACGGTCTGATGCTCGAGCAGGGATCTGTAGGGAGGCAAGGACTTCTGTTTTCGTGGAGCAAGTGGAGTTTCCTGATCTGGTATAACAGGATCCTTCTGTTGAGGAACTGGCTTGTGAACTACATTAGCATCAGGGAAACATTTATAGTAGTCACTGAGCATCATACGTAAGTCTGTGGCTAGTGACATCGGAACGTTAAAGGAGGGTTCCTGTTGTCGGTCCTCCTCTTCCTGCTCATAATAGGGGTAATGCTCTTGAAAAGTGTCCAAGTGCTGCATGCTTGAGCGTCTGTCGGAGAAGGAATATTCACCTTCCCAAGTACGCAGAAGGGTTATCTGGTTGGTCTTCTTCCTCTGATTCCTGGCACTTTACTCTAAGTTGAGAGGGGCTATAAGCGGGGCCAAAAGGACATTCATCCTCAGATTGCTGGAAATCCAGGTGGCAAGGAGGAGGCAAAGGAGAAATCTTGGAAAAGTCCTGCAACAATGAAGGAACTGTTTTAGAGCCTGGTATATCCATTTTCCTCATCGACTGGATCGTCGTTGGAGACTGCGTCGACGGTGTGAAAATGTCCATCTACGGGGCAGAGACACTCGTCGACGACGCAGCTCCCAACTGAACCAACCGTTGACGGCGAAGCTCGACAACGTTGAACTCCTCACAGAAGCGGCCGACATCATGACTTCAGTTTTCGGCGAAGCTACGGCCGTCGTCGTCATAGATGTCGCTGAAGAAACCGAGCCCTTGTTTCAACAGTCATAGGCGGAGAACACCTGGTCGGCGAGCCCGTCAACGGCTGAATTTTCTAAGAGGGAGTATGTGGCGCGGACGGAGGAGCAGAACCAGATCTTTTTTCGCCCTTTTTTCCACAGAAGACTCTTTGCTCTGAGATCTTGACTTTTTATTGATCTCTCTGGACAGAAGGAGGATATTCTTCCTTCCTGTTCTTAGAGGAGGTATGAGGCCTCTCTATACTCTCGGAGTCAGAATCTTTTACAGATTTTCTCTTTTGAAGCCAGAGGAGAAGTCTTTCCTCACGATCCTTGAGGGCGTTTGAAGAAAAAGTCCAACAGTGCTTACAGTCTCTAGGCTTGTGATGTGATCTCGAAAAAGGTAGTATAAGCACTCTTTATGAGGATCTTCAGAGAACAGCCTGGACTTTCCACAAGTCTTGAAGCGCCTAAACAGCCCTTCTTTTATATCTGACATTCAGCTGCAGATACAGAAAGAAAAGGATAAATTCACTTTCTAGCAGCACCTTAGTTGAAGAGAATGTTGAGGAAAAGGAACTGCTAACACACGACATGCATTAAGACATCTGAGGTATGGTGGGCCTGCAGGGGATGGATACTCTGGGTCTGTGATGTGATTGGCTGGAGTTTGGATGTTCTTCAATGAGGTTAACTGGTTACTAAATGCTATTGATTTTCAAGGGAGATCATCCTTTAAGCTGTTATACTGCTATTTTACTGTTACCGTGGGACTCCCACCATGACGTCGGGGAAGATTCAAGCATATGAAACTATAAGATACAATACTGGAGAATCCACTATTTATTCCTTAGTCCAACTAATGTAAAGGTTAAGAGCTTTCTGTGGATCCAAACCAAGTAACCTCTCCTCAGGAGCTATTTCAAGAGTTACAGGATTCATTGTGGCTTTTGGGGAGATTTACAAGGCGTGGAATCTGCTATTAGAAGAATCCCTCAGAAGCTAGTGTAAAACTTTCTGGTGCCACAAATTCTGTACAAGCTTTTCCTATTCTGGTAATTAGCAAGCTCCCAGTCCTGAAATAGAAAGAGGACTTACTTTCCCCACGATTCAGTAGGAGCATGTATAATGTCTGCGCTGTTTGCCTTCCTAGCACAGCACAGTGTTTAACAAGTCCCCTTTCTAGTTCCTCCTACAACAGACAAGGGATTCAAGACATTTTATGCATTCAGACTCTTGGGCAGATTCATACAAAAAACAAGGCAAATAATTCTAATGTAATCATATAGGGAAGGACATTTAAGGAAAAATTAAGGATGAGGATGAGAAAGGATTGAGGAAGGGTGTTAAGACAGAAAGCAACTGTCAGGAATATTAAAAATCAGCTTTAAGCATATTATTTCAAATGACAAGGATCTGCATGGATCATCCAATGCTTATCAAAGCGCAAAGTGGTTTGTCAAGAGGCTACCTGGTTGTTGCGGGAATTGAGATATCAATGCTAAGTGGGCTCTGCATGTTCACTAGACAGGATTCTAGCCACAGTCTGTCTGTTTTTCACCTTATAGGCAGCTACTTCAGCTCAGGTGGTAGGCAGTACCCAACTGTACAAAAAGATAAAAGGAATTTTGATGTATTTGGCCTACATTTAATTCTAAAACACCACCTTGTGATTAAAAGAATCATATTCATAATGTTTCATATACCCACAGATCTTCTAACAAATAAAAACACTTTCTTCATTCTAGCCAGATGCTTCCTGGGCAATAGATGGATCACGTTTCTTGTTGCATCCTGATCTAGGATGTACTCATTGATAGGTAGATGTTATTTAGTTGTGCATATCAACAGCAAAAGAATAAAATATGGTAAGGATTTTCCAAACACTTGGGACATTCTGGCACATCTACTTGTCCTCATTTTTAAAATTATCTTATGACAATTATTATCATTATTATTAGGAGCTTATAAAGCGCACTTATACCCAAGGGCGTCCTGGCGCTGCAAACTGAACAATTAAGATTGCTCATGCCAAAACAAATATTCCACTAGCCTCAGAATTGGAAATAATCAAATAGTGTTATGGTAGCTACTTTAGCTGGGAAATTCCCATGCAAGACATTCTTCACAGATTCGAAATGTACTCGTCCCATTCTCGGATTTATAATGCTGCAGATGTCGAGTAGTGCTACTGGTGGCAACTTCTGAATTAGAGTCCCTTGTTGGATCTAGTCCGTAAGGTGACCTGAGTGTTACGTTCATGAGTACTTATCATGGAGATGGGGGTGCTTCTTTGCACATTACAAGACCTTTCATTAACAGTAGTTTTTTTTACCAAAAAATAGGGTTTTCCTCAATTTTATCTTGTACTTACTGGAATTTTCTTGTGCTGCCTAGTTGTGGCCAGCTCCAAAGCTTTGCCAAGCAGTTAAGCCAGCATGCTTGCTACAAAATGGAATGTGAATCCAATGACACTGTACGCAACAAAGATAATATGGGCCTTCTTGTGTTTTTTTATCAGCAATTGTATTTATTTAGGCCTAAGCTGCTTTTTTGTTTCCAACACATTCCTGCTCCAAAATTATTCACCACTTAGAAAGAGCAACAAGTTTGTTGACTTCAGTATTGCTCTTTCTGGTGGATACTCAATCCAACTATAGATTCCTCACCTTTAGAACTCTCCACATGCACCAGACAGGATCTTGAACTTTATACAGCAATTGTTCCCGCCCACCGGCAGGTGGCACCAAAAGACTCCATGGGTACTACTTCTCTCTGCCCCGGGAAGTGACTGCTCAGAACCAAATATAGGAGCCACCCCAACAATTAAGTCAAATGACCTTTACACTCTTTCCAGTCCTGAAATGTTGATTACCTGTGACAAATGTGCAACATCTTACCTGAGACCTTCTGAGAACCTTAAAAGTTAACTCCGCAAGATGAGGAGGAGGGTGGGCAGTATGTAATTTGTGGTTAGATAAAGTATCCTTCAAAACAATCATTACTAACATTATGAACTTGTTTTTCTGATGGATACTTCTAACCACGGAATCCTCACCTTTTGAATAGTTGATACCAAAGGAGGCAAAGGGTCTGAGGAGTGCAGGACTAGCAATTCCTGCAGGACCAAGAGGGTGAAATGTCCCTCCCTAAGGATTTGACTGTCGAAACAGTAATGCTTGGTGAAAGTGTGTACTGGAGACCATGTAGAAGTCGGACAGATTTCCAACTCTCTCCGTCAATACTGTTACGAGTCTTGGCTCTCGTGAATGGGCCTCAGAAACCATGCATTTCACCAGGGCGTAACTTGACTTTATGCACAGAAGATTCACATGCACAAAGTTTGCTTTTGGACCACCTTTCCCTTCTCAGCAACGGCAAAGTCAATAAAAGCTGGTCATTCACCCGGCGCTCTTTCTTGTGTACTTTTCAAAAGCGAAGAGCTCTTTTTGAGTCTAGATGGTGATGCCTTTTCACATCCTTAGAGGGGTGAGATAAAGCAAAAAATGAAGGGAGAGTAATTGGCTGTCTAGCGTGACAGGGAGATACCAATTTCAGTAAAAAGCTAGCATTAGTTCACAGTACAATTTATTTGGGAAAAAGGTTGTGTGTGGAGGTTGCATTGACAGTCACTACAGCTTCAGGACAGTACTTCCGATTGAAAGTGTTTTGGTGCACTATCTTGATGATCATAAATTTCATAAAACAACTATGCCTGGGCTTAAATGATGTGTGCAGTAAGTCCCAATGAGGCATACAAAAGGTGTAGGACAAAATGTATGCGAGACCCTTCAAAAACCAGTGACGTGAATAACTAAAGTAATTGAAGCAAACTGAGACAGGCCGAAAGGACGAAACAAATAACCTTTACCGTGCAGGGCCAGGAATAGAACAAAATAACAAGAGCGTCTAATTGAGGGTCGCCACACCAGGCCACAATGACCAGAATAAATAGCTTTGTAAAACCGGTGCTCAGCCGCAAGGAAAAAAATCCACCACTTCAGCAGCTACATCAAAGTCACTAGGTTGGTTCTACTCAATCGCCACACATGGAGTGGCAGCTTTTGACGATTCAGGTGCAGGATCCTGACTTGTTGCAGAGACAAGGGGTTCTCCCATTAAGGTTGTCAGATCAGGGGGCAACAGATCAAGGTACCGCATGTTCTTGGCCAAAGACTGAGTAATTAGGATGATCAAAGCCCTGTCTTACCTGCACTTCTTCAGACCTCGAGGCAGAGATATGAGGGTGTACAGAAGACGTGTGCCTCACTGCAGGCAAATATGTCTCCCCAGGAACATCTTGGTTGAAACGACAGTGCGCAATAATCATGACACCGCATTCTCAGTGGTGTCGAAAAGATCCAACCAAAGCATGGCCACCAAGCAAAGATGACTAGAGCCACGTTTAGATGAAGATGCTATTCATGGCTGCCAGCTGACATCTGCCAAGTTTGTCCGCCTTGGCATTTAGCGAGTCTGCCAAACAAATAGGTTGCCATAGAAAACCCTCGAAGGCCCAGACTTTCCCAGAGACACGGTGCCACCTTGCACTGAACCCACAGGAGATGCATCACTCAACTCTCTACACTGCTAGTGGCATAGAGAAAACAGTCTACCGCAGGCTACACTGCAGACAAACAGCCTCCACTGAAGGTACATGGCTACCTTCTCAGAAATGTGGATACTGTCTAAAAGGCTTTCCTTGTAGATAAAGGTTACACTGCAAGACCCATCATGCAAACCAGTATGTGGGACCCGAAGAATGCATGAGGCCACAAAGCCTCAGTACTCCTTGCATCAGAACACAAGACTCAGTCCAAAACATCAGGATGATAACCTAACTGCCCGGGACTCACCGCAGTGGTGGAAAGGCCTTGATCATCAATGTGTTCAAGCTAACTCCTATGAAGAGGATCCTCTGCACAGGCTACATTGCCTTAAGGTGAATCTGGGAACATTTATTGCATGAGAGATTGTGGCAGACATTGTGTAGATCCATGACAACATCTGCTTCCTGCAGTAGCAGCATCATTGTATGCTTCTGGTACACACTGTATTTTTGCAAACAAATGCTGGTTTGGCATCAGTGAAAACTGAAAAAGTTAAAAGCGCGACAAAGAAAGTGAAAATATTTCATGCGGTTGGAACCTATATGTAATTTGACACATTCACTTGTATGAGGCGGAGCTAGCTCGCTGCGGAGTCTGATGTCACCACCTGCAAAAATGCATAATGAATTCCAATAAAAAGTTCCAGATCAGTCTGCTGCCTCAAGAAGTTCTAAAAGAGAGAACTATGCCCCTCCATCACCTTAAATTAAAGGACAGAATTTGTTCAACACAGTGCTAAGGCCATAGATTAGTTGTGCTATAAAACTCCCGTTACGTCAATCAAAACTTTCATTATTTTTCTGTATAGATTTCCCGCATCAAAGAGGAGGCAGTCTCATGGAAAATGTTCCCTAGTCCACCCAATGTAAGGATCCCTATATTAAAGAGGCTGTGGGCTGCTCACTTTATAAAGGAACATCCTTGGTAAAACATAGGCTATTTTCTTGCTTAACAGCTAGAGCCTGCCAATACAAGATGCACACGTTTTTCTAGGGGTTTAGAACAACTTGGTAGCAGGACATGCCAGTAAGCAACAGTTAATCTTGAATTCACTCTTCTTCATTAAGAAAGGATAGATTTTCAATTGTAACGGTAGTGAAAATAAAGGTACACAAGTTGGTTGAAGTTGCAGCTTCCTGTGCATGTGAGGGCACATTCTTATTTTTTTTAATGTAATAGGCCTGTTTTCCAGACTACCCCAATGCTTTGTAGTTACTGCAGTTATATTAAAGGTGAGAAAAGGTAAGGTGACAGTTCTCTAATAAAGCTCAAACAGGATAACAGTCATCTCACTTACTGTACTTCTTCAACAAGCAACATCTGTGGATTTTGAAAGTGTCTCTTATGCTTCATTTCATTCCAGTAATCATTAAGCTTTTCTCCAAGTGCAGCCATGGTCAGTCTAGAAAAGAAAAAAATTCCATACAATAACTGGCACATCAGTATCTTCATTATCTCAATATACCAGCATCCCTATCAGTTGTGCTTTCTTCAATGAGTAGAGTTCCTTTCTGCAGATTTCTTGCCTAGAAATATTCATCACGTATCCAATGGGATCCAGAAACTTCGCACTGTGTTTACAGATAGGCACCAAAGCCATCCTAGTGTCAACATAGGAAATTAGGTCTACGCTCTCAATGGCTCCAACTGCACCATTGTAGCCAGGAGAAAACAGAAATATAAAATTGCAGAATATCAGGAAAAAATGTAACTTACAAAAAAACAACTATTTTTCACTCTCAGGTGGGCGATTGGGGGGGGGGGAAAGAGAGAAAGGGGGTGTTCAAGTAAAAATCTGCAAGAGATCCAAATATTCATCAAAGAAGGCATTCATTAAGGTGACATTGCTCTGAGGGTTAAAACACAGACTGCTCATCTAGAAGGACTCCCAATGTAAAATCAGCACAAGTTGGCTACCAAAGCGCAGGGATGTGAGGTGGCCACATTGCAGTGAGGATCCGCTATCCTATTATTTGAGTACACATTGATGCCTGTAATGATTGTTAGAGGCTTCAGGAGAGACTGATTATTTTTACAATGGGCTGAAGCTACACAGATATCTCCCCTTGGCGAAACTAAGCCACTTTGCAACCTGCCTTGATCCAGAAATGCCAGCAGCCTGAAGCAATGATGTGGTGGCACCCGTTCAGAGAAACCTGTTTGAGGTCAGCACCGGGGGACTCCCTTCCTGAGAGCTGCCACGTGCACATCCAGTGGACAAGGGATCGCTGAGCAGGAGAAAGCAGACAAATATCCTCCCCTATGGTAAGACCTGGCATGTAGCACTGCACTGAGCTTCAGGAGCTGCCTGGGCGCTAGTATTGGGGCCTGGTGCACAGGAAGAGCCCTGCTGCCTCAGAGTCTGACTGATGTACCTGGCATTTTTTGCCTATGGGGACCTACAAAGGAGGGCCACTGACGACATGGAGGAGAAGTGCAGCTGGCAAGCGGACGGCTTGGCCGGATGTGCTCTGTGAAAGGTGCGAGGTGGGGCACCAGGGCCTACATTGCTGTGAACTTTGCCCAGTGAGAGATTATCCAGGGTCTGGGGACCCTGCTAGAAGTCTGACCACCAACATTTGAGAACACTTGCCATTTATGTCTGGGTGAGACTGCTTGTGCCTCCCGCTGCCCCGTTGGATCTCAACTTGCCTTCCACCTGTGTGGTGAAGTAGGACTTAACTTCATCTGTATGAAGGCGAGTTGACTCATTGGACCCAACCATCCTTCTACCTGTGCAGCAGAACTGCCTGCCTGACTTTACACGGTCTATGTAGAATATTATGACCTATGGTGCATACTACAAATGTCCTGGGGATTTCCAGTAGAATGAGCGACCTGTGCACCCCTTCAGATTATAACGTATACCTAATTTGCTCTGTCTGAAATTAGAAACACGTAGCCTGATACCGTTGCTGCTGCACCTGATACTATAGTAATTTGGTAGAGCCCTTGTGTGGGTACTTTCCTATACAATATGGGGGGGGGGAGTGGGGAGGGGGGGAGAGGGGGAGGGGGGGGAGTGGGGAGGGGGGAGAGGGGGAGGGGGGGGAGTACACCCTAAGCAGCTAAAACGTGTCTTACTAAACGCACAAGTTACTTACCTTCGGTAATGATATATCTGTAAGAAACAGTAGTTAGTGTTAGATTCCTTACCTTAGAATATCCCCAGGCGTCACACTGGATCCGGAAAGTTTTGTGTAGCAGTGCCCCTGCGCGTCGGTAGGCGTAGCCTGTGGCTCCGCGTCAGTCGTCGGCGTCGTGATCGCCGGGATGACGGATTATATAGATGCTGCCCTCGTGCGTTGACATCAGTTCTTGTACATAGCTTTCCGCGCCAGGAACGCAGAGTCATGCCAGAGACACTGGTGCCATAAAACTAGGGCCCTCAAAGGGCAATACCTTAACCCTAGATATCGGTCCACAGAACGGGGAGGATGGGTGGGGCACTAAGGAATCTAACACGAACTACTGTTTCTTACAGATATATTGTTACCGAAGGTAAGTAACTTGCGCATCTGAAAGAAACAGGTTAGTGTTAGATTCCTTACCTTAGAATAGATACCCCAGGAATACCAACCCCGGTAGTGGGTCTGCGGACCAAGATCACACCAGAAAGTCCTGGAGAACGGAACGGCCGAAAAAGCCATCCCTCCGGACTTGGCTGTCCAGGCAGTAGTGTCTAGCAAACGTGTGCAGCGAGGCCCACATAGCTGCCTAACTGATGTCCTGCAAGGGGACTCCCTGATCCAGGGCAGTAGTAGCCGCCGTGGCCCAAGTGGAATGGGCCCTCAGCCCAACAGGGGGCTCCTTTCTAACCAAAGAGTAACAGACCTTGATGCACAACACGACCCACCGAGAGATGGTTAATTTGTGCACCACCCGACCCTTCTTCGCGCCAACGTAACCAACAAAGAGGTGGCTGTCCACCCGGAACAGGCCAGCACACGTTTTGGGCCCAGACGGTGGAGCCTCCCTTCTTCCTTCGAACGATGCGGAGGAGGAAAGAGGACTGCCAGATGTGAAAGGATGCAACCACCTTGGGCAGGAAAGAAGGACGCGTTTTTAAAACAACTTTGTCTGGATGGACTGAAAGGAAAGGAGGCTTAGAACACAGAGCCTGGAGCTCACTCACTCTCCTGGCAGAGGTGATGGCAACCAGGAATGCACTCTCAAGAGTCAGAAGACGAAGAGGGCAATTGTGAAGTGGCTCGAAAGGAGTGCACATCAGATAGGTTAGAACAAGGTTCAAGTCCCACTGAGGCATCACGAAAGAACAGGAGGGAACATGTGCGTGATGCCTTTTAAGAATCTATTTACAACGGGGGACTTGAAAAGAGAAGGCTGATCAGGAAGCCTCAAGAAGGCAGAAATGGCAGAGAGGTAGCCCTCAAGAGTGCCCAGAGCAGAGCCCTGCTGGGCAAGAGAAAGAAGGAAGAGGAGAACCTCTGAAAGGGGGGCAGAGAGAGGATCCACAGCCTTTGCGGTGCACCAAGCCACAAATTTGTTTCACCTGCAGGCGTATACCGATTTGTGGAGGGACACCTGGCTGCCAGAATCACATCGCAGACTTCAGGAGGCAAGTCAAATGGCCTCAACTGCCACCGCTCAATCTCCACGCTTGGAGGTGGAGGCTGGACAGGTTCGGGTGGAGGACCGTCCGTCCCCTTCTGCTGCGACAGAAGGTCCTCCTGAAGAGGCAGACGAATCGGGGGATCGGCTGACATGCTGAGTAGCTCGGGATACCAGCATCTTCGTGCCCAGTCTGGAGCCACAAGGATGACGTGGGCCCGGTCACGCCAGATCATCTTCAGCACTCTGGGCAGAAGTGGTATAGACGGAAAGGCGTACAACAGACCGCAGCTCCACGCGCGACGAAAAGCGTCTACGAGCGAGTGCCGCCTTGGAAATTCCAATGCGCAGTACTGATGACATTGCGCGCTCTCTTCGGTGGCGAATCGATCTAACCAAGGTTCTCCCCACTGCTGAAAGAGGCCTTGCGCCACGTCCAAGTTCAGACGTCATTCGTGATCCATCATGCACCGGCGGCTGAGTTCGTCCGCCCTGGCGTTCAGGGAACCTGCCAGGTGTTGAACCATCAGGGTGACGCCCTGGTGTTCCAGCCATTGCCAGAGGCGCAGAGCCTCCTGACAAAGGGTCCACGACCCTACCCCACCCTGTTTGTTGCAGTACCACATGGCGGTGGTGTGGTCCGTGAACACCTGCACTACACTTCCCCACACAGAGGGAAGGAATGCCTTCAGTGCAAGCCAGATCGCCCGCAGCTCCAGAAGGTTGATGTGGAGTCGGGACTCCGCCGGAGACCAGAGGCCTCTAATCTCTCCCTCTCCCCTGTGCCCCTCCCCATCCCAGGAGGGACGCATCAGTTACCACTACGTGCTCCGGTTGGGGTAGGGAGAGAAATCTGCCGCTGACCCATTCGCTGTTCGTTAGCCACCACTGCAACTGTTTTGCAGGGCTCTCCGAGATCCGGACATGGTCGGACAGGTTGCCCTGATGCTGTGCCCACTGAAACTTCAGGCCCCACTGCAGAGGCCGCATCCGCCACCGGGCGTGATGCACCAGAAGGATGCAGGAGGCCATCAGCTCCAGGAGCCGCAGCGCCAACCTGAACGAGACTCGGGATAAAGGAAGAAAGACCGTAATCAAAGCCTGAATATCCCGAATCCGCTGTTTGGGGGGGATAAACCCGAAACTGCGCTGAGTCCAGAACCGCTCCGATGAAAAGGAGCTTCTGAGAGGGGCACAAGTGTGACTTAGGCATGTTGATGGAGAACCCCAGCGAGTGCCGGAGGTCGGCCGTAGTCTGGAGGTGGGAGACCAAAGCGAGCCTGCCTTCAACAACCAATCGTCGAGATAGGGGAAGACTGAAACCCCTAATCTGCGCAGATGAGCTGCGACCACTGCCATCACTTTCGTGAACACCCGTGGGGCGCTGGTAAGGCCGAAGGGGAGCACGTTAAACTGAAAGTGCTCGTGGCCTACCGTGAACCGCAGGTAACGCCGGTGGGCCGGCAGGATTTGGATGTGGAAATACACGTCCTGCAAGTCCAACGCTACCTTACAGTCTTCTGGTTCCAGGGCAGCTAGGACCTGAGCCAAAGTCAGCATCTTGAATTTCTCCTTTCGGAGGAAGCCGTTGACGCTCCGTAGGTCCAAGATAGGGCGTAGGCCTCCTTTGCCCTTCTTGGGTACCAGAAAGTAGTGGGAATAGCAACCACGTCCTACTTCTGGCCCAGGAACGTGCTCGACGGCCCCCTTGGCCAAGGGGGCTGTAACTTCCTCCTGCAAAAGTTGCAAGTGATCTCCCGACATGTGGTGGTACTGCGGTGGCATGGCTGGAGGGGTCACTTTGAAGGGGAGGGAGTAGCCCCTTCGGACGATTTGCAGGACCCACCTGTCCGATGTGATGGAGCACCAGTGGAACCAATGGCGAACCCTGCCTCCCACTGGCATCGAATAGGCCTGAAAACTCAGACTAGGAGGATTTTGAGGCAGATCATGCGGGGGCGGGTGTGGATTGACCTTGCCGGTGTCCCCCGGCACTGCCACGGCAGTTACAACGTCCGCGACCGCGTTGAGGTTAGTTCTGCGGCCTGTGGCTAGCTGGACGTGTGGGGGCGCCCCTTCCTTGGCCACCAAAGTGATGAAAGGCGGAAGTCTGCTGGCGTTGGCTGAGGCCCAAGGACTTGGCCGTAGCCCTTGAGTCCCTGAAACGCTCCAACGCGCTGTCAACCTTGTCGCCAAAGAGGTGACAGGCATCAAAGGGCATGTCCATAAGGGAAGCTTGGACTTCACCCGAAAAGTTGGCGGACCTCAGCCAGGCGTGGCGGCGAACCGCCACCATCGTTGCAATCGCCCTGCCTAGCGAGTCCGTGGTATCCAGTCCACACCGAATAGAATATCGTGCTGCAGTCCTTCCCTCTGCAAGGGCTTGGGTAAGCTTTGCCTGGACCTCCGCCGGGCACTGCGGCAGCACTTCCACAACTGTATCCCACAGAGAGTGGGAGTAACGGTCCAAAAGGAAGGCGGTGTTGACAGACCGCAACCCCAAACTCAGTGAGGAGAACAGCTTCTTAACGAACTGGTCATCCTTTTGGATCACCGATCCGGAGGGGCGGTTGGGAATGCGGTCTGGGCGGTTGAGGCCTGGATCACCAGGCTCTCAGGGGTGGGGTGAACGGACAGGAAACTGGGGGTCGCCCGGAGCCGGGCGGTGGCATCGGGCCTAGTTCCGATCTACAGGGAGGCCTGTAGAGGGCTTGGACCAGGTGCCCAACAGAACGTCAGTGAGGGCTTCACTGAACGGCAGGAGAGGCTCCGAGGAGCTTGCCAGAGGTTTGAGCACCTCAGTGAGGAGGTTAGTCCTCACGGCCGCGACTGGGAGCTCAAGAGCCAAGGCCTTGGCTGCCCTAGTCAACATCACGCTGTAAGCAGCCCCCTCCTCCGTAGCCAAGGTAGGAGGGGAGACAAAACCAGTGTCGGGCGAAGTGTCCAGACCACTGGCCTCCCCCAGTTAGTCTGCCCAGTCCTGGCTCAACTGGTACTGCAGTGCCAGAGGGTCCTCAGACCCCTCCCAATCCCCCTCGTCCTCCATCTCCTGAAATTCAGGAATAAATGATGGAGCCGGGTCGTTGGTGAAGGATTCACCGATCGGCGTCGAAGACGGCGCCGGTTTGATGCCGGATCCGGACCAGGGTGGGGATCGGGGACGCTGACGCCCGTGGACGGCAGAGGGGTCATAAGGTCGACCAGCGTCGTCACAGATCCAGGCCTGGATCCTGAAGAACCCAGCGGCGTCAGGACCGGAGTCGGCGTCGGGACCGGAGTGGCCGACGGCGCCGGGGCCAGAGCTGCCGGCCCGCTTGGGCTCCCAGACGGGGCCGAGGGTCCCAAAGGTACCTCGGCGGGACCCGACAGAGGAAGGCGCTAATCTCCTCCGGCATCGCGTGCAGCCCAGGGACCGGCGGGTGTGGAGCCGCGTGGGCGGTATCGCCCAAACCCCCTGCCGCATCGCGTGAGCGTCGGGGGGAGTCAGAAGAGCGATGTCGCTTCTTTGACTTCTTGTGCCTCCACTTACCGGAGGACTTGGAGCCCGACGAGTGGTGTCGACTCGCCGAGCTGTGATGACTGTGGCCCCGTGACCGGTCCCTCGACCTCCTCCTGGACCGGGACCTCGAGCAACGCGGGGGCGACTGCCGGATCTTGAGGCGCTTACGGGACCGCTCCCGCCTAGCCTTAGACATCAAGGCCCGGCAGTCGGGGCACGACTTGTCATCGTGGTCGGCCCCGAGGCAATAAAGGCACCAACGGTGGGGGTCGGTAACCGGCATCATGCGGTTACAGTCGTTGCAGGGTTTAAACCCGCGCATCCCTATCGGCACCGGAGTAGAGTATCGACTCGAGAAGATCCAAAACAGATCAAAAAAGTTAGTCAAAAAGTGACTGGGAGTACTGCTCTTCCCGAATCTGCACCTGCTGGCGCGGAAAAAAGAACTGACGTCAGCGCGCGAGGGCACCGTCTAAGTACTCCGACGACGTCATCCCGGCGATCACGGCGCGACGACGGACGGGGAGCTGCAGATGACGCCTACCGACGCGCAGGGGTACTGCTACGCAAAACTTTACGGATCCAGTCTGACGCCTTGGGATATTCTAAGGTAAGGAATCTAACACTAACCTGATTCTTTCAGATCAACTACACAGGAGGTGCCACAGGTTGAGGCTTTGTCTAGGGCTGACCAAAATGAGCACACTGATCAAGATCGAAGAGCATTAGCGACAATACAATAACTTGAAATGCTCAACTAATATTAATATGGGCATCATGACAATCTCAACCAGCAGCTAGGGCTGCGGTGGAGGACTATGTGGAAGGCCGGCGGAAAAGTGTGTTTCATGGTGCCACCTTCTGTCCTATGCTCTTGGTTGAGTGAGTGCACCCATCCCTGGGCCCAAGCCCACAGCCCAACACTGCATCCCGTTAAATGCATTCCGGACTCTTAAACTTCAAAGATCAAGTCCCAATTCTGTGTGCATTGCCAGGGATATGAGAAACCTTACAGTAGGAGTGAAACAAACTATGTACCCTGATTTCAAAACGTCAGCCTAGGATGCTAGGTATAAATATCTACCAGTGAAAAGACTTGCTACAAAAAGCTGGACCATGCCATGGATTACAATCTAGGGTAGGGCAAGAAGTTTGTGTTTAACAAGCCTGGACAGACAGCCAAGTTCTGTGCAAGTGTATCTGGGATTCCTCAGCCAAAACAACAACATGAACCTGCCCGCCTCAATGACTATTAAACAAGGCTATCCCGATCATTCACCATGACAGTAAGTCCCAAGTGATTTTAATTAATCAATTGTTAAAATCATTCTTCTTTCCTAGTGCCCTTTATTCCTCAAATGCATTATTAACTTCTGTCATATTCAGGCCCCCTGCTCTTTGCAGCAGAGGTTCCGCTCTGCTATTCGGCCATCTGCTGATTGCTGACAATGATCTCAAAATTGTCGTTTTCTGTACAGTAGCGTGTTACTTTGTTATCTCTTTTAAACTTCAATAAATAAAATTAAAAAAGAACAATAACCACTATGAACAGGATATGCAGTGGTGGGCACTCATATGTGCAAAGTTCAACAACTGAACAACAGTCCGCATTCGGACGTCGCCGCCTACCTAGACCGCGTTGTCGCTGGGGATCCGGGACATCTACAAAGAGGTGTCCAGGCGCTTGGATGGATCTGCTGAAGCACTCGCTTCAGCTCCACGGGTCTCAACAAGACGAAACCCGGCACACACTATTTTGAGAATAGGGTACTTACACCCATTAGTGTAGATAGTTCCATTTGGTCCTGATGAAATGCTAAGTCTAACTTGAACACAGTAGCATGAAACATGTCGACCACCCCCACATAGAGTAGGTTTCTGCTTCCACGGACCCTGAAGCCTGCGAAGCAACCACTCTCTCTGCTTTTAGTGAGGTGGGTTACCACTTTATTAAAATTCCATGTGGACTACCCAACCTCTTTTAATCACATACACACATCTACACCCCACACTATTGTTCCCTAGGGCCCTCACACCCACAGCACCATACAGCAGGAACAGAAGATCCCCGCCAAAGAGCCCCTTTATGGGTGCCCGTCGGGTATTGCACCGCCGACCCGACGAGGGGCAAGGCCATATGCTGAAGCATGACACCTAGCTTGCTGAGTGTATGAGGTCTGTAGTTGCGAATAGGAGGATCCCCCTCCTGTGTGCCTTCACTCACTCAGGTTTCCAACTGTCTTATTAACCCCCCACTTAGGGAAACTGTGTACCTTTCTTTTTGATACTCTGTTATAAGGGCACGTACACTGGACCCCGTTAACAAAACCCTCCTTGTCCCCTTTTTTGCTTGAAATACCACTTATGACTGTCATTTTTCTGGAGGGACTGCAAGCAGTCCTGGAGCAAACAATGTCCAATGTAGAAGATGGGGCTGGGATCATAGATGGAAAACTCTCCCATACAGAGAGCACTGGCAACAATCCAAGACCTTGTGGGCTGTTCATGCTGTATAATTTGTGCATCATGGAAAAGTTGGAATCAACAGCCAATATTTGGGTGAAGAAGAAAACGAGTTACTTACCTGAAACTTCAGTTATCCAGTAATGGTATCTTTCATAGATTCACATGCTTAGAATCATCCCCGCCGAAGAGGTGGGAGTCTCACGGTATATTAAAACATATACATAAGTCATCACAACATTATACAATAGGCTACTATGTAGTGCAAAGTCACTACATTAGCCTATCTTAGTCCTTTTGCGAAAAGAACCAAACTTGGAACACAGCCAATCAGGCTGCAACACCCTCTTAGACCCTTCCACAGAGAGGCAAACCCTCAGATGTTCGTAGCACAAGCAACCTTTATGGGTGCCCGTCGGGTATTGCACCGCCGGCCCGATGGGGGGCAAGGCCATATGCTGAAGCATGACACCTAGCTTGCTGGGTGTGTGAGGTCTCTAGTTCCGAATAGGAGGATCTCCCTCCTGTGTGCCTTCACTCACTCACGTTTCCAACTGTCTTATTAACCCCCACTTAGGGGAACTGTGTACCTTTCTTTTTGATACTCTGTTATAAGGGCACGTACACTAGACCCTGTTAACAAAGTCCTCCTTGTCCCCTTTTATGCTTGAAATACCACTTATTACTGCCATTTTTTTGGAGGGACTGCAAGCAGTCCTGGAGCAAACAATGTCCTATGTAGAAGATGGGGCTGGGGTCATAGATGGAAAACTCTCCCATACAGAGAGCACTGGCAACAATCCAAGACCTTGTGGGCCGTTCATGCTGTAATAATTTGTGCATCATGGAAAAGTTGGGATCAACAGCCAATATTTGGGTTAAGAAGAAAACTAGTTACTTACCTGTAACTTCAGTTATCCAGTATTGGGATCTTTCATAGATTCACATGCTTAGAATCATCCCCGCCGATGAGGTGGGAGTCTCGCGGTATATTAAAACATATACATAAGCCACCACAACATTATACAATAGGCTACTATGTAGTGCAAAGTCACTACATTAGCCTATCTTAGTCCTTTTGCGAAAATAACCAAACTTGGAACACAGCCAATCAGGCTGCAGCACCCTTTTAGACCCTTCCACAGAGAGGCTCAGATTTTCGTAGCACAAGTGACAGTAAGTATGCAATAGCAATAAGGTAAGCCTCTCCTGGGAGGAGGGTGGGTCGCATGTGAATCTATGGAAGATACAAGTACTGGATAACTGAAGTTACAGGTAAGTAACTTGTTTTCATATTCAGTATTGGGGTATCTTTCATAGGTTCACATGCTTAAAATCAGAATAGTTAGCAGCAAACAATCCTTAGTTGTATAGTGGATGGTGGCCATCATAAGAAAAAACAATAGATACCTCGTAAAACCAATACAGCAATATAGTACAACATTTGAACCCCAATAAGGGAAAGCATCATATACATTAAAATAAACATATCTATATATCAAAGAGAGACACAGTTTGATAAAACCAGAAAAACAACCATAAATATGTCAACCTGTAATGATATAATCACCTCCTTACATAGGATTGCCTTATTTAAAAAGGTTTCGCAACAGTGCTTGACCCACTGCAGTCAGCTTCTGTTGCCAGATCAAGACAGTAATGCCGTGTAAAAGTGTGCACATTCTTCCAAGTTGCAGCACGACAAATCTTCTCCACAGGTACTCCAGCAAAAAGAGCAGTGGA
This sequence comes from Lissotriton helveticus, assembly GCF_964261635.1. Taxonomy (NCBI): domain Eukaryota; kingdom Metazoa; phylum Chordata; class Amphibia; order Caudata; family Salamandridae; genus Lissotriton; species Lissotriton helveticus. The sequence goes on from NC_136069.1 coordinate 191,636,924, forward strand.
TGAGGACAACACCCTTGCAGAGTGAGCCTTGGGTTTCATGGATAAAGGATGTCCAGCCTTAGTATGGCAGAATTGGATAGTAAATACAATCCATCTTGCGATAGTGGATTTTGTCACAGCTGTTCCAGGCTTTTGACCACCACAGAAATAAATAATTGATCGATGTTCTGATGGACACAGTACGTGAAATGTAGAATTTCAGACACCTTTTGACATCCAAAGTATGCAAAGATTTCTCAGCAGAGGAAGACTGATTGGGAAAGAAAGAATGCAGTATAACAGGCTCATTAAGATGGAATGTAGAGGGAACTTTTGGAATAAACATTCGATTTGTTCTGAGAATGACAGTCGTTGGTGAATTTCAATAAGGTTGCTTGATAGTGAAAGCCTGGATTTCACGGACTCTCAGAGCAGAGGTGAGTGCCACTAAAAGCGATGTTTTTCAGGAGAGGTATTTAAGGTCAGCTTTGTGAACAGGCTCAAATGGATGTTTCATGTTTCAATTGGATGTTTCATGAGCTGCTGCAACAACAGATTAAGCCTACATTCCGGAGGAGGAGCTCTGACAGGTGGAAAAGTTCTGAAAAGTCCCTTTAGAAATTGTTTCATCAAGCGATTAGAGCAAAGGGATGCAGCTGGTGTAGAACGTCTGTAGGTAGAAATAGCCTCTAGATGCAACTTAACAGACGTAAACATAACACCATACTTGGATAATGATAGAAGATAAGGCAGAATTTTGTCTGGAGAACATCCTAAAGGATGTATATTCTTGTCTCTGCACCAAGAACAGAATCGCTTCCATTTCAGAGCATACGTTTTTAAGCTAGAAGGAGCCCTTGCTCTAGCAAGAATGTCTCTGCAATCTTGAGGTAAATTTATCTCCTTAAATTCCGTGAATCCAGAAACCATGCATGAAGATACAACTGGATTATACGAGGATGAAGAATCTGGCCCTTGCTCATTGATAACAGGGTCGGAACTGCTGGAAGACCGTAAGGCCTGCGTTTGGACAGAAGGAGAAGCTCTGTGAACCAATGTTGACGCGGCCATCTCTTGAGTGATGAGAATCATGCAGCATGGTTCCATCTTGAGCTTGCGTAGAAGTCTTGGGATCAACGGAAAGGGGGGAAATGCATACACAAAGATTTCTGTCCATCTCATGAAGGCGTTCCCCCACGAACCCTTCTCCGGTTCCCAACTGGCAAAGAATGGGCACTTCAGATTGTTCTGGGAGACAAAGAGATCCAGATTTGGATAGCCCCACCTCTGAAATTAATTTTCCACAACTGTTTGATCCAGCTCCCATTCGTGACAGGACTTTGAGGTCCTGCTCAGAGTGTCCGCTAAAGTGTTGTCTATCCCTGGTAAATGCTCCACCTTGATTTTGATATCGTGAGAAAGCAGCCATTCCCAAATGCTCTGAGCTTCTGGAGACAGAATGTGAGAACGGGTACTTCCCTGCTTGTTTAGATAATGCAGGCAAGTGGTGTTGTCGGTTCTGATCAGAACAGTCGATCCTTGAAGTCTTGGGAGAAAAGATTGCAAAGCTAGGAAAATGACGGGGGGGCGTGGTTTGAGCGCCGACCGGGATGGCCGTGTGAGCGTGCAGCACCGCGCCGAGTCCCGATATTTCTCCTGGTATTGCCGCCTATAGTGCCTCTGGAGACACGGATTCACCACCTACGGTGAAAATTGACCGGAGCAGAGTGTCTGGTTGCTGCCGGGACCTTGGGGACGTGTGGAGACTGAGTCCCGGAACCCGGAGGAGCCGGGCCGAGAACACAGACAAGATGGCGGCGTGAGGCTCTGACGAGGCTCGGAGACGGGGAACGCCTGCGGCTGGAGCGTTGGTGGCTGCCGAGCGGAGCGGAGGTGTTCCTGGAGGCGTCTTCGGTGCCGAACGTGGGGGTTGCTGCCATCATCCCCCGGATAGCGGTGAGTGCGGCGCCATCTCACCCCTCCCCCCCCGCTCCCCATCCTGGAGGCTGGAGCGAGACGGGCAGACCTGGGGCTGCGGTGCCTGCAGCGGGCGGCGGGAGCGCATACGGAGCGCTGCTCTGGATCAAGTGGAGGAGGCTGCACGAGTGAACCGGCCACCCGCCTAGGGAGTTACCACACCGGGCAGGCGGCGGACTTTGGTGCCGCGGTGGTAACGGGACTGGAACGAGTACAGCCAGGGCCCTTGGTCATCGAGGGGCGCGGCGACACCCGTAGGCAGCGGGGAGTGTGCAGCGCCCTACGTACCGGTGGGGACCCGGGGGCTTGCTATCTCGGCAGGGCATCACCCGCCAGGGCCACTGCAAGTGTGGGGGTGGAGCGGACTGGCGCATGGACAGGAGCTGCGCTGCTGACCCGCGGCCATATATTGGATCGGGCGGCCGGCGCATTTGGCACCGGGGGGCGCACGCCTCCTTGATTGGGAAGACTTTGTTGCCCGGACAGCTGGAATTGGAGAGGGGCCCGGAACCCTGATAGTGCCCACCAGCTGTGAACTACCGGCAGCAACCGGAGCCTGGGGGGGTGCCCCAGGGTCACGAAAGACGCGAGGAGGGGGCAGGACCAATCGCTGCTGAGGTGTGTGGCGCCCTATCCTACATAGAAGTGGTCTGCCCTGGATGGTGGCAATAGTTGGCGGGTCTGTGGAAGGAGCGCTGTGGGCAGCGAGGCTATTGGCGGTGACCTAGGGGGAGCATCCACCCTGGCCAAGATGGCCGCTGCTGGCGGGGTTTTGAACGCACCCCAAGAACAAGATGGTGCACCCACCTTGGTCCACACTGGCGGTGCTCGGTCCCCACGGGAGGACTCCACGCCGGAATAAAGGTTGAATCTACGTCTTGATGCTATCCTGGAGGCGATTACCGCGACGAAGGAAACGCTACACCACGATATAGCGCAGGTTGCGACGGGGCTGGGCCTCCTGAGAGCAGACCATGCTAAGCTCTCTGATAGAGTGAAGGAGCATGATCAGTTACTCCTGGACCTGAAACCTGCTGTGGTGACGGCGGAACACAAACTGACAGATATTCTTGGTCGTTTGGCGACTCTGGAACGACGGGCGGAGGATGCGGAAAGTCGTAACAGGAGGAACAACGTGAGGGTGGTGGGTCTTCCGGAGAAGATTGAAAAAGATGATGCAGTGGCATTCATGGAGGACTGGTTTAAAACGGTCGTGGCGCCGGAGGGGCTTTCTCCTTTCTTCTCCCTGGAAAGAGCGCATAGGGTTCCGGCTAGGCCACCCTTAGAGGGCCGACCACCCCGACCGTTGGTGGTGAAACTGCTGCATTACAAGGATCGCGACCTGTTGATACAAAGCGCACGATCCCGGGGCCCTTTCCAAGTGGACAATAGCAATGTCACGATCTTTCCGGACTATACGCAGGAAGTACAGAAAAACAGAGCGTCCTTTCTAGCAGTTAAAAAAGAATTGAGGGAAGAGGGGATACAGTACTCCTTACTCTTCCCTGCCAAACTGAGGGTTATCCTCGATGACAGGACGCACTTCTTCCAGACTCCGGACGAAGCTTGGTCATGGCTGGAACTATATCGTGCTGGAACGGACCGCACGCGCACAAGCGAAAGGGACAGGCCAAAACCGATCCGGGTTCGGAAGTCGCAGCGCATCCGCTCGCGGAACAAACTCCAGCGGGCCATGCGAGACGCCCAGATGGCAGATGACAAGAAAGGGGCGGTAGCTGCGACGGCAACCATTACAGGTTCGCAGCTGGAAAGAACATCGGAGGGGTCGGCCTCGGAGGAGGAAGGTGGAAAATCTGGAGGCGATGAATCGGAAACGGGGAGTGTGAAAGGGCCAGTGGTCACCCCACAGACTTCAGATGGACTGTTTAATGAGTAACGTTTTGGTGAATCTAGTAACCTTGAGGTTCCTGTTGGGACAGACTCTCCGGACTTTTGGTGCCATCAGGCATGGGGCTGTGCAGGCAGCTTGGGACTGAGGGCGCGGGGTGGGAGCTCTGCCTACTCTGGATCGGTGCTCTATCACCCTCTTGTGGCCCTTAAGGCCTTCTGTGGTGACGACCACAGATTAGTGTTAAGTGTGTGGTTTTAATGGTTTGGAACGGGGCTGAAGCTGGGTTATTAGGTCCTGTCCTGGGGAGTGGGGTTTGGGGTGTTATGCGGGGGCGTTGGGAAGGGCGACACAACTGCTGCAATGAGGGGTACAACTGTTTGATGCTGATTTTGTACAGAAATGTCTATTATGGGGTCATTACCTAATGTGAAATGTATTACATGGAATGTCCGCGGACTTCAAACGATGGTGAAACGCCATAAGGTGCATGCATACTTGGTGAGGCGGGGAGTGCAAATAGCAATGCTTCAAGAGACTCACTTAACTAAGAAAGAATGTGGAGCCTTACAAAGGAGGTGGCGGGGTCAGGTGTTTGGCACAACCTATTCAGCATTTGCCAGAGGGGCCCTAATAGGGGTACGAGCGGGGACACCGTTCCAAGTCATGGCGCAGCGGGTGGATCCCGAGGGTAGATATGTAGAGGTTGAGGGGCGGCTTTATGGTAGGGAGGTGGTATTGTGTAGTGTGTATGCCCCCAATTCCGATCAGGCCAGCTTTTTTGACGGCTTGACAAGTTCGCTGGCCCATTTTCTGGCTGGCCCTGTCTTATTAGGGGGTGACTTTAACTCGATCACTGATGTAGCACTGGATAGGTCGCACCCACCTTTAGTCGACTCCCCAGTGCGCAGGCTGGCAGCTCACAGGAAAGGCTGGCAGGAAAAGTGGGGATTGCTTGATGTGTGGCGGGGGCAGCATCCTGAGATGAGGGATTACTCCTACTTCTCTGCAATACACGAACTGCATGTTAGATTGGACGCGGTGCTGTGTAGTGGCACTCTGGCGACGATGGTGACTCATACTGAATACCTGACCAGAACCATATCAGATCATAATCCCCTATTGGTGTCAGTGCAGTGGCAGCAGGCTAGGTCGGCGGTCCCATCATGGCGGCTGAGGCCTGAAACGCTGGATGATCTGGTGTTCAGTGATGCGGTTCAACAGGGCATTGACAGCTACTTTGCGGAGAACATGGGCTCAGCTTCGTCACGAGCGATAGAGTGGGATGCGATGAAAGTGGTGGTGCGAGGCGTGTGCATGGGTAGATTCTCAAATGTGCGGACGGCTGTCCTGAATGATCTGGTGAAAGCGGAAGTGGTGTTGAGGGACTTGGAACGACGGAGGCCGGAACGACCAGATTTACAGGAGAAGTTGATGGAGGCTAAGGAGATAGTGGCGACTGAGACTGAACGGCTGAGGAGCTATGACTATAAGTTGTACAACATCAAGGTGCATGAGGAGCGTGATAAGGTGGGTGCACTCCTTGCCAAGCTTGCTGACCCAGAGCCTAGGGGGTGCCCGATCATGAGTATAAGAACGGAGGGGGGGCGGGGTAGTATATTCACAAACAGCAGTGATGGCGTGCTTTCAATCCTATTACACAGGACTATATGAATGCCACCTGGAGGCGGAGGAGGCAGAGATAGACAACCACTTGGCTTCGATCCCGCTGCCGATGCTGGACAGCGAGGATGCTAAGGAACTGGGAGGTCCCATAACGCTAGCAGAGGTGAAAGTAGCAATTAAACAGATGGCTCGAAATAAAACCCCAGGGGTGGACGGCTTACCGATTGAATTCTACGTCAAATTTGTTGACACCCTAGCACCGAAACTATTGGTGGTGTATTCGGAGGCCAAGCAATTGGGTTGCCTGCCTGAGTCAATGAGGGAAGCGCTAGTAGTACCACTGTTGAAGCCGGGCAAGGATGCACTGAGTGTGACGTCCTACCGGCCTTTATCGATGCTGACGGTGGATTATAAGATCTTGAGTCGAATTCTGGCCACCAGGCTGCTGCCACACATGACCACACTAGTGCATAGAGACCAAGCGGGGTTTATCCCGACTAGGAATACCTCCATGAATATTCGACGGCTGGTTCGAATTTTGGATGGTGCCGGGACTTCGGATCTTGACTCCGTGGTGTTGGCAGTCGATATCGAAAAAGCTTTCGATAGCCTCGAGTGGGAGTATCTAGATGGGGTGCAGCTGAAATTCGGACTCGGAGATGGATTTCGGAGGTGGACGAGGGTGCTTTACATGTCGGCTAGGGCAAGGGTGCGCCTGGGGCCACTGGTATCTTCGGCCTATCCTGTCTGTAGAGGGACGAGACAGGGCTGCTCGTTGTCCCCCCTGCTGTTCGCATTGGCGATGGAGCCGCTGGCGGCGCAGGCGCGGTTAGGCACCATGTACAATGGGATTGCGCAAGGCCCGGAGTCGCATTATATATCATTATATGCTGATGATTTGCTGCTGTACTTAGCAGATGCCGAACGGTCCCTGGAAGGAGCAGTAGAAATGCTGGTTGGTTTCGGTCGGTTGTCGGGCCTTAAGGTGAATTGGACTAAGACCTGTATATTCCCATTGCGGGCGGGCACGCCCTGTCCCCCGCTAGTGCGGCAGGTACTATGGGAGCCTTCGGGCTTCACCTACCTAGGGGTGCGCATTTATCATACGGCGGCGGACCTCTTGGAGGGGAACATAGGGCGGTGCATTCGTGCACTGAGGGGCAGCATAGCATTCTGGGCCTCTCTTCCTCTGTCGGTGTTGGGTCGAGTGGCACTGTTGAAGATGGTGGCGCTCCCACGGCTGCTTTATTATTTTCGAACTCTGCCGGTGTGGGTTCCGCAGCGGGTCTTCAAGGACCTGAAGATGCTGATGACTGGCTTCCTTTGGGGCCATTGTACACAAAAAGGAGTTAGGTCCTTGTCGGGTCAGATTTGCAATGCAACAATTTCACATTACATTAAACCATTTCGTTCATCAAAATTTTTGCATCCTAACAGAAAAACAAAAAGAGCCCTGATGATGGTTTGGACATTAATGGCCCGAACTTGAAACGCGTCGGCAAATCCAGCAAGAGCTAATTATAACATCTAGTGTGGTCTAAAATAATAGTGACACATGCATTGTTCCGCTCTTGTGATAAAGCAATCCTCTTTCCATGTTATCAAATTTTGATGAACGAAATGGTTTAATGTAATGTGAAATTGTTGCATTGCAAATCTGTTTGATTTATTGGATGTAATATTGATGTTAGTTGTTTTGGTTAATTTTTTGCAATATGTCTCATGGTAGTTTGTAATTTTGTAATGTATTGTGAATAATTGTTAGTATTGTGTATCTTCTTTTTGCTATTTTGAAATAATTTTTGTATGAAATAATATGAGTAACAGGTAAAAATAAACATACCGGACTAGATTTGATTAAGTTTTATTTGGTTCCTCACCAAAAGCCAATTGGGAAGGGGGCAATCTTTTGTGTACTATTATAATAGGGTCCAGCCCTCCCCCAGCCCCTACAAGGACCCAACTCCTTTTTGTGTACAATTTAGAGCGGATACCATATCCGCGAGAGTTAAAGGGGCATAAACGTAGACTTACAGCATTGAAGGATCACAGATCCTTCTAATAGCATGGCAGAGAAAGACACACTCTCTTTCAGCGAGAGTCATATTCAGTCTCTCATTGCCTCTTCACCATTTGGCTCTATTTCGTTAAGTACCACAGCGAAGCAACAGAATGAGTCTGAGAAATTGACAAGACTTTGTAAAAAACACGTGAGAACCGAACTTCACGGATATTTTCTATTAAAACATCTACAGGGTGGGACTATCCCCTGGGGACTCCAGTTAAAAAACATTCCTGTGATTTTCGTGGAGGACGTTGAGTACAAAAAGGGATTTAGTTATATTAACACTAAATGTAGCCGAGACTTGATGGTTCACACTATCGAGACGGCACAGAGGATATGCGCTAAAGAACTGGAGGAAATAGAGGAGTTGACCAAAGCCATTGCCGACAACCCTGCAGTCACTGACGCCAAGACTCTTCTTGACAAAATCCAAAAGGATATACAGGTATTTAAGGATATCACTATCAATATTAAGAGTCTTAAATACGAGAAGGATAGTAAATCATTCAAAATAGAACAAGTGTATCCTTTCCTCAAAGAGGATTACTACACCCAGGCCGAGTCACGCAGGGCTTTGTACGATTACCAAGGCAGATCGAGAAACCGTTTTACCACCTTCTCTGAGACTTCGTCATCAGATTCATCAGACCCAGACCAAAGAGGCAATAATTCACGCAAGCAGGTCTCTTTTTTAGAGAGAGGCCAGCAGGGAAGAACAAAATCAAAAGCCCCTTGGCAAATGCGAACACGCAAACGCTTCTACCAATCCTAAATAAACTTAATGTGGTGGTTAACCTATCAGATCGGATATTGACAAGACACGAGGAATCCTTGTTGAATTTAGGCTTAAAATTTGTTCCTTGTAAACGGACAGATTTTACTAAATTGAAAATAGAAACCTTAGACTTTTGCAGAAAACTACGGCTTAAAGCCTTTTTCCACAATCAACCACCCTTTGAAAATACAGAGACCACAGGGTTGAGGAACAAATCGAGATTTGTTCCCCATCAAAATATTCCTAAGCAGATACTAGCATTTGAGCAAATCATGCTCTCTTCTATTAATAAAATGGAAACAACCAAGAAGTATGTGCTGCCGAATATCAGTAAGGGAGAGAAGCATGCCATACAAAGTCTTAAGGAAGACCCCTCCCTTGTCATAAAACAGGCAGATAAGGGGGGAGCAGTTGTAATCTGGCCTCGCGACAAATATGTCGCTGAAGGACTGAAACAGGTCAATAATACCACTTGGTATCGAGCTTTAACAGAGGATCCTACGAAGCAGATCCAAGGATTGATTGTTGAAGTGTTAGCACAAGGAAAGGAGGAGAGTTTCTTGGGCACTAAGGAATTTGATTTTTTGAATAAAAAATTTCCACGAGTACCGGTATTATACCTACTCCCCAAGATTCATAAAAACCTAGCCGAACCACCAGGGCGCCCGATTGTGTCGGGGTGTGATTCCTGCTTGGAGCCGATATCCAAATACGTGGATTTCTTTTTAAAGCCTTTTCTGACGGAGGTAAACTCGTATCTCAGAGATACCACAGATTTTTTAACGAAGGTGGAAGGAATGAATTTTGATCCATCTAAACACATAATGGCAACCATGGACGTTACGTCCCTTTACACACAAATCCCTCAAGAAGAAGCATTGGAGGTGCTTGAGTTGTTTTTAGACAAGAGAGAAAGGCCACATAGGGTACCTACTGCATTCATTTTAAAACTTGCAGCAATAGCGTTAAAAAAGAACTATTTCAAATTTAACGATCGGTTCTATATGCAAATCAAGGGCACCGCCATGGTGTGTCCTTATGCTCCAGAAATGGCTGTGCTCTACATGACACAGTATGAGTCCTTGTTTGTAGAGAATAACAATCCATACAAGGCTAATATCATGCAATGGTGGCGTTACATAGACGACGTCTGGCTCCTGTGGCAGGGGAGCCAGACCGAGCTCTTGGCGTTCCATGACTGGATTAATAACAGACACAGTGATATTAAATTCTCTATTGACACTAGCACCTTGAAAATGACATTCTTAGATGTCGAGGTTACATGCGAGGATGGAAAACTGAAAACATCCTTATATAAGAAACCGACCGATAAAAACACTATTCTGCATCATAAAAGTTATCACCCACGGAGCCTGAGGGCTAATTTGCCGTATGGGCAAATGCTACGTATCCGGAGAAATTGCTCCGAGATAGGGGACTATGACGACCATGCCCAGGCCTTCTGCAATGAGATGATCCATAGAGGGTACCCACGAAAACTTCTGAAGAATTCGTATAAAAGGGCTAGGTTCACCCCTCGGGAAACCCTTCTACAAACCAAAGAGAAGAAGGAACTAGACCGACTTGTATGCGTCACAACTTTTGGACCTGATACGCATAAGTTCAGACAAGCGGTCCTTAAGAACTGGCACCTATTGGAAGGCCTGGAATGTTCTTTTCCGCGTCCCCTGTTTGCATATAAGAAAAATCAGAGCCTGGGACAACAAATTGTGAGAGCGGATCTCCCAAAGTCCCAACCGAGACATGATCTCCTGGCGTTATGGGACATGAAACCAATAGAAGGACATCACCGGTGTGGTAATTGTGTTTCATGCAACAGCACCATTGAAGGAAATGAGTTCCAACACCAGGGGGACAGGTGGAAACACCTTGGCTTCTCTAATTGCAAAACCAAGAACGTAATTTATGTAATCATTTGCCCTTGCCCCAGAATTTACATAGGCAAAACAAATCAGCAGGTGAACCTTCGAATAGGGCAACACAGGTCAAGGATCAGAAACAAAACACTCACAGCGCCCATGGTTGAACATTTCGTGGAAATGTCTCATAGCGAGAATGAATTCAGGTGGTCTGTCCTTCATACAATGAGTGACGTACATCGCCCATGCGACATTGAGAGGATGCTACTGGAGAAGGAAGCATACCTCATTTTGAAATTTAACTGTACCACTACTGGCCTCAATAATATGTCAGAATTGTCAAGAATTTGAGACTTTGCGTCAAACTGCAATGGTTGTCAGGGTATGGATAAAAAAAATCTTTAGCCATTGTGCAATATTAATTTTCAACTGATAAATGCACCTCATGATTTTCAATTGCTCTAATATATCGTTAAAAACACACACTTGCTGCCACCCTTGAAATGCCTGGGACATAACTATAGAAGTCCTAGTTGCAACCTAAGTATACACTTTCACAGGTGTTTATCAAAACAAACTACAACTCCCATAACACCGTGGGTTGAGAGAAGTAGTTCCTTTTACTTTGACAGTATGGCCGCCGGCTTCACACACGAGCAAGTCGCCGAGTGAGAAGCAACGCGTAGACGCGGTGCACGCGAACAGATTGCAGAGGCAGATATTGTTTCCCACACGGCCGCCTGGGCTGTAATTTATTTTACTTTCCCGCGAACCGCTAAGTAATTTTGACAAATCGTCTCCCCTTTCAGAGAACGACTAAATTTATTATCGACATCGGAACACGCGAGTATTAAAGAGAAGGCGATTCCGAGACACACAGCCCCGGACGGGGCGTGTAGACTGGGGACGAGAGGGAGTGCCAAGCTCCACACTAAGTACAGGTACATGAGCGTCTGGCACCTACTGTCTAAAGTTTAACGAATTGCTTATGTTAACTTGCAAAAAAATCTGTGGACTTACAAGCATATTGTTCAAACAGATTCCCGTGGCAACAATTACAGAAAAACGAGGTCGCTAACCACGATCCAAAACATTGTGCACTACAGGTACGAGAAGTTGTTTTTTTGTATTCCAGTACCCTGAGTTTTACTTACACATAATGGGTTGGTAAAAAGAAAGTCGTGTGTTGCTTTATTAGGATTGAAAGCAAAAGAAAAAGATAAAGATACTCCTCCGCCCCTCCCTGCATCGCAAGCTTGTCCAGATTAAGGTATGATTTCCCTAAAATATAAGAACAGGTTGAATTGGTGCCCCATGTCTATGTCCTGTAAACATGGACAATTTGTTGTTCATTTCCCAGATTGGTTCGTGGATAAAGTTGCACCAGTTGAGACTGGAAGGATTGTCTCCATTTAAATCACTCTTGGTTTACTACACAACAACATACAGGTACATTTACCCTTTATCCAAACGGTGGTTTCAATATAAGAGGTCAATAGGTTGTATTAAAACTCCGTTTTTTTGCATCCTAACAGAAAAACAAAAAGAGCCCTGATGATGGTTTGGACATTAATGGCCCGAACTTGAAACGCGTCGGCAAATCCAGCAAGAGCTAATTATAACATCTAGTGTGGTCTAAAATAATAGTGACACATGCATTGTTCCGCTCTTGTGATAAAGCAATCCTCTTTCCATGTTATCAAATTTTGATGAACGAAATGGTTTAATGTAATGTGAAATTGTTGCATTGCAAATCTGTTTGATTTATTGGATGTAATATTGATGTTAGTTGTTTTGGTTAATTTTTTGCAATATGTCTCATGGTAGTTTGTAATTTTGTAATGTATTGTGAATAATTGTTAGTATTGTGTATCTTCTTTTTGCTATTTTGAAATAATTTTTGTATGAAATAATATGAGTAACAGGTAAAAATAAACATACCGGACTAGATTTGATTAAGTTTTATTTGGTTCCTCACCAAAAGCCAATTGGGAAGGGGGCAATCTTTTGTGTACTATTACTCCTTTGGGGCCATGGCAGGCGGAGGGTGGCGCTGGAAACCCTAATGAGGCCTAAGATTGAAGGGGGGGATGGCAGTCCCCGATTTTGAACTGTACTACCTGGCGGCGCAACTACAAATTCTAACGCAGAATGTGGCCAGAGAGTTCAGGGGTCCTGAGAGGGACCGTGGTGCTGGTATTCAAAAATGCATCCTATCTTATATCATCATGCAACAGAAACTGGACTCGAGGGATCTCACGGGGGAGGAGAGGACGCTTAAAATGTGTTGGCAAAGGAGTCTGAAAAGAGCGAGGAAAACCCGGCCGTATGCACCGGATATACCGCTGGGGATGTTGACCGCGCTACCGCATGGGGGCGACTGGTCCAGGCTCCTGGAATGGGAGGAGTTGGGACTACAGATGGTGGGGGATTTATACCTTGATGGAGCGTTGGTCCCCTATCAAACGTTGCAGGAGCAATTTGGCTTGCCGGATGGTACCTTTTTATTGCACGCGGCAGTGGTAGCGGCGATACGAAAGCATTGGGGGGTAGGGCTTGCGGAGCCGGAAGTGACCATGGCGTGTCAGTACGTGGTGATGGCCGCGGGCACTGTTAAGGCGGTAACGTGCCTCCATACGAGGTTGTTGACCGAGGGGCTGGCGCCAATGCTGGCTTTGAAGTCACGGTGGGAGGACAGCTTAGGCAAGCCCATACCGGATACGGTCTGGAGCCAGGTCCTGAGACGGACGTGGAAGGGTACGAGAAACGCAAGAGTTCAGCAGGTGCATTTCTTTATAATACACAGGGCGTACCTGACTCCGGAGAGGTTAAAGCGATACTTCCAAGTGCTTGACGCGGTGTGCCCACGATGCTTGGCGCCCGAGGCTGATTTGGATCACCTGTTGTGGGGGTGTCCGACATTGGGGACGTACTGGCTGGAGGTGGGGGAACTTTTGAATGCGGTGACTGATAGGGAGGTGGACTTTGATATGGCGGCGTGTCTCCTGCTCTGGTTCCCTCATACTAAACCAAAGAGAATTACCAGTAAATTTATTGATTTGGGACTCATGTTGGCACAAAGGGAGATAACCTGGCACTGGGAATCTAAAGAAGGCCCGTCGGTGAGGAGATGGACGAATTAGCTGTTGAAGTGGGCGGGCTGCGAAAGCATTATTAGGATGCGGCAGGCTGCTAGGCTTGGCAGGGAGAGCTGTTTGGAAATGGCAAGGGCTTGGGAGATGGTGGTGCAGGCATTGCGTGATTACATGGTGGAGGGTGAGGAGGAGGAGTCATAGTCCGTGAGGATTCCGTGTATTATTGGCGATTGCGATTGAATCCTGATGTGTGACGAGCCCCAGTGACAGTACGGATTTGGAATGCCCGCATTAGCAGCAGCAGTAGCAGTAGTAGTTGGGGGGGGGGGGGGGGGGTTGGCGTTTTACGGGAGGTGGCTCGACCTAGCGGCACGGACCAGAATCAGTGGTTAGTACTTGGGACTGACCCAGGAGCGGGGGGTTCCCGGGATGGAAGGTAGGCACTCTGGTAACAATACTGGGAGGATCCGGTCGGGGAACGTAGGAGGGCTATAGAAGGCATTGTGTTGATCGGGGTGCGAGCAGTTGGCGTAATTCCCGGGAGAATTTTGAGTTCGCTGGGTGGTGCTTGGGGGGGGGGGGTTTAGGGGGGTAAAAGCAGATACTGAGAGGTGAAGCTGATCGGATACTTTGAAAAGGAGTACACAATAGCATTCCAGGAAGGACGGACCAGGTTCGCCGCCCAGCCTCCGGGATGTGGGCTGAATGGCTGTGTACGATGTATCTATCATTGTTAAGGTTGGGACGCTGTGAGTGTACTGATTGGCATATACTGAAGTATTGTTTCTAATTCTGCAATAAAAATACGTTAAAAAAAAAAAAAAAAGCTAGGAAAATGACTCGAAGCTCCAGAAATCCTTTTCGCCATAGCAGCAGACCATCTTTCTATTATGCAAAGATCTTGAAGGTGTGCACCCCACCATTCTAGGGAGGCATCTGTCGTGAGGATGAAGTCAAGCACGGAAGGCAGAAATGTGAGCCCAATTAAGACTTTTTTGGAGCACAACCACCAGATCAGTGCATCTCACATAACTGGAGTTATTTGCACTAACTCGTCGAACGACCCCGAGATTTGCAGCCACTGACTTTAGTTCATCTTGAATCGTCTGCATCCTTAGACGGGTGTGAGGTACTAACAGAATTGCTGATGATAGTATTCCGAGGAATGATTTGATGATCCTCACAGAAGCGAACTGTTTTAGGAGGTTTGAAGCCAGAGAAATGAGACGTGATTGTCTCTCCTTGGACAAGAATGCCTAGTCTCGGGAAGTATCCAACATTGCCCCTAGAAACTGAATTCTTTGAGAAGGACAAAACCGATATTTGAATGTTCAGTGACAGACCCAGGGATCAAAAAACTTGTAGGCATGTGGACGTTGCTCGAGAAGCCTGCCGAAAAGAAGGAGCCTTTAATAGCCAATCGTCCAGATAAGGGAATAATTGTATGCCTTGAAGTCTGAGATGAGCCGCCACTGGAGCCAGGAATTTAGTAAAGACTCTCAGGCTGAGCATAAGCCGAAAGGAAGGACTTTGAATTGAAAATGAGCACCTGCCACAGTGAAACAAAGGAATTTCAGATGCTTGGGGTGAATGGGGATGTGGAAGTATGCATCCTGGAGATCCAATGTTGTCATGAAATCTGCATGGTCCAGAAGCTGAAGGATATCTTGAAGTGTGACCATGCGAAAAGATTTCTTTTGAAGATATTTGTTCAGCTTTCCTAAATCCAGGATAGGTCTCCATTTCCCTGACTGTTTCTTTATTAGAAAAAAATCGGGAATAAAACCCTTTCCCCACCTGCGAGGCACTCTTTCTATCGCTCCTTTCGAAAGCATGGTTTTCGCTTCCTTTCTGAGAAGAGCAAGATATGGAGGATGCTTCTTCAAAGGTGGATGAGGAGGGAGGGGAACTGACAAATTCCAGGGGATGCCCAAATTTGAGTATCCAAGACCCACTTGTCTGTGGGTAATCTTTTCCAATTGTTGAGATGTCGGGATACATTTGGAATCTTGTAAACAAGGTGTGGCAGATCTGCTGCAGATGCTAAAAAGGTGTCACTGCTTTTTAGCAGAGTCCCTGCCTTGAGGTTGATGTCTTCTGTTCTGCTGTCTATAAGCGGCAGCTGGGGGGTTTCTATAGGACTGCTGCTGTTGATAAATATATTGTCCTTGACTGCCATGGTTTTGGTATCTTTGATAGCCACCACGAAAGGAATATGATCCAATGCCTCTAGCTCACCGAAAAGGAGTCTTCCGATATTGTAAAGTGCCAAGGGCTCTGGCAGTGTCAGTATCCTTCTTGATCTCTTGTAAAGCCGCATCCATATGTTTCACGAATAACATATCATTGAATGGCATGTTCAAAATCTTCGTTTGGACCTCAGGGCGAAAGGTGGTGGATTTCAACCATCCCTGGCGTCTACGGACTGCTGCTCCAACAAGTTGACGAAAGCCCAAGGAGGCTAGATCCATAGAAATATCAATAATTTCTGAAGCAGCCCTTTCTCCTTCAAAAAGTATTTTCTTTGCTTCCTGCTTCTTGTCATCAGGTAAGTAATCGAGGTATGGAGAAATGCCAGACCATAGTTGGCGGTCATATCTTCCTAGAATCGCCAAAGAGTTTGTAGCACGAACTGAAGCACCCGCCATGGTGGTGAAGCGCTTACCAATGTTATCAAGGGGCCTCCCATCCTTATCTGGCGGTGCCGTTACAAGAATGGATGGATTTTGAGACTTACGCTGGGCCGCCTGTGAAATAACAGAATCTGGTTTTGGGTGTCCAGATAGGCAAGCAGGAGCATTATCCGGTGCTTTATACTTTTTCTCGATTCTAGGGAGAATCGCAGGTACTGAAAATTGAGTTCATCATCTTAATTCCTTCTTCCCAGATATGATAGATTATAGGAATAGAACGTACGGATTTCCCACTCAGGTCCTTAAAATCGTAAAGGAAACACTCTGTGAAACACTCTGTTTGGTTCACAGATACAGGAAGATGAAATCTGGTTGCTGCCCTTTCCTTAATTGCGTGAAAACCCCCAATATCTTCAGGAGGGGAATCAACTGCCTGAGGAACTGGTGAGGATGGCGTAGGAATCAAGTACTCATCCCATTCATCCACAGTTGTGGGTGAGTTTGGTAACTCCCCATCTTCGGCCACAGTGTCGCCATCATCATCTTGAACAAATTGTGTAGGTACAACCTCCTGAGGCACAATAATAGGGGCAGAAGGACCAGCAGTCTGCAAAACCGTAGGCATAGTAGGTTGCTATAGAACAGGCTCTGTTGGTGGAAAGCGTGTATGATAATCCCTCAACATAGCAGTCAAATCTTGCATCAAAGCCATAGGCATTTGTACCATAGGTTCCTGCTGAAATGACTCCGGAGGGCCTCGCAGAGACTCACAAGACTCATAGTACTCCTTTTCATCATCATCCTCCTGATATTTAATCCAGGGTTGAGAAGGGTTACGTGCTGGGATAAAAAGTCCATCATCATCTGACTCCTCCAGATAGTAACTAGGAGGTAATGGTGAAATATGAGAAACGTCCTGGTAATAGTGTCTTGAAGATGGGAATGGCGACGATAATTTTGAAGTAAAAACTGGCGTAATCTGCAGAGATGTAGGTCTTTTACGCTTCAGCGTCGACGAAATGTACATAGACGGTGAGCCAGTATCAGTGGAAATAGCCATAACAGAAGTTACCGTCTACATTGTAATCATTGAGGTCGTCGATGGAAAACCCATCGTCGACGATGTCGAAGCCGCTGCTGTCGTCGACGGAGGACTCGTCGACGGGAGCTGTATCGTCGTCGATGGTGGGTTGTATCGTTGTTGACGTCTAAAGCGTCAACGGCATGTGTCCAATCGACGACGAAGTAGGCGCCGACGAGATTGGCATCATCGACGGCGATTACATAATCGTCGAGGGAGCCGTCCTCGACAAAGCGATCGTCAACAACAGGATTTTCTTCGTTGAGGAATCACTCACCATCTGAGGAGATTTCATTGTCGACGAAGTAGGCGCCGACGAGATTGGCATCATCGACGGCGATTACATAATCGTCGAGGGTGCCGTCCTCGACAAAGCGATCGTCAACAACAGGATTTTCTCCGTTGAGGAATCACTCACCATCTGAGGAGATTTCATTGTCGACTGTGCTTTTTTCGACGTAGACGGGATCCTGACAGACTCAGAAAGAGTTTTCTGCTGTTTTGAGGCAGTTTTCAGTGAAATCTTTGATTTTCACCAGTTTTCACCTCTGTAGAGAATGAAACCTTCTCTTTTTTAGAGGAAGAGTGACCAGTCTCAGAGTGAGACTTCTTCAAGGTCTTACTCAGGGAATCATCAGATCTATCCCTCTTCTAGGCCTGAGGGGGGACACCTGAGGGCTTACACTGCCATCATCTCCAGAAACGACATCAGATGTAGCCTTCAATTTTTCCAGCCAAACCAACAGCCTTCCTTCTCTGTCCTTCAGAGTCTTGGCAGGGAAGGTTCTACAAATCCTGCAGTCTTTAACCTTGTGTTGGATAAAGACAAAAAATCCATTCCTTGTGTGGATCCTCAAAATGCAATCTTTTCTCCCCCCTATGAAGAACAAGGCAAAAACAAGCTTTTCTTTGAAGAGTCAGACATATCTACTCACAAAGGTTAGCCAAAGGTAAAGAAAACTGAGCAGAGCTCAGGGAGACTACCTGTCACGCGACGTGTGGTAGAAAATCTGAGAGTTTGCCTCTCTGTGGAAGGTTCTAAGAGGGTGCTGCAGCCTGATTGGCTGTGTTCCAAGTTTGGTTTATTTTTGCAAAAGGACTAAGATAGGCTAATGTAGTGACTTTGCTGTCCATAGTAGCCTATTGTATAATGTTGTTATGACTACTAGATATATATATGTTTTATTATACCGTGAGACTCCCACCTCGCCGGCGGGGATGATTCTAAGCATGTGAATCTATGAAGATACCCCAGTACTGGGTAACCCATCTGTGCTACATCCAGTCAGTGCTTTTTATCAAGCTCACAATTTATAATAGGGTACATACATGAGTTGTTCCAAAGAAGAGATTCATGATGTTAGTATTGCAGATCCTAGCATACTGAATGCTTAATGATTCAGGGTTGCCTGTACAAACCTTTGACCTTTCAGTCAGAATGTGTAAAAGGCACGATTTGGCCATATTCAACCAAGCAAATAGGTTTCAGAGAACCCCCTGCAAACCAACCAGGTGATGTTCACGCTCACCGTGCATTTTTGCTGGCTGGCTTACAATTCAATTGTTTTGAGAAGCAGAGCATGAGAAAACAATTAACAGAATGAATACAGATAAAACAAAAACACCAACTCTCACACACAATAATTTACCTGTATTCATTGGTATAATCAAAATCCTGCTTATTATGAGTTGGTTTCAAGAAGTTACATTCTATAACACCAACTACACCAACACCCATGTTGTTAGCCTGTAAACAAAATTTGAATAACATTAACTTCAAGAAGAATACTAAACTACATTTTGAGCAAAATATGAATGGACACAAATGTCGAGTAGGACTGGATGGTAGTTTTACTCGGACTAATTTCATAAGGAAAATAATACTGGTCTTCGAGAATAGCTGTCCAGGGTATTTATATTCCATAGTTGTGTGGTGTATATCACAGACATATTAAAACTAACAATAACTAAACAAATACATTTATAAACTTTAGATAGTGATCCTACAAGCCCTCTAGGTAAAATGCTGAGAAAATGCCGAAGGGGATACTAAACACTGCAAACTTGAACTTTTCACCTTCTTACTGTCAGAAAAAACCTTTGAAGACTACAAAATTAGCATATTTGCCCAAGAATGATAATATTAAAGAATACATCCAACTATAGTTGGGGTGTGATCCCAACATGTCTTGCTGCATCACTTGCATATGGACTACTCAGGTTCTGTTGCTCCACCTGCATCTCATCATGGCTCCTCTTCTGATGTAGCCTCATATGGCTGTGCACCTGGATCTTCTTTAGGTACACTCCTCCAGGTCCCATAACCATGACACTGCCTCAACAACTGCCTCACAATTTGACCAATTACCTCATCTGCTGACATCAGTCACGTTGTCTAAAAGCACCAGTTGCTGAGGGCAGAGCTCTAAAAGATGAATCATGCTGAAAGGGGAAAAATGGCTGCAAAACACTGAAGCACTGGAAAATTTAACCTAATATAAAGAGGAATTGTGGCAGTCCCATGTACCCACAACAACCTCAGAGACCGAAGTGTGGCAAAATAAAGCTGACTTTTAAGCAACCAGACATGGGATACTCAAGAACTGTTTTGGCATCCTACCTTTGCTATTTGAAGTGCACCCCAAACGTTACATGTAAACTCAGCAGACCTGTTAAACAGGCTGTTAAGCTGCAATGTCAAAAAGAGGCCCACTTGGGGCCAGGCTGGTGTGGTAGACAAAAGAAAGGTCCTGCCAAAGTGTCAGTAAAAATTTGCCTGTGACAGTGACCACCCTCAGGGCATTGAGGGATAACTTACTCTACAAGCAATTCCTACGTATATGTAAGGAGCTGTACTCACAAAGTTTATTACTTCATAGAGGCAGATATACTTGAACACAAACTCTTGGATAGGGGTTAATCTAAGAAAATCATCTCTCGGACAATTCAGAGGGCCTGGTTCAGCCCGACAGAAAGTCTACTTACCCCCAGACAGAGAAATGAACAAAGAATTGGCACTGTAATGGTCAGTACATTCTCCGTAGTGAGTAATTATAATACACAGAATGTTATCTATGCTATTCAATGTCCTTGTATGTAATGGTACGTAGGTCAAAACACGCAAATGGATAAACAACGCTTTCTCAGCACAGAAGTAGGATAAGATGCCAAACAGAAGGAGCCCCCTTGGTACAACACTTTATGTAATAAGGTCACACCCCTGATGACATATACTGGTAAGTGGTGGAGGTGATCACCATGTCAAGCAGGGGAGGTGGCATTGTACGAAACATCAGGGAATGCAAGTGGATCGACTTTTTGTACCACAACAATAAGGGTCTTAATGATATCAATGATATGCACAGTTTTTCCTTGTTTCAATTTTAATCAGGACTATGAAGATGCACATAGGACTTGTGTTGAGCTACAGGAGACCAAGGGGCTGGTTTTTTTAAAAACATATTTTATTCGCATTTAGTAATCACCATTACACACATAAGCTAAGCTGTAACAGATCCTCATCTATTATAACAGTCTAACAGTTCCGCCTCTACTATCACGCCCGAGACCAAGGGGCTGTTGCTCACAAGATATGTGAGCAACAGCCCCTTAGTCACTGTGATTTAACTGGCAATTGTTCAACTGAGTTCTAGTTATTGATAACTTTTGATTGGTGATCTTGAATTAGGAACAATGAAGGCCTGATGTCTTTGCCTGCCCCCTCTTCGCCTACCCCACATTAGGCAGAGTGGGTTCACAAATGTTTAAGTAGTGTTCAAATACACAATTACTTAGGAGAGGGTTGGAGTTGGACCATGTGATATTGATAAAGATGTCTTGGCCTGCCATCTCCTCGCCCTCCCCAAGTCAGGCATAGTTGGTTTACAAACATTTTAGGAGTGATCTAAAATGCTACTATGTAGGAGAGGGTTGGAGTCTAACCACATAATACTGACAGAGTAGCAGCACGCAGGTATAATGTAAACATGGACCCTCAAGATGGTGGCCGTTCGTTAACTCTCCAGCCTCTGTCTAGACAGATACGGTGATGGGAGGGGATCTTCTAACCAGTCTTCATTAGGCATCGGCAACACGCGGGGATTGTTTGGGCGGGGAGCACTGAGGTCTCCCGCATTGAAGTATGAGTGATTCTGGAGTCTCTCGGATAGATAATACTGTGGAGACGTAGAGACTTGTATTCATTATAATGATTTGCATTATATAGCTCTCAAGATAAATTGACTTACACGCGCCATTAGAAAACCAGCTATTTAGTGATGAGACTGAAACTTGTAAGCATCCCACTTTGTGGCTTGTTTTGTATGGTGAAGTACACGCGCCAGTGAGGAGCCTGATACATAAGCATTCCATGTTGAGGCTTGGTTTGCATGGGTATTTCACCAGGATGATTACTATTGACTAGACACAGAATTTATGCATGACGGTTTGTTCGGATGACCTTGAGGAGTTTGGTTGGCACACTCAAGTTAATTTTAGTATGGCACGACTGTGTGCGACAGGGTTAGGGACGCAATTTTCTCTCAGTATTGCTTTCTTAGTGGTTTGTTGTACTTGTACACATTCTTCTTTGTGGCTTGGCCGTCATAGGCATTCAACCAGGGTGATTATTAATTATGACGCAAACATGTTGATTTGCTCAGATGATCACTAAGAAGTTAGTCGACCTACTCAGTTAAATTGGAGTATGGCACGCTTCTGCGTAACAGGATTAGGGTATAGGATTGATTCCTCAGTACTCCTTTTAGAGCGAACGGTTGACAACATATCGCTGCCTGTCTAGAAGCACATCCTAGGCAAGATTTGACTAGCTGGAGTGCTGCTCACTTAAAGTACATTATTGGGATTGGGGTATGTGTGGCATGAGTTTTGGCTATAGTTTGGCCTTTCTTGATTTTGTTATAAAATGAGGAAAGGCGCTGTTGACAGTATTGACACCATGGTGGTGAGTCTCCAAATCGCAGTGGTAGTCACCACATTGATGGTTATGTGTTGTCTAAATACAGTAATTGTGAAGTGTACTGGTACTCAAGATTCTTATGGTCTTGGTCTCCTTTTATATAGGTGTAGTAGTCGGATGACAACATCCTAAGGAGACCCCTCTAAGAAATTTTGGGGTTGAAACGTCAACAAAACTCCTAATTGGTTGACAGCTGGAAGAAACACAAAAGGCTTGCTAATTTTATGAAGCTTCCACTTATCTTAACTGGAAAGTGTATACAATGTTTGGGATTGCACAGCGTCTTTGTGCAATAATTGTTGTCTGTTGAATCGCTATGCATGCACTGAATCGTCTGCAAGACTGATGCACTTTGTGACACCTGTTTTATATATGTATGAAAATAGTACATGCATGACAGAAACGTATATTGGAATCCACCAGCAAATGCCAAGTGTTCCCTACAATGGTGGGGAGCACATAGTGTTTTTAAAATACCCCTCACACACCAAAAGGACCCTTGGTGTCATGCTTCATCATTGGGGTCTTCGCACCCCTCTACGGGATGCGGCGTGCTACTACCTACGACTACGCGGGAGCACTTATTTAAATGACTATGCGTGGTGCCTGTGAGGGTTGAATGTAAATGTGAGTGGGTGGTGGGGTTATAAGTGAGTGATTATTTAAAAAGTACCTGGCTCGTGGGGTGAACTAAAAAAAAAATGTAATGGGCCCCCGGGCTGATACTGTTAAAAAAGTGAAATTTGAGGTGTTTATGGAACGTTATGTACATCACCTCTTGTGTGCGTCGACATGTTTTGGAGATCAACTCCTTCTTCAGGACGGGGTGCACAAATCCCCACCTTACTCACGTTTCACTATGTAAAAATGTGAGGTTTTATTTACAGAAAGTGAAAATGTAATGCAGGCTAAAATGTACCTACAGCGAAAGTATCAAAGTTTTCTGCTATTTGCACAACTTGTTTCCTCAATCTTATAAGCCTCATGAGCCTCCTAACGTTGGGGGTTCTCGTGCCAATCTGCTTTGATTCCTAGGAGAGGATTTCTCCTTGTTCCCCCACACGCTGCTCCATTCCCAGCGCCCTCGATAGGTGTAAGGTGATCTTGGGGGGATATGGTCCCGGGGGAATGGGGAGGAGACGGCAGTGATTGTGGGGCAAGTCAATGTTTGAAGGTGGGGGCACCCTTACCAGGCACTTAGGGTATTTCCTGAAGGGTGTCCTTTCAATAAGCTCCATGCCTCTTCATTCTCTGGAGCCGACGCTGAAAGATAGGTGGGGTTCTGCAGGAGCGCCCCGAGAGTTACCTGGGCTTCAGTAAGGGTCTCTGTAATGTGTTGAGGAAGTGGAAAATCACAACCATTGATGAGGAATTCTTCTCCACGATAAGAAGATAAAAAGGATTCAAACAGATGGGCCCGAAAAAATAAACGTTGCGCCAGCAGCACTGCCAATACACGTCCAAACCCGATGGCGTACAAAAAACGTTGAGTCTGTGCACATGCGCATTACCAGCTAAATGAAAAGTCACATAATACCTCGCAACTCGAAAGAGTTCTGTGAACAATAATAAGCTGCAACCGTCCGAGCCAAACATTAGATGGAAGGGGAATGCAGACTATATGTATCTGCAGCCACACATGCTACGAACATATCATAATTGTAAACCAAAGTGAAAAGGCTTCATGCAAACAGAAAAACTGAAAAGAGAAAATCTCATAACAACCAAACAATATTTGCAAACATTCGAACTCTTGGAGACGGAGTCACTAGTGTAACAAGTCTCCTAGCATTGGACTTGTATTGGAGATTACCACTGCACTCTTTATATTTAAAATGGACATACCTATATGTGGACTAACATGGGTACTTGAGCTCTCAAGTTCCGGATCTACAGTAAAATACATCATCTATAAGACCCCAATCGCCTCTTTTCATCAAGACTAGCCTGAGATGCAGACACCCACTGTAGGTACAGCAAATGTACAGCAAAGCCATATTCAATGCTTGATGTGAAACTTCAAGGGTGTCTGACTGAATGCTATTGGAAAACTACTACAACGATAAATAATAAATAGACACTTATCTGAAAACCTCAGGAATAGCAATCATCCCCTCAGAAGAAGCAGCTGTAACAGCACAGGCCAAAGTGCATATGCTCAAAGTAATAGCCCCCCCTGCTCACTGTGGGCTTTGCAATTCAGATTCCTAGGACCACAGCTCAACTAAATAATGCAAGATAAGCTCATCATGTTCCAAAGTATTAGTCTTGTAGGGCAATGTCATAATATACATAATATTATGGGTTTGGGTGTGTCCTGTTTGCCCATCTTCAGGGTTTGAATTTGAGGGGGGCAGAAAAACAATCACAACCAAAGGCCCTGCAAAGCATTATGGGACGAGATGAGCAGTGGGCAGTGAATATTATAGTATCCAATATCAAAATAATTCTACAAAGAGCTGCAGTTCACCAAGTCGTTACTAGATGTCCCTCACGAGTCAAATGCAATGCATTGAAATTATTCTTACATCAAGCTGCAGTTCCACTAGTCGTTACTAGATGTCCCTCACGAGTCAAATGCAAAACCATTGAAACCCTTTCATCAAGCATTTGCATTTGACTTGTGAGGGACATCTAGTAACCACCAGTTGAACTGTAGCTCTTTGTAGAATTAATTTGATATTGGATACTATATCATATTCACTGCCCACTGCTAATCTTGTCCCATATTGCTTTGCAGGGCCTTTGGTTGGGAATGTTTTTTTGCCAATAACTGTGCTTGGGGTGGTCCTAAGAGGACGGGACCACCACCAAATCGTTCAATAATATGCGCTTTTTTGTTTTCAAGGCATCTGTTTGGTACTCCCCCTAGGTTAGGGAGGATCCCAAAATCATCACCTCTCTCACTGCTTGCTAATTTTTCAGTTTCACTTTTGTGAAAGTACTATATGCACTTTAGCATATAAACATAGATACTTATTTTATCATAACTGGCACTGTGCAGGATTCCATTTGCAATTATTTTGCAATTTTTTCACAGTGCAGACAAGTACACAGTGTCATCAGCTACGCTACGCAGACTACGTGAAGTTCAAAGTATACTACGTGAAGCTACGTATAGTGCTGCTACGCAAACTACGCCCAGGGTTAGTAGAGACCCCAGTTACATTCATTTATTTTCCCCACCTGTTTCCTGGCTTTGCACTGCAGAGCGCACTAAGCTACGCCCCTGACTTCTCAAGCAGGGTGACGGCCCAGCACTCATCTACAAATCCAATCTAACAGTTCACTGTGACCCTTTACCTTCTTCCTTTTGCGAAGCTTTCGCCTTCAATATTAAGATATGTAATTTTCAATCTTCTAAAGGCATGCTGATTTAGCCTGTCTGCACCCCTACGCTTTGCTCAAGACCAACTTTCACCCAAGATCTCAGTATGTTACTCGAGGTGAACATGTTATGTTATGTTAAAATCACTTCTACCGCGCACGGTCACCGGGTCGGTTTCATGGCGCTCATGGACAAACGCAGAAAGGGGCAGGCAGCGAGGTTACTCGTAAGCTTACTGGAAGAGATGTGTTTTGAGTAGTTCACGAAAGCAGGTGTAATTAGAACACAGTCGGATAGTGGTCTGGAGGGAGTTCCAAAGTGTGGGGACAAGAAAAGAGAAGCAGGAACCTCGGTGCTTTTTGCGTTTAAACCTGGGGACAGTGAGAAGGTTGTGTGTAGAAGACCGGAGATTTCTTGAGGGAATGTGACGCTTGAGACTAAGGGAAGTGAAAGCTGGGGCAAGAGCGAGGAGTGCCTTGAATACCGTGCAACCCAGTTTAAAAATGCATCGAGAGGCTACTGGGAGCCAGTGCAGTCTCCTCAGCAAGGGCGAAACATGGTGGTGCTTAGGCTGTTGAAAAATCAGTCTTGCCGCCTGATTTTGTACCAGCTGGAGCCGATGAAGATGGTAGGCAGGAATCCCAGCATACAGGGAGTTGGCATAGTCAATACGGGAAGTGACAAGAGCCATGATGACTAGTGTGAGAGCCTCAGTGGTGAGGAACCTGCGAATTTTGCAAATCCTGCGTAGGTGGAAAAAACAGGAGGAGGTGACAGCATTGATTTGGGGCCTCATAGAAAGATCACTGGAGATGATTACACCGAGGCTCTTCACCGTATTGACAGGACAGGGTGGGGAGCCAAGAGAAGGGGGCCAGAAGCTAGAGCTCCAAGGGTTGGACAACCCACTTGTCAACACCAACTAGAGACAGGAGTGTGGCGGAGAGAAGCTATAAGGGGTTGCATATAGAGATTAAATAGAAGGGGCGAGAGAGCAGAACCTTGGGGGACACCACAGGAAAGTGAGGAATAGGGGGCAGAGAAAGTGGACAGGTGAACCGACTGGGAGCGCTGGTGCAGGAAGGAGCTAATCCATGTCAGAGCCATGCCCTGGATGCCCGCATTTTTGACACGGTCGATCAAGATGGTGTGATCGACCGTGTCAAAAGCAGCCGACAGATCTAATAGAACGAGAGCTTGAGCGAGGTTCTTATCGGCGCCTTGCCTCAGCACATCCATTACAGCCATTATGGCAGCTTCCGTGGAATGGGCCGGTCTGAAACCGGCTTGCTGATCATCTAAGAAGGAAGACCCTTCAATGAATGTGCTGAGGCAGCGGGTGACATAAGTCTCCAAGACCTTCCTCAAATAGGTGAGGCGGGAGATCGGCCGATAATTGCACAAAACGGAAGAGTCAGCCCCAGGCTTTTTAAGTATGGGGACAACAACTGCCTGTTTGAAGGCATCGGGGACAGAGCCTGTGGCAAGCGAGTTGTTGAGGAGTGCCAACGGGGTCCAGGACAAGCCAAGAAGGCGGCTTTCAGGATTTGAGGGGGACAACAATCATTAGGGGAACCTGAGCTGACCGCTTGTAACAGGGAGATGAACTCAGTCTGGGAAATGGGAGGGAACTCGTTAAAACAACAATGATTCATGGGAGGTAAAAAGCAAGCAGAGGACGAGGAGGGGAAGGGAATATTGTTTTTAATAGTAGTGATCTTGTCGATAAAGAATGAATTAAGGGAGTCGCAAAGAATCAGGGAGGGTTGGGGTTGGACAGTAACGCTATCGGGCAAAGAGAGCTCCTCTACGATGGAAAAGATATCCTTGGTTTTAGAGGCTGAGCTGAGAATTTTCTGGGAAAAGTAGGAGGTTTTGACCAGTAAAATTGATTTTTTGTACAGTTTTAATAAATCAACATAAGCGGTTTTTAATAGTGGGTCATAACTACGCCTCCAACGGCGCTCGGCTTGTCTAAGGGCCAATTGGTCCTGTTTTAGTTGATCTGTGAACCAGCGCTGAGCATCATGAGGGCGTTTAGTTTTAGTAGTTCTCAGCGGAGCTACCACATCACTCGCATGTTGCAGCCACTGGTCGAGGACGTCAGTCTGGGCAGATGTCATGGTCATGTCACTGGGGGCTGTAGAAAGTAGAATGGAGTGAAATCCAGGGATATCAGCTCGCTTCCAGTTCCGCGCAGTGAAGTTAGTAGTAGGTGAGGGGCGGTGGGGCAAAACGAACTCCAGTGAGAAGGAGATAAAAGAGTGATCCGACCAAGTGCATGGATAAACTAAAGGAGGAGAAATATCAAGATTGGCCATCCACACTTGGTCGAGAGTATGGCCTTTAGAGTGGGTAGCCACTGAGATGTGCTGTATACAGTTTAGGCCGAGTAGAAGATCCGTGAATTCAGCAGAAAGGCTGCTTTCGCGGGGATCCAGCGGCCAGTAATTAAAATCGCCAATGATGAGGATTTTGGCGGAGTTAATAACTAACCGGGAGATGAGGTCTCCAAATTGATGGGAAAAAAGAGGCATATTGTCAGGGGGGCGGTAAACCAGAACACAAATAAAGGAAAACTTAGAAGAGGTAAATTTCAACGTGAGGATGTCAGTTTTGGGGAGAGTGGAGGTTTCCAAGTTGGTAAAGTTGTATTGGGAACGGATGACAGCGGCTACCCCCCCACCCAATCTACCCGCCGCCCTATTGGTCTGTAAGATGTAATAGCCCGGAGGGACGGCGGCGAGGATGTCGGGGGTGGAGTCATCAGTTAACCAAGTCTCCGAAAGGAGAAGAATGTCAATATTACTATTGTCCAGCAATTGAAAAATTTCAAGCTGGTGCTTAGCCAGCGAGCGGGTGTTGAGGTAGACTATTGACAGGGAGAAAGGTGCTAGTAGCCCAGCAGCAAGTGGCGAGGTGGAAGAATTATTGCAAATGATGGGGGTACGCACATCAAGTGTACTTAGGAGGGAGCTGTGAGGGATCAAGATGCCGCAATCTCGAGCGGCACCGATGGCACGGGGATCGGGAGAGCCGGGGCATTGAAGGGAAAACAGGTCCTTAGAGGAATAGGTGATGCGGCGGGCATAATGGACGGCCGCTGGACGCGGCCGGTCGCGGACGGGCGCAGACGGGCTTAACTTAGGCGCGAAGTCGGCGCTTCCGCCAGGCCGCCATGTTATATAAGCCAAGGAGTGAGCCTACTCCACAAAGATTACACAGTGCTCGGTGACTGACTTTTACCTGGAAGCGTCAAATGACCCAGACACTTTAGCCCTTCTCCACACAATGTCTGCCCTAGGCATCTCTCAACTGGTCGTTGGCCCCACACATTCAGCCGGCCACGCTTTGGACGGCATCTTCACTGATAACGTCTTTTTACATTTTTCACACTCCCGGATGATCCTGACGAAACTGTTGCTCAATACAACCAGTGGCTGTGTTTAGCTACTCTTAGGTCCCCTCAAGCCAGATAAACCCAGAATGAACAAACCATCCGTCCCCTGGTTCCCAGAGGAGCAAAGAATTTCTAAACAGACCTGCAGTAGGCAAGAACAAATCTGGCGTCGCAACTATGACATAGATGAAAAGGCCAAATACAAGTCGTGCCTAAGTATCAACGAATCAAATTTTTTTAAAGCTAAGGCAACATATTTTAGACAAAAAATGTTACTTGCTTATTTTGGACTGTTACCAGGCTTACAAAGAACCCTAGGAAGAAACTTATCAACTCCAGTCAGTCTTTTTGCAATGAAATTGACAGTTTCATTTTTAACAAAGTCAACTCTATATATAACGGCCTGCCAAGTACCTATACCCCAGCAGGATAATTCACCCATCCTCTAGCCTTTCTCAGTCAGGTTCTAGCTTTTATACATTCACCCCATCTTGCATTGACACCATTGAGAGACTGAATAAGTCAGGCTGTTCTGGTTAACCTAATTATCTTTGTCCTCATAAGGTCGCCGCCACGATTGCGGATACCTTGGCCCCTGTACTTACAGACATTTTTCAACTCATATTTCTGCATGGCCATTTTCCAGATTGATGGAAGAAAGCTTCTATACGCCCTCTTCTCAAGACACCTTCTCTGGATCCATCTGATCCAAACAACTTTCATCCGATATCATGTCTTCCTCTACCGGCGAAGATAGTTGAGAAGGAAATTAATTATCAATTTCAGAATTCGTCCAATCTCTTAACCTACTGGATCCCCCTCCGTTTGGGTTCCATGCAGACAATAGTACGGAAACAGCCTTAATCAGGGCCAGCGAAGAGATAAGAACACTCCTGGATGCTGGCGGCCAAGCTCCTTTGATCCTCCTTGATCTGTCGGAGGCATTTGACACCGTCCACCACAACAAACTATTATCACGCCTCACTGAGATTGGTGTCACAAGCTCTGCCTGGGGCCTACTCAGATCATTCCTACAATCATGCAAACAAGTGGTCTGTCTGAACAACTTTGCATCTGTGCCGTTCTCCCTTCCTTATGGGGTCCCACAGAGATCCTAACTTAGTCCCACGCTCTTCAATATTTACATCACTTCTTTACCAGAATTCATCAAGTATTGTCTTTGCCCTTAAATCCCATCTTGACGACACCCAAATCCTAGGTCTCTTTTGGTAGTAAGGGGCCTGATTTAAACACTAGCTTCTGCAATTGTTTGCGGGCAGTCAGCACCTGCATGTCCAAAAACTGCTTTTGGCTAAATTCTAGAAAATCCAAGGTCCTGCTTTCGGTGCCCAGACTTCTGTCTGGACTCCCGCCTGGTGGACCCACAAATTGGGAACTCCTCCCTCACCAGTTTATAAAAAACACAATCTTGGAGTCATAATGAACGACAAACGTTTCTACGCAGACCAAGCCAATGCAGTCACCTCCAAAGTCTTCTATATGCTCAAACTGATATCCCACCCTAACTTCAGCAATCAGTTGTCCTGTCTCTCGCCATATCCAAACTTTATTATTGCAACGCTCTTTATCTTAATGCACATAAGTTGTTTCTTAACATGCTTCAAACACTTCAGAATGCAGCAGCGTATTTTCTTCTCAATATTCCAAAGTAACAGTCTGTGTCTAACTGCCTGAAAAGGCTTCACTGGCTGCCCATCAAACACAGAGTTACGTTTAAGGCTCTCTGTATCGTTTTTTGAAGCCTTGCATGACTAAGGTTCTGCATTTGTAAAAAACATCCTCAGCGGGTATGCTCCCAAAAGGGCAATAAGATAGTCTTTTGCCAAACTTGTGACCATTCCTAAATTAAAACGTGCGGCCAGTGGAGGTTGCAGCTTTTTGTTCAGTGCTTCCACTGCTTGGAACAGTCTTCCATTCTCTATCAAATCCTCCAGCAATCTTCTTACTTTCAGGAAATCCCTTAAGACCTGGCTATTTAATACAGTTTAACCCTTCATCCTCTTTTTCCTGCACTCTGTAGCCAGCGCCAAGACGCCCTCGTAAATAAACATAACGATCAAGCCAACCACTGGTAATCAGTGGGCTAACACAAAGCGCAACGTAAGTGCCGCTATAGTCCATAATAGGCTTTCAACAACAGACAGCTAAAAGCTGCTGGTGGTCCAGACTTAAAAAGAAGGTTACTTCACCTTTCATAAATGATAGTATTGAGGCTATTCAATATCATCCTATCCAAGCTTAAAACATAGACAAAGAAATTACCAAAGCATTTACAAACTCTGACTGTGAAACAGGTGCCTTGGTGTGCGGATGGTGTATGTTGTGTGCACATGGACTAGGCAGGTTCCCGTTTTTATATTACCTGCAAAACAGTTCACTCAAATAAGGTCAGTAAATGCAAGCAGTATGAATGACTTTCAGATATGCATGTACTCATCCATTCTTTTCCAGGTAATGAATGCACCCTTTGTGGCGTCACATTAACTTAGCAACTGTACTTAATCCAGTAACAACAAAGCACTTACCTTTAACTGGCAACCAACTCTTTCATAAGCTTTGATTAGTCTGTTTTTGTGATACATCATGACCCCATAATGATCTTCATTTCTACAGTTGAAACCAAATGTAATTTTCACAGTTTTAGGCTGCATCCATTAAGGAAAAGACTTTAATAAATTGGGAAAACAAAATTCAGTTCTCAAAATGTGTTTGATCTATACAAGTACACCTTCACCTTAGTTCTCAAAGTGGAGGAAACCTAATGCTTTTAAACGTCCTTATTTGCAACTATCCTGTCTTAGAAAACGGTTATACAAGACATCAGCAGCAATAATAGCACATGAAGTAAGGATCATTTTTCAATATTACAGCATAATGTATACAGTTCAAGCAGGAGTACATGCAAACTTCCCATTGCCTCAAGTTTATTCCTGTGATTATACAACTATGCCACAGAGATTAAACGAAATTGAGTAAACCTGTTTTATAGTCCAGGTTTCAAAGAGATTTTGTTAAGTAGCCTCAACTGAACGTGATTGATTCAGAATCTGGGGCAACTTCTTTGGGCTTTGGTGGGAATCATTGGAGTAGAGAATGAGGATGCTTGCTGCTACAAGATATTAAAACTTTAAAAAGTTCCATACTTTATTCAAAGTAGTCTTTCATTTCAAAGTAGAAAGATATGTTGTTACACTGATTATCAGGAGATTTTTCAAATCTCATTGTATTCTCGACTTTCAGATTTCACTGCTCAGTGGCAAGTGAACAGATGAATTAGTCATGTACATTTAAAAACAAATAATTTTATTAATTGAACATTATGTCCTTACAAAAGGACATCATCTTCTCATCTTGTGATACAGTACTGTTGTGCAAGTCTGTGGTTCTCAAACAAATAAGCAAACAAACAGCAAGGCTAAGCAAGGGGATGCAGGTCTACCCACAGCAAAGACTGGCATTGTGTTTTATGAATTGTACATTCCTTTTTCAATTTCTTTTTTACCTGTAACGGTGCAATATTGTGTCATCTGTTGCCAGTTCAGCAACCTGACATGCGGGCCCTCATCATGTTCCCAGAGTTTTTCTCCATGTTTTTAAGGCAGCAAGCTCCAATCTACAACGGAGCTAGAGGTGACCTGTAAGAAGTGATCATCCCCCAGTCTTAGCAGTACTCCACTGCCCATTTCTGTGTTTTGTTTAGCCCATCCCTCCTGGGAGGTACTTTCGTCGATTTCCAGGACACGGCGATTTAGCACCTCTTCACCTCTAGCACCTCTTCACAATCAGAGCCAATTCAGAGAACCTGTACCACTATGTTTTTTTAAACTAAGCATGCTTTTTATTCTTCTCTCTGATAGTGTGGTAATTGTGCAGGGGATAGCTGTGGTTGGAGGTTTGAACATGCAATAGAAACACTACATAGCTTCCCCTACACCTACGCTATTCATCTGCAATATTCTAACATTTGTTTGTGTAATTTCTTAGGTATGAGATATGAGTGGTGCAGGGAGTGGAACTGGATTAGACTTAACCAACTGTTACTAGATATTGCTGCCATGTATTCCTGGCCCATCTGCCATCTCTACCACCATTTATCTGCTTCCATAAGGGGTTCCCAATCACACTGTTCGAACAGTTTCTTGTACAAATTTTCACTATTCTACGGCACAGACCACATCAGAGAATTTGTACTGTGTGCACTTTAAGTTCATTGGTCGTCTGGGCTATGCTGTCCACCACTACCTTCACTTTGCTCCCTTATTCAAAAAATTGACCCAGGTGAAGCCTTTATGCTGCTCTGGACTCCTGGAAGGTGCATTGATCGTTGGTGTCATAGAAGTCACATTCCTGCAATAGTCCAGGCCCTCACATTAATGAGGGTACGCCCTGAAAGTTAATTTGAGGTCTGGGAGGAAGGGGGAACAATCACTAGCAAATGTAAAGGACTCCCACTAGACCTATATTTCTGTGTTGTACATTGGCTATTGCTCTGCGGGGCTATTCGCTATGATCACACAACAACATGACAACCTAGCAATTTCTGAGGCTCATGTTTTTTTATTTTTATACCCATTTTTTTATATATATTAATATCATTATTTCATTGTTTATATCAAAAAGATTGAGGTATCTTTGAGATACGCACGGACTTCCGAAACAAGCGAAGCTCAATTTTCATGAACCTTGAGAAGAAGTCTATACTCCCATAAAAATGATTGACATCGGAATGGCGCAAAAAGCAATCTAAGAGCAGAAACACAATTGAGGTGCACAGATGTATGAAAGAGCCAAACCGGCTAATCTCTAGATTTTCGCACTATCTGAAGGACTTATCACCTATGGAGCTCTGAAAGCGTGTAAAGGCACTATTTTGATGTACCTAGGAACTATTATTTCATATTGAGGCTATACCCGTATTTCCTGCCTCTATTGCCGAATAACCATAATTGTGGTCCTAAAGAAGGTGGTCCCTAAGCTACACCAACCACCAAAACGTGTGTTGACCTGGATGTTAGATACCCAATCCACAACACTGTCACAGAGACTCATTGTACATCTGTCTCTTGGGTGACCTTTATAGTGGAGGTTAGCTCTTTTTTGGGGGGGGCGGAGGGGTGGTATGGAGTTTTTGAGTGAGTGTGTGATTGTCAGGATGAGTGACTAGCGTGAGAGTATGGTCAGTTATACGGATGTCAGGAAATAAAATAGATTGTATTATCCATGTCAAAGGAATTTGTACATGTGAAATAATGATTTTAATATATATAAAAAAATATGTTTGTGTATAAAAATAAAAACAATTATGAGCCGCAGAAATTGCTAGGTTGTCATGTTGTGTGATCATAGCGAATAGCCCCGCAGAGCAATAGCCAATGTACAACAAAGAAAAATAGGTCAGTGGGAGTCCTTTACATTTGCTCGTAATAGTACAGGCCCTCTACATGCCAGTTTGTCTACTTGGCCCACTAATTCACAGAATGTAGAGACACCACAAAGAAAGCTCTAGGGCAGATACCATTACTGTGTCAGTTCTTTTGAGGCAGCACTTCTATCAATGCCCGTCATCTGCAGTATCTATTTTAACATCTTGACTGGCACTTTTCCTGTACACAGGGTTCCCCACAGTCCGTGGCAGAATCCCATCTTGGACCATCTGCCCTACACATCACTAGTCCCCAAGGACCCCCCTGTGGAGGTGGAGCAAGGTAGAAGACTTTCCCCTTGATCCCTGGTTGCTATACTTTCTCCAAGACTGTAGGAAAGTACCCCTTCTTGACATAGTCACCACCACTTTTTGCCTAGTACATGATGTGATTTCGCCTGGAAGTGCAGTAGGTTCCTTCTAGCCAGTTCCTAGTGCCAGATTTCTTTCCCAAGCTGTAAAATTGTTTCCCAATCGACAATATTTTGAGCATCCTTTGCAAGTCCCAAGTAAATGGTACCCTCAGTACCTAGGGCCTTTGGTACTCAAGAGGGTACCCCAAGGGCTGCAGCACGAATTGTTCCACCCTAAGGGACCCCTCACCTAACCCATGCAGGGCTGCCATCGCAGGCTTCATGTTTTGGTGTAGAAAAAAGTGAAAACATGATGTGCCATGTCCCCTTACACTGCATGTAGTACTTGTAAGCCAACCCTACAGCTGTGTGGCAGGGTACTTAGTATTACATGTGAGTGCATACCTGCATTAGCAAATATGCCCCTGTGCTGTTCAGTTCACAAACCCACCCCGATTCCAAGGGTGGATTTGTGAATACATGAACACAGAGGGAACCTTAGAGGTGCCCCCTGAAAACCTACCAGCCTCTGGTGTTGGCTGACTGGTCTTTGCCAGCCTGCCACCAAGACAGATTTCTGAACTTCCGAGGTAAGGGGGCCAGAAACAAAGCCTGCACGGGAAGAGGGTGTTCACACGCTCTCCCTCAGGATGACCTACTAATTAGCACTCCTAGGCCGCCGAGCTTTAAAGAAGCTAATGCCCTTGAAATATGAAATCTTGCTTCCCTCACAGAACAGGAGGCCGACCCCTCCCCCTTTGTCCAGAGCCTTTTGGCACCTGGACAAGTGGGTAATTAGCTAGTCAGGTAGGCGTGTCAAGACCTAGTCAGGTCAGGTCCCTAAGGTGGCCTAACCTGATGTGGGTACGATTTATGAGAAGTAGCCATCTTTGTGTTGGCACACTTAGAAACTCAGGGACAGGGTTATGCCCACTTCCCATGGGAAGTGGGCATATATGGTGGGCATAGTGACCCCAAGGGTCAGTAGCTTATTGGCTACCACCCTACACTCCCATAACACCCCTAAACTTATTTAGAGGCGGTCCTGGCACCAGGAAATCAGATCCTGCTGACCCGAAAGATGAAGAGTCGCAGTCTGCAAGAACTGAAGAACCAGCAACTGACCTGGCACCAACCCTGCTGGCTTGCCTGCTCACTTCGATAATTGCACCAAAATTTGACTTGTCCAGCAGCTGCTGAGTCCCCAAAGCCCAGGAGACTTGCCAGTACTTCACCCAGGAACCAACACCTCCCAAGAAGTAGCAGCAACTGCTTCCCTGCAACGTGCAGGCATCCATAGACTCCTGTGAGGAACTGAATACACCATGCCTGAAGACACCACTGCACCAGTCACTTCAAGCCAGAGTTGATGTGGGCCAACGGTGTCAGCGCTGTGGTTTCGCCCCCGGTGAACTCTCCGATGTTGCCTGCAGCCTCTGCAAGCAGGCCCCCCTCTACCACGACTGCTCCCGGTAAGAATAACCTGACACCTAAAGACACCTCTGCACCCGTCGCCCCTGAGCTGTGGAGACGAGGAGCAAAGGTGTCTCTGCGTCCCAAAGCATCATGAGGCCTGAGCCCTCTCTGTTGGTTCAGCCCGAATGGCCACCCAGTCCGAGCCTGCTGCCTCTTTACACCAAGACCGATCCCTATAGAGTAACATTGTGCTCCAAACTGTTTTGCACCGGGCGCCCTAGTGCCACTGGTAGTGTTCTGCTGGTCCTGCCTTGAACCTTGCCCACCACTCACCTTAACTCCTGGAGATTGGCCCCGTAAGTCACTGTACTGTACCTGAATGCCGCACTGACTTTTCCTCTCATAGGACAACACTGAAGACTTTTTTAACTGAAAAGAATTCCTATTTAAAAGCGTACTTACCTGAACAAATAGCTTTTGGTGCCTAAACATATATAAAGGTAAGTGTTATTTTTCTAAATTGGTGTGGTTCTTCTTATTGAGTTGTACGTCTCATTTATTGACCAGTGTGTGTATTTTCAGATGTCTTGCACTCCTCTGTGATAAGCGTAATGCTGCTCGACCATACTACCTCTTAAAAGAGCACCCTGGGATTGCCATAGCAAGCCCCATGTCCTCTCATAAGAGAACCCCTGGATTCTTTACACAATACATCTCATTTTGATATATCTTATAAAGCTTCACACACTACATCTGCTTCCCTCTCGATTAGATCTTTTTATTTTTGTTATCTCTTTGTTGATTTGGAATAAGGTACAATCTTCAGAAATACCCACAGAGGGATTACATTTAACATCAGATGGTGTACGGTGTGATCAAGTAGAGTAAATTATGTCAAGTACAAAAACAATGTTTCAACAGCAAAACATACTTCTATAATCGTGCCCTCCCCCACCCAAAACAATGAGGAAGGAGGAATGGTGTGTCCTGTGAAGTATAGTATTACTAGGAGGGTGAGCAACTGAAAACTGCAATGTAGTAATATGGAATGCCAGAGGTTAAACAATATGGGTGATGCGGGTGGGTTTTTAATGTCCAGTCCCGCTGCACGCCTCTTTGGGGCACAAATAGCCCAGGGGAAGGGCAGTAGGTATGGTTCTCTACTGAGAGAGACACCAGTTACAGTGCCCACTCGTCATCTTTTCCGCATATCTGTAGGCCTCTTGCCTGCCTCCTGCTGATCCCACAACCCTTAGCTGCAGCCCACTATTCCAGGTTCCTGCACCAAACATTTAACACTGGAGGGTGGGGAGACTCCATCTCATGGCAATCACCCTTTTGGCAAGGACGAGGGACAAGTCAGTGAATTATGTGGAGACAGGCTTCAATGTCTAATGATGCGACCGAGGCAACAAGTTTCATTCGCAGTGCATATGTTGAATTTCAAGCCACAACTGTGAACAAGGTATACACGTTGTAGGAAAGTGCCCCTTTTTGACATGGCCACCCCCACGTTTTCCTGGTATCTGATGCAATTTTGACAGAAGTGCAGTGGGTTCCTGCTAACCAGGTCCCCAGTGCCAGATCTCTTTCCCTAAAACTGTACAATTGTTTCCCAACTGGCAATAGCTTTAGCACTCCCTATAAGTCCCTAGTAAATGGTACCCCTGGTACCTAGGCCCAGGGATACTAAAGAGTGTCCCTGAGGGCCGCAGCATGTATTGTACCACCCTTAGAGTACCTGTGCTCCTGGGGGTTCCCCAACCAAGTGAGAGGACACCAGGTCCAACTGGATGCCACACAGGACCAATGCCCGGGGTAAAGGACCCCTTACAGCAAGCAAAGACCGGGAGAGTCCAATCAGGACTCTAACGACACCGAGAACGAGAAGCAGTTGAGGGATGTCAACACAACAGAGATACACTTCGAGAGTGGCCCAGTTCTCCTGATTTGGCACCCTCAAAGGCTGAGACCGACGACTGCAAGGCTCCAGGATGCACAGAGCCCAGACAACCTCTTTGCTCTGCACCCAAGCCCCCAACCCGGGTACAGATAAACAGACTGTACTCTCTTGTCTCCTGGACCCTTGTGACTCTCACCCTTCATTGAGAGTTCCCGAACTTGTCTCCAAGTCCCTCTCTGCAGTCTGTTTCTAGGTGCCCCTCTTTACTTTAACCGGCTTAGCATGTAAAGGCCACCAATGCGACCAGCACTTATGCACTCCGACACCTCAGGGGAAGTAATGAGTAACTGCTGGCAGTACTTTGAACCTTGGCCCCCTATGACTAAGAACCGAAGGAGACCCCCAAAGTTTACCACAAATACCAGTATGCTATCTATGCCTTTTCTGCTATAGGAAAGCATTGTGCATTAAGGCACATTTTTTAAATGATTTACTTACCTGCTGAATTCTATATTTTAAAAAGTACTTACTTGCTCTTGAAGTCCTTGGTATAAAAATGTATATAAAGATAGAACTTCTTTTTCTGAATTGGTCTCAGATTTATTCTTTAGAGTGTCTCATTTATTGTCTGTGTGTGTCATCAAATTCTTAGCAGTACTCCTAACTGCTCGCCCACACTACCACAAAAGTAAGCATTTCAAATATCATTTGTGGATCTGTAAACCAACTGGGGTTTGCCTGGGCTCTTTCCAGAGTGTACCTCGTTTTGGTCCACTATATAAAGAGCCAGCTTCCTACATTCATGAACACGGGTATCTCAGAAAAATGTGGGGGTTGTGAAGCATGGTGTACAATGTAATGAGCTAATTAATTAGCTAGAAGCATAAAGGCACTGGTACTATACCTCTGTATTGCAGAACAGACAGTCCTGGGGGGAAACAAAAATGTAGAAATAAAATTCACGAATTCTTCAATTGTCCTCAATTGTGGGTCATATTCTCCATTTACCAAGCTCTAATGAACAAATACTTACCTTTGGTGACACCTTATCTGGTGGAGATTCTCTAGCCACAGATTCCTTACCTTAGAATTATTCCCAGACTCGATCCGGAATATTTTTGTGAGCTGTACCCCTTCGTGCCAGTAGGTGGCGTAGTTCGGCTCAGAGTAGCGTTGTCTGTCCCAAAAGTGACATGTGCAGTGTCAGTGTGCTGGCGTCAGTTTCTTTTCACAACTTTTCAAAACACCAACTAATGGGTGGGCAAGTGTGGCTCAATGGTTAGAGCGGCAGACCCTGATGCAGAGGTCTGGCCCGGGACCAGGGTTCAATTCCCGCCTCGGCGGGTCTTGGGCTCAATTTCCTCGGACCTGATAATTCTCGCCTCTGTGCCTATTCTAATCATGGGTCCCACTCTGCAACTCTGGGTAATAGCTTGCTTAATATCCACAACGGCCCCAACAGCGCTAGGATGCCTGGCCTCACATTGGGGGTGCCCAGGAGTGGGCACTTCACAGGGAAAAACCAGGAAGGGTTCCACAGCGGTATGCGTACAAGCGCCTTGAGACCCCTTCGGGGGTGATACGTGCGCTATACAAGTACTACATTTACCATTGACACTGGACTTTTATGTGAGCTTCGGTATTTTATTTCCTTAATTGCACTTATTGGTGACTTTAAGAGTTAGGTGAAATGTTTTACTTACCATAGCAGAAATCCTAACTTCCGCAGTGTGAACCTAAATACATAGCATATGGTTGAGGATATCAGTTGCTTTTACAGCTGTAAAATAATGGAAGGTGGTTCTGAAAAT
Organism: Lissotriton helveticus; assembly: GCF_964261635.1. Taxonomy (NCBI): domain Eukaryota; kingdom Metazoa; phylum Chordata; class Amphibia; order Caudata; family Salamandridae; genus Lissotriton; species Lissotriton helveticus. The sequence continues at coordinate 191,676,516 of NC_136069.1, forward strand.
TAGTTGCATCACAATAATGGAACACAAAATAGACAGCAGACAGAAATGAATCTTCAATTCAGAAAGTCACCATACGATAAGTAGATAAAAAGGATACTGCCAGAAATTTTGGTCGATAAATGTCCCGTTCAATGTATGCAAGGTTCTTGGAAACCAGCTGTGTTTGGACTTTCTGTCCTCTTATCACAATCTGCATTCGAGGCTTCAGATACAAAATACTACAATAAGCCTAAAAAAAGAGAACAGTGGTCGTTACTGAACAAGGTATGCTGCTATCACTTCAAGTTTATTTTTTTAAGTATCCTATGCAGATAATCTTCAAAATTCTGTATAATAATTACAAATAAAGTCACACACTAAAGGCCCATCATGAGGAAACTGTTAAAGGAATAAGATGTTTAACTACTATCCAAGTCACCAATGCAGAGATTTGTCATTATAAAATGGGGGTGGCAGCGATAACCAATGATCGGTATATATTTATTTTATTACTAAAATGAAGATGAACTTAAGTGTTAACCCCTTACATATTGTACACTTCCCTTGAAACACAAGTTCCATTTACCCAGCCATCTATCTACCTACCAAGTACAGAATGACTCAGGTAATGTCATGATGTGTATGTGATGGTTTGTTGATGAAACCCCTACGTATTTGTAGTGCTAGAGGCACTCTAGTTGTCTGACACCGTGTGATGACCTTTGACTCATTATTTTAATTGACTTTGGTGTGTTATTTTATCCTAGCCTGAATGTACAATGTTCTGCATATGCCTTGCTTCTCTTAAAAGTGTATTTCTTGCAATTTTGCAGTCTTTCAGTGGGAGTTGTTACGGAGCAGAACAGCCTTGCCAAGAACAGAACGTGTGGGATGTGCATTTGAAAGCATGAGAGAGAGAGAGAGAGAGAGAGAGTGAGATGTGGAATTTACTTTTTGGTCTCGAAGTGCAGTGTTGTGAGCAGTGGTACACAAATGTACACTGTGGTGTACATTGAGAGATGAAGTATGTGATGCTATACGCAGTGTGTTCACAAATGTGCATTGTGTTGTACACTGGGAGAATTATGAAGTTCTTCCTATTGGCTTTGACATGGCATCATGTCATTCAGAATTCTGACTTTGCTTGGCTTCAGCTTTATCTGTGCGCACAGCAACGCTTGCAAGTTGTTTGGGTTAATCACGTTCAAGGATTGTTTTTGTGAGAGATTGTTTAATGTACCCTGGAAGGCTTTCGCGGGCTTTGTCAAGATAAAAGGCTGGAACATGCAACATTGGAGAAGGGGCCGTGGAAACTCCTTCCTGCCAGTGTGTGCTTGCTTGGAAGCTGGCCAGTTCTGGTAAGATTCCTTTGGCTCAGGGGGAAGGTTTCTCTCGAACCTTCTAGTTCGTTTAGAGATTATAAAGCGGAGGGTTGTTGACTTAGAAACAGGGATTTTGGAATTCGAATGGGGACCGACGCGTCTACTTCGGTGGAACCCTGGTTGCGGAGGCTCTTAACCACAGCTGTTAATCCCCGGTCAGGAGTGGGCTAATATGCAGTGCTTGCACCAGGTGAAGTGTTGAGGTTTGATTATTCCCATTATGATGTGTGGCCAGTGGCTTTGATCATTTGAGGTGTTTTCTTTGTGATGTGCGAGTGAGTTGAGGTGCAAATCCAAAGTAATCATTTGATGTATCTAGTTATATATATATCTTTCTGATCTCTTGCAGGACGTCCAGCATATTATATTTTCTTCAGTGTTATCTCATATTATTTGCTGCTTGTTTATTCATCAGTATTATTCATGCATTTAACTGTCGCAGTTACCAAGTGTGTTATTTTTGCATGCATATCTATACTACTATTATAAAGAGAGAACAGAAACCTTTTGGCAAGGTAAACTCGGGAACCACAGCGCCAATCCACACACCCAATACATTGTTGTAATCCTCAGGGTGTGTAGATGGACATAGGCTGCATAAAATAAAAAAAAACGCAAATTAAAAAATTAAACTTTAAAAACAAAGTAGTCCCCTAAAAGTAGCGCTGGCCGCGACCTAGCGATGTCCGCAACGTGCGTGATGACGACAGGCGGGAAGGAGTGGTGACGAGCAGTGGCGGTGAAGTCCGGAGCGCGGGGAAGAGCGGCAGCTCAGGTAAGGCAAAGGCAAAGGCGAGGCGGGAGGTGGTCTGGGCAATGTCGGGGCGGGCGGGGGCCGGGGCGGGAGTGCACCCAAGCCTGAAATGTTGCCACCAGCCCCCTTCTGCCCCGGGCAACGCTGCCGCAATCCGGAAATGCTGCTCCCAGCCCCCTTCTGCCCCAGGCAACGCTGGGGCGGGCTGCTAGTAAACATATATCTCTCTTTGTGTATTTGAATGATGTTATTTTAGCATCTGGGAAAGCCTTTCTGTTAGAAAGCATTGTGTAAAATAAAACCCCAAGCCTTATTCTAAAAAGAGAGTCTTTGCATTTTGTAAATTAAAACCCTTTTCTAAAGGTGTTGTTTGTTTTGTGTAATGTCTCCTGCCCCGCTGAGTGTTGAGCCACCGTGTGGGAGCTGTATTATCTGAAAGGCTAAGCAAGACAGTCTTAAATACCTTTACAAACTGAAGACCTCATTACTGATCCAGCCTTCATGTGTCACCTTGGAGTGACTTGCAATCTTAGTAACACTTTCCTACCATTTGTGTGATTATTTAACCATTCTTGCCTGTGATGATCTCCCTCTCAAGCAAGTGTGTGAAAACAGATCAGTCTAATTGGCTGCTCTGGGAACGGCAATGTCTAAAGCACTGGAATGACCAGAACACTTAGTTTAACCCTACTGTAATACTTCTTTCAGAAATATGAACTCCTCTTATGCTAAACCCAGCAGTACATGAAGGAACTGGAAGGATACTCTGCTTGATAAAAAAGTCAGTAGGTTGTTAGTGCAATCGCTCCACTCCCCTCACCGCCAACCAACCATTCTAGCCCCCTCTCTCCAAAACACACAAGCAAATCCAGACTCCAAAGATCAGTATCTACTCAAGAGTGCAGGCACATTGGCAAGGCTGCCACACCTTTGGAGAAATCTACTAGAACCTATAATAACAGATTATGAAACCATATCATGCCATCTCACTTGACAGTTTAGGTTAATCAGCAGCTATTTGACTTTTTCCCCTAGAATCAAGTCTTTTCTCAGCAAATCTAATTAAAGATATTTATGCTTTTACATGCATTTGTCTGTAAATTAATGATGTAATATTTTGTCCGTCCCCTATGTGATTTAAAGGATTTCAAACAGAACTGCTGGATGCCAACACCTCATATCAAACAGCTAAAGAGCGGTAAGAGAAGCTATATACAAATGTGTAAATAATAGGTATAGGTTATTTTGTAGTCCCAGAAGAAAAAGATACATAACTTTGGTATGGATCTTTCTAGCGAATACTTTATTTACCTCAGATGTCTCACCTGTTGGATATTCCAAGGGTCCAGACTGGATCCTGAAACTTCTCCATAGCTTGTATGCGCCCGTAGAGGGAACTGACCCCCTCTATACACCAGAAACAATGCCATACTGGAGAGATAAAGCACCCACCTTGGCACACTAAAATTATTTTTTTCAATTTCCTTGAGTCAAATAAGACTATTGCTATCAAGCAGTGCAATACAAAACTTTTCTTTTTAAGTTTCCAGCTGTTACAACAAATGGGACCCATGTTTTTCCCACATGCATGAATATCTTTTGACATTTTGATTTGACATTTGATTATGCATGTTAGTGCTTTTAGTTCTTTGATTCTCCTGAAGCTGTGGCAGTCCTAGTCTGTAGACATTGGTGGAGCGCTTTCCGAGGATGGCTTAGCAGAAATCTTTCCGGTCTTTGGGTGAATGAAAAGCCGCTTCTGTATAATGTGGAGTTTCGATGCCAGTCTCTCTATAATTTTAGCCTAAGATTCCTCGGATCTGGGTATTGCAGCATCGTGTGGTGCTGGCTTAGTACTCGGTTTCAGAGGCACAAAGAACCAAAAGTGTGGGGGATAGTCTTGCAGAGTAGTGTGTGCCTTCCTAGTACAGGGTGTAGCCCTATTTTGAGGTATAAGATGACTTGTTGCTACGCCAATACCAGTCTGAAAATTGCTCCCTTCTTTTTAGGTCGAGCAGACGTACTCTCAATGCGTGAGCATTGAGAGTGTCTGCTCGACAACTATTGTTGCCCGTTATTGGGAATGTGGACACCAATGTGTCACGAGCGTTTCCCTCGCAGTTTTCACCGCGGGAGCGCGCGTGTGACCCGCGCAGAGTAACTCACAGCCATTTTTTTTTCAGACTTTTATATAGCGCAAACTAGACCCGAACCGAATCAGGTATCAGAGCGCTTTACATATAGGCAGCCCCCACCCCTCTGCATGCACGCATGCACACACAGGCGAGCGCATGCACACGCAGGCACACACATACAGGCACACATACAGGCACACGGCACAGACACTCGCTCACACACACACCCCTCCCCCACAGTCACACACACGCACTCCAAGACACATACACGCACACACATACACAGCCCGCCCGCGCCCCGCACTCGCGCGCGCACATGTCCCCCCCCCCCCCTCACCGAGTTCTTTTCGTGTGTCCCTCTCTCCTTCGGCAGGCAGCGGGTCATCCTCAGCAGCAGGCGGGGCTCTCCACGAGCACGGGAGCCCCGCTAGCTGACACGCAAATCTTCCGGCTGACGGGCACAGGAGCGCGGGGTAGGCTCCCGTCTGCTTCCTGTCTTTTTGCGGCCCCGCCCCCGTCCCAACACAGGTTGCCTGGCTTCCTGTACAAGCCGGGCTGCGGCGGTGAGTTTTTATTGTACTTGTTATTTTTTAATTGCTTTCAATCCGTAAAATCATGGCAACAGGGGGTGCGTTCTGCCTTCGACCTGCAGTTTCTGTGACGTGCCCTGGTTTAGGATGGCTGCCATGTTATTGGTCCCTTTTCTTTTGCATGTTACAGCAGTACTGCGTTGCGGTTTTCTCGGTACCGGCAGCTCGGACAGTTTACTTATTCTGCTCATAACCTTTTAGTTTTCTATTGTATAATTTATCCCCTTACATGTATCACACTGACATACTTGCATTCATTTACATTATTCTCATATATGTCGTGATTTGACATTATGAGTGAGACGAGCGCAACGGTGGGATAATGTTAAGAGAACTGTCTGGGAATTGTTGTGTACTTCTTAGATTATCTAATGTGGCACATCACATTCGTCAAAACTCCACAGTTCATTAGTTTAATACTCAAGTTATACTCTTCCAATATGGCCGCCATGGTTCGGACAATGTCTATTTGAGTACTGAGTTGCAGTTTTCTCGGTACCGGCAGCTCGGATAGTTTACTTATTCTTCTCACACCCTCTTCGTTTTCTATTGTATAATTTATCCCCTTACATGTATCACACATTTTTCGGACAATGTCTATTTGAGTGTCCGTCCTCTGTTACTTATCATGATCACGGGGTACTCGCCTCTTGCAGCTGCGGGTGACGTCGTGGATTAGGACGTGATTTTCACAGGGGTTTCTGCACTTTAAATTGAGGGTTTCCTGGTTACCCATTGCTCACATTCTCCCTGTTACTACGCCGGGAGCTGCCGTCAGATTTTGAGGTAAGAGATGTTCGCGTTTTTTAAACAGTACGCTTAATTCAGCTTGAACTTATATCCCTGTTTACTTTATGTTGGGGAATGTTTGCCACGAATGTGGATTCATGGCCGGACAGCCTTTCTTTGACAGTCCGGTACACAGAATATAGTTGCTATCCAGAATGGGTCGGCATCTGCAGTCTGGGTTGATATGGTTTTATTTTTAAATGTGAGAAAGACAACGTAATTCTAAGATCGCCAATCTCCATGTAGCCTGCTTATACAATATCATGCTTCGGTTTACGGGATTTTCTGTCAACCCCTGCGTACCTTTTATCGGCATTACCGGGACTGAACGCTTCGTTGTTTGCAATGTCTATGTTTGCTCTTCATTAAAGTCTAGAGATCCACAGTTCTAACATTCGTCTGCACTTTTATAATTTCCTTTCATTATTTCCTAAATTGGAACATACATATTATACTCACTTGGGGTCACTGATATAACTTTGAGCTTTCATATGATTTTGATTTCATTCAACAGAGTACATCATGTGTAGTGGTTGCTGAATTGGAGTGCCATTTACACTTTTCTATCCTTACTGCATGGATCCATATTCTTGAGCTCTGAGATCATCCTTGTGCCAGGTGAGATACGTGGAGTTAGCATGGGGTGCCATCTGGTATTTTGTAATGGCAGGTCTCTTGTGGCTTGATTGGTCCTTGCGTTTTTATTACATCTTCCCACGCTGTCATGTGTGGATGCCAACTTTGATATTTTGTGGCATGGTTCTCTTTTCTCTTAGGGGCGCATCATTGAGTGTGACCTTATTCCTCCCACTTGGGTTGGAACAACTTGATAGACAGGTGAGATGGATTGACCAGTGTTTTTGATTGGATAGTGCTTGGGGGGTATATTTTTGGAATTCAATGACGAACATGCCCCTTTTGATTTCTTTATTTTAATTTGTCTTATACTTGTACATTTCTTATCAGTTCAGTGCCAGTGAAGCAATCTGTGCAACCATTCAACAACAACTGGTCCAAATATGTTCTCTCAATGTTTCAAGCTTTATTACAAATGTCACAAAAAGATGTTAATATTTCACTTCTGTTCTTGGATTTTCATCACAATAAAATACACTGAACATAATCTTCACAAAAGTTATTTACAAAAGTTTAAGCTATTGCCATTATAAATTACAATCACTTTTATTTAAGTATTAATTATTTAAAAAAATTAAAAGCCATTGTTATTTGTAATATCAATACATTTAAGTCACGTAAATACAAAATATGTTGCATTACAAATGCTATAGGTCTCACATTTGCGAAAGTTATAACTGTTGGCATTGTAAATGACAAAGCTATTAATTTAGCTATTTTCAAAACCAACACATAAATAAAACAATTGTCATTTACAAGACCAATAGCTCAAACTTTCATAATGCGAGACCTATTGCATTGCAAATGCTTGTTCTTATTTGCTACGAACATTTCATACATACATTTAGTGAACCATTATTTAGGAAAAGCTATTTGATGATCTCAAGTCTTGCTTGTAATTTGCAGATTCCTTTAAAGTCCAAGTATTGCAGACACACTTCATCCATAGGTCTCAAATTCAGCTCTGGGTGTCGAAGTTGGATAGCCTATGATGGGAGCTTGCTAAGATCCAAGGCTTTTTCTCTGTGTCAACTGGAGGCCGAGGGCGGCGGTGTACTACAGCTGTGATTTTATTCAAGCCTGATCCAGAAATCGATGGCAGACTCCCACTGAAGCACTGCTCTGCCACAGTCATGTGGTCGCTTAAGTGGGCAGTGTGTAGGCCTGTGGCTTTGTGCTGAAGTTATACTCACGCGGTCCTTGAAGGCTTCTTGGTTGGAGGCCCTGTTGGTGTTGATGACAAAGCCAAAGGATCTAGGTAATGCCCAACGTATTGTTGTTGTCAATGTGAATGTCTTTTGGCCATGTTGTATAGCAGCATCTGCTGTTCTGCACGGCTTAAAATCATGGAAAAAAGCACTATGATGCAGCCAGCGCCAGACCACTTTTTTTCTTTACTTTCAGCCATGCTGCACAGCAGCTGCACTGCTGTACAACATGGCTAAAGAAAGCATTAAAAAAGCCAGCAGCTCTTGCAGATGCGAGACCTATTGGCTTTGCTAATGCTTGTTTAGTAGTGGCGGATGACGACCTGGACCCAGTACGAGTCGGTAGCACCCCTTGCTGACGGAGTCAGATACAATTTTCTTTTTTTAAATGCGGTTTTGCAACAGTGTAAATGCAGCTCAAGCAACACTAGCACTCATGTCCTTTTCTAATGCTCGCAGCAGTCCCAGGATATTGCTTCAAGTTCCAAGGAAATAACCGATACCACACACTGTGGCTAACACTTTCCAGGAATGGCCACACACAGCTGCTATCTTGGGCTCAGATGGAAACTTTGAATTTTTGGTGTATGGCTTGGTGCTGACTATGCACCAACGTTCCCATCAGCGGTTAGTTGCTTCCCAAAAGAATGCATTTGATTCCTTGTAAAAGTTAAAATAATGAAAGTCTGCTCATGTACTAGTGAACAAATCAAATTATTTACTGTGCCTAACTAAGAGTAAAGTGAATATTTAATAAAACACAAACTAGGTGACCATAGCCTAAAACAAAGGTAGTGTGGTTATAGCTCTGTAAAAATTAAAAGCCACATCCTGGCAAAATGTTTGTTCTTTAAAATTTTAAAACGCTAAAAACCTTCATCTTTTAATTATAATGTACAGGTTAAGCAACAGAATTTAAACATAAGGGCAGTCAAAAATTGCTTTACAATTCAAAGACAGTCATGTTGTAGTGTAAGGAAAATCTACGCTGCAGTCTCTGTTTACGCCATCTGTTTCTAGGACGTTCCCAGTTGTCTGTAAAGTATGTACTGTGTGCATGCGAGGGAGGGCTGCCCTGCTACTATTCGTGATGCACATATGCTGCTTGGGAACAGCCTAAACGGAAAGGAGTATGTTAACAGCTCTGTAATAAATAACAGCACTATTCCATCAGAATGGACATTGTTCCTAAGCTGCCAATGCTCATACTTTTTTTTTTTTTTTACTGAAACCTAAATCCTCCCAAAGCATCCTGAACAAGCGACACAGGCTGTCGAATAAGAGCAAGAAAAAAAAGCAGTTTGGATGTGAGGGTGATATGGCTGTGGTTGGGATGGGGCAGGTGGGAAGGGGAAAGAGACAACAGGAGACAGAGGACGTAGCAAGTGAAAACATGAGCACTTGTGTGTAGTGTTCAAATACAAAGAAAAAGTAGTTCCTAAAACAGGAGCAGTGGATGGACACAAAAACTTGGCCCATGCTCTGGGGGAGGGCTAAACAAAAGAACACATGCATTCCTTTGACAAATGGGGATATGATAAGAGATGATGGAGCGAGTAAATAGTAAGCCTATGGGTGGGCTGAAGCCCCACAGACTGAAAACAACATGTTTCTTTGAGACAGCGCATGCGCTGTAGGCCAAGACCTAAAAATGAGACATTATTACATCTGTATAATACTTTCACCACTACATACAACTGAGGGGTAATGCTCCTGCTGTAGCAATCAGTGTTGAACCTGCAGGTCACAGGATGGCAACTCAGACGGCTTATTTTAGCCCTCATTTTTGAAGCTTATATATGAAGATGATTCAATACAAATTGCTAGTGGCACAGGCAGAATCTGGAAAGACTGGGATTTGCCATTATCTGCTGCCACTCTCTGAGGCTCCTCACTAATTTCCCACTGACAGCCCCAACGGCTTGAGGGCTGTAGGGAATTGCAGCCAATTTGGTTAGTTAAACGTCAGCCAATCACATTGGATGAAAAACACAAAAGCATTCAGAAACTATAGGGTGTGGAACACCCCTTGAAAAAGGGACATCCCACAGGGTGAGCAGCAATACTCTGGTTGACTAGCAACCACTCTGAGTTCTGACCAATTCAGTTGGTTTCTAATCGGCCAATAACATCTGAGCATTGAAGGCCCAACCATAAATGAGCAACTAAGGCATTTTGGAAGCATAGGAACTCAAGTATCTGCGTGAAATTGTAACTCTACCATGATGCAGATTGTCATGAATCCATTAAAGAGATTAAGAGTGACAGCAGTTAATCGCCATCTGAAAGACACAGGAGGGGTCAAAATGAATTGGCAGGCTTGCGATCTGTAGGTTATTTAGCCAGATTCTAGATTAAAAGTAAGTGGTTTTGTACAAACTCAAAGCCTTGATTTTTCAATGTTTTATATGAATCGCACAGTGTGCCAGTTTTGCCTTTTATTTTACGTATGGACACCACAGGTGGCATGTGAATTTCCTTACTGCATGAATTATAGTAAGCACTAATTAGCAGGGACTATGAAATCACCTCTGCAAACAAAATATAGCCTTTACCACTATATCAGTCAAATGTATGAGGTGGCCACGGACAGAGTACGCTAAACCTCCTGACACAGACAGCAGGAAGAGTGGAGTACACTGTTAATGTTTCCACTGAGGGCTTAGAGGAGGACTGGGGTTCATGTCCATTCTATATTAGCATCCTGTGGTGATATGATTAATCAGATTTTTTTTTCTATAATAAATCATGGTTGGTGTTTAGCTGCAAGAGGGTGTGGTTAATAGTGTGAATAGCACATCATAAGATACATTGCTTTCACCCTCTCTGCCAAGCACTGAATTGGCTTCCCTTTCTGATAATTTTCTCTCTTTTTCCTCAAGCATTCACAACAACCAGTGAGCTGTCATAGTAGTCTAGAGTTATGTTTATGAGTATATTGATTAGGGAGTTAGTAATGATACAAATAAAGCACAATTACCACCACAATAGTACTAATAGTTGTAAGTCAGAATATCAAAAAAATATATCAACCTTCCGAAATATATTGGACAAAATATCAAGAACCACAACATTGGGAAGAGAAATCCAAAATATGGAAAACATTACTTACCCGGTAACCAAATGTTCATAACGTTTAGGGTTGCACAGTCATATGCTCTGCATGTTATTTCAATCTAGTTTTGAGCCTGAATGTCAAGCTTTTTTTTTTAGAAGAAGCTGGAGTCACAAGATTGGTGAAACTCCACCCTTGGTCCACAATCCACCAGTACACGGATTCCTCCTCTGATTGTAATCCGCTCAGCGGGCAAGCAGTGAAGGTGTACAGCAGTATCGAAGATAGTGTGTGCTGTACAAAGGGAAGTGGGTAAAGGGAGGGAAAGGGACATTGAAACACTTATCACTTGCTTCCAAGGAGGTGGGTGGGCACATGTGAATCTAAATCAAACACTACAAACAGATGGTTACAGGGTAAGTAAACTTATCATGCGTGGCTGTAGGTATACATATACTGCATAGACTGTAAAGCAGTTCCTCTCCAAAGCGGTGGATAGTGTACAAATGATGCAGAGGTTTGAAACAGCTTGGCCACCTAGAGCACGCTATAACGTCTAAACAATAATGCTTAATGAAAGTGTGTCACACTGACCAAGAGGAATATCTACAGACTTACACAAAAGAGGTATTACTGGGAAAACCCAGGTTAGTCCTCTTTTTGCGAATTGAGTAGGCTTGAGTAGGCACAGGGAGTGTGTGCCTGGACTAAGAATAGCAGGTCTAGATCCACTTAATGATTAATCTTAAAATCCCTGCTTTAGAAAAGGAACACCCCACGAGGTTTGGAAAAGGTATAAAAAGTTAAATGACTTCTTAAATGGCTTAGTTTTATCAATACATTGCACACGAGATCCCTCTCAACATCTAGTGTGCGAAGGGCACTTTGCCCTATAGACTCTGGTTGCAGGAAGAAGACAAGCAGCTCAATGATCTGGTACATGTCAAAAGGTGAGAACTTTTGGCAGACATTTGGGGTTAGTGTGAAGGACTACACTATCTTTGTGAACCTGAATGATTCCTGCATTGTAAGAGCCTGAAGGTCACTCATTTGAGGGAGGTTATTTCCACTATGAAGACCAACTTCCAAAACAAGAACTGTAGATCATAAGTGTAGGGGCTCAAATCAAGGACCGTTGAGGCATGTGAGGAACACGTTCAGGTTCCACACATGATAGGTGAGCAGTTTCAGCGGTATTAACCTCTTAAGACCCTCTATGACAGCCTTCATGACTGGGACCTTAAAGAACAAGTTACTCCTGGTGGATACTCTTATCAAACAGCAGGTTCTCTCCTTTAGGATTTCCCAAAGTGTCAGACTGGATCCGGAAGATTTAAACATCAATTCTCCCGCAAGCCAGTAGATGGAGGTGTGCAGCTACTCATTGACTTCGGTTTGCCCCAGAAGTTAAGACTGAGCTGAACATAAGTGCCAATCAATGAACCAATTACTCGTCTTTGGCAATGCTCTTTCAGGTAGAGATTATCTAGCCACAGATTTCTCTACTTCTGAACACTCCCCAGACATCAAACTGGATCCAGAACTTTTTCAGCAGTAACTCTGCATACCGGTAGGTGGCACAGTGAAGTTCCACGCAGATGCAGTTCTTGTCTTGAAAGGACGTATGAAGCCACTCCAGTGCGCTAAAGTCAGTTGATTTCGAGTGTATGGAGCCCGAAATGCAAAGCCCCAAAAACAAATTGGTGTTACCAGTGTACACAAATTTAGATTAGGGATCTTTTTAATGGATACAGTTTAATTACAGAATGGGGAGGATCAGCAAGGAATCTGCAATTAAATAGTCTCTTACCAGAAAGAACATTACCAAAGGTAAGTAACTTGTTCTTCTGATAGAATTCTATCTGCAGATTATTCACATTTTGAACACATACCAAAACAGTACCTTGTTGGAGGTTGGTCTGTTATGGGACTTTAACAAGATAATTCTGCAGGCTCAAGCGTGCAAAATACCCCTCTCGGCAAACATGACTATCCAGACATCGTGCTTTGCAAACCTATGGAGTAACACCCACATTGCCACCTTGCAAATGTCCAGTAAAGGCACTCAGTGTGTCAAAGCAGTGGCAGCTGCTTTGGCCATGGTAGAATGAGCACACAGTCCTTCCTGGGGCTGCTTTTTGACCAAATGCATAGCAGATCTTAATGCAGAGCACCATCTAGCAGGTGTTATGTTTTCTGCGAAGCCTTGCCTGTTTTCACTCTAGAGATCTTCACAAAGAGCTAATAGCCCACCAGGTGTTCTTTGGTACAATCTACGTAAAAGCTCAGCGCTCTATTGGGGTCCAAGTGATGGAGTCTCTCCTCCTCCTTATATGGGTGAGGAGGAGCATAATTGGCCAGCAAGGGACTGTCCGATAACTTCACCTATAGGGGGGAGCTATCTGCTGAGTGCCACACCAAGCCCCAAATGTGTCCCAACTATAGGCGTGCACAGTCTTGTCGAGGGATCCCTTACTTCAAAGATGACATCAACCCCCTCTGGAGGAAGGTTGAATGTAGTCAGCCATTGCGGCTCAATCTCCAAGCATGATAGTGGAGATTGTGAAGGCCTAGGTGCAGAACACTTCCCTGCAGCTACAACTACAGATCCTCCTGGATGAGTAGCCTGATTAAAAAGCAGACGCTTAAACCCAGGAGTTCTTGACACCACACTGTCCGTTCTGATCCACTAGGATGACTTGGGGTCAGTCAGTCCTAATCTTCTTGAGAACTCAAGGCAGGAGTTACGAGGTCCACTCAAGGCGGAACACGTCTCTAATCATGAGACACTTTGGAAACTCCAACGGACATTGCCAGTTCTCAATGACGGCGAAGAGATCGAGCCATGGTTCTCCTCATTCATGGAAGAGACCTTGAGCCACTTCTGGGTTTCCTTTGCTACTCATGATCCGCTAGGTGTCGAAGGCTGAGTTTGTGTGCCCTGGCATTAAAAGTACCTGCCAGGTAGTTCACCACTAGGAAAATGCCTGAGTAGTTTATCCATTTCTAGAGGTACAGGGTCCATGAACCCACCACACCCTGTTTTTTGCGGTACTACATGGAGATGTTATTGTCCGTGGAACACCTGAACCAGCCTTGATGAACGGAAGAAGGCTTTTAAAGCCAAGAATTTGACCCTAAGATCCAGAAAGTTGATATGGAGCTGGGACTGAGTGGTTTATCCATTTCTAGAGGTGCAGAGCTTCCTGGCACAGGGTCCATGAACCCACCACACCCTGTTTTTTGCAGTACTACATGGAGATGTTATTGTCCGTGGAACACCTGAATCAGCCTTGATGGACGGAAGAAGGCTTTCAAAGCCAAGAAGTTGACCCGAAGATCCAGAAGGTTGATCTGGAGCTGGGACTCTTCTGAAGACCAGAGACTTCTGATCTGCACCCTTCCCGGGAGGCCACCACAACCCATAAATGATGCATCGGGATCACTGTCAACTCTGCAGGGGGAAGAGAAAGGAGGGTCTGCCACTGACCCAATTGCGGTCCAGTAATCACCACTGAAAGTCTTTTGCAGTCTCCTCCGAAATTTGAACATGGTCGTAGAACTCCTCTTGATATTGGGCCACTAAGACTTCAGATTCCATTGCCTAGCCCGCATATGCTGCGTGGCGTGCTTGACCAGCAGGCTGCAAGAGACCATCCGTCCCTGAAGCCTCAGTCGATCTCACCAATATCCAGGACAGAGGCTTAAATATCCGAATCATAACCTGAATGTCTTTGACACTCTTTTTCCTGGGGAAAAGCAGGAAACTGAACCAGAATGGCTCAGATGAAGGGAAGCATCTGGGAAAGAGCCAGGAGGGACTTCAGCACATAGATCGTCAGTCAACAAAAGAATCACCTTCAAGCTCCTCACACAGGACTACAAAGCCCTACATGACGCAGGACCAACATATCGGAACCACCGCCACTCATTCCACATACCCGTCAGACACCTTCGCTCCACCCAACTGATCCACAAGACCAGAGCCGGAGGAAGATACGTCTCCTACCTCGCCACCAAGACCTGAAACACCCTTCCTCTCAACCTCCGACAAACCCAGTCGCTAACCGAATTCAGGAATGATCTCAAGACCTGGCTCTTCGACTGAATCCCAGTGTCCAGACGGATCCGCAGCGCACTTCTCCCCAACCCCCACCTCAGCGCCTTGAGACCCTCATGGGTGAGCAGCCACGCTTTATAAAGTCCTGATTGACAGATCGACCACAAAGATTACAGGTGGTCTGCCGTGGTCTGGAAGACGACTGCCTGGAGTGAGCCAGCCTTGAACACCCACTTGTTGTGGAAGGGATGACTGGAACCCCTGACCTCCAGAAGTGTGCTGCTACTCCTTCCATTACTTTTGTGAACACCCAAGGAGCCCTGGTGAGATCAAAGGGAAGCACAGTGAACAGAGAATGGTCCTGATCCACCAAAAACTGCAGGTCATACCGAAGGGCCTGCAAGACTTGTATATGGAAATAGCCGTCCTACAGGTCACCATCCAGTCCCCAGGTTGAGTGCAGATAAGACCTGCCGGAGGAAGGCGTCGAGAGGCCTAAAATGCTATAAAGGCCTGTAACCTTCTTAGGCAACAGAAAGTAGCGGGAATTACAACCACACTATTTCTGGCGCAAGCACCCTCTCGATTGCTCATTTGGCCATAAGGGCTTACACTTCCTGCCGCAAAATTGAGAGATGCACCTGTCAGTCGCTAATGTGTGGTAGGTGCAGCAGGAAGACAGCAAGACAATGAAAGGAAGGGCATATACTTGCCATGGTTTGGCAGATAGGGCTTAAGGGGGAGGGCAGGGTGGGGGAAGGGACTCCTAGAGGATGCTAGAGGACTGTGCAGTCCGGTGAACTTGACCGCGGGTGGTGGCCACCACCTTGTAGGGGTTGGATTGGCTGACGTCGGGGCTGATGGCAAGGTGAAAGAGATAAGCCCAGGGAGCATACCATAGTCCTGCTCTCCTTGAGTCGCTCAGGAGCGGAGTCTGTCTTGTTGTCAACCAGAAGAGTCCCATCAAATGGCATGGCAATGGGAATGTATGGACATCGCCCAAAAATCTGGTCGCCGCAGCCAAACACGGCGACAAATGAAAACATTGGTGCTAATTGTCCAACCCGATGGAATCGGAGGTGTCCAAGCCACAAGAAATTGGGAACTTTGCCGCGTTACGGCATCCTGTATGCCTGGGCAATGGATGACAAGTCGGAGATATTGAGCAATCCCTGGAAGGACTTGAGACACCGAATCCCAAATGGCATAGGAATAGCACCGCAGCAGCCAGTTGGCAGTTACTGATCGAAGCACTATGTTGGTAGACTAAAAGAAGAGACTTTTCCATTATGTCTCTACCCAATTTGCCTCCCTATTGGGGGAGGGCGTGGGGAATAGTAGGAAACGTGTTTGGGTTAGTCTTGCTTGCAAACACCTGCACCACAAAGCCATCAGGGGAGGGTTGCAGAGATTAAAATACCAGGATGGAGTTCCGGGAAGGCCCCTGAAACTCTGGTTGTCCGAGAATATGCTGCAGAATCGACTCCAATGGTCAACTATTTCAGGAGCAAAATCAAGAAGTATGGTGTTGCTCTTCTCAGGAAAGTTGAAATAGTGGTAAGAGGCAGAGTCCTGCTTAGATTTCTCCTATTTTTTCTCTGACTTACCTGACGACTTTGATCGCGACAAAGATCGACCTCTGGAACGACTCCTGCAACTTTTAGATCTCGAACAGGACTGGAACCAAACTTTCGAATTGGTCCCATCTCATCTTGGAGTCTACTAGTGCTTGGCAATGTATAGTTCACACTGTGGTCTCGTATAGGCTTCGGTTTCATTGACGTGCTATCACCGCAGGACTTGAAATCGTGGCTCGACACCAAGAAAACGAAATGAGGATCCGTCACCAGCATTTGCTTGCGACACTCTTTCCCGGGCTTAAACTCTGTCGTTTTGGAAGGGGACATGTCGCTTGCACACTGAAAAAATAATTTTGATTGAAATAAGGTCTCAAAAGGATGCAAAGGGAGAACCAAATCACCGTCTAGGGGTGTGGAAATAAGGAATGGGCGTCAGTGCATTGGAGTGCCACCTGCATAGGTTCCTCACATCATTTCTAGAGCGTAAGAATGTTAGTGCAGAGCCGCACTGTGTCACCTACTGGCGTGCGGAGGTACTGCAGAAAAGTTTCCAGATCCAGTTTGATGCCTAGAGATTATTCAAAAGGTGAGGAATCTGCAGCTAGAAGTCTTTAACAGAACTCAGTTTATTTCTTAGCTGTGACCTCGAACGTGGAAACCCTACAATATTCTGAGGTATCAATGTGCAGCTCACCAGATTAGGACCTTTTTAGGTAGAAAAACAGAGACTATCCACAAAACATGCAGGAGAAGGACAGTGAGGAATCTGAGGTTAGTGTATACATTGAAGGTTAAGTAACTTGATCTTCTGATGGAAATGTCTCACCTTCAGAATATATACCAAAGCAGTACCTCCCAAAGTAGTAGGTCAATGGAATGTCTCAGATAAAGAAAATGCTGCATAACTGAATGTCCGAAATGCCTTTCCCATCAAACCTGGCTGTCAAGGCAGTAGTGCTTCGTGAAAGTGTGCATGATGCCCATTCTAAATTTCCATCCACCCTGCAGCCCCCGTGCTTGTTTTAACACCCAAAGCTGTGTCCCTGCAACCAATTTACTTAGATCACCCCCAGCATTGGGCCGAATTCCGATTTTGACCTTTGCACACGTCTGCCCCTGTGCTGCTGGTGGTGTAGTTTTGGTACCTGATCCTTGCCCCTTGCTGACCTCTGGTCTCGAAAACTGCAAGTGTAAGTTGTGTACTTATTTGTATAACCACATTATTGTTTTCTTTCATAGGATAACATTGACCTGTTTGAAAATTGCACTTTTGAAAGTGAAAAGCATTTTTTCTGAAAAGCGTACTTACATTATTGTGACGATCTTGGTCTTAAAATAAAACTCAAACAAGGCTTATTTTTATCATATTGGTGTGTGTCCCTTACTGGTCAATGTTGTGCAATAAATGCCTTACACTCCTCTGTGTTAGGTCTAAGGCTGCTCCCCCACACACCTCTAATAGAGCACTGCGGGTTGTAAATTGAGCCCTGTACACTTTTTGGGAATCTCGGGACTCCGTGCACGGTATTACCAGCTAACGGCATACCATGTAAAGAGTCAGCTTCCTACAACCAGGAAATCAGATACCTGACGAGCTAAGAAGGAGGACACAGAAGAGCCCCAAAAAGCAATTGACTTGAAGCCAACCCTGCCGGCCTGTCAGCTGTTCCTGCCAGATTGTGCTAAAGTCGTCTCGTCCTGCAGCTGCTTTACCTCCAAAAGCCTCAGAGGACTACCTGCTTTCAACAAAGTAGTGGAGCTGATCCCCTGCATCTTCCAGGTACTCCAAAAGAACTGTAAGTGCTCCGGACTGCCGTAAACCTGACCTCTGAAAGCACCACTGCACCTGTGCTCCCTGGCGCTAGTCGAAGAGGGCCAATGGTGCCAGTGCGATCCCTCGACACTCCAGAGACAAAGCCCACCTTAGGTTTGCACACAGTGGACTCTTCAATGCCGCCTGCAGAGTCTTTGTGCAGGCCCCCTTTACCGTGAGGGTCTGTGGCGACAATAACCCAACATCTCAGAACACCTCACCAGACTGCCCTAGCCCGAGGAGAAGAGGACTAAAAGGTGTCTCGATGTCCCTGGGCATCGTGATATCTGAGCCCCCTTTTTGGTTCAGCCTGACTGGTCTCCTAATCTCAGCTTGCAGACTCTTTGCAACCAGACTCATTAAAGTGAATGGGGCACCAGATGCCATAACAAATCTCTGCAGCCGGCTGACCAGAGCCTCCGGAGGTGACCTGTCATCGTGGCCTTGGACCTTTCCACATGCTCACCTTAAGTCCAGGAGATTGGTCCCATAAGTTGCTGTGAAGTGCCCGAATGCAGTACATGTTTTTACCCCATAGGATAACATTGGGCTTGAAGCTGAAAAACACCTCTGCAACCGATTACCCCAGTACTGCTCGAGGTAACCTGTTGGTGGTGCCTTGGACCTTGCCCCATACTCCCCTTAATTCCAGAAAATTGGTCACATAAGTCATTAAGTGACTGAATACAGTACATGATTTCCCCCCAGGATAACAGTACTGCCCCCAAAGATTGCACTGCCAACTTCTGAAAACTGTAAAAATTCATAACTCGAAACATACTTACCGGATTCAGATGATATTTGGTATTTAAATTCATATAAAAGAATGTGTTATTTGTATATCTGCTTTCTTTATTAAGTGTGTGTCTCATGTACTGCCTTTGTGTGTGCAATTAATGCTTAGCACTACTCTCTGGTATGCCCAACTGCTCACTCCCTACCTTAACCACTTCGCTGCAGACGTAATTCCTCTGCTGTGCAGGAGAATTCCCCCAGCCGTCCTCCGCATATGCCCACCGTGATGTCAGACGGCCGGGGGCCGTCCGACGCATGGAAGCAGATAAAAGAGCATTTGTGGTGTTATTTGCACCTTTGCTATTCATTTGGGGTTTGCCTGGATTCTTTACAAAGTGTACCACTCTTTGGCCCACTATATAAAGAGTCAGCTTCCTACAGGAACCATTTGAAGATCTTCCTCAGCATCTAGGGAATGGAAGCAGGATGCAGTAATGGTGTTGACTTGTGCGGTCATGTCCAGTTTGCGATCAATGATTCGAAGGTTCCTGGTGTGGGTGCAGAGTGTAGGTCAGAGTTCGGACAGCCACCAGCTGGAGTCCCAGGGTGAAGTGCTCTTGGTGAAAAACACTACTGCGGTCTTGGTTTCCTGTGTTGGGGGTCTCGTCCAAGAGGGAGAGTATAAGTTGAGTGCCATCTCATTTGTGAAGGAGATGATGTTTATGTTGTGTGTGCAGAGGACGTTGGCAGGGGTGTGTGTGTGTGTGTGTGTGAATAACATTGGCCGTCTCTTTGAGAAATAAATTTCACAAATATCTTCTTGTTTGGTCACTTCAGTCTGCATCTGAAAACAATCCAAAACTGCCAGTTTTTAGGAAATCCCATTGTGGATGCCAGACTTCTAGTCGACTATCCACCAAATTATGAAGTGATGTTCCTTGCTCTAATAAAACTATTGTTCATCGTCTTTCACGAAAATTGTCAAAACCTTTCTCTACGATTAACCATGCAAATTGGTCAGGCTCATCGGTCTATAATCGTTACAGCACCAGGACACCTCTCTAGGTTTCAGTTTGCTCTATAGAAAACTCCTTAACATAAAAGTATTATGAAGGTAACTACACATGGGTAACTATAAGTCTAATATTGCTAAATCCAGATCTACATACCTTTAAGATACATATATATCACCAAGGCATTTGTATGGGCAGTTCAGAATACTAAATCTACACTTTTCAATATATACGTACATTCACAATAGTCACAGTCAATGTGCTGGCCATCTGATTTTACTTCTTGATATTCTGACATAAGCTTTTATTGATATTGGCAGTGGGGTGATACTGGTGGTGTCAGTATTTCTGGTGGTATTGGCACTGCTATTTGTGCTGTACTGGTAGTGGTACTATTATGATTTTTTACATACAGAGAAGAGGAAATCTAACAGATGTGGCTGTGATTAAGGAAGTAGCGCAAGCTTCGGGAACAGTAAAGTAGTCAAATTACTGCGGGAAATCGAAGACAAGGTATCAAAAAAACAGAAAGTCAGAAAGATGGAAAAGCCTGTTCTGTAAGAAAGCTTTCAGACCTGAAACAGGTAATGAATGCATAAAAATGTTTTTTTTTTTTTTTGATGCAAGACAGGATCCCGAAATGCAAAAAGAAAAATGTTTTTGTTCCACCACTTGCATGGAATCTTCTCTTTTGACCAGCAACAGGTAACATGAAAGCAGTGGAAACGTTGGATCTGGCGACACACAATTTAGGACAAGAGGGCCTAAATTATGCACCCATTAAAAATGCACTCAATAAAAAGAATTCACCAATTGTCACGCAAAACAGACTTGGCAAACTACACGGGGGAGGTCTCCCTGCGCTGATTACATCATATATGGAGCAAAAAATACAGCCCCACTTGAGACAAGCTTTGACGAGGAAGGCTGAAAAAAATATTCAATGGGCCAGACTAGTGCCCCTTCCAATCAAAGAACTAAACCCCGGATGGAAATCCCTTGCTTTTAAAACCAGGTGTAGAATCTGCAATTATAAAACGGAATCCCTGTTACATTTGGTGTTTTGTTGCCCCGGTCTATCACAGTGTTGTCAGAAGCTGCTAAAACCGATGTTGCTATCCAAAGGAGCTCGGACATGCAAAGAAGCGGTATTTGTTCTGATCTCCTGCACCACACCGACAGACTTGGCTGAATTTGGGAGATATATGACTGAGCTGCGTGTCAGACTTACCAAGAAATAAAGTTTGGAAGGTACCAGAGGAGTTTGAACACCAGCAAGCCATAAAATTGAAAACATATGCACTTTTAAATGTTTACATCATAGTTTTAAATGGCACATGGCACCTTGTCACTTTAAATCCACCGGCGTTCACATATCATGGGGGCCAACATGGAAATTTTTTCGGTCCTATTAGTCGGTCGTACGATACTCTTTGCCATGGAATTTGATATTAATTTTCTTTTTTTATCTAGTAATGCTGAGGGGCGCAATGTGGCGCGCGACCAAGATTTCCGCACACCAGTGAGGCTTATGTCGTCCGGGCCCATTAATATGCATAAATTGCATCCTTCGCCACGACTCCAGGGAACCAACTGCAAGAACCGAGGGTCGCAGACACAGCGGATCGCATGATGTCCCGATCCTGGACAAAAACACCCTAAGAGGAGCAGAGACCACGCCGGAGATTGTTCAGCCACAGCGGGAAGAGCAGCTACGGATGAGGCATTGGCGGAGCGTCTGTACCTGAATCCGCGGCTTTGCCTGGCGTGAAGGCTGCACTGTGCAGAACATCGACAACGCATCTCCTACTCCAAGAGGAGGGGGGCACGTGTCCCAGGTGCAAAGAGACGGCATGTTGAAAACGGCGGTGGAGGTGAGGAGACTGTCTGGCGACCACGGTGGGAGCACTCGAGGCGGTGGGCCAGGCCTGCTCCCAGAGCCATCATGCTTTCCGAGGAGTGAGCATGAGCCGTGAAAGTTGGCCTCCCGCCTTGCCTACCCATAGAAGCCTGCATGCCGGGAGATGTAGCTGGGTGCCACAAGTCGTAGCTCGCAGGAGTGGGGAGAAGGCCTGAATCCCACCCGCTGACCCGTTAGGCCAAGAGAGAGTGCTGGCCTGAATGCACCGGTTACTATGCCACAATGAGATGCCGGAGGCCCCTGTATTTGTAATACAGCGCTGTCTGGCATTGGCCCTGCTGACAGACCCAGCCCTGATATCACCATCCATGCCAGAACAGCGAGAAAACAGACTTATTGGTCTCACCCAAAGTCCTCATCACCCTGAAGATTAAGTCCAGAGTTTAAGCGGCCACGCTGAGCGCTTGTCAGCACTAGCTGCTTCTAAATCCCAAAAGTAAAGAATATCTTTGAGTTGAGGTGGAATGCACTAAAGAAACCCAGTGACGTGCTTCCACCTTGGACCCCCCCCTACAGCACCAGAACTAAAAAAGGTGCACAAAGCATAGAAGGTAGCAACCTACCCTTCACGCTTATACTTTCTACCAGCGCTCTTTAAGCCTTGCGTACAGAATCCACAACCTATTGAGCAGTAGACAATTTGATTTGGGCGACATCCAGAAGGGAAGGCAAAGAACTCTCCTCTAGGTCCTACATCTCAGCAGACCTCCCTATTTAACACAGTCTACAGGTGGAGGCGTCTTCTTTGGGGCAAGATGGGCAGGACAGATGGGAAGCAGACCAAAATCCCATTTGGTACACGGAAAACGACCCGGATGCAAACAGAGGACCACTCTGAATCCAAAGCCCCTGCAGACAGTCAGGACGAGGACTGAATTTTTTTTATTAACCATGAAAAGCAGCCGGGGGGCGTGGCTGCGCAGGCGAACGAAATGGCCGCCTGACTGTAGAGCTCCGCCGGGCGAGAGAGGAACGGGGCCGTTCGCAAGAGATCCGGCGCTGCGCTGGGGTCGAAATATGCCTGCCACTGACCCCTAACGCCACCTGATGCAGCCTGCCTAGTCTGGAGGACGGGGGACAGCGAGAACGGGCGGAACAGCTGAGGGGTGCTGAGGCCGGCTGAGCCTCGCGGGCCGTTACTTCGCAGCGCCGGAGCGCCTGGTGAGTCCGCTTGTTTGCCTCCTCGTTGTCCCCTTCGACCTTGGGGTCGCTGTTGTGCCCTCCCGGGTCCGCTGCTCGGCCCCGGTGGTGCCCGTTGGTGGAGGTGTGGCCCCTCGGTGCGCGACCGGCACTTGCGGCCTGGTCCGACCTTGGGAGCCGGGGCCTCGATTTTCGGGTCTGCCCGGGAAGTGCGGCGGCGGGCGGAGGGTGCGGGCGGCGGGCTCCGGGGTTGGGGGGTGTTTGGCGGGGGGTGTGGCCGGCGGGCTCCTAGGCGCTCTATGGAAGGCTACGCATCGCTGCATTCGGTGGGGGCCTGTCTCCTTTGCCCCCACCGTTAACGTGCACCCCAGACCCGCGTCTGTCCCCCTGCAGACCCAGGACCTCTACATTATCCTGATCTCCTGCTGCTGCGATTGGCCGGAAATATTGGACGCCTATGCACATTTACAAGGCCGGCGCTGGCTGCATGATCTGCGAGCCTTTGCCCATTTGTGCTGCTGCTGCCTCGAGACCCTGACTACCTGGTCCCCCGCACTACGCCACCATTTGCTGCCTGTCTCGGCGAGGCCCTGGACCTGCCAGCTGCTGCTGAGTGGTCGCCACGTCCATTTGCTGACCCTACGTACTGCACAGGGCCTCTGACGTTTGGCTCCAGCCGGATTGATATCCCGACGACCTGTGTGCTTCTACCTTGGCAACTCTGAGGCTCCTGTGGTGCGTCTCAGCCCTGGTGCGGGGTAACATCGAGTACCCCTGATCCTCTGGTCCCGACCTGACCGCCGTCGGGGTGCCCTGTCGCTGTGCTCGACTCTTTGGCTGTCGCAGTTGTCGTGGGGTCCTGTGACACTGGTGATTTGCCCGCCATTACTTCCAACATGGTGAAGAAGGATGTTACCCAGAAGAGACTTACCTTCAGCTCAGCGCCCCTCCGTACGTCTGCGGGTTCGCCAGCAGCTGAGGCTGACGCCGGGGGCCAGGCGGCGGCGAAGGACACCGCTGGTATGGTCGCTGAAATGATGGGTGAGATGCGGGCTGGATTCAAGGCCCTGGACTCCCGGTTTGATACCCTCGAAAAGAAAATGGCGGACATGGGCGCGACGATTCAGCTGCACGATAGGCGCCTGGACCTGGCGGAATCCAGGGTTTCCGACATCGAGGATGGAGCTGCGTCGACGTTGAAAAGGCTGGAACGTGTGGAGAAGATCCTTAAAGACGTCGCAATCAAGAACGAGGATTTAGAAGCGCGCAGTAGGCGCAATAATATCCGAATAATTGGTGTGGCGGAGACGACAGCTACCGGACGCTTTGACACTTTTGTGGAACACCTCCTAATCGAACTTTTTGGCC
Source organism: Lissotriton helveticus (assembly GCF_964261635.1). Classification (NCBI taxonomy): domain Eukaryota; kingdom Metazoa; phylum Chordata; class Amphibia; order Caudata; family Salamandridae; genus Lissotriton; species Lissotriton helveticus. Next base: position 191,700,674 of record NC_136069.1, read on the forward strand.
GAGACACGTTTACATCTGGTTTCGTGGTGGAGCGCGCGCACAGATCGCTGGGGCCCCGGCCTAACCCGGGCCTGCCGCCCCGACCCATTATAGCCAGGCTCATGAACTTCAGGGACAGAGATGCGGCGCTGAAAGCTGCCAGGGAGGCGGGCGAAGTTCGGTGGCAGGGGGACGTGCTCTCTTTCTACCCGGACTTCACAGTCATGGTTCAAGATGCGCGCCGTAAGTACACTGGTGTCAAGGCTGCTTTGCGTAAACTGGGGCTCCGCTATGGGATGCTGTATCCTGCCAGGCTCAGAGTGGACGTGGATGGCAGGTTTCGCATTTTTGATTCCCCTGTGGAGGCACAGGAATTTTGTCGAGCCTACAAAAACAGAGGGTCGCCTCGTAAATCAGATGATGCACAACGATCTCCGCCACACACTGACTCGCAGGCTAGTGCTGACCTGTTTACTGAAACCGGACAGGGTTGACTTATCTCCACCCCATCTTTTTCGTGGCAGGCTATTTACCTCAGTATTATGCATCTGTCCATGCTGTTATTTCTTTTTTGCAGTGCTTTCCATAATTGCTGAGAGTTGAACGTTGCCCCGATTGTGGTTCTCGCATGGCGGAGCGTCGCCTACCCCCATGGCGCGAGCCGTACTGTACTTTTCTCTAACGTTGTCTTTATTTTACAGGCACATTGTTGGACAACTGTTATTGTCTGTTGCTCTAGGTTATCTCCGTAAGGGTGGGAGAAGCCTCCTGGGACTTGAGGAGTGGCTGGGTGGTGGGTGGTTGGGATGGGTTGGTTTATGCTTTGGTTCTGTTGTTTGTGCACACGCACTGTTTTGCTGTTTTGATGATGCCTGTTTTGCGGGAGAGTGGCGGCGGCTCTGCACACACATGTTTTATTATGATTCCATCGAGTCTGGATGGCTAAGATAGGTCAGCAGTCTGGTCCTTCCAGACTTACCCTCATGTCATGGAATGTCCGGGGTTTGAATGACACTAGGAAAAGACGGCAAGTTCTAAACTACGCAGCGCGACACGGGGTGGATGTATTATTTCTGCAGGAGACGCACCTGGTGGGAGCTGACTCTTCCTCCTTTGCAAAAGGCTGGGGCACGCACAGATTTTTTTCTAGCTATAGCAGATATGCAAGGGGGGTGGCGATCTTGATACACAGACGCGTCCCATTTGTGCTCTCAGACAGTGTATTTGATGTAGATGGCAGGTATGTTGTGGTTACAGGGGTACTTCTGGGCTTCAAGGTCACCTTTGTTGGAATATATGGCCCCAATTCTGACTCCCCTGCCTTCTTCCAGGGTCTCCAGGATGTTCTGCTGCGATTGGACACTGATATGATGATAATGGGGGGAGACTTTAACCTGCTGATGTGCCCTGCCAGGGACAGCACCTCCTCTTCCCCAGATTGTAAGCCCCGTTCACGCGCTGTGCTGGCGGATATGTGCGCGCACTACCCACTGATTGACATTGAGGCCCGTTTGCACTCCAACACACCCACCTACACCCACCACTCGGGATATCACAACACTAGTACCAGAATAGACTATTGGCTCCTTTCCCCAGGGGTGGCCGGTTGGGTGAGAGACCATTCGACACTCCCACGCACGCTGTCTGATCACTCTCCCATAGTGCTGACCCTACTGATCCCCAGGTTGGGAGGGTATGAGAGACAATGGCGCTTTCCTGGCAGGGCGTTATCTGATCCGGTTTTCAAGGAGGACGTTCGTACTGCCATAGAGGAGTATTTTGAGTTCAATGAGGGCTCGGTGGACACTTGGGCTACATTGTGGGAGGGGTTCAAAGCCACTATTAGAGGGGTTTGCATCAACAAACATGTAGGGGCTTTGCGCGAGATCCGTGCCTCCCTGACCCGTATTGAGACGGACATTGCCGCACTGGACATGGACACGCTCACTGACGCAGACGGTGGGGTGGAGGCGAAAAGGCTAGAACTGCTGCAAGAGTTCAGGGACACTGCAGACAGGGAACTGACGTATCTCTGCACACAACACTCAGCTAGGCAATATGGCGAAGGTGACAGGCCTGGCAAGCTCTTGGCCCACTTGCTCCGTCCCCCCCGCCAGGCTTCATACATCTCTGACCTGGTAGATGATCTAGGTGTTCGTCATCAGACCACCCCTGCCATTTGCGCTGCCCTCCTATCCTACTACAAGGAATTGTACACCTCAAGCCTGACGGCTGACTGTCGCGACCCTGGCCCCTATATTAACGAAATCTCTATGGTGTTCCTAGAGAAACATATGCAGGAATTTTTGGCGATGCCTATCGAGCCGGACTGCGTTGTGGAAGCCATTGATGCATTAAAAGGCTCCTCGGCGCCGGGTCTGGATGGCTTTTCGGCCGACTTTTATAAGACGTACAAGGAGGAACTGGTTCCTCGTCTCATCGAGGTGTATGCGGAGGCGCTCGAGACGGGGATTCTGCCGCCCACGCTGCGGGAGGCAGTTATCATTTTACTTCCTAAACCGGGGCGGGACCCCACTAGGTGTGGATCCTACAGGCCCCTCTCCCTACTTAATCTTGACTATAAGATTTTGGCGAAAGTCCTTGCCACTCGACTGTCTTTACTTATGGAATCTATCATTTCGCCGGCCCAGTCTGGATTCGTCCCCCATAGATCCACCTCCTTCAATCTGCGGACGTTGTTTTCTGTACTTCACAGGATTGAGCCGGATACTCCGGCGGCTGCGGTGTTTTTAGACGCCGAGAAGGCATTTGACTCCTTAGAATGGTCGTTTTTTCTGTCCGTCATGCACCGAATGGGCATGCCGGCCTTGTTTGTCTCCACGGTCGAGCTACTTTATACTGCCCCCAGAGCACGGCTGCGCCTTAACGGCACGCTCTCTGATAGCATCCCTCTTTCCCGGGGAACCCGACAGGGATGCCCCCTGTCCCCACTATTGTATATTCTGGCCATGGACCCCTTGGTACGCCACTTTCAGGAGCGCCACTTGCACCGCGGGCTCCAGTTCCGGACGGGTCCGTTACTCATCTCCCTCTACGCAGATGACACCATTCTGTATGTCAGGTCTCCGGAGACCAACCTGTCGCCCTTGCTGCTTGAGGTGGAACGCTTTGGGAAATATTCCGGCCTTCGCATTAATTGGCACAAGTCTGACATCTTCCCGCTCACCCCCTCCACTGCCCGCTGGGACTGCCCGTTCCCACTTGAGTGGAATACTGATTCGGTGAAATATCTGGGTATCCACATTCATCTAGACACGGTATCCATGATTCGTCTCAATTACGGACAGGCGTTAGACTTTCTGGAGGATAATATTGCGCGTTGGATTCGCCTCCCTCTCTCGATGGCCGGCCGTATCGCCATAATCAAAATGATTATACTTCCCCGTTTTTTGTATTTATTTAATAACATACCGATCCCGCTCACTCAAATCTTTTTTGCCCAACTACGCTCTCTGTTGTTGCGATTAGTGTGGGGGGACAAGAACCCTCGAGTTTCTTGGCGCATCCTAACGCTGCCTTATGAACGGGGTGGCTTTGGAGTGCCAGACTTTTATATTTATTACCTAGTCGTGCAATGCGCCTATGCGCATCCTTGGTTCCATCCGGACGCTCGGATCCCATATTTGAGACCTGAAGCAGACTTGGTCCTACCACTTACCCTCAACTCGATATTGCCCAAAGGCTTGCCCCGAGACCCACTTGACATACAAACTGTGTCCACTACATCGTGGGCCTGGATGCAGCTGCGTAGACTGCTCCGGTTGGACGTGCTGTACTCCCCGGCTCTTCCATTGCCTAACCCACACTGGCTCCCCATCACCGCGGAAGCGGTGGTCCGCAGAACGTTGTCCAAATACCAGCTCGCCACGATAGGGGATCTGTTCCCGGACGGACATGTTTTTTCGGTGTCCGAGGATCCGCGATTTACGGACCGGACGTTTATGGATTCCTTTGTCCTGACTAGGGTGAGGTCTATGCTTAGAGCGCAGTTTCCCTCGTTCCCACTGCCGCCGGACGACATGGCAGCATTGACTTTCCTACTCCAGTCGCAAACAGGAGCCCACATGGTCTCCAGGTTGTATGGACTCTGTGTGGCGGCCCTTCCTGCTTCGGATGCGAAAGTTCGTGCGGCTTGGGAACTTGATCTGGGTGGCCCTATCACGGACGCCCAATGGGATGCCTGTTGCCGCTCCACTAAAGAAGTGTGTCAACAGTAGACATAAGCTAATACATTTTAAATTTTTGAGGCGCCTATACTTCACCCCGGCGCTGGCCCACAAAATTGACCCGGCCAGGTCTCATCACTGCCCTAAATGCAAGGCTCCACATGCCGATTTTGCACATCTCACATGGACCTGTCCGAAACTGCACACCTACTGGCTACAGGTACACCGCATCCTGGGCGACATTTTAGAATGCGAATTGCAACACAGGCCGGAAATTGCACTGCTTGGCTATGTCGCTGAGTTCCCCCGGACCACGCGTAGGCTTGCTGCAATAGGTTTCTTGCTGGCGAAAAGGGAAATTGCTTTACTTTGGGGGTCCAGGCGAATCCCTGATTCCAAAACTTGGATGCGCAGCCTTGCCCAATGCAACACCAATAGTGTGGAATACTCCACACAGATCCCAACAGCTTCACGCCCGATCGACATCTGGGGCCCATATCGGCAGTATATTGGCAAGATTACACGAGATACACACTCCCAAGCTGCTAGCTCTATTGTCCCAGAAGGGGTGGGTTAGGTGGTCTTGGTTAACCTGGCGTGCGCTGCCTATTGCGTTCTACAAGGCTTAGCATGTACACACTATTGGAAAGGGGTATGAGTGTGCTGCTGATTTTAGATTGTATGCTGGTTGGTACCGAGTTGTTTCCCTCCTCCGTTTTCTTGCATACTTTGCCCCGGCTGGAGTGGTTGCTTCACCCTGGTCTTTTCGTTTGTCGTCTTACCTGGCCTCATCTGCCTATGCCAATGCTACTGCCATCATGCTTGTAAATAGATGTGTTGCTTGCCGCTCTCTCTATCACGAAGGCTCATTCGTTTTTGTTCTGTTTGGAAAAGGTTATATCTCTTTGTGTCATCTTTCCACGTGTGCAATATTCCTTCAGATTTGGAAAAGTGAAAATAAGACTTTAGAATGTGTTCCAATGCTTGTAATGTCATTGGTCTAGTCGTCCATTTACTTCCTTTGTATAATGACCATTAACGTTTTCTTTGTACACAGTTTCATGTGTAATTGTCTGCTTGCACGGACCAATCTGATGCTAATAAAGAGATTTAAAAAAAAAAACCATGAAAAGCAGCCTCACATCAATTGATGCAAAAATAGACGCCATGAATTCCCGCATGGGCACAATTGTATACAAGATAGAAAGGCAAGACCACCGGATGACAGAGACAGAAAATAGAATTTCCAAACTGGAGGATGGCGCCTCGAGTAGTAATGAGCAAACATTACAGATGTACCGACTACTGAAAGTCATCAAAGCCAAAAATGAAGACTTAGAGGCGTGTTCCCAACGGAACAACTTGCGTGTACTAGGTCTTTCAGAGACAACCAATACTAGCCGCATGGAAGATTTTATCGAAAAGCTAATCCGTGATCTGTTTGGAGCGGAAGCATTCTCTCAACACCTAGTACTTGAAAGATCGCATAGATCACTAGCCGCATGACCCCCTCCCGGAGCACCACCACGGCCGGTGATAGTCAGATTCCTCAATTACCGCGACAAAGAAATGTTTGTTCGACCAAGCACAGGAAAAGAAAGTAGTAGAATATGAGAATACTACCTTCTCCTTCTTCCCTGACTGTACACATAATGTCCGAGAGGCGAGAAGAAAATTTGCCACTGTTAAAAAGAAGCTGCATAAAGCAAGCATCACCTATGCCATGTTATATCCGGCACGACTTTGGGTTGCACATTAAGGGGAACAGTACTTTTTCCACAACCCTCAAAAAGTTGATGACTTCTTAAAAAGAAATCTGCGAGTAACATCTGCGGCGGCATCAACCAGATCCAGATACAAGTCTCGGCTGTCAAAGCTGGACTAAGAATGGTATAATACGTTAAGTGTCCTGCTGTAACAGAAGTAGACTATATAGATTAAGGTACTCTTTCCTGCAACTGCGTAACATGATCAAGGCAGGTGAGCCTGCAGGGACAATGTTAGGTTATGTTATGTTATATGGAATTTATTACGTGCACAATTACTCTTGAGTATCCTGGAGTGAAGAGGTAGCAACCTGCGGCTAGAACAAGAATTAATAGGCCTGTGTAGGAAGGTGGATATCTGACTATGGTTACCCCCAACTTTTTGCCTGGTGTTTTGCTGGTTTTTGACTTAGTTGGCCTGGGATCCTGCTATTCAGGACCCCAGGCTTCCTGCTCTCTCTGTTGAAATGGACTCCATGTACCCTAGGTACATATCTAATTGGATACTGAGTCACCTTATCAGTCCCTGTACAGTATACCTTAGGTATCCAGGGCATAAGTGTACCCAGGGCCTACCAGGGGCTGAAGCATGTATTATGCCACCCCTGGCTGGCCATCCAAAACTGACACAACTGGCTGCAAGACAGCTGGGGCAAGGTGGTGTAATCACCCTTTGCTGTAGATATAGTAAACTTATATCTAACCCTAAAATGGACACATATATTCCTATCAGTCACTCCTATAGCAGGCCTTATCAATCCTGAAGGCAGAGTGCTTGGAATTATGTGAGATGGTGCTCTGGCATGAGCTGAGCCCGTTTGCAGCTTGAGGAACCAAGTCCTAATAGCAGTTCCATGATAACGCTATACCATATACTCTTAAGTGCATTATAATCCTCGCGGTTAAATGCTAACTCTGGTATGACATTATCAAAACATGTCGAGTAAGGTGTCATACGAATTGGAATACTACCCCCTCGCCAATTCTGGCGACGGGGGTAGCATTCACCCTTCTAGAGGGACACGACATGTATGTAACTGAGAACCCCAGTTAAAGTTAACTCGAGCCTTGGCATCACAAAATGGATGCTGCCACCACAGACACAAGTCTGACCTCCTGCTGCTGGGAGTCCTTCCAGAGAGGGAGGCTTGGACAAAGGGTTTCCTGCCTTGGGAGGTGCTAGCACCACCCCAGACAGGATTCTGTGTATTGGGTAGGATAGGCCTGAAAGGAATGAGACATGCCTGGGGCACACAAGGTGCCCTGTGCATACACCGGTTCAAACCAGTTGCTGGGGCATCCCTGCCCCAGCTCTGGCGCGAAACCGGACAAAGGATAGGGGGTATAACCACCCCCCTTCCTGGTCCCACCCAGGGGAGGGACCTAGTCAGTAGTGCAGACCCCTTTAGCAGGATAAAGGTAGGAGCTGGTCCCATTCCAAATTAGATTAATCCTGAACTACTCTACAAGAAGAAACTCTGGACTTCGACGTTCTGCTCCACAGAAGACTGAAGAAACCTCCCTTGTGGGCAAGGAGTGTCCACCCTGCGCAAGCAGGCACCATCAAGCGTCCAGCGGCTTCACTTTGTCTTCTTCCCTCGAGGATCCAGACTTCAGAGCCCGACGAGACCCGGATTCCCAGACCTCTCCGACCTCAACTCACATCTGCAGCAAAGCTGAGACCCGTGGGTGCGACGAGACACGTGGGACCGGCCATCTTGAAAGAAACTGCACTTCGCTTCCAGCACGACTCCCGAGGTAAACTCGACCAAGTGCTTTGGGGACTGAGAAGCCCCAGCCCCGAGCAGCCCCTGCACCGAAGATCAGCCCTCCAGCATCCACGAGATCTGCGTGGGGCCCTTCTGCTTGTTTGCTGCTCGACGCGTTGTCTGGTCACTTGCTGGCTGGCTAGTGGCCTCCTAGACGATGAACTTTGAAATCGTTGCTGCTGGTCTGGTTGCTCCAGACTGGCCCTTGCTCCCTTCCAAAAGAGGGGCACCATGGACTCTCCTAGTCCGCACCAGACGCTTTCTCCACTCACCGCGTGGGTTGCCTTAGCCAAGGCCTGTTGACGCCGATTCCGGATCCAACATCGCCGACAGCGAGAGCCTGCGTGGGACAGCTCGTGCCTCCATCCTGGTCATCGAAGACACCTTCTGGTCCACGTGGCTGCAGAGTCAAGCGTCCACTCTTCACCTGATCGCGACAACGACATCTGGTTCCTTCATGGTTCCACACCGGTCACTGGCTAGTGACTTTGAACATTGCTTTCAGGTCTCCTTCTTCACCGATCCACCCTTGGATCGCACCGGACATCTTCCTCCTGGTCGCCTGCAGCATCTTTTCTTTCAGGCTCCATTGACTTCAACGCGAGACCCCCCACACGACTTCGCACCTATGCACCCGTGGGTGAGGTAACCAGAGCATTTCGGTGCTCAAGGGTAGTTTAACTGTCCTAGTGTCCAGTTCCACAGTCGTTTTAGTCCTACCTAGTCAGGATTGTCCGTACTCACCTTTAACTTGAACTGTACTGTCCATAGACGTTGTTACGCATCTCGCGTGTGAGTTCACACTCTTCACACGCGTTCCGTGGGCCTCCTATTACTTACCTAGAGTTAGTGTAGCGTGGTCCCATCGATCCTACAGCCTCTGGACAGCTCCATTCCTTCTATCGACTTTCACATTCCACTTACTTAGTATATGGTTTGTCGTGCCCCTAGGGCACCATTGTAATTTTGTGCAACTTGTCGTATTTTTCTTAAGAGATTGTCATGTGCTTAGCCCTCTGACCTCATAAAGAGTTCAGAGGTGTTGTTATTAATAAATATACTGTTTATTTTCATAACAACCTGTGTGGTGCCCTTTCATCTGGTATTCAAGGGGTTATATTGTGGTAAAACAGCTGGCTTCACATGCCAAAAGAGTTTAGCCTAAGACTGCTTTGTCCATGCTGCCATTAGGATAACTGGTCTATAAGGTTGACTTACAACCAATCCCCATAAGGGTTGTTTGGACTGATACAAGGTGATCACTAGAACTAGTGAGCATCATATCAGGCCAACTTCTCACAGCCTGGTTAAAAAGGTGAGTTTTGAGAAGCTTCTTGAATCGCTGGAAATCCTGGGTGTGACGCAGCACGACAGGAAGGGCATTCCATAGGGAGGCTACATTGACTGAAAGAGACTAGCCGCCCATCCTGGAGCGACGAAAGTGAGGGGTGGTCATCAGCATATGGGAAGCCGATCGTAAAGATCTCCTGGGTGTATAGAAAGCCACCCTTTTCCTTATGTAGGAAGGACCTGAGTCGTGCAAGGCTCTGTGGGTTAGAATGAGGGCCTTGAACTGCACCCGCTGGGCCACGGGCAGCCAGTGAAGATCACGCAAGTGTGATCTAATACTTGATCGCTTAGAGATGTTAAATAAGAGTCTGGCTGCCGTGTTTTGGATTAATTGCAGTTTATTGACCAGAAATCCGGGTATGCCAAGAAAAAGCGCATTAGCATAATCCAGGCGGGATAAGATAAGCACCCGAGCCACCATTTCCTTGACTGGTTGAGGAAGTAGAGAGAAAAATCTGCTTAAGGATTTAAGAGTTCCAAAGCAGACACCCGTTAGTCTTTTAATGTGCTCCGAGAACCTAAGATCCTCCCCAAACCAGATTCCCAGGTTCTTAGCCGTACCTCCCTCAGAGAGTGGGCGGGGAAATCAGAGGGCCACAAGGTTTCAGTAAAGGAAGGGGGAAACTGGTCGTATAGTAGGATCTCCGATTTCCCCTCGTTATATTTGAGTTTGTCCTGTGCCAGCCAAGTGAATACGGCAGCTAGGCAGCTTTGTGCCATTTTCGTACATAGAACAGGCCCGTTCCAGGTAAACAGAAGATGGGTGTCATCGGCATAGGCCATAATTTTAGCACCCAGCTCTTCGGACAGGGAGATCAGGGGGTCAGATAGATGTTAAAAAGAAGCGGGCTCAGGGTCAAGCCCTGAGGGACTCCAGTCAGGACCTCCCGGGCCGAGGATGAGAACGGAGGCATCCAAACCTGCTGGGAGCGGGTGTTCAGAAAGGATTCCACCCAGGTCCACACTGCACAAGAGAGGCCGATGGCAGAAAGACGGGAGAGGAGAAGCTGGTGGGGTACCGTGTCGAAGGCGGCAGAGAGGTCCATTAAGATCAGAGCCGTTCTGCCGCCCCCATCCAGGCACTCCCTAATTGCCTCTGTCATCTCCACTAGAGCCGTCTCTGTGCTATAAGATGATCTGAAGCCTGACTGTGCCGGATGCAAAGCTCCGGAGGTTTCCACAAAGGCCTCCAGTTGACGGAAGGCCACCTTCTCACAGACTTTGGCCAATGCTGGAAGTAGGGATATGGGGCGGTAATTGGCAAGTATCAGAGGGTCCGGTGTCGGCTTTTTTAAAAGCGGAAGAAGCTTAGCTTGTTTCCATTGTTTTGGCAGCCTCGCTGACTGAAGTGACCTATTAACAATGGATGTTACTTCCGTATATACAACATCGGCCATCCCGGCCAAAACTCTGCCTGGGCATGGATCCGAGGGGGAGCCTGATTTAAGTGATTTAAGAATAGTAAGAATGTCTGACGACTCCACCAAGGCAAACAGAGAATAGCTGGTTAGGAGGGGTATGGATGGTGGGTGATAGGAGCGGCTGCGGAGGGTTCAATGACGCGGCCAAGCTTTCTTGGATTAGTTGGATTTTAATAATAAAGAAAGCAGACAACTCCTCACATCACCCCGGGGAAGCAGGGATGGACTTATGCTCCGCTTAGGGCGACATAAAGCTTTGAACAATGGTAACAATTTCTTTACTGTTATTAGCTTTCATTATTCTACCCGTAAGTGCTTTTCTAACAGATGAATAATAAATTCTCTGAGCCGAACGTATTTCGGATTTAGCCAATGGACAGTAGGTAACCCTCCAGCGGCGTTCCAACTTCTTACAGCCCAGTTTCAATTCCTTTAAAGCAAGGGAATACCAGGATTGAGAGAGCCTCGATCTATGAACCATGCTAGACAAAGGTTTGGAAGAAGATTCTACTCCCCTACTGACCCAGGTGTTAAACTGGTTAACCGCATCCTCCAGGTCAACAGCAGGAGCTGCCTGTGAATGCATTAAGGCATCAATCAGCCCAGGAATATTAATCTTGCGGGCCGTAGGACCTGGTAGCAAAGAGGGCCGCCAGGAAGGTTTATCCAAGTCCCAAGAGAAAATTATCAGAGCATGATCAGACCAAATCACAATACCCAGTAAGAAATGCTAGACTCACTGTACAGGCTGGTCGGCACCAGTTTGATTACCTATGGATATTATTGACTGCCTTTGGATAAATGATGGCGAAAACGCTACTGTAGCCAGACACTCCCTTCCTCCCCCCTGAACTTGTTCATTCAATGCTAGACTACGGTCAAGCGGGGCATCAAGGGGTGACTGTGTCATGCGGGCCCTCTAGCTTTACCCTCATGGGTGATCCCCTTCATACTCCTATACACTTTATAGCTACTTAGTTAGGGATGTATGCCAGTGTGTTATGTATACAATCGTGTTTTCAAATAGTAATTATGATGGGGTGGGAATGTATGCCGGACAAGTTGGGGAAGTCGAAGTGGGTGGTGGGAGGGGGAACTGTCAGACACAATGTCAACTGTTTATTGATAAATTATATAATCCGATGCAAAATCACTGCTTAGATATCAAGGCAACAATAAGTAGGCCCATGTTTATCAGATGCTTGGATGACCACAGACTCCAAGATGCAGGCTAAACTCCGTTGCATAACATGGAATGTCTGAGGGCTAAATAACCCATGTAAAAAGCGACATGTTTTGGGGTACCTAGATAGACATCAAGTACAGATTGCTATATTACAAGGAACTCACATAGACCCAGCCTTTACCACTAACTTCGCTTCCCGATGGGCATCATATTGTTGATTTTCATCCTACTCTACATAATCAAGGGGCGTTGCAATTCTTAGTTAAAGGTACACGCCGTTTATCCTAGGCGGCACACTACTAGACCCCCAGGGCCGATATTGTCTAATGTGGGGACGCCTAGCATCTCAGTAACTCACCATTGCAAACTGTCATGGCCCCAATGTAAATAACCCCCTTTTCTTCCCAACCCTGTGGGGCAAAATACTTTCAGTGGGATCAATCTATCTACTCTGGAGAGGAGACTTTAACATGACAATGTCCCCTTCAATAGATGGGTCCCACCCAACCACGCAACACTACCACCATGCAAAGACAACTAGTAGGGATCATCACCGACAATTATCTCCTAGATGCATGGCGATATTTGCATCCCCTGGCCAGGGAAGGCACACATCACTCTGCTGTATACTCCTCGTGGTCTAGACTAGATTATTGGTTTGTCCCGAAAGGCATGGGAACTGGGTAGACACACTGGCGCATCTAGCAAGGACATATTCAGATCACTCCCCGGTAAAGATGGTACTGTCGCTTCTCTCTAGTCAGGTTCCCTACGCAAAGTGGAGACTAAACCCACTGCATTTACTAGACACTGTCTTCAAAGCTGAAATTGGGCAAAAGATCCAATACTTTTTTTGAACAGAACACAAACTCCGTGCCTAATATTACCACAGTAGGGGAGGCGTTCCTAGTTACCATAAGGGGGTCATGCATAGCTAAAGGAGGTGGCATCTTAAAAGATACCCGTATCTATCTCAGCCAACTTGAGCAGATATTAAAACACTGGAACAAGGGCTGTGCAGAAAAACAGATGAAGACTCCCTTAGAGCCAAGTTGCGAGATAAACTGACGGAATACAACGAAACGGATAACTGAGAACGTAAATTCAGAAGTAAATATCACGAAGCACGAAAATACGGGGAGGGAGACCGCCCGGCGAAAGCAATCGCTGACCTTGTCCGACAACCTCAATTCTCTAATTACGTTGTAGAAATCCAGTTCTCGGAGGGTGTGACATGCAGAAACCTCTCCAGCCAGTTACACACTTTCATGACATATTATAAAACCTTATATGCAACACATAGAAAACAACCACTCAATCTCCTAGCATATTTTCAAGACACTGCCTAGGCCTGGTTGGGAGATTTCCAGAGGGAATTCTTGGGGGCAGAACTGGAGGAGGATGAGATTACGGCAGCGATCATGCAAATTAAATCAGGCCGAGCGCCGGGATCTGATGGACTGCCAATCGAATTTTATAAAACATATCTGGCTCAACTTGTCTCAATTTTAAAAGCAGTTTTGTACAATATAAAAGAGATGGGACAGCTCCCGACCACAATGAGAGAGGCTATGATCACTTCCCTACTTAAACCTGTTAAGCCTTCAAACCAATGTGAATCTTACCGCCCACTCTCACTGATAAATTGCGATACAAAAATCCTTGCTAAGGTCCTGTCAAACAGATTGTGTTGAATAGCGTTTTAGGAACCTAGTGTAATTTTCCCGGTTCATGCCCTTATATAGGTATAAAATATCGTATCCTTATATAGGCATAGAAATCATAACCATATTAAGACATAGCTCAAGTAGTCCTAATACGGCTTGGCTACTTCCACTAGTTCCGAAAATCTACAACGATTTCTTGGAAAACCCTGCCTTCAGCAGTCAGGGACTTCCCCTGGATGAATATTGATTTATCCAAGAACTCATGGAGTTTTCAGAGAATTAAGTCTCTAATGACATTATTATGTCCAATCTTACGTCAAACTCGGCACCTTCAAGGTTTAAATATGCTCACACTTGTCCAAACAAACACACAGTGGTTTGGAGCAGTTCGACTATCTACTTGCCCGACGCGCCCTGCTGCAGCAAGTGCCGAAGGAAGCCGATCCTCCAGCTGACGCACTGAGAGGCGCTGTCCTTTCTCCTGCCGAGAAATCCAGCTCCAGTGTTTCCAGGTTACCCTCGCGGGTTGCTGGGAAATCGAGTGGTGAGAGAGAGATACCAGACCTCCTACATTCTAAAACCAAGGTACGGAGCTGATTAGACCCTAAGAGAATTCTTGGAATAGATTCTTGGCAAAGAATACTAAAACTAGGCTACACCTTACTTATTTCTTCCCTTGTACTAGACCTAGGTTAGGTACACCGGGGTAGGCGTATTTTAGAAGCACCAGTTGAGTACTTTTAGCCATTATTTATCACTGTATGTATTTTATGCATTTTAGGTATTTTATGGCTTAGAAACCATATCATGCTTTTACAATATTATTTTATAATACTCTTCGTACTGTACGCTTTGTACTTTACCGCAAGTATTACAATAGCAGCAGTTCATTTCTTACGCTTGAGAAAGAAGACTGTTCAATAAATATTTTATTGAAAACGCCTGTCTCTTTTTTTCTCTGCACCTCTGGTGAAACGAAGCATGCCCGATTGACTAAGTAAAATAACTATCTATTGTTTCCGCGACTCTGGAGATATATTTCGCATTCTTGGGAAACAAAGTTGTCATGTTTTGAGTGGTTGTCAGAAACTAATCCCTTCTTGTTTATTCGAGAAAGTTTCTAGTGACCTCTGAGCTAGCCGGCACACACACAATTAAGTTTAGTGCATTCGGTAGAGACCTAGTCGACTTCAGTCCTACGTCTAAACTATAGGATACACTATTACAATGCGCAGAGCCTATTGGGAATATAGGAACTACACTACAATTGAACCTATTAATGAATAGATTGGTATTGCCGGATCAATCCGGATTTATCCCAGGGCGAGCGACACCCCACAATCTTAGGACTCTCTTCACAGACATGCAAGATATTGACCCAGACAGTGCCACAGTGGCAGTGTTTCTTGATGCCACCAAGGCATCTGACTATGTGGAATGGGATTATCTTCTGGGTACATTGAGGTACATGGGAACGCCCCCAGAATTCCTCGGATGGGTAGAATTATTATCTTATCAGCCAACTGCCACTGGGGTATGCCCCCCATTTACCATCACTAGAGGCACACGTCGAGGCTGTCCATTATCCCCCGTACTATTTGCTCTGGCTACAGAACCGCTAGCTGCAAAAATAAGACAACATCATAAGGAACGCGCACTGGTGTACCCGCCCAGGCAACTTTTAATCTCACTATATGCGGATGACATTACACTCTACCTTAAGGACCCACAGGATAGCCTAAATCCGCTATTGCAGGAAATTATGAAATTTGACGAGTACTCGGGTATAAATATCAATTGGACTAAATCAGCCATTTTTCCGCTGACCGACGGGACCACACCATATGCACTGGACTATCCCCTGACATGGTGCAGCGAGGAGATTAAATACCTATGGATCAAAGTCCCCAGGAATAAAGACAAATTACCGCACTCCACTTACGGTAAAACTTTGGAAGTTGTTCCGGAACCAATCACTCGATGGATAGCCATGCCCCTGTCCATGGTAGGGCGGATCTCCCTGGTAAAAAGTATATTACTGCGTAAATTCCACTATCTCTTCACTAATATTTCCTATAATCCAGGGAAAACCTTTTTTAACACATTCAAAACACAGACAATTTGATTGGTGTGGGGAGACAAACAGGCTAGGCTTCGATGGAACATACTGACGCAACCGTTCTCAAAGGGAGGTTTCGAGGTACCAAATTTTGAACTATATTATTACTGTGCGCAAGCACACTACGCCACATACTGGTTCCACCCACCCCCTTTATGCCACACCTGGCGGTAGAAATGGGCTACATGGCTCCTACCTCCCTCTCGGGCCTCATATCCATACCCCCTAAGAAGCGTGATCAGGATCCTACTACAGTTGCATGCACCAACTCCGCTTGGAGAAAGATTACCACTAAACTGGACAGGCCAATGTTGTACTCTCCCAAATTGTCATTGATTCGTCACCCAGATCTCCAGGTCACCTATGAACGACAATGCGGATCAATGCTAGAACAATTCCAGATAGAAACATGGGGGACCTCTATATAAATGGAAATTTTCAGTACAAGGAGCAATTCTTTGGCACAGCCAAACCCACAACCATGGAATTATTTATGTTTGTTAGGCTTAGACAAAGCATAAAAGCTGCCACACCGGCATTTCCACATGAATCCCCCACTCTTCCACCACCCCACAAGCTTCTATAAGCTGAACCACCTCAACATGTCACTTCACTTATCTACCACCAAACACAAAAAGCAACTAAGCCATGTGCGCTGGCATCCGCTTAGAGTGGGAGGCCAACCAGAGGGTAGAGCTGACAGACAAACAATGGGAGTTCTGCTGCAAGCAGACAGAGGCCCTTACAGCCAATAGTAGACTGCGACTGATCCATTATAAATTTCTACATAGACTATACTACACCCCACTCAAACTCCATAAATTTAAGCTTAGAGATGACGACAAATGTGCTAGGTGTGGCAGAAAGGGAGCTGGCTTTCTCCACTTAGCCTGACAGTGCCCTGCAAATTTTTTTTATTTTTCTTTACGGAGTTTTATATAGCGCAAACTTGACCCGGAGGTATCGGGTATCAGAGCACCTTACGTAGCACCAGTTGCATTACATGAGGACACATTCATTTTTGTTAGGCACAGGGAGATTAAGTGATTTGCCTATAATCACAGAATGTTCAGCGTCATTGACGAAACTTGAAACCAGTTCCCCAGATTGGAGGTTGACCAACCTAGCCATTAGGCCAACTCCTCTTCCCAATCTTTGAATACTGGCAACAGGTATTTCAAGGAATGGCACAGATGGTAGGCACAATACTTCAGGTATCTCCCCAACACAGCACTACTTGGGTACACAGACTAAGTCGATACCGTATATAAGAAATATCTGGTGTTAGGGTTCCGGATTGCTAAACGTAAAGTGGCCTGCAGGTGGGGGATAGGGACGCGCCCCTAAATTTAAGGAATGGCTGCATGGTCTCACAATATGGCAAGAACAGTCGTTCAACTATGCAGAATTGCTCCCGCCTGATTCCAGGCCAAGGGAAATATGGGACCCTTTGAAGACATATTTATTGTCTTCATCAGAAGAAGCAGTAGCCACCCCGGATGGCCCGGAGGACGCTGCAATGAAATGGTGCAATGGCAGCACGGAGTTACTGGTTCCTAATGCAGGCTAAAAGATATACGTGGCCCGTCATACTGCAGTAGATAACGGTAAATGGAGAATCCGAGAGTTAAGTGATTAATAGTCATAAATGCATATAATTAATCATCATACGGTTTGGGTATGTGTTCATGTAAATCATACCTGGATAGATATAGAGGATTTGTTCTGCACGCTGTGGAATGCTATTACATAATGATGTGAATATGTATTGATGCGTAGAATAATACGGTGTATGGCAGGGGAACTGTTCCCCGAGATCTTTTTTTTCTTTTTCTTTGTAAGGAGAGTTAAGCTCAAACATTTTTTATAAAAAACTAGTAATGTTGCTTATATAACTTTTTTAATATAAATAGCGTTTTCCTTACAATCGCAATCAGACAGAATTTTACTCATGTGCTCTTTTTACAGATAGAAGATATATTGCAAATGATTTTATGTATTTAAGCAATACAAAATTTCACTTCGCTTCAAAAAAATAATTTATTTATTTTTTAAAGTAGGTAACATGGAAAAAAGGTCTTTGAAGCCTCTAAAGTCAAAAGTCCTAATGGTTGGAATACTCCCAGACCAAGATCAAAAGCTAAGAAATGTGAAATATGTTGTTGATTTGAAGGGGTCTTTTAGGTTAGTGGTTGATATCACAGGAGATTAAATTGCGGATAGTTGTCAAGACAATAAATGTTAGGATTGTGAAGGGCATTTTAATCTGACAGATGCAAGGGCCATACCATGGTGAACTTACTTTACATTTTCATCCTATGACCACGCCAACCACCTATAAAACATAACCTTACACACTGAAAAATCAGGTGAACAAAAATACATTCCTAAAATATGTAGTGAAATGTGAGTGAAGCAGAAAGCGCAATACTACAAGTATACGTACACGCAGTGAGTAATCACTTTCAGGTGGAATCTGGTCCATTCTTTCTTGCTTTTTATATCCACTTTTTCCAGTTGAATCATCTAAATCTTCAGGTATTCGGAAATCATATTTATCCTTATGAAAATCAAATTCAGGTTTTCCATGCTTATCCCTGAAATAAATCAAAATCAAAGTAAGCATATAAAACATTAAAAAACGTGCCTCTGCATCTTAACATAGAACTTTTACAGTCTCTTTGGCAATTAACTTCAACATGACAGTTTCCTAACCATATCACTTATGTATGAATTTCTCTTTGTCACTGTTTAAGTCCCTGTCTCGATTTTCTTTCGCACTAAATGTATTTGTCAGTTAGGTTTGTACAAAGCAGAATAAAGGACATGTGTAGCAAAACTGGTGCTCATATAAAGCGCTCTTTTTTAATAAAAGCAGTGCTCCATGCTGAGGACACTCCACAAGCCAGTGAGGCCGTCAATGGACTGAGGCAGTCAAAAAAAACGGGAGATTAACTTGATGCTCAAGCCAGTGTAAAAAAAAATTAAACATCTAGGGACAGAAATACACATTTTATATATTCAGGCTACCATGCACTATTGCTTCTATTACAAAGATACTGTGCATCACAATACATTTGCAAAACTGATACAGTTCGACTCTTAAAAGCAAATTTGAAATTCCAGATAACAAGACTCAAATTGGATATACAAGCAGACTAAAATAAACTAGCTCTTCATACACTTCATCTTCAATTTCAGCTGACCAAGATAGTCCCAAAATACCTTTAGGCCTGGAGAGTGGTGACTTCTCTATGAACTCAAGCACTCATTTTTTTAAATTTTAGACATGGCTTAGCTCAGCTAAGGAAGGGGTGGGTGAGAGGAACTCCCCAACTAGGCTTGATAGTCATATTACTATCACCCATAGCTCAGAGACCTCCCTATCCTGGGGTACTGTGTTGGCATGAAGCCTGGATGCCCCCTCGGGGTACAGGTGCGGAAAAACATACAGCTGGGTAAATGATGAAAACGAGAGGCCTGCACACAGGAAACATTTGCTTTACATTATTTGAACTTAAAAAAATGCAATAAACAACAAAACTATCAATCAAAATATAAATGTAAAAATATATGGATTCAGTTATTGTTCAGGAACCTCTTCTCCTTCCAACGCTCTGCAGGCATTGGTGGTTTGGAATGTCAGCAGTAGCAATGGGCAACAGAGAAAAGCATCCACTGATCCCAGTTTATACATGATCCACAATGCATCCCCCGACAGACACAGATTAGTTTGGGGGCGGGAGATGGTACCTGGGTGTGCAAAGCCATTGCTTTGTGGCCGAGGAGTCCTAGTTTGGGGCACCTCTAGACTTCCACCAGCTATTACCATAAAATCCACACTGGGATATGTTTTTTGAGGTAGGATTTTCGGAAAGGACTTCTGTGGCTGCTCGGCTGCCTTTGGGAGAGGGCTGCTGCTTTTGGTGCTACTCACTTTGCTGCCACCAAAACCCAGAATTGTTGGTCAAGATTTGTAGCACTCATGTCTTTTCCCATTTGTGTCTTTTTTTTATTCCTCTACAACATGGAATCTACTAGCTACTGGACTTCTGGTCAGATGCTTGACACTCTCAGCCAAGTTTGTCTGCTGAGTAACTGTGTTGATCTCTTGAGGCTGCATCAGCACCATCTACGGCGCACTGGATGTTGGCATTCTAAGTAGTTTTTCCTTCTTGAACAAATAATTCACCTCAAGTTCCTACAAGTCTCTGGAAGTCGTTTGATAAACTCTTCCATCTCCTCCCATTGGCATCTATCATATCTAAGGCTTCCAGTTTTTACAGATTTTTACAGATAAAGCAGACATAAAACAATGTATTTCCTGTCTTATTTATTTTTTAAAGCGGAAAAATACAGAAAAGTATGCTTGTTGTGAGGGACTTTCCTTGTTGTCCTTCATGAATTCCAGACCAACTGCTAAGAAGATAAACACCATGAGGATGTAAAATCATGGTGAGTCTCCCTTAAATACAAGCATATGTTAACATATATTTGTATACAATGGCACTATTTATCTGTCGGTGTAGTGTTTCATTATATTTGGCTGTTAATTTTCTAAAATGCGACAGGCATCAACGTAGGAGTGCATGTTTATTAGTTAAATAAACTGTGGAACTGGGTCTATAAAGGGCCGTCCTTTTGACAAATTTTTCGGGTTCCGCTACTGCAGAGAGCGATGAGTACGGTCGCTTACTAACACTAGATCAGTTAATAGACCGTGAGACTGGTTCCACTGACTGGCTAAGCATTCCTGAAGTGCACGCATGTGCAACCTGGCATAGAGAACGATCATGATGCAAGACGCCATCATTCCCAGCAGTTGCATATAAACTCGAGGTGGAAGTGATTGATTGGTCTGAAACTGAAGAACTAACGCCTGAATGTTTCGAATTCTGGCCGCGTTAGGAAACACCAGAGCGTTTTGAGTATCTAAAGTGGCTAGGTATTCTGAGTTTTGGCTGGCTGCAGATGTGATTTTAATACATTGACTGTAAACCCCAGTTGGTGAAGTAACATAATGGTTATAGAAGTATGCTTGCGGCATTGTTGGTACGTACTTGCTTTAATGAGCCAGTCGTCTAGTTACATGATGACATGAATGCTTTGTCTTCTCAGATGAACAGCTACAATAGCCAGACACTTTGTGAAGACTCTGGGGGCAGTGGTGAATTCCAAATGGGAGTACTTTAAACTGGTAATGTTTATCTGCTACCACAAACCTGAGGAATTTGCGGTGAGCAGGGTGGATTGGTATATAAAAGTAGGCGTCCTTTAAGTCTAGGTTAGACAGAAAGTCGCCTTTTTGCAAAAGAGGTAGTACTTGTTGAAGTGTTACCATGTGGAAATGGTTTGATTGAATGTAAAGATTTAGTTCTCCGAGATCTAATATTGGTCTGAGAGAGCTGTCCTTTTTGTGAATTAGAAAGTAAAAGGGATACACGCCCAACCCTTGGTGTTGTAGTGGTACTGACTCTATAGCTCCTTTTAGTAGTAGGGACTGTACCTCTTGTTTGAGGAGGTGTAGATGATCTGGTGAAAGTTTGTGTGACTTTGGGGGAATGTTTGGTGGAGTGTTGATGAACTCCAGGCAGTAACCAGAACGGATAATCTGTAGAACCCATTTGCCTGTTGTTATTGACTGCCACTTTGGAAGGAAATCCGACAGTCTACCCCCGATAGGTGTTAAGTGGTCTGGGGGAACTATGGGCAAGTCACTGCTTTGTATTGAAGGGAGTTGCGTGTATTAGAACCTCTACCTCTGCCTTTGCCATTGTTCCCTCTGTAAAACCCCTCTGAAGTAATTTTTTGGGCCGGAGGGTTTGTTACTGCCCTCCTAGGTGGATGCAGTTTCCGAGGATGTATTTTTGGACCCTGCCCGATAGAAAGAGCACTGAAAGGAACTTGGGCCTTGTGTATACTGAAGGGCTCCCATAGATGTAGCCACTTCAGTCTCTTTCTTCATCTTTTCAAGTGAAGAATCTACCACTGGCCCAAAAAGGTGTTCTTTATCAAAAGGTGTGTTCAATATGGAGGTCTGAACCCCGATATACGTAGCCAGGCGTGTGTTCTCAAAAAACTTCCCATTGAGCTCAATGTTATATTGTGCTTAACTTGTGTTGCATATTGCAACAACTGTATCGATTGTAGTTATTGCAACATCTCATTCTGAGAAAGTATTTTTATACCTACTTGTGGTTCTAAAATAAAACAATATATTTTTATATACAAAATAATTGGCCTAGAGTTCAGTTCTTGAGTGTGTGAGACCATTTGCTGACTGAGTGTGTACAGCAAATGCTTTACACTGTCCTCTGATACTGCCTTATTGCTCGACCAAGCTACCGCTTTAGAGAGTAAGGTTATATCTAACTTTAGCCTCTGCCAAACCTCTGAAGACTTTGGACTCTGTGCACACTGTACCTTACTTTGGTGCAGTATATACAGAGACACTTTCTTATACATGGGCTCTCCTCTTATTACAAAGAGCAATGGTGTGAGGAGTTAATACTTCCATGTCCCATGATAAACTACCCAAATGTCTGCCACCATTCCCCTCGTTTTGATGCAAACCATCAGCAGAGACTAAAGAAGTTGTAACTACTTAATAATAAAGGGCATCAAAGTACCTCTATCGCAGGACCTGCCATAAGATGCCCTAGTCAAGGGAATTTGATGCCTTCGCCATATCAATCGAGGCCGCCACTGCTCCATTCTTTAAGTCTGTCTTTGGACCAGCTCAATCTTAAAATGCAGCAATGTGACCGTTTCAGCTCTGTGAAAGGGATCCCAGAACAAAAGGCATGGCTGCATAACTCTATTAATTAAACACTTTTGGGTGGCAAATGTTATGCTTCACTTGATACAATGTTTTATGCCCTTGAAGGGGTTGAAACCCTTTTTAGCCTGATCCTACCAAACAGAGTAGCTGTCGGATTGCCTATGAAATATTGTGGACCATCAATAATAATGGGGTGTCCCAGTAGCATGCAGAACCTGGGGAAAACAGCAGTATAGAAGCAGAGGTTCTGCCACAAAAGGGGTAATTACTTTCGATATGTAAAGTATATCCACAAAGATATGGGACTATGAATTAATGATACATAAAAACACCCTACTAAAAAACATAAGAAATTACTGTTTTTTTGGAAACTGTTAGGAATGATCCTGTCAGGGCACGTACCATCACCCCTAGAGTGGATAAAAAATATAAGCCTGCACCATCTGATCCAGTGTACATAAAAGGACAATTACCCTGAGACTCGTTGGTAGTTTCCAATGCACGATAAAGGGCAAACTCCCAAACTACGGGAGACGTTCCACTCCCAGATAAGGAATCAAAAGGACACTAGTGTTTACCGCTCTGGCAGATGTGTCAACAGCACCTAGGGAGCACCTAATTTGGTTGTTTGAAATTAATTGTCCCTCACGTACCAGGTCTTGCGCTTTAGATTTATGTTCTTGGGGTAGAAATTGGAGGAGTTTTTCCATTTCATCCCAATGCTTGTAAAATAAATATGCGCCAGAAGTTAGCTACCTGGAAGGCTACCCTTTTTCTGAAGCATCAAGAAGCTTTGATCGGATGATTTTTAAGGTATATTTCAAAGTTGCAAAACTCTACAATTAAAAGAATTTCCAAGTGAAAACCAGCCAATGTTACCCTATGGAGAAAATCAAGTTATCGGTCTTTGGGTAAGTACTCGACCGGCAGAGTTAAGGTTCTGGGGTAAGGCGCCGTGTTCTCCCAGGGTCAGGTAGGTACAGTTGTTACACCCTCAGCGGCACAGGGGCAGCCGGGTGCAGAGAGAGTAGGCCCAATGTTAGCCTATGGCGGGCAGGGGGCCTTTGGTTGGTGACTGCTAGCAGGCAGGCTACGCAGCTGTGGGAGCGGAGATCCTGGTCACTCACACAGGGCAAGTGGGGAAGTAGGATAGGTCAGATACTGCAATTCCAGTGGCACTCTGGCAGCTGGGTGCAGGGTGCTTTTGGGCCGTCGGGCACCCAATGTATTTCAATGAAAAAGCTGCAGGATCGGGGACGGAGATTCTTCAGGTGCAACCACCACTTCAAGAGGTAAGTTGGGAAGCTGTATTTTATTTATTTATTTTAAAGGTTTTCTATAGCACTGGCTAGACCCAGGGGGTATCCGAGGGCTTTACAGTAATGTGGAGGTACATTTTTAAAATATATTTTGAGCAAAACAGGAGCCAATATAACAAAGAAGTAGATAAAATACGAAAGCGATTTACAGAACACTAGATTAAGCTAGCGTGGGTAGTGAGAACTTAGGTTAGGGAGGGTGGGTGCTTGTTGAGAGAGAAGAGAAAAAGGGAAGGGAAGAAAAGAAAAAGGAGGGGAAGACGTGAGTAGGAGTTGGGGGAGTAGCAGGAGTAGTAAATCAGTGGGAGGTAGGGCTAGGAGTCATTAGTATATATAGAGAGCAGGGGGAGGGTAGGGGGGAAGAGTAGCGTAAGGGAGGGGGGATTGGTAGGAGATGGTGCAGGGGAAAGAATTGGAGGGCAGTAGAGGGGGACATGACGTGGTCGCAGCGCCTGAGATCAGTGTCAGAGGTAGGAATTAAGGAATCCAGTATTTGTTGAGGAGGAACAATTTAAGTTCTTATTTGAAGTTGAAGTAGAAGGGGTTACAATGCAGGTCTTTAGGCAGGGAGTTCCAGATGGAGGGAGCGTTACCGGAGAAGGAGCAAACTTGAGTGCCTTTCTTCTTAAACAGGAGGGGATAGGAGTGAGAGCGTTCGTTTTCCTCGTTAGTCGTGCGCAGCCTGCTTTGTGGAGTTTATCTGAGAGGTAACTTGGGGTGTTTTGGTGAAGGGCTTTGTGCGTGATACATGCTATCTAATAGGTGGATCTGCCTTCAATGGTAACCATTTAAGGGTTTTCAGGGCGGGGGAGATGTGATCAAAACGTTTGTAGCCGGAGAGAAGTCTAGCTGCTAGGTTGAGCACAGATTTGAGTGGAGCGAGGTGGACTTTATGGGTTCCAGCGAGGATGGCGTTGCCATAGTCGATTCTCGACCAGCGCTTGGACAACAGTTTTAAAGTCATCAGCCGGAATGAAAGGCTTAATTTTCTTGAGATGACTGAGTGTGAAGAGTGCTCCTTTGGCTGCATTTTTTATGTGCGGTGGTGAGGGTAAGGCTATTGTCAATGGTGATGCCTAGAGACTTAACTGAATTAGAAGTGGTAAGAGAGCAGTTGAGCGCATTAAGGTCAGAGATCCATTCTTGTATGGGAAGTGGGTTATTTTTAGGCGTGAAGAGAATTATCTCAGTTTTTTTTAGGGTTTAGCTTGGAACCGTAATTGGATCTTGGTCAGGGTGTCATTTAGGTGAATGATATCGGAGAGGGATTCAATCTTATAGTAAAGTTGTGTGTCGTCGGCATAAAGGTGGTAATTTATTCCTGCTTGTTTGAGAATGAGGGTGAGAGGTTCCATGAAGAGGTTGAAGAGAGCAGGCAAGAGAATGGATCCCTGGGGGACACCGAGAGAGATTGGAGTGGAGTTGGAGAGGCAGTTATCAATTTTGATATTTTGGGTTCTGTGTTGGAGAAAGGAGGTGAACCAGTTGAGGTCAAGGCCATTAAGGCCAAAGCGGACTTTGAGAGTGTTTAGTAATGCGGAGTGGGTTAATAGTATCAAAGGCAGCAGATAGGTCGAGGTGAACGAGAAGGAGTAGTTTCTTACCTGTTACTCCAGTTCTGTAGTAGGGGTATCTCTGTTATACTATAATCAAAAGTGGACTAAAACACTTGTAACTACGTTACACACAGTTGTATAGATAACCCTCATAAACGCTATGTTTTTTGTGCGGTTTATCTTGGTTCTCCGCCCCACATAGACGTTGTGGCATTTATCATTGGGTGATCTATTGTGCTACATGCCAGCCTCAAGCCTGAGGTCAACTCTGGAGTAGCGTAGTAGTGTCCAGAGAAAGGTGCCGCCACATGGGAAGGTTTAGCTTAAAAAACGTACCAACATCCAAAATTCACTTTATTCTAAAACGGATGTGGTCTGTTATTAAAAAGAACATTTGGGTATACAGATGGATCGTGTGACTGGATCCTTGTATATCACTTGGAACAAACTGTCAACATGTTTCTGCTCCCTTTGGCCCAGCCGGGTCTGTGGAGCATTCGTCAGGACAAAAAACAGATTTAAAATTAATACTCACACCCTTTGTGTAGTATATCAGGGGTTGTAATCGCCCACACTGTGGTTTGTTTTGAAGGCTCAATTAACCTGAAAAAGATATCACAATTAAACTCATTGCATATTTGTTAGTCTGTGGCTTGTGTACCTTAGCATGTTCAATTTTAATTCTATTGCACTCTTGTCTTAATTATCTATGCAAGCATATTTTGCTTGTCTGAATTCTTTAAACAGTGTTAGCATATGTGGGATTTATTGACGAATTGCAGTAGGGAAGTTAATGTGGGTCCCAGGCTGTGTACAGACAAGGGGACGATTTTAGATGCTTACCGTTTCGTGGTTCCTCACCCTATTCGTGCATGCGGCTAAAAAACACTTAGGTAGTAGCTGTAGGAGAGTAGGGTCTGCAATCCTATGATCACCCAGATTTTTGCTTTTTGCTTCACTGGTTTACGACTTTCCCTGGCTGTGGGCCTGCTAATCAGACCCACAGCCTAGCTGTTCTCTCTATCCAAATTGTACTCAGGTACTGAATTGGCACTGGGCCCTCTCTGAGTCCCTGTACCCAGGGCTGAGGTGCACCCAGAAGTCTCCCAGGGGCTGCAGCATGTATTATGCCACCCCTGGGCTGACTAACCAAACAGACACAACTGGCTGCTTGACAGCTGGGGCAAGGTGGTGTAATCACCCCTTGCTTTAGATATAGTATTCCTATATCTAACCCTAAATGGACACACAGATCTCCTATCAGTCACTCCTATGGCAGGCCTTGACAATCCTGAAGGCAGAGTGCTTGGAATCGTGTGAGATGGTGCTCTGGCATGAGCTGAGCCTGTCTGCGGCTTTCGGGATCTATCCCTTAGCCGTTTCCATGATATCGCATACCATATACTCTTAAGTGCATTATAATCCTCGCGGTTATATGCCAACTCTGGTATCGCTTTATCAAAACATGTCGAGTAAGGTGTCATACGAATTGGAATACTAACCCCTCGCCAATTCTGGCGACGGGGTTAGCATTCCACCCTTCTAGAGGGACACGACATGTATGTAACCTATAACCCCGGTTAAAGTCAGACAGAGCCTTAGCTCCACAAAATGGATGCTGCCACCGAGACACAAGTCTGCCCTCCTGCTGCTGGGAGTCCTCCCAGAGCAGGAGGCAAGGACAAAGGGTTTCCTGCCAGGGGCGGTGCCAGCACCGTCCCAGACAGGGTTTTGTGTTTTCTAGGTAGGCAGGGCTTCAGAGGAAGGTGACTGCAAGTGGCACCCCGGTGCTCACTGTGCATAGGCCGGCTTGAACCAGTTCCAGGGGCACACCAGACCCTGGGCTGGAGAAAGCCCGC
Source organism: Lissotriton helveticus (assembly GCF_964261635.1). NCBI lineage: Eukaryota > Metazoa > Chordata > Amphibia > Caudata > Salamandridae > Lissotriton > Lissotriton helveticus. The sequence continues at coordinate 191,727,633 of NC_136069.1, forward strand.
CAAAGGAGAGGGGTGTAACCACCCCCTCCTGGTCCCACCCATAGGGCAGGACTTAGTCGCGTGCCAGCCCCTTTTTGCAGGATAAAGGTAGGAACTGGCCCCCTTCCAAATCAGATCATCTTTGAATCCTGAAACTACTTTCCACGAAAGGAACTCAAGACTTCTTCCCAAGATTCTCCCTTGTGACTAAGGAGTAGTCACCCTGCAGCAGCAGGCACCAACCAAGCTTCGCGGTTTGTTGCCAGTCTCTCCTTCGGATCAAGACTGCTTCAGCACGACGAGAACCGGCTTCCCTGGCACCTCTGACCTCAACCTACATCATCAGCCCAGCTGTGATCCGTGGGTGCGACGAGACCTCGAGGGACCGGCCATCTTCTGAACTGCACGACGCTTGTCCAGCACGACATCCGAGTGACCCTCGACCGAGTGCTTTGGGGTAAGAGAAGCCCCGACCCTGAGCAGCTCCAGCACCGAAGTTCAGCCCCCTTGCATCCACGAGATCTGCGTGGGGCCCTTCTGCTCTTTGCTGCTCCCCGCGTTGTCCAGGTCGCTTGCCCGTTGGCTAGTGGCCCCTTCACGACGCTCCACGACAACAAACACTGCTGGTCTGGTTGCTCCAGACTGGCCCTTGCTTCCCTTCTTCAGAGAAGCACCCTGGACCCTCCTGGTCCACTCAAGACGCCATTTTAGGTCCACCGCGTGGGCCTTGCATTTGCTAAGACTTGTTGCCCCAATCCTGGGTCCAGCGACGTCGACAGCAAGAACCTTCGTGGGACAGCTCGCACCTCCATCCTGGTCGCCGACAACGCCTCCTGGTCCGAGAGACTGCAGAGCCCAGCAGCGCCCACTCACCTGACTGCGGTGACTTCGCCCGGTGCCATCCTGGTGCCCACTTAATCACTGGCTAGTGATTCAGAACTTGGTCCCCTCTGCTTTCAGGTTTTCTTCTTCCCTGATCCAGGCTTGGATCTCTTCGAACTTTTCTTCACTGGCCGCCTGCCAGCAACTTCTTCTTCAGGCTCCCGGTCCGTCAACGTGGGTTTCCGACGCAACTTGAACCCTATGCAGCTGCAGCCCCTGGGCTAGGTAAATCCAGCACTCCGGTGCTCCAGCATAGTCCAACACTCCAAGTGTTCGGATCCACTCCCGTTTTCGTCCCAGCTAGTCGGGTTCGCCCGAGAACAGTAACTTTGTGAATTCTAGCTTCCATAGACTTTTTCCCGCCTTACGCGTGAGAGTTCCCACTCTGCACGTGGCGTCCCTAGGCCTCCTGCTCCTAACCTGAGTGTTCAGTATTGTAGGCCTAGCGTTTCTAAAGCCTCTGAGAATCGTTACTTACTTGCTAGTAATTTGCATTCCACTTTTGTAGTATATGGTTTTTCGTGCCCCTCGGGCATTTGTGTAAATTGTGCAACTTGAAGTATTTTTATAAGAGTTTTGTTGTGTGCTTAGCTCCCTGTCTCAAAGAGCCAGGGTAGTCTTGTTATAAATAAATATACTGTTTATTTTCATAACAACTTGTGTGGTGTCCTTTCACTTGGTGTTCAAGGGGTAATGTGATGGTAAAACAGCTGGCTTAACACGCCCTCTAGAGTCTTAGCCTTAGACTGCTCGTATCCATGCTACTAGGATAGCTGGTCTATAAGGTTGACTTACAACCAATCATCAATAAGGGTTGTTTGGACTGATATATAGTGATCACTAGAATAGTGAGCACTGCACATCAGGCCAACTTCTCACATTGGTGAGCAGCGGTTGGGATTTGAGCTTGCTGTTGTTTTACCACACATATCCTAAGAATATCATTTGAAAGATCACATAAGTACTGAGGTACATATAACATGGCTTAGAATACTCGGAGTTCTACTGAACCAGCTGTTGTAGCTCCTAGGGCCTAGCACACCCTAAACTACAACTCTAGCAAGGGATCAGTAGGCAAACATATAGTGTAGGTAAGTGCACCACTTACACCTCACTAGAAAAGCATGTCTACCCAGGGAGAGTCTACTGAGACCCCCCTTGTGGTTATTGACCCTCCACAGGTCACTTCAAGATATGCAGCTCTCAGTTTCCAGGAGATGACAAGTGTGTACCTCCAGGAAACTGAAACAGGGGTCTAACCCCACCATTCCCTTTCTGATAGGTCTCTTAGAGACTTATGATGCGAGAAAGATTTCTCAGCTACATGGGAATATGCCAGCCTTAGAGGGTACCTCTGGGGATCCAGACCTCCCCAACACTGCAAATGCAGTTGAGGAGGAGGATCAAGAGGAACTCTCTGGGGATGAGGTAGACAAAGGTCTTGAGGTAGTCAGAAGGCTAACTAGGGCCAACTTAGACTTACTTGGGCTAGGATCTGGGGGACCCCCAGTACTGACCCGAAGTGGGCCTAACCTTGGAGTTAGGAGAGATAGATCTCTTTCTAGGGACTCCAATAGATCTCTGCACTCTAATGCCTCTTCTCAGAGGAGAAGGAACTCTCCCCAGAGGAGATTGACTTCCCCCCAGAGAATAGAGCATGAAGCTAGAATGAGACAGGCTGCTCTGAGGATTGAAAGGGAAGAACTTGCCCTGGCCAAAGAAAAGCTTGCCTTTGCTAGAGAGCAGCAGATGAGTGGGATAGTTCCCACTGGTGGCAGCAATCTCCCAAGAGATAGAGAGAAGGGTTTAGATACTAAACACCTGACAAAAATAGTGCCCCCCTTTAAACAAGGGGATGACATCCAGAAATGGATGGCTGCTTTAGAGAGGGCCTGCACTGTGCAGTGCATTCCCCAGAGTCAGTGGGCAGCTATACTGTGGCTCTCCTTTGATGGTAAAGGTAGAGATAAGCTCCTCACTACAAGAGTGGAGGATGCTAACAATTACCAGGTCCTGAAAAATACACTGGTTGATGGGTTTGGTTTAACCACTGAACAGTACAGGTTGCTGTTCAGAGACACCCAGAAAACTCAGTCTCAGGACTGGTCTGACTTTGTGGATTGTGCCACTAAGGCTTTGGAGGGCTGGTTGCTGGGTAGCAAGGTTACTGATTACACAGGATTGTATAATCTGATGATGAGAGAACAAATTTTAAACAATTATCAGAACCAGTTGTTGCACCAGCACCTTGTTGATTCAGATCTGACCTCTCCCCAAGAATTGGGAAAGAAGGCAGACAAATGGGTCAGGACAAGGATCAAGCAGAACCAGAACCAGAACCAGAACCAGGGTGGTCAGAAGAAAGCAGACCAGAAGGGTAATGCTAAGAGTGAACAAAATGACCAGAAGTCTTCACCAGGTCCTCAACAAACCAAAGAGGGTGGGGGTCAGGCTTCACAGCAGAAAAAGAAGACTCAAGAAGGCCAGTCAAAAAGGTGGTGCCAGTACTGTAAGAGTAAGTCTCACTGGTTTAGTGAGTGCACCAAAAGAGGAGGGCAAACTCCTACCACTACAGCCCCTAAGGCAACTGCACCCCCAAGTACAGCCAGTAGTGGTAGTGCACCTCCCAAGGCATTAGTTGGGTTAACCTTGGGAACTGAGGGGTCTGACAACTTAGTTGGCACACTCACTCAGGCTGTCCTTGTCTGTACAGGGGATATGGATATATCCCCTGACACAAGTCCCAATACTTTGGGCAAATACAGGCAGACACCTTTGATTAATGGCAAGATGGCTCAGGCCTATAGGGACACTTGTGCCAGTGTCACCATGGTGACACCTAACTTTGTGGACCCTGGACAGATCATGCCAGGTACAGATTTCCTGGTGACCAATGCCAGCAACGTCACTACCAGTCATAGTATGGCGATTGTGGCTTTCTCCTGGGGTGGAGTGAAGGGTCAAAAGAAAGTTGTAGTCAGTTCAGACCTGCCAGTTGATTGTTTGTTGGGCAATGATTTGGAGTCATCACTATGGTCAGAAGTGGAGCAGAGGACTCACATGGAAATGTTAGGCTTGCCAGCACATGTGCTTGCTGTGACTAGGTCACAGGCCAGAAGATGCCCCACTGAACAGGTGCTGGATCCTGGAACTATGGACCAGACACCTTCCAAGAAGAAGAGCAGTAGGGTTAAGGCTTTGCCTTCCCCCTTGCCCCAGGTTGAGGATCAAGTCTCTGAGGAGGCTGATCTGAGAGAACTGAGGGAAACTGAGCCTAAAGAGCTTGAACTTGATCAAGTTGAGTTTCTGGGCTCAGGGGGACCCTCCAGAGAAGACCTGGGGAAGGCACAGTTAGACTGCCCTTCCCTTGAACCCCTCAGACAGCAGGCTGCTGCTGAGGCTGCAGGGAATGCCACAGTGCCCACAGGGTATACTGGGAAGATGGACTCCTGTACTCTGAGTCAAGAGACCCCAAGCCTGGTGCATCCCCTTGTCTCTGAGAGGTTTCCTTCTCACCTTGGCCCATGAGATTCCCCTTGCAGGTCATTTAGGTCAGACAAAGACGTGGGACAGGCTCGTCTCACACTTTCACTGGCCCCACATGAATGAGAATACCAAGGAGTTTTGTCGCTCCTGTGTCACTTGCCAAGCCAGTGGTAAGTCAGGTGGCACAACAAAGGCCCCCCTCATACCACTACCTGTGGTGGGGGTTCCCTTTGAAAGAGTGGGGATTGACATTGTTGGTCCAATAGAACCCCAGACAGCATCAGGGCACAAGTTTATACTGGTGGTGGTGGACCATGCCACCAGGTATCCTGAAGCTATTCCACTTAGGACCACTACAGCACCTGTAGTGGCAAGGGCCCTAGTTGGAGTGTTCTCCAGAGTGGGCTTCCCTAAGGAGGTTGTTTCTGACAGAGGTACAAACTTCATGTCAGGATATCTGACTGCAATGTGGAAGGAGTGTGGTGTGAACTACAAGTTCACCACACCCTACCACCCACAATGCAATGGGCTTGTTGAGAGATTCAACAGGACCCTCAAAGGGATGATTCATGGACTACCTGAAACTCTTAGGAGAAAATGGGATGTCCTGATCCCCTGCCTCTTGTTTGCTTACAGAGAGGTCCCACAGAAGGGGGTTGGCTACAGCCCCTTTGAGCTTCTGTATGGGCATCCTGTAAGAGGACCCCTGTGTTTGGTGAAGGAAGGATGGGAGAGACCTCTCAAAAAGCCTGCAAACAACATAGTGGACTATGTACTTGGTCTCTGCTCCAGGATGGCTGAGTATATGGAAAAGGCATCTAAAAACCTGGAGGCCAGCCAAGAACTCCAAAAAGCTTGGCATGACCAAAAGGCTGTCCTGACTGTGTACAAGCCTGGACAGAAGGTGTGGGTGCTGGAGCCAGTGGCCCCAGCAGCTCTCAAAGACAAATGGTCTGGGCCCCACACCATCATTGAGCAAAAGGGAGAGGTTACCTACTTGGTGGACCTTGGAACTCCCAGGAGCCCTCTCAGAGTGCTCCATGTAAACAGGCTCAAGGCATATGTCGACAGGAAGGACATGAGCTTGCTCATGGCCACAGATGAGGGACAGGAGGAAGAGAGTGACCCTCTCCCAGACCTGCTCACTCAGAATCCTGATGATGGATCAGTAGATGGTGTTGTCTTTTGTGGCAGCCTCACTGAGCATCAGCAACAGGATTGCAGGCAAGTTCTGCAATCCTTCAGACATATGTTCTCTCTGACACCCAGCCAAACTGATTGGTGTACCCATGATGTTGACACTGGAGACAGTCTGCCTGTCAAGAGTAAAATCTACAGACAGCCTGATCATGTTAGAGACTGCATCAAAACAGAAGTGCAGAAAATGTTGGAGCTGGGAGTCATTGAGCCCTCAGATAGCCCTTGGGCTAGCCCAGTAGTGCCAAAGCCTCACACCCAGGGTGGTAAGAAAGAGATGAGGTTTTGCGTAGACTACAGAGGCCTCAATGCAGTCACTAAGACTGATGCCCACCCAATACCAAGAGCAGATGAACTTATAGATAGATTGGCTTCTGCCAAGTACTTAAGTACATTTGATTTGACAGCTGGGTATTGGCAAATCAGGTTAGCTGAGGAGGCCAAACCCAAGACAGCATTTTCTACCCCTGGTGGGCATTATCAATTTGTGGTAATGCCCTTTGGTTTGAAAAATGCCCCTGCCACCTTCCAAAGGTTGGTGAATCAAGTCCTCACTGGGCTGGATGACTTCTGTGCAGCTTATCTTGACGACATTGCTGTCTTTAGCTCCACCTGGGAGGATCACCTGGTCCACCTGAGGAAAGTGTTAGAGGCCCTGCAAAAGGCAGGCCTCACTATCAAGGCCACTAAGTGCCAGATAGGGCAGACACAGGTTGTATACCTGGGCCACCTTGTAGGTGGAGGCCAGGTTCAGCCATTGGAGAGTAAAATACAGGCCATCCAGGACTGGGCTCCTCCAATCACCCAGACTCAGGTTCGAGCTTTCTTGGGCCTGACTGGTTATTACAGAAAGTTTGTCAGAAATTATGGGTCCATAGTGACCCCTCTTAATGACCTGACAAGCAAGAAAATGCCAAAGAAAGTTCAGTGGACAGCAAGCTGTCAGAAAGCATTCAATGACCTAAAGCAGGCCATGTGCACAGCACCTATCCTTAAGAGTCCAGATTACTCCAAGCCATTCATTGTCCAAACAGATGCTTCTGAGTTGGGTGTGGGAGCTGTTCTGTCTCAGCTGAATTTTGATGGTAATGACCAGCCTATTGCTTTCATTAGCAGGAGGCTGACCCCCAGAGAGAAAAATTGGTCAGCTATTGAGAGGGAGGCCTTTGCTGTGGTTTGGGCCCTGAAGAAGCTGAGGGCCTACTTGTTTGGCACTCACTTCACCATTCAGACCGACCATAAGCCCCTCTTGTGGCTAAATCAGATGAAGGGTGAAAACCCCAAACTGCTTAGGTGCTCCATTTCCCTACAGGGGATGGATTTTACAGTGGAGCATAGACCTGGTACTGATCACAGCAATGCTGATGGGCTCTCCAGGTATTTCCACTTAGAGCAAGAAGACTCACCTGGTCAAGGTTAGTTTATTGTCCCAAAGTTTGGGGGGGGGTCATGTAGGAGAGTAGGGTCTGCAATCCTATGATCACCCAGATTTTTGCTTTTTGCTTCACTGGTTTACGACTTTCCCTGGCTGTGGGCCTGCTAATCAGACCCACAGCCTAGCTGTTCTCTCTATCCAAATTGTACTCAGGTACTGAATTGGCACTGGGCCCTCTCTGAGTCCCTGTACCCAGGGCTGAGGTGCACCCAGAAGTCTCCCAGGGGCTGCAGCATGTATTATGCCACCCCTGGGCTGACTAACCAAACAGACACAACTGGCTGCTTGACAGCTGGGGCAAGGTGGTGTAATCACCCCTTGCTTTAGATATAGTATTCCTATATCTAACCCTAAATGGACACACAGATCTCCTATCAGTCACTCCTATGGCAGGCCTTGACAATCCTGAAGGCAGAGTGCTTGGAATCGTGTGAGATGGTGCTCTGGCATGAGCTGAGCCTGTCTGCGGCTTTCGGGATCTATCCCTTAGCCGTTTCCATGATATCGCATACCATATACTCTTAAGTGCATTATAATCCTCGCGGTTATATGCCAACTCTGGTATCGCTTTATCAAAACATGTCGAGTAAGGTGTCATACGAATTGGAATACTAACCCCTCGCCAATTCTGGCGACGGGGTTAGCATTCCACCCTTCTAGAGGGACACGACATGTATGTAACCTATAACCCCGGTTAAAGTCAGACAGAGCCTTAGCTCCACAAAATGGATGCTGCCACCGAGACACAAGTCTGCCCTCCTGCTGCTGGGAGTCCTCCCAGAGCAGGAGGCAAGGACAAAGGGTTTCCTGCCAGGGGCGGTGCCAGCACCGTCCCAGACAGGGTTTTGTGTATTCTAGGTAGGCAGGGCTTCAGAGGAAGGTGACTGCAAGTGGCACCCCGGTGCTCACTGTGCATAGGCCGGCTTGAACCAGTTCCAGGGGCACACCAGACCCTGGGCTGGAGAAAGCCCGCCAAAGGAGAGGGGTGTAACCACCCCCTCCTGGTCCCACCCATAGGGCAGGACTTAGTCGCGTGCCAGCCCCTTTTTGCAGGATAAAGGTAGGAACTGGCCCCCTTCCAAATCAGATCATCTTTGAATCCTGAAACGACTTTCCACGAAAGGAACTCAAGACTTCTTCCCAAGATTCTCCCTTGTGACTAAGGAGTAGTCACCCTGCAGCAGCAGGCACCAACCAAGCTTCGCGGTTTGTTGCCAGTCTCTCCTTCGGATCAAGACTGCTTCAGTACGACGAGAACCGGCTTCCCTGGCACCTCTGACCTCAACCTACATCATCAGCCCAGCTGTGATCCGTGGGTGCGACGAGACCTCGAGGGACCGGCCATCTTCTGAACTGCACGACGCTTGTCCAGCACGACATCCGAGTGACCCTTGACCGAGTGCTTTGGGGTAAGAGAAGCCCCGACCCTGAGCAGCTCCAGCACCGAAGTTCAGCCCCCTTGCATCCACGAGATCTGCGTGGGGCCCTTCTGCTCTTTGCTGCTCCCCGCGTTGTCCAGGTCACTTGTCCGTTGGCTAGTGGCCCCTTCACGACGCTCCACGACAACAAACACTGCTGGTCTGGTTGCTCCAGACTGGCCCTTGCTTCCCTTCTTCAGAGAAGCACCCTGGACCCTCCTGGTCCACTCAAGACGCCATTTTAGGTCCACCGCGTGGGCCTTGCATTTGCCAAGACTTGTTGCCCCAATCCTGGGTCCAGCGACGTCGACAGCAAGAACCTTCGTGGGACAGCTCGGACCTCCATCCTGGTCGCCGACAACGCCTCCTGGTCCGAGAGACTGCAGAGCCCAGCAGCGCCCACTCACCTGACTGCGGTGACTTCGCCCGGTGCCATCCTGGTGCCCACTTAATCACTGGCTAGTGATTCAGAACTTGGTCCCCTCTGCTTTCAGGTTTTCTTCTTCCCTGATCCAGGCTTGGATCTCTTCGAACTTTTCTTCACTGGCCGCCTGCCAGCAACTTCTTCTTCAGGCTCCCGGTCCGTCAACGTGGGTTTCCGACGCAACTTGAACCCTATGCAGCCGCAGCCCCTGGGCTAGGTAAATCCAGCACTCCGGTGCCCCAGCATAGTCCAACACTCCAAGTGTTCGGATCCACTCCCGTTTTCGTCCCAGCTAGTCGGGTTCGCCCGAGAACAGTAACTTTGTGAATTCTAGCTTCCATAGACTTTTTCCCGCCTTACGCGTGAGAGTTCCCACTCTGCACGTGGCGTCCCTAGGCCTCCTGCTCCTAACCTGAGTGTTCAGTATTGTAGGCCTAGCGTTTCTAAAGCCTCTGAGAATCGTTACTTACTTGCTAGTAATTCGCATTCCACTTTTGTAGTATATGGTTTTTCATGCCCCTCGGGCATTTGTGTAAATTGTGCAACTTGAGGTATTTTTATAAGAGTTTTGTTGTGTGCTTAGCTCCCTGTCTCATAAAGAGCCAGGGTAGTCTTGTTATAAATAAATATACTGTTTATTTTCATAACAACTTGTGTGGTGTCCTTTCACTTGGTGTTCAAGGGGTAATGTGATGGTAAAACAGCTGGCTTAACACGCCCTCTAGAGTCTTAGCCTTAGACTGCTCGTATCCATGCTACTAGGATAGCTGGTCTATAAGGTTGACTTACAACCAATCATCAATAAGGGTTGTTTGGACTGATATATAGTGATCACTAGAATAGTGAGCACTGCACATCAGGCCAACTTCTCACAGTAGCCGAGCGTCTACCTCACCCGCTAAGGAAGGCGTGTTCCGCGTCTGGTGCTGGCGCTGCCCCCGGACGTGGAAGTGTTGTCAGAATGGAGTATTTCTATTCTCAGTGACATAGTAATAAACGACGGACATGAACAGTTCGATTGCGTGTAAACATCAAAGAAGGACTATCGTTCGTGATATTAAATACGCAGTCGTTACATCACGAACTATAGTCCTTCTTTGATGTTTACACGCAATCAAACTGTTCATGTCTGTCGTTTATTACTATGTCACTGAGAATAGAAATACTCCATTCTGACGACACTTCCACGTCCGGGGCAGCGCCAGCACCAGACGCGGAACACGCCTTCCTTAGCGGGTGAGGTAGACGCTCGGCTACTACCTAAGTGTTTTTAGCCGCATGCACGAATAGGGTGAAGAACCACGAAACGGTAAGCATCTAAAATCGTCCCCTTGTCTGTCCACAGCCTGGGACCCACGTGTCCGTTTACCCCCGAGGACAAGAAATCCGTTACTTCTAAAGGTAATGCTTTATGTGATTGCTTGCTATCTGTATGTGTATGAAAGATAAAGAACACCATGCAAAGGTATTTAAAACTATGCTGCACAATAAAAGTAATTTCTATTCGTGTTCGTTAAAGAATACCAAAGGCTCACGGTCTAAACCAGACGCAGTCGCACTAGAATTTTGACAAATGGGCCCCAAACCTTTACACAACAGAAACCAAAACTAACACGGTTTCTTATGTTTTTCTGTCTTACAAACACGAAGTCGACTGATTCTCACAATTTAATTCCCTACTGCAATTCGTCAATAAATCCCACATATGCTAACACTGTTTAAAGAATTCAGACAAGCAAAATATGCTCGCACAGATAATTAAGACAAGAGTGCAATAGAATTAAAACTGAACATGCTAAGGTACACAAGCCACAGCCTAACAAATATGCAATGAGTTTAATTGTGATCTCTTTTTCAGGTTAATTGAGCCTTCAAAACAAACCACAGTGGGGGCGATTACAACCCCTGATATACTACACAAAGGGTGTTAGTATTAATTTTAAATCTGTTTTTTGTCCTGACGAATGCTCCACAGACCCCGTCGGGCCAAAGGGAGCAGAAACATGTTGACAGTTTGTTCCAAGTGATATACAAGGATCCAGTCACACGATCCATCTGTATACCCAAATGTTCTTTTTAATAACAGACCACATCCGTTTTAGAATAAAGTGAATTTTGGATGTTGGTACGTTTTTTAAGCAAAACCTTCCCATGTGGCGGCACCTTTCTCTGGACACTACTACGCTACTCCAGAGTGGACCCTAGGCTTGAGGCTGGCATGTAGCACAATAGATCACCCAATGATAAATGCCACAACGTCTATGTGGGGCGGAGAACCAAGATAAACCGCACAAAAAACAGCGTTTATGAGGGTTATCTATACAACTGTGTGTAACGTAGTTACAAGTGTCTTAGTCCACTTTTGATTATAGTATCTACCCTGGGGAACAGACTAGACACCTATTCCTCCTCCCCCCCTCTGATTAACAATGTATCTCTGTTATAGTCATAATCTTGTGAATAGTCCTGCCCATGTGCGTGGACCCCGGAGCAATCGAAATCGTCTCTTAAGTTGTCTTCTTCTGCAGTCCTGCATAGACACTTAAGAGAAAATCTAAGACAAATAATGCAGCCTAAAACTACAAGGCTACATTGGCCAGCACTTCATCTTTAAGTGAAAAAGATAGCCAAATAATATTACATTTTACACACTTTTCAATGTTCCACATCTAGAGAAACTCCCCTTCACAAAAATCCTTTGTCCTAATAGAGAGGAAGGTTTGGACAGACAAGCCCCAAAGGCTGCCATTATGTGTCTGGAAAAGGGATACCGTGCATGTAAGGAACTCTCCAGAGACCCTCGGTATCCCAGGATGCACAGCCAAAGGCCTTTTACTTTCAGTTATTTTTAAAGGTGTATAAAGCCAGGCCTGTAGCATTCAGTACAGTGTTGTTTCATCCACCAGGGAGGAGGGCGGACGCTTATGACTATAACAGAGATACCCCTACTACAGAACTGGAGTTACAGGTAAGAAACTACTCCTTCTGTAGTAGAGGATCTCTGTGTATAGTCATAATCTTGGGAATAGAATGGCAAGCCCATCCCAACAAACCAACCAGCGGTGGAGGAAACCGACAAAACCACTACAATGCAAACTGATTTCTCAACGAAGCCTGCCCAACCTGAGCGTCTGCCCTGGCATCAGAGTCCAGGCAGTAGTGCTTTGCAAAGTTATGGACTGACTTCCAAGTGGCAGCCCTACAGATATATCTGCAATGGGAACATTATGTAGCAAAGCTGTTGTAGCCGCTTTGCCCCTGGTGGAATGAGCCTTAGGCTTACCCCCTAATATCTTTTTTTGTTTTTGTTTTTTTTTGTTTGTCCTCATTTGCCTTTTCTTCGATAGGGAGCATACCAACCACCTTGCACGGCTTGTAGGCGTGATTTGATATATTGGTAGTAGAGATGTCCCATAAGAAGAAATTATAGTTGCTTTTTGCTCCATCTAGGTATATTTCAACCTGTAGGACCTTTCGCGCGACTTGACTGGCCCTGGTCCAGGAGTATAAGAGGCATAATCATTGGACCCAGGGAAAAAAAAAAAAAAAAACGAAAAAAAAAAAAAAAACACCGGGTTCATCTCCAGTTACTTAAAAGGTTCCAAAAAGCCAAGTTCCTCTTACTAGTTGTTCTTTTAAGGTCCATTTTAGATGTTTCGTATAAGGAGGAAAGCCACCGGGAGTGTAATGGAGGTGTTTTCTCTACCCAATTTATACAAATTTGTCTTCTCGCCAGTAAAATTGCGTAGAAGAGAAGGGACCTTGCCTTTCCTTTGATGTTATCTTCCAATCCAAAAATGACTAGAGAAACGGTTATTTCTAGTGATGTATTTAGGATAGAATTTAATGTTTCCCTCACGTCAATCCAAAATTTTTGGATGTCAGGACATTCAAAAAACATATGTATGTCGCAGGCCCCTGTCCAATTGCATTTATTGCATTTTTTATTTGGTAAAAATTTAGATAGTTTGAATGGTGTTATATATGCACGATGTGCAGAGAATAGATGGTTTCGTCTTAACCATGAAGGCTTTACTATTTTATATAATAGAGAAAAAGAGTTTTGCCATCTTTCCTCACATGAAGTACCAATTGCCGTTCCCCATAAATCATCTGGGAGTTGGAATTCCCCATCAATTTCCTCTAACAGCTGCCAGTACCAGGTAGTTACCTCCTTTCCCCCCATAGCTCTTTCCACCAATTTTTGTTCTGTTATACTTATTTTCCCTAGGTTGGCGTCTGTACGAGTCTGAGATCTCACCCAACTTTTTAGTTGTATATATTTAAATCTTGACAGCCCTACGCCAACCAGTTCGTATAGCTCATCCCATGCTATAAGGTTGCCTTCTTTAAGTATTTGACCCCTGTCATGAGGACGTGGTCCCTGATATGAGCAGACGGGGTGTACCTACTCACGGTTGTCCGTTTCCGCTCCATACGCAGGAACCTCTGGATGTCTCCTGGTGTTTCCCTACGCTGCCTTCCGGGACGCCGTCTCTGGCCCTGCCTCCCGTGACGTCCGGGAGGTGTTCCCGGGCTTTCCCTACCATCGACCAATCAGAGCAGGATACGTCAGGAGCTCCGGGCCAATCGGCAGACACAGGGGCGTTTAAGGAAACACCTTGTGCGACGGCCAGCGCGGGACCTCGAGAAGAGCAGCTGTGCAGTGAGGAACACGCCGAAATTGAAGAAGACGAGAGAACCGAAGACCCCAGGCGGCAGGTGTCGTGACTCGACAAGCCAGGAGGCCAACGAGACCACGCGCCGCCCTGCCACACTTCCAGGGGAAAAGTGTGGCTTCACAAGGTACGAGGGCGTTTGCAAGGGTTGTTGGGGATACGGGGTGGTACAGACTAGCGTGAGGGTGGTCACAGGCATGTCACGTTCACGACCTCACTTATAGGAAAGAACCTTCTCCACACAGGTGACAGAACCCTGGTGTGCCCTCACTCCCTATCCCCCTCATTTCTAATTCCCCGTATCAGCCAGTAACGAGGCTGTTTTCTTTTCCTTTTTCTTCTGAGTGCCTCCTGACCAGAGACGAGCGAAGAAGAGATTATAGGACTGCTCCAGAACCACCAAGCGAAGGACGCACTGCATCCTGAGGAAAACCGGTTACGGGACTCACTTGTTACTTTGTTTTTCGACTATCTTGACCTTACAAACTGTCAATAAAAACAGTTAAAGAGCCCCACGGTCCGTAGCATCCGTCCTTTCCTGGGTCGAAACGTCACAACCCCATCTTATGATACCTGTTTGTTCTATTATGGTGGAAAGGCTATCCCGCAGACAAAGTGGCAATCCTGGTGAATCCCAAATGGGAGCGTAGTTGGAATAGTATGAGAGACCCAGTTTTCTTCTGATGTTATACCAATTTTTAGCCCATGATTGTGCGATTTTTAATTTAATGTTTTTAAAGAATTTCTGACATCCAAATTTAAACATGAAACTATCCGATGTTAGATTAGCCCCGATTAACATAGCCTTATACATGGAGTCGGTTGCAAGATTAGATGGCATCTTCAAAAGCATTCTTGAGTGTGACAGCTGGAATGCCCATGAATAGTACAATAGATCTGGCAGTGCAAGGCCCCCTTTCTCTCTCCTTCTCCTTACCTTTTTCCACGCAATTCGTGTAGTTTTGTAGTTCCATATGAAAGAGTTTATTTCTCTTTGAGATTTATCGATCATCTTTGGGTCAAAGGCAATAGGATTAGAATTGAAAATAAAGGTGAATTTTGGGAGGATACACATTTTAACCAGGTTCACCCTGCCTATAGTTGAAAGTGGTAGATGTGACCAAGATTTTAAAAGTTTTTTAGTCTCAGTGTGTACCCTTTCCAAATTAGTTTGCCCAATACTTGCCACTTCTTGGGTTATTCTGATTCCCAAGTAACGCATCGATGTGGATATTTTTGCCCCCAGCTGGATATTGGGTATGTTCCAAACCATTATCTCACTTTTACTGGAATTAATGTCATATCCCGATATTCGTCCAAATTCTTCCGCCCGATGAATGACTACTGGGTATGCTCTAACTGGGTCAGATGTAAAAATCATGATGTCGTCTGCATACATTGCCACCCGCCTTTCCCACTCTCCAAAGCTAAAAGATGCAATATTAGCCTCGTCCCTTAAAAGCTGAGCGAACGGTTCGATGTATAAATTAAATAGGAGAGGGGAAAGCGGGCAGCCCTGTCTTGTGCCTCTAGTTATATCAAATGGTTCGGTTAGAGATCCATTAACCAATAATCTGGCAGAGGCAGTGTTATATAACTGTTTGATTATCCTGCAAAAGTTCTCCCCAAAGTTGAATTTTTTCAAAACATCGCTAAGATATAACCAGTTAACCCTGTCAAACGCTTTAGTTGCGTCCAGGGTTAATGTGGCCAGTGGTAGAGAGAAAGCCATAGCAATATCTATAGCTCCCACAGCTTCATATGTAAGCTCCGCGAGTTGTCTGCCCTTGATAAAACCTTTTTGGTCAGGATGAACGATTTTTCCAATGACGCTAGCCAGTCTTGTAGATATGATTATTGTGAAAAGTTTATAATCGTTATTAAGTAATGATATTGGTCTGTATGACCCACAGTCCAATGTTGATTTCCCTGGTTTCGGGATGAGTACGATTATAGCTTCTCCCCACGTTTTTGGGGGCTGCTTCCCGTGTATCAATATGTCATTAAAAAGTGTCGTAAGCACAGGGGCTACTATATCTTCAAGGGATCTATAGATTGCTCCAGGCAGTCCATCCGGGCCAGCCGCCTTTCCTTTTTTAGAGTGGCGAATTGCTTTTTTGACCTCTTCTTCAGTGATCTCAACCTCCAAAAGGTTGCTCTGAGTTGTTGATAAAACTGGAAGGTGTATGGCTTCTAGCCAACTGTCCCTTGCTTGCTGATTGTTAGGGAGGTTCTCTTTGTAAATCTCCTCAAAAAAATCAAAGAAGGCTCTCCCTATCTCTGAGCTAGTGGATCTTGTTTCTAGTTCTCCAGGTACCTTGATTTCTCAGATGTAATTGAGGTTTTTTTCTGCTCTTATTTTCCACGCCAGTACCTTCCCTGCAGCTTCTCCAAATTCAAATTGAGAGGATTTACTCACTTCCCATCTTTTATTTACTCTTTCCTGTAGGATGTTTTCTAATTGAGTTTTCAATGCAGCCAGTTCTTCATGATCGTTAGATGTTGCTAAAGATGGATCGATTTTAGATTCCAAATGTTTCATTTCCTTTTCTAGGTTTTTTATTTTTTGAATATATATTTTCCGCCTATAAGAGGCTCTGCTAGTAATCTGTCCCCTTAGAAAAGCTTTAAAAGTTTCCCAGACAGCTGTTGGACCTGCGGAATCTATATTTATATCAAAGAAAACTAAAGATTCGATTGACAGAAAATTAACTTCTTCATCCTCAAGCAGCAATGTCCGGTCAAAGGACCAGGACGGGTGATTAACCAGATTACTGGATTTTAGAGTAAATTTTATTGCAGAGTGGTCTGAGAGGTGTGATGGTATATAATCAACCGACTCCACTATGTCCTTTAGACAGTAACTAAAAAGAACATAGTCGATTCTAGATTTGTGTTTGAATCGGCTATTTCTCAAAGACACCCCTGGTTTGTTGCCGGCGCGTTCTCTCCATAGATCCGCCAAACCCAGGTGTGTCATAATGTTTTTAAGAGTGTCTCTAGATCTAACAGAACTGGGAATTCTAGATTTAGTTGATTTGTCCAATTTAGGGTCTAAAACCATATTAAAGTCTCCCATCCAAATAATTTGTTCCTGAACTGATATTAGTTGCTCTCCTACAGCATCCAAGTGTGATGGATCATCTGAGTTAGGGCCATAATAGCCTATCAATGTCCTCATTTGACCATCAAGAGAGACTCTAACTATTAGCCACCTCCCTGTATTATCTTCTTTATATTCTTATATTTGAGCTTTTGCTGATTTTTTTAATATAAATATCACCCCTCTTATACTTGCATTATGGTCCGTGGAACAGAATTTGTCTATCCACCTTTGTTTTTTCATTATATTAACCGCCTCTGACTTAAGAAGGTGTGTTTCCTGCAACGCAATGATCTGCGCCTGTGAGCCCCTTAGATATTGAAATATGCGCTCTCTTCTCCCTCTCACGCGCAGGCCATTTACGTTCCAGGAGATATAATTAACTATTGCCATGTTTTATTTTTGTTCCTTTATGGCATCGTTTTTCCATTACTTTCTTTAATTTTTTTGTATTTATGATTATTGTTTTAAGCGTATCAATTATTTGATTAAGAGTATAAATTATGGTTGGAATGTCAACATGATATTTCAAACGAGGACTTTTCATTTTTTTCCCCCTCAACCCTCCCACCCACCCCCTTGGAAACCCTCCCCTTATTTCTTCTGGCTTGGTGTTGAGCCAGATATACGCCACTCCGCGGTCTCCTTTAACTCTTCGTTGCTACCTCCCTTCAGTTAATCGAAAAGAGACAAGAGAGATGAAAGGCTGTAGTTCTATTACTAAAGATAGGGTGTGGTTTGAAACAATAGGGTTTAAATCAAAGTCTATAGATTATTTCGATATCATATATATATATATGTCTGTCGCGCCGCTGAAGAGTGCAATGAGCACGAAACGCGTCCGGCGTGAATCGACAGGCATGCTGTAAACTGGATCCGCTCGCCGATCCGGCTTTTACCTCCTGAAGGTTGCTTCAGTGGATGTCAGGGTGCGTCTCCAACTGGTGGGAACCTTGGAGCTTTGATATATATATATATATATATATATATATATATATATGTATATGTATATATATATGTATATGTATATTTTCTTTTTTATATAGAATTTTTTTTTTCTCCTCTCTTCCTTTCCCCTTCTCCTCTTCTTTTTTCTTTTTTTTTTTGTGCATTTCACCCTCTAATATCCCCTAAGTAACCTATTATGTAATTTGATGAAGTACATCCAATTTAATTTATTTAGTGATTTATTAGTTTAGTTATTTAACTTGATTTCCCTTTTTTTTTTTTGTGTCTGTGTCTGGCTGTTTGTTCTGAGATTAGCTATGTTAACTTATTTATTTATGAGCCATAGCCTGAGCTTGGGCGTGGTCTCTTATGGAGTTTAGCAAATCATCAGCGTCATGTATAGACCTAACATTGTGCATCTTATTATTATACATAACTCTGAGGAATGCAGGAAATCTCATCTGTACTGTTGCTCCGAGTGATCCAAAGGAATCCATGCGTCTTCCGAGCTCCCACTGCCTATCCAGCGTGGTTTTGGATAAATCCGATCGTATTTCAAACGAGAAATCGGGGCCCTTCATAGTACCTGCTTTCAAGGCGAGGTTTAAAAATTTTTTCTTATGGGTGTAGGTCAAAAAATTAACTAGAATTTTCCTTGGTTTGCTCCTTGCTGGGTTTAGACGAAACGGATCTCTGTGGATTCGCTGGATATCTCTATCGAGCACCTCAACTGATTCTTCCAATGTGAGAGAACTTTTCAGTAGCTGTACTATGAAAGATTTAAGATCGCTTCCTTCTTTCCCTTCTGGAACTTTTAGGAAGCGGATATTATTACGTCTGGAATAATTCTCCAAGACTTCAATCCTTTCTTTCATATTTTCACCCTCCCCTTGGAGAGTACGTAGTTTAGAGCTTACTGACTCCAGGTTTGCGGTCAAAACGCTTACCGAGTTTTCCAGCCTTTCCGTTCTTCCACCGAGACTGTCAACCTTTTGACTCAACTCCTCGCATGTTTCCCTTATCTCAGCTTGATTAGTTTTGGAGATTACAAAGTCTTGCCTTATCTCTTCCCTCATTGCTGCAATGGAGGATACTATTGCCTCAAGTGCGTTGCCATAAGCCGGGTCTGAATTATGGGGAGTTACTGTTTTCTCCTTCCCTGCTACCACTCCCAAGACCTCTTTTCCTGCGGTTTCCTTTAGTTGGTCAGGGAGGGGATTGTCAGTAGGACTCACTATGTGTGTTACTATTAACAGCTCATCGGTCACTTCGGTCACTTCGGGCCTAATAGATGTTTCAACTGTTTCCAATGTCGCCTGTTCTGTTGAAGTAACAAAAGATGCACCTAATCCTGAAGTAGATTCAATTTGTTGATTTTCCTGCATTAAACTGGTATTTTCCAAAGCAGCAGCCATGTCCTGCGTAATCCGCAGCACTTGTGGTAGGGCCTTAAAATATGTTCGCAAAGAGGGGCTTTTGCTTTTTTGTTCTTATTCTTACTTTGGGATTGCTTTTGGGTGGTATGTATTTCTTTTGTTGTGTCTACTTTCTTTTTTGACCGCACCTTTTTTTGAAGTTCACCCCAAGTGCCTTCTGGGATCGGTAGTTTATCCCCCTCCAAACCAACCACTTTCCCTTTATTTTTGGTTTTGCTTCGAGTTACTCTTGTTTGTGAGTATTGTGGAGATTTACACAGCAAGCTATTCGCCTCTACCTCTGCACCCTTTTTAAATACGTTGAAGACCTTATTTGTATCGTGACCCTCCAAGCCCTGTGCACCCATCTCACAGCTCTCCTTCTCCGTTGCAACACCTGCTGCGCCACGCTTCTCCCCAGCAAATGACAGCGCTCTCAATGAGTCCTCCCCTCTCCGTCCGCCGGGTACTGCAGCTGCTGTGTGGGTGCTCCGAGCAGCGGCCGCCCGGCCGCGCCTGATCTCCACGGCTGCCCGCCCCCAAAGCGGGAGAGAGGCGGAGATCGATCTCGTGTGTGGCGGGCACATCAACAGGAGTGTAGCGTTCTCGGCGCTTCAGCTTCAGCGTTGTTGTTCGGTGAGTTAACGCAGAGAGAGCGGCTTCCAAAACAGCAGGAGACGAGAGAAAAAACACTCAGTTTCAGTCAGTTACAGCCATCGCCTAGGTACCAACGAAGGTCTCAGGAGACTGCCGACGTGCGAGCCGCGTTAGCCTACGGCCGCCATGTTTCCATCCAAAAAATGTTCTATGCCCCTAATGTCTTGTTAGCCTTTTGGTAACATAGCTGTATATAGGACACAATCCATCTAGAGATGGACTGTTTAGAGGTGGCAAGACCAGTCATGACCGAACCATAATTGACAAACAATTGGTCTGACCTACGAATGTCCTTAAGCTTATCCTAGTAGAATTTCAACACCCTACCTACATCCTGGGAATGAAGAGACCTCTCCGCTGGAGAGGAAGGATGTTGGAAAAAGGTAGGTAAAGTTTTCGTCTGATTAACATGGAAATCAGAAATTACTTTCTGAAGGAACTTAGGATGAGTCCTCATGACAACTTTGGCTGCATGAAAAACTGCATAGGGCTCTTGACAACACAGAACCTAAATCTCATCCACCCTGTGGGCCAAAGTTATAGCCACAAGGAAGGCCGCCTTCGATGGATAAATGCTGTAGAGAAGCCTTGAGAATAGGTTCAAAAGGCTCCTTCATCAACCGTGACAGCACCACATTCAGTTCCCATGAAGGCGCCGGACGCCGTACAGAGGGAAATACTTTCTTCCATCCCTCCCAAAAATCTTTAATTACAGGAATCTGGAAGAAGGAGGTTTGTGAAGGGCATTTCCTATACGCAGTCAATGCTGCGAGGTGAACCTTAATAGAATGGAAATTAAGGCCAGATTGAGCTAAATGCAAGAGGTATGGAAGGATGACATCTTCCTTGCAGGAGGTAGGATCAGCGTTCTTGGACGTGCACCAGATGCAGAACCTTTCCCACTTATAGGCATAGGAAGTCCTTATGGAAGGTCTTAGCCTCCTTGAGTATTTCCGTGCAGTGGTCAGGCAAGTTCAAGTGTCCATATTGTACTATCTCAGGAGCCGTGCTGCCAAACTCAACGGTGAGAGGTTGGGGTGCACCATCTGCCCCCCGAACATCGCGAGAAGGTCCGGCCGACATGGAAGCCGTTGATGGGGTTGGAGAGACCGGTGGAGCAGGTCCGTGAACCACCACTGTTGAGTCCACTCCGGAGCAATGAGGATCATTCGTGCTCTGGATTGAGACAGCTTGAGGAGTACTGCCTGAATCAGGGGAATGGGTGGAAAAGCGTACAGAAAGCTGTTCGACCAGCTGATCCATAGCGCATTCCCCAGAGTCCCCGGTTGGTACAACCTGGAAGCCAAGTCTCGGCATATTCTGTTTTCGGTGGCGGCGAACGATCTATTTCTTGAGTGCCCCATCTTTCGAAGATGTTTCCTAGCACCTCATCCTTTAGGACCCACTCATGTTTTTTCTGGACCAGCCTGCTGAGTGCGCCCGCCTGAGCATTCTGCACACCTGGTAGATGGGTAGCTGTTATCGTCAGTCCTCTGGCTAGCAGCCAGTGCCAGATCGCCGGGCGCATCCTGGGGCAGTGTGCGCGATCTCGAGCCCCTCTGCTTGTTGCGGTAATACTTTGTGGTCGTATTGCCCATCTGCACAATGAAGTAGTTGTCTGGAAGGACGGATGAAAGGCTTTCAGTGCCAAATGAACAGCTCTGAGTTCCAGAAAATTGATGTGATGCGTGGATTCCGCCTGGGACCACATTCCTTGAATCTGTAGATGGTCTGAATGCGCTCCCCAGTCATGGAGAGAAGCATCCATCACAATAGTCTGTATGGGAATGTCCTTGTGGAACGGCACCCCCTTGAGGAGATTCTCTGCTGAACCCTACCATCTCAGGGACTGTTGAGCGTGTAGAGACAGTTGGATCCTGTCGTCCCAGCTCCCTTGTTTCTGGTCCCATTGATCCACCAGACATTCCTGCAGCGGTCTCATGTGGAGGCGTGCATGTGGTGTGAGGAAGATGCAAGAGGCCATCGACCCCAGAAGAGAAGACACCAGCCTCACTGTCGTTGATGAAACGAACATGAGAGCCTGAGCCTTCCGAAGGATCGATAAGCGTCGCTCCTCCGAAGGAGACACGCTTGCTCTGAGAGTATTGATGGAGGCTCCCAAGTACTGCAGGCACTGAACAGGAGTCGGAACGGACTTGGACATGTTGATGTGCAAACCCAGCTGATTCAACAGAACGGCCGTCCTGTTGAAATGCAATTGCGCTTCCTGGAAAGTGGAGGCTTTGATCAACCAGTCGTCCAGGTACGGGTAGACAAACACCTTGTTCTTTCTCAGGTGCGCTGCCACCACTGCCATGCATTTTGAATAAGTCCTGGGTACAGACTTCAGACCAAACGGTAGTACTGTGTACTGATAGTGATTGGTGCCGACTAGGAAGCGCAGGAACTTCCGGTGTTTCCGTGCAATGGGCACATGGAAGTAGGCATCCTGCAGATCTATTGCACAAAGCCAGTCTCCTCGTTGCAGCTGAGAATTAATCTGGTACAAGGACCGAATGCAAAGTTTCTCCCTTGCGAATCCATTTGTTTGCTTGTCGTAAATCCAGAATGGGCCTGAACTCGTTTTTGTCCTTTTTGCGTACCAGAAAGAACATTGAGTATAGACCCTTTCCCCTTTGAGGCAGAGGGACGTCTTCTATCGCCCTTTTTCTTAACAGGATATCGGCCCCCGCTTGAAGTTAGCTCAGCTGGTATTGCGAACAAACCGGTGGAATAGCTGGAGGAGGGCTGACAAAACGAAGACTGTATCCATTGCAAGCAATATTCAGCACCCACTTGTCCTGAGTAATTTTTCTCCACTCTGCCAAGTAATTCTGTATGCTTCCTCCCACCGGAGTGGGTAATGCACAAGGGGGATGTAACTCCTCAGGGCTTAGACCCGGCCGGGCCCTTATTCGCCGAGGAGGCCTGCTGGCCGCCTCTGCCCCTCTGACGCTTCTGGAAGGGTTGTCGCTGGTATTGCTGTTGTTGCTGCTGCTGTTGGCTAGCTTGGCGACCTTGCCCTCGCTGAAATCTCTGGGAAAAGTAACGCCTCTGGAAGGGGCGGAAGGACTTTCACTGCTCCTTTGGTTTCTCCAAACCTACAGCTTTCAGCGTTTCCACTTCCGCCTTCATGCAGGCCATCTCTTTGTCCGCATGAGTCCCGAAGAGGGTAGATCCCGAAAAGGGTAAGTTAGCAATCCACTGTTGCGCCTTTGGTTTGAGAGAGGTAAGGCGCAACCAGGCGTGGTGTCTCAAGTTTATGCCATGGCAGTACCCATGAGCATCCAGGAGAGAGGCATCTGCCGCCGAACTGATGACCTGATTCGAGACCATCATGCCCTCATTTAAGATCTCCTGGAAGTCTGCTCTCCTGTCCCTCGGGAGGAGCTAAATGAATTGCTGCAGGGACTCCCACAAGGAGCGGTCATACCGACCCAAAAGCGCTGATGAACTCGCCGCTTTCATAGAGGTGGCAGCTGTACTGCAGACTTTTCTCCCTGCCGAATCCATTTGACGGCTTTCCTTGTCGGGAGGGACCGTAGACGAAGGGGCAGTAGAATGCTGCTTCTTGGTCGCTGTCACAATGACAGAATCCGGGACAGGATCTGATCTTAAGAACGCTGGATCCGAATCCGGGGCCTGTACTTCTTTTGAAGCCGGGACGGCGCCGACTTCATGAGGCCGGCGTCAGAAACAGCTCCATGGCCGGTTCCTCCAGTCCTGGCACCAAAGGGCGATAGAGGTGCCTGCGCTGCAACGTTTCAAAGATCACAGAGGTGGAAGGGGTGGGCACCGTCAGTGTAATACCCAACTTCGCTTCCCCCCTCAGCAGCACATCCTGGAACGTCACAATGTCATCCACTGGCGACACTCTGGTAGAAGGAGAGTCCGACAAAGTGGGAGAGTATATCCTGTCACTGGACGAGTCCGTGTACCTGGACCGTGACCTTTCCCTCCGCCGACGATGACGTGACCTCGTCAAAGAACTACGCTCACTGCGAGAGCGATGCCTCCCTCTGGATCTTGACCTTGGCTTTCTGGGCCTTGCATGAGCCACCGGCCCAGGAAGCTGCGGAAGAGGTTGAGTCGGAACCAAAGGCTTCGGTTGTGGAGGTTGAGGTGGTGGTGGAGGAGGAGGGGGTGGTGGAGGAGGAGGGGGTGGTGGTGGAGGAGGGGGTGGTGGTGGAGGAGGGGGTGGTGGTGGAGGAGGGGGTGGTGGTGGAGGAGGAGGGGGTGGTGGTGGAGGAGGAGGGGGTGGTGGTGGAGGAGGAGGGGGTGGTGGTGGAGGAGGAGGGGGTGGTGGTGGAGGAGGAGGGGGTGGTGGTGGAGGAGGAGGGGGTGGTGGAGGAGGAGGGGGTGGTGGAGGAGGAGGGGGTGGTGGAGGAGGAGGGGGTGGTGGAGGAGGAGGAGGAGGAGGAGGAGGAGGAGAAGGAGGAGGAGAAGGAGGAGGAGGAGGAGACGGTGGCGGTGGAGGAGGATGTTGCGGAAGAGTAGGAGGCGTAGGTGTCCTGGGCCTTGAGGGCGAATAGGTTCGGGAATATTCAGAGTCCGGCGACCTAAGAACTCTCCTCTTCTTACGAGCAGGCCTCGGGGAGGATGCTCTGGATGTAGATCTCTCGGGGGAGGGGTGCCACCGCGAACGGTGACTCGCCGATGATGAGGAGACCCTAACCACAGAGGCACTAGACACTGTTCTGGGCCTCGACTTCCTCTTCGACGTCTCTCTTCTCGACGTCACTCTTCTTGACGTCGACGAACTCCCCGACGTCGAGTGCCTTCGCCTTGACGTCGATCTTTCTCTCCTCGACGTCGACCTACGTATCGGCGTTGACGGCGAGTGCCTGCCTCTTCGGGACTCATCACGACATCGATAGTGTGTTGACACCGGTGAAGTCCTCGACGTCGACCTCGTCCGAGGTCTCGATGTCCTACCCCTCAACACCGAACGTCGCTTCAACCCAGAGACCTGGGTCGACGGGGAACAGATGGTAGTCATACGTCTCGACGCCAACGTCGAAGCCATTGACGTCGACCGGGACCAGTGCCTTTTCTGGGCCTTTTCTTGACTGGGGAGCCCCCCAGAGGCCGATAGTACGGGCAGAGGATGATGACTCCTCTGCTCCAGGCCTTGTCACACAGGGTCCTCCTGGAGAAAGAGTGACATATCACAGGAGTCAGGGACATGGGTAGAAGGGAGACAGAGTATGCACACTCTGTGGGGGTCAGATTTAGCCGTCTTCCTATCACACTCAGGGCACTTCTCAAATAAAGCTAGCATTGCAACAATATAGAGGTGGCAAAACTGGTCAAAAAAGACAGCAACTGGAAGAGGAAGACCCCAGACGTCGAGTGAAACAATCAAATCACTGGAAAAGCTCTAAAAATTGAAGATATACCCAAAAAGGTAGAGCTCAATGCTCCAGGGTCCTGATAGCAGGAGCCGGAAAAAAGAACTGAAAGTAAAAGGCCTTTGGCTATGCATCCTGGGATACCGAGGGTCTCTGGAGAGTTCCTTAAAGGCACGGTATCCCTTTTCCAGACACATAATGGCAGACTATGGGGCTTGTCTGTCCAACCCTTCCCCTCTATCATGACAATGGATTTTTGTGAAGGGGAGTTTCTCTAGGTGTGGAACTTTACAAAGTGTGTAAAATTTAATATTATTTGGCTATCTTTTTCACTTAAAGACGAAGCGCTGGCCAATGTAGCCTTGTAGTTTTAGGCTGCATTATTTGTCTTTGATTTTCTCTTAAGTGTCTATGCAGGACTGCAGAAGAAGACAACTTAAGAGACTTATTTTGATTGCTCCGGGGTCCTCGCACATGGGCGGGACTATTCACAAGATTATGACTATACACAGAGATCCCCTACTACAGAAGGCATGATTCACCTTTGTTAAGTGAATGATGAATGTCGTCCACTATACTGAGTATGACAGATTCTGTGCTGCAACCTTTTATAAAGCCAGATTGGAATGAGTCAAAGAGGTCAAAAGTGTTGATGTGATTATCAAGTTGTAGTAGGGCACATTTTTCAAGAGCTTTGGAGAGGAGAGGAGAGGGAGGTTAGAGATGGGTCGGAGGTTATTTGGATTGTTGGGATCTGCGTTATGATTTTTGGGAATGGGTGTGATTTGACCCAGTTGGAGAGAGGCAGGAACACACCCTGTGGCCTGGGAGGAGTTAATAATGGTGGTCCAGAAAGGGGCAATGATATGTTTTAGGTCTTGGACAAGGTTAGGGGGCAGAGGGTCTTTGGTGTGGGAGGATGGTTTTAGCTTAGCAATGATGTTGTAGACTTCATGTTCGGTGACAGGTGAAAATTATGCCAGGAGGCATTGTTCTTTATTTGCTGAGAGAGAGAAGGGTTGGGTTTAGGTGGGAGGGAACCAGACGAGAGATGGGCAGGGACAGGTGGAGGATTTGAGGGGGAAAGAGATTTCTTCGCATTTCTCAATGGAGGCCGTCAACTCGGGGGGGATGGGTGGGGGGCCGGGGGTTCGGCAGATGATGTTTGATTTTGATGATGTTGAAAAGTTCTCTCTGTCTATTTTTGGCCCTATCAAGCTGAGTGTGGAAGAAGGTGGACTTTTCATTGAGGATGTGTTTTTTGTAGATGGACCTAGCAGATCCAGGCGCTAGATGGGAGGGGGATGGTTGTGGGCTAGATGGGAGGCGGATAGTTGTTGCCTCCAAGTTCTTTCAGAATGTCTAAGGGAGCATCTTTCGTTGTGGAGATCAGGGTTGAACCAGGATTTGGAAGGTATGTCTCTTTGGGTTTTAAGTTTGGGGGGCCACTTGGTCTAGGACCTCGGTATCTGATTTATTATAGTGTTAGATGAGGGTGTTGGCATTTTGGGAGAGAGGAGCTAGTAGGAGTTGGGCTTTGATTTTCTTTTCAAGTTCGCCGGGTGAGATAAGATGAATTTTTCTGGCCAGTTTCTTGTGTTTGATGCTTTTGCCGTGGATGGGGGGGCAGCAGTATTTTTTTTTTTTTATAAAACCTTTATTTGAGCAAGCAAGAAAGTACAAGGATGGGCCTACAACCACACGGGCCGGCCGCTAAAAAGGAGTAGACACATATCATATATGCCCGCAGAGGTAACATACAATCAACAATGCAATACTCCACATCATATACAGGACAAAAACAGATTTTATGTATATAAAAGAACAAACACACAAAAAAGGCGAAAGTGTATCACTGAAGGTCAGCTCAAGGGACGCAAGGGGGGGACAGCAACGGAAGTGCAGTAGCAAAATTCTAAGCACTAAGGAGCTCGGGGGGGGGAGGGGCACAGAGGTCAGTAAAAAGGGGGGGGGGAAGCCGGAAACACCAGCTCAGCCCCTATATGAAGGTTCCGAGAACGCTAGCCTAAGGAGACAGGGTAATCTCGATAGTGTCCACAAGGGGAGGAGTACAAATGTCGCCACGGTATTCGTTCCATTGACCCCACACCTTCACCCATGCCCTGGGTCTGCCCCTGGCCACATAGACAGTTTTCTCACGGAACATGGACCAATCCATGTTATCCTCCCATTTCGAGAGGTCAGGGGGCCTGGAGGCCCCCCAGAGTTGTGCAATATCTCGCTTCGCAACCATATAGCCCAGGGTGGCCCATCTAGTCTGTGCCACCGAATAGTCAGTGGGCTCCCAAACATTCAAAAGACAGCGACGAGGTTCCGGACGCAAGGACACCCCTGTCACCACAGCCATCAGATCAAGCACAGCCACCCAATAAGCAGCCACCATCGGGCACTCCCAAAGAATATGCAGGAAAGTAGCACGCAAACCACATCCACGCTTACACAATCCATCGGAGGAAAAGCCCATCACCACCAGTCGCGGTCCCGTCACGTACACCCGATGAAGGATCTTCAATTGGACCAGACGGAGACGAGCCGGAATAGCCACCTCCTTCGGGGAGGAGAGGGCCGATTGCCAATCCTCATCATCAAGTTCTAACCCATCGCCCATCCACATTTCCCGAAGTCGGGCCAATAAGTCAGTCCGATTGTTAATCAACTTTTTATAAATCAGGGAGATAGTGCTATCAGGAAGATGTTCGTCAAGGATACGGTCTTCAAGGGGGGAAGAGTCAGGCGGAATCTCACCAGGAGCAAATACCGAAGCCAAAGCGTGCCTGACCTGTAAATAACGAAAGAATTCCCGACCACTCAGGCCATAGTCAGCCTGGAGGGCCTGAAACGGTCGCACAGAACCCTTAGAGTACACATCCCCCACCTTAGAAATCCCAATCAAGTCCCAACGGTCGAAACCCTTGGAAGACCAAAGACCGCCCAGACGTTCTGAAGCATAAAGCGGCGTCGCCAACGTCAAGCGATCCTCCCAGCCCAAGCTCACATTCGCGGCACGCCACACCGTCAAAGCAGTCAATGTAGGTCCCACAAGATGGCGCCCAGCGGAGCGAGAATAGAGCACTCTGTTAAAGTCACCTCCCGGAAGCTGAAGTTTATCCATCTCAAACGCCGGATTACGACCTGGCGAAAACATAGCGTGATTGATAGCGGACAGATGGGAAGCCCAGTAGTACCTCTTAATGTCGGGGAGCGCCATGCCCCCGTCATACCACGGGATGGAAAGTTTCGCGAGAGCAATGCGCGGTCACCCATCCCAAATAAGCTGCCTCTGAAGGCTCTCAATCTCCCGAAAATAGGTCTTAGGGATAGGATCATAATAATTCTGGAGAGCGTAGAGAAACCGCGGCAGTGACATCATCTTAAACAGGGCCGCCCGACCCAGGGGAGACAAGGGAAGTTTGCGCCAACGGGCAACGTCCAAACGTAGCCTAAGCAACGGGGGAAGGAGATTACGATCAAAGCGAAGGGACGAGTCCAAGGTAACAAAAACCCCCAAGTATTTGAAGCCAT
This sequence comes from Lissotriton helveticus, assembly GCF_964261635.1. Classification (NCBI taxonomy): domain Eukaryota; kingdom Metazoa; phylum Chordata; class Amphibia; order Caudata; family Salamandridae; genus Lissotriton; species Lissotriton helveticus. Next base: position 191,756,150 of record NC_136069.1, read on the forward strand.
CCCGGGCCACCTGAAGAGGAAGTCTACTCGGCAACGGAGGCAAGATACCAGATAAAACGTATACACAGGACTTAGTCCAGTTGATGACGAGGCCTGAGTTAGCGCCAAAGGACGCAAGAACGTCAAATAAAACAGATAAAGACTTGCGAGGGGAAGTAAGATACAAGAGGATGTCGTCCGCATAAAGCGAGATGCGGTCTTCGAAGTCCGGGGCCCAACGAATCCCTTTAAGGGACGGTTCCCACCGGAGCCAGGCCGCTAACGGTTCAAGAGCGAGCGCAAACAACAGCGGGGATAAGGGGCAACCCTGGCGGGTACCCCTGCCCAAGGAGAAGGGAGCCGACACTCTACCGTTTACTACAACTTGTGCCAGAGGTTCCGCGTACAACAACTTAATCCAGCTAATAAACTCGCACCCGAATCCGAATTTCTCAAGAGTCGCCCATAAATAGGGCCACTCCACAGTGTCAAAGGCCATGGAGGCATCCAGGGACGCCAAAATGGCCGGTTCAGTCAAAAGCCCCGCCCTCGCCAGCACGCCGTGAAGGCGTCGTAAATTCAAAGCAGTGTTGCGATGCGGGATAAAGCCAGACTGATCCGGATGGACCAAATCCCCGAGAACCGAAAGGAGACGGGTCGCCAAAAGTTTTGCCAAAACCTTGGGTTCAACATTTAATAGGGATATGGGTCTATATGAGGAACAGAGGTCACGTGGTTTACCCTCTTTGGGGATGACGACGATTGTCGCCAGACGCTGATCATAGGGAAGTATGTTCCGCTCACGAGATTCTAGAAACATGGCGCGAAGATACGGCGCCACCTTATCGGGGCGTAACTTGTACAACTCAATAGGCAAACCGTTCGGGCCCAATGCTTTGCCCGAACGGAGCGAACGGACTGCAGTAGCTATCTCATCATTCGTAAAAGGGGAGTCCAAAGCAATACGGTCCAAGTCGGTGACACAGGGCAAAGTGATATCACGCAGAAGAAGGCGGGAGTCAGCAACATCCCTCACAGACACGGGAGCATATACAACACGGAAATATTCCGCAAAACGATCAACAATGGCAGTCGGATCAATCACATTCTCACCACTCGCAGACTGAATCACGGGCACCACACGATTAACTCTTTCTTTCTTGTCCAACCACGCTAGGAGTTTGCCCGCCTTATCACCCACATCGTACAATCTGCCTTGTTGCTCACGAAACATCACCTTTGCAGCGTCAGTGACCAGAGATTTATATGCAAACTGTTTTAGACCCAGGGCATGGAGTTTCTCAGGCGTGACACCAGACTCCAACTCGTCCTCCAAAGCAGAGATCTCCCCCTCAAGGTCCACCACCTCCCTCCTCCCAGCCTTCTTAGCTTCAACAATCAAGGAAAGGGCCTGTCCACGAATCACAGTTTTAAAGGCTTCCCACAGGGTCACAGCCGAAGAGACCGACCCCTCATTTTCCAGGAAATATGCATCCATGGACTTGAGCAAGAGGGTACGAGTCTCAGGGGAGGAAAGATACCAAGGGTTAATGGGAGCCACTCGGCCCGCCGCCTCTACCCCAACCTCGAAACGAAGCCAGAGCGGCGAGTGGTCAGAAATACCCCTTGGCAAATGCAAAATCTCACGGGGGGCAGCAGTATTGATCTTGAAGAGGATGAGATGATGGTCAGACCAGTCGATGGGGATGATGCTGGAAAGGGAGGCCAAATCATCATTGGTGATGACAGCAGCAAGAGTGGCCCCTATGGAGAGAGTTGGAGAGTGACAGATTTCTTTAAGATCACTGATCTCCAGAAGATTCAAGAGGCGATTAGTTGCAGGGTCTTTGATGTCATTCCAGTGGAGGTTGAAGTCTCCAAGGAAGAGATTTTTAGAGTTGGAAAGTGAGGATTGGGTGAGGAGGTTGGAAAGTTCCTCTGTGAAGTGAAGGAATTTGCCAGGAGGATGGTAGATATAATGTAGGCGAATAGGAGGGGCGCTCTGAATTATAAGATCTGCACCAAGGTATTCAAAGGTGATGGGGTCGGTGTTTTTAACAAGAAAAAGTTTTAGTTGGTTTTTAAAGATGATAGCTAGACCACCTCCAATTCTATCCAGTCTATCTTTTCTGAGTATGGAGTAACCAGGGGGGGGATGTAGGATGTCAAGACTTGGAGAGGTCACGTGGTTTTGGCGGATTTCAGAGGAGAGGGAGTTTAAATCTTTCCTGAGTTGTGAAAGTTCAGATGACAAGTTCAGAACATTCCTGAGCTGGGAGAGTTCAGAAGACAAGGAAAGGAGATCGTTTTCAATGTTAGATAGAGTCTGAGTTAAAGGAGTGATAGGGACTGGGGGAGGGATGGTGTTGGGGAGAAGAGTAGGATCAAGTTTGTCCAGGGAAAGTTGTCTGTGGAGTGCATAGGTTGGGAGGCGGGGGTGGAGAGGGGTTTTCAGGTTGGTGGACAAAGAGAGGACTGTGTGGTCAGAAGGGGAGTGCATAGAGTCATAATCCGTGTTTTGAGGGGGTATGGGGTCAAGAGAGGAGAGGGGAAGTAGCATCCTGGATAAGGTGGGAAAGGTAGTAAGGAGGAGGAGAAATTGGGACGGGCAGTCTGATAATAGGAATTGCGGGGAGGGAGCTGGGGGGAGGCAGTGAGGACGGGGGGTGGTTGGTGGTGGGAGGAGAGAAGACATTAGGGCTATAAAGGGTTTGGGAGGCTCAACTAGCTGTTGAGGTGTCCAGGTGAGTGGGGGTTGCTAACAAAGGAGGATTAATGGGGGATTGGGTTTGAGAGACATCGTACATAGGAGAAGTGTCTGTAGGGTGAGGGGTTGTGGACAAGGAACGGGAGGGGGAGAGGGTGTCAGTCAGTTAGGAGGGTGAAGTGTTAGGAGGTGTGATCCAGAGTAGGTATGAAAAGGTGCTGAAATGTTGTTCAAAGATGGAGAGGTGATTTTCATAAGCTTGGATGAGAAAGTTGCCTTATTTGAAGATGGAGATGTCTATTTCGCCGAGGAAGGCAGGGGAAGGGGAGGTGGACAATTTACAACCATACAGGATTTTACATGATTTGGTGATGGGGAGGTGGTGGAGAAAAATGCTTTTCCATTTGGAGGAACGTTGGGAGTAAAAAATGTAGTTGGTTTTTATTAATGAGGAGAGGCTTAGGTAGTTATCGACAAAAAGAGTTTCCTGGGGACTGATGAGTAGTTTGTCTTTAAAGTTTTTCTTTGCATTTTGGACAGATTAGGGGGTAGAGGATGGACCATGAGTTCAGGCCATATCTAGTGATGGGCGAGTCCAGTGGATTGAGTCTGAGGTCGGTTGTATTGCAGGGGAGTGCGAGAGGGGGCATGGTGATTCAGATTAAGGCGGCTAGATGAGGGGGAGGGAGGACGGAGGGAAAGATTAGCTATACCTCGAAGAGAAGGAGGGAGGGTCAGGGAAGGAGTAGCAGGAGCCAGTGGATGGGGTAGCCCTCGGGCAAAGAGAAGGTATAACAGAGATGGTCAGAAAGCGTAACAAACAGAGGAACAGTGGGAGAGAGAAATACAAAGAGGTAGAGCGAGCTGACGTTTACAAATTTCGATTAGCAGAGATCAGGTTGGGGTCAGGGGAACATAATAAGGGGAGATACATTGGGGTTATAGGGAAAAAGTTAAGGGTAGTAGAGGCAATAAATAATGAGCAATATGTAAAACAAATAGTTACAATCACAGCCAATAGAGATAAAACCACAATGCATGCCAATACAAAAGACCACCATGGGATCAAAAGTCGGTATAATGTCCAAAAGTTGGATCTATAAGCAGTACTAAAAAGGGCTGCAGAAATAAAGCCAGCCTAAACAAAGTAGTTTACAGTACTGATTGTGGCTACCAGATAGTGCTCCAAGTCCAATGCACAGACAAACCGTTCCACCGACAAAAGTGTATAGTGCACAAACGACAATGTGTGTAAGCGACATCACCTAGTTAACTGATTTCTTCTCTTTCTTTTTTGTACGCACAGGGGGCAGCAGGGTGCCGGGTGCAGGGGTGTCTTTTGGTGTCTGGAAATCTTACCCTCAGCTGGTCGCAGGGGTCCCTGGTTGTGAGGCTGCAGGTGTCGTCGGGAGCTTCGAGGATGGTCCTTGGGTGCTGGATTGGTGGTCACAGTCGTCCTTGTGGTCTTTGTTCACTCAGGCAAAGGCCATGCTCGGCGGGTGGAGTGTGCTGGATTCGCGGTTCCTGGCTAGCACCAGGGGTTGTTGCTGTTGAAGCAGAACCACTGCTCGTGGGAGTCCCAGTCTTTGGATGAGCAAGGCAGTCAGGTCCTCCGGGGTTTTTGAGGTTGCAGACCTCAAGAGACGCCGGGATTTAACAGTAGCAGGTTAAAGGATCAACAGGCCGGTAGGGCTGGGGCCAAGTCAGTCGGTGTCATCCTCTTGTTAGCAGCTGCACATCAGGTCTTGTTTCTTCTTGTTCTTGTAGTTTCGGAATCGGGATCTGAGGAAGGAAGGTTCGGGGTGCCCCTAAATACTAAATTTAGGGGCGTTACAGGTATGGGAAGGTCAGGGACCAGTGGGTCCCTTCCCTGGGGTGAGTACACCCCCTATCCGGCCACTCTCCAGTGGGGGAGCCTGTCTCTGATTGGGTAGGCCTCCCCATCCTCAAGATGGCGAGAGCCCGGAGTTGTGCTTCACCTCGCCTCCCCCACCTGAGGGGTGGGGTTGGCAGAGGCTGGCACACCCCCTTCTCTCATTTAGGTTTTCCCGCCAGTCTTCCCGCCAGAGTGGGGGGTCAGAACCGGTGGGGACCAGTTGCTGAGTACAGCAAGTGGCCTGGAGAAGTTCACAAAGGTGGCATGCCTTTGAAGCTCCCCCAGCCCATCCTGGGGACGGAAGCCTAGCACCTCGCCCCCAGGATGTGCATTGTTACACGCCTACAAGAGCAGATGGCTCTCTACCCAGGGGTCCAGCAACATATCTGCTGGGTGGCAGCCTAGGCATCCTCTCAGTCAGGATGCTGGTTGTTAGTTTCAGGGGGCAACTCTAAGTTGCCCTCTGTAGTGCATTTTACATTAAATCCCACACTGGCATCAGTGAGCGTTTAATGTGCTGACAAGTTTGATACCAAACTTCTCAGTTTTCAGTGTAGCCATTATGGTGCTGTGGAGTTCGTAATGACAACCTCCCAGCACCAGCACAATCAGTCAAAGTACATCAGCAGCAAAAAGTGGGGGCATACCATGCAAGAAAGATGGCACTTTCTCACACCATGGCATTCAGTATGAGACGATCGGGGGAGCAGGTAGGCATATAGCACATGGATAGACCCTTCAGTGGACTGCTCCCTTCCTTGTGTAACTCCGCCAGGTAGCTGCTGCCCCGGAACTCCCTGCTGACCATCTGACCCTTGGATTAGTGGTTCGAGGCCTTCCTACACCCGCCAGCACATTATCCCTGGTGGTCTAGTGGTAGAGCGTCACTGCTCTGCTGCTGGGCTGCCCTCTGTCTCTATTGTTTTCTTGGATTTTTTTTCTGTCCCTTTTTCACGTTTTCCTTGCTTGCAGATTCCTGCTCCTGCGATCCACCACGGCCCTGTCCTCCTCCAGTGCCGCTTTCCCGTTCCCCGCTTTTCCCGCTTAACAGCTGCCGAGCCCCCCCCCCCAGCACACTACTAAATGGCAGCCGCTGTGCGGTGAAAGTGCACCCACCGAACTTTGAGTGGACTGCTCCCTTCATTGCGCAACTCCGCCAGGTAGCTGCTGCCACCAACCTCCCTGCTGCTTCTGACCATCTGACCCTCTGGTTAGTGGTTCTTGGTCCTCCTCCACCCGCAGGCACCAACTGTGCCTCATCCCTGGTGGTCTAGTAGTAGAGCGTCACTGTTCTACTCTTGGGCTGCCTTCGGTCTTTTTTCTTGCCTTTTTCAGATTTTTTTTTTCTTTGATTCTTTTTCTGTTCCTTTTTTGCACTTTTTCCTTTTTTCCCCTTGCTTGCCGATGCGATCCCCCGTGGCACTGTCTCCCGCTAAGGCCTGTTTCCCGCTCCCACCGTTTCCCGCCTCCCAGCTGTGCAGCCCCCCCGCACACTACTTAAACAAACATAATGCCCATGCACACTCAGATGATAAACACTGAACAATCCAATCGTTGTTAACAGTCTTTGTAGAGACAAAGGTTAGTCCAAAGCACAATTAAACAGTATGTAGCTCGATCAATCCAGCGTTGATGCTTTGAGTCAGATTCTCACTTGTTTTCCGCTTGAGAGTCTCCACACACGGATGAGACATCTTTTTCACCGGTCCTGGGCCCTGTCGGGTCGGAATTAACACCGATAGAGCGACCTTTCAATCTGTACCCGTTCGCTACAGCCCTGAAGAGTCGTAGGCAGACTGTGCCATATACGACGAAACACGTGTCGGCTGGCTTTCTCGCATCTGAACAATAATAGACACTACATCAACGCTGGATTGATCATGATACATACTGTTTAATTGTGCTTTGGACTAACCTTTGTCTCTACAAAGACTGTTAACAACGATTGGATTGTTCAGTGTTTATCATCTGAGTGTGCATGGGCATTATGTTTGTTTAAATATCCGGTACTGACTCCTGTTAGTACTTTTCTGGGGGGTTATAGGGCTCATCCCCTCGCCCCTTTGCACCTCAAAAAATTAGAAACTCTACATTTAATGACCTGCGTTACCTCTAGCTGTGCGCCACCAACTAAAAACCCTTGCTCTGTTGTACATTCCCCGCACACTACTTAACGGCGGCTGCTGCGCAGCCACAACTGTACCCAGCGCCACGGAACCTGGTCCTCTGACCTTTTACAATACAAGCACCCTCCTCGCCCTTAACACCGGACGCCACATCGCCTTCCACCTAGCGCCACCGAAGGACACCCAAGGCACTTTCTTGTGCTGTAACTGCACTCTCGCCAACCACCACACTGCAGCTCAAGCAGCTAATCACCTCTCTAACCCACGAAGTAGGCCACACGCTCGACCCGATCTTCTCCGCGAGTGGAAACAGCATCTATAGCCACACCATTGAACTTCTTTGGACCAACCACCACTGCGTGCATTTCGCCTCCACAAAACCCACCATACAAATCCGCCCCACTCCCCACCGCCCCAGTCAGCCGTAGCTAGAACAAGGTCACCATTAAACATCTCACTGACTCCCTCAGTGCCATAACTGCACCGACTTCCACTGATGCTAATACCTCAGCACGCAACCTCCACCAATGGATCACTAACTGCTCCAATACTGTGACACCCCTCAAGAACGCACTTGGAAAGCAACACTCCAAGTATGCCAGTTGGTTCACCCCCACCCTCCTTGAGACCAGGCGCACCTGTAGACGACTCGTGAAGAGATGGAGGAACAACAAAACTGTGAAACCCATGCAACCTTCAAAGACGCGGTCATTGCACACCACCTTAAAAATTACAAAGAAAATAGCCCTCCAAGACAGAATCAATGGCAATGCACACAACAGCAAAGAACTCTTCATCATTGTCAAGGAGTTCATCAGGCCCAACAATAAGACCACAGACGTCCCACCCTCCCAAGACCTCTGCGACAAGCTCGGCACCTTCTTCCACCACAATATAAGCAACATCTATGACGGCTTCGACAACCAAGGTTCTCACGCCACCACCTCACCCGACATCACCCCACCCGACCACAGTGCACCCCAACAGATCCTGCTCAACTGGACCCAGCTCACCACAGACGACACACTCAATACCATGAGGAGTATCCACTCCGGTGCCCCCTGGGCGCATGCCAGCACAACATCTTCCACAGAGCAGCAACCTCCATTGCCCGAGCTTCACCGCACCATTCCCTGATGACTGGAAACACGCCAAGATCAACCTCCTGCTGAAGAAGCAGTCCACCGACCAGATAGACCACAAGAACTTCAGACCCATCTCCCTGCTGCCCTTCCCAATCAAGGTCATAGAGAAGGCCATCAACGCAGAACTCGGAGTTCATCGAAGCAAACCACGGCCTGGACATCACCCAATCCAGTATCCATAGCAATCACAGCACAGAGACGGCACTCCTCGCCGGCACCAAAGACATCCGCTCCCTCCTTGACCTAAGCAAAACAGCCGCCTTCATCCTCCTGGACTTCTCTGCAGCATTCGACACCATCTCCCACCTCATCCTAATCACAAGACTCCACGATGCCGGCATCCGCGACAAGGCCATAGACTGGATCCACTCCTTTCTCACCGGTCGAACACAGCGAGTCAAACTACCACTGTTCCTCTCTGAACCCACAGAGATCGCTGCAGAGTCCCCCAGGGCTCTTCCCTGAGCCCCACGCTCTTCAACGTCTAAACGGATCCGCTAGCAGCCATTGTCCGGAACCATGGACTCAACATAGACTTCTACGCCTACGACACCCAGCTGATCCTCATCCTCACCAACAACCCCACAATCGCTAGAAACAACTTCCACAGCTGGACGAAGGCCGTTGCCACCTGGGTGACAGACAGTTGCCTCAAACTCATCTTGGACAAGAACCAAGACCTCATCCTGGCACCACCCCCTCAGCTTGGGATAACTCCTGGTTGCCCGCTGCATTGGGAACACCCCTCACCCCCATGGACTACATACAAAACTTGTGCATCATACTGGACTCCTCACTCAGAATGAACCGCCAGATCAAAGCGGGATCTCATCTTGCTTCCACACGCTTTGCCTACTTCATAAGACATTCAGACAGATCCTGTCCAGAAACACAGTCGCCCACGCTCTCATCAGCAGCAGACAGAGACTACAGCAACTCACTATATGCTGGCGTCACACCGAAACTCCTCACAAAACTACAGTACGTTCAAAATACCAAAAGCAGACTGGTCCTCCACCTCCCCCACAGCAATCACATCACCGAACACCTTCAAGAACTCCACTGGCTCCCAGTTAACAATAGAATCACTTTCAAGCTCCTCACACACGCCTACAAAGCCCTCCACGACGCAGGACCAGTATATCAAACCACAGCCTCTCATTCCACGTACCCACCAGACATTTCCACTCCGCCCAACTGGCCCTGGACAACGACCCTCGAAACCACAAAACCGGAACCGGAGAAGGCTCCTTCACCTACTTCACCGCCAAGACCTGAAACACCCTGCTCCTTCACCTCAGACAATCCCCGTCACTGACCCAATTCAGGAAGGATCTCAAGACCTGGCTCTTCGACTGAACCCCAGCATCCAGACTGATCAGCAGCCCCGTTCATCTTCAGCACCTTTAGACTCTTACGGGAGAGTAGCCATGCTTTACAAACCCCAGATTGATTGATTGATTGATATACACACGTCATCTCACTGAATGCAGATTACATTCTAATACACTTGAGGAACTGTGCAGAGGGTCTGCCACAGACATTTGCTGAGCTGCGCAGGCTTGGCAAGGCATCGGACTCATGATAAATAGGTCTAACTCTTGTCTTTTTCCAGTGCCAAAGAAAGGAGCGGACATTATGGCCTCAAGTACTGTACATGGGTTAGTGCCAACATTTCAAGTGTTAAAATACCTAAGCAACAGAATCTACAAAGGTGTCATCAATATAATACAGAGGCACTTGGGTGAACACAATGGTGGCAGCTACGTTCTTGATGGTGTTGTGATACAGACTGCCACTGTCTGTGATGGGGCATGTTGTTCTCGCCAAGATGGTATTATTACCCAGACTGCTTGATCTCTTTGCAAATATCCTATTATGGCTCAAGAAACCCTTGTTTCAGAAACTGTCCACACACATTGTTGACAGAACTAATGAGGGGTACTGGCAGGAGGAGCGTTGCTCTGGAGATGTAGTATCTGACCCTTGAAGAAGAGGAGCTGGATATCTCAGAGTTGTATTGTAGGACTGCTCAGCTCCAATGCCTCCAGTGGCGACTTTAAAAAAACGCCTGTAAGGAATTAGCATCAGCACACAACAGGAAATATATAATGAATTTGCTATTCACAGTTAAATAGAATTGGAACAGTTTCTTGAGACGCAGCATGTACAGCACTCCCTGTGCTCCTGAGATCCCACTAGGTGTGCTGCATTAAGTTTAAGTCCGTCCATCATCTTGTTTGTTTTGCTGTTCACCCTTTGTGGGAAGGGTATGCCCAGGCGTGGGTCCAGTGCTCACTGCTCCACTGGAGTCAAGCTATCCTGGCTGAAGACGGTTGATAGCCAGAAATCGGTCCTAGGATGCTTGATTCCGGTCCAGGGAAGACATGGCTTGGCAGTTCGGTCTGGACTGTTCCCATGAGGCACAGGGTCAAGACTGATTTGTATATGGCCATGTCTGAACTGGGGTGGCTTTGTGAGCAAAATAACGATGGATTAAACCCAGATCTGTGACTGGGGTGAATGTTTTGCCATTGTGCAACGTTCCGTCCATCATCTTGTTTGTTTTGCTGTTCACCCTATGTGGGAAGGGTATGCCCAGACGTGGGTCCCGTGCTCACTGCACCACTGGAGTTAAGCTATCCTGGCTGAAGATGGCTGATAGTCAGAACTCAGTCCTAGGATGCTTGATTCCGGTCCAGGTAAGAAATGGCTTGGCAGTACGGGCTGGACTGTTCCCATGAGGCACAGGGTCAAGACTGATTTGCATATGGCCATGTCTAAACTGGGGTGGCTTGGTGAGCAAAATAATGATGGATTAAACCCAGATCTGTGACTGGGGGTGAATGTTTTGCCATTGTGCAACATTCCGTCCATCTTCTTGTTTGTTTTGCATTAAGTTTAGCAGCATTGTGAAAACAGTGGATAGAGCGGCGTGGACAGCAGTGACCTTAGTGGGTGGTCTATATGACTCGGATACTCTAATGGCATTTGAGGGCAGCTTGCGGAATGCATCTGGGACAGTTCCTGTGCATGCAGTATTTATCAAACACAAAAGGTGATGGAAGGAATGCTTGCAATTTGTCAAACCACTGGTAATTGCTTGGTGTTGCATTTCAACCCAGGATTCCTTTGCTCACCTGCCACCTCAGTTTGGACGCAAATCAGTCTTGGTCCTGCTCCTCGTGGGAACAGTCTAGCCAGTACTACCAGGCCAGGGCCCCACGAACCACAACACAAACCCCCAAGGGCCAGTTTCGCCTTGATAAGGGCTCATCAGCCAAGTATAGATTGACTCTAGTGGCACAGTGAGCAAGGCACCCACATCTGGGCATACTGTTGCCACCTACAGTGGTACATCAAACACACAAAAGGTGATGGGATGAATACTTGCAATTTGACTAACCACTTGCAATCGTTCAGGGTAGCATCTCAACCCATCATTATTTTGCTCACCATGCTACCTCAGTTTGGACCCAGCCATATACAAATCATCCTCAACACTGCTCTTCATGGGAATAGTCCAGCCCGAACTACCAGGCCATTCAGCATTTACATATACATAATGTCCAGGGGGAGACAGAGACTGGTCTATCAAAGGGGGAAATTGGATACTCCAGATGCGATCAGAATGGAGTCATCTTTGGACAGATGGTATGGTCATGTGCTCTCATACAGGAGTGGTTGACAGATGTGCCAGCCTATATCACAGACTGAACAGGCACACATGGTAGTCCTAAGGTATGTTTATTTGTGCTTATGACAAGTTAAAATACTGATTTAGTGATCTAGTGCTGATTATTGCAAAAAGCTCATCTCCATGAGCTAGAGATCCCCACAACTACCAGATCTGGGTAGATGAAAGGCAGATCTGAAGAGTTTTGCTTTAGCGGAGATAAGATGTCCACAAATAGTGGCAGGTTAAGGGGACTATATCAAAAACACTAAAGGGAGGTAGAGCGAAGGGCTGGATTCCGGCTCCACTAAGTACTTAAATAAACAAAGAGAATCCAACTCACGGGGGGGGGGGGGGGGGGGGGAAGAGTGTTCGACAACGGTTGAAGCACTCAGTGTTGTATAAAAATACCCCTCACACACCAAAAGGCCCCTTGGTGTCATGCTTCATCATCGGGGTCTTCGCACCCCTCTATCGGGATGCGGCGTGCTACGACCAACGACTACGCGGGAGCACTTATAGTAATGACTATGTATGGTGTGGATTGTGTGGGGTGTATTTATAAGTGAGTGGTGGGATGTGGTGAAGGATTAAAAAGTACCTGGCACAGTAGTCTATAGAAATTTTTTTATTCTGAACTCTGGCTGGTACTATTAAAAGAAGTGCAGTATGAGGTCGATTCTGTTTATTTAAGGAACAGGACCTCTGGTGTGCGTCGACATGTTTCGGAGTCAAGCTCCTTCTTCAGGACGGGGGCACAACTTCCCCACCTTACTCACGTATTTTTAATAAAAATAAATGTATATTTACAAAAAAGTGAAATAGAGAGGCTTAGTGTGCCTACAGCGGTCTGCTACAAGTACAATGACCTGCAGAAAGACAAAAAAAGAGATAAACTGATGGTTACCCTGTAGCGGGTAGTTCAAGCAGGTGCAGTCACCTGGAACCTCACCAAATGCTTGTAATAAGCCCTGTAAAAAGAAAAAGGTACTCACAACACATACAACATATAACACAAAAACACTAGGAGTTACTAGCAGTAGTGGTCATACTTATGAAGCTTGTTTGTTGGCCTCATGAGCATAAAGGCACGTCAGGGGTGTTGCTTGATTTGCAATCTGTAGTAAGGAGGAATGATGCAGTTTTAATAAATCATTCTTCACTTACTTAGGAGAAAGAAGTCGTTTGCTTAGATGTTTTGTTAATACTCACATAAACAGGACGCTTTGATCACCGTCTTACCCCTCACGCTGCTCTGCTGGTATGAGGCGGTAATCGGGTTTGCGCTATTTATACTTTTTTGTAATTGGGCGGAAGTGTCTACATGACCTAACATGGATGTTCCGCTCATTGTTGTTAATTGTACCCATGTATGGAGCATCCGCTCACTGACCATACAAAGTACTCGTATGTCTGACACGGGCTCACATATGGCCAGCGTCTGTAAGCGCGAGTGTCCCCCTGGCACGCATGCGCGTAGCTTGAATACTTATTGCCGCGCATGCGTGTGAAGATGCGGCGCTCGCGTAGGGGGCACTGATGTTTAGCGCATGCGTGCCTTTGCCCTATGTTCAAAGCCGGGAAGGATATTGAAAGATAGGCGGGCTCGTGGGTTTAGAAACCTTACGTAGACATGGCACATCAGTAGAATTTACATTCAAGGATGTTTTTAGTGACAAAATCACTGAGAAATAAAGTGAGAATTGATTATTATCACGCATGTACATATTGATACTTCTCGCTCTGGTAATTGATACCTCATCAATATTACGCGTGATTCTGAAGATACATATTAATAGGATATTAATTGGATAGCTGACCCCAGGGCACCTCATCATTAAGCCCGATTTTGTGGGTGCCAAGTCTGAACACCCATCTTTGTTCCTTTTGAAAAAGGCCATTCTCAGACGGTAATTGCTCTATGATGGTCCAGTTTAGATCATTCACACAATGTTGTGCTGTAAGGTAATGTGTGGCCATTTTCGTGGTCATACCTACATACTCAAGATTACAGGGGCATTTTATAAGGTAGACCACGTTTTTTGAGTTACATTGTCGGTCACCTTCCCAGATGACAAGGATGTCATCTATGTACCTCCTCCAGCATTTTATGTTGGATCTGTATGGGTTCAAATTGTGAAGAATCCTGGTTGCCTCGAGGTGGTGTACGTAGAGCCCAGCCAGACTTGGAGCAAAGGTACTGACTACCAGGGCCATCAAGACGAGAATGAATGAACACAAGAGCAATGTGCGCTGTAAGAAAAGCACCACGAAAATGGCCACACATTACCTGACAGCACAACATTGTGTGAATGATCTAAACTGGACCATCATAGAGCAATTACCGTCTGAGAATGGCCTTTTTCAAAAGGAACAAAGATGGGTGTTCAGACTTGGCACCCACAAAATCGGGCTTAATGATGAGGTGCCCTGGGGTCAGCTATCCAATTAATATCCTATTAATATGTATCTTCAGAATCACGCGTAATATTGATGAGGTATCAATTACCAGAGCGAGAAGTATCAATATGTACATGCGTGATAATAATCAATTCTCACTTTATTCCTCAGTGATTTTGTCACTAAAAACATCCTTGAATGTAAATTCTACTGATGTGCCATGTCTACGTAAGGTTTCTAAACCCACGAGCCCGCCTATCTTTCAATATCCTTCCCGGCTTTGAACATAGGGCAAAGGCACGCATGCGCTAAACATCAGTGCCCCCTACGCGAGCGCCGCATCTTCACACGCATGCGCGGCAATAAGTATTCAAGCTACGCGCATGCGTGCCAGGGGGACACTCGCGCTTACAGACGCTGGCCATACGTGAGCCCGTGTCAGACATACGAGTACTTTGTATGGTCAGTGAGCGGATGCTCCATACATGGGTACAATTAACAACAATGAGCGGAACATCCATGTTAGGTCATGTAGACACTTCCGCCCAATTACAAAAAAGTATAAATAGCGCAAACCCGATTACCGCCTCATACCAGCGGAGCAGCGTGAGGGGTAAGACGGTGATCAAAGCGTCCTGTTTATGTGAGTATTAACAAAACATCTAAGCAAACGACTTCTTTCTCCTAAGTAAGTGAAGAATGATTTATTAAAACTGCATCATTCCTCCTTACTACAGATTGCAAATCAAGCAACACCCCTGACGTGCCTTTATGCTCATGAGGCCAACAAACAAGCTTCATAAGTATGACCACTACTGCTAGTAACTCCTAGTGTTTTTGTGTTATATGTTGTATGTGTTGTGAGTACCTTTTTCTTTTTACAGGGCTTATTACAAGCATTTGGTGAGGTTCCAGGTGACTGCACCTGCTTGAACTACCCGCTACAGGGTAACGATCAGTTTATCTCTTTTTTTGTCTTTCTGCAGGTCATTGTACTTGTAGCAGACCGCTGTAGGCACACTAAGCCTCTCTATTTCACTTTTTTGTAAATATACATTTATTTTTATTAAAAATACGTGAGTAAGGTGGGGAAGTTGTGCCCCCGTCCTGAAGAAGGAGCTTGACTCCGAAACATGTCGACGCACACCAGAGGTCCTGTTCCTTAAATAAACAGAATCGACCTCATACTGCACTTCTTTTAATAGTACCAGCCAGAGTTCAGAATAAAAAAATTTCTATAGACTACTGTGCCAGGTACTTTTTAATCCTTCACCACATCCCACCACTCACTTATAAATACACCCCACACAATCCACACCATACATAGTCATTACTATAAGTGCTCCCGCGTAGTCGTTGGTCGTAGCACGCCGCATCCCGATAGAGGGGTGCGAAGACCCCGATGATGAAGCACGACACCAAGGGGCCTTTTGGTGTGTGAGGGGTATTTTTATACAACACTGAGTGCTTCAACCGTTGTCGAACACTCTTCCCCCACCCCCCCCCGTGAGTTGGATTCTCTTTGTTTATTTAGGTTAAGGGGACTGTCTAGGCCCAATGTGGGTTTGAATTGGGAACCTCTGTTTCAAACCTGTGACTCAAAATCGGACAATAGACTCCCACAGAATGAGATTTGGCATGGTTTGGAGCAAAAGGTGATGAAAATCCAATACACAGAGTGAGGCTTAGTTATGGCCTTCCTGGACCCCTGTTTGGTTCAAAACTGTGAGCTCAGAGATGGGTACACACCCAACCCAGAAATATCTAGTACTAAGCTAGAACTTCACTGCATATAATATGAGGGGCTGTGTAGGGGAAAAGAGTGAGGGGATATTACATTAGCTTTTAATTTCTTTTTCTTCTTACAGTTGCAACGGTTGATCTTAAAGCAGTTTGGTATTCTATTTACACTACTATTCTCAAGTAATTTCATTGGATATGTATGTCCATTGTGGTTATCCTGGTAAATGATATACTCACATTATCTTCTGTCTGGCATACTAAGTTAGAACACTATTGGTTATGGTTATATATATTACAATTATGCATTTCTACAAAGATCAATTTTAAAAATGTGCCTTGTCTTGAAGTGATATTGTTTGTCTCTATGAAAGGCTGTATGACAATGACAATTTCCTTTTATTTCCTCACTTTTAATGAAAGATGAGGAGGACAGGTTCCAGAGCATAGCGGTTTTGAATACATTTTTTTATTTTAAGATTGGTTTATCATGTATTTATTTTATACGTTACACATAGCGCTAGCTAGACCCAAAGGTATCAGAGCGCTATACAAAATCGTTAACAGGAATACAGTAAATGAGGCATGCAAACACAAAAGGGGCGAGTATTCAAAATAGTAAACATCAAAGAAAATAAAAGCAGTACCAAAAACAAGAGCAGCAGATTAAAGGTGATCTAAAGGACAGCATAAACAGATAAGAAGCCGACTATGATCAAAGGTACTAGACCTGTACAAGCGATGTTAACCAAGGTCAATAATCTAGGAGTTAAAGTTTTTGTTGGGGAGGAGTTGTTTCAGGTTCCTTTTGAAGCTAGGGTAGGAGGGGGTGCATCGCAGGTCACAAGTTAGAGAGTTCCATATGCTCGGAGCATTTCCGGAAAAAGAGCAAGACTTGGTTGCTGCTTTTTTAGATTGGGAGGTATGAGTAAAAGTGAGTTAGAGCTTCTCAAAGATCTGGTAGTCCCCGCTTTCATCATAATTTGACCATGATTTTATTTAAAACTTTAAAAACTTACTGATGATGCTGCCTATTAATAGGAATCTAATTTATAATTTGTTGGAGAATTTTTCTCCATGCTTTGAAATGCGCTCTGGATCTGCACGTTAATGAATATTAATAAATATCCATTGAGAAGCTTACTTACCACTGAACCCATACACAAATATACACCTCAGTAAATTACAACAGAAGGGCCAATAGGCCCCATGTTTTCTGCCCACTTTCTTCAAATGTGCAACAAAAACGGAAATGAGTAGCTTGTTCTGACACAGCACTAACTCTTATATGTTTGGCCCTCCACACCTAAAACTAACATTATATGGGTTTTGAATGACAAATTTAGACAACGTGAATCTTATCCACGAGCCCAAAGCAGAGTCCATGGAGAATGGCAGCCTATGCGCTTAACAAGAAAGTGTGGCAACACAGCCACTGTATAATATTTTATAATAAAACTCTCAAGGGCACCTTGAAGTCTGCATACATAGCTATGCATGTGTCTTGTGCAATTATTTAAATTTTTTATATTGTGCAGATGTGTTTGTCCAGTCACAACATTTTATTTTGATCAGGCAGTGGTATATACAAATGCAGCACTGAATACAGTAACTCACCGCTTTAGATTCCAAATAATAATCCTGGTTCCCTTTTTCCCAATAATTGCATCCAGTTCGGCCATAAGTTCTCTCTCTGATGAAAACAAGGAATGTTTCAGGATTGCGTTCAGATTAGTCTGAGATGCCGAACCTTTATTGAGCTGCCGTAAGCATGCTGTTAAGGATTCAGAACATTGAAATGGAATTTATAACAGGACGAATGTGTAGCAGCTATTACTATAAAACTGTCTCTACCACAGACTGTTCACTCACATACAGTATTATTTATAGGTGACTTGCCGGGGTATTCTAGAGAAGAGAAATAAATCAAATGCTCTTTACACAAAGCATGGCTTAGGTTTAGGCATTACCCTTTCAATGTGCATGTAAAAATGTTTGACATACCTTTCTCCAGTGTTAATACTAAATTGAAAAAGAACATTTCAAACTTAATACTGGAATGCAGAAAACAAGACAGTCAGACACGGTCACTGTAGGTGAATGTGGTACAAGGTATAGTTCATCACTTTTAATGTCTGTCCCACTGAAACTTTAGTTCCCAAAATTATTTTCTACAGAATAACAGTACATGGTCAGACCATGGATAACAGTACTTGGCCAACTCAATTTAGGGTTACTGAGGTACAAAAGAGTTAATGGGCTTCAACTGTGGGTACTAAGACTGATTTACACTAATGGTCAAGAGCCTGACCTGCTATGGATAGAGATAACTGAGAAGCAAATACGCTACTTTACCACTTGACTTTTGGGGCAGCAAGGCAAGCAGTCCAAAGTTTACTCAGGGAGGTGGTGTCCAATTATAGACTCCGAACTCAACAATCAACATAATATCACTCAATAAAGGAATGTCCAGTCAGTTCTTTCATTTTATAAAAGAGAACGAAAATTATACTTACCCCGTAAGCATATGTTCTATAGCGTGTTGTGCTGTAGATTCATCTGCTCTGTATATTCCTGCTATCCTGTGTTGGGCTCGGACATTTGCAAGTTATTTTTCTTCAAAGAAGTCACGAAGTATGGTGCGACTTCTCTCATGGTTGACAATGCACATGGACATGGAGTACATGGTAGATTGTTTTCCGCAAAGCAGGATAGAGCAGTATGGAGAGGTGAGTAAACGCAGTAAGGTGCAAATGTTTATTTGCAGAGGAAGCAAGTTACAAAATAAAACAGATTTGTGATCATAGCCACACACTTCTTGAGAGGAGTATGGGTGCATGCAAATCTACAGCACTACATGCTGCAAACAGATGTTTACAGGGAAAGGAACATTTTCCATTTGTAGCATGTGTTACTGTAGATTCACATGGTCTGCACTGACTGTAAAGCAGTACCCTCAAAAACGGCGGCTGGAGTGTGGATGATGCAAATGTCTAAAATATGTTATGTTGTTATTCTATGCAGATTTGTGGAGCACACCCTCACCCGAGAGGGTATCCTGGCGCTCAGTAGATGCGAGTCTAGACAGACCTATAGCCTTATCGGGCTACTCGAAAAGCTAGGTCTTCGTCTTCCTGCGGAATTCAAGAAGTGAGGAGGAGGCTCTGAAGTGTAGCAGCAGGTCATTCCATTCTTTAGGAGCCGTGTAAGAGAAAGCTCGACATGGGATCTGGATTTCTGTTTGCGTGAGATATGTGCAAGTAGAAGTCCTGATGAGCTGAGGTATCTGGAAGGGTTGTGAAAGCAGATGCGATTGTAGAAATATGCTGGTCAGTGTTATGTAGTGACTTGAAAGTGTGGGTAAGGAATCTGAAATGTGCTCGTTTGTGTATGGGGATCTAAAGGAGCTCCATCAGGTGCAGTATGATGCAAGTGTGGAGTGGGAAGTAGCTCTGGCACTGAATTCTGAATACTCTGCAGCCTTCAAAGTTGTCTGTTGATCTTGGCAAGAGGGTCTTCCCGTAGTCCTGCGTGCTTGAGACCAGGGTATGCATGATGGCTTTACGGGTGCTGAGTAGGAGCCAGCAACCTGAGGGTATGGAAGTTTGACGATGTGACTGCATTGACAAGGGCGGTCACGTTGTGTTTGCTGTTGATAATGATCCAAAGATTCTTTGCATGGGTGGTGGGGGTGTCTGTCCTGACTCTGCTGGCCAGCATATGGAGTCCCACAGTTAACTGCTCTTCCCGAACATCACGATTTTAGTCTTGTCAGTCTTCAGCTTCAGGCAATTGGTCTTCATCCAGTGGGCGATTTCAGTCTTGCAGGCACTTAACTTGAATGGGATACTGGGCATCTTGCCCGTGAGGTAGAGAATGAGTTGAGTGTGGTCGGTGTAGGACAATGATGTTGCGAGTGCGGATGATATTGGCTAAGGGGATCACGTATGTGTTGAAGAGGGTCGGGTTTAGCAGATGAGGTCTCAGGTGTCCAGGGTGTATAGTGCCAGACTGACTGAGTCCTTCCCGGGAGGAGGAGCATATCAATGGGAGTGTGTGTCTATGGATTCCGATGTCATTTTGGTGTTGGATGAGAATGGTGTGGGAGACTGAATTAAACACTGCAGAGAGGTTCAGGAGGATGAGCACCGCCATGTCGCCTCTGTCCAAAGTGATACGGTTGTCACCCGTGGCGGCACGGGCAGTTTTGTGCTGTGGTTTGAGTCTAAAACCAGACTGAGTGGCGTTGTTAGTAGCCATTTAGGTAGTCGGGTAGGCGCCGGTTGCTGATTTTCTTAAAGACTTTGGCCCAGAATGGTAGCAGGGAGATTGGCCTGTTGTTGGCGAGCATTTAAGGGTCCATAGAAGTTTTCTTCAACAATGGGGGGACTGTTGCATGCTTTAAAGCATCTGGGAAGGGCATGGAAGCAGTGGAGACATTCAGAATGGGCGAGAGCATGGCACTGATGGATTACAGTTCTCTGGAGTAGGCTTGGTAGGGACCAAGGTCCAATTGGGACCCTCGGTGAATGGACTGCATGCTAGCAACAGTTTCTGAGGTAATGATGGGCCATGTGGTTAGCACTGGTTCTTTGAATTAGTTTGGGAGGCGTTTGGCGAGGTCTGTGATGTCTGTTGCGGGTTGAAGTTATTGTAAATGGTGGTAAGTTTGTTGCTGAAGAGTTGAGAAAGTTCATGGTAGAGTTTCTGCAAGGGGGGTGATCGAGCTGGAGGTGCCTGCTGCTTTACAATGGTGACTTTCTTTCCTTCTGTTGGTGCTGGCATCAATGCTGTCCGCCAGAGTAGCGCATTTGGTGGTTCAGATTATTTGGTGGTAGCATCTCCTGTCTGTACTGTTCTGGCTCATTCAGTTGTTTGCAATTAAATAAGGTCTTTAAGACTGTCTGGCCAACCATTGCTCGCTGTCTGGTTAGGATGCCCACTCAATAATGCAAAGTGAATGTGTGTGGGGTTGACCAAGTGCCTACTTTGCATACGTCAGCTTGGAGAACATTTCCTAGAAAGGCCATGGCTTTGGCCTGCTTTGTGTACATTGTACACCATGTACAACTAGGGTCTCTTCTAACTTTGAGGTAGCACGTTTGGTTGCACTTCACTATCCATCCCAAGATATTGGTCAGCCCTTGTGAGGTTTGGCAAAGGCTACAAACAGTTTTTACGTCTTATAAAAGGGTATGGCCCTTTTAATGTAATACATGCGTTTTACATCTTAGATGTGGATGCTTCTCACTACTCAAAAGTCTTTTTGTGGGAAAAATACTGTGAGCTCTATGGTATGGTTGAGATGAAAAGGTGCGACCAATTCAAGAATTTTTGTCAGTACCATCTTATTTTTATTACCTTGAATTAAGGATTCCTGTAGTGTGAGGGCTTGCTTTTCAGTAATACATCTGAGAGATGTTAATTCCCAAAGGAAGGCCACTTTCCAAGAGAGGTACTCTAGTGGGCAAGTGTGTAAGTGCTCAAAAGGGGACCTGGGGTTGGGGGTGTGTGCATGAGTGTAGTAAGAAGTATGTGCAGATTCCACGCTGGAGAGGGGGGGGGGGGGAACTCTGGAAGGATGGCCCTTCTAAGGCCTTCCATGAAGGCTTTAACAGGTATACAGAAAAGGGAGGAATGTTTCCTGTTTTGCATGTAAGCTGCTATGGCTGCTAAATGAAGCTTTATGGAGGTGTAGGCAAGGCCTGATGTTTGGAGGTGGATCAGGTAACAGATGATATTCTGGAATGTTAGTTTTAAGGAGGCTCGTGGGTGCAATAGTGAGCAAATATGATCCACTTTGTCGCATAGCAACCTGGTTTGGGAAGTTTGTTAAACTCCTGTAGGATGTCCAAGTATTTCAGCAGGTAGCCAAACGCTAGGATTTCAGGTGCCAAATGGCTAGATTAAGCTATGCGGTGTCCAGGAGTATGATCTGACCCTGGTTCTTGATGCGAACATCTGGCATGTTCAGAAGCTTCTAGTGTGGACTGACTGATATCACAAGAAGTGCTAACTACCAGGGCTACATGGTCCAGGTGGAGGGCACAAGGATGAGAGTCTGAGGCACATCTTCCGTACCACGAATGAAAGGAGTGGGAGAGGTGGACAAATGTAAGCAAAGATCCCTGCCGAACTTGATATTATTGCATCTTTTTGAAGAAACACATTTACCTCTTCCTGTAGTAGGCTGACATGTTTTCTGTTGAAGTTGTAGTTGCGGGGTTGGATTTTGGAGGGATTATGATCATTTCTAGCCAGTAGCCATTTGAACTACCACGAATACCAAATTGCCTGATGTGATTTCCTTCCAGTGAGGGAGGAAATAGTCTAGTCTGAACCCCAACAGGCGTTTTGTTGTCAGGGACAGGCAGCGGAGACAATGTTTTGAGGTGGATGCTCCTTTCCTGGAACCTCCTTAGCACCAGTTGTTGAATTATAGACACCCCTGGTGTAACCTCATGATGTCTGCTGTTTGTACGATCGTTGCTGCCTCTGGTAGGAGGGAGATGATTTAAAAAAGAGGTGGCTTTGAAGCCCGCCCTCTACTGGCTCCTCCAAAAGAAGCCCCTAGGGTATGAAGCGTGGAGGGCAACCATGGCTAGGGAAGAATCAGAGTCCTGTTTTCCCCCTAACATTTGGTCAACTTGTGGGACGAAAAGTGTTCATCAAAGGGCAGGATGAGAAGATTTAAAGTTCTCCATATGGAGTCGGATAAGGACGCAGTTACTGACCCTCCAGATGCTGTGTTGGTGGCATCTAGTGCACAGCGGATATTGGCAATGGAGATGGTCTTTCTTTCTGCCACTAATTCCTTTCCCCTATTTCTAAACTTCTGGAGAGAGGCTTAATTGTGTAGCATTTGATTTTGGCCATTCCTGAAATGCTGTGATTTGCAGATGGAGAACAGCACAAATCTGGGACAAGAGGCGTACTGAAAAATATCTACGACATGCCATTAAATTACCTATCAGATGTGAGGTGTCTAATGTAATAAGAAGATCTTTTCACGAAGTCTGGTAGTATATGCAAGTGCCCTTGGTAGTCAGACATTACCCCAGCTTAGAAGATCATTTATGCTATATGCCACTCACATGCAACTGGTATACACACGCAACAAGTATACATGCCTCATCAGACGATGCTCCAACACTGAAGAACCAACATTCTTATTTATCTTACTCAAATGTTCACTACTACCTCTACTAAGGAACTACTACAAATGTTAAGTGTCAAACCACCTTCTATGATAGTAAATCTGTAGATACAGATACTCATGTTTACTCCAGAATCATAACAGCAAAGTGAAGGTCACATTCATAAGGGAAGGCAAAAAACATTGGCACCCTCACACCCAACTGGAAATAAAAATAAACAAATCCTGAGACTATTGCTCAACTACATATTCAGGAGCGTTTATTAACATATGGAGTTTACTCTCCAATCCTGTACTTAACCAAAAACTGAATGTGTAGAGCAGCAATTAAACTGATTCAGACCGATAAAGATATAAAAGGGCTGCAAGTAGTTGGGTTTATACAGCAGGGTGGGAAACTGTCATAAGTACTTTATTATTAAACAACTAAAGAGTGACTTAGTGAAAAAATTATATACATATATATATATACACACACATATATATATATATATATATATATATATATATCCGAACAAATTGGGTCCTTCTGAGACCATTTCTCCCATCGTCAGGTGGCGTACATCGGCGGCGAACCCAAGCCGTTACTTCTATAACTCCAAAGTTGCTTCCACTCAGCAAGTACGCACTCAGAGACAGATTCTGATGTAAAGTATTTTATTCCCAAATTACGCTACGCGTTTCAACACTATGCAGTGTCTTGATCACACCAAGACACTGCATAGTGTTGAAACGCGTAGCGTAATTTGGGAATAAAATACTTTACATCAGAATCTGTCTCTGAGTGCGTACTTGCTGAGTGGAAGCAACTTTGGAGTTTTATATATATATATATATATATATATATATATATATATATATATATATATATATATATATATATATATATATATATATATATATTTACGTTATTCTTTCCCCCTAAAAGGCAAAGAAGAGTTAGTGAAACTCCCAAGAAGGGCAACCCTTGCCCTTGTGCATACCCAAAAAGAGAAAAAGATCTTTCTCTTTTTAAAAAGGACCCTCACTCACCACTAATTGGTGACATGCTTCATCATAGGGTCCCCGCTGGGGTGACCGAATTTCTCCCCAGCGTGCTACAACGCCTGTATTACAGCGGAGCAGGTAGGTGGTGTGTGCAACAGTGCTACAACTAATATGCGAGTCAAACTGTGAGTGATGTTAAAAAATACATGGTTGTAACCTATAAAAATGTTTTTTAATAAAGGCCAACCAGTATTAGGTTAAAAACAGTGCATGGCGGACAATCCAAGGTTCTATGTTATGAGAACCCTTGTCCTTAGTTAGAAGTGGTCAACATGTTTCTGCTGTTAGGGTAGCCAATTCGCTCAGCATTCGTCAGGACCTATATATAAAAAAAGATGTTCTTCCGGTGGTATGCACTCGCTAAGGTTCACCCTCCCGTGAGGATCTTAATGTGAAAAAGAGTTTTGTTCAGTAGTGTTACTCACGGATATTGCCCGTGGTGGCTCACTGAACGTCACAGGAGCCAAAATACATGCAAAAATAGGAGAAAAAGGGGGACAAACATAATAACAAATAGAGACATGAACTGACATATAATTAAATTGTTTTCTTTGCCAGGTAGTCCCGAGCAACATGTGTATACCGCTTTCATTCACATATTGCATGCATTAACCATTCTCCAGTGTTAATACCCAAATGGTAATCCTCCTTTTGCCTTTTTTAGAGGATGTGGACCTTCCTCTTTATTTAAGAGGGCAATTGCTAATGCATTTATCTTATATGCCGTTTAGACACGGCGTGAAGATCACCCGCGCCGTCTGAGCCTAGGAAGAGGGTACTCGTCCCTTATTAAGTGAGTACTTCTCTTTACGTGTCACATAATGAGTCCCAGTCTTCTAGCTAGAGGCAATATTTTTTTTAAAAAGAGGCCTCATGATTCTGGCTAGTAACTTGTAAATGAGTGCTGCTGCTACTACTACGATTTTATTGTTTACTTTGTGCACTAAGAAGTAGGGACCAATTGAAGGGTTCCTGTGGTGCACTGCTTGTGTAAATATGTTGCCTTTATGATACAACGGCAAACCAACCCGGCCCTTTATAAGTTATAAAGAGGAGGGTCCACATCCTCTAAAAAAGGCAAACGGAGGATTACCATTTGGCTGTTCTTCATCCATTCGGCGACGGCTTTCATTCCTTCGCGGAGGTTGGTTTTGGCGGTGAGTGGGTCCTTGGTGAGGGAGAGGCTCAGCTGTGTGTCGTCAGCGTAGGAGATGATGTTGAGGTTGTGTAGTCTGGCGACGTGGGCGAGCTGAGGGATGATCCTTGGGGTGCACCGCAGATGATCTAGGAGGCTTCGGATCGGAAAGGGGGGGGGGTGGGGGAGGGGGGGGACAGACGCTCTGTGTTCTGCCGGAGAGGAAGGAGGTGGTCCAGTCTAGTGCTTTGCCTTGGACTCCTGCGTAGTGGAGGAGAGTGCGTAGGGTGCGGTGGCAGACAGTATCGAAGGCGGCTGACAGGTCCAGGAGGATGAGAGCCGCGGTTTTGCCGTTGTCCAGCTGGGCCCTGATGTTATCGGTGGTGGCAATGAGGGCCGTTTCGGAGCTGTAATTGCTGCGGAACCGGACTGGGATGGGTCCAGGATGTTCTTCTCCTCGAGGTAGCGGGTCAGCTGTCTGTTGATGGTCTCCTCGATGACCTTCGCCGGGAATGGAAGCAGGGAGATGGGCCGGAAGTTTTTGAGGTCCCCCAGGTCTGCCTTGGGTTTCTTCAGTAAGGCATTGATCTCGGCGTGCTTCCTGCTCTCCGGGAAGGTCGCGGTCTCGAAGGAGATGTTGATGGCCTTGCGGAGATGGGGTGTGATGGTGGCGCTGGCCTTGTTGGAGCTGTGGTGGGGGAATGGGTCTGATGGTGAGCAGGAGTGGTTGGTGCTCATGAATTTGATGTTGTCATCGTTGATGTTAGTCCAGGCGAGCAGGGGGTCGCTGTGGGTGGTGGCCGTGGGGTCTGAGGTGTTGTTGGGTGCCGTGGATGTCTGTGATCTTGTGGTGGGAGAAGGAGGCAAGGGAGTTGCACAGGTCTTGCGGTGGAGGGATGTTGTTGGTGTTGGAGCTGGGGTTGGAGAGTTCCTTCACAATGTTGAAGAGCTCTTTGCTTTTGTGTGCGTTGTTGTCTAGGTGGTCCTTGAAGGAGGTCTTTTTGGCGGATCTGATGGTGTTGGCGCATGACGTTCTTGTGGGCTGTTTGGTTTTCCAATGTCTGTCCGTGGCGCCATTTCCTCTCCAGTTTTCGGCAGCTTTGTTTGGAGGTCTGAAGGTCTATGGTGTTCTTGTTGGTGCGTCTGTTGGAGGGATTCTTGATCGGGGCGAGGGTTTTGGCGCAGTCGTCGATCCAGCGTCTGAGGTTGTTGGCAGCGGCGTCTGGGTCGGTGGGTCAGAGGGTGGGCTTCTGGCGAGGGTGGTGTTTAGCTGGTCTTCGGTGATTTTGCTCCAGCTGGGGCGGGGGATCTGTTGGGTGCGGTGGGGTGCGGTGGGGTGCGGTGGTGCGTCGTGGGTTTCCGGAAAGTGAAGTGGATGCAGTGATGGTCGGTCCAGTGGAGTTCGGTGGTGTGGCTGAAGGAGACGTGGGAGCTAGCGGAGTAGATGGGATCAAGCGTGTGGCCGGCGATGTGGGTGGGCGTTGTCACGAGCTGTCTGAAACCGAGGTTGGCGAGGTTGTCAATCAGGGTGGTGGAGTTGGTGTTGTTCTCAAGGTGAAAGTTCACGTCGCTGAGGAGGATGTAGTCCGTGAAGGCGAGGGCGTGCGAACTGACGAAGTCGGCAATGGAGTCGCTGAACTATGGCCAGGGTGCGGGGGGGTCTGTAGATCAGAGTTCCTCTGAGGGTGGTGTTGGGATCGGTGTGGATCAGAAAGTGCAGGTGTTCAGCGGTGCTGAGGGTGTCGTCGGAGTTGGTTGAGACCTTAAGGGTGGACTTGTGGATGATGGTGATCCCCCCCCCCCCTCCTACTCCATTGGTGCGGTCTCTGCAGGTGATCTTTTAGCCGTCCGGGATGGCTATGGCGATGATGGGTGCTGAGGAGTCGTTCATCCAGGTCTCAGTCAGGAAGGCAACGTCCAGGGAGGATGTGTCGAGCAGGTCCCAGAGTTCGATGGCGTATTGGCGTACGGAGCGGGTGTTCAGGAGTATGCATCTGAGGTGGTTGTGATCTGTCTTGTGGGGTGGAATGGCGGGTTGGATGTTGGTGAAGTTGCAGTTCCGGCAGGTGAAGGGTCCATGGGTGAGCTTCGGTGCGGCCAGTAAGCAGGTGTGAGTTCGTCCAGCGTTGAATGCGTGGAGGATGCTGGCATCGTAGCGGACACAGGTGTCGTGGCATACGCGGGGACCAGGGGTTCTGGTGCTGGGCGTGGTCCAGGCGCGGACCAGGTGCAGACGGGCTTGCCTTAGGCGCGTCAGCAGCACGGCCGCGCAGGCGTCACCATATAAGGGGAGGTGGGAGGGAGGAGCAGCTGGTAGGCGGTAGCGGGGCGGCGAATGGGCGAGGAACTGCAGAGGTAACAGAAGGCAAAAGGGGCACAGACAATACTAGAAGGAAAAACAGGAAATGAAGGCCAAACAACAAGACAAAGCGGTAAAGAAAACAAGACAAACCAATTCAGTACAAGGGAGAAAACCTTGGCCTCGAACTCGCGACACAGGCAGCAACAGGGAGCTGTGACACGGGCACAACAGGTGGTGCTGTTACATATGCCTTCTCAACATTACTGCTGCCTCGGTGCACTACTCTATCAACCCTTTGGTGTTCAAGGTTTGCGCTCTTAAATAGTTTGAATCCTACGTATTGGACCACTCCCAAATAAGAGAAATTTTTTGATATTAGGCTGTCAATCCTCACTATAATTATGGTGTTCCCCAAGGTTCCATCTTGGCTCCCATTCTCTTTAAACTGTACGTAGAGTCCCTGTAGGAAACATAACCGGATTCTACAGTGTTCATCAATCAATATATATCACAATACACATACCTACCTCAAAACCTCTTCTGAACAGGACTTTTACACACAGACGACCTACCCTCAATGCAAACCTGGATGTTTGAGAACTGTTGAACTCCAAACCCACATACTTAATCCATTTCTTTCCACGGTTTAAGAAATCAGTATCATTAGTTGTTGCATATAGGGTATGCACACCCCAAAAATCGGGGGAACACTTCTTAGGGCAATAAGCCAAGCCAAAAGGAGCGCAGTAACAAACTGGACCCGTGAACATGAGTTCCGATCCCTAAGACATTACCGAGCTGAACCACCGGCTTAATACCACAGTGTAAGAAACTGGCTCTATATGCACTGCACCAAAGTAAGGTACAATGTGTATAGAGTCCAAGGGACTCCAGAGGTTTGGCAGAGGTTAAAGTTAGATAGAACCTTACTCTCTAAAGTGGTAGCTTGGTCGAGCAGTAAGGCAGTATCAGAGGACAGTGTAAAGCATTTGATGCACACACTCAGTCAGCAAATGGTCTCACACACTCAAGAACTGAACTCTAGGCCAACTCTTTTGTAATAAAAAAATATACTGTTATTTTATTTTATGTTATGTTATTATGAGTTTTATATAGCGCTCAGCTACTCCGAGGAGTGTCCCGGCGCTAGAAACCCAAGGCGGTACAGAACGGGTGAGAGCAGACAGAACTTACTGAACAAAAAGCCAGGAATTAAGGTCCTTCCTAAAAGCTAAAAGATTGACACTTATCCTCAGAGACAAAGGCAAGGCATTCCACAACTGTGGCGCCAAATATTTTAGAACCACAGATTGGCATAAAATACTTTCTCAACATGAGATCCTGTTCCTGACTAATTTCAATGAACAATAGTCTTTGAATGGAATAAGATACAAGGGTTGCAATAGGCAACACAAACGTAACACAATTATAACATTAAGCTCAATAGGATTTTTAAGCAAACTGCAATAGAATTTACTTTACGAACATTTTTCTTACACAGGGCTGGGTCCTGGACTCAGCCCTGGTGCGTTTTCAGTAAACAGTTAAAGGAAATCGTTTTTGTAAACAGGCAATTTTTAAGGAATAGTTGTATGTTGCAAAAATCGACACTTAGAAGAATTTCTGGTAAAACCAGGCAATGTTATCCTATGGGGGAAAATCAGGTTATCGATAAATCACAGTGGTAATCACTCCTCCGAGTCAGTGCTGGGTACCTAAATCCAGCACTGGGATCTCTCCTGAGATCAGGTGAGTAATTTCGATTTCGCTAATCGGACGATTTTTTGTGAATATTTCAAAGTTCCAAAACTCGACACTTCCAAGTGAAAACCAGTCAATGTTACACTATGGAGAAAATGTA